>NC_140589.1:1779609892-1780911142 GCF_964204655.1 Triturus cristatus | reverse complement strand
CGACAGAGGTAGGGAGACAGAGGGAGGGAGACAGATAGAGAGAGACAGAGGGAGGTAGACAGAGGGAGACAGATGGAGATAGACAGATGGAGATAGACAGATGGAGATAGACAGAGGGAGACAGAGAGAGGGAGACAGAGAGAGGGAGACAGACAGTGAGTGAGACAGAGGGACAGAGAGGGACACAGAGGGAGAGAGAGGGAGGGAGAGAGAGGGAGGGAGACAGAGACAGAGATAGAGAGAGCTAGCTAGTATACAATCTATAGCGCAAACATAGATCATATGAGTAAAAGAAATCCCGCGAGGTGCCAAGCTTACATCTCCCCTTCTTGTGTGCTGTTGCGATGGTCGGAGTATTTCCCAGGAGGTTTTGGGGATCTTTAGAATAATGAAGCAGGCTGATATGCTACTGACCAGTTAAAGGCCTCCTTTCACTATTTATCAGATTTATAATCCATACGAGGCCTTGGCATCAGCCCAGACAAAAGAAAAACATCTAGAAAATGAAGTCACCTTGATGTGTGTGGCATGACAGTGTATTTACAAAAAAACACAGGCATGCTGTACGTCAACATGTCTTTATTCCTTTATAACATGGCACTGTTTATTCTTATGCCTGCGTACACAATGGGATGTCTTTAGATTCTAATTTTGCTTTCTGATTGTTCTGATGAATTTGCACATAAATGTACATCATGCCTATAAAATTATAGTAATTCTGCAGTTTATTGTTCTGTGTTTCTGATTGGAATTCATCATTACAAAACGGAGTAATAAAAAAGGATCTCACATTGGCATGCCACATATGCCAGCTGTGAGAACAAGCAGCTGGCTGAGCGAGTTCATGCCAGGGCACCCATGATGTGATGCATAATGTGCTCACGCATGCGAGGTCGCAGCTGCCCCAGCCGGAGCCGCCGCACTGGCAGCAGATGAGTGTGTGATATGGCATGACTTGGCATCCTTCCATCGTGAGGGAGAGGGGGTGCAAGAATCGCTTGTCTGACCACTACAAACCGAATCTAACATTGAACTATCAGAGCCAGAGCTGTCTGAAGCGGAGGCTGACAAACTCCATACATTCACGAAATGATGCCATGAAACAGACTGACATTAATAGTGCTGGTGTGTTAGTACCTTACTAGGCAACATTGTTCCAAAGAAACGCAAGAGAAAAATAACTTCGACATGTCTGTCGAGATTCCAAAGAGGATGGCTTTTGTTGCCATGGTTCCTTGACAGGTTAAATAATACTTTACAAAGCCCGTCCTAGACAGAGCTGGCAATCGGCTGATGTTTCACCAGCATTTTTATGTGAAGGCTGATAAAAACAAATTACAAATGGGGGGGGGGGGGGCTTGAGGGGGGAAGTTGACATACGACAAACACATTTTTAGAAGTAGCAAACATAAATACAAATCACTCAAAGAGTATTTTAGAAGCAGATAGACTATTTCCAAATATGTACTGGGGAGAAGATGTGGCCTAACGGCTATGGCAGTCAATTTCAAATCTGGGAACCGGGTTCGAGTTTCGGCAATGACGCTCAACATCCTGTGATTCTGGGCAAATCACTTAACCTCCCCGTGCCTAACAAAAATGAATGTGTCCTTGTGTAAGGCAACTGGTGCTCATGTAAAGCGCTCTGATACCTTCGAATCAACTTCGCGCTATATAAAACCACAAAAAAAAATGTGCTAAAGAAAGCCGAGGCGGCACACCTTTTTTGTCCAACATGGGTAAAATGGACTTTGCATCAATTAGTACTCGAGCATTATAGTCTGGCGTCTGAAGAACCTCATAGCACAAAGTATAGAGTAGCACCCATCTTACCAGGCAACACCTACCGAACAGCAACCCGCCGTGCACGCATAGTACGTGTTCTCACACATCATTACTTTTTTATGTTAGAAACTCAGATGATGTCCTCTTACCCATAGCGATGCCTGGCAACGTCCCTGCTCAGCCTTTCCGACAGGTAGGCACCAATCCTATCCAACTTTTCTGGAGCCGACAGGGCATAGAAGGTCAGTTTTTCCATATTGGATTTCACCAGTCCATCCTGACAATGAAGAAAATAGCGTTAAACTGTGATTTTTATGTGATGTACATTCTGCAAAAAAAAAAAATAATAATAATAATAATAAGATAGCAAAGCTGGCAGAGTTCTTTTATTTCTGTCTTTTTGGAGACTGCAGATTGCTTCAGCCTCTTGTAGAAATGTCTGTTGTATACAATACCAAAACATGAAGTGGGCTTTGGATCAGCCCATTACTTCTCATTCATTGATTGGCTTACATATCAATCCCTTTTGTTTGCTTTTCATATTCATTGACTTTTCTTCCTCTTCCTGTGTTGGCCCCTCCCTCCCTTGGAACATAGCTGTGCTACAGTGTTTGATTGGATGAGTTGGATCCTTCAACTACTTACAATCAGAGAACTACTTTTTTCTTTCACTACTCCATTAGAGAATGTATGTGTTTTACTCTTTGCCCCTAGAATCCTTGTTTTCTTTTACATTTTTAAATCCTTCATTGCTCTCCCCCTTCCACACTGTTTCATTGCTTTTAGTCCCACTTTGCCCTAATTCTTCTGCTGGTATCTGTGTCATCTTTCCCTCACTATGTGTTCAAAGCTTAGTTCCATTGCTTTCTTTTATTTATTAGTAAATTATTTTTTTTGCGATGGTCGGACAGGTCTTCTCTGCCACTTACCCACTCTTCTCTTGCACTGAAACATCCACATGTTTTTAAATGTATAGTTCTGATGTGGATGTCCTGCACCTTGGATCAATAAATTAACAATAAACTCAAATAAATATGTTTTTTCTTATAATTGTAGGAAAATCATTCAAATATTGCCACCGTACGTGCGTACGCATATGTGGTGGCCTTTTTGTGATTTTTTTAATATCAGGTTATTAATTATTTACCATTCCAAGAAGGCAGATAGTTATAGTGGAACAATAAAAAAAAAAAAATGACTGGCAAACTCGGGCGGGTTTCACAGGCAAGACTAATTGGCTTGGTTAATACTGGTTCAATGTGGAGGGATTATGAGAGCTGCTTCATAGAGTTCCAGAGTAGGTGGACATGTAGAGCCGAACTCATCTGAAGCTTTACTTCTGCTCCAGCTCTTCACATGCCCTGACCTCACATGTTCCGCTGTTCATGTTTGGCTACAGAAGCCTTAGCTGTGCTACAGGGTAAAGGGATATTGAAAACGAGAATGCAGAGGTGAGCCATCAGAGTGAATTTCAGAAGTTCACATTCTGTATTGTGTTTTTGCACTGGTAAAGGGCTAAAAGGTAGCTCCCCTCCAAAATCATATCATGGCTCTTCCCTAGTTGAAATGTTGTCCGCCGCGTTTCCCATCCACAGCAGGGAGCACAACATGAACCACAGCAGCAACGGTCAGCACAGAAGCAACAGTGGTGGCCACAGCCAGATCCACTGGTTGTTTCTAACAGCACTAGTCCAGATCAACAAAAAGCAAACAAAACCTGCCTCCTGGTTGATGACCTTATGAAGCTCACTTCGCTTTCGGGCAATTCCTGCAAAACACTGGACTCGAAGTGAAGATGGCTTCAGAGTCTCTTGGTCATTTAGTATATTTTTACTCTCTCTAATGGCTTCTTTCTGCGTTTCAAAATAGCTACAATTCACTTCCCATTCTACCCCCCAATGACCATTTAGTACATCACAGACGACCAAACCCTAAACCTGGGCTCGCTGTCGAATCACTCACTTCAGCATCTTCAGACATTTCATAGGACAATGCACTGGATTAACTAGCAAAAAACGTCATCGTTTAAAGAGTCTCATTTGACTCTCACTTGACGGCTTTAGTCACGTTCTTGATTTGAAAAGGAAACCAAATTATCAGAGTTTTTTTAAAACATTGAATATGGTTTTTAAATAAAAATAGGTTAACTACAAACTTCTTGTATATCAAAAACACTTAATATCTACAGCTGCTCTTTATCATGACTTAACAATATCGAGAAGGTTTCACTCAGGTTTATGTGCTCTGGCACAACTGACAACAGATTGTATAGTGGGACATAAGAATAGACTTCAATTTAGTATTTGCATAAGCATTTCTCAGCATGAAGTCAACTTCTTAAAATGAGTTTTGAAACCTCTGTACAGTGCACATCCCCTTATTAAGAGTATAGTAAATTCTGCAACTGAATAGTCATACAAGCAACTCCTTGATGCTGACGAATTTTGATATGATCAACCAATAGCTGAATTAAAGATTTTTTGATGTAGTCTATGCTTCTTCATAAATATTCACATGTGGTCATGGTGATAAGCATGTTTTATTAACATTGCCCAATTTACATAATCGGTTATGGAATTATCTCATGGCTTAAAGTAGAGCTGCCCTGTGTATTATTACATCTCGCGTGAATTCTGCAGACTTCTCATAGGAAACTTCTGTCTTAGTTGTTTCTCATTACGTGATGTTCCACTGTCAGCACTCTGGAGGGTGTTGTTTATTTCACAGTACTACAGATCTATTTCAATTAGGTGTTCAGAATCTGCCCCTTAGTTCATTTTAAAACGCCAGAGGCCACACGGCTGTATGTATATTTTCAGCTTATTGAACCTGCTCCTCGTATCACTAGGACACTTCTGATTCTCCCTGTAATGTCAAAAACAGCTGCCTGTACCTTTAAGAACGAGCTCCTATCCCAACACTTTTCACCTAGCCAACTATGAGATCTCAAGAGTCCTCTGTCAGTGTCTGGCCTGCACCCATGCTTCACGCTCCTTTCCAGTCATCCTATTTTCTACATTTCTCTTTCCAGATGTACAGATGTTCCTTCACTTCACTACAGTTGGGTTGGACCTTGTTCTCCACGACCAAAAGACCCGACTAAATATTATTGAATTGCTTGATTTGCACACTGGAGTCAGTGTGGTTTTTCAGAGGACCCTCTCAATCTCCTAACTCCCTGTGGGTTTTTCTTGGCTAGTGAAGCTGCTCTCTGGTCTGTTAAGTTTCTCTACCTCTTTGGGAGGTTCTAGCTTCTCCTCTCATTGTTTTCCACATTAGATGCTACATGATGTATGAAAACCATGGCATTGAACTTGGGCACATTCCTTCTGCAGTTGCTGTTTTGGGTTTTCTGCATTTACGGGCATCTTCTCTTTGCTTTGGGCCTTGTCATAGTCTTTTGGGTTTGGGATGGTGGATTTGGGAGAGACTCCACCTCAACTACTGACATACTGGCCAAGGGGTGTAGGGGTGACCTCCATTGTCAGTCCAAGGATATTATTGTTTCAAAGTTGATTGGTTTCTCTTTTCTGAGTTTTCAGTGGGTCTATGAACTATGACCATCAATGAAGTAGTAAAATAAGTAGCTTCTTCTTCCAGCTAAAAAGGCTAAAATATCGCATGCCTATGTTCTCCGTCAAACAAGGAGCAGTAATGATTGGTGCAGCAAGTCATTAACACGTTCATTATACACATTACCTATATTAATTAACATCTAGATTCTCTAATCGGAGACTACAGACTGCACAAAAACAATCGGTTTCTCTTATTTACGGATTAAAGAACAAGGAATACATTTCTTTGTCTCACTGTTGCCTTCACTGTTTAAGAGTAAAAGTTAGAACATGTTACTGTACTCTCTTGAGTTTTAGTGTATTGATGGAGCTTTTAATGAGCTGTGTTGGAGTGACTGTAATTACACTGTGGTCAGGTTTGGGCACATCTACCACCATCAGGACTCAGACACCAAGCTCTGCCGTTGCCACCCAGTCTAGGATGCGACCCATAATGTGTGGAATGGAATAGAATCCCACGAGCACTGTGAAGTGAGAAGGAAGCAGGGAAACTAACTACCACTGTACGTACGATAACATCTCTAAGTTTTAAGAATGAAGATACTTGATCCATTCACACTTCCTCCCCTATAATCAAACCGGAGGATGGGCTTCAACAACGACCTGTGCTAATATCTTAATTACCTTATCCACTATCTCCAGCACTGCCACGTTCTCAGCATCGGCAAGATTCTGCCCCAGTTCCCATCTGACTTTGCCAAGATCCTTCACTTTCCCGTCCTCATAAAATTGAACCAATGGAAAGCACTGCTTCATGCTTTTCCTCACTTCTATGGTCAACCGCTATGAAAAGTTCTTAACTTTGTTACTTGCAGCCTTGGCAACACTTTCAGATGAATCTCCACCTACCTCTCTTGCTAACATGTGCTCCAGGAGTTTTTCAGTCTATTACTGTAGAGGTCCAAGGCCCGCCCTATTACCTTGCACAGACCACGAGATGTTACACCAATATTCACCCATCCACTGGCAAAAGCAAGGCTTTCCTTAATACCAGTGGCAGCTGGTATCACGGTAGAGAGGCGGACGGGGGCAGGGTGGACGACTGACAATGGAGGACGGCAAAAATAAAAAGGATACAAATAAGAACTTACCTGCTGCATAGCGGCTCTTCCGATCTTCAGCCTCCACTGCAGGCAGTACCGTCTCCCAGACTCCCTGCGGCCAATCCTGATGCTGCTCTCATGTCATGATAGAAATATCAGGATTGGCTTGAGCGCCTTCGATTTGTGCTCCCAGGGAGACTGGAAGCCTGTGCCTGCTGTCTCCAACCAGGCAAGGCAGCTCGGGTAGGAGACAGCTTTAGTGCGCATGACGGTTTGGCTAGCCTGAGACAGCCGCCAAACTGTCATGGGCATTGAAAACAGTACCCACCACTCCCCATGACTGTCCCCGCGATGACTCCGCCCCCAAGCCTCAGCTCGGACAGCAAAAATAAAATGATAATAAACCCATTTTATTATCGTTTTATTTTTTTCCTTTTGGAGGCTGTTGATGGGGTGGGGGGGGGGGGAGGGCATGTTCCACCATAGCAGAGAAACAGCTACTGCTTAATCCCTTGAACTCTCTGTCGTCTTGTACTCTGCCACTCAATATTATACTGGCCTCCTCATAAAGCACTTATAAAATGGTCAGCAAAACAACCTCCTATAGCCTTCAATAAACCCACCAATCACCACTGCACCTCACTGATTCATGCTATCTTAAACAAGAGCAGTTAGGCCACATTCACTTAGAAAAAAAAATTAGAAGCAGAAAATGATTACGCACGCCTCGGCAAATATTTTCTAGGTTAGGGGACTTGCAAAAAAAAAAAAATATGCTTAAATGTCACACTTCATATTAATGCATGCTTAATTCGCGACATCATGCATCATCCTAAATTATGCATTGTTATGTTCACAACCAGACGTTTGTGTGCATTGATTTTTATGTACAGAAAAATGCACCCGTAAACCTACTCTGGCGGATAGGAAATTAAATCAAAGAGGCTTTGCATTAATTTGCTCAGAAAGTAGGTGCAGGATTATCACAGCGATAAATCTGCATCCGAAACTTCACAGCACATAAACTGTCATTTGAGAAGTGATTTACATGCCAATCTGTGGATAATCACCCACACCTAGCAGTAATCACCCTCCTAATGTGCTGCTGCCTTGTACCAGACTTCTTCACCACTGCCACAGGGGGAGAGATACTGCAGAGGAACTTCACAAAGGAGATGGCTGACATTGTCCTCAGCCATGCATTACGAGCTACACATTCTGCCTCGTCCACACCATGCATCTGGGGAATTGTGTGCTGGTGCGCCAGGCAGTGGGCTCCCTCCTCCAATTGTTGTGATTGACTACGTGGAGTGTTTGGGCTGACGAGCTAATTGGGCTGCACCTGCACTCTGGGAGTGGTACAGAAAGCCTAGAAGACTGTGAGGACCTCCAAATTTAAAGCGTTACTCTCTACTAAGGGCACATCCTGAAACACGTGTCTAGATGCACAGCAATGGCTGCTCCAACAGTGGTGAATACTAAAACCTTCCAGCTTAAGTGAGTATAACCATATACTGCATTTACCACAATGCATCTGGCCGAATGCTGAACCGGTGTGCCTGGCAGTGTGTTCCCTCACTCTTGTCCAACCATCTAAGCAGCTGAGAAGCAGACCATGTGACTGCACCTCATTGATTTGGTAAAGTCAGTGAGGGTGGAGTAGCGCATAGAAGGGAAAGACGAGAAGAAGTGGCCAGGGGAAAAGAAGTGCAGAAAGAAGAAAGTATGAGGAATGCAGGTTGAGGGAAAGTTTCCAAGCACTCAATGGGGTCATGTGTTTAACTGACTAGCTCTCTGACCTATCTCTGTCTCCCTGATCACTTACCGCCCTCGATACATTTTGTTCCCTATGCATGGCACATGCCATGTGCAAAACCTTACTTGGCTGAAGCGGATATACAAAAATCTCCTTATCCAATGCGAACCTGTAGTCGGAAGCCAAGAACCCCAAGCACCTTAAAACAGAAGGAACAATGACAGGAAAGAATAAAGGTGTCATCAACCAGCAGCACCAGCCACAGAATGAGGAGTAAGAGTAGAATAACTAACTCGCATCTACACAGGCTCCGGAGGAAGCCAATAATATCAGTCTGCTACAACCCTGTACTCAGAGGATACTGTGCCTTCGGTCTCGAAGCTCTTGCAACTTCTGTGGGCCTGCACTTCTGCTCTGGTCCCTGCAACTCAAGACCCACCAGACAGCCCGATCCTCGCCTCCTTGGTAGTAGCGGCTCCCTCTTCATTCAATCAGGCCTCTCCGCCTGGACATTACAGCTCCTCCACCTCGAAGGCAAAGCTGTAACTACTTTGTCCTACACTGGGTAAAAGGGAGGGACCCCAAACAAGCTTCAGGACATGGGCAAAATGTAAACTGGCAATCTTAGAAGTGTAGTTCTTTAGAAAAGAGGAAGCTCTGAGGAAATGACACAAATGCATCAGAGTCTGGGAACCACGCAGACCAGCAGAGGTCATGAGGACAGAGGACAATCACCTGCAGAAGTCAAGTATTGCGCAGTTCTTGATGAAGCAACAGCACTGGGATACTACTGAACTGACAGCAAATGAGTTCAAACAGCACCAGAGTTTGGTCTCACTTTATGAGGGCGTAGAGAGGCAGCAGTCTACAGCAACATTAGGATGACCAGACGTCCTTGATTTCCCCAGACAGTCCAGGTTTTTGAAGGACTGTCCTGGCGTCCTGACACTTTCTTCTAAAACATAAAAATGTCCCGATATTTAAGGTAGGGTTGGATGAACCTGCACATTAATCATTGTGTTGGGCAGGCTCTCTCAGACCCGGGTACAGAGGATCTCGTGTAGACTCCCCTGCTGAGCCGCCTCGCCTCATTCAGGCAGCACATCAGGATTTAAAGAGATGTGAATCAGGGCTGCAGAGCCTGTATGGCACGGCCCACCATCAGCTGGATCCTGGAGCTGTTCCCAGAACGGGAAGGGAATGTGTATGTGTGTATATATGGTACTGTGAGACTGTAGATGTTGTGCTACATGTTCATTTTCACTCTGATAGGATCATGATCAATGGGAATGCACAAGTAGGGAAAGGTGGCTTCCTTTTAAAGGACAAAGAATGAGATGAGGCGTAAGAAAGAAACAAAGCTTAAATATTAAAATGAGGAAAAGGAAGTGGGACTTCACGATCAGGGAATAAGGGACAATTAATGTCATGTCTCCTGGGAACGCAACGGGGATGGGAACGCGGTCTCTCCCACTACCCATAGTACTGCTATCCCTTTCAAGATGCTAGCCATCATTGCCATTGGACCACCACAATACACATAGCCACGCCCACTAGGCACTTGCGATTCCCAGCTAATTTAGTTAAAGCCTATCTCAATACACAAAGTCAGTGAACCTATGAAACAAGTTAAATCCACAAAAATGCCCTCCTGAAGGAGTTTCACATTTTGTGTTGGTTTAGGTGCTGGAACCATTAACACCACTGCTCAAGAAGAATACTAATGCCTTATTGCAAAAGTGACTGGCACTGGTCTGCCTTAAAAGGCACTTGCAAATGGATCATTATAAAAGAAATTGATCTTAAACAACCTAGCCGCTAACGCCCGAATGCAAAAGACCCTTTAGTAAGCAAACTTTCCTTCTTCTGATACTCTGTCACATATCTTCACTCATCTTTACCAAATAACTACTGCTGTCCTCCTCATGACAAAGAAAACATTCAGCCAAAAAGCGACATTAGAAACGTTTCTTCAAGCATGTCACACCTCCCCACTAGCAAGACGGAATGGCATGGATGCTGTTGGGTTCCTCGATGGCCTACTAATGCAAGGGGCTCACTTCGTACAGGTATATTCATAGAATGAATGAACGGTATGTTTCGGAGGTAGAATTTTCATCAGCAAATAATGACGATACACAAGACAGTGGTCAACGCAAGTTTCTGCTATATCTTAGCCCATTAGAACAGTTTGTTGGTAGATCTTCTGTCCAGAGCAGCTATGCCGGAGAGTTCCACTAAGAAGTGGAACTTATGATAAACTAATTTGGAAATCACTTCCAATGTGAAAATGTCATGAGTGGAAAAAGTATGAGTGGGCAAACTACCTTATTGTGTGTGGTGAATCATGTATATTATGTACCGGATTTCTTCACTGTTGAGTGGCACGTGGCACACAGAAATGAGGTTACTGCAGGGTGTTAGTGTATGCTGAAATAGGAGTCTCAGGATTGAATGGCTGACCAAAGAGGACTGGCCAAGTGGTGCAAGTACCAGTTTCATGTTCATGAGAAAGGCTTGCACTTCTTATAATTATGTTGCACCCACTCTGCGTGTGTGTTGGGAAAAACATGTTTTGCTGCTCATTAAGTTGTACATATTCTGGATGTACACCGTGCACCATTCTTTAGGTCTATCCCTCATGCCATGAGCTCCCATTCATGGTCACAAGACTGTACTCCGTGTCCCTCGTTCCTCCTCCGCCCACGCACGACACCCTCCCCCTCCTCCTCCCCATAATGGTAACTTGAGCTCCCTTAACCTTCTTGGTAACAGCATCCATTTTGTATTTTCAATGAGGAAAAGGTGATCACCAATTAACACACAATGCAAGCACAGCAAAGAGAGCAGCAGAGCAAGGCTCTCTCAACACCAAGACCAGATGCAGAATAGGAGGCGATAACTCCTCCATGTCTTACTGGAGCGTGCAAACATCTTTTCAATATGCAAAAGCCAAAACAATTGGCAGTGCCAATGCTCATTTACCAAGGAGATAAAAGGCTTCTTCCAACTACCTTAATTGTTTTAATGTAATCCTCCCCTTCCCACCTCCCAATATCAAAGGAATGAAAAACCAATTGAGGTGGTCTAGCTAAATGTTTTACTTTTTCCAAATATGACTAAAGGTATAACTGTGTAAATATTCTAAGGCAGAGAAAATATACCTCTGAATCTTCTGGAAATATATTGTCAACCAGCCTCTTATAGCGTGGACGTAAAGCTCCGCAACAACCGCAGACACCTAAGATGGAGACAAAAAGATATACTCAGAAAAACAGGGAGGTGGTAAACAATAAAGAAAGTTTATTGACCTCATAATCCACATTTAACCAACAGAAGTTTAATTGGATATAAAGTCGACGAATGAAAACCATACTGAGAAAGAGGAATGGTGTTAACAGGTGCTATTAAAATAGACTGTTAGCACAGACCATTCAGTTGCCTACTTTGGATTCCTCTATTAAGAGCCAAATTGCCAGCATGTTTCTTTAACAAGCATTGGGACAACCAAACGGCCTGGTTTTAATGTGGTAATGCATGCAGCCTAAACACAATAAATCCAGCAGAAGTGGACAGAGGGCTATAGTTTAATGCAAGCTCTCAATTGGAGGCAGGAGGATATACCCAAACAACCACGAGCATTAGGTGCGAGATGAACTCACTAGTAGGCAGAGCCAAGATGTAATTGACAAAGTCTCAACCAATGTCTGAAAGCTACTGGACGAAGAGAGCCAATGGTTGAAAGGGTTGGATTGAAATCCCACTCTAAGTATATTATAAGCAATAGGTCAGTTTGATGCCTGCACTTTCGAAAACTAAACATAAAATGTAGTCTATGGGGAACTATACACTCTTTGCCTCTTTGACTGCGGCCAGACTTCCACTAAACAATACCTACCTTTATCACTTCACTTCGGTACCAAATTTATGACAGCGGCCACTGAACATATATAGGTCACAAGATTGATTTACTACTTTGGTTAACAGGACAGAGAGCGGCATCCACACTTATACGTGAGGTTGCCTTAGACAAGAGGATCGTCTGTCTCTGCTTGTCGATTGAAAATGTATTCACAGGATGTACCGTCAAGTTAAATTGAAGAATATAATGGTCAATGAGTGTTCAATAAAGGATTATAAAGTAGATTGGTGGGCCTTCGCTTTCAGCAAAAAAAAAAAAAAAAAAAAGGAACAAGAGATTATTAAGCTGGCACAAGAAAATGTGTCAGCAGCTGAATCAAGGATATGTAAATAACTTGACTCTCCCTTTAAACAAAGAAATCGTAGAATGAGAGACAAGATAGTTAATACTGAACAAGCACTGTCAATGCCAACAGATCTAGCTTATATTTAAAAGTGCATCATCAGTCACTGATGAGTTTAGTTAAATGTACATAGTATTGTTGTTTAAATGTTACATCAGTCACCACGTTTGGAAACAATGTGTTGGCCCTTTTAGAATGATACACTATGGACAAGCTCATTCCAAGATGTCCGTCTAGTTTAGAAGCCGTGGACAGATGGAACGTAGAGCACTGCAGATGAAATCAGCAACAAGTGAGCAGCGAATTAGCGTAGTCTGAGGAGCTGCAGGCAGCTCTAGAAAAAGAAAAAAGAGAAATGAAAGGGGACTTATTAAAGGAGAAACTGGCACACCTGCACTGAAACGCTCGAATTTCATGCAGATGTATATATGGTACAGGATGGCTCAGCACACACCTAAAGTTAAAGTATAATAACAGGAAATACAGTGCAATACCCTAATTAGTGATTAACGAACAAGAATCTCCCAAAAGAATAGAATGAATCTTCAAGTTATATGAAAAAATATCCTTCTTTTATTCCTTTATATGATTTTTCTTCAGCAGACTTTGTTCGGTTTAAAAACACAATACAAAATTCATAGCCAAGTTCATAGCCGACGCGGTGCGTTTCGTCCCAACGAGACTTCTTCAAGGCGTGGTCAAATTTGATAGCACGTTACTGTTATTAATTATTAATATTTGTGCGTTGGTGGGTATTGGTCACTTAACGTTCTTATAAAAAAAGAGCACCACTCTCGTAAATTGTGTGTGCTGCTACTTCTAAAGGGTATAGTCGCCCCAATTTTGTGCAAATACAGATAAGCGTGTGATCCGAAGTCGGGGTCTGAAAGATGTTGCATCCACACTCAATGCTATTTCAGCTAATAACGTCCATGTTGCAGTCTTCAAGCTTCATCGACAGCTCTGCTATTTCTCAATAGTGAAATGATGCATTTATACAATTTCCATTTCAATGATTACCAATGCATTTATGACTGAATTCTTTCACAGTGTGTTAACTGTGCAGTAAACCAATTAGAATGCAAGTAGCACCTTTTTCACCACTGTAAATCATGGCCCTGGTGTGTATGTCATGCCCATGGAGCACTTTCAGGGTTTGTACTCCTACAGCATTAGTGGATTGCACAAGTTTACCTAATCTCAGAAACCCCGAGCAGGAGCAAGGTGAGAGGCGGTGCAGCGAGGGTTTTACACACTAGAGAAATTAAACAATGGAAACACCCCTGAGCACCAACTAGCCAAACAGCCAACCCTTGTAAAACCTTGTCCGAGTAGTAACATTTGTAGTGCAAGCTACTGTCTCAGTGTAAAGAGCTGAAAAAACTCTGCCAAGAGTCTGGCTTGAATCCTTGAGGCCGTTGACGAGCCAAGCCCTGAACATATTTTCGATGTAAATCATATAGCAAACATCATGTAAAATATGCTATCAGCGCATTGTTACCCAGCACAATTGTTTATAAGAATACCGGTTGGAATTTTCTTTCGGTCTTATCCTTTGTCCCCCCCCCCCTCTTATTCGAACTTTCTTTGTATATTCTATGGACAGACTATCACCAATCCTGTATTGGATTTACAACCGAGCGATAATCATACAATTGTACATTGACATAAAATGTATTGCAATATGTAATGATTTTCTGAGACAGGAGATATATAATATGTATACGGGCTATTCTACTCTTTTGTTTTAAAGTTCCAAGAAATAACAATAAAACAAATGTAAACACTTGTTTACTTGTGCACCAGTTACATTATACAAGGTCATATATATTATTAACAGACATGGGGAGATTAAGTGATTTGTCCAGAATCAGAGGAAGTTGGGCCAATTCAGACTCAAACCTAGCCCCCCAGTTGCACGTCCCGGAGCCCAATATCCTGGGCAGTGGGAGGTTGGGAGGCAGGCAGAAGCCACATGAAAGCGCGGGTCGTTATGGGCTTGAGATTCCAACAGGACTTCGAGCTGAGCCAGGCTTCAGGGTCGAGCCTGGCTCGATCTTGCAGTGGCTTGCCCACCTCCAAGTACATGGGACGTTGGAGTTCTAAGACCTGCTGGGACTTTAACACTGAAAAGTATTGTCTGCAGGAGAAGGAGGAGAGCAAAAGTTAGCAATTTATGCTGAAGCATCCAACAGAGAAGGGATGGGGAGGTGTTGGGCTGACATCACAGCCTCAGTAATCCTTCTGAATCTGAATTAAGCAGCACCAGCAGAAGCCATGTATATGATCAAACAAGCCACATTCCCTCAAATGCTTCTGGTGATGAAATGAAATGAAAAAGAGATTTATAAAGCGCAATACAATTACCCGAAGGTGTCAGGGCACTAGCTCTTCAGGTAGAATGTGCCGTAAGGAGTTCAGAGTCATAGGTTAAACAGCCATGTCTTTAGCGCTTTCCTGAAAACCAACAGGTGAGTTTTGTCTTTTAACCTCTGAGGAAAAGAGTTCCAGAGTCTGGTCGTACCGACCAGAAAGCTTTTGCCGCCCCAAGAGCTTTTCTTGAACCTAGGAATCACCCAATTGTGGGACTGCGCTGAGCATAGATGGTGCGTAGGAACGTACTGACAAAGGTTCTGCTTGAAAAAGGCTGGTCCTATGTCATGGGTTGCTTTAAATGCTATGAAAAGAGCTTTAAACTCAATGCGTCTCTTCACTGGTAACCAGTCTAATTCTTTTAGCGCAGCAGTGGCAGATTTATGCTTTGGAATATCCATCAAGATGTGTGCGGCGGAATTTTGCACAATCTGTAGTTTAGTCAAGCATTTACACCAGAGCTTGACAAAATGACCGTTGCAGTAATCAGCTCTGGACAAGACCAGAGCAGAGATCACCAGCTTGTGTAGACTAACAGGAATGAAAGGAAGGATTTTTCTGAGTAGTTTTAATGTGTAAAAGGATGCAGAGGTAACCTGGTTCACATGACCTTCGAATGTGAGCTTGGAATCAAAGGGGACTCCTAGTTTTTTAAATGTATTTGTAGGGTGGGCAAAGAGCCCAGTTCCGATGGACAAAGAGCTGGGGACCAAAAAGTGGTGTTACTGCCAAAGAGTAGAACTTCAGTTTTGTTGGAATTTAACTTCAGACAGTTGGCGGCCATCCAGTCACCAACTTGACAGAGGCAGGTATAGAACTGTGATACCGTGTCCGAAGGCGATCCGGTCAATGATACCACAATCTGGGTATCATCTGCATAGGAAATTGCTGAAAAACCCAGAGATCTAATCAGCTGCGCTAGGGGGGCAACGTAGATGTTAAAAAGAGTGGGACTAAATGATGAGCCCTGGGGTACGCCACAAGGCAGTGTGAAATTGTGGGATTTCAATTAAGAAAGAGCTACAAATTGTTCTCAGTCAGATAGAAAAGATCTAAGTAGGGTGAGAGTTTTTCCTTTCTTGCCTATCCTCTCAAGGCATTCCAATAGTTTTGCATGACTAACAGTGTCGAATGTGGCAGAGAGGTCAAGCAGCACAAGTGCTGCATTGCCCCCTGCATCGACCGTCTGTCTGATCTGTTCTGATACCGAGATCAATGCCAGTTCCGTACTATGGTGTTTTCTGAAGCCGAACTGGGTGGCATCCAGGAAAGCATGTTTCTCGATATTTTCTGATATTGCTACATTCATGGCCTTCGCGACCATTTTGGCGGACTGGGGGAGTCTTGAGATTGGACGGTAATTATTGGCATCCCCCCCCCCCCCATCTAAGTTTTCTTTTTTTTTTTTAAGAAGAGGGAGGACTGATGTTAATTTTCAGTTGATGGGAAATATGCCTGAGGAAAACATTTGGTTAAAAACAGGCGAGAGATTAGAAGCAATTATATCTGGTAGAAGATGAAAGATCTTGGGGGGCCATGGGTCTAATGGGGATCCAGATTTGATTTGGTAGACAGAAGTAGTTTGGTAACCTGATCAGAGGTCAAGGACGGAAAATGAAGTAGGTCTGAAGGATCAATAGATTTTGAAGGGGCTAAAGAGACCTCCTCTTTCAAGTTAGGAGTGACTGACGCACATTGGGGGGGGGGGGGGGGGGTCACACATTGAGACAAGGATGTAGAGAAACCACAGTAGACTGATCTGACTTTATCCTGAAAGAAGGTGGCCAAGGAGCTGCACAAAGTCTAGCTTACTGAAGTGTTGGCTATTTCGGGGGGTTTGGCTAGCTTTTTTACTGCAGCAAATAGTTCTTTGGATGAGTTTTCTTTTGCTGTTATGGCTGTGGTGAAATAGCGGGACTTCCCATCATGCATTCAGTCAGTCAGTGAGAGTGAGTCAGTCAGTGGGAGAGAGTCAGTCAGTGGGAGAGAGTCAATCAGTCAGTGAGAGTGAGTCAATCAGTCAGTGAGAGTGAGTCAATCAGTCAGTGAGAGTGAGTCAATCAGTCAGTGAGAGTGAGTCAATCAGTCAGTGAGAGTGAGTCAATCAGTCAGTGAGAGTGAGTCAATCAGTCAGTGAGAGTGAGTCAATCAGTCAGTGAGAGTGAGTCAATCAGTCAGTGAGAGTGAGTCAATCAGTCAGTGAGAGTGAGTCAATCAGTCAGTGAGAGTGAGTCAATCAGTCAGTGAGAGTGAGTCAATCAGTCAGTGAGAGTGAGTCAATCAGTCAGTGAGAGTGAGTCAATCAGTCAGTGAGAGTGAGTCAATCAGTCAGTCAGTGAGAGAGAGTGGGAGAGTCCCTCAGTGACAGTGAGTCAGTCAGTCATTGAGAGTGAGTCAGTCAGTCAGTGAGAGTGAGTGAGTCAGTGAGTCAGTCAGTCAGTAAGAGAGATTGGGTGAGTCTGTCAGTGAGAGTCTGTCAGTCACTACATTAAAGAATGAAAGAGCACAGCCATTAACAGAATATGTTAAACTGTTCGAATATATACCAGTTACCTCTACTTTATGTTTGCGTTTATAGAGCAGGTAAGCAGGCAATAAACATTATTACATGTCTACGAGGCAGTTCAGCAGGAAAGGATACATTTCAAAGCTCCAGCAATCAGTCTAGCATTTAAGGGGCTGCACCTGAGCTATAAAAAGACGGGAGCAAAGAAAGAAAAGTTGAAACGTTCTAGGATGCACTTTACAAAAACATTACATCACAGACGCTCTGGGGAGCAGGTTAGCTGCGTGAAACCTTGAGAAATGGTCTAGAGCATTTAAGGTCAATAAAACCAATTAACAATGAACCCAACGCTCGAAGTAGAAGTGTATGAATGCATGGAGCAAATACGTGTTCTGTGAAAGAGATCACCAATGAGTGGAAAGCATCAATACTCCTTGAAGTACTGCACCAATGAATGGAAGGTATCAATACTTTGTAAAGTAGTGCATCAAAGAATGAAATATATGAATACTCCGTGGAGTAGTGCATCAATGAATGGACAACAAGAATACTCCATGGAGTAGTGCATCAAAGAATGAACTGTATGAATACTCCGTGGAGTAGCGCATCAATGAGTGGATGGCAAGAATTCTCCGTGGAGTAGTGCATCAAAGAGTGGACGGCGTGGATACTTCGTGGAGTAGAGCACCAATGAGTGGAAGGTATCAATACTTTGTAATGTAGTACATCAAAGAATAAACTGTATGAATACTCCGTGGAGTAGTGCATCAATTATTGGAAAGCAAGAATACTCCGTGGAGTAGTGCACCAATGAGCGGACGGCGTGAATACTCCATGGAGTAGTGCACCAATTAATGGATGTCGTAAATACTCCATGGAGTAGTGCACCAATGACTGGACAGCATGAATACTCCGTGGAGTAGTACAGCAATGACTGGACAGCATGAATACTCTGTGGAGTAATGCACCAATGAGTGGACAGCAAGAATACTTAGTATTCAGTATTGCAGCATTGAGTGGACAGCATGAATACTCCATGGAGTAGTGATTTAATGAATGGATTGCATTAATACTCTGCCGTGGAGGACTTCATCAATGAATGATCATTATGAATCAGTTTATCTACCCTCTAAAACTAGTGAGGAAGGAATGGACAGAATCATTAAAGCAATGAAAGGACTGTGTTAAAACTCCACGGTGCCGTTTATCAATGAAGCATCACATCCCGATCGGCAGTAACTGAAAGCAAACACATAGCGCTTAAATAAAATACTTAAAAGATAAATATGAAACAATAGCTCGCGTCAAGCCCCTGTGGAGCAACTTCTCGATGAATGGTCTGCATTAAAGCACTATGAAGCAATTTATCACTGCAGTTGTATAAAACAGTTAAGTAGGAACGAGATACGATAAACTCTTTCAAACCATGGATTTAATTAAAGTGCCATAAAGCAGCTCATCCCTGAAAGCTCTGCATTAACGCTCAATAAAAAAACCATAAAAGAAGGCCTGACTGTTTTACAGCCAGTGCTTAAATTGAACCTGTGGTTTCTGGTGCTCAGCACCTGCACTTAATTGTCAGCATCAGCACTTAAGACAGTCTGCCACATGGTGGCAATGTCTGCCTGATTTAGAGATGAGCACAACAGTTGTTTATTAATTAAATACTCATTAAAAACGAGTAATACCTGCCACCCAAGCCATTCTCGTAGCTGGGGTCTGGAATAGTCCCAGTAGGCGTGTGGTGTTCAGTAGTTATGTTGCTGCTGTCATTGGCAGTGCTGGCAAGCGCTGTGGGTGGTGCGAGCTCCAGCTGCTTCGTGATGAGGTCCCTGACACTTATTTTATTTTTACAAATTACGCACTGGAAAGCTCCATGAAGTAATTGGGCAAATAAGTTAAAAATGGGCTGAGTTACAGTTTACGAAGTTGCTGGAAACAGTCGATTTTTTAAACAATCGATTTATAATCTGCTTTTGGAAGCGTCATACTTTATGGGCTCCATTTTTTGACTGAAGAAGCTTAAGAAAGCTTTGAGGATACAACTACAAAACAGAAATCTACCTTTGTTATCTATGGCTTCCACTGGAAGTCTCAATCACGAATTCTAAATAGATTGGGTGAAAGCGGTTTGCCACTCTTGCTATTTATGACATTAAGGAATATCACGCTGTTGTCACAGGGCTCCCAGAGAGCCTGTCAGTGCAGCACTGGATCTCGTACAGCGCTGGAGGGAAGGAAGGTGTAGGATGACGGGATTTTCAGAACGAAAAACTGGGACGGCACAAACATAGAAATAGATCTAAATGGCCTATTAGCTTTCAGGGATATATATTTATTTCACATTCCCTTTCCGCTCTGTGAAAAGCTCCAGGATCTGTACTCGGGGACGGATCCTCCAAGTACACCGACTTGACCGTTCTTCCTTTTGCAGAATAGATGAGGTTATTCTCCCCACTGATCCTGATGAAATGCCGCTCATCTGTCTGGAGAACTGAGGCATGAAACATGTCGACCAATTGACCACTCCTGCACTGCACCTTTCACCTTGAGCTGCAGCAGGTTTAATTTCCCTAGCCAGCCATGACTCACGTAGTCTGCTTTAATCATAGCATCAGCAGCCAGAGAATAACGTTTTTTGGGACTCTTATAGCTACACACACACAATTACTCCCACAACCCATCATCAGGGCCCTTCGGCAAACTACACTGAAGACCTCCAGCAAAGAGCCCCATTGGGCATTGCAGCACCGGCCTAACAAGGAGCTGCCCGATGATGACGCATGACACCTCTCAGGGTGTGTGAGGGCCCTTACTCTTTATAGGAGCTCTCCCCTCCCAGCCTTCCTTCCTTTACCTGGAGTATCCCGTCCAGCCCTTTCCTTCTCCCCGCGAGACCTCTTGGTCCTCCTCCATAGGAAGGAATACCCTGATCTGACCAATACGCCTTGGGGCATGTATGCTGGACCTTTCAAACGCCCGTCCCTCACTGTGAGAACATTACCCATTGCAAGCCAACTATGATTTTCTATGTAAAGTTTAATAGATCAGGCACCTACAGGACACTGAAAACCATGTTTGTGGTCAGCTGTAGTTCCGTCCCAATTATGGAGCACTTTTCATGTATCAAAGAGCAACCACATGGGAAGGTGAAAGATGCAAAGCAAATGCAGGAAGAGAAATATTTTACAGCAAGGCTGGCACTATCAGGAAAATATGTAAATTACAAGACTTTCAAAAATATAAAAGGTAATTTAAGAGAACCCTGGATTGGCCCTATTTAAAACTTCCCCTCCACCAAGGTTCCACAACCCTCCTCCCTGTCGTAAGGCAACAGGGTGGTTCAGGGATAAATACAATCTGATGGCAGTATCCCCATCATTGCCCCTCCAGCAGCCCATCATACACCTGCCACGCAAGCATCAGGCAGTTGTATTCTCTATCTAGTTTTCACCTGGTGGGGAAGAGATATTGCAGAAGAGTGGTATTGAGGCACAAACTCAACAACGCTCCCCCACTGCAAAATTAGGCCCAGGCCTCACTTCCCATGACTCCCTTTGGCAGGAAGGATGGGCGAGTCCCTAGGCATTTCTCAAGCTCCAGGTAGACGATAGAGGGTTTTTGTCACCTTCTACCCCAAGACACCATGTAATTCCTAGTACTGCATTCCCTGAAGCATGCAAGCACCCTCCAATAGAAGGGGAATCATTGAACGTGCCATGTGGTACCACTTATGAATACAGTATCAACAAGGGGGTGTCTTGTATGCCCCTTTTCCCCAGGGATGGTGAAATTGTGGGAAATTAGTGGTGGCATCTGTGTCAGGGGATTGGTGGGTTGATGGCTGGAGTATGTGTCTGTATCATCAATACATCTATAATGTATGGGATTCTGTAATCCCTGTATAAACGTCAGTCTCTCATTTCTTTATAATTGGAGACTTGTGACGTACCCAGTCGCTGATTATAAAGAAAAGACGTCAGAACTCGACTACTACAAGTCGTTATAGTCAAGTTCTGACATCCCAATGCCTGCGGCCAGCAGCCAAGGTTAGGTCATGGAGAAACGGTTTAAAGCATTGAGAATGACACCTTTTCTTTCTTCTGCTCTACTTTTAGCTTACAATGACAAGAGGAGAGACCATGTTTATTTTTTACACTTAGATGAAGAAAAGCTAGAATCTTTCTGCATGTTTTTTTACACATTCCGAGCCAGTGCAGCTTTTTTTTTTTCCCACAAAAAAATACTGATTTCTATTGAACGGTTTATAATATCTGTTTGCAACAAATAACTAACAGGTTTTTGATGTGTTTAATTTTGCATTAGAGGTTTTGTTTTCTTCTTCATGTTGGAAAACGTGTTTATTCTTTTTTAATGAAAGAGCTACACACCAAAGTTTTAAGTGGTTTGTGGGAAAGGCGATGGTGTGACTATGTATTATAAGGGCTAAAGGGCCCCCTGGTATACATGATTAGGCTATTGCAAGTCACCTCTATGTTCCATAACCTTATAAAGGAACTCCGCCTTCAGCCACATTCCTCTATATGGTAATGGTTCTCCTCTGTGGCTAGCAATATCCGTATAATATACAGCAGGGGCTAATTTATCCCTTATATAGTTTGCATAGTGCCACATGTGACATAATTTTCTTTTCTTCTTATATTTGCTTCACATGTTCTCGTATTATACATAGGCTCTCTCCTGTAACCACAACGGTCAACTCAGCCTGGTGTAAACTCAAAGAGACGCCGGAGTTTAGATTGTTAGCCTTGCCCGTTATAAAATGCGATCTTTCTCTGCAAGATGATCGCTATGATTAGGATATAAACATAAATGTCAACGTTTAACATTGCACAATATAACAATCTCTGAACAGTGAGCACTTGGAGTTTTACAGCAGCACAAATCATGATATCTCTGAATTCAAGACCATGTCCTCGGATGGGTCTTCATCCTGACTTGACGATTACACGGATGTATTAGTTTCACTACAGTAAATGGCTGAATTGATAAAAGTATCTCCAGGTGAAGGATCCAACACACTTCCCCCTAGTTTATTGTGCAGTTTCGATTTAAATGGGGGTAGCCCAGCGGGATGTCAAATTCGACAACAATTTATACAAAAGTGAACCTCGGATCTCAGGCAAACTAGAAAGGACGTTACTGGCTGTCAAGGGGCAGTTGGACAGTGTCTCTAGCCACTGAGGAGTAGTAGGAGACCCCAGTCTTCAGGTCAGTCTGCTTTGGGTGCTAAGGGATCCTGGAACAGGTGTGGAATCTGTAGGGGGCCTGCATTTTGGGAATGATTGGAACAAGTATCTCCTGCCAGGAGCAGTGAGGGATCACTCATTGGACTAGTCGACTACAACTGGGAACTAAAAGACACTTTAAAACATAACAACTTGATTATCGCAAGTTGGGTGATGGTTCCAATTATTCTGATTGAACAATAGCAACACAAAACGATGATGGGCGGAATGCTGAACATTGCCAAACATTCACCCTCAGTGAAAGATCTGTTTACATTTTTCGCTCTAAGTGTGACGGGTATGCCCAGACGTGGGTTCGGTGCTCACCATGCCACTGGAGTCCAGCTAGCCAGGCTGATGAGAATTGAAACCCCAAAACCAGTCCCAGGATGCTTCTTTCTGGTCCAGGGAGGACCTGCCCTGGCAGTTCGGGCTAGACTGTTCCCATAGGTAGCAGGGTCAAGACTGATTTGCATATGGCTGGGTCTAAACTGGAATGGCATGGTGTGCAAAAAAACGATGAATTTAGTCCCAGATCTCTGTACTGTTCAGCATTCCGTCCATCAATTGTTCTTTCTGATTTCACAATGACCAGTCCAAGCCTACAGGACCCGCTCCCGAGGGGGGTTAAACTTCCTCTGTATTTCAGAAGTGTGCCTCAGACGCTCCTACAAAGGCAAAAGAAGGGGTTTTGCTACTTTCCATGAGCCACACTTACTGTACACAGTTGGGGCATCTGCCATAGTTCTCATTACCTGAATGTAGGGCAAGTGTAGAGTTGGCAGTGCAAGCTCATAAGCACACAGTCGGGGTCTCCAAGGCGCAGACCCCAGGAGATGCTTCAAGGGCAGCAATGCCGGGATGGCCCTAACCCTAGTAGAAGTACTGACCATCCTGTACAACAAGCATTGTTTTCAATGGAGCTCCCAACATTCCAAAGTTCTACCAGGAATTTCAAAGACTTCCAGAGTCTAAAGACTACCTTAGGGCTTTAAACTGCAGTTCTGTGTACAGTATGTACCAGAGTAGGAATGTTGGCAGCAGTGAATCTGAACACTCACAAACACATTCCCAAAGAGATTTCCCTTGGCCACTTAACCCTACAGTCAGCAAACCGCAGCCTTGAAATGTAACAACTGCATAGACCCTGTGCTCCGTTATCATTCTTTACCTCAAAGACAAAGTGGGCCAATCATGCAACACAAACACTACTGTCAACAAGAATGGCCCAGAGCCTTGCAAAAAGTTTGAGACACACCAACCCTCTAGAAAAAACAAGCATTTGCAATGCAATAGGTCTTGCATTTGAGAGAGTTTAAGCTATTGGCATTGTAAATGGCAATACCTTTTATTTATGTGTTTTCAAAACTAACACATATATAAAAGGCAATGTCATTTTTAATGCCAATTGCACAAACTCTTGCAAATGTAGACCACTTTCATAGTGGCCGCGCCCCTTTCTTTAGATGCTGCTCGCAGTATTCAGGTTAAAGCGAGCCCCGCCTAAAGAAAGGGGCGTGGCCACAATTAAAGTGAAAGCATGGCATGGGGCAATTTTAACCCCCACCCCCTCCCCAAAAAAATGAAACATTTGTTCACAAACAAATGTTTTTTTTAATCTGTAAAAGCATCCCATGCTGTGCTTTCACTTAACGTGTAAACTGAAAATCTTTGCTTAGCATAGTGCGCAGCTAGACTGCTTTTTTTGCTGCTTCTGACACTACATGCAAATATAATAGAACACGTCTGAATACGTAACATTACACCTACAAGAAGCCAGGGCAGACACGGAGCCAGATTGAAAGAGTAGCATGGGGGGGGGGGGGGGGGGATCACCACAGAACAAGATAGGAGTCAATATTTAGTCGTTCTTTGAGAAACGGTAAAAACAACTTTTTGGAAGTATTTGTTATACGTACTGTTGCTTTAAGTGCCTCTGCCCATGAGAAGCTGCATTTTTAATCATATTCGATGCTTAAATACATAGACACATAGTGGTGCCTATGCTTTCCGTGTCCCCTTTGGCCTGTGACTGAATCTCTTGGCATGTTTTGTGATACGCAGGCAAGGGCTCGAAAAATCTGAAAAATAGTACTAATCCTGCAGGTCTAGTACCTTAAACAATCTCCACGACCTAACAGTAACCTACTTGATCTCCGTCTCTGAAAGCAGAGCAAATGTGACAAGATAACAAGATTTAAAGGCATCTTTATTGCTCATTTGCTTTGTGAGCAATAAAAAGGTCTTTAAATCTTGTTATCTTGTCACATTTTCTCCGTTTTCAAAGACAGAGGACAAAAGTTAGTATGTTTTCCTACTCGCCAGAAAGGGCGAGTAGGACCTAAAAATAGCTCGAACTCATTAAATTTACCTCGCAAATGCGAGCGGTCGAGTGGATTTGTCGAGCCCGCAGGCCTCGTTTAAAATTGGGAAATGTGCCCCCCCCCCATAAAAATATTTTAAAAAAGAATAGCCTGAAAGTGTCATGACACAGGGGCACTTGGCATGTAATAAACTATAGGTGAGAAATGGGCCTTTTGGACAGAAAATCATATTTTTAACACAAGAGCGGGCACAGGAAGGATCGAGCTCGGCTCGACCCTGCAATTAATACTGGTTACAATTATGAATGAGCGGAGCACCAGCAAAGAGGGCAGTTTTCCGCGGAGGTCACCCGTGAACCCATGGCACGTCCTGGACAGGAGAGGGCGTGGGCAGGGCACTCCTGCAGTGCGCAAGAATCTAACCCGGGCCAGGGCTTTAAATCGCACTCTCATGCTAAACAAGCATTGAAAATGCAATAGGTCTCGCCTTTGATTAAGTTAAAGCCATTTGCTTTGCTAATGGTATTGTATTGCAAAGCAAATGGCTTTAACTTAATTAAAGGTGAGACCTGTTGCATTTTTAATGCTTTTCTTTAGGGTCGTTCAGTTGTACATAATGTCTACTTAGTTATAAATAAGGTAATAAAAAATCCTTATCTACCGTTCTCGTAAACTGTTTCGAGATGCACATTTAAAATAATCGTCCTCTTAAAAGCAAGGATTTCGAAAACCTTAGGTGAGCATAGCAATACGGAAATTATACTTAATTTCTTTGGAAACACGAGAGCAATTGGAATGCACTCCAGAAAGTATTGTAATGTGTATATTATCGTGCTCATGAATATATATGTACTATGAGTGGGGTTTCTTTATAGAAAAATAGAAGGTTTTACCTATAATGAAAAGATTAACAGTGATTCCGTAACTACACCTGTTTTTTACAAGAAAAAACGAATCTAACCCTTTGTTTTTGGTGACAGTGGCAACATTCTATTATGGTCGCCAGTTGCAATGTGTCTTTCTCCGTTTGCATCCTAGTGTTTCACCCTTGCGAGGAACGTGCGCGAGGTCACGCTGTGCACGCACGTGGACCAGGCAGCCGGCGGGATTCTGTTGCTTTCCATTGAGTGTGCTACTCCTGTTAAGTTTTCAGGCACAGTCATAACCCGGCAGTGTGGAGTTATGCTGAAGGATAAGCAATGGAACATCCCGCCCAACGCGCCGGCGTGCATGGAGATGCATCTAGGGGCTGCACATTACCGGCCCGGTAAGTAAGGGTGTGTGGAATATACATACATGCCAACATTTCAGAAGAACAAAGTGGGAGATTAAAATAAAAAAAAATCGGGAGAATGGGGCCTTGAATGGGGTTACTGTCATGTATGGGGTTTGGAAGCATGCTGCTGCAGGATCGGATATTTGAAACGCAAATGCACGTGTTTTTTCTTACCTTTCAGAAGCATGGAGCGCAATGGCAGGCAGAGAGAGGGTGATGCAAGTGTTGTGCACTGGCGTGGCAATTTGCTGGCAGTGCATACTGCCCCCCCCCCCCGTGTGGCAGCCCGTGCTGAAACAGCTTCCAGGGCACACACACAGCCGCCCCCCCCGTCCCACAAGTACTTCACAGGTCTTTAAAAGACCCTTTACTTGCTAACGAAACTGTGTTGGGTTTTCACCCCTTCTATAGTCCTTGCATCTCCACTCTGGCCATCACTGGAAAAATTCGCACGTTACACAATATCAAGCCCTGTCAGCTGAAACCCCGAAGAATCGGGTTGTTGCTTGCAGGAATCGGGAGACTAGCCTTGAAATCGGTAGTGTCCCGCCTGAATCGGGAGGGTTGGCATGTCTGAATATATGTTGTGGCCAGGTAAATTACTGCCTGTGTAGGTATTGGTGCAGTCAGAGGACGCGCCTTACCCAAGCCATTTATCTAGCAGCGAGACACCAAGAGTGATTACAGGCAGGGGTTTAAGTTGCTCGGAGCTTGACGGGTTCAGTTCAGGCAATATGCTGCGTGAAACACAGAATTTTAGTTTACATGTTTTTAGCCACGCCTATAATTACATCGGTCACATTTCTTGTAGAGGAGTTCTAGGTACGCTTCTCTGGTCGTGCTTTATTTAATGATCTCCACACCTTTTTCATCACGTTTTGAAATTCTCGTTATAGCGTCACGTGTCTCAAAGTTTTCAAAGTCCCCAATCTTAAGTAATTTTACTGCAAGGGAGCCTGTACTGCATGTTTAAAAGCAAATTTCTAATGTCCTTACTGCGATCGCATTTTGATGGCTCTGGTCATTTGTAATAAAAGACAAACAAGAGAGAGTATAAAGGGAGTGGTGCGCGCGTGGCCGTCGCGCGACGTGAAAGTGATCGCGATCAAGCGCGCGGCGAGCGATGCGCTTAATGAGCATGAGGAATGCCATATGGCGCCTCTGCTCAAGCGCGCGCCCGTGCACATGCACTGCAAGCTGTAGCCGGCGGTAGCATTTTTTGAAGCCCTTAAAGTCTCGCCAGACCAGCGCAAGCGCTGGATCAGGTGAGACCTAAAAAAAATGCTTCTTTTATTTGCAGGCGTTATATAGAATACCCACTCGCTGCCTTTACAATTACGCTTACTTCTAAAAAAAAAAAACTAAAAACTTTTTGCCACTTTTTAAAGTAGCATTTTCAACAGCCCTACAGAATTATAGAAATCCATATTTTAAATGTTTAAAACTGTTTTACATGTATCCAAAAACATTTTTCAAACAAACTGCGCTTTCCAGAATGCACAGAAAACCCCTGGTCGTGATGAGTTTGTCACGCGGGGATTTGGGGAACTAGAAGATGTGACTTCACTACAGAGGCGGGGGGGTCGGGGGTCAAACTTATAACTGAAGGAAAGCCCCGGTGCAGCCATGCTGAGCGAGCCGGGGTAACGATGGAGGTGAGGCAGGCGCGTATCACGGCCGGCCCGGTATGTTCACTCATTAGAATCGATGCGGGACAAAAAGATTTACTTATACAGCTGTAGCCTTGCCGATCAGCCAAGGATACAATTATAGGCCACACAGCGTGTGCATGGCGAGAAAAACACAATGTCTGGAAAAGTAGCCGCTATAAGGTGCCTGGAAGTCCCTTGTGCTTAGGCTGCTCCTGAAGCTGTGTGTACTGTCCTATTTATATAGTGCCTCTTAGAAGGGGCCGCCATTACTGGCCCTGCGAGTCCTGTATACATTAAGTAAATAGTTCTCAAAAATGCTAATAAAAGCGCCCGAGTTAAGACACAGTAAGAGGTCCACTACTCATGAGAGGTAACAAAAGAAGACAGGGAGGTACTAAGGAGGGATTAACAACCCTATTAACCAATCAGAAGCCAGCATTTACGAAAGACAATTACACAAGCCAATGACAAATGTGGGCGGAGAGTGGGCGGGGCTTCAAATACATACTTCAATACAGCATGGCTCACAGAGCAGTGTATGCGCTGCCCAGGCTCGACCTAAAGACACATAACAGCACCAAATTACAAACAAGCATTGAAAATGCAATAGGTCTCGCCTTTGATTAAGTAAAAGCCATTTGCTTTGCTACTGGTATTGTATGTCAAAGCAAATGGCTTTAACTTAATGAAAGGCGAGACCTATTGCATTTTTAATGCTTGTTTAAAAGAGCTACTCACAACTCATGTTCAGAAATGGCATTAATGGTTACGTTAGATAAGGTCCAAAATAAGTCATGCATAAAATGTAGCTCAACTGACAGACTGAAAGCCCCCTTGCAAGTGCCTCTTTATTTGGGAACTGGATTGTGGACGCATGTTGTCTGGGCCTAATGCACGCCGCTGCTCACTCATGATTGTGTGTTGTGCCTATTTGTACCAGTACCTGCCAAAGAACAGGACATCGCCTCGGAGCCCCCTACCACGCCACACATTGCAGCGTCTCCGTCTTATTATCTCTGAGAGACATCCCGCAGTTAAGCTTTGTAGTCAATGTGCGCCCCGAAATATCAGCCTTTTCACTGGCATTGGGCCACAGGTACAACTGGTGGGCCCATTGACAATGCATATATGGATAGAATGCCTAAAAGGTTTAAATCTGACTTTGTGTGTGTGTGTGTATATACACACACGCGCGCGCACACACATCCACCCATTTACGAATATATTGGTATATTTAGTTATTATTTACTGGCGGTCGCCAGTAGATAGTTATAGTTAGGACCGAATTCCCATAGGAAATCTAAAACTTCTATTTTGAATAACTTTGGCGCCGGTTGACTAATCTTCGTGAAATTTTCAAAACTAATGGGGCGCTCCGCTCCTACCCTGAAAGTCTCGGGGTGATTCGTCAAGCGGGGGCTGAGAAAAAAGGGGGGTCCCAAAACGCGTTTTCGCCATGCATTTTCCCATAGGACCTTTAGTCAAAGGTACAGCCCGAACGGCTGAACAGAATTACTTGAAATTTGGCAAAGAGGTAGTCCTCTGGTCAGGGATGTGCCTTTTGCATATATGGTGTCAATCTGTTCAGTAGTTCCAGAGAAAATTGCAGTTAAAGTACATAAATATCTATAGCCGCGCACCGTGCGCGAGCGTAATTCTGATTGGTGGTTAGATGTCAGTCAACATTCGAATCGGTCGAAGGAAGTGTCGGACGCCATTTTGTGTGTGGCAGTGAAAAACAAAGGTGGAGAATGTGAAAAGGGGGCAGGGTAGAGAGTTCCTGACCCCCTAGCCTTTGTCAGGGGGTCCCTGAAGGACCCCGAAGGATGAAAAAAAATCGCGCACGGTGAAAAACCCTTAAAAAAAAAAAAAAAAACATTTTAAACGAGCCATTCCATATTATAGGATACAGTCAATCTATAACTATATACATAGGTAGTTTATTGTAAAATAAATATATAACAAATATAATACATACATAAATTAGCATTTAAAAAAACCTTACAAATTCAAAAAAAACAAACCATAGGTTTCACACACGTTATAGTTAGAAATTAGCATTTAAAAAACCTTGCAATTTCACTGAAAAAAACATAGGTTTCACACATGTTATAGTTAGCTGGACACTTTACTCGTAAAAAACCATTGAAATTCCCCCGTTATAGTTAGTTCAGCTAAATATAGCTCGCGCGACCGCAATCCACTGCTGATGATGTCACATATTACATCAGTGTATTCACTAAGATACTGTTAATAAGTCAGTTATACAATTAATTTTACAAAAACAACCATCCATTTAGACACTTATTTACCCATTTATTCTTCCATTAACCTTTAGATATACATATATAAAAAATATTTATTTTTCAGAAAGACACATTCACTGGATGATGTCATAAGTGATGTCATCAGTGATGTCACTGACCATGTCATGAGTGATGTAATATGTGACGTCATCAGCAGTGGATTGCGGTCGCGCAAGTTAGATTTAGCTGAACTAACTACAACGGGGGAATTTCAATGGTTTTTTACGAGTGAAATGTCCAGCTAACTAGGGTTTGGGACCCCCCTTTTTTCTCAGCCCACGCTTGACGAATCCCCCCCGAGACTTTCAGGGTAGGAGCGGAGCGTAGCGCCCCATTAGTTTTGAAAATTTCGCGAGGATTCGTCGACCGGCGCCAAAGTTATTCCAAATAGAATGTTGCGGATTTCCAATGGAAACAGGGTCCTAACTATAACTATCTACTGGCAACCGCCAGTAGATATATATATAAATATATATATATATATATATATATATATATATATATATATATATATATATATATTACCTACTGGCGGTCGCCAGTAGGTAGTTATAGTTAGGACCCCTTTTCCATAGGAAAACCTCAACATTCTATTTTGAATAACTTTGGCGCCGGTCGATGAATCGTCGCGAATTTCTCAAAATAGGTGGGGCGCTACGCTCCGCTCCTACCCTGAAAGTCTCGGGGGGATCCGTCAAGCGGGGGCTGAGATAAAAGGGGGGTCCCAAAACGCGTTTTCCCCATGCATTTTTCCATAGGACCTTTAGAACGAGCTACAGCCCGAACGGCTGAACAGAATTACTCGAAATTTGGCAGAGAGGTAGTCCCTAGGTCAAGGAAGTGCCTTTTGTAGGCTTGGTGTAAATCTGTTCAGTAGATTCTGAGAAAATAGCCTTTAAATCAATATATATATCTGAGCCCGCTTACGGTACGCTTACCGTACGCTTACCGTAAGCGTACGGTGGCGTGCGCGAGCGCGATTCTGATTGGCTCTTAGATCTTAGTAAACATTCGAATCGGCCGAAACCAGGAAGCGGCGGCCGCCATTTTGTGTATTTCACTCAGAAAAAAAAGAGTGAAAACAAGAAAAGGGGGCAATGAGGAGAGTTACAGACCCCCTTACATTTGTGAGGGGGTCAAAGAAGGACTGTAAAGTACAAAGAAAACATTTATTGATTTTAAAAAAAATCACGGGGTACGCGTACGGTAAGCGTACGGTAGAAAAAAAAAAAAAAAAAAAAAAATGAAAATCAGATTTAAGTGTTTAGATATTAGGGGGCTCTAAAAAGAGCCGTTGTGTTTATGAAATGATTTTTTAGTGGTACCTACAAGTAAGTACCGATGCAGAGTCTAAGGTTCAAGAGGAAGACTCTGTTCCCTTCATCATTGAAGTGCACACCATCTCCTCTATAAATGTCTTGCATGTCATAACGCAAGTTGTTGTGGTAAATGGCACCCATACCATAGTCACGGAGGAAAGCAGAAACAGATTTGTTGACGTGCTTTCTTGCTTTGTCATCGCACCGCGTGCCCACCGTGCGTGCACGGCACTAACTGCGTAAAGTGGGCGCGCGGTGCGCGAAGCGCACCGCGTGCTCACTGTGCGCGCACGGTGCGCGAAGCGCACCGTGCGCGCACGGAACGAACTGCGTTAAGTGGGCGCGCACGCCACGAATGGCGTAAAGTAACTTAGCATTTAAAAAACCGTACAAATTCACTGAAAAAACCATAGGTTTCACACACGTTATAGTTAGGAATTAGCATTTAAAAAACCTTGCAAATTCACTGAAAAAACCATAGGTTTCACACATGTTATAGTTAGCGGAAATTTTACTGATAAAAAACCAATGAAATTCCCCCGTTATAGTTAGTGCAGGCAACTATAACTCACGCGACCGCAATCTTCTGCTGATGACATATGTGTCTTTATGAAAAAAAATATTTGTAATATATGTATAGCTAAAAATGTATGGAAGAAGACATGGGCAAATAAGTGTCTAAATACAGTATTAGCATCAGCAGAAGATTGCGGTCGCGTGAGTTATAGTTGCCTGCACTAACTATAACGGGGGAATTTCATTGGTTTTTTATCAGTAAAATTTCCGCTAACTATAACATGTGTGAAACCTATGGTTTTTTCAGTGAATATATATATATATATATATATATATATATATATATATATATATATATATATATATATATATATATTCACTGAAAAAACCATATATATATATATATATTCACTGAAAAAACCATAGGTTTCACACATGTTATAGTTAGCTGGACATTTTACTGATAAAAAACCAATGAAATTCCCCCGTTATAGTTAGTGCAGGCAACTATAACTCACGTGACCGCAATCCTCTGCTGATGCTAATACTGTATTAAGACACTTATTTGCCCATGTCTTCTTCCATTAAATTTTAGCTATACATATATTACAAATATTTTTTTTTCATAAAGACACATATGTCATCAGCAGAGGATTGCGGTCACGTGAGTTATAGTTGCCTGCACTAACTATAACGGGGGAATTTCATTGGTTTATCAGTAAAATGTCCAGCTAACTATAACATGTGTGAAACCTATGGTTTTTTCAGTGAATATATATATATACACATATATATGCAAAACAAAAGCTCACTTAACATATGAAAGTAAGCAGGACACAGCTCCGGTTTTCGAGTGGATTTATTGGAATTGAAAGTGCAGTAGGACTCACAGGTTCGTGTAACGCTAGGGCAGACGCGTTTCTGGCCGGGTCGGCCTTCATCAGTGCCAGTTTCACAGGTAGGTACATTCACCTGGTGTCCCAATAAGTAGTCTCTCAGCCCCTCCTCCTGAACAAGGTGTGTGCCTCATTGCGCTGCATCGCCAGACAAACTGCATCATGGGTCGTGTAGTTCATAGAGGTAATCCGTACAGTGACGAATCCGTTCCAAAACACCCAGTGGTGTCCCACATCGTGGCAATGACTCACGCACCCTCGTAGATGTCCAGAGATGCGGTGTTCCGGTACATACCACTACTGATCACCTTCTCAGGCGGTACGATACCGCCTCCGCTCTCCCCATGCTGAAGCTGACTGCACTGTGGCAATTACTCAGCTCGGGGGGGGGCTCCGTGTTGCATTTTCGTGCTCCTCCAGAAGTTTCGCAGACCAATACACGGTGCTCCAGAACGAGAGGGCGTGCTCCTCGCCGGTGTCAGCGATACCGGCCAAATATGCAAACCAAAAGCTCATGAGCACTCAACCGGGTAAACAAAATTGACACTAAATCTACATAAAGGTCCCTGCGGCAACACGTGGAGCCTTAGTAGGCTGCACTTGAATGACACCAAACTAGCAACAAGGCGAAGGCCAGACCTACGAGGGTAAAAAAGTCGATTGATGTAAAGTCCAGCAAAGCTTGCAAGAGGAGTACCGCTATAGCTTGCGGAGCGGTCAGAAGCTGGGCTCAGGTGGCAACACGATTTACATGCACCCTAAGTGTGTCACTGTCCAAATGTACTAAGTTCAGCTCCAGCTATGTGGCAGACATGTCGCATGCCAGAGGTTCAATTTTTTCACACTTTTTCCTCAGCGTTCAAGAGGGATTCTGATTATTTTTTTTTTATTTTTTTTACTTGTGCCCGACTGTTGCCACCTTTAAGCAAGTTTTCACAACGATGATAAATGTACCACAAACTATTGCCTGGGCGCTCAAGCCCTGCAGACAGAAAAGAAGGGCATGACAAGTCCTTGTTCCGCGAGTATTAAAGATGTCACTTAAGAGCATTCTGCATGCAAATTGCAAAATGTGCCAAATGCACAATATGTACAAAAGAGTTTCTTCTAGCCAGGGCCGTCTTAACAGCATTATAGGCCCCTGGGCAAAGCAGTGCACTTGGCCCTGCCTACACAATCACTGACAGGAATATAAATGTTTAACAGAAAATGTGTGTTAAATTCTGGTCTGCGTGGCGCCCCTATCCTCGTAGGGCCCCCGGGCAACTGCCCAGCGTGCCCATGCGTTAAGGCGCACTGCTTCTAGCCCCAAGCAGAGCCTACAAAGAGTCGTGCTGGGTACTGGAGCCCATGGTGGCAGTGCCTCAATTATTGATGTTAGGCCAACCCCAGTGCTAGGAACCTGGATATGTAGAATGTTTCAAAGAGATAGTTCTGCGATTTGTATGCATTTATAACATAGCCATGAATGTTTGCGCTTTTTGAAGCACTTCTTGTCCTGCAGCCACGCCAATAATTTTGTATAAGTATTCATTGTGTGTTTAAAAGCAATATGAGGAATACTTGCTTCCTAGAGGCGATATGCGTTCAGCACCTCGTATGCCTCACTTCTGGCCTGGACCCAACAATTCGTTCTACTGCCTCCTTAGATTTCATTCCAAATAAGCGACTTTACTAAATCCGGCGCGCCTTCTCTTAGAGATGACAAGTACTAAAGAAGGACACTTTGTTGTGCCAGCCCGTACTCTTGTAGTCCAAATACTAAACAAATTTGTGTGTGTGAAGTGTTCTGTGGAAGATGGAATATGAGGCGGAAAACCTTACTCTGGGAGTTATTCAGAAATTAGTTTAATTTCCTCAGGAAGGCTACTGGTCTATAGACCAATAGTGGAATAAACTTTGCTTTAATTGCTATCAAAATTGGCTTCCAGGTTGACAGGTATTATATTGTGTTGTTTTTTTTTAAGCGGTGATAAGTGATGCCAGTCTGGGCTTTAGTGTTTTGACCTGGAGTCTAGGTGAATGGCGATCTTGAGACAGATCCCCAGATATTTATAACTAGAACTCTTTTTCACCAAGTTGTCTCCTTTGTGCCCTTTTCCCTTCTTCTTGAGGCCGTTTCCAAAGATTACTACTATTGTTTTGTCCAAATTGACAGACATCCAGTTTGTTGCTCAATAGAGAGCCAACACATTCAAAAAGTTTTCTAAGTCAATTGGGGTTGAATTTATAAGGACTATGCCATCAGCTTATTGGAGTTGCTTTGCGCCCTAAGTGGGATGGGTATTCCCAGACGTGGGACCCATGCTCACTACGCCACTGGAGTCAAGCTATCCTGGCTGATGACGGCTGATAGCCAGAAACCGGTCCTAGGATGCTTGATTCCGGTCCAGGGAAGACATGGCTTGGCAGTTCGGGCTGGACTGTTCCCATGAGGCACAGGGTCAAGACTGATTTGCATATGGCCATGTCTAAACTGGGGTGGCGTAGTGGGCAAAAGAACGATGGATTTAACCCAGATCTCTTGACTGGGGGCGAATGTATGCATTGTCAGCATTCCGTCCATCATTTGTTTGCAATAACGCTTTGCGCCCTAAGTGGGATGGGTATTCCCAGACGTGGGACCCATGCTCACTACGCCACTGGAGTCAAGCTATCCTGGCTGATGACGGCTGATAGCCAGAAACCGGTCCTAGGATGCTTGATTCCGGTCCAGGGAAGACATGGCTTGGCAGTTCGGGCTGGACTGTTCCCATGAGGCACAGGGTCAAGACTGATTTGCATATGGCCATGTCTAAACTGGGGTGGCGTAGTGGGCAAAAGAACGATGGATTTAACCCAGATCTCTTGACTGGGGGCGAATGTATGCATTGTCAGCATTCCGTCCATCATTTGTTTGTAATAACGCTTTGCGCCCTAAGTGGGATGGGTATTCCCAGACGTGGGACCCATGCTCACTACGCCACTGGAGTCAAGCTATCCTGGCTGATGATGGCTGATAGCCAGAAACCGGTCCTAGGATGCTTGATTCCGGTCCAGGGAAGACATGGCTTGGCAGTTCGGGCTGGACTGTTCCCATGAGGCACAGGGTCAAGACTGATTTGCATATGGCCATGTCTAAACTGGGGTGGCGTAGTGGGCAAAAGAACGATGGATTTAACCCAGATCTCTTGACTGGGGGCGAATGTATGCATTGTCAGCATTCCGTCCATCATTTGTTTGCAATAACGCTTTGCGCCCTAAGTGGGATGGGTATTCCCAGACGTGGGACCCATGCTCACTACGCCACTGGAGTCAAGCTATCCTGGCTGAAGACGGCTGATAGCCAGAAACCGGTCCTAGGATGCTTGATTCCGGTCCAGGGAAGACATGGCTTGGCAGTTCGGGCTGGACTGTTCCCATGAGGCACAGGGTCAAGACTGATTTGCATATGGCCATGTCTAAACTGGGGTGGCGTAGTGGGCAAAAGAACGATGGATTTAACCCAGATCTCTTGACTGGGGGCGAATGTATGCATTGTCAGCATTCCGTCCATCATTTGTTTGTAATAACGCTTTGCGCCCTAAGTGGGATGGGTATTCCCAGACGTGGGACCCATGCTCACTACGCCACTGGAGTCAAGCTATCCTGGCTGATGACGGCTGATAGCCAGAAACCGGTCCTAGGATGCTTGATTCCGGTCCAGGGAAGACATGGCTTGGCAGTTCGGGCTGGACTGTTCCCATGAGGCACAGGGTCAAGACTGATTTGCATATGGCCATGTCTAAACTGGGGTGGCGTAGTGGGCAAAAGAACGATGGATTTAACCCAGATCTCTTGACTGGGGGCGAATGTATGCATTGTCAGCATTCCGTCCATCATTTGTTTGTAATAACGCTATTGGAGTTGCATCAGCAGTTGTTGTCCCAATTTCAGAGGATGTGAGTGTGCCTTGTCCAACATTTTACTTCGATCTGAAATTAAGAGGTTTTAAAAAATTGGGGCGAGCACACACCCCAGATTTAGTCCTCGTTCAGTTCCGATTGGCCCTTGTTCACGCCCACGCTCACCTTTGCCCAGCTTTCAGAGTAGAAGAGCTGTATCGCTCGTAGGAGGTTTGCCGGGATGTTCCATGATGCCAAATTATGCCACAGCAAGTTTCTGTCTACATGAACATAACCTTTTGAGAAATCAAAAAACACACGTGTAGAGGTGTTGCTTTTTCTGATTGTATTTCTCTATAAGCATTGAAAGAGCCATGAGATTATCAATTGTGCCTTCCTTGGGTCGAAAGCTGTTTGGTTGCATGCCCATCTTTGCATCACACAAAGGAGCATCTCCAGAAGGGCATGGAGCAAATAGATTAAACAATCTCAGTAGTTGCCTTGGCAAATTGGTTCAGTAGTCACAAAAAAAAAATCTAACAATACACTTGCAGTCCATCTATTCCACATGATCAGGCAATTCTAGTAACCTGATGCATTGAAGCACACACCACAGATCCACAAAGTGAGCGTGGTCAGCAGCACTTTCCAAGTGCGTGTGAGCCCTCATCGCAAGTTCATGTCCAGAGCACCTCAGACTGAGGCCCTCCTGTTTGGAGGAAGAGGCTTAGGATAGTGACCTCAGCTGTGAATTGCACCACATATTCTGGGTGGAGGGAAGAGAGGTCTGCACTGACCATGTACAATCTACTCCAGGAACTTGCAGTCCATGGCCCTTCAAATGTTGTAAAAAGATGCTCGATATCACACAAAGCATTCTTTTTTGTGAAAAGTTGAATTGTTAGTAGACTAAACCTGAGGGACCATAGGGAACACTTACCAGCTCGCTCTTCTAATGAAAGTAAAACCATTCCTTCCCAAAAGCGACTTCAGAACTGCTGTTCAAGCCCTTGCACTCTCGCATATGGATGGTGGTAATGCCTTATTCCACAGACTCCCAGAACCCAATTTGACACCCCTTAGAGCAGAGGTCTTCAAACTTTTTTACTCTAAGCCCCCTCTCCAAACCTTTATGGAAAGACTGGAGACTGTGAAAAGAGCAGGGCTGAGCAGAGGGGCTGGTGTGTATAAGATAATTTCATGGGCAGTTTTTCAGAATCTCATAAGCCACACTAAATCGTAGACTTCTAAATGAGAAAATACATTAAAAAACCTAAAATAGACAAAACTCACTACTCCCGGTATTTGGGGTTTTGTGAAACCTTCCCATTCCTGGGCCCCAATGCAACTGCACCTTCTGCACTAATGATAGCTGCAGCCCTGAGCGGCAGGGTATCCCCTCTGCCTCTTTCACCCTTTCCCCACCAAGGCTGGTCATCACTCTAATTTTGAAACAGACTCTGTCCCTTTCAGAAACAAGCATTTGCAATGCAATAGGTCTCGCAATTGCGAGATTTTGAGCTATTGGCATTGTAAAGGACTCAAAATTTCGCAAGTGCGAGAACTATTGCATTGCAAATGCTTGTTATTGTCAGCTAAACGCCACCACAATTAGTCTGCACATTGTTTTCTTCCATTTATTTTACAGTATATGTACGCAGGAACAATGTGCTAAATATAATCACCATACTGGTTTACTAAGACCATACCTATTGGCTTATCCATAGATGCTAAATACGTTTGTGGCATTTGTGACACATTTAGCGGGGTGTGGAATTTTAGCCTGAAGGGGACAGATGCTTAAATACATAGTTATAGTTTTACATTGTAAGAATAATTGTATTAATCTCTGCATGCAAAGTGCTGTTGGCTGGAAAAACACATTTTTGTTAATGTTGAGATGGTCTTCAGCTATGCGTTTGTCTGAGAGGATGCAGTACTCATGAGAAAGCAGAGATTTAAATAGTTCTAAGTGCACCTTGGAGGTCTATTGATCTAAATGAAGGCTTTGGCGTCTGAATGATGTTTTATATCCTCATGTGAACAGGTCTCATACTGTTGGAAGACAATCTGAAGTCTTCGAAGACTCCCTAATATTTTTAAGACATGGTAACCCTCCATTTACACAGGGGCTGTCAGCTCTTGGCTCCTCTTAGGAACCTTTGAAGTTACATTAGTAAAAAAGCCAAGCCCATTTCGAAAATGTTACTGAAGCAGAATTTGTGTGCGCCTGTCTCTGAATTTAATTGGTGACGGGGGCAAGTTGTGTTTGAATGAAGTGCGAGTTGTTGTTTCAAGTTTGAATCCTTGTTGCTAGGTGGTGTTGATGTATTTTTCAAGAGTAGTGCCCCTTAGTGTTCACAATGGATATAAAAGCAACACAATGATGGAAAATCATTTTAATTACGATTGCATGGAAGACGTCAACAAAACTAGTTGGCAGATCTGAGGGAGTCAAGCAACCGTGCACCAGCAGGGTGTTGCTCACAATACTGTGTAATTTATGTAGATAATCAAACCAAACACAGTGGGTGCTAGGGGGACTTGCAAACAGTGCTGTCCACGGCACCACTGTATCTTAGAGTCAGTGTATTGCTTCAACCTAAGGTCAACTTTCTGACATTAAAAGATTTGAGGTACGCCATTTCAGCGTGTTATTTCCCTTTTCTCCAACGGTGGACATAACGAGAAGGAGTGTTTGACAAATCAATACAATACTAAACTCTTCGTCAGTCTTCCTTCACACTAATTCCTGGGATATTAGTGTATTTCTTGGGAAAAGGAGCAGAGCTGTCTTCCCAGAGGTCTCCAGGCATCTGCCACTGCCTTTGTTAGGCTTTGAGCTTTTAATGTAACCTGAGGCTACATTCCTCTACTCTAAGCAAGGTGTCAACTTACAGGGAAATGGCAGCCACAGTTAAATCGATGCCTGTTGATGGTCTTCATTCACTTATCACTTCGCAGCAGCTTCTCATCTCACTGATTATACAAATGTGAAACCGCAAGAAGGCGCGTGGGATTAAATCAAGTGTTTATTTCAGCTTCTCTTCCGGAAAGCTTCTTCAAGGTCTGTTTGCACTTACTTATTTTAGACATTTAGAGCGCCTTTGAAAACAATAGCAGCGGTTGATGTTTTCAGTAAGGAAAATTGCATTGGTTTGACAGAGCAAATCTTGCTGTCCAATTGGTTCGAACCAATAGTGTTTCACTTTGTGAGCTGCATTTTACATCTAAAAAAATCTCTGCTCACCAGTAAATCATAAGCATAACTTTCACTGTATCCGCTCCCACAGATAAAGTGAACCCAGTGCATGCGAGACCCTGCAATGTGAGTACTTGTGAGAAGCAGGGCATGTCCAAAGCTTGATTAACATGTTAGAAACCCCCTGTACCCAAAGAGTGCGCACGGATTGCCCAGTGCCCAGTGACTCGGAATCGCGGAAACCAATCTTGCCTCCTAAGGTCACGTGCTTTATAGCAAATACACATCTAGGCTGCCTAGTCATGACCCACTGCTTGGAGACTGTAAAACTGCACAGGATTTACAGCTGTAGAGTCTCTTCCCAGGGTTGATACAATAAACCACGAGCCGTTCAAGCTTGTCATCTGTGTTTTCACACAGGCCTGCAAAGAGGTGCGTAGTCAGCATGCACGAGTTCTGTGTCAGCGCTGATGTGCCGAAGCCACTTGCTTTCACTTACAAGCTTTCGGATTTGTTGCTAAGTGCTGAAATAGGCAAAGGCAGAGACACACACTTTCAACATGTGTTCTTCAATCATCAGCGAAGGCGACAGGAAAACTCCGTGAGAGTGAGCAGGGGCAGACTAGCTATTAGTTCTGAGGGAATTTGAAATTCTGGTGGCCTTATCACAAAAAATAACAAGACAAGCCCGGCAGAGCGTGGCGCGCGCGCTTGGCGGGGGAGCGCATTCCAGGCGGGGGAGCGGACCCTTTGAAGTGCGATGCCAAACGGATTACATGGCAGCACGATGCGCGTGATTGTGCGCGTGCTCGCCATGCAATCCGCTTTTCGGAGCATTTTTGGGAGCCCCTTACAATAGTCTCGCTTTGCGATCGCTTGCGCGATAGCAAGGCGAGACCTAAAAATGAGCTCCCATGTGTTTGTCTCTTTGCAGCAAGGATGCCCTCAGCCCTAACGCTATCCAGCATGCCTCTATTCTTATGTAAGACTGCCTTAATTGTGATGCAGGGGGCCCGCCACAGTCCTGTGCAGGTCACCACTGCACCTGGCTCACTAATAATAGCTAATGCCTTGTGAAGCGGGAAGTCCCCTCTGCCCCTTGTTAACCCACCATCCTCCTTTCTGCTATCTCTCTGAGGCCTTAGTTAAGGTGTCTCCTCTGCTTCAATATTCTCCTCTCTGGTGCCATTGGTTCAATGCCAGCCACACTGGCACAACAAGGGAACATTGAGCCCTAATATAAGAAAGGAATAATGTTAAAACAGCATTTCCTACCAATTAATTTAATCTGCATTGCGTTTTTAGGTCTCAGCTCGAAGGCTGCGCTTGCGCAGTCTCGATCCGAGATTTAATGACTTGGAGAAGAGGGGCTTGAACCCGCCCCTCTTCTCCCCTGTTCTCCATTGGCTGGCCTCTTCAATGCTGGCCAGCCATTGGAGAAGAGGTCCCGTCACTCCGATCAGGCCCCGTCCTTTTCGGATCGGGGGGGCGTGTTTTTTGCAGAGAGTCTAATTATCTCCTCCAGCCAATGGCAAGAGGAGATAACAGCAAAACACGCCCCCGAATCCGAAAAGGACGCTGCCTTTCTCCAAGGCATTTCTGCTCTGCCTCGGAGAAAGGCGGCGGTGTGTGTTTTCTTTCCAAGATGTATGAAAAGGTGCGTTGGCCACGCCGGGATCCGCACCTGTGATGCATCTATTCTTAACCCTCCGCCGTTTCAGGCCGCTTCTTCCCACCGCCCGGACCACGCTCCAGTGCCCAGCAGAAGAGCGCGCTCAGTGGAGCCGTGAATTCCCCAGCTCAGAGTACTCCGCTCCCGTCATTAATTCACCGGTTCGAAGCTGCAGTCAGAAGCGCACCGCAAACACCAGCACCTCCTCCCATGCCGCACATAGTAGGGTCCCGCTTAAACAACACCCCCGGGGCGAGCCATTCACACCAGCGGCCCTTTGTCCTGGGGGGAGGGCTTCCTGAAAGAGTCTTATCCAGGTGAGGCCGGCGAGTGCTGTTTGGGTGACAATGAGGCCGCTCTGACCCCAATCTACTCCCAGGGCGCGCTCAGTATTTCAAAGCCAATCAGTCCCATTTGGCAAACTCGAGAGTTTCACTCTGCGCGAGGGCGGAACAATCGCGCATTTCGTCACTTCCTGGCGAGGGGCGAAATCAAAGGCACGGGAGGTCACCACTGGAAGGGTGGCAGACCGATGCACCCCGGCCCGCACTCCTGTTTCTAGGCAAAGACGCCCCTTTTATTCTCTGGTTTAGGGTTTCTCCAACACTACGCCCTGCTAGACCTTTATTTTGATTGCATCACTAAGATGCCCTCCCTCGAGCTTCTCTTAGGCAGCACTTTAATGCGTTTAGGACGCTAATCACAGACCATGTGAGTCAACCGGGACACAGATGCCCCTCTGGACCTCAGCATTAAACAGATCAAATTTTGAAGAAAAATAAAAAATAAAAGATACTGGCGTTTACACAAAAAAAACGAATTGCTTCTTAAATACCAACTAGAGACGAAGTTACATAAGGGACAGGAACATAAAATTACAATGTAAGAAAGCGAAATGAAAAATAAATAAAACACTGGAATACGTTACACAAGCTTGAGGGAAAAAATCATCAATACATATTTATAATTTCATACACAAAGCATGCACTCATTTAGTAGCAGCATTTATATGGTAAAAAAAAAAAAATCACAAAAAAAAATAAAAAAAAATCAGGTAAGCTTTCCCAAAGGTGGGCAAGACATGGGCTGCAGCATTACGTGCCAGCACGAGACTTTTCCATCTAAAGGCTGTTGGGAAGGGGGTGGGGGGGAAAATCAACAGGCCCAGCTGTGCTACACAGAATACAAAGGCCAGCTATACCCCGCCAGGTCCTAAACGAACCAGAAAGATAAAGTGCTGGTAGTAGAAGGGGCAGTAAATCTTGGTTTGAAGTCTGAGTGCTCGATACCCCAGAGTACCTGCGCGCTACAAGTGCCGATACTCTCCCTTGCAATGAACCCCGCTACAAGTGTCGAGCTGTGCTGTACAGGCCCAGCTGTGCTATGCAGAATACGAAAGGCAGCTATACCTCGCCAGGCCCTAAACGAACCAGAAAGGTAAAGTGCTGGTAGTAGAAGGGGCAGTAAATCTTGGTTTGAAGTCTGAGTGCTCGATACCCCATAGTACCTGCGCGCTGCAAGTGCCGATACTCTCCCTTGCAATGAAAGCACCGGCCCCATCACAGCACTGTCAGGAGGGACTGAGCGGTCCATTTAAGAGGATGCACGCCTTTTCAGAGAAAACAGTTTGGTCTTTTGTAGAACGAAAGGCTTGGTAGTGCTGCAGGTTGAACTCCAGCTCAGTTTACCAGCGTTACAGCCAGTGCTCTAAATGGGCCGGTACTGACCGGTACGGAGTACCTGCACGTTTTTATTTTGGAGGATAGTACCGGCACTTCAAGAGAAATGCAATACCTTTAATTGGGGGGGGGGGGGGGTACCGGCACGTCTCAGAAACAAGCAGGTACTCCGCTACGGAGTACCTGCACTTTTATTTTTCCATTTCAAGCACTGGTTACAGCCGAATGTTACCACAATGTGCAGTTCAGGCTGGAGGAGAACTGATCGAGCGATGCGCTGGCACCATGCCCACGACCAGGAGGTGCAACCTAGCATCTCTGAAGGATTATACAATGCACTCCATCGTGTCCAGACTCACTCACTCTGACCCCCTGGACTCTACAGCCTTCTGCCCTTTAACCTTTGATGCTCTGTTCATTAGCGCCAGTTGGACAGTCACTTTGGGTGAGTTACACACAATGAACTTTTCCTTCAAAAGATAGGACACCAGGCTTCTGGGAATGCCACCAGCCACAAGGCCACTCTTTTCCTCTCTGCAGGTCTCTTTTCAAGATGCTCAAATGCACTTCTATCGGTCACACGAACTAAACTTGGCATTCTTGTGTATAAAGTGCACCAACCTACCGTAGGTTCTCACTGCATATTTCAGTTGACAAGTTATACACTAAAAACATTTCATTTACGTTTCAGACAATACATTATACGAACTGACTGGCTACGGCAGCTTCGGATACATCAAGAAAAAATAACAAGCATTTACAATGCAATGGTCTCGGCATTGGTAAAGTTAGAGCTATTGGCATTGCTCATGACATTATTTTTGTTTATGTTTTTGTTTTTAAAACATTTAAAGAAACGGCATTGTTATTTACAATGTCAATAGCTTAATCACTCTCAAATGCGAGACCTATTGCATTTGCACCCACACACAGAGCCACCTACACACACACTGATTAAGCTATTGACATTGTAAATAACAATGCCGTTTCTCTACATGTTTTAAAAATAAACTAAAATAATGTCATGGGCAATGCCAATAGCTCTAACTTTAACAATGCCGAGACCGTTGCATTGTAAATGCTTGTTTATGTAAGGGGTCATTTAAGGCGTGTGCAGTATTTTATATGCATTTGCTGATAATGTGAAAAAGTATCAAAATGTTGTTGTTTATTGCCATGTTTTTTACACTGCAACCACAGGACTCTGGTACACAGTTGCTGGCATGTCCATTAAGTTAATGTTGATACAAATGTTAAAAAAATCACAGTCAGAAGTCATTTCTTCCTGTTATTAACACATACTTTAAATAGAAAATGTTAAACAAAAAGACTTTAAAATGTGTTCTACTGCCGCCCTAATGACCTCTGAATGATAACTAAAGTACACAAAGACAGAAAATCCATGTTAAGAATAAATACAGATGCCCAGCCTTTGCAGAATCTCAACACTTGAACAGCTGGGCAGGTATTTTTCACTCTGAAAGGTGGCACTCCTAACCTCATTCCCTTCATGTAAATGAAGACGGCCCGGAAACAGGAAGAACAAAGAAAGTCGCGCTTTCAGGCCATCGTTATTTACAAGTACTTAGTGAAGCATTTGCGCCCCCCTGGGAATGCCTCCACGGACCCCCAGGGGGGCGCGCCCCACAGTGAACTCTGCCTTGGGGGCATACTTCATGCCACAGCACATCTGATCAAGGGCCTGAAGAAATATGATCAACCGCATCTTGAAGGAGGGAGCTCCATTGGTTCCCCTTGCAGGCCCACACTAGCTTCAAAACCAGCTGCATCATGTACAAAGCCTTCACGACCATCACCTCCGCTTATCACGCAGAGAAGCTCACCATCTCTGGTGGTTCTCAGCACACCCGCGGCCAGGGCACCATAGGGCTGCAGACTAAGAATTGTAAAAGGACAAGACAACAGGCCTCTTGTATCTATTTACCCAGCATCTGGAACCATATACCCATGTCCACCGCTCTAACGCTGCTCCAGTTTAGGAATGAGCTGAAAACTTACCTCTTTAAAGAATACCAGATCAGGGGCATCCAACCTTTTCTATAACAAGAGCTAGCCATGGTCAATAATAATCTTGCTGAACTACTATTATTATTAGCGCTGCATAGACAAAAATAAGTTAGTTGCCACCCTACGCAAGAGTGCCAGCGGTGTTTACCTCAGTGCATCAGACAGGGTTGCCACAAAGGTTTTTATCAACTTAGAATGTAATATAAATTGGAAATTCAATCCTTTTTCTCCAAACATCATCTTATAAGCTCAGAAAATATGCACATTTTCATCTTGAATATACACTTTTCGATTTTGGAATACATATCTTAATTCATCCAACCAATAACCTCTAATTTAATGGGCAGAGCTGCTCATAGGAGATGCTTACAAGTAGCTGGAGAGCTACCAGTAGCTGCTGAGCTACTCGAAGATGCCTGCACTAGATCATACTACATTAACAGTCTACAGCCCAGCGCCTCACCTATTTCTAGGTGACTTTAAGGTTTTCTTTGACCATGTACAGCACTTTGCTGCCTTTTGGCTAGTTTTGCCCTACAGAACTACCATATATGTACATACATCAATCATTTGTTGGTTGTGGCTTTTGTCTAGCCAGAAGTGCACAGCTGCCAGAAAAGGATTGCACTTCATTGCAGGTTTCGTGTACCTGGGCTTTAACTTTCTTTGGCAATACGTTTGTTTACTGTATAGGTGTGCAAGACATGTATATAAAAATACATTCTCGTAGAGGCCAGAAAGAATAGCTTTTCAAATGCTTGTTTTTAATCACATAAAAGGCAATTAATGTTTTGCTATCGGGGAATAATTAACAAATGTTTTACCGAGGAGTCGCATTTATTAGTGCAAGCACCACTTGGCTAATTCATTATCCCTCAAGTTGTTGATTTATCCTTTACGAAATGTGATCAGGCACCTATTTTCAACATGACTTCTGAATGAATGAGTGAATTAACGAGTGGGAATCTTTACATAGCACAGACTGCAAAACAAATTACCGAAACCTGTCTGGGGCTGTTAGTCACTTGCACCTTTGGTGTTCCCGTCAGTGATGGAGAGACCGCGGACAGAGGTCCCACTTCTCCATGGGCCGCTGGCATTCAACAGCATGATGGGACTGCTTGACAGGCACTTATCTTTAGCAGATACAGACTCCAGGCAAATGCAGGGGGGTGCTCGTCTTCGGCAAATGCAGCCTCAAGGCCGATGAGAAGGGCGCTTGCCTTCCCCGTGCGACCTCCGAGCCAATGCCGACAGGCACTCACAGAAGGACGCCGCAGACAGGCAGCGGCTCTACCAGCGTGTTAGATCTGGCACCTTGGCGTGAGTCTCCCTTCCACTTTTTGTCGCTGTGCCTCATGTGTTTTTATGGTGTTGGCCGCTCAGAGCCCAGTGCCACTGCCAACCAGTGCAAGTGCTCCCTATGTAAAATGTATATGTTGGTTGGATTCCATGATTGGCTTATTTGGTTTACTATCAGACCCCAGTAAAGTGCACCAGGAGTGCCGGGGCGTGTGAATACAAATACCGCTGGTGGGCTTGCAGCACTGGTTGTGCCACCCACAGAAGCGGCCTGGTAAAATGTGTCTAGGTCTGCCATTGCAGAACCTGCGTGCAGTCTGGTACGGTCATGCTGACTGGGCAAGTGCACAGACTTGCCAGTCCCTAAAACCTTCCCTTATCTTCATGTCAGTCACCCCTATGGTAGGCCCAAGGCAGGGTGTGTTGCAAGCATAAGGTAGGACAAGCCCTGATGTGTGTGGCATGTCCTAATAGTGAATTACAGCCATTTTCGTTTTTCACTATTGTAAGGCTACCCTGTTCTCATGGGCCAGAATGGGCTGTTAAGATGGTTACATCCTATGATCCTAACAGGCCCAGGGAACATGGTAGAAGATCGAGTTTAGTATGCCTGAACTCAGAATAATAAGGTACACCTTTTAGTAAGGTTTATTTTAATATTCCGCGTTTGCAAATGCCGCTTTTAGAAAGCTGGCCTTTGCTTACCTAACCATTTCAGCCCGCCTCTGCGCGATGTGTATCTGCTGTCTGGCTTGCGTGAGTGGCAGGCCTGGGGAAACCCAAATGGGCAGAGCTAGGTAGCCTGGTGGAGAATAGGACGATTGGCAGGTAGATGGGTGGGAGGGGCACACCTGGGCTCTGAATAGGACTGTGCTCTGCCACCACAATGCCGGCTCCGCCCCCTGTGGAGCGTCTGATGACTCTGCCCTGCACCTTGAACGAAGCAGCCTGCATCGCGTAAACAAAGTGCTCCAGAACTGGACTGAACTAGGCAAGGGCCCCCCTGGCCTGGGAGAACAAAAGAAATGTAGTATAAATGTAGGAGCCCTGCTCCTAAGAAATTAGATCCTGCTACAAGACGAACCTCTGCCTGAGGAGAAGGAACCGGGAAAGCTGTAGGAGGAGTACTGTCACTGACCTGAGGGATTGGCCTGCAGTGGTTGCCTTACTGCTGAAGGAGAGGAGAAAGATTGCTGAGAAACTTTGCTTCAACTTGTGCTGTTTAAGGTCTCCAAGGGCTTGTGCTGAGCTTGCCCCCTGAACGAAGTCCCAGGACCAGTGGACTTCACCCCCTCTGAGAACCACCGTTCTCCCCGTGAAGCTGACGCCGAGAGAAGTGTGCGCCTCCCAACGCGCGTACTTTTGCAAACCTGTGCCTCCTGCTCGGCCCGAGCACCGTGACTAAGGCCCCCGAGCCGTAGCTCACAACGCAAAGGAAGGACTTCGTGACACTCGAATTGCCTCTCTGCATCGTGCCACTTTACGTGCCCCCTACCCTTGCTGAGGGCAGACTGTGGCTCATAGAGTGGATGGTACGTGGCTCCCCACCGGAGCGTACTGCCTGCTTCGCATCGCACTGAGAACAAAGGCGTCCTCAAAGGTCCGGCTCGAACGCCGCAACGAAGAGCCGGCGCACCGTACGTCTGCACCGTCCCCCTGAGCACCGCGGCTGAGGCCCCGTCGAGCCGTAGCTCGCACCGCGATTGAGAGGACGTCGCGCCGTGCACGCACGTGGAGGACTCACCGCGCTGTCCCTGCCGAACTTCTACCAAGACTAAGGTACTGTGTCCCCTTCGCACCGCTAGGTGCATGTGTCACCCGGAGCGGCTGCCAACCCTTGAGAGCCCCGATCGCAAGCCTCTTACCGCCACCCGAGCCGGCCAACGCACACAAAGCGCACAGACCTCCTGAACTGAACTATAACCAAGAACGCTTTGAACAAATAGTATTGTGGCCTGTTGTACACGTTATTGGGTCTTGTATTAAGTCTGCTTACATAAAGAAGTCTATTTTTGATACCTCAGTGTGGAGTCCATTTGTGGGAGAATCATTAAGTTGTTGTATGTGATCACAAATGCTCAACCATTACGCCTGAGATAACGCCTTGTCTGCTCGCGCCAAGCTACCTAGAGGGTGAGCAGGGGTTATTGTTAGAGTGTAACCCCTTACCCTGACTGGAGGAAAGGTCCCCTGCTTGGTATAAGTACCTACCCATGCCAACCAGGGAATATGGATTCTAACACAGCGTCTTCGGGGAGTTCGGTGGGACTGCTGAACAGCATTATGAAGTTATTGGGCCTATCTTCTTCGCATAGGATATGATACGAACTACAGTAGGAGACTAGGGGACCCTTCAAGACTCAGGGTGTCACCATCTTTGTTACGCAGAGGCAATTAACTACTTATGGGTGTTCCACATGCCAGGAACACACTGAGCATCTCCTCCTGGATCCTGGCTGTCATACAGACAAAAGCTGTGGCCTCAAAGCAGCCCTTTGATTAATTTGCAAAGTTCTTGCCTTCATGGTCAAGAAGGCATTGGAACTAGAACCAAGTGAGGTGGCTTGGATCCAATTTTTATACTCATTTTGCCGACATGGGATGTGGTTCCCCTGACAATTTGGGTGGTTCTGTTTCAAATGTCAATTTCGGCCTTTCTCTCAGAGACAGCTTTTGTGGGAGTTAATGACTCTCACAGCAAGTAACAATTACGCTGGCTTCATATAGGTGTAGACAAAACGGGCACAATGAGTTGTGACATCTCTGCACCTGGCTGTCATCAGGCTTTCTGAAGCAGGAATCAGCAACAAACAAAAGGGCAGGCCCTGCCTAGAAACGACCTCACCTTGAACAACAAACTGCAGATCTACCTTACCATCTACACCGAAGGAGGTCTGGTGATAACTAATGATTCACAAACCTTGGTACGCTGCCTGCACCACTTTATTTGACTTACCCAGGACATGGGCAGTAGTCCCATGTCATGCATGAGGGCATACTTGGTGCACCCCTCCAGGACACAAAACAAAGTCTGGACCACCTAATACACTAGGAAGGCCTAGACCATTGCATACGCACTAGAATCGCATACTTGAAAGGCCAATCATATTTTCTTTTTTATTAAAAAAAAAAGGAGTTTGAATAGCTGCTTTACACTCATTCGACCAAGCAGGTTAGGGGTACAAGCCGGGGTTTTCATGCTGGAGTCAAACCAATCCCAACAGTTGTCAATTTATGACGAAGCGCATTTTATTTCAAAAGTTCACTTATTCACTTTTTTCTTTTTTATTCATTTTAGTGTAATATTGTAACAAAGGATCTGTCAAACATTGCAAAGAACGTGCCCAGCCTTGAGAGACTCAAATACATTCCTGTTTCAAGAGCAGTTCCTCACAGTCCCATTAAATTCAAGAGTCGTAATACAGGTCCTCACAAACATTTAACAGGTAGGCTCTAGGTTTAAACTTAGTGGCTACCTTACGATATAAACATCTATTTATCAATGCACAGAAGCTTACACTTCTCACATCCCACCTGCCTGAACCCAGGAATGGGAACACACAAGTCACCCCTGTACTCATGATCGAACTGACATACTTTCATTATACTTTACATTTCCTTACAATCATATTGCATGATGCTCGCTAGTTCATCCCTTCCTTTCACTCCTCACGTGCCAATTACGATTATATTCAAGATTCTTTACACGCGTACTCCGTAGATTATGTGCTAAAAGTATTCAGAAAGTTAAGCAATTTATTGAGGTTCGCTGTTTTATTTTTATTGGGTTTTTTTCCTTTTTAATTAATTACTCTCCTTTCTAAACCTATTTTGTGATATGTAGACAGTTTGATGCACTTCCCACACTTAAGGGAGAACTTTTTAGGCCTACGTAAGACGTAAAGATAAGTGGTAGAATTACAATGCAAAATCTGATGAATACAGCATTGTCTAAATCAGAAGGGTAAGAATGGGGGCCTACTGTGGTGGTGACGACTCACACATGCCACATGGTGCTGTCGCCCCACCACTGGCCTTCAAACGTCACTAGCACATTCCAAAGCAATTTGGATGAATCTTGTCCAGCAGAAGTAGAACATGGAAGAGGAAATACAAATTGAATTCCCAGGAGGAACTAGAAGCCTTTCTTGAAAGAGGAAATTGACCCAATGCTATACAACCCCTGAAGCTGGCATCGCTTCAAACCTAGTATATATAGAGTCCCCATATTAGGAGCAGCAAAATGTGACTGCAGAAGAGGTACAAACCTAATTGACGAAACCTGGCAAGAAACAGGACATCGTATGCCAACAAATTGATGCCATAAAGGAAACGACAATTAAAATAACCTCAACTTATGAGAACATTTTCCACTTTTCTTGGCCGCTCTAATACCATCTGATTTAATAAATGAGTCATTTTTTGGGAGAGCTATTTATAGTTGAGTCCTTATAATATGGGTCTTTTTGAAGCATGAAAATAAAGTATGCAACATAAGAAAGATATATCATGTGGAACAAACACTCACAATGCCAACAGGTCTGGCTTATAACTGAAAGTACTTCCTAACTCCATACCTGCCAACTCACACAGTACCACTGTGTGACACACGATATCGGCTCCCGTCACACGGTCTCCCAGTAAAGGAGCCGAAATCACATGGTGGAAGAGAAAACGAGCCAAAAACCACTGCAAATAGTGTTTTTCTAGCTCGTTTTCCGAGGATTTGATCTGTGGACGTCCATTAGGGGGTGAAAACACCCCAGGACATCGGCACCAGCCTCAGCAAGCTTTTTTTTGGGGGGTGGGGGGGGGAAAGAGGACAGGTGGGGACTTGGAGGCAGAGTGGGGTTCAAAAGTGTCTCGTAGGTACTTCTCGAAACGAGCCCCGCCCCCTCCTCACACAGTGAGATTGTTCTTCAAGTTGGCAGGTATGTAACTCACTGGTGAGTTTAGGCACACTATAAGTAATCATGCATGCACACTCTTACTCATTCATGCACTCATATATCCATTCATCCTACCTGACTAATTCATGCTTTAGTCCATTTACATGTCCACTATAAAACATGTATACACTAACCTGAAGAGTATATGCAAGATAAATTAAGGGAATAACAGCAGAAAAAAGAAATCATGATGCAAGCGTATGCTTGCAAAAGCCAATATAATTAAACATAGCATTGGGCAGGAGTCTTGTAATGGTGTTGTGCATACTTTATTCTGGTTTTAAAATTTCAACTCGGCTGCCAAGTTTATAAGGAACATGATGGCCATCTTTGAATGAGAAAAGAATGATACACTGTGGACAATACCACTGGGTTAGAAGCTCTGGATGCTATGCCTTGTAAATTAAAGCAAGAGGCAAGCAAGCACTGACCGGAGAGCTGCAGTACATTCTAACAAAAAAAAGTAATATGAAAAAAGAAGGAAAGAAATATAAAGGGAACTATAATAGGGGACAATGGAAAACTGCTAGTCCTGGCACTGAAGCGCAATGATTTGCAGGTACCAGTCTTAGTATTTTGCCTTCAAAAGTGCCTTTTGGCAGCACCTGTAGGTAACTGGTTGGAAGAAACTCAAACAAAGCAGTGGTGGGAAAAGGATAACTAACAGCACTTCCAGTGCTTAATTTGTAAAATAATAAGTGCCAGTGCCCTGACCAGGAGGCCTCTCCAGCGTGCACCTCCCCTAGCCCTTGTCATCGCTGCCACAACAACTACTAACCATCTCTCTTGCCTGCAAGTGCAACAGTTCCGATGATTTCAGGTCCCCAAAGCTAAAGGAATGGCTGGGCAGGCAGGTATTAGTAATTTTGAAAGTGTATTGTATTCATAAACAACAGTTGTTATGATCATCTCTAAATTAGATGAGCAGCGACACCATGTGGCACACTGTTCTAAGTGTGGTGTTGACTATTAAGTTCAGGTGCAGAGCATCAGAAACCAATTAAGTGGGGGTGGTGAGCATCAGAAACCATAGGCTCAAATTAAGCACTGAGCCCTTACATGTATATGCAGATATGAATTACGAATCAGGAAGGATGCGTACTACACGGAAATTCACACATAAAATCAACAATGTCTTTTTTAATTATTATTTTTATAAGAGACTGGCAAACACCTAAACCCGACAGGCCCTCCTGAGAGTCTCTAGAAACAATTATCAGTGTGCCTAATGTCTACCACCAGGACATAATGAACACCAAAACCATAGACTACTAAACAATGTTTTGGGGATTTTATGCAGCAGAATAACTGTGCACAGCCTTTAACACAGTGTAATAGCATTCCACCCTTAGAAGCTTACCAGGTTTACCGTGTGCTTTTCTTAATAAGTGATTTATCATTGGCTTATGACAATAACCAAACCAGGCCTGCTGAACTGAGCATAGGCTTTCCTACAAGGCAACCATCAGGCATACGGTCATAAAATTACCAATATATACAGGAGAACGAGGGGGGGGGGTTGGGGGGGGGGGGTTGGCTTAATGGCTAGGGCGGTCGACCTGAAATCTTGGGAACTGGGTTCAAGCCTTGGCAAGGACGCATAAAATTCTGTGATTCTGGGCAAATCACTTAATCTCCCTGTGCCTAACAAAAATAAATGTGTCCTCATGTAACGAAACTGGTGTTTGTGTAAAGCGCTCTGATACCCGATACCTTCGGCTCAAGTTTGCACTATATAAAACTCCGTAAAAAATAAATTTAAAAAAAGCTGTCCAGAAAGCAAAATGGAACCCATCCTAAGGGAGGTTAATAATGATTGACAGTGAATCTCTTCAACCCCAGGGTTCTGTCAGGGAGGGTAACCAACAACAAAAGCCTCGCCTAGTACTGTAATCGGCGATTCTTCATGTAACAAAAATACCTGTCTACAGCCTTTAACGGAGATTAACAATCCATTGTTGAATGCCTATTGGCTTTAAAGTGCTTTTCACAATAAATATGTCCTACTTGCCTCAGTGGTATCTTTTGACACTACACAGACGGGCTATTAGACTTGATCATTGGCTTATCCCCATAGGTAACCTACTCCTGCTGTACAGAGCATACGTTTTCCCACAAAGAAAAAGGACACTGCAAGCACTCTTTTCCATTGGAAGCGCATGGCTACTGCCCAATCAAATGAGGTAATCAAAATTATCAACACGTGGGAGGAGCCAAACCCCTCCTCAAGCTAGTGCTCCTGAAATATATTTTTCAGTTGATCACGTAGGGTATTTGACAGCTATGCTGCCCAGTCAGACCTCAAAAACTCATAGCGCGAGATACAGAGAAAGAGACAGTAGAGAGAGGCAGGGGGACAAGAGAGAGAAAGAAGGAGAGAAAGAGGCAGAGAGAGACAGAGAGAGGGGCAGAGAGAGAGAAAGAGGCTGGGAGAGAGAGAAGAGAAAGAGGCAGAAGAGAGCGAGAGAATGAGGCAGCGAGAGAATGAGGCAGAGAGAGAAGGAGCGAGAGAGAAGAAGAGAAAGAAGAGAAAGGAAGAGAGAGAGAGGAAGAGAGAGAAAGAGTGTGTGTTTGTGTGTGTGAGAGAGAGTATATATATAAGATTTGTTGACATGGGAACAAATGCCTCTGAGATATATCTAGGGCTGTGCACTGATCGAGGACTATGAGGAGTAGTAAGTCATCTCTTCCACCCATGCGGAGTGAGTCAGAGTGAGGCACTGCTATTCTGGGTGACTTCCAGCCTCAGGGTGCAGCTTATTCTTACATCCACAGAGTTCCTGCCTCGCCACCTCCCACTCTGCACGCATCTGCTCTGCGGCTGGGGGTGCCAAGCATGCTCGGCTTGGCAGGGATCCTCTGATAAAGCTGCGTTTTGCTCTTTATTCCCAAGCTTGGTTTTTGATTTGTCTCTTATCCTTTAATCATCACAAATCATTTCAACATGTTTTCTTCTGAGTCCAGAGCAACCAATCACAACATAATTCCCTGTACAGACGAGCTATTTTTATCTGATTATTTCAAACTGAACTGCCATACATTTTTTATTCGTGCACTATTTTATCACATTTACTTTAAATGTCAAGATAGTGTCATATCAACCTAACTACCATCGCAAATCACTACCACATTAAAAAATAATGGAAAAAATTCAGGCCGGGCCACAGGGAAAACCATGCAACCATCGCAAAGAACAACGAAACACCACCCTGTTAGAAATGTTTTAAAAACTGGTCCAGATTCGAGACGCTTCAACAACCAATCACCACCACATAAAACACATAACATATAACTCAACTCGCCATCAATGGTGCCAGGCATTGAGGATCCCCGTCATGGGCAGGTTCACAAGCGATTTAAAAAGGCTTGTAACGCACGAAACATCAACAATGTGTACACATAAATAAACTGGGGATAATGTGAAGTTAATATTGAACGAGTTAGAAAGGAAGAAATATCAATTGGGATTTTGCAGGATTATATAAAAATGTAATGTTCAGATAAAGCTGTACTTCTGAGAGCAGCGAGTTCAACTACATATGAGATGCAACTCATTGTCTCAAAATGAAAAGATTACTAATGTCGCATTAATCCTCACAAAGAATGCTCTGACGGCAACAAATAATCTCCTTCTTGTAGCCTTTGTATAGTCAAAAATAATCTCGATTATTCACCCAGGGTTTTCAGTTCAACCTGAAATCGGTACCAAGGAAGTGACGTATTTGTTTGCCGGTCTTATACAAACCGGAAGAGTGCAGGTCTTCTCCCAGTGAGAGGTTAAGAGCTCCCCATCAGAGCTCAGTGTTTCTTCGGGTCCAATTTAGACGTCCCACAGACGCTGAAAGAATGACGTCTGTGGATTTGTCGCTCTGTCACGAGCACATAAGTACTTCTTTGTGGACACCTAGTTCCTCACTTCATGACACAACGAGTGCATACAAGAGCTTAATAAAACAAGTTAGCGTGACATAACTTAACAAGTGATCTCAAAGTCAGGACCTACCGCGGTAATTCATGTTCACCAGTCGGAATAGACCTTGGAGGCTTCCGTATGCAGTAATCACCTGTGATATAGGCAAGAGCTACAAGGCCATTCCAGAGGGTGAATGTGAGTTGTACTAGTGCCGGTAACGCAGCATAATGTAGGAGGATGTAAGAATAGCATCTGGCACGGAGAAGATGGTGCAACTCATTGGTTGAGAGGAATAGGAAGCCGACATCAAGGAGTCAACATTTTACCAAAGATCAGCAGATACTGGAAGGGGCACAGGAAACTGATGCAATTGACTTGTTGTCTGGTAGCGGCCAACATGTCCAGTCAACCTTTGAACTTTAACAATGTCAAAACCAATTTCTCCAGTTCACAGCACAGCAATGACATTTTGAGGAGTAATCCTGATGTCTCTAAAAGTTAATTTGCTCGGCTTGTACTTTGTCCCTGTGAAGGTCTGTAAGGAATCCTCGCACCGATAGCCCATTCCTTAACCAACAGCTTTTAAATAACTAACCAAATTCTTTTCAGGTCGAACTATGCATATTGTACTTGTACTTTGCCTACTGTTAGCAATCAAGAACAAAGATAAAGTTCCCCATTTCAAAACAATTTTCAGAAAATAACAAATATATGGAATGATGGAGTCTGCTGAAATTCAAAGAAAGAAAGAAAACAGCTGAATTTCAAAGTTTTTGATTTTGGTTCATTTGAATCATTTACAACAATTGTCACTTTGATTCCTTCCAAAGAGCTTGCCTTCATTGGTATGAGATTCAGGACGGAAATAGGCAAAGCATTCCTGCCACAGGGGGAAGTTCTGACTATTTGAGAAATATTGATGATCCTGAGAAGGCCCCTAGCTTGCAAATAGATGAGGTTCAGGGTCCTACGGCAGCCTGTGCTTTCACGGTGCAGTGGGCAAGGCTGCATTTTTGTACTCTGTAGTGGTATCTTCAAGGTTTTGGTCCCTTCTTTCTCAATCCATGGAGACATTGGTACCAATGACAAAAAAAAATCAAATCCTGTGGTGGTTGATCCCTGAGAATCTGAGAAAGGAGGCAGTTAATCACCTAAATCCTCCATTACTTTTGACAACCGACGCCTGCGTCTTTGGTTGGGGAGCAACTTTGAGAACACTTTCAGTACAAGTGAAGTGGCTTCCCAAAAAGTCTTGTTGATCATTCACTTGCAGAGAGTTGATGGCAGTATTTCGAATTCCACTCCTGTCTCAATCAGTGCAACGTTTTGGTGAGATCAGACAATATAGTGACATGTGAATCACCAAAGCAGCACTCGCCGATATCCTTCAAAAAGGGTTGTAGGAAACTTGAAGAGAGTCGGTCAATTTCAGCAGTTCACATCAAGGGTCTGGACAAAGTGGGGGCGGTTCAGCTAAGCAGAGTGTTCAGACCTTCATAGAACAAGTGTTTACCCAGACTGATTTTTTGTAAAGGTGTGCAATAGGTTTGGGACACCAGCCTGTGATCTCTTTGCGTCCAAGAACAATCTCTTCTCCAGAACTCCTGTTCTCAGCTCCCGGAAGCTTAGTGGGTAGATGCCCCTCTGGTGATTTGATGAACAAACTGTTATATACCTTTACACCATTGCAGTCGATTCCAAGGCCTTTATTCAAAATCCAGAGAGGGGGAATGCAGAGAGAGTGGTGGTGATTCCATACAGGTGTCGCTGGTGATTCTGCCTCGGTGGTTTCTACCTCACTTTCTTTCCCCTCTATGATTTTTCAGGCACCCTTTTTTCTCTCAAGCTCACTCTATAGGTTTGGAAGTTAAAAGGTTGAGTCTTCAAAAAAGGGCCTTTATTTTCACTTAGCTGTGGCTATCTAGGCATCCAGAAAGCCATCTATGTTGAAAGTGCATACTAGCTATTGTGCAATATTTCAGAGATGGAGTCATCACATGATATTTCTCTGGTTTGTGCTTCTTTGACATTCTTCAATTTGTGCGTGATGGATTTCACGAGAATGTGTCTGTTTCCACTTTAAAGTCTCATTGTTTGCTAATAAGGCTTTTCATGACTGACAGTATTTTTCTGGAAGCAGCTACCTTAATTGCTAGACTTTTCAAATGGTTTTCTATTTCTAGACCTTCAGTACAGCCTTCTTCTCTTCTTTACGATCATCCATTTATTCTAAGATCTCTTCATTTTCCTCCATTTGAACCTCTCTGCTGCTGATCGGAAATTCCTTTCATTTAAAGTGGTGTTTTTGGTAGCTATTACTACAAGTTATAGAGTGGCACAATTATCAGCTCTACTTTATCACCCTCCATTTCTTAGATTTATGGCTGAATGGGTAGTTGTTGGACCTGGCCCTCTCTTCTCTTTAGGATCACCCCCAAACCTTTTGCCTTTTACCATCCACTTTTTGCTGAGTTTGATGCCAGCCCAGTGGCGTGTATGGTGCCGAGCACAGTCCCACTTACAACTGAGTAGCCTGTGTTCTGCCTTCACAAAAAGATCTTAACAGCCAGCATTGTTACTACAGTCAGCTTGGAACCAGCGCAAGGGAGGCTGGGAATTCCATGCACTTCAAAGTCATGTCTAGAATCTTCTCCGACCTTCCAGAACCAGGGCATCAGGCTATAAAAAGAGGACCTCAGACTCCAACTCTTCTGTACACTCTGGAACAGTGGAGACTGCCTGGAAGGACTTTTGTGCTGTTGGAAGGAATGCCACTCTGCTTGACTGCTGCCCTACAAGACTGCTAACCAGTCTGGATTGCTGCCTTGTTTGTCCTGCTGCTCCACTACTTTCTACCAGGGGACAACGACTGAATCTTCTACTGTCCCAGGACTGCCAGACTGACTCTCACGGGCCAGTTTATTGACCTCCTTTTCAGAGCCACAGGGGCACAAAAGACTTCCTCCATCTTGAAACCGCACCTAGGCTCAGCCTGAGTGAGTTCTGACACTCCAAGTGGTGCAACTCCAGTCTTGGACCCTTTGAAGTCGTGTTAAAGGTGCCCAGATAGCCAAAATCCAAAGTGGAGACTTGGAAACTTTTTGGCTAAAAACTGCTCTGAGTACCACAAAGGGACCAGCCTGCTCTCCTAGCCACCCGAGGTTCATCGCCAGTCAGATTGACTTTGCTGCTTCTCCCGCTATGTTCTGCTCCGCAGCAGCAAATCCATTTCAGCGGTCCTTCTCCAAAGGGGTAACTGGCGTTGTGAAACTGTCTTCAGCTATAGCCCTCTGCCTCGCCCTGCTGGAGATTTACGACTTAAATTTCGACGACTAAGTCCAAATGTTGAAATCTTCATCGCATTTCCGACCCAAGGCTATCCTTGAGGGAGCAATGACGCTCCCTCATTGGACAACTTCTGCAGCATTACCCCACTGAGCTTTACTTTCTCAGAACACTTTTCTCAAAATGTTTGTAAGTCCATTGCTAAGCGTTGGCAGGGCACTATCCACTTCTTGTATCCGAACCGTGCTCCATCGCGGTTGGCTATATTTTCCGAATTTGACCCAGTCTCGCACGACTAGATGTTCACAGTTGGCGCTTTGATCTTTTAGGCGTTAGTTTTTAGTAAAAACTTTCAAAATTCATAACTCTGGTTCTTCTAATTGGATTTCTTTTCGTTTTGGGTGTCAAGTAATTTATTTAAATGTACTCTGTTTTTCTAAATTGGTTTGGGATTTTTCTTGAGTTGTTTTTCACTTTATTACTGTTTTATGAGCTACATAAATGCTTTACACATTGTCTGTAAGTTAAGCCTGACTGTTTTTTGTGCCAGACTCCTTTTGTGGTTCATCCTGCAAGGGATTGTGGCTATTGCTTGACCAGGGCTCACACCCTAGTCAACCAACAACCCAATTTTTGAAAGTAGCATTTAGGCCTGACTCTGCTTTTGTTCCTTTGGTGAACTGTGCGTTTCACGCATCTCAGCAGCTTATTCTTCCTTTTTCTTTCCTTCTCCCCAGTCTGAAGAAGAGGTATGTTTGCACTCACAGTACGCTAAACGTGCATGATCTCTTTATCTCAACAGATCCAGGGACTACAGGAAGTCTAACAGTTGATTTGTTACCATTGGGTTTTCCCTTAAAGGTAAGAAAGTGTCAAAGATTATTTAAAGTAGCTGGATAGAGGAAATGATTCTGCTTTTTTATACTGAGAATGAAAAAACTGTACCAGAATCTGTCCAACCGGAGGTTTATCTGCATGCTGGTCAGAAGTTCAAGGTGTCCCTCTGCACAAAATTTGTAGAGCTAGGACTTGTACCCCAGATCATTCATTTATATGATATAATTGTTTACAGAATGTGCTTAATGAAGAGGGGACTTCAGGTGCTTTACATTCAGTAGTTTTATGCTGATAAAATTATTTTGCTGGTTTCTTTTTATGCAATTAATATACACGGGTATTGCATTTATTGATCAAATTTTCTTCATAAAGTATTACACCAAGGCACTGTGGAACTTTGATATAGATTCATGGTTATGACAAGGGATGAGGAGGTAATGACTCGATTGCTTACCAGTAATCTCCATTACTCCTAGTCCAATTCATCCTCATCCCAGTAATTGCAATGTACCCACCTTTCCTAATTCGGTCCTTTCAAGAAGCGCTATGGAATGTTATGTTTATATAGCACCCAGCTGGGGGTGGGCAGGGTTTCTTTTATTCTGTTTTTTCCTGTCTCCTGAGTTGAAGCAATAAACATTACCAGTAAGTGAGCGGGTCATTACCAGTAAGTAACCGGGCCATTCGTGCCACAGAGAAGTATTTCTTTCCCACCTCCTGCTAGTGACTGTCTAGTGCATCATTGCACCGCCTATGAGGAGGTGCTTTTGTCGCAATGCATGGGAGAACATTTTACACCTCCAAAGTATCACGAATCCTCATGTATTACATTATTTATCTCTTAGATGCATTTTGTACAGTATGCATTTTTTGCCTTATTAGTCAGGACTCAAAATGCAAGACAGGTGTTTTGGCTTAGCCAAAGTGTGTTCTTCTTTGTAATCTTTCTTAGTGGGGAAAAGCCAAACGACAATTACTGAAAGGTTCATATCAAAATGTGGTGTGCCATCAACACCTGATTCATAACAACTCAGATCTCCAATTGGTACCACATTTGCATTAACATAAAATGAATTTAACATTGGTGTTCTGGCAATGTGGTACAGCCACAAATGCACAAGTGCTGCCTCCATTCCCTCTAGTGCTTACTACTGACTTTCTGGCTACAGAAGTGATCTGAAGATGTCCCTGGTCTGGTGTGTGAAGCCCTTTCCTTGGTGGCATAGCTGGCAAAAATTGAAGCAGCCCCAAATAACTCATAGGCACATTGCATTCTGGCAGTTGCAGTTCAACACTTGTAATAAATATATATATATTTACACTACATGTACCAGATTTCAAATGAAAAGCCAAGACGAGGTGATAACCTCACTCCTAACACAGGCCCCCAAGCTCCAGGGGGCCCCCTCGGCACTGCACTCTGGCCAGAGAGCTCCTGATTGAGTCTGGAGGGGGCCCCTCTTCGTACCGTGCAGGGAGGCCCCCTCAATTTTCGTTACGCCAGCGCTGATAGCTTTACTTCAATGTGTTTTGGACTATGATTTACGAGCAATGCCAAGGCTCACAGACTCTAGCGAGTATAGCCGTACACGTCTTATGTAAATATTCAGAGAACAAGAATACCAACCAGCCTGCACTGTTCTCTCCGTTTCACTGCTCTTACAACGTGCACACGCTTAGAGGACACCAAAGGGTGACAGTAAATACTATTGAGGGGCAACCCACGCCTCTACGGAACGGCACTAGGGCCATCTCCTCGTCAAACAAGACCACAGAACACAGGACTACTAGAAAGCGGAACTATAAACATCGGCATTCACTGTGCTGTTGACAAAAAGCTGGGTCTGTCTAAACGCAGCTCTCACGGTCCAATACCAGCTGGCATTTAAGCCGCATCAACAGCAAAGTACAAACAAAACCCCTCGCCTCAGATTGGAAGACTTCATGAGCCACAATGCACTATCCAACCTTAAAGGGCCAGTGCGTGCCCGCAGTAAACTCCGTCCTACCTGGAAAGGAAGAGGTGCCGCGCCTCGCCATGGCAGCCTCGGGGGCAGAGGGTGTTAGTCCGCGGCCGGCCCTGACAGAGGAAGAGTCCCTTCTCGTTCGACAGCCCCTAGCACAGCCTCTTTCTTGCCTCCACTAACGGAAACTACTGGTTCCCTTTCCATTCACGGGAGGAAACAGACCCGCGCGTCCGAGTCACGTCACGTGACGGGCGCGCGCCCGCGGGGGTACAGACTAGCAGCAGGGGCTGCGCGCGAGCCTGGGATGGTATGGGGTGTCGCGGATTTAGTGGAGGGATCGTTAGGTGGTAGAGGGAGAAGAGGACAAGCGGCTGACAGCTGAGGGGAGACAAAAGGGACTGGGGGAGTCGGAGGAAAGGGGGTATCCGGATCTGAGAGGCACGAGGAAAAGGAAGAAAGAGGAATGATACCAAAAGTGAGTGATGGGGGGGGGGGGGGGGGGTTCTGTGGAGTGACTGACAGATGGCGTGTGAGTGACATTTGAGGGAGAGAGACAGTTGAGGCAGCGGAGGAGGAGAGAGCGTCCCGAAGCTGGTTTGTTTCTCCATTATGTGGTTTACGAACGAACAAAGTACATATATTTACCAAGTGGTTGGCAAGAGAAAAGATCGATGTAGCAGAACAACGGGATGAATGGGGGGGGGGACAGGCGGTGGGTGAGGGGTGATAGGAAATGAAGTGGGAGAGGAGTTTGAAGAATGACAGGCGGAGGTAGTAAAGTTGAGGCGAGGTAACGGAGGCTAGAGAAGTGAAAGTGACGAGGGTGCAGTGCGGCTGTAGAGCATGGGGTGAGGAAAGCCTACATTGGGGGCCAAGGAAGCACGGCAGAGAGGGCAAATGCAGGGGCGTAGCTTGGTCAGTAAGATGGGGGGGGTGGTAAGCTTCAGATTTCCCACCATCAAGCTGGAATATTATCTTGTTAAAATACATTATAAGAAGCAGGACGGGGGAGGGGCTTAAGAAGCAGTAGATTTAGAGAAGAGTGTGGATTGTTAGAAGCACTTAAAACGCAATCGTTTTCAAACTAATGAGTTTTAAAGTGGAAATGAGTGTGTGTGGTGTATGAGTTTTTGTGTGTAAAAATCCAGGGTGAAATCCGACAGATAGCTCACCATACCCAACTGAAAGCACCTGTGCCCAACCACTTACTACAGAATACATTTTTTAGGGGGGTGTAACACCCCAAATGCTCCCTCTGACGCTAGCTACACCCCTGGAAATGTAGCAGAAGGGTGGCACCAGGGCTGGACTGGGAACTGAAACCTGCCCTGGCAAACTGCTCGGCTGGCCCCCTCTGGGGTGAGTGCAGCTGAGCTGTTTGCGAGGGCCGGTTTCGGCTGATGTTGCTGGCCCCCGGGGCCCAAAACCGCCCCTCAACCTGGCGGTCCACCGGGGAAATGCCTGGTGCCTGCTACGGCCAGTCCAGCCCTGGGTGGCACTGAGTGGGCTGATAGAGGAAGGATCTGGTTAGGTAACAAGGGGATGAGGGCAGGCTGAGGGGAAATTCAGAGGCTAGAGGGGGTAGAAGAATGTACCCTCTGTACTAGTTCACAGCTTTGTGTTTATTTTTGCTATCTACAGCACACATTTTTATTGCCACTAATATCTTGCTGAGTGTCTCCTTTCAAACACTTCATAATGAATATGTTTCTTTAAAAAATGTTCTGTTAATTCAACATAAGAGAAAGCGTTGTCGCTGTTTGTACATTAAAATAAAATGAGCCCAATTACTTGATCAGGAGCCAAATAATGCTAACTGATACTCAGACAGCATTAAGCAATAGGATGCCAGCTCAAAAGAAAATATGGCATAGGGATTCCCTTCTTGTGAAGGGCACCGCTTCTCCTTAGACATTCCTACCAACGCCCCTTGTTTTTAGGTCTAGCCTAGGCAGCACTGTCTCTTTGAGACGTGTTGTATTCAGGTACAGACTTTAAGCTCCACCCATCATTTCAATTGGCTTCTATTACTGTCAGTTGTAAATGGTGGCTTTTGATTAGTGAATACGCTTAGTAGTCCATCCTTAGTACCTCCTTTTCTCCTGTCGTAACCTCCCAGGAGGACTGCCCCTGTTACAAGTGTTGTTACTCGGGATGTTTTATTTACAGTCTGTAAGCACTATTTTCATAAACAACTTTCTCCTGCCTGCTGTTGCAGACAGGATATGCTCTCTTGCTACCGCTTTTTTTTAACCAGCGCGGCACGCTGTGCTTTTTTCTTATTTTTTTTGCTTCAGCTGCAATAATGGTGACCGTGCATTTTCTTTCTTATATGCGGTGGTGGAGCAGGTAAAACAACATTTTGTATACCTTCTCTATTTTAAAATACTAATTACGTAACTCTTCTAAATATTAACTTGTATTAACTGTTTTGAGTGTTAACATTAATCAACCCTGCACCTTAATAAACGAGAATTACACAAGGGATTAAATGCTAATTGCATGGCAAATAATTCTAATGATTAATTGTGGTACGCATATTAACTGTAGAATGTGCTGTGATAGAAGTTGCATGATGTATGTTGCTTTGTAATGGTTTGCGTTCCTGGTATTGCGGAATGGTGAGTATTATTGCTTTAAATGTTGCTATAAGCTAGGAAAATACTAATCTATATTGGGAGTAGTGTGGGTTTAAATATTAGAATCGTCATTTTCGTATATTCATTACTTTTTTTGTTTGTTTTGCTTAAGTTGGCATTCGGGCCTACTAGGCCGTAATATTCAAAATGGAGTTCGGAAGTGGCCACCATCTTGTGAGCGCGATGTCTACTGCGCAGACTCGGATGGCTCTGAAGATCTCCAGGCGTTCTCCGATCAGGGCACAGTGTTCCTCGTCAAGGATAGGCACGTGGAGGACTTCCAAAACTCAACTAGTGTGAATGACAGAAAAGACAATGGCAACGTGTCCTCAGAGGTCTGCATATTGATACTTCGCACCCTTTCACATGAGAACTGTACAAACTAAAGGATGACATATTCAATTCTATGAGAACCAAGAAACTCTGAGAACCACGTCCAAAATTACAAATTTTAGTAGCTTAGCCAATCAGAGCCTTACACTTTTAGAAATTGTTGTAGGTTATCCTAGAATTTATTATAAAAGGGGAGCTTAGAAGAAGGTAGTAGTTGCTAGTGCAAGAGGGAAAGAGTGCGTTCCAGAAGTGTGATCTGAATCTCCGTTGGTCGATTTGCTTGCACGATTATCTGGTCCTTTGGATTCCTTTGGGACTGTGTCGTGCCGAGCAAAAAAGCCTTTTTCTCCGGACTAATTTGGGTCTTAGCCTGCATTTGATTGGACGATTACACCAGAAGGGATTTCATTTATGCAGGGCTGACAGGTTTCGGGGAAATGGTCACCAATATCAGAAATTAGGTAAATATAATTGTCATGCTAATTTGTGCCAAATGTTTATTGGAAATTCTGATTTGATTAAATGCTGACTATGCCAATGAAGGTGAATTAATTAGGTAAACTAAACATTTATTAACAGAAAAATAAGTTTGTGATTCTTTAATAATGTATTGATTAAAGGTTCTGAGGCTTTAAATGTGTTTTAGCTGGTTCTAAATCACCATCAACCGGTCCAACTAATTGGTTCATCGACAAAATGGTGGAGTGGCTTGATGCTAAAGTTAGGAGTCTATCGGTACTAAGAGATATTGTGTATATAATGTAAAGAATTTTCCTCCTATAGGTAATAAGGTACCCCCACATGTCCAGCGCTTCTTTTCTCCTGTGTGCAGATTCGAGGCGAAGTCGTATTAGTGTTGGTGTTATGGGCCCCACCAATGAATGCGTGTATGAATGAGTTAGTGTGATGACTGGTCTGTGACGCAGGTAGGATATGTAAATTGCCCTTTCCGTTGGAGCAGTTTTCTGGTAGCAGAGTTATGGTTTTATTGCATTGGTTTGGTGATTATTGATTTATGAACTAACATTATATGTTGAGTCGTGTCGCATTTTATGTTGTTTTTGAAGACTTCCGGAATGTAGGAAGTTGGATGCCCTGTAGGTACACGGGGAAAACGTGTGGCATGTGAAGTGGCACGGTGTATTGTCTGGTTGCCCTGTAGGTACACGGGGAAAAACGTATGGCAAGTGAAGTCGCACGACGCATTGTCTGGTTTCGAGTTGGTAACATCGTCGTGTGTTATTGTTAGGGACATCTCTGTGTGATTGTGCGTGAGTGCAATAGCAACAGGTTCTCTCGTCAAACCCTGGCCTTAATTCTCAGGAGTAGTGTAGTCTCCACATGATTTTTATCCCCAGAGAAACGGCTAGCCTTTTTGCTCGTTAGAAGGGTATGGTAGAGGGAAGTGCTACTTTATCGGCGAGACAGAATAATTCTGTAGAAGGGCAGAGGTAAGCGCTGCTCTCGAAATACATAATTCCTGTGTAATTGGACAAAACTATCTCTTTGGTTTAGCGAAACAGGCAATGGTGGTGTTTCTATGTCGTTACTAACAGATTTTGATTGAAGGAAAACGTCAGAAATGTTTGCCGATAAATTTTGTAAAGGAGGGGTCAGCAGGAGTAGCGAGACAAGCTGACGTCAGAGATACTGCGCTGGGATTGGCCAGCCATTGAGAGACAAAGTTTCACAGATTGGTGCGCTGGGGTATGACGCGCTGGGATTGGAGAATTACAGAGTGACGTAGACACTCTAGATTGGTGCGTTAGTGTGAGTCGCGCTGCAATTGGACAGCAAACAGAATAGTCGTAGAGAAGCGATTCAAGAAATCCAGAGATTCGAGATTAAAGGATAAGAAAATGATGTATTACGATCCACCAGAGAAAGAGAAAAAGTAATGGTTTGAAAAAATCAAGAACTTATTTAAAAAGGATAAGCTGATTGTGACTAGAGAGGGACAGCTACTTCCTCCACCGAAATCGCCCGCATCTTTCATAGTAGCGAAATATGGGTACCATACATGTATTTGGCTAGATAATTGGGCAAAGTATACTAAAGAAGATGGAGTTTTAGCATTTCCAGAAAGTGGTTCATTTAGTTTAGCTGTATTAAAGAATTTAAGAGCAAGGATGATGAGATTAGAGCCGAGACCTAGACCTACTCAGTTTGAAGCCTTAACGGAATGGGAAGATGAGATGTACGAAAGAGAATGACAGCGGAGTGGCGGAAGGTATGATTACATGTTTGGTAGGCCGTGTGGACAGGAAAGTCATGATGACAGGATGAGGAGATGGCGGAGTGCAAACATGGTGTCAACCGCCAGGCTTCCTGTATCGTTTCACTAGGTACTACCAACACTCAAAGAACTACCTCTCCCATAATGCATTGCAATGGTCACCACCCTGTATGCTTTCCCTTACTGCCCTGAATCCTTGTCAGCTGACCTCTCATAGTATAAATGCAGCCAAAGCCCGTTCTCAGGTGCTTGGCTTTTCTTCCTTAGTAAGACCCACGCCCCTTTTGTTTCCTGGTCGAGTCTCGAGATCGAAAAACGCCTGCCTGGACCTTTGGGATCAGAGTTTTCCTCTCATTGGGGGAATCTTTCCTACAGTTGCCGCCTTTCCCGTGATGTGGTGAATCCTTCTGCCTACCTGCAGTCCGAGAACGCGCTGGAAACTGCCTTTCCTTCTTCCTAGCGGCCGTGTGAAGGCGCGCTGCAGAGTGCCTCCTCTCTCCCCATCTCACTTTCCTACGATCGTCAAGCTGGTTCTGGAGTTCCGAGAAAAAGGCGCGAGGGAGCGCTGAAACTTGTTTTGGATTGTTGGGTTGCCGCGCTATAACGCGCTAACATTTCGAAAAAGCGCTACGACGCGCTCGGTATGAACGAGCGAGAAGCGGCTCATTCACTTCAAAGTACTTCTTACTTTGGTCGCTCTAAATTAGCGCAGTGGAATTCTGGACGCGCAGAGTCACGCTGCTCTTTACTTTAGAGAAACAGACTTCATTTGTGCACCTACGAGTTCTAGAGCAAGCGCTCTCACAACGTCAGTAACGGAATGCACACAATTAAATCCGGAAAGCAGTGTGAAACGAACTGATAATTGGACAAGGACAGTCCTTTCTGTTTATTTTAATTTTACTTTTGACCTGCCAGATTGAGGACCACGATTTAACTGAGGAGCGATTGCCCTATTCCCTCCATGGAACACTCTTGTCGCCTGACTTTGTGAGGAGGGATTAGTTTAACTCTCTTGCTTGCCTTGGTGCGGAACACGAGCTCCCCAGAAAAGATTCAACCTCACCACAGCTTGGGCTCTTCTTATCTAGAGAGACCTGATTACTACCCTGGACTGACATTGGTTTGGTGAGTTTGGGAAAGTATATACCTTACTACACATACATCTTCTAGGTCTATATCTCTGTCCTTACGTTTCCTGAAACTTATGTGTCTTCTGTTCATTTCATGCAGGTTTACCCCGTCTGTTGTTCCTCTTGCGACCGGACATTCTGGTGGTTCTTCTTGGTCTCTTCCCTCCCTGAGGATTTCATTCTACCCTCTATTAGCTTGGCGACTAGGGGTGAATATATCCTCCAGGAGTGTTTAGATGCTCCCGTGGATACTGGTTTTGCGGGTCTGGTACTGGGAATCCCGACAGAAAAGCCAAGCCCACGAAAAGTCCTATCCCCTGAGCGAAGATGAGTACAGGTGCCTCATTTGACTCACTTATGACTGAGTCCCAATCCCTTGAAAATACCGCCCTTCCCATGAATGAGTTGGCGGCTACAGTAGTTAATTTCCAAGCCGAACTCAAACTGTTGCGCGGTGAGAATCACCGCCTTGCTACTGAATTAGATGTGTTAAAAACCCAAAAACAATTAGAGGCTTCTGTGTCTGAAAAACATCCGAGAGACAAACGCAGTAACCTACACCCAGGTCATTTTCAAGTCACTGCCTCCATTACGCCCACTCCTCCTACGACAGCTCCTGTTAGCGTAACTGTAGTCACCCCACCACACACACCCCCTGCACATGCCTGAAAGGTTCAATGGAGACAGCAACAAGTATGGGGTGTTTATGAACCAATGTCATCCTTAATTTCTATGTCGGGCCGCCTCCTTCCGGATGATGCTGCTAAAATAGCCTTTATTATCTCGTATTTAAGCGGAAACGCTGCCCTTTGGGCAGTACCACTGGTAGAGAACAACGATCCTATTCTGTATAATCTATCGCTATTGAAAGATAGGATGCGTAATTTGTTTGCCCGTCACTCCTATATGCAGGCGAGTGACAACGAACTGCTCAATCTCAAGCAGGGTTCTAAGGATCTACTAACATACATTACTACCTTCAATCGGTTAGTTACTGAGACGCACTGGCCTGAGGAGAAGAGAACCTCTCTGTTCTATAGAGGACTAAGACATGAGCTTAAGGACATTCTGTCTCAAATAGTAGGTCCCCCAGAGGAGTGTTCCTCCTACATAGATCTAGTGGTCAAGTTAGACCATCGTTTGATGGAAAGGAAAGGAGAAAAAACCCAAGGAGAATACCCTCGTCTTTTCTTTGCACGCAGTGAAAAGAAAGATATCAAAGGTCCCACTGAACCACTGCAAATAGGCGCAGTAAGAGGTCCCTTATCCCCAGAGGAACGTGAGAAAAGAAGAAAGCAGAATTTGTGCCTCTATTGTGGCAAAGGCGGACACTTTGCTAGGGAATGTCCTGTTAGACCCAAGATCAATTGCAGGACTTCTGTGGTCAGAACTGGTGCTGCTGTATCGGCGAAAAACTAACTGACTTGGGGAGTTTAGAGATCGCTCCTCCAAGTCTATCACCGTTGCAGATCTCACACGCCTTAGCCAACGCCTTGCCTCCGGTGCCTAAACACTTTGCCATTACAGTTGTCTTTATTTTGCCCTCCCAACACAGAAAAACCATGTCTATTCTGATCGATTCGGAGGCTACAGTTAAGTTTTTGGACATAACAGTAGCCAAGGCCCTTGGTTTGGAGTTCATCCCTAAGACTCAACCTGAAAGAGTAAGAGCAGTTGATGGAACCGAGCTATCCTCTGGTATGATAGCATACCACACACCTGATCTTAAAATGGTATGTGACAATGGGCATTCTGTGGTTATTTCATTTGACCTCATTGACACCCCTACATTTGGAGCCATCCTTGGTGTACCATGGCTTCAACTACATAATCCTAACATAGACTGGGTTTCCAGGAAAGTAACGCTACGGTCCTCCTATTGCATCGTACATTGCTATCCGGAAACTACCCTGTGGCGCTCCCCTTTGTGTTGCGCTCTCTCTAAGTCTGATACCCCGAGCTTGCCTTCTGAATATGTCGAATTTGCTGGGGTCTTCGATGATGTAAAGGCTATAGCGCTCCCCCCCGCACAGGGCCTATAATTGCAGAATCGATTTGATTCCTGGAGCGGATCTGCCGGTCAGCAGAATATACGCCTTAACCGAACCAGAGACCAAGTATCTCTACGAGTACCTACGGGACATGTTAAAAAAGGGTTTCATCCGTCATTCCACCTCTCCCGTATCCTCTCCTCTCTTCTTCATTCCCAAGAAGGAAGGAGGATTAAGAGCGTGCCTGGACTATCGAGCCCTTAACAAAGTGACTGTAAAAAACAAATACCCTCTTCCACTTATCTCCACCCTGTTGGACCAGGTACGTAAGGCCAAGATCTTTACTAAACTTGATTTGCGAGGGGCTTATCATCTAATCCGAGAAGGAGATGAGTGGAAGACGGCCTTCCGCACTAAGTTCGGGTTATACGAATACTGCGTAATGCCGTTTGGCTTATGCAATGCCCCTGCTGCTTTTCAGTGTTTCGTAAACGAGATACTCCAGGAATATCTTGACCTCTTTGTCATCGTGTATATAGACGATCTTCTCATCTATTCCCAAACGGAACATGAACACGTGGAACACGTAAGGCTGATACTGCAGAGATTACTGGACAATCATTTGTTCGCTAAATTGGACAAATGTCTCTTTCACACTCAGAAAGTGGATTTCCTAGGGTTTGTTATCTCTCCTGAAGGAATCCATATGGATCCTACCAAGGTGTCTGCTATAACTAAGTGGGAGAATCCTAAAACAGTGAAAGAGGTGCAATCCTTTCTAGGATTCGCTCATTTCTATAGACATTTTATATATCACTTCTCTGAACTAGTTGCTCCCATAGCGAGATTACTAAAGAAGGGGGTTGTGTTTGAATGGGACGCTGCTGCTGACACCACCTTCCGCAACCTAAAAAACAGTTTCTCTACAGCGCCCATCATTAGACACGCCGATGAGACACAACCGTATTATGTAGAGACCGATGCCTCACAATATGCAGTGGGGGGAATTTTATCCCAACGGGATGTAAAGTCAGGCGCCCTCCATCCAGTAGCTTACTTCTCGAAAAAACTGTCTCAAGCCGAACAGAACTACGCAATAGGCGAAAGAGAACTCTTGGCCATAAAGATGGCATTTCAAGACTGGCGCCATTATCTGTTGGGATCTCCTCATACCATCACTATCTATTCTGACCATAGAAATTTGCAGTTTTTTAGGTCTGCGAGAGCCCTTACCCCTAGACAGATGAGATGGGTTTCTTTTTTTAGCGAATATGATTTCGTTATCACCTTTCGTCCAGGAGTAAAACAAGGAAAAGCAGATGCCCTGTCACGGTTGGGGAGAGATCTCAGGCATATAGCAGAGACCCCTGTGCCTATCATCCCTGACAGTAAGATCAAAGCGCTGGCAGGGCGACAAGATATTGATGCTGACTCCTTTATTGGAATATTAGAACAGGAGTTACTCAAGCTGAATCACGAAGAATGGTTGTCAGACTCTTTGAACTCCATAGTGAACGGATTGTTTTATCACAAGAATCGTCTATTTCTGCCCTCAGAACAAACAAGAAACGTGATCATGAAATGGTGCCACACCTTACCCATGGCAGCTCATCCGGGTGGAGAAAAGACACTCCAAACATGTCAGAGATGGTTCTGGTGGAAGGGTATGACTCAAGACGTCACCGGTTTTGTTAAAGCGTGTCCCACCTGTGCCCGTCAGAAATCTCTGCACTGTGCTCCTGCTGGCCTGTTACAACCTTTGCCTATCCCTGATTGTCCTTGGTCCTCTATCAGTATGGACTTCATCACAGACCTACCAGCTAGTAAAGGGTTTACAGTCATCATGGTAGTTGTGGATATGTTATCCAAAATGGCTCATTTCATTCCGCTCAAAAAACTCCCTAAGGCCAAAGATCTCACAGACGTATTCATTGAACAGGTAGCCAAATTGCATGGCTTACCCTCTATAATTGTATCAGATAGAGGATCCCAGTTCGTATCCAAATTCTGGCAAGGCATGTGTAATAGATTACATATCGACCATCGACTCTCTTCGGCTTACCAACCACAAACAGATGGTCAGACAGAGAGAACCAATCAGACCCTCGAACAATTCCTTCGATGTTTGATTAGCACCACTACCCCTGATTGGGTCCAAGCTCTCCCTTTAGCTGAGTTCGCGTATAATAATTCTACGCACTCCAGTTCCAAAATTTCTCCCTTTTACTTTGTCACAGGTTGTCATCCTAAGTTTCTTCCCCTTCACCTTCCACCGGAGTTGTTAGAGGTCCCCGCAGTTACTGAACACCATGAACGGCTCCAGTCCATATGGGAACAAGCCAAACAAGAGTTACATGAAGCTCAGCAATACATGAAAAAATACGCTGACAAACATAGACGTCCTGCTCCTGTTTATAAGACTGGAGATCAGGTTTGGCTGTCCACCAGAAATCTGAAACTCCCCGGACCTCGAAAACTGCAACCCCGATATGTGGGCCCATACTCGATACTACGAGTAATCAACCCCGTAGCTATGAAACTAGACCTACCATCAGACATGCAAATACACCCTGTCTTTCACACTCCTCTGCTCAAACCTTTTATCCCTCCTTCTTGTACTGAACCTCCCCCTGTCACCATCGAAGGTGAACTAGAGTATGAAGTACGGCGTATTGTAGATTCACGTAGACACAGAGGGAAATTACAATACCTAGTTGACTGGGTGGGATATGCCCCTGAAGACAGAACTTGGGAACCTGTTGAGAACATTCATGCTCCAGTATTAGTGAGAAGATTCCATGCATTATACCCTTCTAAACTCAGACCTGTGGGTAGGCCGTTGGGGGGGAGAACTGTCAACCGCCAGGCTTCCTGTATCGTTTCACTAGGTAATACCAACACTCAAAGAACTACCTCTCCCATAATGCATTATAATGGTCACCACCCTGTATGCTTTCCCTTAATGCCCTGAATCCTTGTCAGCTGACCTCTCATAGTATAAATGCAGCCAACGCCTTTCCCGTGATGTGGTGAATCCTTCTGCCTACCTGCAGTCCGAGAACGCGCTGGAAACTGCCTTTCCTTCTTCCTAGCGGCCGTGTGAAGGCGCGCTGCAGAGTGCCTCCTCTCTCCCCATCTGACTTTCCTACGATCGTCAAGCTGGTTCTGGAGTTCCAAGAAAAAGGCGCGAGGGAGCGCTGAAACTTGTTTTGGATTGTTGGGTTGCCGCGCTATAACGCGCTAACATTTTGAAAAAGCGCTACGACGCGCTCGGTTTGAACGAGCGAGAAGCGGCTCATTCACTTCAAAGTACTTCTTTCTTTGGTCGCTCTAAATTAGCGCAGTGGAATTCTGGACGCGCGGAGTCACGCTGCTCTTTACTTTAGAGAAACAGACTTCATTTGTGCACCTACGAGTTCTAGAGCAAGCGCTCTCACAACGTCAGTAACGGAATGCACACAATTAAATCCGGAAAGCAGTGTGAAACGAACTGATAATTGGACAAGGACAGTCCTTTCTGTTTATTTTAATTTTACTTTTGACCTGCCAGATTGAGGACCACGATTTAACTGAGGAGCGATTGCCCTATTCCCTCCATGGAACACTCTTGTCGCCTGACTTTGTGAGGAGGGATTAGTTTAACTCTCTTGCTTGCCTTGGTGCGGAACACGAGCTCCCCAGAAAAGATTCAACCTCACCACAGCTTGGGCTCTTCTTATCTAGAGAGACCTGATTACTACCCTGGACTGACATTGGTTTGGTGAGTTTGGGAAAGCATATACCTTACTACACATACATCTTCTAGGTCTATATCTCTGTCCTTACGTTTCCTGAAACTTATGTGTCTTCTGTTAATTTCATGCGGGTTTACCCCGTCTGTGGTTCCTCGTGCGACCGGACATTCTGGTGGTTCTTCTTGGTCTCTTCCTTCACTGAGGATTTCATCCTACCCTCTATTAGCTTAGCGACTAGGGGTGAATATATCCTCCAGGAGTGTTTAGATACTCTCTTCGCTCCCGTGGATACTGGTTTTGCGGGTCTGGAACTGGGAATCCCGACACATGGTTGATGGGATGTTCCCGTTGAGAAACACTCAAGAGACTAGTGGCAGGAAGTGTACAGAAAAGAGAAACAATAAAGGGTCAGAAGGTTACAAGTATGGTGTGAATGAGTCGGAGGATGATGTGCTCGAGTATATGTTTTATAAAAATCCTCCCCCGTACAAACCAAACTCCACGTTGCTGACGCCGAGTGCGCCAGTAACAGAAACACCACGAAATAAAACTTTTTAGCAAACGCCACCTGATTTAGGGAAAAATAATCCCTTTAGAGAATCTGAAATTGCACAGCCTGTTAGGATGGTAAATGAGAATTCAGCTGAGTTGGCTAGAACTACTCTGGAATTAACTGAGAACATTAGGGAATTAACCAAAAATATAGAAGCCGTAACGGTAATTTACGTAAATGGGTCGCGACACTGCTCGTCATGCTGCAAATAACCCCAAAGGATTCTGGATAGTGTAGTGGCTACGGTGAGTACGCCTACGCCACGAGTATATAGAAATATAATGCCATCCCTGGACACGTGTTTCGAGGTAATTGCCTCTCGTCAGCAGGGAGCAGGTAGGTATGCGGGGTGCCGATGACTGCCATATATATAGGTAAAATACCTTCCAAGGCGCGCAGGTGCAGACACCGGGCTCGTCAGCCAAAGTCGCTCGAATGAGCTATTAGTAATTTACGTAAATGGGTCGCGACACTGCTCGTCATGCTGCAAATAACCCCAAAGGATTCTGGATAGTGTAGTGGCTACGGTGAGTACGCCTACGCCACGAGTATATAGAAATATAATGCCATCCCTGGACACGTGTTTCGAGGTAATTGCCTCTCGTCAGCAGGGAGCAGGTAGGTATGCGGGGTGCCGATGACTGCCATATATATAGGTAAAATACCTTCCAAGGCGCGCAGGTGCAGACACCGGGCTCGTCAGCCAAAGTCGCTCGAATGAGCTATTAGTAATTTACGTAAATGGGTCGCGACACTGCTCGTCATGCTGCAAATAACCCCAAAGGATTCTGGATAGTGTAGTGGCTACGGTGAGTACGCCTACGCCACGAGTATATAGAAATATAATGCCATCCCTGGACACGTGTTTCGAGGTAATTGCCTCTCGTCAGCAGGGAGCAGGTAGGTATGCGGGGTGCCGATGACTGCCATATATATAGGTAAAATACCTTCCAAGGCGCGCAGGTGCAGACACCGGGCTCGTCAGCCAAAGTCGCTCGAATGAGCTATTAGTAATTTACGTAAATGGGTCGCGACACTGCTCGTCATGCTGCAAATAACCCCAAAGGATTCTGGATAGTGTAGTGGCTACGGTGAGTACGCCTACGCCACGAGTATATAGAAATATAATGCCATCCCTGGACACGTGTTTCGAGGTAATTGCCTCTCGTCAGCAGGGAGCAGGTAGGTATGCGGGGTGCCGATGACTGCCATATATATAGGTAAAATACCTTCCAAGGCGCGCAGGTGCAGACACCGGGCTCGTCAGCCAAAGTCGCTCGAATGAGCTATTAGTAATTTACGTAAATGGGTCGCGACACTGCTCGTCATGCTGCAAATAACCCCAAAGGATTCTGGATAGTGTAGTGGCTACGGTGAGTACGCCTACGCCACGAGTATATAGAAATATAATGTGCGACCCACTTCGCATTTTGTATTTAAAGCTCCCTGAGCTATGGGTTGACGAGCCCGGATCCCGCACCCGCGCGCCGTGAGAGGTACTATACCTGATAATTTTTGGCAGTCTACAGCACCCCGCATACGTACCTGCTCCCTGCTGACGAGAGGCAATTACCTCGAAACACGTGTCCAGGGATGGCATTTTAAACTTTTTACTCGTGGCATAGGTGTACCCGCCGCTGTCACTACATCCTCCAGAATCCTATGGGGCTATTTGCTAGTATGACGAGCGGTGTGCGACCCACTTCGCATTTTGTATTTAAAGCTCCCTGAGCTATGGGTTGACGAGCCCGGATCCCGCACCCGCGCGCCGTGAGAGGTACTATACCTGATAATTTTTGGCAGTCTACAGCACCCCGCATACGTACCTGCTCCCTGCTGACGAGAGGCAATTACCTCGAAACACGTGTCCAGGGATGGCATTTTAAACTTTTTACTCGTGGCATAGGTGTACCCGCCGCTGTCACTACATCCTCCAGAATCCTATGGGGCTATTTGCTAGTATGACGAGCGGTGTGCGACCCACTTCGCATTTTGTATTTAAAGCTCCCTGAGCTATGGGTTGACGAGCCCGGATCCCGCACCCGCGCGCCGTGAGAGGTACTATACCTGATAATTTTTGGCAGTCTACAGCACCCCGCATACGTACCTGCTCCCTGCTGACGAGAGGCAATTACCTCGAAACACGTGTCCAGGGATGGCATTTTAAACTTTTTACTCGTGGCATAGGTGTACCCGCCGCTGTCACTACATCCTCCAGAATCCTATGGGGCTATTTGCTAGTATGACGAGCGGTGTGCGACCCACTTCGCATTTTGTATTTAAAGCTCCCTGAGCTATGGGTTGACGAGCCCGGATCCCGCACCCGCGCGCCGTGAGAGGTACTATACCTGATAATTTTTGGCAGTCTACAGCACCCCGCATACGTACCTGCTCCCTGCTGACGAGAGGCAATTACCTCGAAACACGTGTCCAGGGATGGCATTTTAAACTTTTTACTCGTGGCATAGGTGTACCCGCCGCTGTCACTACATCCTCCAGAATCCTATGGGGCTATTTGCTAGTATGACGAGCGGTGTGCGACCCACTTCGCATTTTGTATTTAAAGCTCCCTGAGCTATGGGTTGACGAGCCCGGATCCCGCACCCGCGCGCCGTGAGAGGTACTATACCTGATAATTTTTGGCAGTCTACAGCACCCCGCATACGTACCTGCTCCCTGCTGACGAGAGGCAATTACCTCGAAACACGTGTCCAGGGATGGCATTTTAAACTTTTTACTCGTGGCATAGGTGTACCCGCCGCTGTCACTACATCCTCCAGAATCCTATGGGGCTATTTGCTAGTATGACGAGCGGTGTGCGACCCACTTCGCATTTTGTATTTAAAGCTCCCTGAGCTATGGGTTGACGAGCCCGGATCCCGCACCCGCGCGCCGTGAGAGGTACTATACCTGATAATTTTTGGCAGTCTACAGCACCCCGCATACGTACCTGCTCCCTGCTGACGAGAGGCAATTACCTCGAAACACGTGTCCAGGGATGGCATTTTAAACTTTTTACTCGTGGCATAGGTGTACCCGCCGCTGTCACTACATCCTCCAGAATCCTATGGGGCTATTTGCTAGTATGACGAGCGGTGTGCGACCCACTTCGCATTTTGTATTTAAAGCTCCCTGAGCTATGGGTTGACGAGCCCGGATCCCGCACCCGCGCGCCGTGAGAGGTACTATACCTGATAATTTTTGGCAGTCTACAGCACCCCGCATACGTACCTGCTCCCTGCTGACGAGAGGCAATTACCTCGAAACACGTGTCCAGGGATGGCATTTTAAACTTTTTACTCGTGGCATAGGTGTACCCGCCGCTGTCACTACATCCTCCAGAATCCTATGGGGCTATTTGCTAGTATGACGAGCGGTGTGCGACCCACTTCGCATTTTGTATTTAAAGCTCCCTGAGCTATGGGTTGACGAGCCCGGATCCCGCACCCGCGCGCCGTGAGAGGTACTATACCTGATAATTTTTGGCAGTCTACAGCACCCCGCATACGTACCTGCTCCCTGCTGACGAGAGGCAATTACCTCGAAACACGTGTCCAGGGATGGCATTTTAAACTTTTTACTCGTGGCATAGGTGTACCCGCCGCTGTCACTACATCCTCCAGAATCCTATGGGGCTATTTGCTAGTATGACGAGCGGTGTGCGACCCACTTCGCATTTTGTATTTAAAGCTCCCTGAGCTATGGGTTGACGAGCCCGGATCCCGCACCCGCGCGCCGTGAGAGGTACTATACCTGATAATTTTTGGCAGTCTACAGCACCCCGCATACGTACCTGCTCCCTGCTGACGAGAGGCAATTACCTCGAAACACGTGTCCAGGGATGGCATTTTAAACTTTTTACTCGTGGCATAGGTGTACCCGCCGCTGTCACTACATCCTCCAGAATCCTATGGGGCTATTTGCTAGTATGACGAGCGGTGTGCGACCCACTTCGCATTTTGTATTTAAAGCTCCCTGAGCTATGGGTTGACGAGCCCGGATCCCGCACCCGCGCGCCGTGAGAGGTACTATACCTGATAATTTTTGGCAGTCTACAGCACCCCGCATACGTACCTGCTCCCTGCTGACGAGAGGCAATTACCTCGAAACACGTGTCCAGGGATGGCATTTTAAACTTTTTACTCGTGGCATAGGTGTACCCGCCGCTGTCACTACATCCTCCAGAATCCTATGGGGCTATTTGCTAGTATGACGAGCGGTGTGCGACCCACTTCGCATTTTGTATTTAAAGCTCCCTGAGCTATGGGTTGACGAGCCCGGATCCCGCACCCGCGCGCCGTGAGAGGTACTATACCTGATAATTTTTGGCAGTCTACAGCACCCCGCATACGTACCTGCTCCCTGCTGACGAGAGGCAATTACCTCGAAACACGTGTCCAGGGATGGCATTTTAAACTTTTTACTCGTGGCATAGGTGTACCCGCCGCTGTCACTACATCCTCCAGAATCCTATGGGGCTATTTGCTAGTATGACGAGCGGTGTGCGACCCACTTCGCATTTTGTATTTAAAGCTCCCTGAGCTATGGGTTGACGAGCCCGGATCCCGCACCCGCGCGCCGTGAGAGGTACTATACCTGATAATTTTTGGCAGTCTACAGCACCCCGCATACGTACCTGCTCCCTGCTGACGAGAGGCAATTACCTCGAAACACGTGTCCAGGGATGGCATTTTAAACTTTTTACTCGTGGCATAGGTGTACCCGCCGCTGTCACTACATCCTCCAGAATCCTATGGGGCTATTTGCTAGTATGACGAGCGGTGTGCGACCCACTTCGCATTTTGTATTTAAAGCTCCCTGAGCTATGGGTTGACGAGCCCGGATCCCGCACCCGCGCGCCGTGAGAGGTACTATACCTGATAATTTTTGGCAGTCTACAGCACCCCGCATACGTACCTGCTCCCTGCTGACGAGAGGCAATTACCTCGAAACACGTGTCCAGGGATGGCATTTTAAACTTTTTACTCGTGGCATAGGTGTACCCGCCGCTGTCACTACATCCTCCAGAATCCTATGGGGCTATTTGCTAGTATGACGAGCGGTGTGCGACCCACTTCGCATTTTGTATTTAAAGCTCCCTGAGCTATGGGTTGACGAGCCCGGATCCCGCACCCGCGCGCCGTGAGAGGTACTATACCTGATAATTTTTGGCAGTCTACAGCACCCCGCATACGTACCTGCTCCCTGCTGACGAGAGGCAATTACCTCGAAACACGTGTCCAGGGATGGCATTTTAAACTTTTTACTCGTGGCATAGGTGTACCCGCCGCTGTCACTACATCCTCCAGAATCCTATGGGGCTATTTGCTAGTATGACGAGCGGTGTGCGACCCACTTCGCATTTTGTATTTAAAGCTCCCTGAGCTATGGGTTGACGAGCCCGGATCCCGCACCCGCGCGCCGTGAGAGGTACTATACCTGATAATTTTTGGCAGTCTACAGCACCCCGCATACGTACCTGCTCCCTGCTGACGAGAGGCAATTACCTCGAAACACGTGTCCAGGGATGGCATTTTAAACTTTTTACTCGTGGCATAGGTGTACCCGCCGCTGTCACTACATCCTCCAGAATCCTATGGGGCTATTTGCTAGTATGACGAGCGGTGTGCGACCCACTTCGCATTTTGTATTTAAAGCTCCCTGAGCTATGGGTTGACGAGCCCGGATCCCGCACCCGCGCGCCGTGAGAGGTACTATACCTGATAATTTTTGGCAGTCTACAGCACCCCGCATACGTACCTGCTCCCTGCTGACGAGAGGCAATTACCTCGAAACACGTGTCCAGGGATGGCATTTTAAACTTTTTACTCGTGGCATAGGTGTACCCGCCGCTGTCACTACATCCTCCAGAATCCTATGGGGCTATTTGCTAGTATGACGAGCGGTGTGCGACCCACTTCGCATTTTGTATTTAAAGCTCCCTGAGCTATGGGTTGACGAGCCCGGATCCCGCACCCGCGCGCCGTGAGAGGTACTATACCTGATAATTTTTGGCAGTCTACAGCACCCCGCATACGTACCTGCTCCCTGCTGACGAGAGGCAATTACCTCGAAACACGTGTCCAGGGATGGCATTTTAAACTTTTTACTCGTGGCATAGGTGTACCCGCCGCTGTCACTACATCCTCCAGAATCCTATGGGGCTATTTGCTAGTATGACGAGCGGTGTGCGACCCACTTCGCATTTTGTATTTAAAGCTCCCTGAGCTATGGGTTGACGAGCCCGGATCCCGCACCCGCGCGCCGTGAGAGGTACTATACCTGATAATTTTTGGCAGTCTACAGCACCCCGCATACGTACCTGCTCCCTGCTGACGAGAGGCAATTACCTCGAAACACGTGTCCAGGGATGGCATTTTAAACTTTTTACTCGTGGCATAGGTGTACCCGCCGCTGTCACTACATCCTCCAGAATCCTATGGGGCTATTTGCTAGTATGACGAGCGGTGTGCGACCCACTTCGCATTTTGTATTTAAAGCTCCCTGAGCTATGGGTTGACGAGCCCGGATCCCGCACCCGCGCGCCGTGAGAGGTACTATACCTGATAATTTTTGGCAGTCTACAGCACCCCGCATACGTACCTGCTCCCTGCTGACGAGAGGCAATTACCTCGAAACACGTGTCCAGGGATGGCATTTTAAACTTTTTACTCGTGGCATAGGTGTACCCGCCGCTGTCACTACATCCTCCAGAATCCTATGGGGCTATTTGCTAGTATGACGAGCGGTGTGCGACCCACTTCGCATTTTGTATTTAAAGCTCCCTGAGCTATGGGTTGACGAGCCCGGATCCCGCACCCGCGCGCCGTGAGAGGTACTATACCTGATAATTTTTGGCAGTCTACAGCACCCCGCATACGTACCTGCTCCCTGCTGACGAGAGGCAATTACCTCGAAACACGTGTCCAGGGATGGCATTTTAAACTTTTTACTCGTGGCATAGGTGTACCCGCCGCTGTCACTACATCCTCCAGAATCCTATGGGGCTATTTGCTAGTATGACGAGCGGTGTGCGACCCACTTCGCATTTTGTATTTAAAGCTCCCTGAGCTATGGGTTGACGAGCCCGGATCCCGCACCCGCGCGCCGTGAGAGGTACTATACCTGATAATTTTTGGCAGTCTACAGCACCCCGCATACGTACCTGCTCCCTGCTGACGAGAGGCAATTACCTCGAAACACGTGTCCAGGGATGGCATTTTAAACTTTTTACTCGTGGCATAGGTGTACCCGCCGCTGTCACTACATCCTCCAGAATCCTATGGGGCTATTTGCTAGTATGACGAGCGGTGTGCGACCCACTTCGCATTTTGTATTTAAAGCTCCCTGAGCTATGGGTTGACGAGCCCGGATCCCGCACCCGCGCGCCGTGAGAGGTACTATACCTGATAATTTTTGGCAGTCTACAGCACCCCGCATACGTACCTGCTCCCTGCTGACGAGAGGCAATTACCTCGAAACACGTGTCCAGGGATGGCATTTTAAACTTTTTACTCGTGGCATAGGTGTACCCGCCGCTGTCACTACATCCTCCAGAATCCTATGGGGCTATTTGCTAGTATGACGAGCGGTGTGCGACCCACTTCGCATTAAGCCGTAACGGTACCTGTAACTATAGGACCAGTAATGCCTGTCTTTGATAAACAGAACGATAGCGAGCATTGTTTAACAGTTCCGTACCATAGTAACAAACCAATCGAGACGGGAAAAAGAGAATCGGGAGAAAATCCATGGGGAAAAGTAGTAGGAACCTCAGGGTTAAGTACTCCTAAAAATCTGACAATGAATTAAAGTCCGGCAAGTAAGACGCTGATGACAACATAATCGGCACCAGAGACCCCAGAAAGAAGTATAGAGCGAATAAGAAATGAAACAGTTCATGTAGGTCCCACTTCTGATGAATTGAGCGACTGGTTAAGGAGTTTACAGCGAAAAGATACAGAACCTCAACCTTTAGATATTGCAAAGTTAAAAATAACACTGGAGGAATTAATAGTAGGGACTATTCCAACTGAAAAATTAAAAGCATATCAGGACGAAGAGTTAATGTTCCTTTGTAAAAGTATAACTTGGAGAACGAGAAGTTTGCATGAAAAATTGGAAGAGACAGCAAGCGAAATGGGTATCGACTTTGAGAAAATAAGAACACTACAGAAACCATATAGAGTAGATTTCTCTGAAAAGGATATTGAAAATTTAAATACTGCAGGAAGGTTAACTCAAATTAAAGAACTGATTGCCTTAGTAAGGAAATGGGGTGATGTAGATGGATGGAAAAGCAGGTGGTTTCGAAAAAGAGATGAGGCAACAGATCAGACCTTTTCAGCATTCCCAGTAAGAGAAAAGTAGACAGTGGTAACAGAATGTCCCATGAGGGAGATCCCAGGAGAGGGGTATGTGCATGTTCCTTAGACTAGACAGGACAGTTGATCATTTACAACTGATTTTCCCAGACTCCGCGAGAAGCCTGTGGAGTGGTGCCGACAGGTAGAAAGATTTGTCTAATTATCAAAAGTACTGTGGATAGATTTGAATGGTCTGTTCGATATAATTGTGCCGGCAAATCTATGGGCGGAATGTAAAATCACAGTAGATTGGCCCACCCAAGAATATCCTAGGGATCCTAAAACAGGCGCCCCTGATCCAGAAGTAATGGAAAAGTATGAACAGGTAATTACCTTTTTGAAAAATAAAGTACCTCCGAAAGAAACTGATTGGGTAAAAAATGATAGAACTCACCAGGAAGTAAAAGAATCTGTACATGCCTATTATGAGAGATTGCTATTGGCTTTTAAGCAATACAGTGGTGATGAGAAATTGAGTGAGAAGGATTTAAGTCATTTTGTATATCTGTTTGTGTATGGATTGAGACCTGAGGTAAGCGAAATGATTAAACAACATACAGTAGATTGGCAAAATAAAAAGATAGATGAAGTACTGAGATATGCAAAATATTTTAGTGACGAAATTGAAGCAAAGCAACGCAAGCTAAAAGAGAAGGCCATGTGGGCTCAGGTTAAGGTAGCGGGAAGGCTGGAAGCCCAGCTGATTGAACAAGCAAATGGTATGGGTCATGTGAGACAAAAACCTAATATTGAAAAAGGAAAGGGACAGATTAGTTTAGACGAAGCCAAAAAGAAGTGGCCATGTCATAACTGCGGAAAGGTAGGGTATTGGAAATGGAAATCAGAGTGTAAATTGCCCCCAAGTGCTAATGGCGATAATGCATCATTGAATCCACAGGTGCAGAATGAGGTGAGTTGTCGACCGCAGCAGGTTGTTGCCCAACAGTGTCAGGTGCCAAAGCCACCTTTTCCACAGAGCGTAAACCCTCAGAGATACAGTAATGAGACAGGATTCTACACCGAGGAACAGGTAACAAAGCTACCGTGCGCTAGTGCTGTTTCGCAGTATTGGCTGCAACGCGATGAGAGTGAGTCAGAAGAGAGTTATTGACTGTGCCGAGGAGAGGAAGAAGAGTGCGTACTTGGCGCAACTCTAGAGGTAGACCAGACAGGCCCTTTTGTGGATGGAAAGGTAAATGATGAAAATATTACTTTCCTAGTAGATACTGGTGCTACTCGTTCGACTGTTAGATCACCTGACGTCAAAAATCTTCCTCTCTCGGATGACACAATCCAAGTAGTTGGAGTCTCAAACAGACAGATAAAGACATATCTTACTGAACCTGTTGAAGTTAACATAGGGAAATTTTCTGACATGCACCTCTTTATCGTGTGCGATACCAGCCCTGTAAATTTGTTAGGGTGAGATTTGTTGTGTAAGATGAACTGCACGATTTTCTGTACTCCGGATGGCATAGCTTTTGAAACTCCTGATGAAGATGTACTGTATAAAATGACCATGGCCAATATGGAACCTGAAGTTACTGAGGCATTTGTTTGATTTAACCCAGAAGAATTGCCTCAGGAATTGAAAAAACAGTGAAACCCGAGGTATGGGATTTCACAGAAGAGGATATGGGATTGATGAGCAATGTAGACCCTGTAAAGATAACTGTAAAAGAAGGAATACGTTACCAGAATATTCCCCAGTATAAATTGACACCTGAAATAATTGCAGGAGTGACTCCTATAATAGACAAAATGATTGAACAAGGTATTTTGAGAAAGATAATGAGCAGTCCATGTAATTCACCAATCATGGGTTTGAAAAAACCTAACGGAACTTTCAGGATAGTGCAAGACCTGAGAAAAGTGAATAACATTGTTGTACCATGTTGTCCCATTGTACCAACCCCTTCAGTGATCCTATACCAGATTCCCCATGATGCAGAATGGTATACGGTCATTGACCTGTGTCATGCTTTCTTTTCCATCCCATTGCACCCTGACAGCCAAAAAAAGTTTGCGTTCCAGTTCGGCTAATGTACTTTGGCATGGTGCCGAATCCCACAGGGGTATACAGAAAGCCCACCGATATTTAATCAGATTCTAAAGAAATCCCTGGAAGATTTAAAAATGCCCGAAAGCTCAGTACTAGTGCAATTCATCGATGACCTACTGGTGGCATCGAGAACACGAGAAGCCTGTGTGGTAGATACAGTTGCATTGTTGAATCATTTGGCGGATGGAGGACTTAAAGTATCCCCATCGAAATTACAATTTTGCCAAAAGGAAGTGCAATATTTAGGCCATAAAATTGAGAAAGGTTTGAGAAAAGTGACTGCAGACAGGATCAGAATAATAAAGGGAATGAGAGCACCAATGACTCAAAGAGAAGTGAGAATGTTTCTTTGAAAGGTTGGATACTGGCGTCCGTGGATTAGCAACTTTCCACTGATTGCAAAACCTTTGGTGCGATTGACGAAGAGTGATGTGAAAGACCCCCTTGAATTGAACAAGGAAGAAATGAGGGCTTTTAAACAATTAAGAGACAGCTTGTGTGAAGCCCCAGCTCTTGGAACGCCTGACTATGTAAAAGAGTTTGAGCTCTATTGTAGTGAGAGAAATGGATGTGCACTTTCTGTGTTAGTACAGAAACATGGAAAATTGAGACGACCAATTGCATATTTTTCGGCTGTACTAGATCCTGTAGCTGTGGCGTTGCCTGGTTGTTTGAAAGCAGCGGCTGCTACCTGTGCTTGGAACAGAGTGAAGGAATTGTGATGGGATATCCTGTGAGAGTGTTTGTACCTCATGATGTGGTGATCCTTTTAACAATGAGCCGCACCCAATTTATGACGCATAGTCATCTAACTAAGTATGAGAAAGTCATTTTGGGTGCAACGAATGTGAGCCTTGTGAGGTGTCTCAATGTAAACCCCTCAACTTTGTTGCCTGATGCTGTAAATGTGGAAGTGAAGGATGACGTGCATCATTATTTTTTTTGAAGGGTTTGACTTTTGCACCAAGCTGCGTCCTGACATAAAAGATGTGCCTCTGAAAGAAAGTGACTATGTGATGTTTGTGGATGGGTCATGTTTGAGAACCGAAGAAGGAATTTTGAGTTCAGCATACGTAGTGTGTACTGTAGCTGCTGTATTGGAGGCGTCTTGTCTGAAAGGAGTGAGATCAGCTCAGGTTGCTGAACTGTGTGCGATAACAAGAGCATGCAACTTGGGAAAGAATCTGAGAGTCACTGTGATTACTAATAGTCAGTATGGATTCGGAGTTGCGCATGACTTTGGGCAAATCTGGTCCCAAAGAGGGTTCTTGACATCGAGTGGAACTCCTATAAGGAATGCTGAAGTGTTTAGGAAGTTACTTGAGGCAATACAGCTGCCTAAGCAATTGGCAGTAGTAAAATGCGCTGCCCATTCGAAGAATGCTGATTACGTTTCGGCGGGAAATGAATTCGCAAATGACATAGCGCAATATTGTGCGCGCAACCAGAATTCGGTCAATCGAAACGGGGAAAAGGAAATGAACTCATGTCCCTTACTTTTTACTAACACTGTGAATACGTGGGAAGAGGTGAGGCAGTTACAGGAAGAGGCAGGAGATGAGGAAAAGAAACTGGATAAAATCAGGATGCGCACCCCGAGAGGCAGACCGAGTTTGGGTTTATCGGAATGGAAGACCAGTCATGCCTGATGGCATGGTCTCTACCATGGCACGGATGTACCATGTACAGGCACATGTAGGAAGAGATGCTATCATCAGACTTTTCAAACAGACATGGTATAATGCCAAGTTTCGGCTTGTAGCTGAGAGCCTTTGTCAAAGATGTCTCATATGTCAGCAATACAATCCAGGAAGAAAAACAGTGGTGAGTTTGGGAACAATAGGACGGGAGAGAGGTCCTTTCACCAGAATGCAGATTGATTTCATTGAAATGCCCCCATGTAATTGGCTAAGATATGTCCTAGTGGTTGTTTGTCTGTTTTCACGATGGGTAGAGGCGTACCCAACCAGAAGGAGTGATGGGGTTACAGTAGCAAAACTCCTATTGAGAGAGTTTATTCCTAGATTTGGTTTCCCAGTTACGATCGAGTCAGATAGAGGAAAGCGTTTTGAAAATGAAATCATAAAATTGATTTGTGAAGCATTAAATGTACAACAGAAACTGTATTGTGCCTACCGTCCAGAGGCTTCTGTAGTGGTGGAACAGATGAATGGCACCATTAAAAACAGATTATGAAAAATGTGTTTGGCCACAGGTTTAAAATGGCCTGATGTCTTGCCTCTAGTGCTCATGACTATTAGATCTATTCCTGATAGAAATACTGGACTGAGTCCCCATGAAATTGTTATGGGTAGAGCGATGAGACATGTTTTCATTCCTGTCAACAAACTGCTGCCTATATCTGATGACTTTGTGTTGGATTATTGCAAGGGGTTGGCTGATTTCGTTCATTCTGTGTTTCATCAGGTTGGATCGGATGCAACCACCCTTGAAAAGAAGCCAGCTCATGATATCAGTCCAGGAGACTGGGTGAGAATCGAAGTGCATAGAAGAAGAAATTGTCTGGTCCCACGTTGGGGAAAAACACGGCAAGTGATTTTGACCACGACGACGGCTGTGAAATGTGCCAGAGTAAAGAATTGGATTCATGCGAGTCATACTCTTGGAATCCCTAGTCCAGTGAATAGACCTGAAGAAGAATATTTGGGAGAATCCGATACCAGTTCCGAGTCAGACTCAGAAGAAACAAGAGCAAGACCAACTCCGAGAAAGGAAGAGTTCGAACCAAGCCAATTTACAGAACCAGAGAACTTGCCATTAAAGAGACGATTGGAGATTTCTGATACTAGCTCCGAGTCAGACACTGAATACGTGAGAGTACAGGAAAACGTAAAAGAAATAATTGAAGAGACTGTCAAGGAAATTCTTGATAAAGAAGCTCCATATGCAAGTACGAGAGAAATTCCACCTGACGTCACAGAAGTAGAAGGTGAGGAATTAGATACAGGGAGTGAGGGTAAGATTGTTGCGGAAGACCCCGAGGAGGTACAGGGAAAACACACATCCAGGTAGAAGAAGGGACAGTTAGTCAGCAGGAAGATTGCGTGGAAGAAACACGAGGAGGGGCAACTGTAGACAGAGAACAGGAAGTTGTAGAGGAAAAGTCAAAAGAAGGTAAAAGTCATACTGAGACCGAATCTGAGGAAAGTGAAGGAGAAGTACAAGAAGGACGAGTCTTGAGGAAGAGAGCTTGGAAAACCGAGCGAGGTGAAAAGGGAAACAAGTTGAAAAGGCCAACAAAAGAAGAAATTTGGCCAAACAAAATAAAAAGACTGAGGTATCGATTGACAAGAGTGAAACCATCTAAAGCAGAACAAGTGAATGAAGTGTCTAGTCAAGAGAAAGCAGAAGACACTGATCAGATACACTTGAAGAAAGAAAAACGAATTAAGAGACCCAACCAGAAGTATAAATCACTGGAATGGACGTATGTGGCACTTCCTGAAGTTCAAGAGGAAGCAGACAGCCAAGAAAGCCTAGGGGTGACTGTACCGGAAGTGGTTGAAGAGGAAGAAGATTCGGAAATCCTGAGAGTTATCTTGTCTGATATCAGAGAAGGGACGGATGTTCAGGAAATTCTGAACCAAAATTGTGAAAACAAGGTAAAAGACGATCGAATGCCAAACTGAAACGACAAGAAGAAGTCGCAGAAGAGATTGAATTGCCGGACAAGACATATAACCGAAAAGAACCAAGTAGGCGCATAGAACCTTGGGTTTAGACAAAGTTAATTGAGAATAAAAGAAGCTAAGTCAAAAGACACTGGTCATTTCCGAAATGGCAAACACAGAAGGTAGAAAATCTACATGTGTGTTCCTTCGAAGATGGTGCAAGGTGTGTTGTTGTTGTACAGGATTACTAATGCTTCTGTGGAGTGTATTGGCTTTAATAATTTCATTTAAAGTAACGTTCGAAACGGTAGAGGGTCATACGGAGAACAAGACTCATATAGAAAAGATTCATGATACTCATGCATCTAGATTGATAGACAGAACTGATCTGCATAAAGATAGGTCTATAACAGATTTTTCTAATAATGTTTTTTCAAAGTTATTGTATGAATATGTAAAAACTATGGACGTTAGAGATTGTTATGTTTGCATGCAATTACATGCATCGGTGTCAGAAGGTGTTACATATCACCACCTTCCTGTGACATATGGAATAACCTGTAGTGTGTTAGCAAGCTTGTTTTATAAAACAGGGAAATTAGAATACTATTTCTCTGATGTAGATAACATTTTCTCACAAGTACCTGTAGTTCCTGAATTGAATAAGATAAAACCTGGTAAGACTCTAGGTGAATATTTCTTAAAAATTAGAGAATTGACTTTAGAAGCAGTGTTTAAGAATAATCTTACTTGTAGTCTGAGGAAGGAAGAAAAGAGCTTCTTGGACATGGTGGAAGAGAGGAGAATTAAGATGCAAAGAAAGATACCTGAGGGAAAAGGAGAGAAGACAGTTTGGGACGTGGAAAAAGAAAAACATTTAAAAGGAAGAAACCAGTCTGGCTATGGCTTTAGATTGGCCTCAGAGAGGGAAATTGTGTATCAGAAGAAATTAAACTGTGTATGATAATTATTTTATAGGTGCGAGTGAATGCCATGATACATATAGAATCATGGGAGGATGGGGATTTAAAGGAGGAAACGATCCGGTATTCCCTGGATTATATTTTATCTGCGGGAGTAAAGCCTATCCCCGGTTGCTGGACCGTTGATATGGCACATGTTACTTAGGCCTGGTCTTCCCAAAGATATTTCATGTGAGAAGGGAAAATGATGGTGCGCATGAGATAGGTAGACAACTAACACGTAGGAGGAGGGAAAGTTGGTCAGAAATTGTAGGGGATATTTTTGGAGCACTGATACCAACCGTTGGAATATCTCTGAATGCACATAAAATTGTCTACAGTAGTGGATCGCTTATCGACAAGCACTGTTGGAGGGTTCTTACTGGTAAATACCGAAATGGTTGCCATGAGAGCCATGGTGATGCAAAATCGACTTGCCCTTGATATTATTTTGGCAAAAGAGGGAGGAGTCTGTGGAATGCTGAAAGTGCAACATTGTTGTACTTATATTCCTGACGAGAGTCAAGATTTAAAAAAAATATATTAAGAATATAACAGACTTGCATGAGGAAATCGTTCCATTGGAGGTTGAAACTGTTTGGGAAAAGATTGGTAAAGGGTTTTCTACTATAAAAAGCTTCTTAATAAAATTAGGTAGTTCGTTTGTAGGTTGGATTCTAATTCCAGTGACTTGTGTGGTAATACTAGTATTAATTTTGAGATTAGGATGTGCATGTATAAAAAGAAGAAAGTTACAAAATAAAATAAAAAGAGAAGTTGCCAAGAAAAGAGAGAAATAACCAAAGGAAAGAGAAATGGGAGAAAAATGAACTGGAAGAATGGAAAGAAAATATGTATAAGAAAACAAGAGAGGATGAGATGGGGGAAACAATGATGTGACGTAACCAAATGTAAGAGAACTGAGGATTCATGTCCATAAAATTTAGTGGGATTTGTGGGGATTGGTGGAGCAGGTAATACGAAACTTTGTATACCTTCTCTATTTTGCATGATAAAATACTAATTACATAACTCTTCTAAATATTAACTTGTATTAACTATTTTGAGTGTTAACATTAATCAACCCTGCACCTTAATAAACACGAATTACACGAGGGACTAAATGCTAATTGCATGGCAAATAATTCTAATGATTAATTGTGGTACGCATATTAACTGTAGAATGTGCTGTGATAGAAATTGCATGATGTAAGTTGCTTTGTAATGGTTTACGTTCCTGGTATTGCGGAAAGGTGAGTATTATTGCTTTAAATGTTGCTATAAACTAGGAAAATACTAATATATGTTGGGATTAGTGTCGGTTTAAACATTAGAATCTTCATTTTCGTATATTTATTACTTTTTTTGTTTGTTTTGCTTAAGGTGGCATTCGGGCCTACTAGGCCGTAATATTCAAAATGGAGTTCAGAAGTGGCCACCTTCGTGTGAGCGCGATATCTACTGCGCAGACTCGGATGGCTCTGAAGATGTCCAGGCGTTTTCCGATTAGGGCACAGTGTTCCTCGTCAAGAATAGGAACGTGGAGGACTGCCAAAACTCAACTAGTATGAATGACAGAAAAGACAATTGCAACGTTTCCTCAGAGGTCTGCATATTGATATTCGGAACCTTTCACATGACAACTGTACAAACTAAAGGATGACATATTCAATTCCATGAGAACCAAGAAACTCTGAGAACCACGTCCAAAATTACAAATTTTAGTAGCTTAGCCAATCAGAGCCTTACACTTTTAGAAATTGTTGCAGGTTATCCTAGAATTTATTATAAAAAGGGAGCTTAGAAGAGGGTAGTAGTTGCTAGTGCAAGAGGGAGAGAATGCGTTCCAGAAGTGCGATCTGAATCTCCGTTGGTCGATTTGCTTGCACGATTGTCTGGTCCTTTGGATTCCTTTGGGACTGTGTCGTGCCGAGCAAAAATAACTTTTTCTCCGGGCTAATTTGGGTCTTAGCCTGCATTTGATTGGACGATTACACCAGAACTGATTTGATTTATGCAGGGCTGACAGGTTTCGGGGAAATGGTCACCAATATCAGAAATTAGGTAAATATAATTGTCATGCTAATTTGTGCCAAATGTTTATTGAAAATTCTGATTTGATTAAATGCTGACTATGCCAATGAAGGTGAATTAATTAGATAAACTAAACATTTATTAACAGAAAAATAAGTTTGTGATTCTTTAATAAGGTATTGATTAAAGGTTCAGAGGCTTTAAATGTGTTTTAGCTGGTTCTAAATCACCATTAGCCAGTCCAACTAATTGGTCCATCGACCAAGTGGTGGAGTGCCTTGATGCTAAAGTTAGTAGTCTATCGGTACTAAGAGATATTGTGTATATAATGTAAAGAATGTTCCTCCTATAGGTAATAAGGTACCCCCACATGTCCAGCGCTTCTTTCCTCCTGTGTGCAGATGCGAGGCAAAGTCGTATGAGTGTTGGTGTTATGGGCCCCAGCAATGAATGCGTGTATTAATGAGTTAGTGTGATGACGGGTCTGTGATGCAGGGAGGATATGTAAATTGCCCTTTCCGCTGGAGCAGCGGCTCGCCCAACTCGATCTTGCGACTGCACACAACATATTTGTTTTAAAGCAGCGCGGCATGCCTGACATTTTTTTGAAAGCAGAGCGGCACCACACTATATTTTATGTATTTTTTCAGCCTCGCAAAATCTTGTTTACATTTTAGCAGCACGACACGCCGCCATTCAGCTTTCACAATAGTGGCTGCAGCGCGGCTTGCCCAACTTGATCTAAGTGTCCTTTATCAGTGTTTACAGCTGGGGACGTGTCCTCCAACTGGAGCTGGGGTGATTAGCGTCACTGCTGTTTGACATTTTGGCTTACGTTTCCGCTTCCTGCTCCAGTGCTCACGTTCCCTACTTGAGTTGCCTGCATCTGATGGAAGCCCAAGCAGGTCACTGTTTCTCTCGCTAAAGCTCTCCTCAGCTTGTCCCTATCGTGATGGCTTCTAAAGGCGGCAGCACGTAGCAGTCTAAGAAATATCTGCTCCTGCAGGACTTCTTCTGCAACCTCTCCGCTTTGGACTTTAAACTATGCCCATTTTTATAGGTAAGGCGAATAAATACCTTTTATTGACAGTTGTGCAACAATGCCAAGCTTACTGCAGCGCCCAGTACCCTCAATTTATGTTTCCTCTAAAACATTAAAACGTAAAGCTAAAACGTATTTCCTGGAGCTGGTGTTTTTAGCAGCCTAATAAATATGAGTGGTGCAGACTGGTTAACAATTAGGGTAAGTGAATAGGTTTTTTGGGAGAAAATATAGAAAAACACAGTCGTTCCATATTTAGTGTACAATCTCACTATATAAACACCACAGGACAACGTGCACTTATTTTCTTTAAATAACTCCACTGCAAAAAAATTCACAAGTGAAACACATCGTCATTTACAACACAAATAGTTCTAACTTACACAAATGTGAGACCTACTGCATTGCAAATGCTAGTTCTACTGTGACACCTGTGCAACAAGGAAACACCTGCACCCAGAAAATGTATCTTGGTTGAGAACTGAACCTACTCACTCCTTGACTTCTTAGTGGCTGGTAAATGGCAGATTCACTTGCAATGTTTTTTTTTTTTTTTTGAAACCGTTTATTACATGTTAAAAGAGGTTACAAGTATGGGCCTACAACCATCCGGCCGGCCGCTAGAGTGGCAGAAGCATATGACATACCTACAGTAAGAGTCTCTTGGCGGTGCAGATCGGTAAATCAGGAGATATCAATAGCGCAGGCCCCATAACTCCAAGCCCACAATACGGTTTCCTTTTTCCAAACAGAACAACACAAAAAACCACACCCGCAAGGCAACCCGCCATCCAAAGTGACGGCACGTGCTCCTTAAGTGGGGGATCCCAACCAGCAGCCAAACTCTGAAGAGGGGAACGGGAATAGATCAGGGACAGGGGAACCACATGCCCGCGGCTGGGGGAGGGGGTCGGCTAAGGGGACGGAGCCGGTGAGGCGGCCGGTAGCAGTGGCGGCTCACAAATACCCCCGCGATAGGCGTTCCAGGGGCCCCAGATTTTCACCCACGCCCCAGGCTTACCCCTCGCAACATACACCACCTTTTCACGAAACATACACCAATCCATGTGTTCTTTCCAGGCCGACACCGCCGGGGGTCTCTGGGATCCCCACAATTGAGCAATGTCACGCTTAGCTATCATGTATCCCAGAGTCACCCACCGCGTCTGCGGGACCGAATAGTCATTTGGTTCCCACACATTCAGCAAGCATCTCCTCGCTTCAGGCAACAGCGCAACACGCGTCACCACACGCAGGACCTCATGCACACCACGCCAGAATCGCTCCACCTGTGGGCATTCCCACAGAATATGCATGAAAGTTGCCAAGGCACCACAGCCACGCTTACACAATCCGTCACCAACAAAGCCCATACGTAGAAGCCTTGGCCCCGTCACGTAAACCCGGTGGAGGATCTTAAGCTGGACGAAGCGAAGGCGAGCCGGGATGGCCACCTCCTTCGGAGAGGCCACCGCGGAAATCCAGTCCTCGTCGTCCAGTTCCAGCCCGTCGGCAACCCAGGCCTCGCGGAGACTAGTCAGCAGGCACGATCTGTCGTTGATCAGTTTTTTATATATAAGGGAGACCGTGCTGTCTGGGACATGGCCATCCAGCACTCTGTCCTCCAGGGGGGAAGACTCCGGAATGGACGCGACATCAGGGAAGACGGAGCCCAGCGCGTGGCGGACTTGTAAGTACCGAAAGTACTCACTGCCTTGCAGCTGAAATTCCGTCCGCAGCGTCTCAAAAGTTTTAAATCCACCCCTTGTCCAGAGGTCTCCCACTGTGCTGATTCCGATCGTGTCCCACTTCTCGAAGCCCTTCGATGTCCACAGGGAGCCCAACCTCTCAGACGCATATAGCGGCGTCGCCCGGGTCAAACGGTCCTTCCACCCCATCGCTGCATTAGCCGCGTGCCAGACACGCACCATGACACGCGTCGGTCCCGTCAGACAGGAGTCGGGCGCGCCAGAGTAGAGCGCTCGATTGTAGTCGCCACCGGGCAGGAGCATCTTGTCCATTTCAAATGCCGGGTTCAGGGCGGGCCCGTAAAGGCCATGATTAATCGCAGCTAGCTGGGAGGCCCAGTAATACCGTTTAATGTCCGGGAGGGCAACCCCCCCATCGTACCACGGGAGCGTCAATTTAGCCAGAGCAATACGCGGCCTCCCGTCCCAGAACAGGCGCCGCTGCAGGCTCTCCACCTCACGGAAGTAGCGCGCCGGAACCAAGTCCATAGTGTTCTGAAGCGCATACAGAAAGCGCGGCAAGGACATCATCTTAAACAAGGCCGCTCGGCCAAGCGGCGAAAGCGGAAGACGCCGCCAGCGCGCAACGTCCTCCCGCAAGCGCTGGAGGGGGGGTAGCAAGTTCCGCTCGTAGCGGGCCTCCGGGTCTAGAGTAATATATATACCCAGGTACCGGAACCCCTGGGAGGCAATCTGGATCGGGCAGTCCCGTGGTAGGGCCGGAGCCTCCCCGGAGAGCACATACACGCAGGATTTCGCCCAGTTGATGACAAGGCCTGAGTTATGACCGAAGGAGCGCAGAACATCAACCAGGACAATCAGCGAGTTACGCGGGGAGGCGAGATACAAAAGGATATCATCGGCGTAGAGGGACACGCGGTCCTCATGCTCGGGGGTCCAGCGGAGACCACGGATGGAGGGGTGCCACCGCAGCCACTCCGCCAAGGGCTCCAAGGCCAATGCAAACAGGAGCGGTGACAAGGGGCAACCCTGACGCGTGCCCCGCCCCAGCACAAAGGGGGCCGAGACTCGCCCATTCACCACCACCTGCGCCAATGGGCCCGAATACAACAATTTGACCCAGCTAATGAATCCCGGTCCAAATCCAAATTTCGCCAGCATCGCCCAGATGTATGGCCATTCAAGCGTGTCAAACGCCATGGTGGCGTCCAAGGACGCCAAGATGGCCGGCTCCCGCACAAACGGGACACGCGCGAGCACCCCATGCAAGCGTCGCAGATTAAGAGCCGTGTTGCGATGGGGTATAAAGCCAGATTGGTCTTGGTGGACCAAATCCCCCACCACGCCAACCAGCCGGTTGGCCAGTACCTTGGCGAGGATTTTGGGTTCCGCGTTCAAGAGCGAGATAGGCCTATAGGATGTAACCCGCTCACGGGGTCTCCCCTCCTTGTGGATCACCACGATTGTAGCCAGACGCTGGTCCGGCGGGAGGGAACCCTGCGAGTGGGCCGCCAGGAACATGGCGCGCAGGTGGGGCGCCAGTACATCCGGTCGCAGCTTGTAAAGCTCGATGGGGATACCATTGGGGCCCATGGCCTTGCCGGATGCGACCGAGCGAATAGCCAGGGCAATTTCGTCCGAGGTGGGAGGAGCGTCCAACAAATCCCTGTCCTCCACCGTAAGGGAGGGCAGCGCGATGTCCCGAAGCAGGGCATGGGAATCTTCCTCCGAGCAGGGAGAAACCGGGGAGTACACCTCGCGGAAGTAATCCGCGAAGCAGGAGACAATGGCTTCCGGCTCGGTGACAGGCACACCATCCATCCCCTCAATCAAAGGAACCACACGACTCGCTCTCTCCCTCTTGTCCAACCACGCAATCAATTTACCAGCCTTATCACCCACATCATACAGTCGCCCCTGTTGCTCTCTACTGAGGCCCCTGGCCGCCTCCGTGACGAGGGCCCTATAGGCCGCCTGCTTGAGGTGCAGAACATGCAACTTGGCGTCTGTTACCCCGCTCCCCAGGTCACCCTCCAGCTCCGCAATCTCGGCCTCCACCCGGGTTACCTCCTCCCGCTCGCGCCTCCGGGCATGGGAGATAGAGGAGAGGGCCTCCCCTCTGAGAACTACCTTAAAAGCCTCCCACAGGGAGATGGCCGAAGGGACAGACCCCACATTCTCATCAAAATATCGCTGTAAGGATTTGACCAAGTCGGCACGAATAGTGGGGTCACGCAAGTACCAAGCATTGATTGGAGCCACCCTGCCCTCCCCCCTAGGGAAGACATCGAAGTGTAACAGTACTGGGGAGTGATCTGAAATGCCCCGCGCCAGATGGCACACCTCTCCCACCCTCCCAGCATAGGCCGCCGGGACAAGGATATAATCAAGCCGCGAGAGGCTACCATGGGCACCCGAGTGGAAGGTGTATTGCCGCTGTGCGGGATGCTTTAGTCGCCAGCAATCCACCAGGCCCAAAGTATCTAAAAGGCCGGACAGCCAGGCCTGTGCCCGGGGGAGGTCCCTAGGGGGATGGCGATCCATAGACCCAGAAACTACCGCATTAAAGTCCCCCCCAACCACCAGCAGGCCACCCGGGAGGTCCAGGAGGAGGCGCCCCAAATCCGCAAATGTAGTAGGTTGTAACCCAGGCGGGACGTACACTGATATAAAAACAAACACTCTACCCTCCATTCTACCCACCAGAACAGTGTAGCGTCCCCTCTCATCATGGCGCACCTCATCAATCTCCAACGGGAGCGAGTTCTTAATCATGATACCCACCCCCCGCGAGCCCGAGGTGAAGCCCGAGTGGGCCACCAAACGATAGCCTCGCCGATTCATGGCATGGAAGGAGTTACCTATAAGGTGTGTCTCCTGCAGGAAGATAACATCTGGTGAGATACGTTTCAGGTACTGCAGGACCACACCACGCTTAATCCTGTCCCCCAGGCCGTTAACATTCCATGACAACACAGTCAAATCCCTACCCCCCATCATACGTAGAAGCAATCAGTCGTCCCCCACAGAGCCTCTCGAGAGCAACAATACAGTAAAGGGCTTGCCTTGCGGTGCAAACAAACAACACACCCCCCCCATCCCAACAGAACTCCCCCCTCCCTGCACCCCTGCATGAGCCAAGACAGCCCCCCCAAAGTGCAGTGTGCCTGTCGCCCCATAGATGAAAACTAACTAGTCCCCCAGAGGAGGAGGGAAGCCCCCAACAGACCCCACACGACCTCCATCGGAGGGGAACCTAAACGATCAGTAAATGGTAAAGGAATGTTGTCCAGAGCAAGGCCTATTCTTCACCCCTCAGTTCTGATCCGGCGGGCCCTCCCCGCCAACCGCACCCCCACCACCCCCTCGGCCCCGATCTCCAGGTAGAGTGTCCAACCAGTCCCCAGCCGCCTCGGGTTGGTCAAAAAAGTGCGTGCGTCCATCCACCTCCACCCTTAGCTTAGCTGGAAAAAGCATTGAATACTTAAGGTTCAGGTCCCGTAGGCGACGTTTAACTCCGAGAAAACTCAATCTCAGTTTTTGGACCGCCGGAGTAAAGTCTGGGTAGAAATGCACATCCATGTTATCAAGCTTGACCGGTCCCTGTTGCCTGGAGGTCTGCAGGATAGCGTCTCTGTCCCGAAAATTAAAAATCCGGGCAATGAGAGGCCGCGGCGGGGCACCGGCCTTAGGTCTGCCCCCAGGGACCCGGTGAGCACGTTCCACCGCAAAAAGCTTACTCAGCCCCCGGGGCTGGAGATGGGTAAGGATCAATTCTTCCACAAAAAGATCTGCCGCCTCCGCCTCTCGTCCCTCCGGCACTCCCACAATGCGAACGTTATTCCTCTGGGCCCGACCCTCGGAATCCTCCAGTCGCCGGTCCATCAGGGCGCTCGCCTGGCCAAGCCGGCGCACCTCCTTTTGGAGGGCCACCACGTCCGTCGTGAGGCTCGTTGTGGTGTGGGCCAGGGAATCGACCCGGTCGTTGGTTTTGGACAAGTCAGCCCTCACAAGGCTAACATCCACCAGGACCGAGTCTATCTTTTGCGCTAGGGTGTCGAAGCGCTGGTCCACCGAGGCCTTCATCTCTGCGATGGCGCCCATGACGTCCCGGAGGGTCAGATCCACCGGTTGAGCAGATGCCTCCGTCGGGCCCGCCGGGGATGTGCGCGATGTCTCCGGAGATCCCTTCTGGAGGGTGTAGCGGTCCATACTGTTGGATTGAGGCGCCGGGCCGCGGCGGGTCGTCTTCACCTTCGCCCGGTCGCCATCTTGTTTGGTGGACATGCCTGCTCTCCCACCGTCGTGCCAATCTCCTCGAAAGGGCCGATAAACCAGTTCACGGGTTCCGGGGGGGGGGAGTGCGACCACTGGGCCGCGGGACGACTCGCGGCCGGCGGGTCAGCCGGGCACCTGGACAAGGCCACACCACCGCACCCCGCTCCGCAACCCTACCTCGCTTGAGGGCAAGGAGAGCGCAAAAGCGAAAGTGAAAGCACGGGGTACGCGAGTCGCCCAGCCCTGCCCGCCGCTGTTGTTCGCTTTGTCCCCGGATCGCCCCACTACTCCAATCCGGGGGGCCAGCGCGGAGAAGGCCGCAACCTTCAATCGGTGCTCCCACCGGTGTCCGGGGTCCGATTCGAAAAGGAAAAACGGATGGCGCCTCAGCTCGGGTTCACCGATGCAGTCCCCTCAACAAGGACAGGATATAGCCAGGATTAATTCAGGAGGTCGTGGTGGTCCTCGGGAGCCTCGCACCTACGCGGCCATCTTGGTTGCGCGCTAGGCTCCTCCTCTCACTTGCAATGTTAAGGTCATTTTCAGTTCCAGTATAATATCTGAATATGTTCCCATTTACACAGGCAATTACTGGAATTGTTAGTAGATAGTCTTCCAGTAGGTAACCTTTGTTGTGAGTGCTGATTATACCATGATTTAGTAAATAATAATGGTGCAAGTTGGTAAAAACAGTTCCATAGTAATCCGCAGAAAGACTAGGATTCTAGCCATTATAAAAGTTAACTTTGTAACAAGTAATACATTAAATGGACATTAGCAGAGAAAGGCGTATTGGTGAATGCAGCTTTTAAGGGAGCTATTACTTGTGCATCAACATTTGATGATAATGTGATTTAAAAAGGGTCGATTAAATCCTTGTGCAACTGCTGCTACAACCACTGACGTGGTAGGACCATTCCCTTACCTCCCTCCATTTCTAAAACCTACTTTATTACCCTGCTGCATAGCAGTAGGGGCCCACAGCCCATCCAGTCCAGGTACCACACATCTCAGCTCAGAGGGGCTTGAGCATATGATGCACATTCACAATAAACGTCCCCTACTGCTCCAGTAGCAGTGCTTGTTGTCATCGACCGTGGTGCATCTTGCCCTTTAGGCATCATGGTCTGATACAAGATGAAAAAACCGAAGCTTGGAATCAATTCTACCAAAAAAGATGGAATACAGTGCTGCCCAAGTGGAAAGACATCAACCGTAATGCAGCGCCAGAGGCACAAGATACAGATAAGACATCAAGACCCATTGCAAGGGACAAACGAGAGGCCATTTTAGAATGGTCAAATATTCCCAAAATGGTATATCACATGAAAAGCATCGGTGAGTGACCGAACAGAACATAGGAGACCTTGTGCATATACAAAGAGTTTGCAATGCCATCTGCCCTGAATAGGGAACTCTTGTGTATCGTGTCTCAGCAACAACGCTCAACATCCTGTGATTCTGGACAATCACTTAATCTCCCTGTGCCTAACAAAAATGAATGTGTCCTCATGTAATGAAACTGGTACTCATCTAAAGCGCTCTGATACACGATGTCTCGGGTCTAGTTCGTGCTATATAAAACAAAAAAAGGCTTTCTGAGGACCCAAAAAATAGTGAGATTACCCTGGAAAAAGTGAAAGAGAGGTGCAGGCAGAGAAAAGAAGAGAGGTTCATATATAGTTATGTACAGAGCTGAGTCGATAGAAAGCTTCCTTTCCCAGGGGGCCTTGCAAGATGAGGCCCCTGGGCAGTTGCCCACTTTGTCCATGCCTTTGCACGTCTCTCCCTGTGGTGGCAATCATATCACAGTGGCAAGTCACTTCCTCTTGTTTAATTAAATCAATATTCCCACTTTTAATATTGGCATCCTAAACAATCGTGCATTTGTCAGACATTGGGACTGACATTTGGATCAGTGGCATTTGGTCATGTGTGCTGGACTTGTTCTGTGGTGGAGAGGACGAAGGACCTGTGAGCTCTAGTCGCCCTTGTGGCAGTAAAGAGGCCACAGAAGATTGACTCATATTGTTAACGGGAGTCCTCCTACATACTCCCTAGGCCAGCACTGAGGCGGAGAGACGGTAAGCTCTCTGAAGAGAGAATGGGGACACTGGCTGGGGGGCAAGGGTGCCAGGTTACAAGCTAGGGCATGGGGCAGCGGCCCCTGGTTATTCCCTATGAGCCTCCTTGTCAGCCTGGTGCTAGAGGGGTGGGCCCTAAAGTGGCAGACAAGAACCTGAGGGCTGGGGCTCACCTCTCAAGGACGCAGGTGGGTTGCGCCTTGTGTGGTTCTCAGTTGGGGGATGCGAACCGGAGGGCTCCTTGGTGCTGGAGCTATAGAATGTCTTGTAGATAAGTAAGTCAGTCGGTTAGGCTGATTGTCTAGGATGCCAATATTAAAAGTGAGAATATTGATTTGGGTGAAATGTAAATAAGTAATTTTAATTTGTCATGTTTATGCGTGATGGTGTTAAACAAGGAGGAGGAGGAGCCAGCTCCTATCATGGCCGCTCGGAGCTACTGCTCCGTTGCGAACCCTCCTACAGCCCCCAGACGGCGTTTCCACCGCTTTTCTTCACCACCCGCTACTAAGTTTCCAAAACCGGAATGTAGGCGGCTCACACGGAACCAATTCGCCTTTCTCCAAGCGATCTCTGCAGATATATTTGCCACGACCTCCCTCTCGTCTCTTTCTCCGCTGCTGTCTCCTTCCCATGGACTCCCAGCCTTCCCTAGCCTTTTGGATCATGATTTTCATGTTCGCTAATAACTCCTGCATTGAATGTGTAATCATTCTGTAATTAATGTGAATGTTTCTGCAACTTTTAACTCGCTGTTTCCCTTATGTAAAGCGCTCTTATACCTCTGGGTCTAGCCAGCGCTATATAAAACTCAAGTAAATAAAAATAAATAAGCTTCCTGGCATCTCCCAATTGTGTTTTAAATGGATTGCCCACCTGCAAGAGCTGGATACTTCACCCATCCATGTGACATGTATGTTTCATGTGTCTACCTTTTGACACACATAGATGAAGCATATATGGAGGGTGGGTTAGATGTAGTGCTAGCCACACTGGAATCCATTTTCTATTTGCTACATCCAATTGGTTCCTAAGATGAACTGTTAGGGAGAGCTGATATGTGAACTGCATGGCTCCTCAGGGACATTCTAGGGATACTTTGTACAGTGGGTTGAACTTTTAGGTGGAGAGGAGACAGTGGACTCCTTTGAAGCCTAGGGATTTTCCCAGCCCTTTCATGGGCCATTGTTCAGTGGAGTGGGCTACTTCCCACAGGTTAAAAGGTAGGTAAGTGAGACTGCTTTCTCTCCATTGTGCTTTTGGGAGGGTGAAGCCCAGACATCCAAAAATAACCGCACTGTGTGAGCGGATCTATTTAATTTCATGAAAGAGGGTAGTGAGGAACTTGTCCAGCTGAATTCACTTGCAAAATCAAGTGCCAAGAAGACACACTGGATGGTAGTCCTAGCCCACCCAAAGAGACTTTTAACTCGCTGTTTCCCTTATGTAAAGAGCTTGGATACCTCCGGGTCCAGCCAGCGCTATATAAAACTCAAGTAAATAAAAATAAATAAGCTTTCTGGCCTCTCCCAATTGTGTTTTAAATGGTTTGCCCACCGGCAAGAGCTGGGTCCTTCACCCATCCATGTGACATGTATGTTGCATGTGTCTACCTTTTGACACACATTGATGAAGCATATATGGAGGGTGTGTTAAATGTAGTGCTAGCCACACTGGAATCCATTTTCTATTTGCTACATCCAAGTGGTTCCTAAGATGAACTGTTAGGGACAGCTGATATGTGAACTGCAGGGCTCCTCCGGGACATTCTAGGGATACTTTGTACAGTGGGTTGGACTTTTAGGTGGAGAGGAGACAATGGACTCCTTTGAAGCCTAGGGATTTTTCCTGCCCTTTCAGGGGCCATTGTTCAGTGGAGGGGGCTACTTCACACAGGTTAAAAGGTAGGTAAGTGAGACCGCTTTCTCTCCATTGTGCTTTGGGAGGGTGAAGCCCAGACATCCCAAAATAACCGCACCGTGTGAGCGGATCTATTTAACTTCATGAAAGAGGGTAGTGAGCAACTTGTCCAGCTGAATTCACTTGCAAAATCAAGTGCCAAGAAGACACACTGGATTGTAGTCCTAGCCCCCCCAAAGAGAGAAGAGCACTGGAAGAGAACCACATCAGCCAAGCAGCTTGCACCGGGACTTTAGTACTCACCATTGCAACCAGAGATGAGCACCTAACGTTTTTGGATAGTTTGTTTTGTGTTTGAGCCTGAGCAAGAACAGAAGCCACAAGATCCTCCGAGCTCTACGTACCGCAACTCCACTGCAGCCTCCTCTACTGGTGCTGTCTTTGCATGCCTATAACACCACGCTGGCACTATAGCAACAACTCACACACCAGTCTTAAGGGCCGAGGTGAGATCATGCCGCTGCCAGTGCTAAGTGGGCTGTGTAGTGCACATCACAAAGAGCAGCACTGGCTGCCAGAGAATACAGGCACTGGCTGCAACACAGATTAAGTCACAGACAACAAAAAGTTAGTGTGCAAACCTGGAAGAACCCAGAAAGGAGGGAACACAGCTCTTGCTAAATGTGAGGTAATATCACAAAGGATTGGCCCACAGCCAGGTCAGCCTTCCCCAGAGACTCTCTGGATCCCAACCTCTTAATCTGGAGGCCCCTAGAGACAGAATTTATACTGTTGAACAAAGTGTATGAAAGAGGGTGTCCCACAGGAAGGGCCTAGTCTGTTTCCTCAGTAAGTGCTGAAAGATATCAGTATCCCCAGTTTAATTATTTTACCTTCTGTAATATTGTGTTGTTTTAAGTGAAGCATGCCTTCTTTTTTCAATAGCTAAGCACTGGCAGGACATTGAGTAATGAGCTCAGATTTGTTGTCTTATTAAGTTCTGAGTCTCTAACCCTATAACACCTCCCTCACTAAGGCTTGGGCTGCTCTACTTGGCTGCCCTGAGGGTCAAGTACTAAAAGGGCGTAGTTGGTTCTCAGTTGTGGGCTCAGCAGTAAGGTTGAGCCCCAACACACCAGTGGTAAAAGTCTCTTATTGTAACAATTTGAACCCAGTAACAATTGTCTTCCATGGAACTCCTGAAAAAGTCCCCAAGCAGAAGTGGCTTTTAAATAAACTTGCATGTAGACAATTCTGTGTTTCAATGAGGCTAGTAAACCCAACTCAATTTTTTGATGCACATAGCAGAGAGAAAATATGTCCATGCAGCTTATCAGAAGTCAGCTCACATGCACCAGATATTTTACGGAATTCACATATGCCAGTGTATTTTATTTTATTTTTATAGCTTTATATAGTGCGAACTAGACCCGAGACATCGGGTATCAGAGCGCTGTACATGAGCACCAGTTTTGTTACAGAGTTTGGAGAGTGGAGTTGGCCTAACGGCTAGGGCGGTCGACTTCGAATCTTGGGAACTGGGTTCGAGTCTCGACAATGATGCTGAACATCCTGTGATTCTATGGCAGGACCGGAGGCTTCGGATTATGCTAATATCTCTCTTCGCTTTATTACAAATGAAACATCCAGCAGCCAGAAAGATAAAGAAACATCGTCATCAACAACAAAAAACTACAACTCCCTACAACCAGGGAGATACGTAAGTCCATAGTCCTTCCACTATTTCCAGTAACCGGCAATCATAGTACCCTGTCTGTCTCCTCTACTCCTCTTTCTTCGCTGCTTCGCAGCCAGTTAAGTGCTCTCCTATTCTTATTCTTTATTGTGGCTAAATTTGACAGTTTTGCTTATGTTGGGGGTTTTCTTTATTGTGTATTGTTTGATATTGCTGTTTTGTTGCAGATTCCCCCGCTGGTCGCGGGAGCGTTTCATCTCGGTCCTTACGCGGCTTCATTCCTGTCAGTGCGCTGCGCGCAAAGCCCGCTAGAGGGACTCGGCCCTCTCGTTGCTCTCGCGGCAGTGCTCCTCACAGAGGAGTCGCGCTGCGAGAGACACGAGCGGTTTGCCTAGCCCCGTCTGCCTCACCTGGACGCCCGAGTGTTCGGGTTGTAATTTCCGCAAATTCTGCCCAGTACGCCCCGGCGGGGGTCCATAATAAGCCTTTCCATCTGGAATTTAGACTCGCTCATTCGAGCGTTCTAATAAGCACAAGTCCCGCTTGCACCGTAGTGTGCGATCGCGCACCTGCCAAATATCACGCATCTGGTGGTACGCACGTAGGGAGGCAGCAAGCTCGTCAGGTTGTTGAGGGCTACGCCTGTAGGGAGTCTGTGCTGCTCCTATTGTGACCTTTTGGTTGCCCAAACTTTGTGCAGTCTACCAGCCTGCCTTGGCTTTAGTTGGGGTTTCCCTCCCCTCTAAAATTGGTGGTGTTTTTCACCTCTGAGTTCCTTCCCTTATCCTGCGCCTCAGCTCGGTTTTTGATTGTGGGTGTGCTATTGGTATAACTATGGCTGATCAGGCTGAATACTATGAAGAAGAGGTCCAGGGTTTTTCACACTGGGACGATGATTTCTTTGAGGCGGTGGACACCTCCATTTATAGAATAGTCAATGAGGTCGTGGGACCCATGGAGCAACGTCTTTCCCAGAAAATTGTCCAAGAGTGTGCGAAGTTGGCGGCGCGATGCTCTGATTCCCCGGCCGATCCTTCCCAACAGCCCGGGGAGAAACCTCCACTTCCTAAAAAGTATTGTATCGAAGAGGTAGACATGGGCGCGTTCGAACGCCTCAGGTCAGCTTTTGGCAATTCCGCAGCGCCATCTGTTCCTCCGCCTTTACCGGCGGATGTCCCGCAGGAGCCTGTAGAACCTCCCTCCCCTGCGACGGACGATGATGGCACGCCAGGGGATACCGATGACGAGGCGGGGTCTTCACGGCCGTGGCTCCCGTCGGCAACCCCTTCCACCTCCACTTCTGTGGTTCCGGAGGATTCGGACATGCTTAATCCCGATGAAATTATGCACCCCGTTCGGCGGCTTGGGTCCCTGGGGATAAGGTGGCTAGGTTTGTGGCTAGTAGGCTACGGAATGCCCAAGGCCCTCGTTGGAGAACAAGATTGCTTTTACGCTGGAACTAGACCCGAAGATGGCCACCTTTTTAGCTAAGTTTGTGAAAGATCCGCGGAAAGGCATTGACAGGTCCTGGCATTCCTGTCAGGATAAGTTGCTTGATGCCATTGGCCCCATGACTAAAATACTAGACATGGCGGAAGAGGCGACGATCTCGGGGTCTCCCATCTCTCCTGAGGTCCTTTCTAATTAGGCCCAGCGTGCCATCATATTTCTGGGCAACGCTAATTGTGCTTTACCTACTGAGCGCCGTCGCTCACTTCTGATAAAACTAGACCCCAAACTAGGGGACTTGGCATCCTCGGAGGCAGGTGCTGTGGCACAAGGGGGTCTCTTTGGAGACCCCTTTGTTAAGGAGCTTGGTAAGTTTGTGGCACCTTTCACGTCGTTGGACAAAGCGCAGACCAGTATCAAGCGGGTCTTTAACCAGCAGTTTTCCGCGGGCCGGGAGAGACAGGGGCCGCTCTCCCGGCCGGGGCTATCAACAGAACTCCGGAAGGGGGCAAGGCTCCGCTCGTGGTCAGTATAATACCTCAGCAAACTTTAACAACTTCTACCCGACAAGAGGGCAACGTTTCCGAGGACGCGGGGGGCTTCAAGACCAACTCTGGTGCTAATTCCTCCGGTAAGTGTACTTCCGGCGTCTCAGGTCCACATTGGGGGTCGACTAGCGGCTTTTCAGGACGCTTGGGCGGACATAACTTCAGACGCTTGGGTTCTCCAGACCATTCGAGGCTTTCATATAGAGTTTCAGGGGGAACCTCAGCAGGAGGCTCCGCCTCGCTGGATTTCTTTCAGCGCACTAGATGCTCAGTTGATCGACGAAGAGCTCTCCACGTTACTCGACAAGGGGGCTGTTTGCCGATCAACGCTACATCCCCGGGATTTCCTCTTTCTCTTTCTATCTTGGCAGCCCAACAAATATCTGTCATTGAAGGAACTGTCTTCTAATATTGGCTACTCTGTTGAGTTTGCTCTCATGTAGGAGAGTTTTGGATGTCAGAGCTCTGGATATCTCGGCGCAAACTTTTTCGCCTGAAGGGATAGTTTTTACCATAGGGCGTCGTACTAAGTCCGACACCCTAACAGTGTCATATCTGGCGTTTCGGAATTCCCCGAATTTGAGTGTGGTTGATTGCCTCAAGGCTTATGAAGACTTGACCCTGGAACTTCGCCCTCCGGGTGAGCGACAACACTTGATTGCACTCCGGAAGCCACACAAAGCTGTGTATTCGCCTACTATTGCCAGATGGGTGCGTTTGGTCATGCAAGAAGCGGGCATTGATACAAAACAGTTTGGTGCTCATTCGGCCAGAGGAGCCATGGCCTCTAAGGCGTTTGCATTGGGAGCACGCCTGGAGGATCAGATGTGAGCGGCGGATTGGTCCTCGGACTCTACGTTTAAAAGGTTTTATTTTAAACCAGTCCTGGATGTAGCTCAGTTGGTGGTAAGTAAGCTTTGAACTAGCATAATCCGAAGCCTCCGGTCCTGCCATAGAATCGGAATTTGCCAAGCAGAAGTGAGGGTAAGTTCCAATTCTATTAAGGACACAGAGGCGAGGATTATCCCACCCGGAGCACGATGGTGCGAACCCGCCCGTACAGTAGTAAGTAACCACTTTTGGGTGCTTCTTGCTTTGCCTAAGATTCTTTCCTATGCTGTTGTTTTGTGATGCTTTACTCTCATGGAGATCTCCGCTCCCCTGATGTTTGTTTTTTCCTTCCAGGAACTGATGGGTCGAAGCAGGACCAGTAATAAATTGGCGTGGCGACGGCGCTAGGTGGCGCACTGCAAGATGGCCGCACTGATGTGAGGCTCCCGATGCTCGACCCCTCGCATCCGGAATTTATCCGTGTCCCGCCGTCCTAGCAGCGCCCCGGAGGTCCCTATCTGCTGCGGGACCGAGGCACTACAAACGGTGGCACTCTTGGCCGTTCACCTGCTCCCGGGCCCGAGTTCTGCCACCTGTCGCTTAGAGGCCGCGGGGGACGCGGCTGGCTGGGTCTGTGGCCGGCGCTGGGGGCTACGCGAGGCCGCGGCGCCTAAGGGAGGCACGGGCCGTGTTGCTGGCGGCGGCCGGCCGTACAGCGCGGGACCCGCGGAGAGGGTCCCGGTCCTGCCCGGAGCTGGGGAATCCTGATACCGGCTTGGAGGGGTGCATGCTGTGCCCGCGAGACGCCCGGGACCTGCGGAGACCCCGAGACGCTGCCGATCGGAGGAGAGAGGCGCGCACCTGCGTGAGCGGCCCCGTAGGGCCGAGCCGGGCCTGGACCCAGACTCCCTTCTCGTGGCGGCTGAGAACTGGCACGGACAGCGCCCAGGCGGCGACCTTGTGGAGGGCCCTGGCCGCGAGCCCACAACAGGTACTGGCATAGGCGGTTGGCGGCGGGGGCTCATCGCCACACGAAGGTCCTTGAACTCCCCTCCCCCGTCACCGCCTGTAGGAGTCTGCCTCTGCGGGGCAGAGAGGACCCTATTCCCTTCCCCCTCCTTGGGGGGTCCGGTTGACATTCGTGGCGGGGAGCGCCGCTGGAGTGTGCCCGGGAGCCCGCCGTGGGGGCTTGATCGGGTACTGGCCCCGTGCTTGAGAAAACGGTGGGACTGGACCACGCTGGATCGACTTTGAAGCGGGGCTGCGGCGCTCCCGGTGGTCTCCTGGCCCTCCGCAGCGGGGGGAGGGCGACACTCTTGCCTCTCAATCCCCCTCGACTCCGGCCCCGCACCGGCTGGTTGCTTGGACATTGGGGCGGCGAGCCGTACAGCGCCTGGGCGCCGGCGCGCGCTTCCCGAGGGCAGTCATGGGCAAGGACAGGGGTGCCAAGTCGACACCCGCGCCCCACCAGACCAAGATTGATCGTTTCACGACCTCCGATCTCCCGGGCGTGGGGGGTAAGAGGGCGCCGACTCCTGGCGCGGACCTTGCCGCCATTCTGCAGGCCATCACCGCCTCCCGCACGTCCTTGGAAGGGATGGTCGGAGAGGTGAAGGTGGACGTGGCGCTCCTACGGCAAGATCTTCGCAATGCCACGGCCCGCATCACCGAGACGGAGTCCCGAATTTCGACTGCGGAGGACGACATCCGGCAGCTCCAAGACCAGGTCCGGGAGCTCACGACCCATTCCAAGGAGCTGCACCGGCGGGCGGAGGATGCCGAAAACCGGGCCCGCCGCAACAACCTCCGCCTGGTGGGCTTTCCGGAGGGGGTCGAATCTGGCCGCACTGACGACTTCCTGGAGAAGTGGTTTAAGTCCTGGATGCCGGCGGCCAGCTTGTCCACCTGGTTTGTAGTGGAAAGAGCGCATCGATCGTTGGCCGCCAAGCCTCCGGTGGGGGCACCCCCGTGCCCCTTCATCCTGCGGATCCTTAACTTCAGAGACAGAGACGCTATTCTGAAGGAGGCGCGGGTGCAGTCTCCCTTGTCCTTCAACAACCACAACATCATGGTTTTCCCCGACTATACCCGGGAGGTTCAGGAGCAACGCCGCTCATACCTAGAGGTGAAACACAAGATGCGCTCCTTGGGTCTTCGCTACCAACTTCAATTCCCAGCCCGCCTCCGCGTGGTCTTTCAGGATAAGACCCTGTTTTTCGACACTCCCCGGGCGGCCTGGACTTGGCTCACCGAGGAACGACCGCTGCGCCAGTCTGGACGGGTGTCCCCGGCTCGGCGGCCTTCGGATCAAGATACAACCAGGCCCCCTCGCCCACGCCGCAGGAGGCGCACACAGTCCCGGCGGCCCCGGGGGGGTTGGCAGCTGGGCCTCGCTCCACGAGCATGTCGGGCAGAAGGCCGAGGGACTCGTCTGCCTCATCCGGGACATCTTCTCAGGCGGCTGGGGGCCTCCAGCGCCAGTCGCCACGTCTGCCGGACCCGTCCCTGACCCCCCTCCTCGCGCCTGTGGACCTTTCCGATCTCTCCCGCAGTCCGGCCATTTGACTTTGGGTGGTCTTCTGTCTTGGCAACAGCTCTGGCGGCCCCGTCCCGCGGCTGGGGCCTCCACCACAGACCTGGACTCAGCGGATTTCCGCTCATGCGTAGCAGTCTAGGCCGGAATACTTGCATCCGTACTTCTGGAGGGGTCCACCACGCTCTTGACACCCGAGCGCTTCGCTTGGGGCTTTTGTAGTAGTTGTTGAAGTTAGGGCGACAGATGCTTCAGTTTTCGACGTGTAGGGTGGGGGGTTGGGGGTTGGGGGGTGGGTTTTGTTGGATGTTCCTCCTAGGGAGGGTGGTTCTTTTAGTTTGGGTCTGGTTCTTCTTGGGTGCGCCGCATAGCAGCTTCCTGCGAGCGCTACTGCAAAGCTCCGCGCTGGCTCACACACACGATCTGCTGCCGCCCGCTCCCAGCCTGGCACCCCTGGTCCCCTTTTGTCTGTCCCCTGCTCTCCCCATGGGGCCTGGGCGATCCTCCTTTCTTCCCTGCGCACCAGCGCGGCATGATGTCCTCCTGGCGCCCCTGGGGTGGCCCCGATCCCGCGGCGTCCCAATGCAACCCTTGCTTCCATGGCTGACGTAGCCCCCAGGGCGCAGCTGCGTATCCTGTCCTGGAATGTGAACGGCCTGCTGGATAGGCTTAAGCGCACTGCAGTCCTTAAGTATGCTCAACGCGTTGAGGCCGACGTGCTCCTCCTTCAGGAGACCCATCTCCTCGGGGAAAAATGCCCCTTCTCGGCGCGTTATGGGTACGACCGGGTGTGGCATTCTGGGTTTTCCCGTGGTTCCCGCGGGGTGGCGGTCCTGCTGCGTCGTTCCTTCCCCTTTGTCCTTCAGTGTGTGGCCCGTGCTCCCCATGGAATCGGGATTGCTATTTGCGGTACGCTGGATGGTCGACCGGTCAGCTTCCTTTCGCTCTATGTGCCACCCTCGGGACTGTCGCAGGCTTTATCCCATGCCGCCTCTTTGTTGGAATCTCTCCCCGTGGGCGCTGTTGTGCTTGGGGGAGACTCTAATGCTGTCTTGGCCCCACAGCTGGATTCGTCGGGACCGATTTCGGATTCCCGCGCCGCGCGAGCGAGACAGCTGGCGGGATGGGCCGAGGCCCAGGGCCTCTGTGACGCCTGGAGGCTCTGGCATCCTCACGATCGTCAATACACCCACACTTCGGCCGCTCACCATTCTCACGCCCGTATTGATGTGATTTTTGTCCCCCCCACCGAGTGCGGAAGCGTCCAGGATGTCCGCATCCTTCCCAATGGGCATTTCGGACCACTCGCCGGTCCTCCTGGGTCTGGGCCCCCCGCCTCACGCGGCTAGGCCGGTGTAGAGGTTCAGCGCCTGGTTCCTCCAGGATAAGACGTTACGTGAGGCGGTGGGCACTGAGATTACTCAATATTATGGTGCCAACGAGGGCTCGGTTTCGTCGGCGGGCACCCTTTGGGAGGCTTGCAAGGCAACCATCAGAGGGGCGGCCAGGCCACATGTGGTGCGGCACCGCCAGACACAGCTGCGGCAGCTCACTGCTTGCGAAGCCCGGGCGTTGCGGCTGGAGCGGTCGCTATCTGAACACGAAGACCCGGCGGTGGACCGGCAGCTGCGGCTCCTTCGCCAGGAGATTTGTCAGCGGTCCCTCGAGGCGGCCAAGCTTCTTTGGCAGTCCTCGGTGGCGAGGGTGTATGGTTGGAGTGACAAGAACGGTGCGCTGTTGCACCGCCTGGCCACCTACCCCAGGGCGTCGCGCATCATTCCGGCGATTACCGACTCTTCGGGGGTGCTCCAGTCCTCCTCCGTGGCGATGGCGGCAGCATTTGCCCAGTTCTATTCTCAGCTCTACCGAGCTCGTGCAACAGATCTTTCCCTGGACGCCCTGCTCGCGTCTGGGAACGCCTGCCTGGCCCGGCTTCGGCCGGACGAAATGGAGAGCCTGGAAGCCCCCATCTCCATCGAAGGAATTGGGGAGGCAATCGGGCGCACATCAGCGGGGAAGACACCGGGACCGGACGGCTTTCCCCAAGAATTCTTTGCAGCCTACAAAGACACCCTGGTCCCGCGGTTGAGAGCTCACTATGCGGAGGCGCTTGAGAGGGGTTCCTTCCCCCCGGAGACTGACCTGGCCACGATTGTGGTTTTGCCCAAATCCACGCCGCCGTCCACTGATAGAGCTGCCTATCGCCCAATTTCGCTCATCAACACCGATGTGAAGCTCTATGCGGCGGTCCTGGCCCAACGGCTTCGGCCCCTGTTGTCGACCTTGGTCCACCCGGATCAGTGTGGCTTCATGCCCGCTCGGGGCACGCGCCATTGTCTGCGCCGTCTCCATGTGGCCTTGGCCCACCGCCATCGTCTGACCCCGTACCTCGCTCTACTCCTCGTCAACTTCGAAAAGGCTTTCGATTCGGTGGGGTGGAACTACCTCTTCGACGTCCTGACCCGCATGGGCTTTGGCCCTCGGTTCGTGGGGATGGTGCGAGTCCTCTATGCCCAGCCCCGTGCCCGAGTATTGGTTAACGGTGCGTTGTCGAGGCCCTTTCGGATCGGCCGGGGGACGAGGCAGGGTTGCCCACTGTCGCCCCTTCTCTTCGCTCTCGCGATGGAACCTCTGGCCGCCCTGATTAGATCCGACCCCCTCCTTCGGGGCTGGGAATGGCCTGGCCTGGAAGCTGACAAAATCGCCCTCTATGCGGATGATGTCCTGCTGTACCTTGGGGACCCGGCGCGCTCCGGGCCACGTGCACTATCCATTCTGAGCCGTTTCGGCCGGGCGTCAGGTCTCTCCCTCAACCCGCGGAAATCGGTCCTGGTTCCGTTGCACCCCTCCAGGGAATGCTTTGACTGGCAGGAGACCATCCCTCTGCGCCGATTATCATTTCAATACCTGGGCATCTGGGTCTCCCTCCTCCCGGAGCTGAGCTGGGCGCTCAACGTCGCCCCCCTGGTCAAGAGAGCCAAGGTAGATTTGGCGCGATGGCAACAGCTGCCCCTCAACCCGCTAGGGAGGGTTGCCCTCTACAAAATGATGATTCTTCCCCGGTTTTTATATGTGTTGCAAAACACCCCCCTCTCCTTTCTGCGACCTTGGTTCCGCGAACTGGACGGGATGGCGACGAGATTTCTCTGGGGCGATGGGAGGCGGCGGCTGGCTCTGTCGACGTGCCGCATACCCACCTTTGACGGGGGCCTGGGCATGTCTGATCTCTACCTCTACTACATGGCCACCCGCCTTCTGGTCATTCATGACTGGTTCGGGGGGGGTTGGTCCGACCCGGCCTACAGGGTGGAACTGGACGGCTTGGGTTTCTCCGGTATCCAAGATCGCCTGTACGGCGCCTCCATCCCGGCTTCTTGCCCGGACATCACCAGGGCTGTATTCCTGTCCTGGCGAGCGGCACTCCGCCTCACCCGATGGACGGGACGGTTGACCCGGGTCACTCCCCTGTGGCACGGGACGTGGTTGCGGGAGGTCACGAAGCTGGAAGGCTTCAAATCATGGGATCTCATTGGCATTTCCCAGCTTGGGGACGTCTGGCGGGGAGGGCGGATGTGTTCCTTTTCAGAGCTGCAGGCGCGTTTTTCCCTCCACTCCTCTCAATTTTATAGGTACCTCCAGCTGCGCCACGCCATACGCACCTACACCCCGCTGGACATCCGGCTGCCGGACCACAGCCCCCCGGAGGCTCAGGTCCTGCTGGGCAACCTGGGGAGGGGGGGCATTTCCAGGATTTACCGCTCCCTCGTCAACTGCACCCCTACGTCCCTTGCGGGCCTTAAGGAGCGCTGGGAGGGTTGGGTGGGCCCCCTGGATGAGGCCGACTGGCGGGACGCCCTTATGGCCCCCCGCTTGGTGACGGCCTCCGCTAAGCTGCGATTCATCCAAATTTATTATCTCCATGCTGCTTACCTCACACCGGCTCGCCTTCACCGTGCGGGCCTCTCCGGAGACGCGGCTTGCCCCCGATGTGGTTCCGAGCCGGCAGACTTCCTGCATATGGTGTGGTCCTGCCCTGACCTGGAGGGGTTCTGGAGGGGCATTGAGACCGAGCTTACGGAGGTCCTGGGGTGGGAGGTGCCGCATGACCCTCGACACTCCCTGCTGGGCATCACAGATGGCTTGGATGGCACGCGTTCAGAGCAGCTGTTTCTCATGACGGCCTTGATGGTGGCCAAGCGCGACATTGCAGCGGCATGGAAACAACCGCTGCCGCCAAGTGTGGCTAAGTGGGGTGCTGGGGTGGACTGGTGCGCGGCGCAGGAGCGGACTCTCTATCGGGCACGAGGTTGCCCCAAGAAATACCGAAAAGTTTGGGGGAAATGGCTAGGCAACATACTTTAGTAGGGCGGTTTGGAGGGTGGAGGAGAGCTCTTGGGGGCGGGGGGGAAACGGGGTGTGCTTTCTAATGTATTGCTGTGTGGTACTGCTTCGGAATGCCAGACTGTTTCTGTTGTTGTACTGTTTAAAACAATAAAAACTTGTTTATCAAAAAATAAATTGGCGTGGCTCGCGCGAAGAAAGAGGAGGAGAGGAGACAGACAGGGGACTATGATTGTCGGTTACTGGAAATAGTGGAAGGACTATGGACTTGCGTATCTCCCTGGTTGTAGGGAGTTGTCGTTTTTTGTTGTTGATTTTTTTTTTTTAAAACATGTTTTTTATTGCAACATTTTCAGCAACATAACCATCGGGGCAACCGGCACCCCCTACAATCTCCGGTCATATTCTTCGGTTTAGCAACGCACACAGCCATTCAGCCCACATCCCGGGGGCCGGGCGGCATAGATGGGTAGTTAAGCAATGGAACACAACTATCGCCTCACAGCGGTGCCTGGTGCATGCCCCATGGGAGCCTCTGCTTTTCTGTCCCCCCAGCTACATTCTTCACCCAACTCAGTGTAGCATTACCCTCCCACCTCAGGAACTCCCCCCCCTCCCATCCCGCCCCCCCCAACTGCTGCTGTTGCGGGCCCCTCCAGTGGTCCCTAACTCTAATTCGTGCCAGCTATCCGGGGTACATCTATTGCCTTCAGCCTCAAGGAACTCCGTTCTGTCGTTTTTTGTTGTTGATGACGATGTTTCTTTATCTTTCTGGCTGCTGGATGTTTCATTTGTAATAAAGCGAAGAGGGATATTAGCATAATCCTCGCCTATGTGTCCTTAATAGAATTCGAACTTACCCTCAATTCTGCTTGGCAAATTCCGATTCTTGGCAAATCACTTAATCTCCCTGTTCCTAACAAAAATGAACGTATCCTCATGTAATGCAACTGGTGCTATGTAAAGCTCTCTGATACCCGATTCGGGTCAAGTTCGCGCTATATAAAACTCTGTAAAGTAAAATAAAAAGAAAAAAATAAGTTCTTCTTCAGTACGCCAATAAAATGAGGTGCACCACAGCAAATCAGGTAGGAAGATGGACAACATTTGAAAAACATTCTCCCACTCAGGAGCCTTTATTATGGTCATTTGTCTAATAGTAAGCCAAGAAATGGACCAACTGGAAAACAACAGAAGTCATCAACCCCCCTCAGAATCTATGTGTGAAGTGTCTACATTGTGCTAAAGATGATCTCTTTTTGGAACACTGTTCCTTTCACTGACCCTAGATGTACGCTGCAAGCTATGCCCACTAAGGCCCTCATTATGAGTTGTGGTATTTCACACACAGCAGTAATTCTGAGTAAAATACCTCAAGTCTCAAATATGTGTTTCTGGGACTAGAATTGTTGGATCCTAAAACTCTGGATCCGATAAATTCCCGGGCATGGACACTCCAGGTCTGCTCCTTTAGCTGCAGTGGATTGGGCTGTAAAAAGCAGCATTGCTCAACCCCCGGCTGCCCACCTTCAGCAATTTTGGGGAGCAGACAGCGCTCCCCACAGACAGGCGCACACACGCCCTTCAATCCTTCACCCCCATGGCACTCCTGTTGGCACTGCTCAAAGCAGACAGAAAATATTAGTGGTTTTTTTTGTGTGCTCAATTACAGGAAAACTGCCCATAAACAGACTCCAGGTCCAAGCTGTTACTTCTCATTTGGGATGTCCTGGCTGGAGATACAGTCCAGTAATGTAGACTCCAGCCCACAGTACCCCTGCACCAAATTCCAGCCAACTCACAATGAGGACTTTGGTAGTAATTTCCGCGTGCACCTTGTCTCTATATTCACAGGGTAGAATGAATAGGATTTGGACTGAAATTCTAGGATTCATCTGTACTTTATAATTTCTGACAAGAGGGCTTGTATAGATGTAGAATATAACAGGAGATCCAGAGAGGTCTGTAGGAAGTGCTAAATATGGAGCAAAATCCACCAGTGGAATTTCCTCCCATGGTCGATAATCGCCGACTCTCATTTTAGGGTTCTCCCCTCGTCCTGCTGACTTTGACAGCCTGTGTTATTTTTAATGTTTTTTATTTTCTCTTTCTGTTTCTACATATCAGCGCTCTACAGTTACTGGAAGACTGCAGTGTTTCAAAAAACACCTCAATATGGGGGAGAAAATTCCACCAGGGCATTCTCTGGTGGAATTGTCACTTCCTCCAGAAAGGCTTGGTTGTTCTGTTACCACCAAACCCTAAGTCGGGACCTAAGGTTTATTGTATAGCAAATATATCCTTTTTAGTGGTCTCACTACCAACAGCATTATATAGAATGCCACACAGAGCCAGCCCTTGCCCAAGATTAGATGGCTTTCTTGTCAATCTTAGGTCCCTGCTTTATATGGAGTTTCTTCCTTCCTTTTCTGTGTTTGACCCTCCTGTTGAGCATAGCTTGTTTTCCCTTCTGTTTAATTGGCTAGGGAGTAGTGTTCCACTGCTGATGTCATGGAACTGCTTTTTTGTTCATTATCATTACTTGTTTAGTGATCCCTGGGAGGGCATTTTATGGAGCTCAAAGCATGTTTCACTCTTTATTTTGCTCCTCTGACTCATCCCACATCTCCCTACTCAGCTTCACTCCTGATGCTTCTTCTCAGTGCACAGAGAGTCAGATGGCGGCCTTGGTTTTGCCCCGTCTCAATCTACCTGCTACTTTCTTCGCAGTATGCTGAGTACATGATGACAGCCTTGGTGCTGCCCCGGATGTTGTCCTGCTGCACTATCCAGTGTTGCTCCTCTTTGTGGTGGGAGCTTCTATTACTTTTGCTAGTGCCAGAAGCATTTATTCTTCAATGGCATTGGCAAAGCCAAACAACAATGTTAAAAGTTTAGAAAGCAATGTATGAAAACATTGTTTTCTATACTTTCAAGGTATGATGAGTCATTATGTCAGGCAAAGAGTGCTGATGCAATGCGACGGCCATCTTGAAAGTATAGAAACCAATGTTTTCATACATTGTTTAATATACTTTAACATTGTTGAGTAAGCATTGGTAAAGCCAATCACATCTTTCCCTCAGCAATGACAAAGCTAAACCGATTGACTTTGCCAGGGCTTGTTTTCTTTTAGTTGGTACTTAGATAGCTACATGAGAAATAGTTAAAACCTATTCTGGTATTGGAATATTGTGCTCTTGACAGCACGCTGGTACCTTTCAGTAAAATCGTCAAAGATTTTTCCCCATTGGTTGTATGGCACTTTGTTGGTTGATTTGAAGCACTGGAAGGGACTTCTCCCTTCAACAACAAAAATACATTTCTAGCTTGTGGAGTCATTGTGACTCCACAATAAGGACCAGAAGTCACAAAGTATGGTTACATTGATTTTATTTGAGCCTATTAACCAATCCAGTACATAAGTGGAACAAAAATATGTCCAAGAGATATTACAGTACTGCAGATAAGGTGAAATATCTCAGTAAATTGAGTCGTAATAAAATGAGATAAAGAATAGTAACAGCTACTACAATGAAGAGGCAAATTAAAGCAAACAGGTGCTCCATAAAGAAATTTCCCTTTTCTCTTCCAAACATAGATCGAATACAGGAACATCTACCGAGTATTTCTAATTACAGAGCATAGAAGTTGTCAGCATGATGTAGACTTCTGTAGAAGTCTTGGAAAAGGAAATAGGTGTTGAGCTTAAAGCTTCACACGTTCAAGAATAGGACAAGCAGAGAGGTCTGTCCCTCTCAAAGTCTAAAGGGAGTCTGCCATTCTGAATGTGTGTACACTAGGTAAAATAATAGGAGATTCAGAAACCTCCTTCTCTCCTTTCACACCATCAGGAACCAACCAAAATGTTGCTTGAGAGGAGCAACTGCAACATCCCTTTAAGTTTCCCAGTGCATCAAAACTTGGACTGTAATCTGCAACCTTGAACATCCCTCCATCCTGGTACATGAAGGACAGAAGGCTTCTTTCGACCATTAATTCTCCACATTCACTACCAAGTTTTTACCTTCAGGCCTCACTATCAACAATCTAACACAAACAATAAGCCTTTCTATAACTAACGAGAAGCATGATAATGCACCTGCAAAAAGAAAATGCTGGCAAGGCTAAATGCATTTCACTTGAGGCCTGTAGTCAGGCTAAGTTAATTCAGCAGTTATTATAAACTTCGAATACATAATTATACATACACAAGTATAATTTCAAGAATAGGTGTAAAACATGAGTAAAAGAGTACATGTTTCCACTAAACATTAGTACACCCGTGTATAGATCTGTGATCCCTATAATGATTACAGTTCATTAATACATTTAAATGATTCACACATGTTAATTATGAGTATATAATTGCGTAGTACTGACTAAAAAATGGTTCAGCCTAAATTATGCTGCTCAACTGTCAACTATGAGTAGGAACTGCTACCGCTGCCTGATCGTAGTTAAGTCTGGCAGGTGATCTCATGCAGGGCCGGCTTTAGGGCGGTGCGACCGGTGCCACCACATCAGGTGTTGATTTCGGGTGGAGGTGGCGCAGCGTTTTTAAGAATAGTAAGGTTTTAAAAGCATCTCCTGCCGCGTTCTGGCCTCTGACAGTTTTCAGGCATCAATAAAAATGTAAAAATAATTCCAGTGATGTTCTTCCTGGAGAGAGAGCGGGGTTTTGTCAAATGGAAGTTTTAACTCATTTAAAGGTAGCACAGAGGACTAATATGCTTGCTGCAAAGAATGTTTACCATGCAGATCACAAAGTGCATATTACCTATATAGGTCAGTGGGTTACTGCTTTTGCCAGAGAAATCCTTTTTGTTAGTTGCAGTGTCTAAGTTAAAATCCTTACATAGAACAGTGATTTACTAACTGTCATCAAAGAGCTGCATGCAAACAGCAAGGTATAGATTACAGCATTATGATTTTTCCCCCCAGTCTTTTATCATCTTTATGTTGAAAAGGGTTCATTTGGGTAGAAATCAATTCTTATTATTAAAGACAACCCCCAACCATGGTGTTACGTTTTAAATTCTGAGTTTCTGCTTCTCTAGACCAAGCACTCTTACACTGTACTGTCTAACAGTTTGGATGACTTGTGACTCCTGCACCCTGTAGTCCTCTGTCTTTTGTAACATCCTATACACTGATTTTCACACGAATGATTGATTGTCTCTGTGTAGTGTGTGTGATGTAAAGAGCTTTGACACCGTACACTGGTATGAGTGGCACTATAAAACTAATTAGATGCATCCGCAAGAGAGTGGTTATGAAGACTTAAGGGGCATTGTTAAAAAGTTGTAGTGAGGGAATACGTAGCGGAGGCGGTCACTGGGGGGGACACCAACAAACATTGTTGCATCGGGCGCCAGCAACGCTAAAGCCATCCCTGATCTCACGATTCTTAAGAGAGTACCAGAAAGTAACATATTGGAAGTAAATAGGATTCATAGAGCCTCTTTTTGTTTTTTAAGAACAGATTTTATTTGCCAAATAACAAATATAGCACAGAGCACTGTAACCCAGCAACTCATTCATGTAGTATGTACATTGAATTGACTGACAGTTTCAATAACAAAACAGGACAACTAAAGAGCAATACATTTGAAATATTAACAAAGAAGAAAATAAAACAAAAACCCCAGAACCCACGCCCCATCGCACTCACACCTACCCCAGAGCAGCACCACAAAAGAGCAGCCTTGTCAACCCAGACTGGATACACCAGTATCTAAGGGGCGATATTGCATGTTGACTAGAACGGGAGGGAAGCCAAGTCAGGGAACCTGACTACGGAAACAGGTTCCAGCTCTACGCCACGGTACTCCGCCCATCGCCTCCAGATTTTATAATGTTTAAGCAGGCAATCCCTGCCTACAAAGGTGGGGATCTCCAGACCCGTACAGAAATCCATGCCATTTTTCATGCAGATACCGAGGGCGCCCTCGAAGCCTTCCAGGCTCTGGCGATATCCCTTTTGGCCAATGTGAACTCTAATAACATAAGATGGCGCTTGTATATGTTACCTCCTATATCGTCCATAACATGTAGCAGGACCAGCTTCAGGGAGCCGGGGAGGTACCAACCCAGTACCTCAGAGAGGCACGACAGAACCCCCGCCAAAAACGTGCTAAATCAGAGCAGTGCCAGACAGTATGGAGCAAAGTACCCTCCTCATGTTCGCATCGAAGACACACTGGGGAGGCCACTAATCCCGCCCTCCAGAGCCTGACCCTAGTAAAATACACACAGTGGAGATATTTAAACTGGATAGGGCGAAGGCTTACGGCTATGGCTGACCCCCGCAGGGAGGCCAGGGCCTCCACCCAGTCTTCCTCCTCCAGCGGGCCTATGTCTCCCTCCCAGGCCTCCCTAAGGCGCTGCAGTGTGGGGGAGCTATGAGTGACCAGGGACTGATACATTTTGGAGATCTTGTGATCGTGGAGATCCCCCATAAATACCTTTGCCCCTATGGGACTAAACTCAGCCAAGGACCCTAACCCCTCAATGTATGGAGTAATGGCATGTCGCACCTGTAGATATCGGAAGAATTGGGTTTTAGGCATTTGAAAGTCCTTCTGTAGATCCTGAAAAGACTTCAGAACCGATCCCCGCATGACGTTCCCAAGAGTAGAGAGCCGATACGGTCCCAGCCTCGAAAACCAGACAATGCATCTAGGTGCGGCAGTTGCCCATTGCACCAAAGAGGAGTCTCCCGGGTAAACTTATTCCACCACCTGGTCCTTCGCAACGCCTGTCGCCATATTTGGAAGATAAGTTTCTGGCAGGTGGCAAGGAGTTACGTAGCGGCGCGGAGTAGAGTATAGTTTGTAGGGTGTGATCTCCCATACATTGCCTCTCGACCGCGTAAACTGGGTCAGCCCTGTCCCCATACCACCACTCATTAAGAACCAGCAGATGTGAGGTCATATAATAAGACAGGATATCAGAGGTTGCCAGTCCCCCACAATTTGTGGACTGGAAGCAAGTCCGCAGGGCCACCCTCGCCATTCCCCCAGCCCAAAGAAACTGTTCCAAGGCCGTATTAACCTGTCGGAACCATCCGGGAGGAATCGAATAGGGATGGTTTTGTAGCTGATAAATGAGGCACGAAAGCGATACCATCTTAAAGATGGCCGATCTGCCATATATAGACAAGGGCATATGGGACCAGGTTTTAAGATCCTCCCGCACACGATCCCATACTGGAGCTAAATTCCTTTCCCAAGAGGTGACTGGCGAATCCGATAAAAACACTCCCAGATACTTCAACCCCCCAGATGCCACCTGAACAGAGGAGGCCCAGGAACCGGGGCCCGCCCCTCCCCCATGGACCCACAGAGTAGATCTACGAGGGTTCATGTCTAGACCAGAGGTCTCCCCGAAGATCTGCATAATGCGCAGCAAACGCGGCCTGTCTTATCTATATTCGTAAGAAAAAAGAGTACATCATCAGCGTACAGGGCAATACGATCCGACAGACCCGTCGCCCACTCAAGACCAGTCACTTGGACGTCAATCCGCACCCAGGGCGCTAAGGGTTCCATTGCTAATGCAAATAGGTAGGGGGACAGTGGGCAACCCTGACTGGTGCCCCGTCCAATAGAGAACGTGGGGGAGACAGAACCTGCCACCCGTACGGATGCAGTCAGGTCTGTATAGAGTAGGGTCAGGTATTACAAAAAGTGTGGTCCAAAATTCAATCCACGGAGAAGTGCAAATAGGTGTACCCAACTAAGGGAGTCAAAAGCCCTATCCATGTCCACAAGTAGTAACGCAGCCCGTCCCCTCAGCCCCTGGACAGTCACCACTGCAACATGTGCGTGCCGAATATTGTGTCAGGTCGCCCGCTGGGGCATACACCCGGCCTGATCGGGATGAACCAATGATGTAATATGGGAACGGAGGCGATTGGTCAGCACCTTAGCCAGAACCTTGACCTCCACATTAAGAAGGGATATAGGGCGGTAAGATGCATGCTGCTCTGGAGGTCTACCGGTCTTGTGGAACACCAGGATCTCCATGTGTCTCCAATCGCAAGGCAGACGACCCTGCTCCCTGGCCTCCTCCACCACCCTACAAAAGTGGGGCCCCAGCTGCAGAAAATATCATTTAAAAAATTCACATGTGAAACCATTCGGTCCCGGGGCCTTTCCAGGTTGCATCTCACCCAGCGCCGCGCCCAGTTCCTCCTCTGTGTGCGGGAGATCCAGCTCTGCACTCACTTCGTCAGAGAGGGCCTTCGGTGGTAGATCATGGATGAAGCGATCAACTACAGCTGTGGGGAGGCATTCCCTGGGGGCATAGAGGTCTGCATATTACATGGCAAAACTTTCAGCAATAGCGGAGCGGTCTGTGAGAGAAGACCCATCCGGGCCCGAAATGCCCGGGAGGGTCTGGTAGTATAACAACCTCTGACATAACCTATGCAGTAACTTGCTGGACTTATCTCCCCACTGGTAGATCCTACTGCGGGTCGCCAGCCACGCCTGCCGGCCTTCGTCTAGAAGAAGATTGGCATATCCCTGCTGCGTCAATAGGAGTTGGCGGCGAGCCTGCTGGTCCACACTATCTCTACTGTGAGATTCCAATTCAAATTGCTTCGCCTCCGCCTGGACGAGGGACTCCCTATGCAATCTGCGAGTTGTTGTGCAAAAAGAAATGTCTACACCTCGGAGCGTGGGCTTCATCGCAGTCAGCCCCCTCTACCGTCCCTACGTTAGATGTCAAATAGTGATCAATGGCACCTTCCATATGATCTCTTTAATCCTCCCTCTGGAGATTCCACGCCTAAAAACGCCACCGAAACGGCTGATGTGCCCGTCCCACACGTAAAGTGAGAGTGATCGGCAAGCAGTCCGAGAGTACGCACGGGAGGATATCTGCGGCAATCACTCTGTTATCTATTGCTCGGGGGACAAAGATATAATCAAGGCGGGAGAAGGAGGCATGGACGGCTGACAGGTTTTATAGCCCTGCGCCGTCCCATGTAGGCGTTGCAAAGGGTCCACCCAATCCAGGCCCGCCACGAAGGAATGTAACTTAGTATGCCTACCTGTGTCCAATGGGCCCCCAGGTCGCCAGCAATCCCCGACAAGGTCCAGCACGTCATTCCAATCCCCCCCCACAACAGCCAACCCATCAGGCATGTCTGTCCACAGGGTCATGACTTTTTCCACCATGCCCCAAGAAAGGGGCGGGGGGGGCATATACACATCCCAGTACTATGGATTCAGTCCCTATTGTCCCCTGAAGAAATAAATATCTACCCTGCTTGTCCCTCCATGTCTTCATGTGTGTGTATGGAACCCGCCTATGGATCAGGATTGCAACTCCACGGGAACCCCTCACAAACCGAAAGTGGAATACATGAATGTAACCAAAGCGTTGAAAGCATAGCGCCTTAGAGCCCATAAGATGTGTTTCTTGCAGCATGAGAACGTCTGCGTGCGTTTGCTTCGCCTGTTTGAGTATAGCCTCGCTTGATTATGTCTTGGGCCCCCCTGACATTCCAACTCATTATTTGAAGGGTCCCAGAGGGATCCCGCTTATCACCAGAAGACCCCGCCATGTGAAGGTTCGGAGTACGATTGTGGTCTAGACAAGAGAATGTGGTCTGGATAAAGTGACTCTGAAGCAATGTAGGTCAATACAATCGAACAACAAAACCCCCTTCCCCCCAAACATCCCAACAGCACCCCCCCCAGCCCTATACCTCAAAAACAAAGTATCTGTCGCAGCGAGCGTGAGTGGCAGACCCCAACGGGAGGTCCCCCACCCGCCCACCAATGGATCCCCAACTTACAGCCCATTGTCAGCTGACCCGCTCCCTGTCAACTGATGTGTAACAGGGATATCGGCCCTCAATTGTGCTTCCCCCGGTCAGTGCAAACATATCAAGGAACTATTGAAATAAAGTGCCCTCCAAGATTAGTCTGATGAGGTAGGCAGTCGCCTGGCCGATGTCGCTCGGGATGAGGTTCCACATGACTGAGACCTGCGTCTGGACCTGGAGCGTCTGTTCCCCTTCCCCTTCTGTGTATGTTGATTCCGCACCATCTCGCTCGACGAGAAATCAGAGTATCTCTGGGGCGGTGTGTGCGGGCAAAGATGCACTGTCTCGTCTGTCCATTGGAAGTCCTCTTCCGGTGAGTCGAAAACATGGGTGCCTCTTTTAATGCCAATATTTTCCTCTCCATGTCCCTCCATAACCTCTCAGCAGCAAAGAGGAGGTCATTTAGGCCTAATGATGAGACAAGAGTTCAGCTAGAGGTCAAAGGGTGAATGAAGTTAATTCTGCTAACCCTGGCATTTTGATGAATTGACGTACACGTATAGGCGTTATCCTTCTGCCTCATCAAAACTTGTGAACACATTATAATCCGTGAAAAGCACATGTCCTCTCCGTATCCAGACTCTCAGAGGGAGGGTGCGAGTTATTTCCAGGCCAATGAGTTGTATTAAACAAACATTTCCTTTCCAAAGGCGCCCTCTAAATGGACAATCCATTCCAGAGGACCATGACTCTTGGCCAGCACGAGGCTATTGTTGAGATTGTTGTGAAGCATGCTCTATTTTCAGATTAAACAGTGTTGGTGCCAAAAGGCTAAAATCCTGTCCTTTAATAAAGTCCTGGAGGAATTCAGATCTGCCAGCAGCCTACGCTGCTCAGATGTGATTTGATACAGAAAGGTCCTCTGTTCTGGGCTCGCTGACTCTTTTAGCCTCGTTTATTTGTTCAATTTGGTTAGGAAGCTGCAGCATGCAGCCAAGAGTTCAATATGAAGAAATGATTATTTGCTGCAACTGTTTCTTGTGATCAATGCAGAGAAATGTGGTTGTTTCGAAGTGATAATTGCCATACACATCAGATATGTATATACTATGTTTATTAGAGCCACAGATCGCTGTACATTTACAGAAAACGAGAACACTGTCATGCCTTCCAGGGAGAGCAGCATTCTAGGGAGAGGCTAACTTTTGTGAGGTGTTTTACTCTCCACACACGTAATACCAGAGACCTCAAAAGGTGGAAAATCTAAATTCGAGCTACGTTTCCTGCCCACAATATGCTAATATTCTAATACAAGAGTAAGGGCCTGATTTAGATCTCGGCGGATGGGTTACTCCGTCACAAAGGTAACGGCTATCCCTTCCCCCAAAATATAAATCCCATAGGATATAATTGGATTTATTTTTCGGCAGTAACAATATGTTTGGGGACAAATACTTTGCTGGCTTGGTGGCTACTGTGAATGTCTAGCAAGACAGAGAAGCCTATAGCAGTTGTTCTGTTGGAAGACCAATGAAGGGGATATCTGAGTCTGCCTGTGAGCATCTTTAATGTCAGTAAGGAAAAGAGAAAACAGACACATTGGATTATTTTTTTGTAAGTGCAAAGGAGCAAACAAGTATACCTGTCAATAATTAACCTCTGCTGAGTGGGAGATTTGGTAAGATAATAAGATTAATATTATGTTTTTGAATAACTAACTATAAGATGTCAGAAAAAATAAATGTTTAACACCAAAAGTTATAAGGACACGAGCTGACGTTTATAAGCTCGCTCTGGTGTTATTTTGTCATTCTAAATACTGCATTACTGCAATGAAAGTCAGCAGATTTGCTGTTACACAACTGACCATTATACGCTGCAATTGTTTTGTAAGTGATGTGACTGACTGCTGACTCAATAAAAATGTGTTGTGAAGAAAAAACTAAAATGTTTAGGATTCTGTAAAACTTTACAAATGTTGTCTTAACAAACACTATTTAAACTAACGAGCTCTCAAGCTCACATCAATTTAGACCAAGATACAGGTGTTTTAACAAATGACCCCCTACATACTAAACCAGGAGACCAACCAACTCTTATCAGTTTGGGTGTGATCATTTTTATATTTATTAGAGTTACAGTGCCATCAAAATCAAGGTACTGAAATAGCAGGCATATAGTTCCCACCTGAAGTAATGGCATAGGGCGTACAATGCCATTAAAATAGTATAGATTAGGCTGCCCTCAGAAGAATCACCTAAATGGCGTAATGCATCTTCAAATTTAGATATAAAGTTCAGCGGGAATAGAATAGGCCATGAGAAAAAAAAATCATATGTGGTACAGTGCCTTTAATGGTGAAGCACAAAAATATTGTAAGGTGGGATTACTGGGTCAAAAGTACTGGATATTATGTCAGCAAATGTGATATATAACAATACAATTAATTCATCAAGAAAAGTGTGCCCTGAGTCAAAAGTAATTCGTCAAAATAATTCTGAGCAAGAATATTGGTCAATCGGGAATAAAAAGTATATATGGGTTATTTTGCCAAAAGAGCACACAGAAATAATACCAAGCAAGAATACTGGGCCCATCAAAAATAAGTTCCACAAAGGTCACTGTGCAGAATTAAGGCTCAGCAGCAATACTCTGCTATCTGAAAACTGCACTTAAGTAATACTGTGCCATCCGAAGTGATACACAGAATTAATGCTCATGATGAATACTGTGCTTAGGGTTACCAGTTTTTAGTTAAAACCGATTATATCAGATAAAACACCACTGAAGGGAATATTTGCTTTTGAATAGGAAACAGAAAACGCATAGTTTTTGCTACACTTCTACTGCTTTGCTTCCTTTTAGTGACAGAGTAGTAAAAGTGCACCATTAACCTATAAGCCCATTCCTGTGATGAATGTTCCCACTGTGACCCACTTAGACTATGATAATCCACTAAATATGTTCTTTTGACGAACCACAAAATCCTTGGCCCCCTGGACATCCTGAACCTATTTCCATTCATGTTTTGGAAGAATGGCTCACCTCATATGGCTTCAGCTCGATTTTCACTGCACATTGTTGTGTAGTGGCCAGCCGGTTCACAGCTGAACTATCCGTAGGGTCTCAGCCGAGTTCAAGAGGCACCACCTTCTCTCCTGTGACCAGTGCAGTAGGAATAGGCCCAGATTTGACAGTAGTACCAATATATATGAGCTTGGTCCTTTTCTGTATCTCAAGGCAAAGAACATGGCAGTGTGACACTGGCTGTAATTATAGAGCACTGAGCACCCCAAAATGTATATCTTTTGTTGTTGTTGTTTTAACGTAGTTTTATGTAGTGCGAACTTGACCCGAAGGTTTCTGGTATCAGAGCGCTTTACATAGCACCAGTTGCGTTACATGGAGACACATTCATTTGTTGTTGTTGTAAGCCACGGGGAGATTAAGCGATTTGCCCAGAATCACAGGATGTTGAGCGCCATTGCCGAGACTCGAACCCAGTACCCCAGATTCGAGGTCGACCGCCCTAGCCGTTCGGCCAACTCTTCTTATTTCCTAAGTGGAAAACCTTAATTAGGATGAAAAGTTAATTAAATGTTTAACATTAACCTTTTATCTGCTAGAGTTAAATATTAATGATGCACAAACATACCCCCATAACTGCACAACCTAGACATGGCGTGGGACCAGACTGCTGGATAAAGGAGTTGCGGTGCTGGGAAATATGCCAGGGAGGTGAAGAGAATAATGAAAAGTTACAAATAAGCCCAAATTCAAGATAACGGTACACAGAAGGAAGCTAGGAGCAGGAAGATAGAATTGACACTAGGAATGAATGAAGAAAGCAGGAAATAACAGTAGGGATGTGTGGAAATCACTTCATTTGCTTGCACGTTATTCTGTGAAATTTCAGGAAAGTATGCTCTGGCATCCCTTTTTTGACATGAGGACACATTTTACACTAACTAGAGTGAACGCACATCCCCAGCTCCTGCCACTCTAACACCAGACTCTGAATACACAAAAAGCCAGAGTCACACAGGATGGTAAAGTAAGCACATGCCCACTTTCTAAAACTGGCATTTTCAAACACGGATTTTAAAACCACCTCTACAAAAAGGTGTATTAATAAATTCTGAGTTCAGAGAGCCTAAACTTAATTTCCCTATCTTGTTCCTATGGAAAGTTATACTTGTAAGATGTTACAAAGCAACTCCTATGTTAGCTGATGGGACAGTTGCCTTTCAATAGTGAAAAACTTAATTGGCAGTATTTCACTATCAGGACATGTCCTGCCTTTCACATACATTGCACCCCACCCATGTGGGTACCTTGGGCATACCTTAGGGGTGCCTTACATGTAAGGAAAGCGAAGGTTTGGGCAGGTGCACTTGCCAGGGCAACATGGCAGTTTACAACTGCGACGCAGACACTGCAGTGGCAGGTCTAGGATACATTTGAAAGGCTACCTGTGTGGATGGCACAATTAGTGCTGCAAACCCACTAGTAGTATTTGATTTACCGTTCCTGGGCACACACAGTGCATGGTACTAGGGACTTAACAGTAAATCCAAATAGTCCAATCATGGAAAACCAAGCATAACACACTCTATAGTAGGAGCACGTGCACTTTAACTCTGAACAGCAGTGAGAAAGTGCGTATAGACACTAAACAAGAAAAAAAGTTCAAAAACAGTAAACCTGCTGAAAAAACCAACTCTAACAGTCTACTAGACATGTCCTCTTAGTATCTTCTCTCTCAAGTGATGGCAGAACCAAAAGTCTTCCCAGCTCATACAGACAGGAGCAGGACAAGCACCTGAGATGTCCTTTCTTGAGTCCCCCTTCCATTGGGAGTAGAATTGATGCCCCTACTGATAGAAGGTCTTCTCTGTCCATTACTCAGTGCCTCATGAATCCTTCCATTGTCGATTTCTCCCTCCTTCCATTACAACATATTGATTGATTGATGAGCGGGAAGCCTGTTTCCAAAGCCTCGCTATCTCCATCTGGGCAAGTCACTTTCAATAGAAATATTACATTACTTCTTCATTGCATCCTAAAGATCTGAGGCCAAGGATTGCTCTGTATTTGGTCACTAGGCATGGGATATCCTGCTATGACCTTGATGGCTGATACTATTTCTTTACAGTAGATTTTCACTTTGGGACACGACCACTAAATGGCATGCGCTGCATACACTTCTCTACATTGTCTCCAGCATATGTTCATGTTCCCCTGGAACATTTTACTCATCCTGTTTGGGATTAGATATTAACCTGTCCTATGTTTGAGGGAGAATTTGCTTAAGAGACTCACCATGTGGTTATGCCCCTCTGCAATTTCTCAAAATTGTCCATAGCTATTGTTTTGCCTACTGTGGTACCCCATTTTTCCATGCACTTTTTTCCATGTCTCCATTGCGGGAGCAGTGATCACTTTCTACATACCAGAGACTAGCTCCTTCTGTCTAAGAATGTGGTAATCCACAATCTGAAGAGTGTCTTTTGTATACTCACTGTCAACGTGATTACTCATTGTATAAATACTTACCATGTGCAGTAGTTAATATGATTAATTCGCTTTTACAGCACTTCGCACTCGTCTTTTCATCAACCCTGCTGTTTTTCACCTTCTTCCCATGATTCCCTTGCCCGTCTTGTGTCTGTTATTTGCAGAAATTCTATATTTGTTATTTTAGGCTCCCTACTCCCAGGCTCCCTCTTTCATTGTGCTGCCTTGGAGCTACAACTTACTTTGGCTCTTGAAAGGGACTACAGGTAGATTTGGTGGCTGATTAAAGTGTGCCTGCATGGTCCACTGGGTGAGTCCAGGTCCCATTCTGGTGCTAACTATATTCATATCACTTGGGTGTGTTATCCCTTCACTGATTTGTGCTATCTCCCTCTTTGGTGCAGCACTGCCAATCTCTGAACTTTGGTCAAAGAGGCTATGTCATAACCACCCAGTCCTCCTTTTCCTCTTATGCCTTGAGATGACTACAGGGGAAAGTGGGCTCACAGGGGGCACAGAATGGAATGGCCTTGACATTCTAAATACTATTAAAGCTCTTGTAGCGACACCTGAACAGGATTTCATATCCTTAATCACAACTAGGACCTCTGAGACAACTATTGCAGATCCCAAATACACCACCATGTGTTAAACTCTAAGTGCCAGTAATGTTATTCCATCAAGGAACACTCTTGACTTCTCCACCAATACCTCGACCTCGGCATAGAGAGAGAGCAAAGAAGCTCTGTACATTTTTTTTTTAATAAAATTGGTCCTTCAGTGATATTACATGCCTGTACCTGACACATGGCTGGGCGCGGAAGTTGTCCCTATTTTCAAGAAGGGGTCGCCTTTGCTCCCCGCAAATTACAGGCCCATTAGTCTGATAGATGTTGCTCAGAAACTCTTCTCTAGGTTAATACTTGGCCGTCTTCTGGATTGGATGGTGGAGTTTGAGATTCTGAGTCACTATCAGGCGGGCTTTAGAAAGGGCGTCTCAACAATTGACCAGATTTTTAGACTGAGTATGCTCTTCTGGAAGACAGCCAAGCTCGAGGGTGGTTCTCTTTACACAGTCTTTGTTGATTTGCGTGCGGCCTTCGATTTAGTCCCCCGCACCAAACTGTGGTATGTGTTGCGAGAATTAGGCATCCCAGAACCCCTCTTGCAGATTATAGTGCGCCTTCATACCAACAACTTTGCTAAGGTTAGATGTGGGAGTGACGGTGGTTTATCATCTAGCTTTTCCGTTGGAAGGGGGGTAAGGCAGGGGTGCGTTTTGGCACCGACCCGGTTTTGCCTCTACGTAAATGGACTAATTTCCCACCTGAACCATGTCTCCAACAGAGACGCTCCCAAACTCGCAGGTATAGGAATCTCAGCAATTATGTTTGCAGACGATACCCTGCTACTCTCCAAGACTCCCATGGGTATCCAACGAGTCCTGGATGGCTTTGTTTCTTTTTGTGCCGAGAGGGGGCTGGAGATCAACACAGCTAAAACAAAATTTATGATCTTTAACCCCCCTCGGTTAACCCGCCCCAATCCAGTTATCCATGGTATTAGTCTGGAGAGAGTTCACACCTTTGAATATCTGGGACTGACTCTGAATGAAAACCTGACATGGTCTCACCACCAGATAAAATCTAATCTAAAATTAACTCAAAAAGTTGGGGGCTTAGTAAACCTGTGGAATAAATCCCTGATACATCCCATTGGCTCCCCACTTGAAATCTACAAAACTCAGGCCCGTGGTGCAGTAATGTATGGTGCAGAATTATGGGGCAACAACTGTGCCCCTGAAATTACTATTACGGAAAACAAGTTCCTCCGCAACCTAGCCGCATTACCACTGAGCTCACCACTTCTCCCCCTTAGGCTTGATATGGGACTAAGATCACTAAAGGAGGCATCAGGTGTGAAGCCTCTGACTTTCTGGAGGCGACTTTGGGTGACCCCCGAACTTACATGCTACCGGGCTGAATTTATGGAACTTTATCAACATCCAGCTGTCCGAAAAATTGCATGGCTAGTGTACATAAAGAATGAATTATCTCGCCTGGGTCTATCGGCCCTCTGGATAAACCCCCAAGATGCCTGCAGTAGGATATCCCGCAAAGCTCTGGTTACATTATATTATGAACACAATCTGAATGCTCTTATAACTAATGATACACTTGGGTTGATGTCTACTACCTTTTTAACTATGAAGGACTACTATAAGTTGGAGATAGTCCTGGACGATATTAACCCTATTGGTCTTAGGAAACTATTCCTTCAATGGAGACACAATGCATTGCCAATAAGAGCTCTTACTAGCAGTTGGCACCCTTTATCTCCTAAAAATTGTCCTGCTTGCAAAGATGTGTTGGAGACTGAAATTCATATGTTGTTTTTTTGTCCCTCTTATACGAAATCCAGGAAGAAGTGGATTATTCCCATCTGCAGAAACTGGGGCTTTAGGCATCATTTGGAGGCCTTTCGATTGTTGAAATCGGACTTATCCCCTCTAACTGTATTTGCTGTCAGCAAGTATTTAGCTGCTGTATGGAATATTAGAAGAACTTTTCTGATAACATGAATTCTTTTCCATTAATTGAAGCTCTGATTCCTGGTTAATATTTTGTAGATACTGTAATTCCACCTTATCTTTCTTTTAATGATGTATTTTATTGTGCAGCTCTTTGTCTTATCTGTACTGTCCATCTTTTATGACTTATGAAGTCGAAATAAAGATCAATGAAATGAAATGATATTACTCTATTTATATTCTGTAGCCCCTGTATCATATTGTTCAGTTTAGATATCAGTATTTTTTCCATCATGTTGATAACATGCTATATTCATCTGTAGAATTTGTAATTGCATCACAGCATCCCTAGCAAAGGGTGGGCACAGAAAAGGGTCTCACTTGTTTGTGCTTTTTAGGACAATAAATGCTTATGGCCAGAACTAATAGCCTAACCATAACAGCACCAAGCAAAACCAGACGACAAATTAGCATGTGTCTCATCCCACTCCTAACGTTGCCCTTCACCACCTACAAAGCGCCATTTCCAATCTCATCTGCATCCAGCTGAACCCTAATCACCGTCATACAAGACACCACCTCGATCACATGCATATTATTCCATGTTCTGCAGCACTCCATGTTCCAAACATCACGGATCTCATGATATATCACAACCTCGAGCCACTCCTAGTCAAAGAAACATTGATCACCCAATAACCTCACTACCTAGTTGTCCTTATTTGTAAAGTCAACCACAGGCAAGACAGTGGGAGGCTCCTTCTCATCTACATCAACATTTAACACAACATGTACAGATCTTCCCGGCCTTGCACACTAATTGAACAAATATCACTGAAATCCAGGAACGTCCTTACATTCTTCCTGCCTGTCTCGGCAATGCAGTCAATTACCTTCCATCATATCTCTCGCCTTTCTGGGCAGAATAGGGACTTCATGGACATAATATCTAACCTCGTCGCCATCTCAGCCATTCAACACACATGCACCACGGTCTTGGAGACCTCAACTTCCTCAACAACTGGGACACAAAGAAAAGTAAAGAAAGCCTCCTTAACCCCATTTGCATGCTCAATATGATTCAGCATGTCATAGAACCAACAATATTCAAAGATCACATCATTGATGTGCTCCTTTTGACGTCTTTAACCACCCACTGGACTAACCATCTTGCCTTCCCCATCCATCATGCTCAACCAACCCACCAAAGTCTATCAAACGATAACTAGAAACCTTCTGTTCATTCAGGGACTTCTCCATCAACATTCTATAATGTAAATGTAACGCTCCTCTCAGCAACTTAAACATTCCGAGAATCGTGCTCCAACTTGAAAACACAAAAGTTCAAAGGCAAATCATTGGCACCATGGTACGCAGGTACTCCAAAGACCTCACCAACTACAAGAGTATCATTAACAAAGAATAAGGAAATGAAAATAAAGCAGACCTCACACTACTAAAATCGCTCCAATCAACAGATTACTCATCATGTCAGCCAAAACCAACTACTACACCAACACCATCAAGATGCATCAAATAGAATGCTCTTCAAGACAATCAAGCACTGTCTGAACCCCCTCCCTATTCCTCCAATCACACTCTTCACCAGCACGTGCAGCTCCATCAAACTCTTATTTTATGAGCAAATAACGAAAACATGTTAACAACGTCAACCCACATCCTTCCACTTCTGATCGCACGGCACTATTTTCCACATTGCAAATTGGTCATCTCTGCATCATCCTCAACTTCCTTAAAGTCTCCTTCTACGCCGGCAGTACCCTGTCTCCATCAACACTTCTTATTGGAGAAGCTCACTCACCTCCGCTCACAATCAATACCTCCTTACCCAACATATCTTCCCACCAGGCCTCAGGACTAGCCATATTCTCTCACTTCTGAAGAAAATAACCTTAGATGTAAATGCCCTGACCAACTGCAGCTGCATCACTGATTTACCCTTTGTTGGCATGATCATCAAAAAACTGTTTAAACTCAACTTCAAAACACATAAATGCCAATGATCTCCTGAACATCTACCAGTCAGACTTCAGATAATCCAAGACAAAAGAATACCAACATTGACAAAGCTAAAAGTCTGCCAGCCAACACCAGACCTATTGGCTTTGCCAATGTTTGGTTAAAAAGGATGTGTTTAATTTATGTGGACTATTGGTATGCTGATAAGTGTTAATCTGTTTCAATTTCAACTATTCAGGGCTATAAGAAATGTACTGACCGGAGAAGAAAGGATGCCAATTACAAGTAATTGATCCAGAATACAGGCTAAAATGATTATGGCCCAATGGCCTGAAACGCTACCTAAAGGACCAGTATTGTATTATGTTTATATTTTCATGTATTTAAGTACTGTGCCAAGTGCTTGCCCAACCTGCATTTGTCTAAGAAGCGCTATTGTTGTATTATCCTTTTTCTATGGTTTTAACATGAAAAGAAACTTGCCAATTTTTGCTGAATGAAGATTAAAATAAAAATAGATAATAGTCAACATGAGGCTTGTTTGAATAAAGGAATTTGGGCTGAAATTAACCTTTGAATTAATTGAATGGGAGTTAAAAGCAAAAGAGTTAAAAGCAATGAAAGGGTAAGAAAGGAAAACTAGATAAAATCTAGTCAGTCAATATGAGGTTTGTATGATTAACCCGGGATCTGGACTGAGGTTACACTTTGAGTTAATTAAATCCTGCTCTTAAGGTGTCAATCAATCGGCTCATCTGTCCTTTGACGAAATGCAATCGACTGCCTAAATGATGATACCTGGGGCCCTGACCAAAGGAAGACTTTTAGACACCAAATCGATGGATTCCTTTGGCAAATCATTCCTGTTGCTTTTCTGTTCTCTCCTTGCTCCCTGCATCTGGCCATCTTCCAGGTGTTCGATGCAAAGCAAGGGCTCTGTGAAACAGGTCCTGAAGAGTCAGCTCGAGCGAGCCAGTGACGTCAGCTGCAAGAACCACAGAGTAACACTGTCATTGGGTGAAGCTCAATGCCAGGTGTTCTGCAGTGATCATGGCTGGTTTTTAATTTGTAATCAAATATTACCTAAAAATAATAACATAAAATCAATCAAATAAAAAAAGAAAGTACAGGGGCCCAAAGTTTTTCTTAGAAGCTTGTCACCTGCGCTGGTGAATGTTGAGGTAGCCTGCAGCCTGTAACCAAGGCTGCCCTTATTCACGGTCAAACTGGGACAGAAAATAGACCCAGGCACCAAAATAAAAGTGACCCCTATTAGTTAACATATGGCCCACGTCTGCACATCGGGCAGTTTTGAACTTGTATAGGCACGCTGTGCAGGTGTTTTGCAAGGTGTGGGAGACTGCAAGCATTTGTGCTTACTGCAGGCAATATTTGTGGTATCATGGAAACTAAGAGTAACAAGCATATGCAATGCAATAGGTCTCGCATTTACGCGAGTTTAAGCTATTGGCATTGTAAATGACAATGTCTTTTATTAATGTTTTAACAACCAAAACATAAATAAAAGGCATTGTCATTTACAATGCCAATAGCTCAAACTCTCGTAAATGTAAGACCTCTTGCATTGCAAATACTTGTTTGTAATGTACTTCGACCACTGCTCCGACCTTGGTCGTGGCTGTCTTGGCCTGCCAGAGAACCTCGAGGTTGGACAAACACACACTGGCACAATCTTCCAGTATGATGAGAGCAGATCTGGCTTGCTGATTAAACTTTTGATTAAACTTTTCCTCCAGCCTCCCTGTGACCTTGCCCAGAAAGCGAAACAGTAAGCAGGGATACAGACTGATGAACAAACCATGCACTGCCAGTTGCATAACAAGGTAGTGAAATAGAACCTGAAGAGTCCTGCTCTTAGCCATGGGCCCTGGTACCACTGCACCTCTTGCACTACTATTGATAGCACTGCTTTAATGGAACAGAAATGTCATGAGCAATCCCAGGATAACTAAGGAAACAGAATAGAAAGTGTGACATATGGGTCCCAGCTAAAGATAAGCCGACCCCCACCCCCAACACCTCACCCCTCAACGCACAGAAACACACGCATAATAATATGAGGGCAAAACATGCCAACACAACAATAAAAGCCATACTCACCAAAGTGGTTCGAACTGTCTGCGATGAACATTAATACCTTGCGCACCAACAATTAACAAGTGATTCCCAAACAGCCAGAAGTCCACAACAGACCAGTGAAACGAAAATGAGCAGCGGAGAAACGAAATCTAGTATTGCTCGGGTGCGGTAGATAAATGAGGGAATCCTGTGTGTGTTGCCGGCCTCTGCGGTCACATGGCTGGGGAGAGTAGTGAGTAGTCTCCTTAACAAGACATCCACTCTCTCGCAACATCCACTGCTTTGCTGACCCACTCTGACCGGATCTACTCCCTCTACCGAGGTAAGTCGTGCATCCTGCAGCAAGACACCCACTTCAGCACGCTTGCCTGTCTACGACATCCCCTGGCTGTCCTGCCTCGAGTCAGGCTACGTCTCACAGTGGGAACTCATGCTTTATATATAGCAGGTCGTTTCTGAGGTAGATGCAGAAACGCCAGGAAGTTCAGTGTGTCAGACTGGGAGTGGCCGCTAGTCTGAGACTGTCAGGTGACTACCTCTCAGCTTCGGGAGTCTCCAAGGAGAGTGAAAGCGAGTGGTTTTGGGGTCGAGCCATTGAAATGAATGCAGATGAAAACAAGCATTTGCAGTGCAATAGGACTCGCATTTACGCGAGACCTATTGCTTTGCAAACAGTAGTGATCACGTACAACGTGAGTGCGTAGGCAAGGTAGGCATGACGACAATGGGAGAGACGGCGGGGGTTTATTTGAAGGCACGGACAACAGAAGGTTGGAGAAGGCACGAACAACGGGAGGGAGGGGGGGAGTAAAGAAGGCACCAAAGCACGTCATGCCTGCAGTAGGCCAGCTGCCATTATCAATAAAGTAAATAGTGCTCACCCACTAGATAAGCGGTACAAAAGGGGGTGGTGATGGACGGAGCATCAGAACCAATCAAACACTCACACCCAGTCAACAGATCTGAGTTTGATCCATCACCGTTCTTTAACCCACTCTGCCACTCCAGTTCAGACATTGCCATATGCAAATCAGTCTGACCCTGTGCCTCATGGGAACAGTCCAGCCCGAACTGCCAAGCCATGTCTTCCCTGGACCGGAAACAAGCTTCCTAGGACTGGTTTCTGGCATTTCAGCCGTCTTCAGCCAGGCTTGCTTGAATCCAGTGGCAAAGTGAGCAAGGGACTCAATGTCTGAGCATACCCTGCCAATTTATGGCGAACAAAGCAGTACAAAAGGGGGTGGTGATGGACAGAGCATCAGAACCAATCAAAAACTCACACCCAGTCAACAGATCTGGGTTTGATCCATCACCATTCTTTAGCCCACTCTGCCACCCCAGTTCAGACATGGCCATATGCAAATCAGTCTGACCCTCTGACTGGGTGTGAGTGTTTGATTGGTTCTGATGCTCTGTCCATCACCACCCCCTTTTGTACTGCTTTGTTCGCCATAAGTTGGCAGGGTATGCTCAGACGTTAAGTCCCTTGCTCACTTTGCCACTGGATTCAAGCAAGCCTGGCTGAAGACGGCTGAAATGCCAGAAACCGGTCCTAGGAAGCTTGTTTCCGGTCCAGGGAAGACATGGCTTGGCAGTTCGGGCTGGACTGTTCCCATGAGGCACAGGGTCAGACTGATTTGCATATGGCCATGTCTGAACTGGGGTGGCAGAGTGGGCTAAAGAACGGTGATGGATCAAACCCAGATCTGTTGACTGGGTGTGAGTGTTTGATTGGTTCTGATGCTCTGTCCATCACTACCCCCTTTTGTACCACTTTGTTCGCCATAAGTTGGCAGGGTATGCTCAGACGTTGAGTCCCTTGCTCACTTTGCCACTGGATTCAAGCAAGCCTGGCTGAAGACGGCTGAAATGCCAGAAACCAGTCCTAGGAAGCTTGTTTCTGGTCCAGGGAAGACATGGCTTGGCAGTTCGGGCTGGACTGTTCCCATGAGGCACAGGTTCAGACTGATTTGCATATGGCCATGTCTGAACTGGGGTGGCAGAGTGGGCTAAAGAACGGTGATGGATCAAACCCAGATCTGTTGACTGGGTGTGAGTGTTTGATTGGTTCTGATGCTCTGTCCATCACCACCCCCTTTTGTACCTCCCACTAGATAAAGCATGCCATGTTAGGAGCGAAGTAAAAGGTCCAGTCCATATGGGCGGCAACAAATGGAGACAGGGTGTTACCGTGGCGGGACTAACAAGCCTCCTAATGAATTGGAAGCCAGCGTTTACCAAGGACATGGAAACCAGACAATTACAAATATATCGGAGAGTGGGCGAGGCTTCCAGAGCACTTTCACAACATACCCTACTACAGCATGCCTCACAGAGCATGCACCTTGCAACGCTAGGCTCGACATAAAAACTGTCTCACTGACCATAAAACAGGCCCACAAACATCTATCAGACCGGCCCACACACTGACATGTCAGACCAGCCCTTCTGACATTGCCAAATTGCTCTATAGGCCAGTCCGACCCTGCCTGTATCCATCCCGCCTTGTGCCACTTTCCTTCACTTATCATCTCTTTATGTCACTTTTGTGTGTTCTTGTCATCTGTTTCCCCCTTTGTCATTCTTTTCATCTTTGTCTTTCACATTCTTTGTCTCTTTTCTACCTTTTTCCCTATGTCTCTGGGTCAAAGTTTAATGAAGAAATATAACTCACGTCCCCAAAACTGAGTGCCCACCACCTGCAACCATTGGCACAAATTAAGCACTGCAGCGCTCCCTAAGCAAATAAGGCAACCTCTGCTTCCTACATTATGTAGAAATCTGCAAACATATAACAAGACAGAAGGTTATACCCCCCTAAGGTCTTGATAGACCTCTCTCCATTGATGCAAACATTCTTTCAGTGCTTAATTTGAGCTGGAAGTTGCCGGTGGTGGTTACCGGCACTTATTTAAGTGAATCAGAGGAAAAACACACACATCAGGAAGATGGAGGAAGCGGAGACTTGCAAAAGCAAAATTAAGGGTCAGGGAGTATCTGGTAGTGGATAAAAGTGGCATGAGGTGGATTTAAGACTACTAGCCTTGGTATTTATGAGCTGACTTTTATTAGCGGAGGCTGCATACTTCTGAGATGAGCTCCGGGCACCGGCACTCTTTCTTTTACAAATTAAGCACTACATTCTTCACATGCTTTATTGTATTTTGAGAAAAGGGTTTGTTAGAAAGGTATAATTTATGGTGACAGGCCTCACTGTCAGACATTGTAAGTTCTGCAGATGGAGATTTACTCATGTGGCTGAGTATAGATTTCTGAAATTCTGGGTTGCACAACCGTTTGTAGGAGTACAACTGGTAACCTTTTGTGAACTTCCATTTCCTTTCATGTGAAACCATTCTGCATACGTCATTCACAGAGTGTTCAGCTGTGCATACAAGAATGGTTTCTTATTAGTCCAACAGCACTTTTAATGTTACACCACTCTCTGCCACTCCAATTTACTCCACTCCACTGTACGCCACTCCACTCTATGCCACTCTACTCTACACGCTACTCCACACAGTACTACTCTGCAGCACTCTATACCACTCCATGCCACCCCCTTACCTGCACCCAGGCGGCAAACTTAGTGGCCGCCCTGGGTGGCAGTATGTCACTACTGTCAGACAGCCTTCTTCGTCCATTGGTGTGTTATTGTGTCATTCACATTTTTCTTTCACCCGCTACATCTTACAGCATGGCACAGTGGATCAGCCACTTCAACCATTTGCTAACTTCCCTGTGAGTAACGGCATTCTGCCCTTTAATGGTGAGCACATACACAAATAAAGTAGTTTCGTCAAGTGCCAGGGACTACTAATGTCTGCTTTTTCAGGGGAAAAAAAACCTAAATTTGCTTTCAGAGCACATTTCTTTTAGATTAATGAAGACCTGACAGCTTTCACAACTATAACGTTTTGCAAAACCTGTGAAAAAACCAAACACGCATTGACAAAGCAAAACGGCTGGTGGCCATCACCAAATCTATTGGCTTTACCAATGCTTGTTTCTTTAAACCTATTGACCCAAATATTCTCTTTAAACACTCTTTGAAATTAGGTTGTAAAATATAGGCAGTTGTGACACCCTCAGGTCACATGGCATTAAGAGGCCCTCTGCTGCTTTTTCATTTGTTTTTTGTGCTACATAAAATGGCAATTGCACAGTATCAGCCATCTAAAAAACTAATTTGTTGGAAAGCCCCGACTTTACGTTTTGCTCCTCATAGAAATACTGAACGGAATAAAGACCCCCATACAATGGAAGTTTTCTCCCACATATGAAAGTCTTGCTTTCTCTCTTTCTGACTTCTGTTATTCATTAAGTCTTTATGGAATGCATTTTTATTCCAAAAATATTGTATAACCAACAATATAACCTCAAATTGTCAGTTAAGAAAATGTATATTTCTTGGTACTTTTCCCGTCATAATTTCGAAGGTAGCCCGGCTTTCAAAAAAACTATTTCATTTCCTACAAGAATGTATTTTTGAGGAATGAAGGTTTTGTGTTTTTTCTCTTTTGTACTCCATCCCAGAAATAGATCTGTTTTTAGATGTTTACACTGCAGTCACCGAGGCCTAATTCGCAAGCATTTCCACTTCGACGTCGTATATCATGTTCACAAAGACGCTCCTGGATCAAATTTAGAAATTTAGAGATGCCTGGAGCATGGGTCCCATGTCTATATGTAGAAGTATTTCACTAGATTTTGCTCCAAGAATCGCTAGATTTACTCCTGCAAATATTTTTGAACACGGTATATGATGATCACCTAAGTTTAATAAGCTGTAGGGGAGATATTTATGAATCAAGACTGTGCTGGTTGTTTAGTCAGATATAAAGGATTTTTCTGAGGAAATGGCTGTCAGGATTTCTTCCCGGGAAACCAAGAGCAAGAGGCAAGTGTTCAAGAAAGATCAAAGTTGACACAGAAACTATGATAGCAAGAAACTGTGGATTGGCTTTAGGGGTCTGGCCCACGGAAACATTCCCTTCTAGACTGGGGCCAACTGAGACAGTGGAACACTAGCATGTTTCCCATAAAAAGGGTCAGAACTAGTAAGATGGTGCCTGGGAGCTTCTCCCATGATATATGTCTGCCACTCTTGCTTAGAACGACACTGGCATTGCGTTCCTCACCGTTGTCTTCTCTGTGCCTTGTTTTGTGTTCCCTTTGCAGAGTTTTCACTGCTTTTCCTGTTACCTTATTCCCCGTCACCACCTCTCAGAGTTTGGTTCAGTACGACTGTGTGTGGTGGTCTCTCTGCATCCTCCAAGCCCGTTCCCTCAAGGGTCTTGGCCGTTTGCTGATGCTTTCCGGCTCTTCAGCTCTAGCACCTTTGAAGTATCGGGTGAGTCATTTCTTACACTTGCATTGTAACGTGTACCACTGAGTACTGGGCCAATTCATTCTCTACTGTTGCTCAGCATCTCCTTATCCTAGGACAAAGCCCAGACGTCACCCTAACACTGCCATTTTATGTGTAAATTTCTGAGAAGTTCCTCCTGTAGTGTCAGAAGACAGGTGTGTTCTGTTCTCTCTCCCTTCACTCACCCTTACCCCTATTTTCCCCATGAGGACGCTTTCTTTCAGGCAGTTTCCACTTATTTACCTCTAGAGGTGTCCCTTTAGGCAGATTGCAGGTTTAATCTTCAAATCCATTGTCTCTGAAAATATCTGATTCTTCACCGCCTGCTTCAATTAATAAAGCTGGGCTGGCCAAGTAGGACACAAGGCAGCTCCTGAGCTACTAAGGTGTAGAAGCAATGCTCCTGGGTATGGTGTTGACAGAACTTAATTTGTAAATGAAAGAGTGCCAGAGCCCGACACGCCTACTCAGAAGGTCGCGGCCAGTGCAATTAAATATCGAGCTCTTTAATTCAGACATTCAAGTCATTCCAGACACTCCCTGTGATTTCATGACTCTTGCAAATTCCTGATTTCTCCCTTAGTGATGGTTTTTCGTCTTTGTCTTGCTCCGTCTTTCTGATTTGTGTGTTTTTCCCTCTTTTGCTCTTGGGGAATATATGATGCGGAAAAATAAGTGCTGGTGGTCTCCACCAGCAACCACCTGCTCAAACTAAATTATTGGGTTGATAATGAAGTATTGAAATATTTAATAAATTCAAATTTCCTACAACCGCCTTCAAATCACTTTGCCTTATTTAGACTCTATATATTTTTTAATTTGTGTTGTGAGATCAATCATGTGGTGCCAAAGTTCATACATATGGCCTTGGCGGAGAAAACCTTCAAACCCTGCTGAACAGGGTTGTCCTTGCTTGCTACCCTCACTCATTGGGCTGGTATTAAAACCTTTTGCAGGGTTACTTTTAGCTCGCAGTCACGCACTGGAGCTGCAGAGAAGGATGTGCTCCGAGAATGTTTGAGTACTGGGTGACTGATACTTTAAAATCCTACTTGTGCTGAATGGCACACATGAGAGGTGGGCTTGTGATGGAGTGGGCCCAAGCACTGGGTCTGATTCTGTCAAATGGAACCTGCATGGTCTGATGGACTGGCATTCCTTGAACCCGGTGACTTTGTGGAGTAGTAGAATCAATGAGATCTGTAGGGTATGTTCTTGAGGAATTAAATACTCTAAAAATCCTGATACTGGTGTACATTGCTGATACATGTCCAGGTGGTGACAACGATGTATCGACAACGATGTATCAACCATTGCTGTAGCTTCCCATAAACTTGGCAGTAAAATCCATTGGCGAACATTATGGCTTATACTGGGTGTGGAGTGCGATTCCTCAACTAATTTGACATTTTGTGCCAATAATAGGCAAATAGGTGCAAACAATTTAAGTACTATTTTGCACTCTATTTTACCAAAACTTAATTTCTGATGGTAAATCAAAGCATGGAAGTATTGTGTAAACTCTATGAGCTAGGAACATTGTTTTGTTAAAATGTGAAAATTATGTAGCAGATGATTGATTAGGTGGTAAATGTGGCAAACACTGCAGCTGCAGAATCACATAATTCCAGTGGCCTGTTGTTACCCTAATCACAATGAGAGACTGGTTGGAGTACCTCGACATAAATTGGGGAAAGGGGGGGCACCTAATTTGGTTTCGCCCCGGGTGCTATTGTGAAATGGCCAGTCCTGCCTGTGCTCGCCTCGCCACCTCCCCTCCCCTCCATCTTTCCCGCGCGGGAGTCTTGGCGGCAGGATACATTTCCTCCCTCAGATTTTGCCGAGCCGCTGGTATCTGCTCATCACATCGGGCTGCAGCGCTGGAGCGGAAGCGGGTCAAAGGCGGCGGATTAGAACTTCAGAGAGCGGCTCGCGCAGCGAGAGGCGCGAGGAAGGCCTGCTTTCAAGGCAGCGCCGCGAGACGCAAGTCTGACGTCAGCGTGCAGCCGGGCCATCCAAGCTAATTATTGTGATTAATAAAACGAGTCCTATGACGCCAAGAACTGTTGGAGAGGGATTGATGCTGCCCAAAGCGTGCCTACGGGGAGCTGATGTATGTCTACCTCTCAGAAATATTTGTCCAGAAGGGAATGGAGCGTTTCAGATTTGTATTAGGCACATACTGCTCAACAGAGTTTTTTGGCGCACAAAGGAGGTAAAATAACATCGAAACAACATATCAGCAATAAACAACAAGACTTCATGGGTGGGGTTTGCAAACGGACTTGGTAGATATCAGGTGCACGTGCATGCATCTTCTATCTCCATGGAGCAAACACTGGCTTTGGATTCACGGGTGTCTACTGGTGAGCAATAAACACGCGGACTGAGGACTCAGGGGTAGGTGGATAGTTCACAGGCTGCTCAGGGGTGGACACGTTCACAGGCTCAAAAGTGGGCATGTAGTCCTCAAGCTCGGAGGGTGGACAAGTAGCACACAGGTTCGAGGGTGGACAAGTAGCACACAGGTTCGAGGGTGGACAAGGAGCACACAGGCTCGCGGGTGGAGAAGTAGCACACAGGCTTGAGGGAATGCAAGTAGCACACAGGTTTAAGGAAGGTTTACGAGTTCAGGGGTGGGCAAGCAGCAAACTGGTTCCACAATGGCAAGTAGCACATAGGGTTGAGGCAAGTAGCACACAGGCTCGAGGGTGGACAAGCAGCACACAGGCACCAGGGTGGACCAGGAGCACACAGGTTTGAGGTAAGGGTGGGCGACAATTTCTGTTCCGCTCGCGGAAATTGCGAAATGTCGACATTTTCGCGTTCCGCGCAGAACGCGAAAATGTAAAAACTTCCACGATCCGTGAGGGCACGGAAATATGCAGGGCAGGATTCATTCTGGCACGATGCTCCTGTCATTTTAAACCTTAGGAAGCACTTACAGATATAAATAAAGCAGGTGCCCGAGTTGAAGGTCAAATTCAGTAACGCATTAATCAGCACAAAAGATTTGTGAGCACGGTGGATGCGAGGTAGGTGTGCTTTCTCCCCATATCTACCGTCAGCAATTTGCTGTAATCATTGATGGAGGTCTGTGCATCCATGGGTTTCTCGAGCGCAATCCCCGTGTAGTTCCTGACACCAGGAGGTTCTGTCTCCTCATCTGCTGCTCTGGTCGGTCTCTGACCCTTTATAAACAAGAGGCATGTGAACTGCATAGAAGCCCCGCCCCACACACTGGCGGTGTGCAACGTCTTCCCACCCTTTCCCCACTATGATGGACAGCTCACTCGAGGGACCCCGGCGCTCATCGGCGCGGTGGCAAAGTTACAGACACACATGGTCGCTGGAGACAACTCTTCTGGCCCTTTACGCAGCTGTAGTGTAGGAAAAGCACTATACATTTACCCAACGAGGTAGCACTTACTGATTAGCCAGTAGAAAGTACTCCAGTTGAGTAGAGGTATTGCACAAAACGGTGGCATCTTCTTGGGTGAATATGCAGGGCAGGATTCATTCTGGCACGATGCTCCTGTCACAAAAATTAAACCTCTACAGGAAGCACTTTCAGATATAAATAAAGCAGGTGCCCGAGTTGAAGGTCAAATTCAGTAACGCATTAATCAGCACAAAATCTCCGCGATCACGCGAAATTTCGCGTCATCGCAGAGATTTTTTGCCGTTTCGCGATATTGCAAAAGGCACTTTCGCAAATCCCGCCCACCCTTATTTTGAGGGTGGTTTACGAGTTCAGGGGTGGGCAAACAGCCTGGTCCCACAATGGCAAGTAGCACATAGGGTTGAGGCAAGTAGCACACAGGCTTGAGGGTGGACAAGCAGCACACAGGTGTGAGACGTGGGCCTGATATATGCTGTCCACTAGTTGTAGTGGGCACCCTGTATCAGTCCAAACAACCCCTTATGGTGAATAGGTTAAAGACAACCTTTATTGAAAGGTATCCTAGGGGTAGCTATGGAGAGCAGCCTTCAGGCTAAGTCTTGAAGGAATGTAAAGCAGCTTGTTTTACCAGTCTATAATCTCTTGAATGACCAAATGAAAGGACAACCACACCAGGTATATATTTAAAATATATGTATTTAAGATAAACACACCCCTCTAGTCTCTTTATGAGACTGGAGTTCAAAGTACTTAAGTTACAAGTGAGCAATCAACAGTAATAGCACAAATAAACATTTGGGCCCTAGGGGCGTACCAAACCATATACCAATAAAGTGGTATAAGAACCACGACTGAGCTAGACACAAGGCCTAGAGCCTGTAGAAGTGCTTGGACCAGAAGGAACCACTTAAGGTAGTGACACAGGGGACCCACGGAGGACACGTGCAGTGTGAGAACACAGCCGTGAATCGCCGTTTACTTCTATGGGGAATGTAGCGGTTGGAAATTTAGAGTTTAAGGACACTTAGAAGATATCTACGAGCTAACCCTTTTGGACTTAGAGGTGTCTAGGACCAACACCCACGGGAGCACCGGAGTACTCGAGTTACCTCACCCAGGGAAGGCGGGTGCATAGGTGTCAAATGGTGTCGGGTCACGTCGCTGTTTTCAATGGAAGCTGCTCAGGAAGTGCTGCTGCCGTGAAGAGGAGAAGTGTCCGGAGAGATCCAAGCCTGGATCTAGGATGGAAGGAACCTGAAAGCAGAGGGGACAGAGTCTGGGTCACTTACCAGTGACCAAGGGCACGATAGATCAATGCCCACAGATGTCGGGTGCTTCAGGTGAGTTGACGGGTGTCTTGACTCTTCAGCCACGAGGTCCAGGAGGCGCCGATGATGACCAGGAGCTGGATTCGAGCTGTCCCACGAAGTCTGTCGAGTGCTGCGGTGTCGGCGACCAGATTGGACCCAACAAGCCTTGGCAACGGCAAGTCACTTGGAATCAGAGAAAGGATGTCGGTGCAGACCAGCAAGGTCTGGGGGACTCACCCAGTGAGGGTAAGTCGGGGCACGTGTGGAGCAACCAGGAAAGCTTAATCAGAAGAGGAGTTGCCTTCGTGGGGACCTACTAGCCAACGGCCTAGCGATCGCGAAGGAGCCTTGAGCGGTCGTACTGGAAACTGGCCCACAGGTCACTCGTGGAGTGGAGGCCAGAAATCTTCGGTGCAGGAGGTGCTCAAGGCTGGGGCTACTCAGAGCCCAAAACACAACTTCGAGGAAGGTCAGGAAGATGATGGATCAGCAAAAGATCACGGTGTCCAGGGGTCACGGTTCCACGTCACCCACGGGCCTCAGCTTTGCTGTGGACTCAGGGTAGCCTCGGGGAAGTCTGGAAATCCACCTCTGGTGATGCAAAGACTTCGGCGTCCGGCGGGAGCTTCAGTGAAGCAGACCGGTCAGTTGCTTCTTTGGTGCCTGCCAAGCAGGGTAGTCACTCCTTGACCCCAAGGGAGATTTTTTCAGTCTTCTAGGCAAAGTAGAACATCGAAGGTACAGGATATATGTTGCAGAGTTTCGTCCAGGGTAATCTAAAGTCGCAAGGACTGGGTTCCCATACTTATACAAAGTTTGGGGGTTGGATATACTCTAGGGACCCACCTATGTGGGGGGTTTGGAAAGAGGGGTGGTTACACCCATTTCCTTTGTCCAGTTTTGCGCCAGAGCAGGGGCTCCTGCAACCGGTTTGAACTGGACTATGCACAGGGACACCAAGTGTGCCCCCAGTGCAGGACTTCAAAGCACCAGAGAGTGCTCCCGCCCAGCCCCAATACACAGGAAACCTATTTTCCAGGCCTCCCCTGCCGGAGTTTCGGTCAGCAGCAGGAGGCCAGACCCGTGTCTGTGGCAGTGGCATCCATTTTGTGATGCCAGGGCTGTAGAAAGTCTTTACCGGGTTAGACCAGTGCGAACATGTCTCTCCCTCTAGAAGGGTGGAATGCTACCCCCACCGCCAGAACTGGCGGGGGGGGGGTAGTATTCCAAAGCGTTTGACACCAAACACGCCCTGTTTCCGTGCAGCCAGTCCAAAGTTAGCATTTACCGCGCGGTTATAATGCACTTAAGAGTATATGGTCAGGCTGCACCACAAACGGCATCAGAGGAGGTACTCCGAACGCTGCAGAGGGGCTCTGCTCATGCAGGGGCACCCTCTCACATAAATACCAAGCACTCTGCCTTCAGGTTTGTTAAGGCCTGCCATAGGAGTGACTTATAGGTTTTATATGTGTGTGCAATGGTAGTGATATAGGTAGCCTATACCACAGTAAGGGGTTCAAGCACCACCTTACCCAGGCTGCAGTAGCAGACCTGTGGTGTCATTTTGGAGTGCTTCCCAGGGGAGGCATAATACATGCTTCAGCCCCTGGTAGGCCTCTGAGGTACCTATGGCCTAGGTACATAGTATACCATATACTAGGGTCTTATAAGGCACTCCAGACTCCAATTAGAAATGTACCTAATGTACATGGAAACCATTTTAGAGAGGAAGCAGCTAGGCTGGGGTCCTGATTAGCAGGGCCACAGCCAGACTAAGGTCGAAAAATAGTGAAACACCAACAAAAGATCCTACTCTCCTACAACAGGCACCAGGGTGGACCAGGAGCACACAGATTTGAGGGTGGTTTACAAGTTCAGGGGTGGGCAAGAAGCACACTGGGCCCACAATGGCAAGTAGCACATAGGGTTGAGGCAAGTAGCACACAGGCTTGAGGGTGGACAAGGAGCACACAGGTTTGAGGGTGGAGAAGGAGCACAAAGGCTCGAATGTGGACAAGGAGCACACAGGCTCCAGGGTGGACAAGGAGCACACAGGTTTGAGGGTGGACAAGGAACACACAGGCTCCAGGGTGCAGCTGCGGTACGTGCAGGTAAGAGCGGTGGGGGGATTTCGACATACGACCACGAGGGAAAATTAATTATTTATTTTATTTTCCCTCACGGTCATATGTTGAAATACCCCCACAGCAGGCCCCACCACCCTACCGCTCTGACCTACATGGGCTGCGGCTGCCAGGGTGGACACACCGGTTTGAGGGTGGTTTGATAGTTCACAAGTTCAAGGATGGGCAAACAATACCGGCTGTACGATGGCAAGTACCATTTAGGGCCGAGGCAATTAGCACACATGCTTAAGGCATGTAGCACACAGGCTCAAGGGAGGGTAAGTGGCACACAGGCTCAAGGGTGGTAAGTAGCACAAAGGCTTCAGGGTTATCAAGTGCCTTTCAAGCTCACGGCAAGCATCCCACAAGCCAAATGCAAGCAGTGCACAGGCTTGAGTGCGGTCAAGTGGCACACAGGCTAAAGTCAAAAAGCGCACAGACGCAGGATTGGGCAAGTAGCGCACAGACTCAAGATTGGGCACGTAGCACAAAGGCTAAATGCAAGTAGCACACTGACTCAAGATTGGGCAAGTAGCGCACAGGCTAAAGGCAAGTAGGGCACAGGCTCAAGGGTGGGCAAGAAGCGCACAGGCTCAAGACAAATAGCGCACCGTCTAAAGGCAAGTAGGGCACAGGCTCAAGGGTGGGCAAGAAGCGCACAGGCTCAAGACAAGTAGCGCACAGGCAAAAGGCAAGTAGGGCACAGGCTCAAGGGTGGGCAAGAAGCGCACAGGCTCAAGACAAGTAGCGCACAGGCTAAAGGAAAGTAGGGCACAGGCTCAAGGGTGGGCAAGAAGCACACAGGCTCAAGACAAGTAGCGCGCAGGCTAGAGGCAAGTAGGGCACAGGCTCAAGGGTGGGCAAGAAGCGCATAGGCTCAAGACAAATAGTGCACATGCTAAAGGCAAGTAGGGAACAGGCTCAAGAGTGGGCAAGAAGCGCACAGTCTCAAGACAAGTAGCTCACAGGCTCAAGGGAAGTAGCACACAGGCTCAAGGGTGAGCAAGTGCCATGCAGGCTTAAGGCAAGTAGCACACAGATTCAAGGGTGGGCAAGTAGCGCGCTGGCTAAAGGCAAGTACTACACAGGCTCATGGCAGGTTGCATACAGGCTCAGGGGTGCACAAGGAGAACTGAAGCTTCAGGGTGAGCACGTAGTGCACAGTCTCAAGGGTGGGCAAGGAGCACACAGGCTTGAGGCAAGCAGCACACAGGTTCGAGGAGAAGCGAGTAACACACTGGCTTGAGGATGAGCAAGTAGCTCAAAGGCGTATGGGTAGATAGGTACCACACAGGCTTGAGGCAAGTAGTGTACAGGCTAAAAGTGGCAAGTAGTATACAGGCTCGAGGGTGGGCAAGGAGCCTTCAGGATTGAAGGTGGTCAAGTAGTGCACGGACTGAAGGGTGGGCAGGTACTTCACTGGCTGCAGGGTGGGCAAATAACACACAGGCTTAGGGTCTGCGATATGGGTAGGCAAGTAGCATACAGGCTTGAGGGTGGGCAGGAAGCACACAGGCACAAAAACATCGATTTTAGCACCGTGTTAGTTTCAGGAAACAGAATAATGCATGTAATAATACTAAATGCAAAATCCTGAAAAAATACCACATAAATGTGGCTAGCGTGCAGCAGCAGTAAATATTCATGTGATGTGAGTTATATTACTACTACCATTTATTTGGCATTTATTAGACTTTGGAGAACCCTCCAGGGGCGCTCTGCTCCCCTGATGGTGCTGCAGTGCGGCTCACGTCGCATTGTACAGCGCAGAGCGGCAGCATCCAGAGTCAGACCGTGGAAACCAGCTTCACAGGAGGACAGCCCCAGGGAGCAACCGAACAGGCAGACAGTAAGCAGGCATAATCACATCCTTTCTTGTTCATTAACCTGACAGCAGCAGTACTCCCTAGCAGGGCTTGGCAGGGCCCGCGCTGCGCAGCCTCCAGGCCCACGGCCACTGCTGCAGCCAGGGGCAGGGAAGAGAAAGGTGTCATTATAGAAATTCAAATAAGTCCCTCCTGTCCCCCCTGCTGCCAAGGAACACGCAGAGCCCCAAATTAGGCCCGCATATTGTCCCAGGGGACTGGAATGAAGGTGTGAATGGCAGGAAGGGGGGGGGGTAGCAGGGTGAGCAGGGCAGGTTGGCCATTTCACTCTAAGCAAGGTGGGAGGGATATTGCTGTGCGATTCCCTTCGTCCTACATGTTACCATCTGGGGTCGTATTACGCATTGGCATTATTGCGCCCGGCGCACCTTTTTAAAGGTGTGCCGGGCGCAAACAATGCCAATGTGCCCCATTATGGTGAATGCGCTGCCCCCCAGGGCAGCCGCTATCTCGCGCTGCCCTGGGGCCAGCGCACTCATCTGAATACACGGAGCAGCCGTTCCGTGTTTTCACAGTACAGGCGGCACCCGCCTGCACTTTCAAAGGGGATTAGGATCCCCTTGCAGGCGGGTGCAGTCAGTGACTGTACTCGCCTGCAAGGGGATGTCTGGGGGGTCCATGGGACTCCCTTTACTCTCTGCAAAGGGCTGCTCTAAGGGGGGGCACTGATAATGCCCCCCCTTTTTAAATGGCGCACTGTCAGTGCGCCTCCTAATGGCTTCTTTGACTCTGCATCTGGGTCTGTAATATGGCAGGGGCGCAGAGTCAAAGAAATCCCCTCATTTGCATAGGGCATGCCCCTATGCAAAGGAGAGAACACCCTCTCTTGATATCACTGGCGCTTTAAGTGTGCCAGCGCTATCGGTATTATAGAAGGGGAAGCACAATGTTTGCACCCCCTTCTATAATACCAAAGTGCCCCGGAGGCGTGCAAAGCGGTTGCAAACGCCTGTGGCGCCACCATCTGTAATACGGCCCCTGATGGGGTTATTTACTACCCACCCTCAACATCTTTATGGTTGGGAAACATTGCATAATGAGGCCCAATTGTTCTTCAGGCTGCCTGCCGAGACTCCACCCGGACATTGACCCTTGATGACCACTTTACAGGCCATAGACTTCAGTGGCTGCAAGGATAGTGATGGGGAAGAAGGCTGACCTATCCCAGGCCAGCTCTAAACCTGCTCCAAGAACCTGCTCCCAAGATGCTCTGCGTGAACCCCAAGAGGCCGTTGCAGGGCCGTCAGTGGGAGTCCGTGGGTGCAGAGCCGCATTCATTAATCACTACCTACCTAGCGAGTAGATCGGGAAGGCTCGTTTGTAACAAAGGATGTGAACCAGCCCCTCTCCTTTTACTCCCATGGTACAGATTTACACATTTTAGGAATCCACAGAGGTTTCAATGAGCACTGCAGAAGCTCTGTGAGTTTCAACACAAGCTTGTTCATCTTTCTTTTTTGTGTGCACATCCAAAACATTTCCAAGTGTGAATTGTGCATAGTGTGCAAGAGCACGTGCAAAAAGTGCTCTCGTGAGCGAAGTAGCAGTATCTGAGAGAGGCTGTGGAAAAGGTGTATACATTTGTGGGTCTTCCAAAACTTTCAGGGCACACTCCCTTTGCCTCACACGAAAATCGACGCATGAGAAAATCTTTTTATGAGTGCACAACAATGGTTTGTAAATGACGGGAGTGTTTTTGTGGGTTCCAGCTGCACTTACACACAGAGATAGCTTTGCCATCCGACCTACACTATAAATGCATCACGCGAACACCCTGAAATCCAGGCATAAAGTCAGCCCACCTGGACCTACATTGGACACCCATGGTTCAGCATATGTGGTCAAGAGGCGACAGCCCCCATTACACGAAACCCCATTCCTCGAAATCCCATTAGTAGAAAAGAAACTCAGTGACTGAAGGAAGTTTATATCTATATGATGGGGTAGACCCATAGGGTTGGTTGAAATACCCAATTACCGACTCAGTGGGAATCATTCAGTATTAGAGCAACAAGCCCTTTCCAATTCTATACCACCACAAAGCGCCTGCAGTTTTTATTTATGAACTGAGCGCAGTTAAAAATAGTTTCTTGAGCAGCGGGCGAACAATAAAGCCGAGCAGCGCTTTATGCTGGATAAGAGGCGCGTGTTTGCCGCGCGGCAGCGGAGCTTTTAACTAAATAACTAAATGGCACTGAGTGGAGAAAATGGGAGGGGTGCTGAGAGCCCACAATGGGTCTCTCTGTTACACCTTAATGTCTTTCGGGAGTTGATGAATGCGACAAAAACACGTGAGGGCCTCGTGGCGCTGAACGGGACGCGGTGCAGCGTTTCCACGAGAAGAGATTACCGCGCGACGAAGAAGAGTTTGAAAATAAATTGCAAAGAAATCTGGACCTGCACCTATGGCACGTTGTGGATGGTCAGTGAGAGGGTCAGGAGCCTTTCTAGCCCAGCCTAGACCCTCTGCAGCCTTTGCACTGTTGGCTAGCTGGCTCCTCTATGAGGACTTGCCTCAGTAGCCCACCCCAACCCAGCCGCCAGGAGCTGCTCTGATCATTTCTGTCATAGATACTGCACATAGTTAAAGTGTTCCTTAGATGACAAGCTGAGTCTCTGAGCCGTGGGGTTCTCACCGCCGCCCACCTTTCACCTCTCATCTCCATGGCTCCTTTGTTGGCCCTGCTGAATTAAGAATGTCTTCTTGATGTCACTCTCAGGTTCAGGTGCCATATATGGATCCCTGTGAGCCACCAGCAGCTGGTGTTCCCCTGAATGCCCCCACTTTATCCATTGCCTACTGACTATTGACGTACAAACACAACTCAGTGTTGGACAGACTAAATCACTGTTTGAGGATAAGCGGTCCATTCATCAAGACTGCTTCCCTTCCTGCTATCTTTGAATCTGTCATCAAGAGCTACTTCTATCAGCTATGCAAAGGCAAGAGAGTGCCCCTGCCTCTCCCACCCCGTCAGCAGGGACCTCCAGAGATGCTCCACCACTCAGACTCCACTCCCCAGCAGCAAGAAACCATTGTCAGGGAGCATCCATCAACATACACTTGACTCCGGCCACCCCGTCAACAGAGACCTCCAGAGATGCTCCACCACTCAGACTCCACTCCCCAGCCGCAAGAATCCATTGTCAGGGAGCATCCATCAACATACACTTGACTCCGGCAACCCCGTCAGCAGGGACCTCCAGAGATGCTCCACCACTCAGACTCCACTCCCCAGCAGCAAGAAACCATTGTCAGGGAGCATCCATCAACATACACTTGACTCCGGCAACCCCGTCAACAGGGACCTCCAGAGATGCTCCACCACTCAGACTCCACTCCCCAGCAGCAAGAAACCATTGTCAGGGAGCATCCATCAACATACACTTGACTCCGGCAACCCCGTCAACAGGGACCTCCAGAGATGCTCCACCACTCAGACTCCACTCCCCAGCAGCAAGAAACCATTCTCAGGGAGCATCCATCAACATACACTTGACTCCGGCCACCCCGTCAGCAGGGACCTCCAGAGATGCTCCACCACTCAGACTCCACTCCCCAGCAGCAAGAAACCATTGTCAGGGAGCATCCATCAACATACACTTGACTCCGGCAACCCCGTCAACAGGGACCTCCAGAGATGCTCCACCACTCAGACTCCACTCCCCAGCAGCAAGAAACCATTGTCAGGGAGCATCCATCAACATACACTTGACTCCGGCAACCCCCTCAGCAGGGACCTCCAGAGATGCTCCACCACTCAGACTCCACTCCCCAGCAGCAAGAAACCATTGTCGGGGAGCATCCATCAACATACACTTGACTCCGGCAACCCCGTCAGCAGGGACCTCCAGAGATGCTCCACCACTCAGACTCCACTCCCCAGCAGCAAGAAACCATTGTCAGGGAGCATCCATCAACATACACTTGACTCCGGCAACCCCGTCAGCAGGGACCTCCAGAGATGCTCCACCACTCAGACTCCACTCCCCAGCAGCAAGAAACCATTGTCAGGGATCATCCATCAACATACACTTGACTCCGGCAACCCCTTCAGCAGGGACCTCCAGAGATGCTCCACCACTCAGACTCCACTCCCCAGCAGCAAGAAACCATTGTCGGGGAGCATCTATCAACATACACTTGACTCCGGCAACCCCTTCAGCAGGGACCTCCAGAGATGCTCCACCACTCAGACTCCACTCCCCAGCAGCAAGAAACCATTGTCAGGGAGCATCCATCAACATACACTTGACTCCGGCAACCCCGTCAGCAGGGACCTCCAGAGATGCTCCACCACTCAGACTCCACTCCCCAGCAGCAAGAAACCATTGTCAGGGAGCATCCATCAACATACACTTGACTCCGTCAACGCCGTCAACAGAGACCTCCAGAGATGCTCCACCACTCAGACTCCACTCCCCAGCAGCAAGAAACCATTGTCAGGGAGCATCCATCAACATACACTTGACTCCGGCAACCCCGTCAGCAGGGACCTCCAGAGATGCTCCGCCACACAGACTCCACTCCCCAGCAGCAAGAATCCATTGTCGGGGAGCATCCATCAACATACACTTGACTCCGGCAACCCCGTCAGCAGGGACCTCCAGAGATGCACCACCACTCAGACTCCACTCCCCAGCAGCAAGAAACCATAGTCAGGGAGCATCCATCAACATACACTTGACTCCGGCAACCCCGTCAGCAGGGACCTCCAGAGATGCTCTACCACTCAGACTCCACTCCACAGCAGCAAGAAACCATTGTCAGGGAGCATCCATCAACATACACTTGACTCCGTCAACGCCGTCAACAGAGACCTCCAGAGATGCTCCACCACTCAGACTCCACTCCCCAGCAGCAAGAAACCATTGTCAGGGAGCATCCATCAACATACACTTGACTCCGGCAACCCCTTCAGCAGGGACCTCCAGAGATGCTCCACCACTCAGACTCCACTCCCCAGCAGCAAGAAACCATTGTCAGGGAGCATCCATCAACATACACTTGACTCCGGCAACCCCGTCAGCAGGGACCTCCAGAGATGCTCTACCACTCAGACTCCACTCCCCAGCCGCAAGAATCCATTGTCAGGGAGCATCCATCAACATACACTTGACTCCGGCAACCCCGTCAGCAGGGACCTCCAGAGATGCTCCGCCCCTCAGACTCCACTCCCCAGCAGCAAGAAACCATTGTCAGGGAGCATCCATCAACATACACTTGACTCCGGCAACCTCGTCAACAGAGACCTCCAGAGAGGCTCCACCACTCAGACTCCACTCCCCAGCAGCAAGAAACCATTGTCAGGGAGCATCCATCAACATACACTTGACTCCGGCAACCCCGTCAGCAGGGACCTCCAGAGATGCTCCACCACTCAGACTCCACTCCCCAGCAGCAAGAAACCATTGTCAGGGAGCATCCATCAACATGCACTTGACTCCGGCAACCCCTTCAGCAGGGACCTCCAGAGATGCTCCACCACTCAGACTCCACTCCCCAGCAGCAAGAAACCATTGTCAGGGAGCATCCATCAACATACACTTGACTCCGGCAACCCCGTCAGCAGGGACCTCCAGAGATGCTCCACCACTCAGACTCCACTCCCCAGCAGCAAGAAACCATTGTCAGGGAGCATCCATCAACATACACTTGACTCCGGCAACCTCGTCAACAGAGACCTCCAGAGAGGCTCCACCACTCAGACTCCACTCCCCAGCAGCAAGAAACCATTGTCAGTTAGCATCCATCAACATACACTTGACTCTGGCAACCCCGTCAACAGGGACCTCCAGAGAAATTCCACCACTCAGACTCCACTCCCCAGCAGCAAGAAACCATTGTCAGGGAGCATCCATCAACATACACTTGACTCCGGCAACCCCTTCAGCAGGGACCTCCTTCCTCGAGACGAACGGATCCCTCGACCCATCAGAGTCCGGATTCAGAGCCAACCACAGCACCGAGACCGCCCTCATCGCAGCCACCGACGACATCCGAGCCCTGCTCGACAACGGTGAAACAGCGGCACTCATCCTCCTAGACCTCTCCGCAGCATTTGACACTGTCTGCCACCGCACACTAGTCCAACGCCTCAACGACACCGGCATCCAAGGGAAGGCTCTGGAATGGATCATCTCATACCTCTCCGGCAGAACACAGAGAGTACGCCTCCCTCCGTTCCGCTCCGAGGCCACCGAAGTCATCTGCGGCGTCCCGCAAGGATCGTCGCTCAGCCCCACTCTCTTCAACATCTACATGAAACCCCTCGCTGCCATCGCACGCCAACACAACCTCAACATCATTTCCTACGCCGATGACACCCAGCTAATTCTCTCCCTCTCCAGAGACCCCGACACCGCCAAAGCCAGCCTGCACGAAGGGATGACAGACGTCGCTGAATGGATGAACATCAGCCGCCTGAAACTGAACACGGACAAGACAGAAGTCCTCATCCTGGGACCATCACCCTCCGCATGGGACGACTCCTGGTGGCCCCCGGCACTAGGCACCACACCTGAACCGACGGACCACGCACGCAACTTGGGCGTCATACTGGACTCCTCCCTATCGATGACCAGACAAGTCAACGCCGTCTCCTCAGCTTGCTTCCACAACCTCCGCATGCTCCGAAAGATCTTCCGATGGATCCCGTCCGAGACCAGGAAGACGGTCACCCACGCTCTTGTCACCAGCAGACTAGACTACGGAAACACCCTCTACGCCGGTACTACAGCCAAGCTTCAGAAAAGACTTCAGCGTATCCAGAACGCCTCCGCCCGACTCATCCTGGACGTCCCCCGACGCAGCCACATCTCGTGCCACCTGAGAGACCTGCACTGGCTCCCTGTCAACAAGAGGATCACGTTCAGACTCCTCACCCACGCACACAAGTCCCTCCACGACCTAGGCCCAGGGTACCTCAACAGCCGCCTCACCTTCTACACGCCCACCCGCCGGCTACGTTCCGCTAACCTCGCCCTCGCCGTCGTCCCTCGCATCCAGAGAGCCACCGCTGGAGGAAGGTCATTCTCCTACCTGGCAGCTAAGACTTGGAACTCTCTACCCGTCCACCTGCGGATGACCCAGGACCACCTGGCCTTCAGGAAACAGCTCAAGACCTGGCTGTTCGAGCAGTAGCAGACCCCCTTCCCCAAGCGCCTTGAGACCCTTACGGGTGAGTAGTGCGCGATATAAGTTCCATGATTGATTGATTGATTGATTGAGAGATGCACCACCACTCAGACTCCACTCCCCAGCAGCAAGAATCCATTGTCGGGGAGCATCCATCAACATACACTTGACTCCGGCAACCCCTTCAACAGGGACCTCCAGAGATGCTCCACCCCTCAGACTCCACTCCACAGCAGCAAGAAACCATTGTCAGGGAGCATCCATCAACATACACTTGACTCCGGCAACCCCGTCAGCAGGGACCTCCAGAGATGCTCCACCCCTCAGACTCCACTCCCCAGCAGCAAGAAACCATTGTCAGGGAGCATCCATCAACATACACTTGACTCCGGCAACCCCGTCAACAGGGACCTCCAGAGAAATTCCACCACTCAGACTCCACTCCCCAGCAGCAAGAAACCATTGTCAGGGAGCATCCATCAACATACACTTGACTCCGGCAACCTCGTCAACAGAGACCTCCAGAGATGCTCCACCACTCAGACTCCACTCCCCAGCAGCAAGAAACCATTGTCAGGGAGCATCCATCAACATACACTTGACTCCGGCAACCCCGTCAACAGGGACCTCCAGAGAAATTCCACCACTCAGACTCCACTCCCCAGCAGCAAGAAACCATTGTCAGGGAGCATCCATCAACATACACTTGACTCCGGCAACCTCGTCAACAGAGACCTCCAGAGATGCTCCACCACTCAGACTCCACTCCCCAGCAGCAAGAAACCATTGTCAAGGAGCATCCATCAACATACACTTGACTCCGTCAACGCCGTCAACAGAGACCTCCAGAGAGGCTCCACCACTCAGACTCCACTCCCCAGCAGCAAGAAACCATTGTCAGGGAGCATCCATCAACATACACTTGACTCCGGCAACCCCTTCAACAGGGACCTCCAGAGATGCTCCACCCCTCAGACTCCACTCCACAGCAGCAAGAAACCATTGTCAGGGAGCATCCATCAACATACACTTGACTCCGGCAACCCCGTCAGCAGGGACCTCCAGAGATGCTCCACCCCTCAGACTCCACTCCACAGCAGCAAGAAACCATTGTCAGGGAGCATCCATCAACATACACTTGACTCCGTCAACGCCGTCAACAGAGACCTCCAGAGATGCTCCACCACTCAGACTCCACTCCCCAGCAGCAAGAAACCATTGTCAGGGAGCATCCATCAACATACACTTGACTCCGGCAACCCCTTCAACAGGGACCTCCAGAGATGCTCCACCCCTCAGACTCCACTCCACAGCAGCAAGAAACCATTGTCAGGGAGCATCCATCAACATACACTTGACTCTGGCAACCCCGTCAACAGGGACCTCCAGAGAAATTCCACCACTCAGACTCCACTCCCCAGCAGCAAGAAACCATTGTCAGGGAGCATCCATCAACATACACTTGACTCCGGCAACCTCGTCAACAGAGACCTCCAGAGATGCTCCACCACTCAGACTCCTCTCCCCAGCAGCAAGAAACCATTGTCAGGGAGCATCCATCAACATACACTTGACTCCGGCAACCCCGTCAGCAGGGACCTCCAGAGAAGCTCCACCACTCAGACTCCACTCTCCAGCAGCAAGAAACTATTGTCAGGGAGCATCCATCAACATACACATGACTCCGGCAACCCCTTCAGCAGGGACCTCCAGAGATGCTCCACCACTCAGACTCCACTCCCCAGCAGCAAGAAACCATAGTCAGGGAGCATCCATCAACATACACTTGACTCCGGCAACCCCGTCAGCAGGGACCTCCAGAGATGCTCTACCACTCAGACTCCACTCCACAGCAGCAAGAAACCATTGTCAGGGAGCATCCATCAACATACACTTGACTCCGTCAACGCCGTCAACAGAGACCTCCAGAGATGCTCCACCACTCAGACTCCACTCCCCAGCAGCAAGAAACCATTGTCAGGGAGCATCCATCAACATACACTTGACTCCGGCAACCCCTTCAGCAGGGACCTCCAGAGATGCTCCACCACTCAGACTCCACTCCCCAGCAGCAAGAAACCATTGTCAGGGAGCATCCATCAACATACACTTGACTCCGGCAACCCCGTCAGCAGGGACCTCCAGAGATGCTCTACCACTCAGACTCCACTCCCCAGCCGCAAGAATCCATTGTCAGGGAGCATCCATCAACATACACTTGACTCCGGCAACCCCGTCAGCAGGGACCTCCAGAGATGCTCCGCCCCTCAGACTCCACTCCCCAGCAGCAAGAAACCATTGTCAGGGAGCATCCATCAACATACACTTGACTCCGGCAACCTCGTCAACAGAGACCTCCAGAGAGGCTCCACCACTCAGACTCCACTCCCCAGCAGCAAGAAACCATTGTCAGGGAGCATCCATCAACATACACTTGACTCCGGCAACCCCGTCAGCAGGGACCTCCAGAGATGCTCCACCACTCAGACTCCACTCCCCAGCAGCAAGAAACCATTGTCAGGGAGCATCCATCAACATGCACTTGACTCCGGCAACCCCTTCAGCAGGGACCTCCAGAGATGCTCCACCACTCAGACTCCACTCCCCAGCAGCAAGAAACCATTGTCAGGGAGCATCCATCAACATACACTTGACTCCGGCAACCCCGTCAGCAGGGACCTCCAGAGATGCTCCACCACTCAGACTCCACTCCCCAGCAGCAAGAAACCATTGTCAGGGAGCATCCATCAACATACACTTGACTCCGGCAACCTCGTCAACAGAGACCTCCAGAGAGGCTCCACCACTCAGACTCCACTCCCCAGCAGCAAGAAACCATTGTCAGTTAGCATCCATCAACATACACTTGACTCTGGCAACCCCGTCAACAGGGACCTCCAGAGAAATTCCACCACTCAGACTCCACTCCCCAGCAGCAAGAAACCATTGTCAGGGAGCATCCATCAACATACACTTGACTCCGGCAACCCCTTCAGCAGGGACCTCCTTCCTCGAGACGAACGGATCCCTCGACCCATCAGAGTCCGGATTCAGAGCCAACCACAGCACCGAGACCGCCCTCATCGCAGCCACCGACGACATCCGAGCCCTGCTCGACAACGGTGAAACAGCGGCACTCATCCTCCTAGACCTCTCCGCAGCATTTGACACTGTCTGCCACCGCACACTAGTCCAACGCCTCAACGACACCGGCATCCAAGGGAAGGCTCTGGAATGGATCATCTCATACCTCTCCGGCAGAACACAGAGAGTACGCCTCCCTCCGTTCCGCTCCGAGGCCACCGAAGTCATCTGCGGCGTCCCGCAAGGATCGTCGCTCAGCCCCACTCTCTTCAACATCTACATGAAACCCCTCGCTGCCATCGCACGCCAACACAACCTCAACATCATTTCCTACGCCGATGACACCCAGCTAATTCTCTCCCTCTCCAGAGACCCCGACACCGCCAAAGCCAGCCTGCACGAAGGGATGACAGACGTCGCTGAATGGATGAACATCAGCCGCCTGAAACTGAACACGGACAAGACAGAAGTCCTCATCCTGGGACCATCACCCTCCGCATGGGACGACTCCTGGTGGCCCCCGGCACTAGGCACCACACCTGAACCGACGGACCACGCACGCAACTTGGGCGTCATACTGGACTCCTCCCTATCGATGACCAGACAAGTCAACGCCGTCTCCTCAGCTTGCTTCCACAACCTCCGCATGCTCCGAAAGATCTTCCGATGGATCCCGTCCGAGACCAGGAAGACGGTCACCCACGCTCTTGTCACCAGCAGACTAGACTACGGAAACACCCTCTACGCCGGTACTACAGCCAAGCTTCAGAAAAGACTTCAGCGTATCCAGAACGCCTCCGCCCGACTCATCCTGGACGTCCCCCGACGCAGCCACATCTCGTGCCACCTGAGAGACCTGCACTGGCTCCCTGTCAACAAGAGGATCACGTTCAGACTCCTCACCCACGCACACAAGTCCCTCCACGACCTAGGCCCAGGGTACCTCAACAGCCGCCTCACCTTCTACACGCCCACCCGCCGGCTACGTTCCGCTAACCTCGCCCTCGCCGTCGTCCCTCGCATCCAGAGAGCCACCGCTGGAGGAAGGTCATTCTCCTACCTGGCAGCTAAGACTTGGAACTCTCTACCCGTCCACCTGCGGATGACCCAGGACCACCTGGCCTTCAGGAAACAGCTCAAGACCTGGCTGTTCGAGCAGTAGCAGACCCCCTTCCCCAAGCGCCTTGAGACCCTTACGGGTGAGTAGTGCGCGATACAAGTTCCATGATTGATTGATTGATTGATTGAGAGATGCACCACCACTCAGACTCCACTCCCCAGCAGCAAGAATCCATTGTCGGGGAGCATCCATCAACATACACTTGACTCCGGCAACCCCTTCAACAGGGACCTCCAGAGATGCTCCACCCCTCAGACTCCACTCCACAGCAGCAAGAAACCATTGTCAGGGAGCATCCATCAACATACACTTGACTCCGGCAACCCCGTCAGCAGGGACCTCCAGAGATGCTCCACCCCTCAGACTCCACTCCCCAGCAGCAAGAAACCATTGTCAGGGAGCATCCATCAACATACACTTGACTCCGGCAACCCCGTCAACAGGGACCTCCAGAGAAATTCCACCACTCAGACTCCACTCCCCAGCAGCAAGAAACCATTGTCAGGGAGCATCCATCAACATACACTTGACTCCGGCAACCTCGTCAACAGAGACCTCCAGAGATGCTCCACCACTCAGACTCCACTCCCCAGCAGCAAGAAACCATTGTCAGGGAGCATCCATCAACATACACTTGACTCCGGCAACCCCGTCAACAGGGACCTCCAGAGAAATTCCACCACTCAGACTCCACTCCCCAGCAGCAAGAAACCATTGTCAGGGAGCATCCATCAACATACACTTGACTCCGGCAACCTCGTCAACAGAGACCTCCAGAGATGCTCCACCACTCAGACTCCACTCCCCAGCAGCAAGAAACCATTGTCAGGGAGCATCCATCAACATACACTTGACTCCGTCAACAGAGACCTCCAGAGAGGCTCCACCACTCAGACTCCACTCCCCAGCAGCAAGAAACCATTGTCAGGGAGCATCCATCAACATACACTTGACTCCGGCAACCCCTTCAACAGGGACCTCCAGAGATGCTCCACCCCTCAGACTCCACTCCACAGCAGCAAGAAACCATTGTCAGGGAGCATCCATCAACATACACTTGACTCCGGCAACCCCGTCAGCAGGGACCTCCAGAGATGCTCCACCCCTCAGACTCCACTCCACAGCAGCAAGAAACCATTGTCAGGGAGCATCCATCAACATACACTTGACTCCGTCAACGCCGTCAACAGAGACCTCCAGAGAGGCTCCACCACTCAGACTCCACTCCCCAGCAGCAAGAAACCATTGTCAGGGAGCATCCATCAACATACACTTGACTCCGGCAACCCCTTCAACAGGGACCTCCAGAGATGCTCCACCCCTCAGACTCCACTCCACAGCAGCAAGAAACCATTGTCAGGGAGCATCCATCAACATACACTTGACTCTGGCAACCCCGTCAACAGGGACCTCCAGAGAAATTCCACCACTCAGACTCCACTCCCCAGCAGCAAGAAACCATTGTCAGGGAGCATCCATCAACATACACTTGACTCCGGCAACCTCGTCAACAGAGACCTCCAGAGATGCTCCACCACTCAGACTCCTCTCCCCAGCAGCAAGAAACCATTGTCAGGGAGCATCCATCAACATACACTTGACTCCGGCAACCCCGTCAGCAGGGACCTCCAGAGAAGCTCCACCACTCAGACTCCACTCTCCAGCAGCAAGAAACTATTGTCAGGGAGCATCCATCAACATACACATGACTCCGGCAACCCCTTCAGCAGGGACCTCCAGAGATGCTCCACCACTCAGACTCCACTCCACAGCAGCAAGAAACCATTGTCAGGGAGCATCCATCAACATACACTTGACGCCGTCAACAGAGACCTCCAGAGATGCTCCACCACTCAGACTCCACTCCCCAGCAGCAAGAAACCATTGTCAGGGAGCATCCATCAACATACACTTGACTCCGTCAACGCCGTCAACAGAGACCTCCAGAGATGCTCCACCACTCAGACTCCACTCCCCAGCAGCAAGAAACCATTGTCAGGGAGCATCCATCAACATACACTTGACTCCGGCAACCCCGTCAGCAGGGACCTCCAGAGATGCTCCACCACTCAGACTCCACTCTCCAGCAGCAAGAAACTATTGTCAGGGAGCATCCATCAACATACACTTGACTCCGGCAACCCCTTCAGCAGGGACCTCCAGAGATGCTCCACCACTCAGACTCCACTCCACAGCAGCAAGAAACCATTGTCAGGGAGCATCCATCAACATACACTTGACTCCGTCAACGCCGTCAACAGAGACCTCCAGAGATGCTCCACCACTCAGACTCCACTCCCCAGCAGCAAGAAACCATTGTCAGGGAGCATCCATCAACATACACTTGACTCCGTCAACGCCGTCAACAGAGACCTCCAGAGATGCTCCACCACTCAGACTCCACTCCCCAGCAGCAAGAAACCATTGTCAGGGAGCATCCATCAACATACACTTGACTCCGGCAACCCCGTCAGCAGGGACCTCCAGAGATGCTCCGCCACACAGACTCCACTCCCCAGCAGCAAGAATCCATTGTCGGGGAGCATCCATCAACATACACTTGACTCCGGCAACCCCGTCAGCAGGGACCTCCAGAGATGCTCCACCACTCAGACTCCTCTCCTCAGCAGCAAGAAACCATTGTCAGGGAGCATCCATCAACATACACTTGACTCCGGCAACCCCGTCAGCAGGGACCTCCAGAGATGCTCCACCACTCAGACTCCACTCCCCAGCAGCAAGAAACCATTGTCAGGGAGCATCCATCCACATACACTTGACTCCGGCAACCCCGTCAACAGGGACCTCCAGAGATGCTCCACCACTCAGACTCCACTCCCCAGCAGCAAGAAACCATTGTCAGGGAGCATCCATCAACATACACTTGACTCCGGCAACCTCGTCAACAGAGACCTCCAGAGAGGCTCCACCACTCAGACTCCACTCCCCAGCAGCAAGAAACCATTGTCAGTTAGCATCCATCAACATACACTTGACTCTGGCAACCCCGTCAACAGGGACCTCCAGAGAAATTCCACCACTCAGACTCCACTCCCCAGAAGCAAGAAACCATTGTCAGGGAGCATCCATCAACATACACTTGACTCCGGCAACCCCTTCAGCAGGGACCTCCTTCCTCGAGACGAACGGATCCCTCGACCCATCACAGTCCGGATTCAGAGCCAACCACAGCACCGAGACCGCCCTCATCGCAGCCACCGACGACATCCGAGCCCTGCTCGACAACGGCGAAACAGCGGCACTCATCCTCCTAGACCTCTCCGCAGCATTTGACACTGTCTGCCACCGCACACTAGTCCAACGCCTCAACGACACCGGCATCCAAGGGAAGGCTCTGGAGTGGATCATCTCATACCTCTCCGGCAGAACACAGAGTACGCCTCCCTCCGTTCCGCTCCGAGGCCACCGAAGTCATCTGCGGCGTCCCGCAAGGATCGTCGCTCAGCCCCACTCTCTTCAACATCTACATGAAACCCCTCGCTGCCATCGCACGCCAACACAACCTCAACATCATTTCCTACGCCGATGACACCCAGCTAATTCTCTCCCTCTCCAGAGACCCCGACACCGCCAAAGCCAGCCTGCACGAAGGGATGACAGACGTCGCTGAATGGATGAACATCAGCCGCCTGAAACTGAACACGGACAAGACAGAAGTCCTCATCCTGGGACCATCACCCTCCGCATGGGACGACTCCTGGTGGCCCCCGGCACTAGGCACCACACCTGAACCGACGGACCACGCACGCAACTTGGGCGTCATACTGGACTCCTCCCTATCGATGACCAGACAAGTCAACGCCGTCTCCTCAGCTTGCTTCCACAACCTCCGCATGCTCCGAAAGATCTTCCGATGGATCCCGACCGAGACCAGGAAGACGGTCACCCACGCTCTCGTCACCAGCAGACTAGACTACGGAAACACCCTCTACGCCGGTACTACAGCCAAGCTTCAGAAAAGACTTCAGCGTATCCAGAACGCCTCCGCCCGACTCATCCTGGACGTCCCCCGACGCAGCCACATCTCGTGCCACCTGAGAGACCTGCACTGGCTCCCTGTCAACAAGAGGATCACGTTCAGACTCCTCACCCACGCACACAAGTCCCTCCACGACCTAGGCCCAGGGTACCTCAACAGCCGCCTCACCTTCTACACGCCCACCCGCCGGCTACGTTCCGCTAACCTCGCCCTCGCCGTCGTCCCTCGCATCCAGAGAGCCACCGCTGGAGGAAGGTCATTCTCCTACCTGGCAGCTAAGACTTGGAACTCCCTACCCGTCCACCTGCGGATGAACCAGGACCACCTGGCCTTCAGGAAACAGCTCAAGACCTGGCTGTTCGAGCAGTAGCAGACCCCCTTCCCCAAGCGCCTTGAGACCCTTACGGGTGAGTAGTGCGCGATATAAGTTCCATGATTGATTGATTGATTGATTGAGAGATGCACCACCACTCAGACTCCACTCCCCAGCAGCAAGAATCCATTGTCGGGGAGCATCCATCAACATACACTTGACTCCGGCAACCCCTTCAACAGGGACCTCCAGAGATGCTCCACCCCTCAGACTCCACTCCACAGCAGCAAGAAACCATTGTCAGGGAGCATCCATCAACATACACTTGACTCCGGCAACCCCGTCAGCAGGGACCTCCAGAGATGCTCCACCCCTCAGACTCCACTCCCCAGCAGCAAGAAACCATTGTCAGGGAGCATCCATCAACATACACTTGACTCCGGCAACCCCGTCAACAGGGACCTCCAGAGAAATTCCACCACTCAGACTCCACTCCCCAGCAGCAAGAAACCATTGTCAGGGAGCATCCATCAACATACACTTGACTCCGGCAACCTCGTCAACAGAGACCTCCAGAGATGCTCCACCACTCAGACTCCACTCCCCAGCAGCAAGAAACCATTGTCAGGGAGCATCCATCAACATACACTTGACTCCGGCAACCCCGTCAACAGGGACCTCCAGAGAAATTCCACCACTCAGACTCCACTCCCCAGCAGCAAGAAACCATTGTCAGGGAGCATCCATCAACATACACTTGACTCCGGCAACCTCGTCAACAGAGACCTCCAGAGATGCTCCACCACTCAGACTCCACTCCCCAGCAGCAAGAAACCATTGTCAGGGAGCATCCATCAACATACACTTGACTCCGTCAACGCCGTCAACAGAGACCTCCAGAGAGGCTCCACCACTCAGACTCCACTCCCCAGCAGCAAGAAACCATTGTCAGGGAGCATCCATCAACATACACTTGACTCCGGCAACCCCTTCAACAGGGACCTCCAGAGATGCTCCACCCCTCAGACTCCACTCCACAGCAGCAAGAAACCATTGTCAGGGAGCATCCATCAACATACACTTGACTCCGGCAACCCCGTCAGCAGGGACCTCCAGAGATGCTCCACCCCTCAGACTCCACTCCACAGCAGCAAGAAACCATTGTCAGGGAGCATCCATCAACATACACTTGACTCCGTCAACGCCGTCAGCAGGGACCTCCAGAGAAGCTCCACCACTCAGACTCCACTCCCCAGCAGCAAGAAACCATTGTCAGGGAGCATCCATCAACATACACTTGACTCCGGCAACCCCGTCAGCAGGGACCTCCAGAGATGCTCCACCACTCAGACTCCACTCCACAGCAGCAAGAAACCATTGTCAGGGAGCATCCATCAACATACACTTGACTCCGTCAACGCCGTCAACAGAGACCTCCAGAGATGCTCCACCACTCAGACTCCACTCCCCAGCAGCAAGAAACCATTGTCAGGGAGCATCCATCAACATACACTTGACTCCGTCAACGCCGTCAACAGAGACCTCCAGAGATGCTCCACCACTCAGACTCCACTCCCCAGCAGCAAGAAACCATTGTCAGGGAGCATCCATCAACATACACTTGACTCCGGCAACCCCGTCAGCAGGGACCTCCAGAGATGCTCCGCCACACAGACTCCACTCCCCAGCAGCAAGAATCCATTGTCGGGGAGCATCCATCAACATACACTTGACTCCGGCAACCCCGTCAGCAGGGACCTCCAGAGATGCTCCACCACTCAGACTCCTCTCCTCAGCAGCAAGAAACCATTGTCAGGGAGCATCCATCAACATACACTTGACTCCGGCAACACCGTCAGCAGGGACCTCCAGAGATGCTCCACCACTCAGACTCCACTCCCCAGCAGCAAGAAACCATTGTCAGGGAGCATCCATCCACATACACTTGACTCCGGCAACCCCGTCAACAGGGACCTCCAGAGATGCTCCACCACTCAGACTCCACTCCCCAGCAGCAAGAAACCATTGTCAGGGAGCATCCATCAACATACACTTGACTCCGGCAACCTCGTCAACAGAGACCTCCAGAGAGGCTCCACCACTCAGACTCCACTCCCCAGCAGCAAGAAACCATTGTCAGTTAGCATCCATCAACATACACTTGACTCTGGCAACCCCGTCAACAGGGACCTCCAGAGAAATTCCACCACTCAGACTCCACTCCCCAGAAGCAAGAAACCATTGTCAGGGAGCATCCATCAACATACACTTGACTCCGGCAACCCCTTCAGCAGGGACCTCCTTCCTCGAGACGAACGGATCCCTCGACCCATCACAGTCCGGATTCAGAGCCAACCACAGCACCGAGACCGCCCTCATCGCAGCCACCGATGACATCCGAGCCCTGCTCGACAACGGCGAAACAGCGGCACTCATCCTCCTAGACCTCTCCGCAGCATTTGACACTGTCTGCCACCGCACACTAGTCCAACGCCTCAACGACACCGGCATCCAAGGGAAGGCTCTGGAATGGATCATCTCATACCTCTCCGGCAGAACACAGAGAGTACGCCTCCCTCCGTTCCGCTCCGAGGCCACCGAAGTCATCTGCGGCGTCCCGCAAGGATCGTCGCTCAGCCCCACTCTCTTCAACATCTACATGAAACCCCTCGCTGCCATCGCACGCCAACACAACCTCAACATCATTTCCTACGCCGATGACACCCAGCTAATTCTCTCCCTCTCCAGAGACCCCGACACCGCCAAAGCCAGCCTGCACGAAGGGATGACAGACGTCGCTGAATGGATGAACATCAGCCGCCTGAAACTGAACACGGACAAGACAGAAGTCCTCATCCTGGGACCATCACCCTCCGCATGGGACGACTCCTGGTGGCCCCCGGCACTAGGCACCACACCTGAACCGACGGACCAGGCACGCAACTTGGGCGTCATACTGGACTCCTCCCTATCGATGACCAGACAAGTCAACGCCTTCTCCTCAGCTTGCTTCCACAACCTCCGCATGCTCCGAAAGATCTTCCGATGGATCCCGACCGAGACCAGGAAGACGGTCACCCACGCTCTCGTCACCAGCAGACTAGACTACGGAAACACCCTCTACGCCGGTACTACAGCCAAGCTTCAGAAAAGACTTCAGCGTATCCAGAACGCCTCCGCCCGACTCATCCTGGACGTCCCCCGACGCAGCCACATCTCGTGCCACCTGAGAGACCTGCACTGGCTCCCTGTCAACAAGAGGATCACGTTCAGACTCCTCACCCACGCACACAAGTCCCTCCACGACCTAGGCCCAGGGTACCTCAACAGCCGCCTCACCTTCTACACGCCCACCCGCCGGCTACGTTCCGCTAACCTCGCCCTCGCCGTCGTCCCTCGCATCCAGAGAGCCACCGCTGGAGGAAGGTCATTCTCCTACCTGGCAGCTAAGACTTGGAACTCCCTACCCGTCCACCTGCGGATGACCCAGGACCACCTGGCCTTCAGGAAACAGCTCAAGACCTGGCTGTTCGAGCAGTAGCAGACCCCCTTCCCCAAGCGCCTTGAGACCCTTACGGGTGAGTAGTGCGCGATATAAGTTCCATGATTGATTGATTGATTGATTGAGAGATGCACCACCACTCAGACTCCACTCCCCAGCAGCAAGAATCCATTGTCGGGGAGCATCCATCAACATACACTTGACTCCGGCAACCCCTTCAACAGGGACCTCCAGAGATGCTCCACCCCTCAGACTCCACTCCACAGCAGCAAGAAACCATTGTCAGGGAGCATCCATCAACATACACTTGACTCCGGCAACCCCGTCAGCAGGGACCTCCAGAGATGCTCCACCCCTCAGACTCCACTCCCCAGCAGCAAGAAACCATTGTCAGGGAGCATCCATCAACATACACTTGACTCCGGCAACCCCGTCAACAGGGACCTCCAGAGAAATTCCACCACTCAGACTCCACTCCCCAGCAGCAAGAAACCATTGTCAGGGAGCATCCATCAACATACACTTGACTCCGGCAACCTCGTCAACAGAGACCTCCAGAGATGCTCCACCACTCAGACTCCACTCCCCAGCAGCAAGAAACCATTGTCAGGGAGCATCCATCAACATACACTTGACTCCGGCAACCCCGTCAACAGGGACCTCCAGAGAAATTCCACCACTCAGACTCCACTCCCCAGCAGCAAGAAACCATTGTCAGGGAGCATCCATCAACATACACTTGACTCCGGCAACCTCGTCAACAGAGACCTCCAGAGATGCTCCACCACTCAGACTCCACTCCCCAGCAGCAAGAAACCATTGTCAGGGAGCATCCATCAACATACACTTGACTCCGTCAACGCCGTCAACAGAGACCTCCAGAGAGGCTCCACCACTCAGACTCCACTCCCCAGCAGCAAGAAACCATTGTCAGGGAGCATCCATCAACATACACTTGACTCCGGCAACCCCTTCAACAGGGACCTCCAGAGATGCTCCACCCCTCAGACTCCACTCCACAGCAGCAAGAAACCATTGTCAGGGAGCATCCATCAACATACACTTGACTCCGGCAACCCCGTCAGCAGGGACCTCCAGAGATGCTCCACCCCTCAGACTCCACTCCACAGCAGCAAGAAACCATTGTCAGGGAGCATCCATCAACATACACTTGACTCCGTCAACGCCGTCAACAGAGACCTCCAGAGAGGCTCCACCACTCAGACTCCACTCCCCAGCAGCAAGAAACCATTGTCAGGGAGCATCCATCAACATACACTTGACTCCGGCAACCCCTTCAACAGGGACCTCCAGAGATGCTCCACCCCTCAGACTCCACTCCACAGCAGCAAGAAACCATTGTCAGGGAGCATCCATCAACATACACTTGACTCTGGCAACCCCGTCAACAGGGACCTCCAGAGAAATTCCACCACTCAGACTCCACTCCCCAGCAGCAAGAAACCATTGTCAGGGAGCATCCATCAACATACACTTGACTCCGGCAACCTCGTCAACAGAGACCTCCAGAGATGCTCCACCACTCAGACTCCACTCCCCAGCAGCAAGAAACCATTGTCAGGGAGCATCTATCAACATACACTTGACTCCGGCAACCCCGTCAGCAGGGACCTCCAGAGATGCTCCACCACTCAGACTCCTCTCCCCAGCAGCAAGAAACCATTGTCAGGGAGCATCCATCAACATACACTTGACTCCGTCAACGCCGTCAACAGAGACCTCCAGAGAGGCTCCACCACTCAGACTCCACTCCCCAGCAGCAAGAAACCATTGTCAGGGAGCATCCATCAACATACACTTGACTCCGGCAACCCCGTCAGCAGGGACCTCCAGAGAAGCTCCACCACTCAGACTCCACTCTCCAGCAGCAAGAAACTATTGTCAGGGAGCATCCATCAACATACACTTGACTCCGGCAACCCCTTCAGCAGGGACCTCCAGAGATGCTCCACCACTCAGACTCCACTCCACAGCAGCAAGAAACCATTGTCAGGGAGCATCCATCAACATACACTTGACTCCGTCAACGCCGTCAACAGAGACCTCCAGAGATGCTCCACCACTCAGACTCCACTCCCCAGCAGCAAGAAACCATTGTCAGGGAGCATCCATCAACATACACTTGACTCCGTCAACGCCGTCAACAGAGACCTCCAGAGATGCTCCACCACTCAGACTCCACTCCCCAGCAGCAAGAAACCATTGTCAGGGAGCATCCATCAACATACACTTGACTCCGGCAACCCCGTCAGCAGGGACCTCCAGAGATGCTCCGCCACACAGACTCCACTCCCCAGCAGCAAGAATCCATTGTCGGGGAGCATCCATCAACATACACTTGACTCCGGCAACCCCGTCAGCAGGGACCTCCAGAGATGCTCCACCACTCAGACTCCTCTCCTCAGCAGCAAGAAACCATTGTCAGGGAGCATCCATCAACATACACTTGACTCCGGCAACCCCGTCAGCAGGGACCTCCAGAGATGCTCCACCACTCAGACTCCACTCCCCAGCAGCAAGAAACCATTGTCAGGGAGCATCCATCCACATACACTTGACTCCGGCAACCTCGTCAACAGAGACCTCCAGAGATGCTCCACCACTCAGACTCCACTCCCCAGCAGCAAGAAACCATTGTCAGGGAGCATCCATCAACATACACTTGACTCCGTCAACGCCGTCAACAGAGACCTCCAGAGAGGCTCCACCACTCAGACTCCACTCCCCAGCAGCAAGAAACCATTGTCAGGGAGCATCCATCAACATACACTTGACTCCGGCAACCCCTTCAACAGGGACCTCCAGAGATGCTCCACCCCTCAGACTCCACTCCACAGCAGCAAGAAACCATTGTCAGGGAGCATCCATCAACATACACTTGACTCCGGCAACCCCGTCAGCAGGGACCTCCAGAGATGCTCCACCCCTCAGACTCCACTCCACAGCAGCAAGAAACCATTGTCAGGGAGCATCCATCAACATACACTTGACTCCGTCAACGCCGTCAACAGAGACCTCCAGAGAGGCTCCACCACTCAGACTCCACTCCCCAGCAGCAAGAAACCATTGTCAGGGAGCATCCATCAACATACACTTGACTCCGTCAACGCCGTCAACAGAGACCTCCAGAGAGGCTCCACCACTCAGACTCCACTCCCCAGCAGCAAGAAACCATTGTCAGGGAGCATCCATCAACATACACTTGACTCCGGCAACCCCGTCAGCAGGGACCTCCAGAGAAGCTCCACCACTCAGACTCCACTCTCCAGCAGCAAGAAACTATTGTCAGGGAGCATCCATCAACATACACTTGACTCCGGCAACCCCTTCAGCAGGGACCTCCAGAGATGCTCCACCACTCAGACTCCACTCCACAGCAGCAAGAAACCATTGTCAGGGAGCATCCATCAACATACACTTGACTCCGTCAACGCCGTCAACAGAGACCTCCAGAGATGCTCCACCACTCAGACTCCACTCCCCAGCAGCAAGAAACCATTGTCAGGGAGCATCCATCAACATACACTTGACTCCGTCAACGCCGTCAACAGAGACCTCCAGAGATGCTCCACCACTCAGACTCCACTCCCCAGCAGCAAGAAACCATTGTCAGGGAGCATCCATCAACATACACTTGACTCCGGCAACCCCGTCAGCAGGGACCTCCAGAGATGCTCCGCCACACAGACTCCACTCCCCAGCAGCAAGAATCCATTGTCGGGGAGCATCCATCAACATACACTTGACTCCGGCAACCCCGTCAGCAGGGACCTCCAGAGATGCTCCACCACTCAGACTCCTCTCCTCAGCAGCAAGAAACCATTGTCAGGGAGCATCCATCAACATACACTTGACTCCGGCAACACCGTCAGCAGGGACCTCCAGAGATGCTCCACCACTCAGACTCCACTCCCCAGCAGCAAGAAACCATTGTCAGGGAGCATCCATCCACATACACTTGACTCCGGCAACCCCGTCAACAGGGACCTCCAGAGATGCTCCACCACTCAGACTCCACGCCCCAGCAGCAAGAAACCATTGTCAGGGAGCATCCATCAACATACACTTGACTCCGGCAACCTCGTCAACAGAGACCTCCAGAGAGGCTCCACCACTCAGACTCCACTCCCCAGCAGCAAGAAACCATTGTCAGTTAGCATCCATCAACATACACTTGACTCTGGCAACCCCGTCAACAGGGACCTCCAGAGAAATTCCACCACTCAGACTCCACTCCCCAGAAGCAAGAAACCATTGTCAGGGAGCATCCATCAACATACACTTGACTCCGGCAACCCCTTCAGCAGGGACCTCCTTCCTCGAGACGAACGGATCCCTCGACCCATCACAGTCCGGATTCAGAGCCAACCACAGCACCGAGACCGCCCTCATCGCAGCCACCGATGACATCCGAGCCCTGCTCGACAACGGCGAAACAGCGGCACTCATCCTCCTAGACCTCTCCGCAGCATTTGACACTGTCTGCCACCGCACACTAGTCCAACGCCTCAACGACACCGGCATCCAAGGGAAGGCTCTGGAATGGATCATCTCATACCTCTCCGGCAGAACACAGAGAGTACGCCTCCCTCCGTTCCGCTCCGAGGCCACCGAAGTCATCTGCGGCGTCCCGCAAGGATCGTCGCTCAGCCCCACTCTCTTCAACATCTACATGAAACCCCTCGCTGCCATCGCACGCCAACACAACCTCAACATCATTTCCTACGCCGATGACACCCAGCTAATTCTCTCCCTCTCCAGAGACCCCGACACCGCCAAAGCCAGCCTGCACGAAGGGATGACAGACGTCGCTGAATGGATGAACATCAGCCGCCTGAAACTGAACACGGACAAGACAGAAGTCCTCATCCTGGGACCATCACCCTCCGCATGGGACGACTCCTGGTGGCCCCCGGCACTAGGCACCACACCTGAACCGACGGACCACGCACGCAACTTGGGCGTCATACTGGACTCCTCCCTATCGATGACCAGACAAGTCAACGCCTTCTCCTCAGCTTGCTTCCACAACCTCCGCATGCTCCGAAAGATCTTCCGATGGATCCCGACCGAGACCAGGAAGACGGTCACCCACGCTCTCGTCACCAGCAGACTAGACTACGGAAACACCCTCTACGCCGGTACTACAGCCAAGCTTCAGAAAAGACTTCAGCGTATCCAGAACGCCTCCGCCCGACTCATCCTGGACGTCCCCCGACGCAGCCACATCTCGTGCCACCTGAGAGACCTGCACTGGCTCCCTGTCAACAAGAGGATCACGTTCAGACTCCTCACCCACGCACACAAGTCCCTCCACGACCTAGGCCCAGGGTACCTCAACAGCCGCCTCACCTTCTACACGCCCACCCGCCGGCTACGTTCCGCTAACCTCGCCCTCGCCGTCGTCCCTCGCATCCAGAGAGCCACCGCTGGAGGAAGGTCATTCTCCTACCTGGCAGCTAAGACTTGGAACTCCCTACCCGTCCACCTGCGGATGACCCAGGACCACCTGGCCTTCAGGAAACAGCTCAAGACCTGGCTGTTCGAGCAGTAGCAGACCCCCTTCCCCAAGCGCCTTGAGACCCTTACGGGTGAGTAGTGCGCGATATAAGTTCCATGATTGATTGATTGATTGATTGAGAGATGCACCACCACTCAGACTCCACTCCCCAGCAGCAAGAATCCATTGTCGGGGAGCATCCATCAACATACACTTGACTCCGGCAACCCCTTCAACAGGGACCTCCAGAGATGCTCCACCCCTCAGACTCCACTCCACAGCAGCAAGAAACCATTGTCAGGGAGCATCCATCAACATACACTTGACTCCGGCAACCCCGTCAGCAGGGACCTCCAGAGATGCTCCACCCCTCAGACTCCACTCCCCAGCAGCAAGAAACCATTGTCAGGGAGCATCCATCAACATACACTTGACTCCGGCAACCCCGTCAACAGGGACCTCCAGAGAAATTCCACCACTCAGACTCCACTCCCCAGCAGCAAGAAACCATTGTCAGGGAGCATCCATCAACATACACTTGACTCCGGCAACCTCGTCAACAGAGACCTCCAGAGATGCTCCACCACTCAGACTCCACTCCCCAGCAGCAAGAAACCATTGTCAGGGAGCATCCATCAACATACACTTGACTCCGGCAACCCCGTCAACAGGGACCTCCAGAGAAATTCCACCACTCAGACTCCACTCCCCAGCAGCAAGAAACCATTGTCAGGGAGCATCCATCAACATACACTTGACTCCGGCAACCTCGTCAACAGAGACCTCCAGAGATGCTCCACCACTCAGACTCCACTCCCCAGCAGCAAGAAACCATTGTCAGGGAGCATCCATCAACATACACTTGACTCCGTCAACGCCGTCAACAGAGACCTCCAGAGAGGCTCCACCACTCAGACTCCACTCCCCAGCAGCAAGAAACCATTGTCAGGGAGCATCCATCAACATACACTTGACTCCGGCAACCCCTTCAACAGGGACCTCCAGAGATGCTCCACCCCTCAGACTCCACTCCACAGCAGCAAGAAACCATTGTCAGGGAGCATCCATCAACATACACTTGACTCCGGCAACCCCGTCAGCAGGGACCTCCAGAGATGCTCCACCCCTCAGACTCCACTCCACAGCAGCAAGAAACCATTGTCAGGGAGCATCCATCAACATACACTTGACTCCGTCAACGCCGTCAACAGAGACCTCCAGAGAGGCTCCACCACTCAGACTCCACTCCCCAGCAGCAAGAAACCATTGTCAGGGAGCATCCATCAACATACACTTGACTCCGGCAACCCCTTCAACAGGGACCTCCAGAGATGCTCCACCCCTCAGACTCCACTCCACAGCAGCAAGAAACCATTGTCAGGGAGCATCCATCAACATACACTTGACTCTGGCAACCCCGTCAACAGGGACCTCCAGAGAAATTCCACCACTCAGACTCCACTCCCCAGCAGCAAGAAACCATTGTCAGGGAGCATCCATCAACATACACTTGACTCCGGCAACCTCGTCAACAGAGACCTCCAGAGATGCTCCACCACTCAGACTCCACTCCCCAGCAGCAAGAAACCATTGTCAGGGAGCATCTATCAACATACACTTGACTCCGGCAACCCCGTCAGCAGGGACCTCCAGAGATGCTCCACCACTCAGACTCCTCTCCCCAGCAGCAAGAAACCATTGTCAGGGAGCATCCATCAACATACACTTGACTCCGTCAACGCCGTCAACAGAGACCTCCAGAGAGGCTCCACCACTCAGACTCCACTCCCCAGCAGCAAGAAACCATTGTCAGGGAGCATCCATCAACATACACTTGACTCCGGCAACCCCGTCAGCAGGGACCTCCAGAGAAGCTCCACCACTCAGACTCCACTCTCCAGCAGCAAGAAACTATTGTCAGGGAGCATCCATCAACATACACTTGACTCCGGCAACCCCTTCAGCAGGGACCTCCAGAGATGCTCCACCACTCAGACTCCACTCCACAGCAGCAAGAAACCATTGTCAGGGAGCATCCATCAACATACACTTGACTCCGTCAACGCCGTCAACAGAGACCTCCAGAGATGCTCCACCACTCAGACTCCACTCCCCAGCAGCAAGAAACCATTGTCAGGGAGCATCCATCAACATACACTTGACTCCGTCAACGCCGTCAACAGAGACCTCCAGAGATGCTCCACCACTCAGACTCCACTCCCCAGCAGCAAGAAACCATTGTCAGGGAGCATCCATCAACATACACTTGACTCCGGCAACCCCGTCAGCAGGGACCTCCAGAGATGCTCCGCCACACAGACTCCACTCCCCAGCAGCAAGAATCCATTGTCGGGGAGCATCCATCAACATACACTTGACTCCGGCAACCCCGTCAGCAGGGACCTCCAGAGATGCTCCACCACTCAGACTCCTCTCCTCAGCAGCAAGAAACCATTGTCAGGGAGCATCCATCAACATACACTTGACTCCGGCAACCCCGTCAGCAGGGACCTCCAGAGATGCTCCACCACTCAGACTCCACTCCCCAGCAGCAAGAAACCATTGTCAGGGAGCATCCATCCACATACACTTGACTCCGGCAACCCCGTCAACAGGGACCTCCAGAGATGCTCCACCACTCAGACTCCACTCCCCAGCAGCAAGAAACCATTGTCAGGGAGCATCCATCAACATACACTTGACTCCGGCAACCCCGTCAGCAGGGACCTCCAGAGATGCTCCGCCACACAGACTCCACTCCCCAGCAGCAAGAATCCATTGTCGGGGAGCATCCATCAACATACACTTGACTCCGGCAACCCCGTCAGCAGGGACCTCCAGAGATGCTCCACCACTCAGACTCCTCTCCTCAGCAGCAAGAAACCATTGTCAGGGAGCATCCATCAACATACACTTGACTCCGTCAACGCCGTCAACAGAGACCTCCAGAGAGGCTCCACCACTCAGACTCCACTCCCCAGCAGCAAGAAACCATTGTCAGGGAGCATCCATCAACATACACTTGACTCCGGCAACCCCGTCAGCAGGGACCTCCAGAGAAGCTCCACCACTCAGACTCCACTCTCCAGCAGCAAGAAACTATTGTCAGGGAGCATCCATCAACATACACTTGACTCCGGCAACCCCTTCAGCAGGGACCTCCAGAGATGCTCCACCACTCAGACTCCACTCCACAGCAGCAAGAAACCATTGTCAGGGAGCATCCATCAACATACACTTGACTCCGTCAACGCCGTCAACAGAGACCTCCAGAGATGCTCCACCACTCAGACTCCACTCCCCAGCAGCAAGAAACCATTGTCAGGGAGCATCCATCAACATACACTTGACTCCGTCAACGCCGTCAACAGAGACCTCCAGAGATGCTCCACCACTCAGACTCCACTCCCCAGCAGCAAGAAACCATTGTCAGGGAGCATCCATCAACATACACTTGACTCCGGCAACCCCGTCAGCAGGGACCTCCAGAGATGCTCCGCCACACAGACTCCACTCCCCAGCAGCAAGAATCCATTGTCGGGGAGCATCCATCAACATACACTTGACTCCGGCAACCCCGTCAGCAGGGACCTCCAGAGATGCTCCACCACTCAGACTCCTCTCCTCAGCAGCAAGAAACCATTGTCAGGGAGCATCCATCAACATACACTTGACTCCGGCAACCCCGTCAACAGGGACCTCCAGAGATGCTCCACCACTCAGACTCCACTCCCCAGCAGCAAGAAACCATTGTCAGGGAGCATCCATCAACATACACTTGACTCCGGCAACCTCGTCAACAGAGACCTCCAGAGAGGCTCCACCACTCAGACTCCACTCCCCAGCAGCAAGAAACCATTGTCAGGGAGCATCCATCAACATACACTTGACTCCGGCAACCCCTTCAGCAGGGACCTCCAGAGATGCTCCACCACTCAGACTCCACTCCACAGCAGCAAGAAACCATTGTCAGGGAGCATCCATCAACATACACTTGACTCCGTCAACGCCGTCAACAGAGACCTCCAGAGATGCTCCACCACTCAGACTCCACTCCCCAGCAGCAAGAAACCATTGTCAGGGAGCATCCATCAACATACACTTGACTCCGTCAACGCCGTCAACAGAGACCTCCAGAGATGCTCCACCACTCAGACTCCACTCCCCAGCAGCAAGAAACCATTGTCAGGGAGCATCCATCAACATACACTTGACTCCGGCAACCCCGTCAGCAGGGACCTCCAGAGATGCTCCGCCACACAGACTCCACTCCCCAGCAGCAAGAATCCATTGTCGGGGAGCATCCATCAACATACACTTGACTCCGGCAACCCCGTCAGCAGGGACCTCCAGAGATGCTCCACCCCTCAGACTCCACTCCACAGCAGCAAGAAACCATTGTCAGGGAGCATCCATCAACATACACTTGACTCCGGCAACCCTGTCAGCAGGGACCTCCAGAGATGCTCCACCACTCAGACTCCACTCCACAGCAGCAAGAAACCATTGTCAATGAGCATCCATCAACATACACTTGACTCCGGCAACCCCGTCAGCAGGGACCTCCAGAGATGCTCCACCCCTCAGACTCCACTCCACAGCAGCAAGAAACCATTGTCAGGGAGCATCCATCAACATACACTTGACTCCGGCAACCTCGTCTACAGAGACCTCCAGAGAGGCTCCACCACTCAGACTCCACTCCCCAGCAGCAAGAAACCATTGTCAGGGAGCATCCATCAACATACACTTGACTCCGGCAACCCCGTCAGCAGGGACCTCCAGAGATGCTCCACCACTCAGACTCCACTCCCCAGCAGCAAGAAACCATTGTCAGGGAGCATCCATCAACATACACTTGACTCCGGCAACGCCGTCAACAGGGACCTCCAGAGATGCTCCACCACTCAGACTCCACTCCACAGCAGCAAGAAACCATTGTCAGGGAGCATCCATCAACATACACTTGACTCCGGCAACGCCGTCAACAGGGACCTCCAGAGATGCTCCACCACTCAGACTCCACTCCCCAGCAGCAAGAAACCATTGTCAGGGAGCATCCATCAACATACACTTGACTCCGTCAACGCCGTCAACAGAGACCTCCAGAGATGCTCCACCACTCAGACTCCACTCCCCAGCAGCAAGAAACCATTGTCAGGGAGCATCCATCAACATACACTTGACTCCGGCAACCCCGTCAACAGAGACCTCCAGAGATGCTCCACCACTCAGACTCCACTCTCCAGCAGCAAGAAACTATTGTCAGGGAGCATCCATCAACATACACTTGACTCCGGCAACCCCTTCAGCAGGGACCTCCAGAGATGCTCCACCCCTCAGACTCCACTCCCCAGCAGCAAGAATCCATTGTCGGGGAGCATCCATCAACATACACTTGACTCCGGCAATGCCGTCAACAGGGACCTCCAGAGATGCTCCACCCCTCAGACTCCACTCCACAGCAGCAAGAATCCATTGTCGGGGAGCATCCATCAACATACACTTGACTCCGGCAACGCCGTCAGCAGGGACCTCCAGAGATGCTCCACCACTCAGACTCCACTCCCCAGCAGCAAGAAACCATTGTCAGGGAGCATCCATCAACATACACTTGACTCCGGCAACGCCGTCAGCAGGGACCTCCAGAGATGCTCCACCACTCAGACTCCACTCCACAGCAGCAAGAATCCATTGTCAGGGAGCATCCATCAACATACACTTGACTCCGGCAACCCCTTCAGCAGGGACCTCCAGAGATGCTCCACCACTCAGACTCCACAGAGTTCAAAATGCAGCAATTCTAGTAACTTTAGGCCTCAAGAGCACACTCTCTGTGCCAGGAATAGTCACACAAGCCATCCTTACGAGTGGGGTGGTAGATACATGCAGGAACTCATGGTACTACATGTATCCGAATCACGAGTGTTGTGTGTTTTTGAAGAACTGCGTCCTCGGTCATAATATCAGCAGACCAACGCTGCTGAAATGTAAAGGAGCGATGTAAAGGAGCGAAAAGGCTTGAAAAAAAGCATGTGTATTTTGCTGTAATAATCACCAAAAATTGCATATTATGCCCCATTTTATGAGCAAAAGTGATACTTATGTCACCTGATAAATTGTGAACACCTGACTTTGTGATAATTATTGCATCTACAGCCAGGCCACGCGCAGTGGAAGCCTCAGCTGCTCCCATCTGGGAACCGATACATCAACATCAAAATGCAGTTTAGTACAGTTTGTTACAGTGCTGAGCGTCACCTTTTGGTAGCTTCTGAGCATTCGGCACTTAAATTGTGCCGGTGGCGTGCAGTGGCATCATGAGACCCAGCAGAGGTGAGAGGAAGCAGAAAATGGAAAAGAATGAAGAGAAAGAAAGAAATACATGAACAAAGGGAGAAAGAAGGAATGCAAAATAACCTGCAAGAGGTGGAATCGAACCTACGCAGCCGTGGTGCAGGGCAGCCCCTCCCCTCCATGACGCCAAATTATAAGCAAGCTTGAAAAGTTCGGTGGTCCGTGTGGTGTTATTGCCCTCTCGGGTTTGAGGTGAGGTTACTGCGCATTCGTGGACCCTGCACTATCAAGCGCCTCGTGTAGACTGCAGCGCTATACAGCACAGCATGCAACCTCAGCCCGGAGGCAGCTCACCACCACTTTTGGGTTTATGTTGAGTTTTAGATTTCGATCATATACATAAATGATACACACATACAAAAATATATAACAGAACAAATTAAAATAATATATATCATGCTATGTGAATGTTCTTAATAATAACAAGCCCTTCTTTGCACCCCCGCAACCCCTCCACCCACAGTGTGGTGTTGCACGTGAGCATGGGAGAAAAACAGCATGTATGCGGCACCGTGAATCCTCACACAAACATGACATAGAGGCCCTGTGAATCTCGATGAAGTACAGGCCACCCCGACCTTCCAGCTAGCCTTCAAGAGCAAACAGACTAGCCGCTCAGAAGCCCTATGTAAAATCAAAAGAAGGTCCCGTTTAGTCGAAGGCGATACTGACTGTTCCACAATATGCACCTGCTCTGGCGCCCTGGGCAGCAGCCCAGTCTTTAGTCGCCGTACAACGGAACGGTTCCTTCTTTCAACCTCAACATGAAGCCTTAATTCAGCTCTCCTGGGCCGACCTTGGACTCCCCTGCTTCCGGCTGAGGGACGGCTACGTGCGTTCGACGAAGGCAAGAGATATTTATTCAATTTTCTTCCTTTATTTTATTAATTCTCTTCAGAGTTTAGCAACAGGGCTTGAACATTTACCTCAAAACAACAGCCCGATGTGTGGAGTCCTTGAGATATTAAAGCTTAGAGTGTAGGCGACAGCCACCGTTTACTGGGCCGAGGCGACGCATGTTTACAGCCCTTTAAATTGAATGGAAGGAGGCAGCTTGTACGCGGCTTGTGCTGTGGTTTTTTTCATTTTGATACAATTCGTTTCATCCTATAAATAGGACATCTGTTCCTCGGAGTCAGCAGTTTGCCAACGCCGCAGATTCGTTTTCAGTGTGTACTACAGAGCACCGGCCCGCAGGGTGCTGCTGGGAAGGAAAATGGCCGCATTGTAAATAAAGTGGTAGTTTCACCAAGAATGCTTCGGTGCAAGGATTGTACGATGGCAAGCGCCTAGAGACGTTTTAAGGCATGGGCAAGGTGGGCTCTGCCATTCGAAGGGTGGGATGGGAGGGGGGAGGGGGGAGGGTGCAGATAGATCAGGCGCTGTTAAGTCCTGACTGATAACCTTGAATGATTCTGAAACACAGATGGTTTGAAATACCATTTTTCTTTCCTTTATTTTCAATAGGGGTGAGCCTTTTACAGACATTTGGCAGAGAAGTGTTGTGATTCTGTTTTTCAAAACACCATTCAACATTCATAAAAAAGTTCCTGATAGATCAAAACAGGACGTCACCTAGGAGAAAAGGCTGTGGGTCGCAGATGTCATTTGCAATAATATTAGTGAGCTGCTGTTATATTACAATATTGAAAATACACATCGCTATCCCTGCATATTAATAGAAACACATTTAGGATTTGGGCCAGCGTGCCTGTGCAGTGAAAGTGACCTGACCATAGAGGGCATGAAAAAGATGAAATTGGATCATACATTTAAAGCTGTTCCGAACAGGGACCCACAAAATATGTTTGGCCCGGGCCCCAACATCCTGAGATGTCCCTGCAGCCTCCTGCACCAGACTGTAAGAGCTGCTGGTCAGGAGTATGTTTCCTCTTTCCTGAAAAGCGACTACTCCTCTTAGAGTAAGTGCCCAGCCTCTGGCTCGTATTCTGAATTTTTATACAGCACTTTAAACTGCACTCCTGTTGTTTGTAAAGTGCTTTAAATAAAAGTGTGTATAACTTTATATGTATAATTTGTCACTTCTACCCCAACTAACATATCTTTGTCGCCCAACAAAGATCATACTCTTAGTACATCTTCGGAACCCCTAATAGTACCATCTATGCCTGGCCATCCTTCTGAAAGAACAGCCAGTACAACCCTTATGAATTCGAGTATCTATAGGCCGAGTGAGTCCTCACCGGGCCATTCCTGTTCCACCCCTCAGAATGTGCTACTTATGGAGAATGGGAGGTCGTCCCCATTTCAGCTTTTATCTCAGCAGGTCTGTGCAATAACATTTCAGAACCAGAATGCGCTATCTTTATCGATCTATTCAATATTATACCTTTGCGGAGACCTGGTCACTAGAAGTACTAGGGTGGCTTAGTAATTTGGTTTGGGAGCTCTCTAAACATTATCAATCAGTAGTATTGCCATTATTGGGTTCACATTACACAGCAGTAATGGGTTAATGATGAATTTGTATAATGTTTATAATCAATCTGTACAGAAAAATAAAGAATCCCCACGCCAAGGTTACTCACCCAACATTTACCATATAGACCAGATAAACTTCTCCTTGTGATTGCCCTGATTTCAGTGCAGCATTGGAACCAGTGATTGGCATTGACACAGTTATTGATATGGAAGATGTGGCGAGGGGTGTACCGAGGCTGGCTGTCGACGCACTTGAATCATGGTCTGCAGCAGTATGGAACTATTGTACCTAACCTATGGCCAAGGTGCTTGTAATGGTAGAACCAAACCTGATAGACATCAAGCATTCAGCTTTTCCAGAGAATTGATTAAACCATTATGGACATAGAATTATGGCATGCTGTGGTAGATTTTTAAATAATACAAAGGTCAGATAGTGACCACAGTGAATTTTGCCCAAGTGGGATGGGGGGGGGGGGGCGATAAGGGCGAGCTTACAGATTGCAGACCTATCAAGAGAAGGGTTCATCAAGGGTGTGTGCTAGCCCCTATCCTGTTCTCTCTTTATAAATTATATCATAAAACACCTTAGCAATTGCACCCATGACTCCCCTGAACTGGGAGGGACCCCTAAACCAGCCCTTGTATTTGCGGATGACACCCTTCTGGTCACTTGACACCAGTGGGCTTGCACAATCTTTTAAATAAATTCACAAACTTTTGGGGCCTTCGAAGTTTGGAGGTAAATACGTCAAAAACAAAGGTTATGGTGTTCAATCCTCATAGATCATTCAGGTTGAGTTGTCAATGAAGATGTCTCTGCAAAAAGTTGACAGCTTTGATTACCAAGGGATTAGTGTAGAGCCTCAGCAGTCATCAAGGGGTAGAAAACCACTACTCCCAGATCTGTCTCCCCGATTATCGAGGTTTACCATGCTAAAGCACAGAAGGTAGCTCTTTACGGGGCAGAAATCGTAGGAGTGAGCAATACTAGTGGGCTGACTATCAAAGAGAACAGATTCACATGGTCCCGATTTAACCAACCACAAAGTCCACCTTTGATTCCTTTTTTTTTTGGCATGGGATGTAAAAGGGTGGTAGACTTAGCTTCTTTGAAACCCCTCCTTTTTAGGTCGAGCATAGTGCAGCGCGCATGCGCTGCTCTAGGAGATGACCTTTAGAAATCGGTCTGCAATTTTCAAGCACTCGTGCTTGTGGTGGCATCCACCTTGCGGGAGTGAGCAGCGGCGCGCAGGGGCCATCTGTTTGTAATTAACGTAGCCGCGCGCGCTTGTTTATATTTCTTTACTTTCCCTTCCACTGCCTGCCTCACCCTCGCCCTCCCTTGTCAACCGGTCCCATTTAAACAACTTTGTGGCTTTTTGATCTCTGCCAATTACTGTGCTACATATCTAGCAGCTGTACTTAAAAAAATCGTACTTTGTTATAAATATCTGCTAGTATGTATTTTTGTATAATACATGAAAACAGGGGCTGCTCTCTATACACACCATATAAACAAGCGCTCTCTCCTAGCACATGCTGCCTCCATTCTCAAGTTATAGGAAGGATGAATCTTACAGTCAGCCCTGCTTTAATTTGAACCTGTGGATGCTGTGTGCGCACAGATTTCTGGGTCATATGTTTTCAATTAGCGTGGCCGAGCCCGCGCCCGCTTTTTCATATTTGTTTACTCTCTCTCCGCATTCCTGTCTCACCCTTGCCCTCCCTTGTTAACCGTCTTCTCTTAAACAAGTTTGTGGCTTGTTGATCTCTGCCAATAACTGTGCTACATATCTAGTAGCTGTACTAAAAATAATCGTATTTTGTCAAAAGTATCTGCTAGCATGTATTTTAGTATAATACATTAAAACAGGGGCTGCTCTCTATTCACACCAAATAAACAAGCGCTCTCTCCTAGCACATGCTGCCTCCCTTCTCAAGTTATAGGAAGGATGAAACTTAGAGTCAGCCCTACTTTAATTTGAACCTGTGGCTGCTGTGTGCGCACAGATTTCTGGGGCCATCTGTTTTTAATTAGCGTGGCCGCACACCCACTTTTTTATATGTGTTTACTCTCTCGCCCCATTCCTGTCTCACCCTCGCCCTCCCTTGTTAACCGTCTTCTCCTAAACAAGTTTGTGGCTTGTTGATCTCTGCCAATAACTGTGCTACATATCTAGCAGCTGTACTAAAAATAATCGTATTTTGTCAAAAGTATCTGCTAGCATGTATTTTAGTATAATACATTAAAACAGGGGCAGCTCTCCACACACACCATATAAACAAGCGCTCTCTCCTAGCACATGCTGCCTCTCTTCTCAAGTTATAGGAAGGATGAAACTTAGAGTCAGCCCTGCTTTCATTTGAACCTGTGGCTGCTGCGTGTGCACAGATTTCTGGGGCCATCTGTTCTTAATTAGCGTGGCCGCGCCCGCTTCTTTATCTTTGTTTACTCTCTCTCCCCTGCCTGTCTCACCCTCGCCCGCCCTTGTTAACCGTCTCCACCTAACCAAGGTTGAGGCTCGTTGATCACTGCCAATAAAAATCACTTAATCCCCCCATGCCTACCTTGGTTTTATTTGTTTACATTTATTTTTATAACGTTACCGGTGCACATCATCAATTCACATTAAAACAGGGGCTGATGTCTACACACACCATATAAACAAGCGCTCTCTCCTAGCACATGCTGCCTCTCTTCTCAAGTTATAGGAAGGATGAAACTTAGAGTCAGCCCTGCTTTAATTTTAACCTGTGGCTGCTGTGTGCGCACATATGTCTGGGGCCATCTGTTTTTGTGGCTTGTTGATCTCTGCCAATAACTGTGCTACATATCTAGCAGCTGCCCTAAAAATAATAGTATTTTGTCAAAAGTAGCTGTTAGCATGTATTTTAGTATAATACATTAAAACAGGGGCTGTTCTTTACACATACCATATAAACAAGCGCTCTCTCCTAGCACATGCTGCCTCTCTTCTCCAGTTATAGGAAAGATGAAACTTAGAGTCAGCCCTGCTTTCATTTGAACATGTGGAAGTTGCTTGTGCACAGATTTCTGGGGCCATCTACAATAACAACACAAGTGCACAATACTGAAACATATCTATCTATGGATATTAGCAATGAACTTCTAATAGACTGGTTTATGATCAATAAAGATGTGGAAGACTTATCTGATGCACTTATGCCATATTTACCGCAGACATGTGAAGTAATATTTTGCAATGGCATTATTACAAAAATATTAAAAGATATTGCAACAGAATGAATATATTTATAAAACATGTATAAATGTACATCATAAATATTTTTTTTTCCCACTCAACTCACTTGAAAGTACTAAAAATGTTAACTAAAAATTCTTGCAATAAAAGTTAAACTAACAAACATTTGTCAGTTATTCCTGGACAAACCATTGCCAATATCTTTGGTCACACACTTATAAGGTGCCAAAAAAACAACACATATTAGCAATGCCAATAGCTCAAAAATAAAATACAACCTACCAAGCTCAAATTGGGTGTTTTATATATGCTAAAAAAATATTACTGCACATTGCTCAGAAGGTACATTTTGTATTTTTAGCCTTCAGGCTACTTTAGCATTAAAACTAATTGTAAAGCTGTTCCACATTTGCTTTGAAAACAAAAAAGCTAGAACACGATTTTTCAGTAGCACACAATTCATTACTTTGTAGTAGTGTTTAGAAACAGTTATGCTATAAAAACATTGCCATAGCTTATACGTCTCGCCTTTCAGAACATACAAGTATTTAGTTATGCAGCACAATATCCTTGGTGCAACAACATCAACTGTTGCATGGCTAAACACTTATAAGGTCCCAAAAGCGAGACCTATTGACTATGCCAATGCTTGTTTGGGTCCTGTTGTTGTCAACCCCAGGCTATTACAATATAGGTTAGCCCTGATAGAAATTATGAATATGGGAAAAGTGCATCCCATACCCTGGTTATTACATATAAAATCCTATTTCCTGAATTTAGGAATGTAAAACCGTTGGAGTGCCCCATATTAATAAATAATGGCACAAAGGATTCTGTAAAACTGGCATTTTGGAATAATAGAAATGATTCATGCCATAGAAGTTCCAAATTTAACAGTCTTATGAACAAATTCTTGAGTCATAAACCTACGCCCACTCTGTTACCATATACGGAAGCCATTGTCAGGCTAGAACCTTGTTTATCAAGTTTAGGTGGGGTGCGCTGATGGTTGGTAGGTTAACAAGCACCTGGAAGCATAACCCAGATGAATCTTCCTTCTGTACGTTTTGTAACGACACGATTGAAGACGTTGATCATATTATCTTTTTGTGCATTTCATAAAAGGGTAAGAAAGGCATGGATTATGCCGCTTTGTATTAACTTTGGCATTAGGATCTACCAAGCTGCTGCTAGATTTTTGGGACGGATACTAGCCCTATTACAGTCTTTGGGTTAAGTCGCTACTTCTACACCATCTGGATCCAAAGGAAGCAGTAGGGACAATCACTATGAACTTTGGATTGATCGACTGATTTTATCTTGGCGTGATGATGCACATTAGACTATGGGGTTCCCTTCTTTGGGTCTTATTAATTATAGAGGTTCGACACATTATTACGCGTAACCTATTTTAGATGGATTTTTAATAATGCTCATGTATTTATTACAGTTTTATTATATTTACTTTGTAATGTAATTGTGTTAAGATTTATTGTTCTTTTAATTGCATTTTTAAGGGGCTAATTCCCGAAATAAACATATTTAATACTTATTTTTTGGTTACTTACAGGTAATTATATTAATCTGAGTACTTTCTTCCTCATTTTGATAAATTCTGAGGAGTGTCCAGCTCCTTTGACAGGTATTATTTATGTTATCCCTTATCAATCTTCTAAACAAAGAAGAAAACTTCAAGAAGTATAATTTTCCCCAGCCCCACCCACAGTGGATAAAAGTCAGTCCCAACCAGACAACATCCCGTAAGTTAAAAGACGCCTACAATCCAGCAACCCGCCAATTGGACGGGGGTTGGAAGAAGGGACTCAGAGCAATGGAATTACCATAAGTAATTGATATGTTACCACCTCGTCCAATTCTTCATTCCAGTTATCACTTCATTGAGGATTACACAAAGTAACATAGAGCAATTTGGCAACAATGCCACAATAACACCTGAACAAACCAAATCCTAAGAGGTTTACTTAAGCACATCATGAACGTTGTTCAGTGATGTTCATCAATAAAAAACCCCCATCATAAAACAACTGAAAGGACTTTTGACTCAAACTCCACATAACCTTTATCTTTAATAAACACAGTGTGTAATTTAGGATAATAATGTGCACATATTCCTCAATTGAAATACAAGACGTAAAACTTAAAATACTCAAGTTAAAAATTATCGAAACTTTGTAAAAACAATTAAGAGATTATAGTTAACGAAGACCAAAATCTTTATCAAATTAATAATATAAAGTAATAAATGTGCAAAAGACACACACTCTAGCTTGATGCTAAAGTGATAGTAAACAGCACATACTGATGTTCCTAGTCTTATTCGTATACCAAACTGTCATACATTGCTAGTGATTTTCTTTTAATAATAACACTGGTAATAAAGGCCAAAGCTGCACGGCAAATTTCAACAGTTGCAAGATTACGCAAAAAGTAGTAGGCCTCTTTATAAAATAAGCATTTTTCTCTTAAGAACAGTGGTTGAATAAAACGTTTTCTGATATCAGATTAAAATTACAGAAGAGAATAAAGTGCAATGTAGACTGATTTGATTTCCCGTCACATGGGCACTTTGGTAATTTTTTAGGCCTGGCATCTTTTTTCAGGATTGCAACCACTTGGTTCCAGATGCCCATCCGTAGCCTGGTGAGGTAGAACCTCTTCTGTACGTCAGTCACTTTCGTCAGGTATAATGGCAGCCCTTGATATAGGGGCCCGTCCAGGTATTGAAATACAGTAGTTTTATTCATCTCATTGAATTCCCTTATTGTATCACTTTTTATTGTACAAATCAGCTTACATTCAGTTTTGCTGTACTGTAGGAGAAAGTTAAAATTTCACCTAAGGACTGCAGCACTTATTGTGCCTTCCACTTGTGTGACACAGAAAAGATGGCTTCAGGCCTACCATTGTAACCCGACTGCTGCAATTTATACCTGCACTGCCGCCTTTTAAAAGAACCATTTTTGACAGGTAAAATCCTCCTTTTTAAATCTTAGTAAGTCACCTGGGCCTTGTAGCCCACAAGGTAGGGTGCATGGCATTAAAAAGTGGGACATGAAATAAATTAATTTCACCATGTCCCTAAGGTAACAAGGTCCTAAAATCTATTTTCATTGTGGCAGACCTAGCTGGCCTTCGTAGATAATCAAATCAAATAGTGCTTGTAAAGCTTGCAGCTACTTAATAGAGTGTCCCGGTTCTACAGGTACAATACACCCTGGTCTTGCCACTAGAGGGACAAAATCTAAAAGGCTTCCTTAAAAAGCCAGATTTTCAAACTGCGTTTGAGAAAGCCCACATCCCTGGTCGCACGAAGATACAAAGGAAGGGCCTTCCAGCTTGCAGCGGCTAGTGCCGAACAGGAAGTGCCTTCCCATCTTTTCCACCTCGTCATAGGCACAACAGACAGCAATGCATCAGCCAAACGAAGGGTCCTGGAAGGATGATAATGGGGGAATCGCTTGGACAGATATTTAGGGCCTATACAATAGAAAGCTCTATGGGCAAGCACCAGTCCCTTAAACTTCACTCTCGCCCATATGGGAAGCCACAGTAACTGCTTAAGATAGTGCAAAACAGAGTTGTTCCTAGGAATGTTGAGCAGGAGTCTAGCTGCAGCATTCTGCACCAACTGGAGTCTCTTAAGTTGGTACAAGGGGAGGCCCTGGTATAACGCATCAGTTTAGTCCAGCCAAGTTGTTATGAGGGCATGGACTACCATCTTCCAGCAAGAAGCTGGTAGAAGGAACAAAAACTTCCTCAAAAACCAGAGAAGGCCAAAGCAGGTCTCAACTGTGCTCTCCACTTGTGGTTTAAACAACAGGTTACTATCAAACTTCACTCTCAGGTTCTTAACCACGATAGTTGGTGTCGGAGGAGAGGGGGTAGAACTAGGCTAAACCTCACCGCCCCAAAGAGGGGGGAGAGACCAAAAACCACTACCTTTGTTTTGCTCGTATTACAGTGGAGCTTACTCTGGAACATCCATTGAAAAACTGCTGACAGACACGACTCAAATCTGCATTGGGCGCTGGAAATGTTCCCATTCCAAGTTCAAATTATTAACGTGTTGTCAGCGTAAGAGATGATCTGCTCTCCAAAGGTTTCCACCAGGGTTGCCAAAGAGGACATATAGACATTGAACAATGTCGGACTCAAGGCTATGGGGAACCCCAAACTCAATGGACTTAACTTCTGACGTAAATTCCAGCATCCACACCGACTGACTTCTGTTCGATAAAAAGGAACGTTACCCATATTACCTAACCAGGCGTTAACTACAACTGCATCTTTTATGATATTACCAGAGAGCTCCAGAGCAGTGTTAATTAAGGACAGAGATGGTTTCCTCAGTCTTAACCTTAGCCCAGTTACAATAAGGAAGTGCAGTGTTAGACCTTCTGCATCTAGGGCCATGCTCCTATGACCAGCAGAAATACACTGTAGAATGATCAGAGCAAGTGTTGCTCACAACCTCTAAAACCTTCAGAGCACAGATTAAAATATTAATACTGTATCTCGGGAATGGACCGAAGGCAGACGCTCAAGAGACCATCAAAAGCGATATCTAAGAGGAATCTGACGTTCTGTCCCAAACTGACCAGTAAATCTGAACAGTCTCCTCTCTCTCTCTTGCATTGCTTGTGTTAAGGAATACAAATCTTTCACCAAAGATTGGCTAGCATAAGCTATGGAAGTTTCAGCCTTTAATGACAAATTAAAGCCTTCTTCAACACGTGTTCAGTATTCTTATTAATTACATTAAAAGCAATATTCCTCTAGATTCAAAGACTCTTTTCATGTTTATGTTGCCGACACAGAGTCCACCCTGACCTGGGTGGGAGTCACCTTAATGCCCCAGCTGGACGTGGAGATATTTTTTGAAGCTTTCTTCTACTGTAGAATATTGACAAGGGACAACAGAATGTCTGAGGTGGAGGGGAACCCTCCTCAGTTAAGTAATGACTGCAGCTGGGAAGTGGAAGAGGAGATTATGATCTTGGAAGGATGGGAGGCTAAACTGGCCTCCTGGGACTTTAAGTCAAGGTCTGTAGGTGACATCAGATGTTAGAGGCCAGTGTTTATTTCAATTAGACATCTAGCCAGCATTTACATTTATATTACAGCATTCACTCTGCTTGTCCTTTTCCATTTTCTTCATCACCATGCCTCTGTCTTCTCTGCTGAACCCACACATCTCTTCCAGCACTTTGATTCCAAAACCTTCAATGGGTACAGTCTTATTCTTGTATGATGTTCATGGGATCCGGCTCTCCACAATCAGTGCCATTACAACAATTCAGCAGCATGGCGGGAGCTATCGAGGTATGCAGTCCTGCAAAGTGCCACACATCCGGCGTTAGACTAACGCATTTCAGTGTGGTGCTCCGCATCACTGCACTGTAATGCATTTGCATAGTGTCTGAGCCTCATTGAAGCACTGGCTAAAACTGTAATATCATGGTGTGGTAGCTAGCAGTGCGCCTCCCATGCCATGCGCACGCTGCTCCTGCTGGCTTGGTGCTTGCAGCTGAGCTAAGGCTGCTGGCAGGCAGCTTACTGCTACATTATATCTGGTTATTTCTCGTGGCACGGCTCTCAGGCAGCCTGACGTAATGATAGGGCCCTATGGCTATTACCGTCACAGCCGGGGCAGGGCCCAGTCAAATTAAGCCGATTTAGTTTAAAAGTTTGGTGCTGATACCGAAGGCAGGGAGTTTGTTATGGGAGAAAACGCGTGGTTACTAGTTAAGCGGGTGGCACTTCAATGATGGCGCTCGTAGCGCTTACTCCGCCTGCTGCCCGCACTGGCCTGGACCGCTGCATGCAGTCCAAAATCTTATGTGACCCACACCGAATTCAATGATAGCCGAGCCTCACGTCACTGAGCCAGTAACTAACGATTTCAGCGGCTGCCCAGCAACACAACGCCAACAAAGAAAGAGGTGAGGGTGTCTTTAGTCACCTATGAAATACTTGTGAACTGTGCCCCTAACTTAAATGTTGTTGCTTCTGAAAGGCCTAACTGCTTCCTTTGTTGGTGCTGCTCCATTGTGGGGTTCAGCGGGCAGAGTCTTCGGGATGTCTGAGGGCGTCAGGATGCCAGAAAGATGGCTCTGCACATACAATAGATCCTGGCGGTTCAACTGTGGAGTGAGAGTAGGAAGCGACAACCAGCGTGATGGTTCTGGGGATGCCTGAAATATGCAGAGGCATTATGGCCTGTCCAACGTTCGTGTCTGCTTTGGCGAGTTGTTCGTGGTGTCCTGCATGAGGGTGAGTCAGGCAGAACACACACTGAACAGCAGCACACTCACCGAGGACAGCCCTGGACTAACGAGGCAGAAGCTGCGGTGGTGCCTGGCCTAAACCCGCAGCGCAGAGACCACTGCAGGCTCATGGTTCCCATGCCCCCAATACTAAACCCTGCACCTCACAGTGTCTTTAGCCCCTTACCATGGTCAAAACAGCTGTAGGTCCCAAGCTAGTACCGCCATGACTCTCCACTCTCTGCATTAGAGGTAGTTGTGGCACCCAGTAGCGGCTCCTGGAGGGAGTGCTGTAGGGTGGTGAGGTGGGGCGGGGGAGGGGCAGTAGTAAACTCCGGCATACGGTCGAACCGAGGTAAGTACATAAATAAATGAAACAAATTACATTGAGCATGCTGCAACGCCAAATGGCGATGCAGAGTGCACATTGCAATTTATTTGATTTATTTATATACTTACCTCGGTTATGCTGTATGCCGGAGTTTACTACCCCCCACCCTGCTCCTCCCCCGCCCTGCCCCACCGCACTCCCTCCAGGAGCCGCTACTGGTACTGATACCTCTGCAGGCACAGTTTCTTGGGCCACATGGTGAATTTATAAGGCTGCCGGCAAACATACCAGAAGCAGATGCGGGAGAGCGCAAACGTCCAGCACAGAGGTATGTTTGTATGGCCCAAACCAAGGTGGCATCCTTTTCATTTAACACCCAAAAGGCTTGGTAGTTCTGAACAGCTGCAGTGCCCGCCCTTTGTTACCGAGGACTGCAGTCACGCAGTCTGTGTCCGGTTACTGCCCTTCTATTTCTGGTGCTTTGCAGCAGTTTTAATATATTAATTCAAGTTTCTTGTTGCTCAAATGGGTGTAACGTCTGATATTTATTACTTGATTTTGCTCATGTGACAGTGTCACTCATAGTCGAAGATTTGTCACCCATAATTACACTGAAATTATGAAAATGTCACACATCGCAATCTGAAACCTTGGCAGCTATGAGTGTGTCATCTGCCCCCTCTAGTTGAAATGACAGGAAGTGGGACACACTGTCATCTCTCCCAGCCACTGACATGTAAATAGAACAGCCAGCTCTCCCCTCAGGCTTGTGATCCAGACACTAGCAGCGAAATCAGACAGCCCAGGATGCTGACTGGACGTCCTCTTCGAATCGCGTCCCACTACTCAAGCTGCCAATCAAAGTCCGGGGGCACTGGGGGCACCTCACAGCCTCAGGATATCAGCGTGGAGCCTCATGGCCAAGTCTGTGCTGTATGACTCCCTAGCTGCAAGGCTGCGAGAAGACATGACTCAAGCCGCACCACAGGGTTGTCAAATGTGTGTCAGCTGGAAATGCAATAACAAGCAACAACCTTGGTGTGAGGTGTGACTGACCTCCCAGGTCAAGTGTTTTTTTGTGAATAATCCCTGATTCACCTTCAGCAGCTGGGCTCAAGCAGCAGGGATTTCCTCTGCATGTAGAGCACGTGCAAGAACCAGCCAAACCAACAGCACAGTCAAGAAAAGAGGAGCTTAAAAGGTCGAAACCAAGTTATTTATTGAATTAGGATTTTATGGGTAAAAGGTCACATGAATAGAAAAATTGTAGCAATAAAACGCTATTGCAAATACAATAAAAAAGGATCCCAATACACCCAGCAGGAAATCTAAAATGCAGTCCATCGGTGCGGTGGGCCAGTACAGAGACATGCTCTGCTGCTGACCTGCAAGTGAGTGCAGCAGGGAAATCGGTGGTTTGCTCTGATCAAACGTTTCTCATTCAGAGTTAAAAACATTTATTGAGGTCCAAACCATTCAGTGGGGGGTCTCTGGAATCTGTGGCAAAGGAGAGTTTCATGGGCTTGAACACATCTGCTCATTTCAGAGTTCCACATTTTACAAAATAGCTTATGCAGAGCTGCTAACTTGATGTGAAGTTTCACAATCTTCAGGACTTGGACTTGGAGGGGGTAGGAGGAGAGGAGGGAATCCACAGGGGCAAGCAGGATAAATGTCCAGTGTCAATAGGTCCAAAAGTTTCCTTGCAAGCAGGCAACCACTTCCTCTACTGAAGGATATGTGCAACATTCAACCACATGGCAGCTGTGTCACAGGACTAAGGAGACTTTTATGGGAGGAATTGACCATTTTATCTTTGCAGGATCAGCCGGAAGCTCGTGCCATTAGGCCTTCGACCGAGAGATGCACGAGGCCTAGAGATTCAAGTAAGCGCTACGGTCACATCTCTCCAGGTCTTCCACAATTGACGATCCCAGATTAAGTCATCTAACTACAAAGGGCATTTCAAACCCTGGGTTCTCATTTGTTCCAGCTCTGTTGACAATGTCCTGACCATCCCAAAAAAATAACTTACAATCCAGATGTGGAGACATTAGTGTGCTTGGACGTGGAGTCACTCTATACAAGTATCCCCCTAGAAGTAAGTCTCGGGGTGATCCAAGACATATTACTTAATGAAAATTGGCAATGGAAGTCCCAGCAGGCTGTTGCTATAATTAAATCTAACCTTTTGGAGTTCTTTGGTCTGGACCTTTTATATCGGACGATTATGTTTGAATTTGGTGAAAATGTTGGAAGGGTACTGGCAAAGAGGCTTCATCAGAAAAGTGTACAGAGTCGTGTTATTAGAATTCAGGATGAAAACGGCATGGTTCAGGATACCCAGGAAGGAGTGAATGGGGTATTTCAAAAATATTATACAAATCTTTATTCCGAAGATATTGAGAGTGCTCAGGTAGAGTCTGAGATTGAGGCTTTTCTAGGGGGTAAGGATACTATGAAGATATCGCCAGAACAGAATGAAATACTATCGGCCCCTATTTCATGGGAGGAGGTGGTGTCAGCGGTCAAAGGCTTGGCCAATGGCAAGGCCACAGGCCCAGACGCGATACCCCTCGAGTTCTACAAGACTTTTTTAGTAGAGATTCGGCACGATCTACTTGCTGTTCTTAGGGCAGCTCAGAAAGGTATGGTTCCTGACTCATGGTGGCGGACTACGATTGTTCTGTTTTTAAAAAAAGGAAAGCCAGAGCTGAGCCCGTCATCTTTTCGGCCAATCTCTTATCAATAGTGACTCTAAAATTTATTCTAAAATACTAGCCTCTAGACTTGCTGAGGTAATAGTTCCATTAGTATCCCTGCGTCAAAATGGATTTTTTCCTGGCCGTGACACAACAGACCATGTTCGGCGTGTTATTGCCTTATTGGATTGGGCTCAGGCCACGGCCTCTCCCCTCGGGGTGATCATGTTGGACGCTGAGAAGGCGTTCGACAGGGTCTCCTGGGGGTTCTTGTGGGCCGTGCTTAGTTGGAAGGGTTTTAGCATGGAGTTCATACAAGCTATCCAGTCATTATATATCTCTCCGGAGGCAGTAGTTTGTATATCGGGTCAAGAAACTAGCTATTTCAATATCAGTAGGGGCACTCGACAGGGGTGTCCGTGCTCACCCCTGTTGTTTGCCTTATATATTGATCCGTTGTTTAGCCAAATTGAAGGGGATAGGAGCATATTACCTATAAGAGTTGGGGCTACAGAATATCGGGCTTTGGCCTATGCAGACGATATCGTCGTGCTAACCTCCGACGTTTCCTCTGCACTTCGGGTACTCAAGGTGTCTGCTGCGCAGTTCGGTGCAATATCCGGCTATAAGTTAAATGTGGCTAAAACCCAGGTAGTTCAAACACCAGATATGCCACACTCCGGCAACCCAGTGGTTCCTGAAGCAGTGTATCTTGGGGTAAGAATTTCAGCGGTAGTCGATTCTATACCGGATTTAAATATTCTTCCGGTAATAGATGCAGTAAATACCAAATTAGAACGATTGGATCACCTACACTTGTCTCTCTATGGTCGCTGCAGTGTCCTTAAAATGCTTATACTCCCAAAGTTTTTATACCTTTTTAGGACAATTCCTTTAGTACTGCCACAAAGTAGTCTGCTAAAGGCAGATAGGATATGCCACAGGTTTTTGTGGGGGTATAGGCGTTCTCGAAGGGCTGCTAAGTGGATGTGTCTCCCTCGGAATCGAGGCGGATGGGCAGTACCCAACTTGGTGTTATATTATTGGTCGGCAATGGTACAGGCTTTTGGAGCGCCGCTTTTAGGAGATAGATTTGAAGTTCCACTATGTAATTGCCCTACCATTTTTGAGATCGGCTAAGTTACTGCGGCTAAGGGTATCTTGGTCGAAGTTCTTGAGCCGAGCTATTTCAAAAGGACTAGATTCAAGGTAATTAATGCTATGTTCCTAATTTGGCAGAAAATTCGGCGGAAATTGTCTCTACATCAGCTTAATGTATATACTCCATTTAAAGCATCTCGACTCCTTCCTCCCCTGATTTTTCAAGATCAGGTAATGTCTAGATGGCAACTACAAGGGTTGCGGGCTATAGGAGATTTGGTAGGGGATGGTCAATTATTACCTTTTTTATCCTTGAAGGACAAATTTCAATTGCATACTCACGATTTTTTTGAAGTATTTGCAGGTTAGAAGTGTTTTGTTTAAACATCTTGATGCAACTCCCCCTCTATTCGATAAAATAGCCATATTCGAACTTATTCAAAAGAAAGCTAGAATTGGAATGATATATCGGTATGTACTCTCCAGCTTACCGGATGATTTGAGTGCACAAGGATTAAGCTGGGCGGATAAATTGGGAAAGACCGCTATGGATTTAAATCCGGCCTTGGAGCTTGCCAGTAAAGTTTTGGTATCTGGCAGTCTTCGGAGTCAAAGCTATATGTCGATGTTCGATCTTTATTATACACCTGCAAGAATTGCAAAATGGGGTAGCAGAACAGGGGACCATTGCTGTAGGTGTGGGTTATATGCAGCAAATACAACTCATATGTTTTATTTTTGTCCAAATTTGAAAAACTATTTGGCAGACATAGAATGTTTCATCAACTTTACACTCAAGATTCAGTGTACTTTGACATCTGAGATGGTGAATGTGGGGTATGACGGGGCAGCGTCATTGGGTACTTCATGGTACACCTCTGCGTTTCTGTTCATCGCTATGTCTATGATTCGGCTATGTATAACTCCACAATGGCTCTCCCCTGAAGCCCCGACATTTATAAATTGGAGAACTAGATTGCTTGCTATCCATAAGTTGGAATCCTCAGTATACTCAATAAAGGGTAGGCGGAGGCGGAAGTTTGCCTCTAAGATTTGGTCTCCGGTGGAGGAATGGATTAAATAGTGGTTATGTTTATATTGTCAATAGGATAAGGCTCTGCAGTGTGTTCTTCTCGTCACCCTTTTGCCTGGATATTCTTACTGTGTTTTTTCTGTTTCTCCTTTTTCTTTTTTCTTCTTTACTTTATTGCCATTGAATATGTCATTCTATATGAGATGTAATGTTCAATATATTTACATGTTTGGACTGAAAGCCATGACTGTATTGTCTTATGTTAAAAGAAAAAAAAAAAAAGGAAGGCACCTGTGGAGTGGGTAATTCAACTTTTTTTGTTTTGCAGACAGCTACTATCTCCAATGCCACGGGACCTCCATGGGCAGTACATTTGCTCCAAGTGTAGCAGGCCTGTATATGGGATGGTTCGAGGACATCTACATATGGAATAACAACCCTTTCACTGATAAGATACGGCTATGGATCAGGTACATAGACGATATCCTGGTAATATGGAATGATCACAGTACCTCCCTAGACTCTTTCAATGAATGGATCAATGACAGAAACACATATTTGAAATTCACCATGACACACAACAAAAGGAAAGTCTCTTTCCTAGATGTCAACATTGTGGCAGAAGAGGGCAAACTGTGTACGTCACTGTATTCGAAACCAACTGATCGCAACAGTTTGTTACACTTTGAGAGTGCTCATCCAAGAGCACTCCGTGAAAACCTCCCAGTGGGGCAGTTTATGCGCATACACCACAACTGCTCCAGACTGGAAGATTACAAAAAGGAAGCCAACAACTTGGCAAAAAAGCTACGGACCCGAAAATACCCAGCCCAGATTATCAACAAAGCCAAAAAGAGGGTGCGCAATATACCAAGAGAGTCTCTCCTTGAGAAAACAATCAGGCCAGATAAAACAAACCTAATCTGCGTTACAACTTACAGTACCGGCTCCAATTTTGTAAAATAAACAATTAACAGACACTGGTGTATTCTCTCGTCAAACACACTGGATTTTGAGAAACCCATGTTCTCGTTTCGAAGAAATCAGAGCATCCGGGATAGAGTGGTCCATAGTGACACTAGGCACAAAACTGTAACAGGACAAAATACACTGTGGAATCTATCCCTGGTACAGGGGCATTTTCCATGTGACAACATTACAGTATGCCCATTTACTTCACAAACAAACATGCTGGATCTTGGGATGAGAAGTTCATGGGAACAGCGATCCCATAGAAACTGCAACAGTGCCTACGTAGTGTGTGTATTCTCATGACCCTGCGGGCTCAAGTACATCGGATTACTACCCGCAACGTGAAGACCCACGTAAACGAACATCACAGCACTATAAGGTGCAGTCGTGTGACAACAAAACTGATAGCACACTTCCTAGAAAAAAAGCATACAGACAATGACTTACAATGGAACATCATTGAGAAAGTCAACCCCTCAAGTAATAATAAAAAAACATTACTATTTAGGGAACAACGGTGGGTGCACCGTCTCAAAACCCATGTCCAGGGTTTAAATGACAACATACCCTGGAACCAACTGAACGCCCTTAACAAATAAATAGAACAAGAGATGGGCAGATTCCGTAAACTAGACCTAGTAATACATGAGTAATTTACCAGCCTGATCGTGTCTCTCAATACATGAATCTCCTGTATATTGTAATAAATAGATTGGGCAAGAATGCATCCATGAGCCTTTCTAGAAATAAATGCAGGACAGTGAGTGCATTTTTTCACAAAACTGTGGACGTTTGAAGATTCGTGGACCACATCATATGTCACACGTAGTACCGGTGCAACAATCTGGCTTTAATATAGCCAATGTCTGAATATGTGTAAAGAATCCTTTTGTAACCCTTATTCTAGGAGGTCTTCTACACTAGAGTCACATTCTGTTTACTATCAAGACTGCTATCGCGGTTCTGGGAATGCTCGCATAAAGAACCACGTGTTAGAGGGTAAAAGCACAGGGCGAATGACCGGCTGTGACGCGCTAAGTCATGTGCAGCAATTCCATTAGCATGAAAATACTGTTCCAATACCACAGTCTGCCTAGAAGAACCAAGTAACTATGTAAACAGGAGACTGAGGGCAATACTAACATTCTAGAACAAACCGCACAAGCCGGGGAGCACAAGCAGACGTAGGTTCGGGCAGGGAAGGACCTTCGATGAAGTAAGTGCCAGTAACTGTGTCAAATGAGCATATGCTTGAGCGGCGAGATTTACAGTGAGATGCAAGACTCGCTCGTTATTTAAAGCTTATTGTTAACAATACCATTGCTTTTAATATGTCACCCACAGTGTGTGACTTGAAAAGACCTCCCTCCTGCGCTCCCTTGAGAATCAATAACCCCGAGTCATTGGGGTAAGTCTATGGAACACTAATATGTATTGTAAATACTTATTGGTTGTGTGGATGAATGTGGTGAGACATTTAAGTGAAGTATGAAAGCATATTGTGGATGAAAAAATGCATGCATGCAGTACCCATAGCACTTGTGAAAACCACTATAGTGCATATGGAGTGATAAGATTGCGATATCTCTGTGTTTGTGACCGCAGCAATATGCTGGTGAGGTAAAAGCACTGATATATGGGTGAAATCCCAACACCATCACAACTACGAATTCTGGGCTACAGGTGTATTGATGGTGACTAAATGATAACAAATGTGGACATATTAACGGTTGCAATTTATGTTTGATCTTTTCTGCATAGGTAATTCCTGATCCAGACCGGTGGCAAGTAGTAGGCTTGTTCCATTTTTTATAAACATTGATAGTGCACTTTGGGGGAAGTAACCTCATTACGTCCCGCCCTGACGAAAGCCCAGGACTCATAGAAAGCCAGTTAAGTAGGGCTGAAACATGTTGGTGCTGTTTTAGGAGTCATAGGACCATCACACCCTTAATACCCGTTTTGTATATATTTTAACCTTCCGACCCACCCCACTATTAAAGATTTCTTTAGGAGTGGGTTAGGAATTTTATCTTTAATGGTAATGTCCCTTACAAATTATCTCTAAGTGCTCCCTGAAAGACGGTCGAGCCCACCCTGACTTTTAGGAGTCGGGATGGCCCAACGATGAAGCATGTCACTACTAGAGTGAGTGAGGGCAATAAAAAGAAAAGGGCCTTCTTCCCTTTCCACCCGCAGTTGTGGGATGGCTTCATGTTTCTTTGATCCTCTCAGTAACTTAGTACTTGAGAGAGTCACTACTATACATATAGGAACCCCTTACCCAGTTTTTGTTGTCTCATTTTCATACGTCCCCCTCATCACTGTAGGGGTACTTAAATGAGACCACAGGAAGGACATTCTTAGTAGTGAAAGTATATAGAAAAGGGAGGACATGTCCTTTCTATCCTCATGACCGAGGACCTCTCTGCCCGCCTTGGACCTTGTGGTCTTGGGAACTTGTGAAGTAAATGTCCTGCCCTATCCTGCAACTGGAAAGGAGACGGGTGCTGGTAGGATTATTCAGAGGCAGATGTGCCCAGGAAAGCCTATGGCTTATCCTACCTCTTCAGTCTCTCCTTTGAGCTGCCAGCTGCTAGTTCTGGCTGCAGATAGGTCCATAGTGAATGCAAAGTAACAGGATGTGGCTGACCTTTGTAAAGCACTACTCTAGTTTTAGACGGAAGATCCCAAAATAGTAAAGTAGATATGAGTCAAAAAAATCTAACTTTCTCACTGTACTTTATAAGCCAGATTGTCAATGGCCCAGAACTTGGTTTCGGTCCAAAGTCAAAGGCTATCTAATGGACAAGGTCGTGAAAGGGCGAGGACCAGCGGTAGATCATTTCCATACCAGGCATGTACATTGGGAACAGGTTGCCTGAAGTTGTAAGGATGACAGACTCACTTCTGCCATTTAGGAAAAGGATAAAAAAACACTTGAAGAATATTGATGTTAGTTACACTGCTACTTTTCACAGTGCTCAGATACAAGTTGCGGTTAGGGGTGCTATATTGATATATGAAAAAAATAGGACTAGAAATAGCACTTTTCTATTAAAAGTTAATCCTTGTTATATATTGAGCAAATGCCCAATGGCCTGGCTGCAGTAAACACTTGCTTTTTCCGTACAACCGCACAGGAGCTGTTTTCACAGACAGTTGATTTACCAGAGTGACAGTTACATCAATTTAGAATAAGACCGATATCCGTTTAAACAGAACGCATGTGCCTGAGGCCTGATTAGCAGGCCTGTAGCCACTGAAGAAGTCAAAAACACAGCATTCTACAGTGATAAAATGTGCGGGACATCTAAGATAGATCGATAGCCGCGGCCCATGCAGATAAGAGCGGTGGGGTGGTGGGGGAGATTTCGACGGACGATGCTGAGGGAAAATTAAATAAATAATTACATTTTCTGTGTCATTGTCCGTCGAAACCCCCCTCCCCCCCCACACCGGAACCCACCAGCCCACCGCTCTTACCTGCACGGGCCACGGCTACCAGTGATTTCTGGTGCACTTAATTGTCAACACGGGCACTAATGATAGTCTACCATATGGTGGCACTGTTTGTCCAATTTAGAGATGAGCACAAAAGCAATTGCTAATTAATTCAATATACATCAAAATGACTAATACCTGCCCTCCAAGCCATTCTTTTAGTTTTGGGCGTCTGGAATAATCTGACTTGACATTTGAAGGAGTGTGATGGGTGGTAGTTCTTATGGTGCTGTTATTGGCAGCGCTGGCAGGGGCAATGGGTGGTAAGAGCTGCAGTGGCGTCTGCACCAGGGCCCTGGCACTTATTGTTTTATACCTTAAGTACTAGATGGATAGATAGATGGATAGATAGATAGAGATTTGCCTTCATCCATTCATTCTTCCATCAGCCCACAAGGAAACATACATTTAGCTTCCAGCCCACACCCAAGTCTACATCCATCCAAGCTGCTAGGCACTCTGCACCCATGACGCTTCATACACATCCGTTCTACCACTTACACCTCATCGACCCACATCCATTTATTCATCAATCCATTCTCTCATCAGCCCGCCCATTTTTATTCATCCAGCTATTCACTTTCACCTGTGCCTCCAACATATCCACTCCCTTTCATCCATCCACGTGTGCACAGTGAAATCCTTAAATCAATCTATTCATCCACCCACATGTATGCATTTATAAACCACCCATCCACACACGCATCCTCCTGTGTGTGCAACGTGTGCCTGTATGTCATCATCTGTGACTCTGGGCTTTTGCATGTGCCGTTTGTAACTGGCGGGCAATGTGTACTCAGTGCACGCACACATGTTAGGTGCCTGTGAGTGCCGCAGTGCCCCGTGCTCCCTCGTATGTATGGGTGCCTTGGTACGCACGCACAGTGCACACGCCACGTACATTGGCGCTCAGCTCTGCTCCTCGCGCGAGCGGCAAGTACAAAGTACGTCAACGCGCAGTGTTTCTTCTGTGCGCCTGTGGTCTGGCCTGCGTCACGTTCCAGCTCTCAGCAGCCTTGTCTTCGGTCTCAGGGGACATGTTAGCATCACTTGGCTGCAGGGAAGGTGGACGCAGCTTCCAACTACACTCGTCGTTCCAGGCGCCTGGAGTCAGCAGCAGGCCCCCAGACTGTTACCAGTGATGGAACTGGGAAAAATATCCTAGGAGCCCAGAACTGGGGGGGGGGGGTCAAGCTAAGGCAGCAGGTAGCAGAAAGGGGGGTTGGGGGTTGAGTCACCAGGGGCAGAGTCAGTCAACTTATAATTTCTTTATTTCAAAACCCTGCCACAAAGTAATTGGCAACAAGGACAAATATGGCAGAAATCTGCTCTGACTTAATAATTGGTTATAAAGAGGCTGCATTTTGAAATATCTCATAGTGTTAAGCCACCTACTGCAGAGATCTCTGTATGCCCAGCAACTTTAAGGGGATAATGATAATGGTAGGATAACTCAGATGGTTAATGCGCTTGCCAGAAAGACCTACGTTTTGTCTATTCACACTCTTGTCTCATAAACTAGCATAGAGGGCTACTGTGCCTACTGCAAAGCACAACATGCAGATCACAGATTGTATTTTATATTGATAGGTAAGTGGGTTACTACATTGGACACATATTGTTTAGTCAGTTGCAGTTCACAAGTTGCAATCCTTTTTGAAACCTGCAATGCTTCATTCTAAGGTTGCTAAGAAGGGTTCCTTTGGGTATTAACAAAATCTTAATAATACAGTCAAGCCCAACCACTGTATTACATTTTAAATCCTCACTTAATGTTTCTTCCAACCATGCACTCTTAACATAAATATGGACAGCATGTCTTATGAACCCTCATTGTCTTATGAACATATCCTGTACATTGATTTACTCGTCTGTATAATTTATTGTCTCAGTATGTGTATGGGTGTGATGCAAAGCACTCTCACACCAACTCAAAAAAAGAATTAAACACACAAGAAAAAATAGCAACAGCTATCGGAGACATACACTCTGGGAAAGCCCTGGGGCTCAACGGCATTCCCATTGAAATATATAAGAAAGAGGCAACAACATTAACACCGCCTTTATTAGACATGTAAAAGGCCGGCCTGAGGGAGAGAGAGCTCCCGAGGGACCAGTGCATGGCTACAATAGTGGCCATCTGCAAGCCAGGGAAGCCTGCCCACGATTGTAAATCGTATTGCCTCATATCGTTGCTTAATGCAGAGGCCAAGATTTTGGCTAAAGCATTGGCCAACAGGCTGACCCCCTCCCATCTCAATACATTAGTACACCCAGATCAATCCGGGTTTATGCGGGGAAGGAATACAGCACTTAATTAACAACATCTACACAGGCTATTGAGTCGTAGGCATACCATTCAAGAAGACACCGTCATCCTTTCCCTTGACGCAGGTATGGCCTTTGATACGCTCAATTGGCCATTCCTTTTCGGCGTTCTTGAACGTCTGGGGTTTGGGCCCAAATTTCGATCCTGGGTACGCCTCCTATACACAAAACCACTAGTGCAAGTGCTAATCAACTGTAGAATCTCAGACACCTTTCCCCTGGGGCGTGGAACAAGACAGGGTTTCCCACTGTCCCCGCTCCTTTTTAGGTCTCTCCTACGCAGCGCACATGCGCTGCATAGTAGGAGACCTTTTGAAATCGATTCCCTTTTACGCCCAAAAACGCGCACACATTGCATTGCTTTCAATGGCAACGCGTGCACGTTTGGCGAGTCCCTTGCGGGAGCGAGCTTTGAAACCATTTGTTCGTAATTAACTTTGATACAGATGGTGCCCCTGCTCGTTCCCGCAAGCTGTGTGTGCTCTCGGCCGCACTCCCCCCACCCCCAAACCACTTGTTTTAGCATGGAGCTACTGCTAATGGCAAACTGAACCAGGGTGCCAAAATCGCCGCTGCATATTTGTTAACAGCAAGTGAAATCAATGACTGGGCCCGGCTCCGGGCTGAAACGTAATCACATTCTCCATTAACTGATCTTGGCATTAGAAGAGAAATCAATCACTTGCAGCGAAGCAGCGCTCTCCACAGCGTACGCGCCTTCTGTGATCGGAGAGGGGACGGGTGGCGAAGGAATAATTCGAAGTCGTACGGAGGCTTCTGCACGAGCGCCCTGGCTCCTCCAGGGGATGGTATGATCCGTTTCCCCCATGCAGGCTCCAGATGGTTCTCTGGGAACCAGGAAGGAAACTATGGCCGATTGCTGCAAAGTAATTTTAAGGCAGGCTCCAACAAGGGGACGGTCTGGCAGGCAGTGCTGATCAAAGCCCTGATTTCACACAGAAACAGGCCAGGGGATGGTGCGAGGGCTGCCGTGTGGGGACGTTGTCCTGTCTGTTGCTTGAATAAACATTTGGAAGGCTTCAGAAGTGCCTTCACCAGGGGACCGGTGCTGCGCCAGGCTGTGCTGCAGGATGGGGACAGCCACTGCTCTGCTGTGACCGGTCTCGTGTTTGATGCACGTGCTGCATCTGTCCGTCCCCTACTCTCTTTCAACCCTCCACTACTCAATCACAGAGGTGACGAGCTAACAAATGTACAGGGAGAGCCAAGTTAGAGCCGAGACAAGGGTCTGGCTTGATTCTGGGAGCCCAAGCCAAGCGTTGAAAGAAATCACCAGCATGTAAATAAAGCAACAGATGTCATATAAAAGATATGATAAAAGGCGCTCCAGACCACGCTGTACTGGGGGATGAGTGTGGGTTACTGCAAGTTTACTGTCCGCTTGAGGATTCGTTAAAAGTTCCCACAAATGATACATTAACGCGCTAAAAAAGATGCTTATAAGTACGAACTGCACAGGCACTAAATATTTCGGTGACAATGAGCATTAGGCAGTCTCACTATGTTAGTGTTGTACAATCTGCAGTGCTCGGGTCCACGCCCACCCCTGCAATTACCTCATGACATCCGACCTCAGTTGTTTACTTTTCACGCAGACCCTGCTGCTCTTGGGAAGGGTACCTCCTTAGCGCCTCGAGGGATGCATCAATATAGCGCAATGCCACCAGCGTGTCTGATGCTATACTTGCGCTTTTGGCTCAAGTGCATCCATCCTCCACATGTGCCAATATCTATGGTTAAACACTTATAAGGTCCTAAAGGCGAGATCTATTGGCTATGCCAATGCGTGTTGCCCTTGTGTTAGAGCCGCTGGCTGCCTGGATAAGGGGAGACCCTGTTATCCGCGGACTCCAGTGGGTGGAGGGGTGGGAAGACCGGATATCTCTATATGCAGATGACATTCTGCTATATCTGGCATCTCCGAAGTGTTCATTGACCAGGCTGCTGTATATATGTGAGACATACTGAAGATATTCTGGATATACCATCAACTGGAGTAAGTCCGTCCTCTATGTGCTGAGTGGCCCCCCACCAGGCTTGCCCAAGGGCTGGGAAATCAGAGTAGTAGAAAATGGCTTTTGATGTCTCGGGATCTACATAACAGTAGACCCTGATGAATTTATGACTAAAAACCTCCAGGAACCTCTGAAGCACCTGCGTCAAGATACTAACACTGGCAGTCGCTTCCGTTGACACTACTGGGTACGGCTGCCCTTTTTTAAATGATGGCATTGCCCAAATTTCTTTACCCCTGCAAAATACCCCTTTCCCTGTACCAGAGTCGTATTTCAAGGCGATAGAGGCGGAAGTACGCAGCCTCCTGTGGGACGGGAAACCAGCGCGGATAGCTATGAACAAACTAGTCAAAGTATGGTATGATGGTAGCATAGCACTCCCAAACATACAGACATATTACTGGGCTTCACAGCTTATCGTGCCTAACCGGTGGCTTCCCTCTCCCCAGACTGAACCAGCATTCTACATGGATAGACACACTTTGGGAGAGGGAGGGGTCATGAGGGCGCTCTATAGTAAGACCCGCAAGACAGACCTCATAGGCCATACTGTGCACACAGTTCGCATATGGTACACAGTTGTGGGGTGGCATAGCAAGATGACGCAGTCAACCCCTCTCTGGCAGGCCCAAAAACTAGGCGGACTTAGCTGTTGCAAGGGATTTAAACAGTGGGACATAATAGGCATTTCAAAGGTGGGGGACCTATGGAGGAAGGGGGGAGTTATTACATTTGTACAGTTACAAGATAAATATGAGATGGCACCCACAGAACTGTTCCGCTACCTCCAAATCAGACATGCACATGCGGCAGTCATTCCACCAGGCACTGTCCTCCCACAGGCCTCTCCACTTGAGGACCGCCTACTCACTGAGCATATTGGAAAAAGCGCCATATCGCAAACCTATAGAAAAATAATCAACAATCAGGCTGACCCCACACAGAGTCTCCGTGAGAGATGGCAGGCAGACATAGGGGAGCTAGATGACACGGATTGGCAGGAAGCGCTGGAGTCTCCGTGGGAGTTGGCCATACCATCAAAACTATGACTGGTACAACTCAAAGTGCTCCACAGGACATATTTCACTAGGATATTACTAGCTAAAGTGGGGAGGACGGATACTCCACTCTGCTTGCGACAATGTGGAGCAATAGGTACTTTCTTTCATACCATATGGGACTGCCCTGCTATCAAAGTTTACTGGGGAAACGTTATGGACGCAATAGCACGAGTCGCCGGAGCTCCAGTTCCACTGGACCCCAAACGATGTCTCCTGAACATATGGGAAGCTACAGACCTTAACTGCACGGCCCAAGAGTGGGCAACACTGGGCATGACCATAGCAAAATGTAATGTCGCTAGCGTCGTGGGAGCACAAAATGTGCCGACATACAGAGAATGGTGTAATGACATGGACTGGGCCATGGTGGCTGAAAAAGCAGTGTATATACACAGAGGCTGTCCCAAGAAATGGGAGCAGGTGTGGGGAGGATGGAGTAAAGTTAGAGGGAATGTTTGTACAGTGCCGACAGCTGGACTCTCGACAGATGATGGTGCTTAAAAGGTTGTGTCAGTTACCGAGAACATTGGCCATGGTGACCTCTTCAGAACTGTATGTAAAGAAAAATCGGTTGGGGTGTAAACAACTTGACTTCTTGTGCATAACTACTGTATGGGCGATGTTACTCGCAAATCGTATATGTAATAAAAATAAATTTAAAAAAAAATTAAAGTAAAAAAATCTGTAAGTGCTGTTTAAATTATTTGTGTAACTACTCATACATTTGGCATTCTTTCAGTCCATGCATATCTCTTATGAGGATGTGGCCTAACGGCTAGAGCGGTCGCAGTCAAAGCTAGGGAACTGGGTTCGAGTCTCGGCGTTGGCTCACCATTCGGTGATTTCAGGCAAATCACTTAATCTCCCCGTGCCTAACAAAATGAATGTGACCATCTGAAACACAACTGGCGCTCATGTAAAGTGCTCTGATACCTTTGTGTTGAGTTACGAAAGCCCCTTCCCCGCCTGTAGGTTGCTGCTCAGAAACGAAAGCAGACAAGGTGTGGGTGCTGCTGAATGTGTTCCAGTGTCATCCAAATATATCAAGACAAATCCAGTATATTTCAATGGGACTAGCAAGGTCCCTCAGTAATACCTGCTGTATCTGGGATCCGTCACGATCCCCCTTATTTCCTGACTGCTCGGTCCAGGATCTGTGGTCACAGGAGATGTCGGAGAGTATATGTACGGCCAACCAGGCACACTGCAATGACTGTGCACGACTGTGACATCACAGGCATTTTATTCTGCAGAAGCTATCCTTGACAGATGCCAATAAAGAAGGGATAACTAAACTGACCCTGAAAATAAAGCTCCTGGTCCAGTCCATCTGCTGCAATTATTTTGGCACAAAGAAATCCTTTTTACTTCCTTTCCACTTCTTAACATAATGCTGGAAGCTGTCTGTGTCAAATGCAGGCAGTAACACATATGCTCGCTTAAACTCTGTTTTAGGCATTTTCACTATATACCATACCGGTGTATGTCAACCTAACAAATAAATACAACAGCATGAAACAATAGGTGTGTTTCAGGATATATTTTTATATGGACATGATAATAACTTCTTATTTTATATAGTGCTTCAAGCCACTTTCTTCTAAGCGCTATGTCTAATAGATGTTGCAGTTACTTGAAGAGTGCCCTCCATTTATTGACCTTCGGCAGGATGAAAGACTGAGTCGGTCGTTATGGGATTCAAACTCATGACCTGTCAATCGTTGATTTTTTCTAGTAACAAATCTAATCAGCTCATGTAACGTCATTAGGTAGTGAATGAATGAAACAGTACTCTGAAGCAACTACGAGACAAAGCGCAACAATATATAAAATGATTGCATGAGTGAATTAATTAATTGGATTAAAAGTGGTCGAGCCAACAAATTACCAGGGAGAGCCGAACCAAGGGTCTGGTGGGGTTCTAAGAGCCATGAAAATATTTGGCATGTAAACTGTTCCACATACACTGTGTAAAAATATGTTGACCTCAAAATTTTGAAAAAGTGTCTTTCTTTAACATGCTAAAGAAACTTACCTTTGTCAATTATACTATATCACTGCATCGAGAGATATGTATTAAAGGCAATCGTTTTTAAACACGAACTTTAAAAACATTCTTGCCCGCCGCTCCCGCCCTGACGACAATGTCATTAGTGATCTAAGAGCCAAGTCACTTGTCATGTGTACCCTGTATGTGGCCTAGTCTCTCATCCAAGGAGCAAAGCAACAACTTTATGGTCTGGTAAATCAAACCCAAGAGGTTTTAGAGCATCGCACATCTTGAACTCATATATTTAAAGGTGCTCTCATATATAATATTGAAGAAACAGTCTCAGTCAATAAAGTATTTGCCTAGGATCACACTATTTAGCCAAGTGGGGAAGCTGGTACTGATCCCAGGTTATCTGGTTTTACATTGTGCAACTCAGCCACTTGATGGGTGTCTCTCCCTCTCAGCCCCTTTTTATATCAAAGGGCACCGCTTTGTCTTTAATTCAAGTCACAGGTCAGGGCATGGGTTGCAGGCTTATTTTCTTTTTTTAAATGTAAATGTTTTTAGAATTGTTAACTAACAGAGGCAGGTTCCAACTGATCCAAGGATGCCGCACTGGGACCAGAAGGTTTTTACAGATTTGGTCTGTTGAGACAGGCTGCTGTAGTTTTCATTACTTGTCTTACAGCTCTTTGTTCTGAAGAAGAGTTTTTGTTTAGAAATGCTGCTGGTGGCAACTTTCTAAAAGACCATCACATCTTCCCAGGCTGTCTGTGTAACTGTCTTGAGTGCAGAATTTGTCATTATGCCCGAAGTCCAGAACAAACTGTTTTCGGTCAGGAACAACGGTTGTGGCTGCCAGTATACCGAACCACTGTGTGGATCTGTGAAGAAAGGTTGTCTGCTAATAAGGCATTCATTGTATCTGTGTGTACAAGTTGTATCAATGACTCATTGATGCAAAGCCTTTACCATGAGCATGCCATCTAAGGCACTACGGGGAGTCGTGAGCTCAAATTGCATTACTGTCAGTGGTTTCAGTATTGAACATGTACATGTCTGCAAAATGTAACAATCTGAGGCTGTTTCTGTTGCACCCAGAATGCATACTGACTATATGATATACAGGCATAAAATCAAGTTGGTGATTGTTTGCTTTCAACATAAATTGTCCCCAAAAAGCTGCAACTTGGAAAAAAAAACATTTGATTAAACTATCGTGCAACTTTAAATGCCACTTCTCTAAGACATCAGTTAGTAAAATGTGTACAGTTCATGCCAATATTTAAAACAAGATTAATAATGGTAAAGCAGTAAAAAACAAATAGGGTCCCATTCTTAAAGGATCACACAAAACTGCACCAGCAGCTATATGTCCTTGCATTGCTGCTAATTTACACCTTTCAGGAATTCACAAGGCTTTACATAAACTGCCCTGGAAACCAAACTCCTACAAAACCCAGTGTGAAATCCATTTTCACATGAGAAAATGTACGCATGTATATTTGCTCATGAGATAATGCCCTGAATGGTTGAAAATTATCTTTCCCTGCATCATTTTTCCCTGTCTGGTCCTTGTCATGAGTAAATTCGCAGCCTTTTCCAATGCACTGAGAGGTTAGGGAAGAGCTGGTGAATAGACCTAAACATGTCAGTTTCTGGCAGTGCACAGACTCAGGTATTCCAGCCCCTGTGTGTGTTACACAAAGGTAGCAAAATCAGACCCTTGCTTCAGTTCATGTCCTGATATAATACATGGCCTAACATAGGCAGAGAGTCTATTATCAGAGCTCGTATATACTCAGAACTCTGCCTTAATTTGTCACCACACTGCAGGGCCTCAAAAGGTACGAGTGTATCTTTTTACAGGACAAGTAGATTTCTGAAACATCCCATCCCTTGGACAAGTAGATTTACAGGCACATTCATCAACCATTTTTGCGAGCGCAAACGGTGCGATTTGCAAAAATCGGCCGTTTGCGCCCGCAAAAAGGGCATTTGCGATGCATCAAGGTTCAATTTGCGATTCCTTAAATGCAATGCAAGAACCACCTTAGAATATCGATTTCGCTAACAGGGGGCGCAAATTACCATAAAGTTGAACTTGATGGTAATTTGCAAAAAGTTCACATCACTATTTCAGGGGTGCAACAGGGTGTCATTTTGACACCCTTGCACCCTTGAAATTGCATGCGCAATTTGCGAGTACCTATTGGTACTCGCAAATTGCACATGCAATCTCCCATTCATTCCTATAGGCCTGTAGGCCCATAGGAATGAATGGGGAGAGATTCCTTAATTGCGACTCGCAATTTGTGAGTCGCAATTAAGGAATTTGTAGGAATAGTTATTTTCTCAGCGATTTCTACATACATAGGCATTTGCGCTTCCTTATTAGCGAATCCTTATTTTTCGCTAATAAGGAATCACAAATGGCATGTTTGATGCATGTGCCTGTCTATAAAATTCCACACCTCTGAACAGCTCCAAGTACTTTACTTATAAGTGGATAAACTGATTCTTTCTTTGAAGGGTCCAAAATGCTCTTCTGATTATTTCTCAATGTTAATAAGCCAGATATGCGTCCAGAGGCTGTGCAAGAATCGGTATTTCCAGGTGACCCATCCTTAAATGTTTCCCTTGCTTTTATTGCACACACAGTGATGGTGGACTAGAAGAGTGTAAGTCCAATGTCCAGCCTTACATAGTACTTGGTTTGTTAGTGTCTGTGCAGGCCCAAATCCTCAGGTAGCGTATTAATGCCTGGTGCACCTGCACCAAGAACACCAGGGATTCATTTCTGGGATCCCTTAATGGGTGGGGAGGTTGTAAGCACATTTTATTGTGTATGTGTGGATGTCAATAACAAGGGACCTGTACTCAGTGAAGCCTGTTTGTCAGCCAATGTGCAGGTTAGGCAGTGAATGGAATGGGCTGAGTCAGAACATATGTTTTTATATACATAACTGTAGTCCTGTAGATTATTTCCAAACAACAGGGAGTGATGGAAACTAAATCCTATGGACCCGATTCAAATCTGGAGGTAGTTCCACAGAGTACTCTTTAAGGTTCTTTTACGTCCAACTCCCTGTTAGTAAAAGTGGAAAGTGCACAGTCCTTTCTATTTGTACTAATTGTAGATGAACGTTCCCTCAATATTCCCATTTCATTCCAATGTTAGATGTTTTGTGAGCAATTTACGGAGGTGTGTACGAGTACCTAAAACTACTAGAGGAGTACTACCTTGCATATTCCAACATGAGTTTGCGAATAGGCCCCTCTGAGTACCCACATGGTAATCCAGAGCATGAGACTCCATGATTGTGCGGTATCCCTTAGTGAACGAGTCACATGAACCAATAGTAGGGATGAGGAGGTGGGCTCAGTCTGGACTCATTTTAAGAACAATTACTCTAAATGGAATGTGACTACACGAGTGGCAGATTACATGAATATCTATTGTCCTAGTAGTACATTATTTACACTTTAGTTAAACATACACATTTGTGGAGTTGAAAGGAGGATGCGCAACAAACATGGCGGGATCATTGTATCATGTATCTGTTATAATTTACATCTAACAGATCACACAATATATGTGTACATCTTTTATTTCACATGTATGTAGTATTACTACGGTGCTACAGATATTGACAAAGGTGATGACGCAGCGCTCACGTGATTGTAGTGTGATAGTGAAACAGCAAACACCGGCCAAATAAACCACATAAGAAACTAGAAGGCTTGGGTGTTAATTTTCTGGTAAGCCAAAAATCTACACTCAGTGGTCCAACAAAGTAAAGTTTTGCTAGCAGTATACGTCGACGTTAGCCAATCCATAATTAAAGGGTTGATAACCTTTTGCCCGACAGGTGTTTCGGGGGGGAGGGGGGGGGGTCTTCACTCAGGACAGGAAAGTTTGAGGCACCTTCGAGTTGTAGTCCTAGGATATAACCAAAGTTAAACAAATATGGCAGCTCCAATTGATCTGACTGTATCAAAGGATGGAGCTTCAGGAAGGCTTACCTTAACCTTGTAATTGTGGAGGTAAACTGGTCAACTGCGAGAAGCCAATTTATAAGACAGGTGAGCTGGGCTGGTTGAGGTGCACACCAAAAACCCATGATAAAACTACAAGTCGAATCTTACAGAATTGTTAAGAATTAAAAGAAAATACATCACATAGAGTAAATAACATCCCGCGTCTAGATGTGTAGAAGTGACATTTGTGAACAAGTAATAATAATAATAATAATCCACATTTGTAAAGCGTGAACAATCACCCGTAAGGGTCTCTAGGCGCTGGGGGCCGTCGGGAAGATTAAGCAAGCTATTGCCCAGAGCCACAGGGTGCTGGGCTAATCTGCCGCCGGCGATCGAACCGTGATCCCCAGATTCCGGCATCAGTTGCGCTGGCCGCGGAGCGACACCTCTTCCCTCTGAAGGTAAAAGAAAAGAAAAAACGCAAACATGCCAATCACGTCTAGCTTGGCAGCGGGCACCAGGCAGATTAAGAAGGGTGCTTGTTCGCAGCAACCTGGGACTCACCAGGAGCCACCACTAACATTGACAACTTAAATAAGGTGCTTGAAAATGTTTTTTTGATTTCAGTTAAAAACAATGAAAATTGTCTAATAATATCACAAAAGTGATTTTGAAGAGCCGGACAACTATAAATGAGCTTGTTTTGAAGGGACATGAAGAAAGGCTCCCACAGAGCTCTCTCTCAGTAAGTTGGTCTAAAAAGGAATAATATTAATGTCTAATTTTAAGACTATGTAATCAAATGGTGTCCATTTTGTTCCAGACCTCACGGACTTCATTTATATTCAGAAGTGAGACAGTAATAGTCTTCTCCACTGCCTATCTCTAATGCAGCCGGATGATGTGCGTCAAATGTGGTATTTTAAGGCTGCACGGATGGAAATATTGAGGCAGGGGGCACTGCCAGGGTTTTTTCATGTACTAAGACGTTCAGATCCTCTGCCAAGCGAGTAGAGAATGCTATCAGCAAAAGGCAGGACCCAGCCTCTCCTTCTCATCACTGACATGTGAAGAGATGATGCCGCAGGCCCCATGGGGAGCCTGTCCTGATCTTTTGTGATTGCTTGTGAAGCAGAATGTTGATTACTTTTAGAGCGGTGCCCGCTGTGGGGCAGAACCACACCGTGCGGACGAGATCCCTGGCACAGCAGCCCAGAGGTGAGATCATGATAGCTTCCCATCTCAACCTGTTGTACCACTGGGGTCCACTGGACTATAGCAACCGTGGGTGCTTGGCAACGACCAATGGCGTTCTTTATCGCCCTCCATTGCATTCCACACACTTTATTAAATGTCAAGGAAGAGGAAAGCACCGCAACAGCAGCAAATATTGCCTCTTTCCTCTAAACCTATTCAAACAGAGCTTTCTGTTTCCCATCACTCTAAGCTCCTAATCTGTTGGCAAAACTTAACAAGCATTTGCAAAGCCAATAGGTTTGGTATTGACCAGCAACCTTCTGGCAATTCTTGTTTTTGTTTTGTCGTGCTTTTTGTACAGTTTTATTGTTCAAGAAGCCTTCATCAATCTAAAACAAAAACACATTGACTAAAAGCAAAAATGATTTTTGTCTAAAAAAACAGACTTTAGCATTTTTACTCCCTGGCACTGAAGAGAACTTCTTTGTGTGTAGACGTGCTCCTTATGAAAAAAAAACATGCCATAAGTAATAGTGAAGTCAGTCAATGGCTGAAATGGGCTAAAGCATTGCCCCTTAATGCAAGCTGATGTGGGCGGAAGAAAAATGTGAATGACGCAACAGCAGACTAATGGATGAAGTCTGGCTGAAAACTCCTATAATTCAGCATGCTATGCACATCATTTTAATAAACTCAAAGGGTCTTAGCTAACGTAGACCTAAAAGAAACCCAATTGGTCTGGCATTTGCTGCTAGCCTCTTGTCTTCAAGAAAGACGGCAATAAACAAATCAGAAAAGAAAGAAAGGCGGGCTTGCAAAGACAGAGAGAGCACACTGATAAGCTTATATTCAAAGTCCATGTGAGCTGACGGCAAGCAAGAAAGAAGACAAGCAAGAAAGTAGAAAAGAAAGGAAAAGAAAAGAAGGGTAAGAGAAAAAGGGCAAAGATGAATAGGGAAAGGAAAGAAGGAAGAAAAGAAAGCTGGAATGAAAGAAAGAAGGAATACAGAAAAAAGAAAAGGAAAAAGAGGAAAGAAGGAAAAATGAAGCCATCTCCACTAGAAGGAATGGTATGAGGGAGTTTGCAGCTGTGTGCACTCCTTTGGTACCACACCACAAACCAATGCTGCCACCACAGCTACACTCCTTCTTCATTGCACTTTCTTGCATTATGCCATTACCACCGACATCAGCCTAATCTCCACTCCTGAATCATTACCCTTCCTTTCTCCCATCTAACCTGCTACCCTTTCCCACAGCAGATCACTCCATGTACCTCACCCTCCACTTTTCTAGCACCACTTATTGGACCATCCCACTGAACATTCATTTGCAGGACAGCCTTCCTTCTTGCCCACATACCCCTAAGGACGTCTTCCATATCTTTAGTATCCACCATTTGCCTACTATGCATCTACCACATTGTACCTGCCCACCAATTTTCTCCTACCCACTTACATCTCCCTTTCTCCTTTCACACAATTTTCATGATAATCCTGCGTATGTATTCCACTCTCCTCCCATCATCCTTCTGCTCTGCTCACACCCCACAACCCTTTTACCTAGTGCACCCTCAAAAACATGCCGTCTACTCCCTCCAAACTGCCTCACTGGCACACCACTGATGAAGCCAAGAACTCTAGCCTCCTTCCTTAACCCTCCTCCTTTCCCTTCTCCATCGAACGCAGTAATATCCCTCCTCTATCTCGCTGGGGGTCACCTCGTAGGTACCCCTCAACTTTCACCCTCCTCATCATGCTTTCTCTAGCCTCCTCCAAAGCACGTAAGTCTATTCCCAACAAAAACAGATCATTATTAAAGAACCATGAATACATCCAGAACCTGATCACAGATATGAGCCCAGACTGGCTCGAGGGCAGAGGAAGACGCTTGTGGTTTATTTGAAACTAAAAACCCTAGTAACAAGACCATCCTTAAGATCAATCTCAACAAGGGAGATGACAATACTGTCCAAAACCTCTGAAGCAGCTTTCCAGATGTGCTTTTTCTCAAATTCTCTGCTGCTGAGTGCGACTTGCTCGTCTTCTGGTGCAGTCTCACACCCAACGTCTTGTACTCCTCGTTGTTGTATACAGAATGCATCTACATGACATCAACCTTGCAGAAGTGTGCTGTGAATTCATTAACGCCATCCACTTCAACCAATCTCAGCTAATCATACCTCGCAAATTCAAAATCTGGTCATCAAGACTGACTCAGTCAAAGCCCTCATGCCCAACCTCAGTGCTTAGTTTGTGCTAGAAAGAGTGCTGGTCCCCAAAGCTGGGCTCAGAAGCACAAGGCACGGAATACCAAGGCTGGTAGACTTAAAACCACCTCAGGTCTCTTTAATTCACTTCTAGACACTCCCTGTCCCTTTATCTCACTCTTGCAGGTTCCTGCCTTCTCCGTTTTTGATGGTTTTGCCATTTTTCTCTCTTAAATATTTCCCATCTGCTCATTTTCCTTCTTTTTCGCTCAGTAAATTTCTGATGCAGAAAAATAAGTGCTGGTCTCCAAAAATAAGGCCACCGGCAACCACCAGCTCAAATTAAACACTGCCCAACCTGGAAAAAATGCATAGACAGCAGCTCTTTTCCAGGTCTACCTACCAAACTGCACACAGACTGAACATCATCTTCGTCGATCACAGGATGCTAATTGCCGAGGACACATCTCCATTTCCATGGAGTGACCACCGCATGCTTCCATTCTGCATTATAGCATCTAACGGCCCCAAAACCGTTGGGAATATCAACCCACAGAAGAATGAAGGAGCCTGGATGGAGATATCTATCCTTTCTTTGATGGAAACCCTTCTCTTACTGCTCCATAGCTAGACGAGCTCCGCTCCCAAACACTACAGCTGCGGCCCGTTCTAATGGGCTGAAAGGCCACGCCCCTCACCTTTTGGCCACCATAAAGAGTGTCAGTCAGGATGAGCAAAGGTCAGCCTGACAGACACTCTTTATTTTCAGGTCAGGCAGTCAGGAGCTAGACATGTGCAGGCTCCTGGCTCCCTGAGCTGAACCTTGCTGGGCTGAGGATATCACAGCTCCTGTCGGCCTGACCTCCTCAGCCTGGCAAAGCACCTAGAGGCCCTCCCCCTCATGAGGAGGAAGACCGTCACTGATAGCCTCAGACCTGGGCGCTACTGTTCCTATGCCTGAAGTGCCCAGGGCCGAGTGTCAATCACTAGCACCTCGTCAGAGTGGGGTGTGGTCAGCCGTCTCACTGACTCCATTACACTCTGTGACGAATGAGGGAATACTACCTTCCAGGAAGGGATGGCGGCAGTCCCAGCCCTCCTGGGATCTCCGAGGCAGAGCTACGCATGTAAGTATGATTTTATTTTTAATGTTTGGCGTATGCATGAATATTTGGGAGTGAGTGTTGTGAATGGATGTGTGTGTGTGTGTACGTGTGTGTGAATACATGAGTGTGAGTGAGTGTTTATGTGTGCATTTGTCCCCTGAACACCCCTCCTCCCTGCTGAAAGTACAGGCCGCCACTGGAACACCACCTCAATTCTTGACCATAGGCTATATTTTAGTTCTGCTTAAGGACATTGCCTCTTCAAGAAAATCAGGATCTGGCAATTAAAAATCAATAGCAAGAGTCACATTATTGTTCATAAAGAATCTTTCTAATGGTGTAGAATAGATTGGAGGACAAGAGGGAGTTCCTCTGCTCCTGTTCCTCCCTTGATACACAAATCCCTTTCTCTGCTCCTCTGAGCAAGAATTAGACCAACATCTGGAAAGGTGACCTAGGGGACTAGTTAGGATTCTTCCCCACCAGCCTTCCCTGCTCTCAGCTGAATACACTGTAGAAGGGCAGAGGCGCAGTGAGGCACTTGCCCTTAGAAAAGGCAAGTAGAGGAAGTATACCTCTCCTTCCCTACCTCCGTTCTTCTAGTGGCGGCCGCTCCGCAATGGCCTAGGAGCGCTGCCCCACTGTCTGGCTCAGAGCCAGCATATAAAAATAAAATGATGATCTAGCATCATTTTATTTTTCATTTGTCGGCTTTGAGCCAGCTTGTGCAGGGAGGGGTGGGGCATGGGAAGGAGCAGTGCTATGCGCACTCCCTAAGTGCGCATATGTTTTTGGCCGGCTGCCTCAGGCCGACCAAAGCACACATGGGCACTTAGGTTTCTCTAGCCCGGCTACCTTGAACAGCCAGGCTGGAGAAACCCTCACAGACTCCCTGGTCTGAGTGGAGTGTCTTTCCAGCCCGCTCAGGCCAATCGCCGCGCTGCTCTCATAGTATGAGAGCAGTGCAGGGATTGCACAGGGAGTCTGTTATGCTGCCCCAGTGCTTGCTGGGACCAGGAAGGACAGGCGCAACGAGGGAGGCAGGTGTTTATTTTTTTACATTTAGAAATATTTTCTTATCAACCCCCGTGCGCTTCCCTACCCACGCTCCCCCGCACCCTCTCCATCCGCCCTACCACCTCTTCATTGTGGCGTCCGACACTGTGTTCTTCCCAGCTGTGCCCCCTGAATATCGAATCAACAATATAGGGGAGACTGACTATCGAGGACAGAATTTTAAAAATCCTATATCGACTCCACATCTGTGCACCTACACTGTACATATATTTTCAAGGTACACAGATGTGGAGTTAGGTATAGTAACTCTATACTTCACTATATGCACTTACTGTAAAAAAATGTATCCCTCCATATTCTGTCCTCGATATTAGTGCGCCACAGTACTGTTGGTGCCGATATTCAGTAGTACAACCTTCTTCCCAATATATTCATTGAATTTAGATCTTCTGTCTCCTCAGTGACAGGATGGAGGAGTGTTACCATGTTTAAGTGAGTCCCCCAGAGATTGTGCTTACTGTGGGATAGCAGAGGTGCCTGGCACAAGACCTGTGTGTGAGAAAGTTGTTGTGGCAGGATTTGCTCTTCACCGAAATCCCTTCCAGTTGGGTCTCGATAGGTCAATAAAAGCCAAAAGAATTTTAGACCCACTTGTGTAACCTTAGGGAATGAACTTTACCTAATGATCAATAGGGGCGCCCCCACCGCTTCGACTACCATCGCAGTGCCAGTTCTTCATGGTCACTAAAACCTTACGTCAAAAGGACTATTGAAGCAACTTGGCTCTAGGTCCCATATTACTAAGACTAGAATTCGAATAGTGCACCTGCTGGCGCATTGCTGGTCAGTATCAGCGATACGATGAATCGCGGTTTTGTCGAATTGACGTCATGACCCAGTCACGGTTATTGATGCCTTGACGAAAATCAATCTATATTCGCTAACATCGCCTCTATATAGGTCCTAATATTCAAATAAAAGGATCAACAAAGCTTTAATACATCTACCCTACTGACCTTTAGGATAAAAATTACAGTAACATTATTCCTGCAGTGGTGAGTACATGGACATCTCTGCATCCTATAAGTAACATTACAAAATAGTAGCAGGTCAAGGAGAAGCTGGCTACTAAACTGAGATTGTCTCTCCCAAAAACACTGTATAAATTGCCGGTGTTTCAACATTCCAGCTCTTAACATGCAGTGAAGCGTTTGTAAGAGAGCTCATATCAGGACTCCTTGTAGATTCTATGGGCTTTTTATCAGCCTTAGAAAGATAAACGCCTGTGTCAGCCCCTCAGTGATTTGTACCTATAATTTATGGGTTGTGCACATACCTCTGTTTAATCTACATTAACTCGCTGACATGTCATAGTAGCGAATGAAGGTGCACCCTTTCTCTAAGTTTCTGATGTGTTTTGCGCTATTATTTTTCGAAAGACGATCATTTTCTGTTTAGAAGTCCTGCTGCTGTTGGAGTTCGTAAAGTGTCCTACCCCTGAAGTCGGTGGGTGGTCTCAGGGATACCCTCTGCAAAAAGCTAAGGCCATAAGGTACCAGGTGCACCGGTTTCTGGGTTCCACTGTGATGTTTCTGAGACGCACGTGAGTTCATATTACGTGTTAGTAACTAAAAAAGGTTTGTGTTTCGTTGCTAACCATTGACGTTTGTCTCACTTTTTGCTACAAACAGGAACAAGGGTGTGAAATGTGTTGTAAAAGGTGGGCGTTTTTGAGGGGGCAAAGGGGCCAATGAACATATGAAATGTTTTACTTTGTTTAAATGGATATTCTCTTAAACAGCTTACAACAAACTCACATCATAGTAAAATGAAATTCCCCTCGTATTTCCACACACAGTACAATTGTTATACAAGGACGTGTTTTCCTTCCTCATGCTATGAGCTAAGTTTACTAGAAATACCCAAACCAAGTTTATAAAACATGGCAGAGCCACAGCCTGTAAGCACCTAGTCTCCGTGTAGCTACACTTCAGTGTTGCAGCATTTTGGTCTCTCTCCCAAGCCCAAAGCTGTCCGAGTTCAAGCCCAAATCCAGCCCAATGCAGACTAGTATCAGCCCAAAGTTGCAACCCTCAAAGTATTCAAAAACAGCCTTCAGGAAACATTCCGACTATAATTCTAATTTCGGTTCAATATGCGTATAATGGGAGAAGTTGCATTGGGCACCTATGCAATTCTGCAATCATGTCCAAATTCTGTTAATAATTACTGATTTTGGGAGGAGGAGCCTAGCGCGCAACCAAGATGGCCGCGTAGGTGCGAGGCTCCCGAGGACCTCCGCGACCTCCTGAATTAATCCTGGCGATATCCTGTCCTTGTTGAGGGGACTGTGTCGGGGAACCCGAGCTGAGGCGCCACCCGTTTTTCGGGCTCGAATCGGACCCCGGACACCGGTGGGAGCACCGATCGAAGGTTGCGGCCTTCTCCTCGCCGGCCCCCCGGATTGGAGTAGTGGGGCGATCCGGGGACAAAGTGAACAACAGCGGCGGGCAAGGCTGGGCGACTCGCGTACCCCGCACTTTCACTTTCGCTTTTGCGCCCTCCTTGCCTTCAAGCGAGGTAGGGTTGCGGAGCGGGGTGCGGTGGTGTGGTCTTGTCCAAGGGCCCGGCTGACCCGCCGGCTGTGGGTTGACCTGCGGTTCGGTGGTCGCCCCCACCCCCCCCGGAGCCCGTGAACTGGTATAGCGGCTTGTTCGAGGAGATTGGCACGACGGTGGGAGAGCAAGCATGTCCACCAAACAAGATGGCGACCGGGCGAAGGTGAAGACGACCCGCCGTGGCACGGCGCACCAAGCTAACAGTATGGACCGCTACACTCTCCAGAAGGGTTCTCCGTAGACATCGCGCACATCCCCGGCGGGCCCGACGGAGGCATCTGCTCAGCCTGTGGATCTGACCCTCCGGGACGTCATGGGCGCCATCGCAGAGATGAAGGCCTCGGTGGACCAGCGTTTCGACACCCTAGCGCAAAAAATAGACTCGGTCCTGGTGGATGTGAGCCTTGTGAGGGCAGACTTGTCCAAAACGAACGACCGGGTCGATTCCCTGGCCCACACCGCAACGAGCCTTACGACGGACGTGGTGGCCCTCCAAAAGGAGGTGCGCCGGCTTGGCCAGGCGAGCGCCCTGATGGACCGGCGACTGGAGGATTCCGAGGGTCGGGCCCGGAGGAATAATGTCCGTATTGTGGGGGTGCCGGAGGGACGAGAGGCGGAGGCGGCAGATCTTTTTGTGGAAGAATTGATCCTTACCCATCTCCAGCCCCGGGGGCTGAGTAAGCTTTTTGCGGTGGAGCGTGCACACCGGGTCCCTGGGGGCAGACCTAAGACCGGTGCCCCGCCGCGGCCTCTCATTGCCCGGATTTTTAACTTTCGGGACAGAGATGCTATCCTCCAGACCTCCAGGCAACAGGGACCGGTCAAGCTTGACAACATGGATGTGCATTTCTACCCAGACTTTACTCCGGCGGTTCAGAAGCAGAGACAGAGTTTTCTTGGTGTTAAACGTCGCCTACGGGACCTGAACCTTAAGTACTCAATGCTTTTCCCAGCTAAGCTGAGGGTGGAGGTGGATGGTCGCACGCACTTCTTTGACCGGCCCGAGGCGGCTGGGGACTGGTTGGACACTCTGCCTGGAGATCGGGGCCGGGGGGGCGGGGGGGGCGCGGCTGGCGAGGAGGGCCCGCCGGATCAGAATTGAGGGGTGACTGAATAGGCCTTGCTCTGGACGATGTTCCTTCCCCATTTATTGATTGCATATGTTCCCCTCCTATGGAGGTCGTGCGGGGTCTGTTGGGGGCTTCCCTCCTCCTCTGGGGGACTAGTTAGTTTTTAGCTATGGGGCGACAGGCACACTGCACTTTGGGGGGGCTGTCTGGGCTCATGCAGGGGTGCAGGGAGGGGGGAGTTCTGTTGGGATGGGGGGGTGGGGGGGGTGTGTTGTTTGTTTGCACCGCAAGGCAAACCCGTTACTGTATTGTTGTTTTTAAGATGCTCTGTGGGGGACGACCGATTGTTTCGACGTATGATGGGGGGTAGGGATCTGACTGTGTTGTCATGGAATGTTAACGGCCTGGGGGATAGGATTAAGCGTGGTGTGGTCCTGCAGTACTTGAAACGTATTTCACCAGATGTTGTCTTCCTGCAGGAGACACACCTTATAGGTAACTCCTTTCAGGCAATGAATCGGCGGGGCTATCGTTTGGCGGCCCATTCTGGCTTCACTTCGGGCTCGCGGGGGGTGGGTATTATGATCAAGAACTCGCTCCCGTTGGAGATCGATGAGGTGCGCCATGATGAGAGGGGACGCTACACTGTCCTGGTGGGAAGAATGGAGGGTAGAGTGTTTATTTTGATATCAGTGTACGTCCCGCCTGGGTTACAAGCCACCACATTTGCGGACCTGGGGCACCTCCTCCTGGACCTTCCGAGTGGCCTGCTGGTGGTTGGAGGGGACTTTAATGCGGTAGCTTCTGGGTCTATGGATCGCCATCCCCCCAGGGACCTCCCCCGGGCACAGGCGTGGCTGCCCGGCCTTTTAGACACGCTGGGCCTGGTGGATTGCTGGCGACTAAAGCATCCCGCACAGCGGCAATACACCTTCCACTCGGGTGCCCATGGTAGCCTCTCGCGGCTTGATTACATCCTTGTCCCGGCGGCCCATGCAGGGAGGGTGGGGGAGGTGCGCCATCTGGCGCGGGGTATCTCAGACCACTCCCCATTGCTGTTACATTTCGATGTCTTCCCGAGGGGGGATGGCAGGGTCGCTCCAATCAATGCATGGTATTTGCGCGACCCCACCATTCGTGCCGATTTGATCAAATCCTTACAGCGTTATTTTGACGAGAATGTGGGGTCGGTCCCTTCGGCCATCTCCCTGTGGGAGGCTTTTAAGGTAGTTCTTAGAGGGGAGGCCCTCTCCTTTATCTCCCATGCCCGGCGGCGCGAGCGGGAGGAGGTGACCCGGGTAGAGGCCGAGATTGCAGAACTGGAGGGTGAACTGGGGAGCGGGGTAACAGATGCCAAGCTGCATGTTCTACACCTAAAGCAGGCGGCCTATCGGGCCCTCGTCACGGAGGCGGCCAGGGGCCTCGGTCGAGAGCAGCAGGGGCGATTGTATGATGTGGGTGATAAGGCTGGCAAATTGATTGCGTGGTTGGATAAGAGGGAGAGAGCGAGTCGCGTGGTTCCTTTGATTGAGAGTGCGGATGGTGCGTGTGTCACCGAGCCGGAAGCCATTGTCTCCTGCTTTGCGGATTATTTCCGCGAAGTCTACTCCCCGGTTTCCCCCTGCTCGGAGGAAGATTCCCATGCCCTGCTTCGGGACATCGCACTGCCCTCCCTTACGGTGGAGGACAGGGATTCGCTGGACGCTCCTCCCACCTCGGACGAAATTGCCTTGGCTATTCGCTCGGTTGCATCCGGCAAGGCCATGGGCCCCAATGGTATCCCCATCGAACTATACAAGCTACGCCCGGATGTGTTGGCGCCCCACCTGCGCGCGATGTTCCTGGCGGCGCACTCGCAGGGTTCCCTCCCGCCGGACCAGCGTCTGGCCACAATCGTGGTGATCCACAAGGAGGGGAAGCCCCGTGAACGGGTCGCCTCCTATCGGCCGATCTCGCTCTTGAACGCGGAGCCCAAAATCCTCGCCAAGGTGTTGGCCAACCGGTTGGTTGGCGTGGTGGGCGATTTGGTCCACCAAGACCAATCTGGCTTTATACCACACCGCAACACGGCGCTCAATCTGCGGCGCTTGCACGGTGTGCTCGCGCGTGTCCCATTTGTGCGGGAGCCGGCCATCTTAGCGTCCTTGGACGCCACCATGGCGTTTGACACGCTTGAGTGGCCATACATCTGGGCGATGCTGGCGAAATTTGGATTTGGACCGGGCTTTATTAGCTGGGTCAAATTGTTGTACTCGGGCCCCTTGGCGCAGGTGGTGGTGAATGGGCGAGTCTCGGTCCCATTCGCGCTGGGGCGGGGCACACGACAGGGTTGCCCCTTGTCACCTCTCCTGTTTGCACTGGCCCTGGAGCCCCTGGCGGAGTGGCTGCGGTGGCACCCTTCCATCCGTGGTCTCCGCTGGACCCCCGAGCATGAGGACCGTGTGTCCCTCTATGCTGATGATATCCTCCTGTATCTCGCCTCCCCGCGTAAATCACTGATCGTCCTGGTTGATGTTTTGCGCTCATTCGGTCGCAACTCAGGCCTTGTCATCAACTGGGTGAAATCCTGTGTATATGTGCTTTCCGGGGAGGCTCCGGTCCTACCACGGGACTGTCCGATCCAGATTGCCTCCCAGGGGTTTCGGTACCTGGGTATATATATCACTCTTGACCCGGAGGCCCGCTATGAGCGGAATTTGCTGCCCCCCCTCCAGCGCTTGAAGGAGGACGTGGTGCGCTGGCGGCGTCTGCCGCTTTCGCCGCTCGGCCGAGCGGCCTTGTTTAAAATGATGTCCTTGCCGCGCTTCCTCTACGCCCTCCAGAATACTATGGACTTGGTTCCGGCACGCTACTTCCGTGAGGTGGAGGGCCTCCAGCGGCGCCTGTTCTGGGACGGGAGGCCGCGCATTGCTTTGGCTAAATTGACGCTCCCGTGGTACGATGGGGGGGTCGCCCTCCCGGACATTAAACGGTATTACTGGGCCACCCAACTGGCTGCAATTAATCATGGCCTTTACGGGCCCGCCTTGAACCCGGCGTTTGAGATGGACAAGATGCTCCTGCCCGGTGGCGACTACAATCGAGCGCTTTACTCTGCCGCGCCCGACCCCCGTCTGACGGGACCGACGCGTGTCATGGTGCGTGTCTGGCACGCGGCTAATGCAGCTATGGGGTGGAAGGACCGTTTGACCCGGGCGTCACCGCTATATGCGTCTGAGAGGTTGGGCTCCCTGTGGACATCGAAGGGCTTTGAGAAGTGGGACACGATCGGAATCAGCACTGTGGGAGATCTCTGGACGAGGGGGGGATTAAAGACTTTTGCGACGCTGCAGACGGAGTTTCAGCTGCAGGGCAGTGAGTACTTTCGGTACCTACAAGTCCGCCATGCGCTGGGCTCCGTCTTCCCGGATGTCGCGTCCATTCCGGAGTCTTCCCCCCTGGAGGACAGAGTGCTGGATGGCCATGTCCCAGACAGCACGATCTCCCTCATATATAAAAAACTGATCAACGACAGATCGTGCCTGCTGACTAGTCTCCGCGAGGCCTGGGTTGCCGACGGGCTAGAGCTGGACGACGAGGATTGGATTTCCGCGGTGGCCTCTCCAAAAGAGGTGGCCATCCCGGCTCGCCTTCGTTTCGTCCAGCTTAAGATCCTTCACCGGGTTTACGTGACGGGGCCAAGGCTTCTACGTATGGGCTTTGCTGGTGACGGAATGTGTAAGCGTGGCTGTGGCGCGTTGGCAACTTTCATGCATATACTGTGGGAGTGCCCAAAGGTGGAGCGATTCTGGCGTGGTGTGCATGAGGTCCTGCGTGTGGTTACGCGTGTCGCGCTGTTGCCTGAAGCGAGGAGATGCTTGCTGAATGTGTGGGAACCAAATGACTATTCGGTCCCGCAGACGCGGTGGGTGACTCTGGGGTATATGATAGCTAAGCGTGACATTGCCCAATTGTGGGGATCCCAGAGGCCCCCTGCGGTGTTGGCCTGGAAAGAACATATGGATTGGTGTATGTTTCGTGAAAAGGTGGTGTATGTGGCGAGGGGTAAGCCTGGGGCGTGGGTGAAAATCTGGGGCCCCTGGAACGCCTACCGCGGGGGTATTTGTGAGCCGCCACTGCTACCGGCTGCCTCGCCTGCTCCGTCTCCCTAGATGGGCCCCCTCCCTCGGCCTTGGGCACGCGGTCCCCCAGTCCCTGATCTATTCCCATTCCCCTCTCCAGAGTTCTGCTGTTGGTTGGGATCCCCCACTTACGGAGCACGTGCTGTCACTTTGGATCGCGGGTTGCCTTGCGGGTGTGGTTTTTTTTGTGTTGTTTTGTTTTGATAAAAGGGAACCGTACTGTGGGCATGGAGCTATGCGGCCTGCAACATTGATTTCTCCTGTTTTGCTAATCTGTACTGCCAAGAGACTCTTATTGTATGTATGCAATATGCTTTTGTCACTCTAGCGGCCGGCCGAGTGGTTGTAGGCCCATACCTGTAACTTTTTCAAACTGCAATAAACGGTTTCAAAAAAAAAAATAATAAAAAAAAAATAATTACTGATTTTGAAGATCGGTGCCCTCTATGACTTTCTAGCTGGCACTTCTGGCACCACAAGTCCAAACCTGAACCTGGCACTGATAAATGAACTTTACAAAACCAGATTCAACCCATCTTAATTAAGTCCGCGTGGAAATGCTGAAACTCTTTAAGCAACATGACTTCTAAAACAGTATATTTAATGGATCATGCAAGATTGACCCCACACATGATGGATATAAACAAACCACCCTTGGGTTAAAGCAATTCCAGCACGACTGGTTTGGCAAGCTGGAAGGGTCATCACAGTAGGACAGAGGCCCACTGCTTCTAGGTCAAATGTGAGAAGGCCAGAAAGGAGTCACTTACTCTGATGAGTCCCCTCCACTCAAACATCCTTCACCATGCCCACTTAGTCTGGCACTGAATGGTACACAGGACCTACGCTGGTGCCTTTGTGTTGCAGCACAGACTATACTAAAGCGCCCAAGAAGCAGGTGGGCTTGTTTGCGGGAAAAATAAAAGCAAGGCTTTCTGAACAGAAAGGAAAAAGCCCCCTTTCCCAACACCTTTAGTGATACTCTCCCCCAACATCTCAACACTAACTTTCCCTCAAGTCTGCTGACACCATCATCACTCCCCATCCCATTCCCCTTCCTCATTTCCACTGCCACACTCGCTTTCTACTGCTGTCCTGTGCAGCATCACTAGTCTGCACAGCTGCTTCACACACATCACCCACTCTGGGCTTTAATTGGGGCAGATCCTAAAACTAACTTTGAAATGGCTCCCTAGGGGGCCTATGTTCATATCCTAAAGTTGTAAGGAAAAAGCATGGGTTTATTTCTCAGCAATGCATGCAAAAAAACCATAAGGTAATTCATTTCAGCAAAGCAGTCCCTGTTTACACTTTACCTTCATTTTCCTTCCATCCTTCATTTCCTAGAAGTGTTTGCTTTTTGAGATGTGTATCTGTAGTTTCATTTTCATGCAGATATGGCTCTTGTGTAGAGCACATTGTAAACGGAGTAACCTACAGTGGTGTAGGTGAGTTCAGATTGTGGGTGGGTGTTTATGATGGCGCATGGCTGAGTCCTGCGGCTGAAAGCAGTATGAGTTTCTCACAGTGCCTGCCAGGGTGCCATTAACGGGTTTGGACTACATGCACATCCAATCCTTGCCCTCTCTGCAATGCACACAGTATGGTGGTGACATGTAAATTGCACCCGTGCAGCTGGAAGCTGGGTCACAGCGAGTTTCATATGCCCATCTTTCTGGGCATAGTGAGGCTAGGGCTATAGGGCCTGTTATCTTTTCTACCTCTTTTTGAAATCCTCCATCTGCATATCTCGTGCCATGGCTTTCCTCTTTGGGGCCACCATTTCACTCTGCTTTCAATACTGCAGAATACGATGAGGACCCAACCATTGCCAGCAGCAAATATTGATCTGGATCCAGGCCAGCATCAGTGAAGTATGATGACTTGTACCAGTGTCATTTGCTGACACTAGGGGGTCTATTATGATGTCGGGCGGATCGCCACCGCCCGCATGGCTGTGGCGATCTGCCCGACATCATCCCCGCCCGCCTCCCATTTCCCCCCCCCCCTTGGCATATTATGATGGCGGGGGATACCGCGGCGGTCGGGAAGACCGTCTGCCGCTTTTCCGCCCGGTCGACGAGTCGACTGGGCGGAAAAGGGTTGAATATGGTGGCGGTGTCTGCTAGACACCGCCATCCATATTACGATGTCAGCGGGAATCAGCCTTTCCATGGTGGCGTTGCCGCCGTGGAAGGGCATGCGGATTCCTCAGTTAGGGGCCCGTTGCAGGCCCCCAGGATGTTGGGGATGTGGGGGGTCGCATGGGGGATACCTATGGTACGCCCCTGCATTTTCATGGACGACGTGGCAGGTACCGCGCGGTGCCTGCCACGTTGTGCATGCAAATGCACAAATGCCTTTTTTGTATTGCGGCGGGTGCTGCTGACAGCACCGCCCGCCGCAATGCAAAAAATGCGTTGCACTTGCGGGACCGCCGCACACAAAATTCCGACAAAGTCTGCCCGACATCATAATAGACCCCCAAGACTCACTCATCATCACCCTCAGCATATTTGCTTTCCTTTCAAAGCAGCAACCAGTGTGTAAGGGATATACATGTGCTGTAAGAATGTTATTTAATTTATTTGTTGCCGCTCCTCATCCCAGGGTGAGGGTAGGCTGTCAGAGTGGTTTATATCACACACACATATTATGCAATAAATCATAGAAGTTTGCAAATCAATGTACAAGGAATGCAACATAAGACAATGAGGGTTGCAAGGTGTAGGAGTCACCTATCCTCCATACTGGTAAGCGTTAAATGTTTAGATTGTTTCGTCTGGAGAAATACAAAGTCCGGATTGAACACATAATGCAGTAATTGTAAATTGATACTTGTAAATTGATACTTGTATAGCGCACTACTCACCCACAAGGGTCTCAAGGCGCTTGTACGAATACCGCTATGGAACCCATCCTGGCTTTCCCTGTGAGGTGTCCACTCCTGGGCACCCCCAAGGTGGAGGCCAGGCATCCTTAGCGTTGTGGGGGCCGTTGTGGAGATTAAGCAAGCTTAATTTAGCTATTGGGCTTGTCTATACAAAAAAGATGTTATTACTATCCAAAAGGAGTTCTTTTCAGTATTTTAATTAGGGCCAGTGGAATTTGGTTATTGAGCAGCCGCAGCGATTTTCTCATAATTATAGTTTTGCCGCTTTTGTCACATAATCTATCATCTGCTGCATAATAAGCAGATTTTTACAAAATATATATGTATATATTTTTTTTTTCTCCGCACTTGCAATAGGGCATCTTTTTTATTTCAAATGCTTTATGGATTTTGAGATCGAGATAGAAACAGGAACAACCCATGGGTGTGTAGCAATGTTAAGATAAGGACATGGTGTGCAGACACCAGAAAATCGACATTGGAATAGCAGAAATACGTTGTCCGCGCAAGATTTAAACCTGAGAGATACCTCTAGCGATCATTCCTGAGAGAGAGAGGAAACTTGAAGAAAGAAAAGAATAAAAAGGAAAGAAAAGAAATATGAGCAGAGGAGAAGCAAGAGTACATACATAAGAAATGTCCTTGAAGTTCTTGTCAACAGGATAATCCAGCTATGACATATGTACCCTGTGCCGACAGGGGAACCCCCACAAAACTCAACATAAAAACTTATTTTGAACTCAAATGGTTCAAAAGTTACACGCGTTGCTGTGCAGTTGACTGGATACCTTTTTGTTGTTAATTGCTATATTTGTGTGTTAAACCAGTATTAATGAGGTGCAACCTATGCCCAGACAGTGTTTACAAGTGTAAAAATTAGAGAGTAATATTACAAAATAGGAAGTAATAATATTACAAAATGTGCCGCATTAATGCCGCATAATTTGCCTTTTATTGCCACATAATTTAGTCTATCCTGCCACATAATTTGGTCCTCCCCTGCCACATAGTTCCAGTGGCCCTGACTGTAATACAGTGCTTGCAATGCGCAGGTGCTGTCAGATACTGAGTACTTTCACTTCTTTGAATTGAAAGAGAGTGCACCGGTCCGCGCCAGTGCAATACTTTAAATGGGAGAGTACCAGCACTTCTAAGCAGCAATAACCACTCTGGGGCAGTGAATACCGGCGCTTCAGAATTTTGATTTAAAGCACTTACCCCCATTGCCTGTAGGTGCCCTGTATTTGGAAAACGAGCCACGAGAAGACGTATGGTGGCAATGAACACAGCACGGACACCGCACCGCACCTGTCATGTACTAGTGCAGTCAGCCGTCGCCCACAGCTCCAGATATTCTGCTAGTGTTTTGCCACTTCACTCTCCAGTGCCTGAGGGCAGCCCTTAATCACCATTCATGTCAGGCGGGCCCGATGCACGAGCAGACAGATACAAGAGGAGAGGAGACTTTCTCGTTCTGGCGCGTCACGGAGTGGCTGCCAAGCTTGAATCTCCTTTCCCTAGCGAGCCAGTCAACCCTCTCACCGGAGGACTGACGCCTGACGCACACTGCGCGTGGGGCAGGCCCGGCGAGTCTCTTCAAACGGGGCTCTCGTTAGAAGCGCTGTCGCGCGCTGAACTAGATTGACAGCCCTGCAACCCTACACTACTGGGGGGCGGCGTCAATAATGAAGTGTTAATGCGCTTGTGTCATCGCATCTTAAGTGTGGGGCGCTGCCTCCTCTCGGAAAAACATGCTCACAGGGCACAACCCCGCCCAAACATCAATCACCCGCTACATGTGTTTTTTCCCACACAGATGAGACAAATGTCGCCTATTTGTGCGGGAAATAGCCCAATCTGGCAATACTGCACAATTCGCTCTGCTAGTATACGCTGAAGCTAGAAGTCTGACCAATCACAGATCGATACATCGCATTAATACAGCAGTATCTTTCAGCTGCAAAACCCATCTACCCAATCACAGCCTTCGCTGGATGTTGTCTGTGGGTAGAGCTAGCGTGCCAGTAGACGTCAAAGGGAGATGCTAAAAACCGTACCAAGTATGTGGGTGGAGCAAAGGCCTGATTTAATGTGTGGGTGCACTAACGCTTCGCTTCTGTAAAGCATAATGTGCTCCGTTGCTGTACTGTGGTGTAATTATTGTTGATAAGGTGCTTAAAAAGGGTATCCTGCTTGATAATATTTTTGGGCGAACCACACCCCTGGACTTCCTTCTACTGATTCCCTCACTACCACCATCATCTCTCCAGAGCCCCTCTCTCACCTGCATTTCATTTGTTTTATAGCACTACGCATACCAGTGTCAGAGCACTTTCTCTCACACACACATTATACAGAGACAATGCGTCATACATGTATACATCAGTTTATAGGAAATGTTATATAAGGCAACATGGATTTTAAGGTGTAGGAATCACACATCATGTATACCAGTGGCCAGCAGGCGCGCAACACCCATTGGACTCAAAGGGCTTCAGCCCCCCCCCGTCGTGTGTGGCAGCCCGGGATGAGACAGCTTCCCGGGCACACACACAGCCGCACCCGAGCACTTCACAGGTCTTTAGAAGACCATTTGCATGTTAATGAGGCCTCGCTGTTGTTTCACCCCTTCTAAGAGCCCCTGCAGCTCCACTCTGCCTATTGCTTAAAGATTTAGCCCCCCGGGAATTTTTTTTTTAGCCCCCCCCGAAATTTGGCTCTAGTTGCGCCTCTGGTGGCCAGTATATTTTGCGCGATCTGGAGAAGCACAAACTCAGGATTCAAAACGTACCACGGTGTTTGGGGTTCGTTTTACTAAGAAGAATGTATTTCTACCCAAACAAACCCTTTTTGGTAACATTAAGATAATGAACAACTGTGAAAAATAATATAACATTTTAACCTATACAATGCAGTTTACATACAGATCTTTGATGACAGTTCATAGGTCAATGTGGTAGGTTAGGATTGTAACTTATCAACTGCAAGTAAAAAAGCATTACTGTGACATAAGCAGTAACCCACTGAGCTATCCACATAAAATACTGTTCTGCGATCTGAATGGTGCACAATCTTTGACCAGGCATTTTAACCCTCTGCACTACTTTATGTAGTAAAATCTTTATTCGGTTACAGTCATAAACATAAAAGAACATAGCATCAAAATGCATGCATGTCATACATAAAAACAGCATGCACACCAAATAAAATACAGGTTACAAATAGAATAATAAAATCATTGACTAAACCCCAGAAAGGTAGCAACCCCAGAAAGACACAAATAAAAGCATCCAATAGCAGCAACAGGATTAATCAAGCCTAGAGAGCCTCAAACTCATTGCAGCTCTTAAAAAGCAGGAGACTTTAAAAATAATGAGTTCATTGGATAGAAACTGGAGGAGCATAAGAGCAGGTCAAACTTGCATGAGCATAAGAGCAGGTCAAACTTGCATGAGCATAGGAGCAGGTCAAACTTGCATGAGCATAGGAGCAGGTCAAACTTGCATGAGCATAAGAGCAGGTCAAACTTGCATGAGCATAAGAGCAGGTCAAACTTGCATGAGCATAAGAGCAGGTCAAACTTGCATGAGCATAGGAGCAGGTCAAACTTGCATGAGCATAGGAGCAGGTCAAACTTGCATGAGCATAGGAGCAGGTCAAACTTGCATGAGCATAGGAGCAGGTCAAACGTGCATGAGCATAGGAGCAGGTCAAACTTGCATGAGCATAAGAGCAGGTCAAACTTGCATGAGCATAAGAGCAGGTCAAACTTGCATGAGCATAGGAGCAGGTCAAACTTGCATGAGCATAAGAGCAGGTCAAACTTGCATAGAATTCTGGAATTTCAATAACGGCATGATAAACATTCTCCTGGGTAACCTATAATAGCTACAAAACATCATAAAATGTTGAGTATCCTGAGGAGACACATTGTCGCAGACACAGGAGCCCAATGAGCCAGACAGACTCCAACCACTAGGAGAAGCCAGAAGATCATGCAGCATGTCAAACCTAAATCTGGTCAACGAAAATCTATCCCTGTCGCTATTTGTAATGAATAGATACAGTTCCATGGTCTGAACTGTTTTTAGCAACAGATGCCCCCGTGCCAGGGGTTTCATCAGTTCTGCCTGCTCTCGATATAGCGTTGTGTTCTAAGAAATGGTCCATCACCCACTTCAGTTCTGAGGTACGCAAGGACGGGGGGCTGTAAAATAAGTCCTCACTACTCAGACTGTTAAAAGCATCCTTAACATATGCGATCCACGGGATCTGATCAGCGTGGTCTCAAGAGACAAGCAATCCTTAAGGATCAGCCTATTCAAGTGGGAATCCTCCATAGTCCAGAGCTTGATCCATCATAGCAGTGGTCTGAGAGCCACCATAGCTCCTATATATTCTACTCCTTGCTCATCATGCGCACAGAGTGCCAGGGTGCTTTGCGGAACCCGCAGCATGCGCCTTATGAACATGTTTTCAACAGTCTGGATATTATCAACTTTCTTGTATCCCCATACATCACTGCCATATAAAATCTTGGAGACGCACTTGGCCTGGTAAACCTTAGTTGAGATTCTGGGGGCCTAGACCCCAGTCTCTGAGCAAAACTAGCAACAGCAGCATTGGCCTTGATAAGCTCAACTTTCTTATTATCGATCAGGGGATTCCAGGTTTTGTAGGAGTCAAGCAAGAGCTCAAGATAAGGAAAGTCAGAACTTTAGCCAGGGTGGGAGTGTCCACCTTAAATTGTTTTCTTCTGGTGGTCTGCGGGCCCACTACCATCAAATAACACTTGGTGAAATGAACTGCGAGGTACAAACTAACCATAAAGACTACAAATGTATCCAGTAACAACGTAAACAAACAGCAGTCCTCGTCATAAGGTTCGTGTCGTCGACGTACAGCAGTACTGGAAGCTGTCTCGTCCCGGCTTTGGACAATCGGCCTTCGCAGAGAGATGGGCTTGCTCCAAGCCAATAACAGAGAGTAAACAGGATAAGGGCAAGAATGCACCCCTGACACCGCCCTGCAGGTTCTAAAGGGCTGGGTGCAAGCCGAGCCCCGAGAATACTGGACTGATGCTGAAGTGTGGGCATGTAGATCAGGCTCTTCCCCCATCTCTAGAAGCAAGCACCACAGCTTCTAACAATCGACCCTGTCAAAAGTGGACATTAAGTCCATAAGCACCAGGTTGATTGACTTGGTACAAGCAACAGTATTCTTGTTTGTAATTGCATATAAATTCAAGAATTGGTCATACCTGGCCTAAAACCATATTGTACCTCTGAGATTATATTATTTTCATCTGCCCACCGCATCAGCCTATCTAATAGCACCCTTCCCAGGACCTTAATGGTGGCGTCAATCAAATGTATTGTCTGATAACATTGGGGATTGTCTTTGTACCCCTACTTAAATACAGGGATGAACACAGCAGTGGAACACGAGGGCGGGGTGCACTCCCTCATTGCAGATATAGGACCATCGTCAAGGCTTGACCCCAGATCTCCATGTCATCCAAACACGAATCAGGGGGTATCCCATCAGGCCCTGGGGCCTTGTTATGTGATAACACCAGAATACCCTGGCGGACTTCCTCTAACGTATAAATGAGATTGGCTCTACCCCATAGCAAACACCCAGATCCTAATTACTTCCACTAGACACACAGTTATAGACCCCTTCAAAACAAGTTATCCATTGATGCTCTGTAATATGGTGGCGTAAAGCAGCGCCATTCTCAATGGCGGAACAAGGCTGATTTGTTTCACATCAGAACAAGAAATTATCTTTAGTGGCACAAGCTTGGGCTAGATCATCCCAAGCTCTCTTAAAACAGCTTTAGGGTTTGTGAGTTCTAATTTGCACACCCTACGACAGGCAGCAACACAATCCTTATCTCTGGGCACCTGCTTCAGTGCTTCCTTCAGGCTTCAAAGGGCCTTGGAGCATTTGGATTCATGTGGCCTGGAGTTCATCGTAGGAGCCTTAAGTAAGGCGAACACCTTATGGGAAGTTACCCGCATATAACGGCAGAATTGACCCACTCGAGGAGCGTAGATCCAGACATGCGCAAATCTTTTGCCTGCAGCCCAAGAAAAGAGATTTTTTTAACTAAGCTGACTCCACCTGAGTCCATCTTAACCACCGGCCTTGATGTATTGGAGCTAACGCTCCCTGCAACTCTGGCGACATCCTGGCACAACCCCTTAACCCGCCAATCAGTAAAGAAAGAGGGTCATGATCACTAAATGGGCTGTGCACTATTCTAAAATTTGTGATAAACAAAAACAGTGGAGCTGACACAGGAGTCAACTAGTTTCTCCATAGAAAATACAAGATTATGAATACTTAAAATTGCGTTTAACTCAGCCCTCCCTGGTGTGGGCCATATGTAACCCCTACACCAACATGCGTTTGGGCTGGCTGTTGATTGAATCTAGAGGGCACTTACATCAATGGCAATTAAAATCACCCACTAAAATGACCTTCTCCAGCCCATACCTGTTGCCAGTCAAGGTGTTGTCAATAGCCGAACTTAAGGTGGTACGGTTAGACCGGGCTTCAGCATTGTAAAAGTTAATAAATGCAAAAGATATAGAACCCGAAAAAGTTCGCTTCAGCACTTACATCAAATGCGATTGCCAAGAAGAATCCTTAATTTTCGTACACAGGTCAAAAGAAACAAAAGTAATCAGCACTCCTTGGCCCTCCCTGATGCCAAAACCACAGCCGGGGTATAATAAGTTTTATACCCTTTAAGATAAAAATGGTTTAGCTCTTCCCATATTTCTTGCAGACAAATCATCTGATATTTCCTAACAAAATACACCCAGTAACAATCATTAGACTTGGCTGCCAGGCCCGCAATATTCCATGATAACAACACAAAGTCTTGAGAATTGCTAGCCAGTATATCAAGAGGGCTGGTGATGGATAGAGACAGCAGGAGACAGAGATAGAACAGGAGGGACGAGTCAACCACAAGAGTCCAGGGTACACAGGGGAGCAAATCTATTCATGGTGCTCAAGGCTGGGGGTGCAGAGCGAACAGGTGAGGATCTGCCCCGAGAGACCTGCCGCTGTGGTACCTGAGTCAGTAAGATCGGGCAAACTGTTTCTGGCTTGTAAAAGAAACCAAGGGGAAGGGCCCGAATGTTAGATGGTCTACAAAATCTAAATGAGTCTAAAGTTGTCAGGACAAGTGCAGCAATGGTGGCTCTGGTAAAATGTATCACTAGACAGTCCCCGGCCCAGCTCTTAACATCAGACCCCGACCAATTCACCCTTCTCACCATATTAATGGATCCATATATCTGCGTGCCCAGATTTGAGAGCATCTCTTATCAGTGAACCACTTTGGTTTTCAACTCATTGAAAGATTTCAACACAAGCCGAGTCGAGGGGGCGGGGGGCATGCCCCAGGACCACTACATACGGGGTGGCTTCAGGCGCAAAATTAATTACACCCCCTGACTTAGGGTGGGTGGGGTGGGCCACGTTCAGGAGACAAGATCATGCACTAGAAACTGTGAGGCCAATGGAAGCAAATGGATCATTAATTAGTTCCCTAGAAGGCTGGGATATTTCAAGAGAGGGTTCCTGCCTAGTAGCGTACTCTTGCGGAATCTGTGGCTGGACAGGAGAGGTCTTTGTAGTCACATCGCCAATTTAAAAGCTAGGACCAGGCGTCGGATAGAATTGGATCCATTTTAGCACTGAAAACATAATTGAGCTCCCCCAGATAAACATCAGGCATGATACCCCTTTGGGAGAAGGAACATTGCGTTAACTCTGTTTGTGCACCCACATTGACGTGACTGCAACCACTTTTGTGTGCTGCCACCCGTCTCTTGCGCTTGTTCCTGGGGCTTAAACTCGACTGTGTAGGCTCATGGGTTAAATCAACTGGCCAACCCACCCTCGACAACAGAGCTGTAGACAGTGGAACCCCGAACAGGTTTCCCTCTGTCGAGCACCCAACATCCGAGCTATGAGACTCAGTACACATGATGGGATCACCAGGTGGGCGGAAAAACTTGATTGAGCAAAAGAAGAATCATCCCCAATCAAAGCTCAGTTCCCTTTGAGACTACCCCCACCGCCCATTCCAGACAGCAGTCAATGGTAGTAACTTGTGGGGCCACTTGTGGGGACGATGTGTTTGAGGAGGCCGCCTTTCTTTTCCACATACTCCACTGGGTCTACACAGCAATGTAAACAAGGAACAACACACAAGACGGGGAGGCCAGGAAGCAGGCGCTTAAAAGCGTGATGATGATTAGCACCTGGGGTTGAGAGCGGTGAATACTGAGGAACTGAGACCCGTCTCGGATGCGGCAGGTCAAGAATCTCCTCGCCAGGGACCCAGTGGCGGCTCCTCCTCAAAGGCGGAGGAGCATCGCCCCACTGCTTGACTCAGAGTCAGCAAATGAAAAATAAAACGGTGTTGTAGCATTATTTTATTTTTCATTGCCGGCTATGAGCCGGTGCTGTAGGGAGGGGAAGAGGAGTGCTATGTGTGCATATGTGTTTTAGCCGGCTGTCTAAGGCCGACCAAAACACACATGCGCACTTAGGTTTCTCTAGCGGCTGGAGAAACCCCACAGACTTCCTGGCCTGAACGGAGCGTCTTTTCAGCTTGCTCAGGCCAATATCCATGCTGCTGTCCCAGGAGAGCAGCACAAGGATTGGATAGGAGTCTGTCACAGAGGCTGCCGGGAAGAGAAGAGGAAGCGCGACGCGGAGGCGAGACAGCTGTCGGCTTCAGGTAAGTTATTTTTTAAGTAATTACATTTTTATTACTAACCCCCCCGCCACGAGACGTGACCCCTTCCGCGTTCTCTCCACCCGCCCAACCACCTTTTGTTTGTGGCGGTCGTCACTGCAGGGATCCCACAGTTGCAACAGTCCTGGGTCCAGGTCCAATAGAGCATGGGAAGCAAAATACCACCCCTGTAAAGATCTAACGAAGCGGTTAGGCAAGAGCAGAAATTTAAGAGCGTACCTGAAGAAAAAGGTGGTCTTTCCAGAGGTACCAAGCGATTCCTGGCCACAGAGCTAAGGGGGGTGGCCCTACCCTGTCTTCCTGGCGCCGACAGGCACAGGACAGGCCGCACTTGGCCCGGCCTTTCTCCGGGTGCGGCCCGCGTGAATACCACATAGAGGGAAATGGCGGGGCACTTTTTAGTGTGGCAGTGCGGGAGATGCAGCCAGGTTGTGGCCCCCTCCTTCTTTGGGTTGAGGGTTCCTGGGACTTTGAGTCCCCACCAGCTTCACCAGCAGAAACAAAAGTGCCCCGCAACAAGTACAGCATCCTGCGCTGCGGAAGATGGCGAGGCGCTTTTTAGCGGGAGATGCAGGTTGTGTCCCCCCTCCTCCTTCGTTTGAGGGTTCCTGGGACTTCGAGCCCCCAACAGTTTCACCAGCAGCATGTAAAGTGTCCCGCAACAAGTAGCGTGTCCCCACTACTTTATGGGGAGTTGAAAATGCCACTAGACAAAACTCCGATCACTCCAGCAGGAACAGTCATTATAAGAGATATTTTGACATGTTTTTATCGTTGCCTGACAAGTGCTGGATCAACAAGGAACTAACAGCGTGCTGACAGACCCATACGTCAATTTAAAACACAGCGCCTCCCGAACTCAGCGTCAGGTGCGGCTGCACCAGTCGCACCACCCTAAAGCCAGCCTGGCAGGTACTGTCGGGTATCCAGTGCCTTCACTTCTCTAATTTCAAAGCCTGAATACATGCACAGTATAGTACAGTCTAGCAAATAGGTCCTCTGGGTTAGCCAGTACGTGCTATTTCTATATTTTCATTTCCAGCACTAAATTAGGCATTTGGTAAATAATTCTTGCCTTAATTGGACAATAATTACTGGAGATCGCTGATTAGCATTTAAATAGAGGATGAAATGTGTAAGCTGTATGTTTAGCGAGAAACGATGAGTGGCAATTATTAGAATGCAAATAGATGTCTTTGAAGTTGGATTGCCCTTCCCCCACCCAGCCTTCGACTCGAAGGGAGCATGCCCCTCCTCCCCCAACCCTATGCCAGCGGAAGTGGTCCGCATTATGTGAATTCTGGAAGGAGAGAAGACCCATTGCATTTGTCTATAACGAAAGTTAAAAGCAATTAGAAAATTAAGGGTACGCTAAAATTAGAATGGTGCGTTATTATAGAGGTGGGCGAGCCAACAAATTTAGAGGGAGAGCCGAGCCAAGGGTCGGCTGGGCTTTAAGAGCTGTATGCAATGTTTCATTTGTATAAAATACGTGCCAGGGTGCAGGGACTTATATAGTCAACATTGCACCACTCACTGCCCCTGCCATCGCTGCCAAACGTCATCACATCCCTACAAATGTGACCATTTGAACTATTCTAGGTCACAATAAGTTGTCCTTTGTCCACAGGTGTTACACATTCAAATAAATATATAATGCCAATGTACAACAGCTTTATGGGTAGAGCCAGCACATCATCCGTGTTTGCTCATTCTTACTGGCTACCCAACCCAATGTAAAGGATTTTGGAAGCCATTTCTATCAGGCGAGGCTGCAACCTAATCCCTAACATCCCAGCGATTATGGAATTAGAACCCTTCCGCTGTCCAGCTTTCTACCTGTTTGAAAGCTGCACGCAGACAGCTCCGTTTCTTACATTGTGCTATTAGATTTAGAATCCACTTACAAGGCCACAAGTGAAAAGAAAACTACATTTGTCTTTCTCTGGTCCTAGAAATATAACAATCGTCAATAGGCCTTCTAGAATGGTCCTTAGTGTAGTGACACTTGCCGGGATTTTGAGACATATTATGACATCATTCACCGGATGAGCTATTTATGATACCATATTGCTTGATATCTCAGTGTTTAATTCTGATGTGGCCACAGCACGTCATCAGAGACGCATGACTTTATGGACTTTGTCTCTATATTTATCTGCAGAGACAAAAGGAGTTGCGATTCGTTTTGGGGGGAGTAATAGAATTACGAGGCCATTATGAATCGATACAGCCCAACATGTGTTGCATCAACAAGTGCTTCTAACATCAAGCAAGCTGGGATGTGCTATGCTAAGGGGTGTTGCAATCATGAAATGACACAGAGACCCAAGTGTGTGAGGAACCCACTGGCCTATTGCCTTTGCTATCATTAAGGCCCAAGACACTCACATTACTTCATTGAATATCTGGACAGACTATACAAGCTGTGCCAGCGGCTGGCACCATGGCCATGCAGGTACAGGGCACCACTTGAAAACAACTGCCTGTGCTTTTCACTAAGTGACTGGTGAACAGACTAGCTGCTGTGCGACATAGCAAGGATATTCTTTCCTCCATCGTTGATTCTGCTGACGTGCGAATTTCTGTCAGCCTGGCAGCGCTTTAGGCGGATGCCCTTTCAGAACACAAGGACAAAATTTCAGGGCCGGCTTGTAAATTGTCTAGTTTTGCAGCCTTCGGCATGTGTTGTTCTCTGTGCTTCCAGGTGGCATGTCTATTGTATCAGCTCAGCTACCATCCACCCACCACAGAAAGAGGCGAAATCATCAGCAATGTGAACAGCAACGCAAGGGGTGCCTCGTCGCCACTGTAGTACATGTTGTGCTTGCACAATAATAACTGATGTAGGAGGGCACTGATAATAAAAATAAGGACCAGCGGGGGACATTTTATTGACTATCACGCCACTGGCCCTTTAATGAATGCATCTCAGGCTCAGAGGCGAAATCCTTCAGTTGGCTGAGGGTGGGAGCTGTTTTCATAGCTGGATCGGCTCTGGGATCCCAGCCCATCGTACCCCCACAGCAGCCCTAAGGAAGCAACACACTATTTATAATAATTTTATAATTGATTTACTGCTGCCAAGGTGTATTGCTCCTGGATGTACATTGTTAAAATGGTGGGCAGCATCTATTGAACGGGAATTGTTAGAGATTTTCAGTCCTATTTTTTTCAGGTCTGTCGGAATTCATTATATGTAATGAATTCATGTGGCTATTCATGGGTTTGGTTTTCCTGGACCTGTGTTGGAAAGCCAGGAATAAGGCTTACGTTTTCTACCTTGTCACCCAGAAACTCACACGCCCTTCACCATAGTACCGGCCCTTGATCTGATGTAATGGTTTCATAGCTGTTTCTCTGAAGGACATCCTCACAATTGGTATGAAAATGAGAGCAAGCAAACTCATGCTTATCCAAAATGATTCTAATTGATGGATCTGGGGCCCCAACCGCTATTAATGTTGCAGCCACCACCCATCTCTCAAAACTCAAGGGAAAGGCGTAAGCTTTTGCTGGCCTTGTCAGACGTCTTATCAGCCATGGTTTTCAGCATGCTGTAGCTTCGAATGTTCAATAAAGCTGGTATAAAAGATGACATTTACTCATCGTGTGCATACATTGGTTAGGTGATGTCACTCCCCATACTGTTGTGAGCAGTGAAACAGCATATTCCACTAGTACTAAGGATTGTATTAATTTACGCCTCTGCTTTTGAAACAAACCAACATTGGTAGCTCATCAACTCTAGGTTTTTTCTTAGCATTCGTAGCCTGACTTTCTAATGAGCTAAAGAGGACTACAAGTACCAGAATGCAAAGAATATGGACTGGGTCAGCTACTGACACTTGGGAATTCGAGAGCTAGTAAGAGTGGCGGTACAAAAGGTCTGGGTAAGCACGAATACTTGGGAGGATGTCCTTGCTGCTGAGCCATGGTTCTGCTAGTCGGTAACAGCGGAATTTACAGTCCTACATGATAGGGGATATAGTATGTCTGTCTTTGGAAAATAAGGTGTAAATACCATTTACAGCGCTTTATAAATTACCTCATTAGTGTGTTAGGTGTATGCTTCTTGTATTTAGTGTATGATGGCAAAAAAAAGTGTCCTAGGTGCTCTGAAGTGCATCAAAGTGTCGGTCTCTCTCCTCACGGTCGGTTGGAGCCTGATGCAACATGGAGTTGGATCTTGGCATGTTGGGGCCCTTCCAGGCTTCATCTGTGCTGTTTCTATGTGAAAATCTAGACTGCAAAAATGCATACATAAAAACATATATATAAAATATAGGCAGCCATCAACCTTACATAATTATCTCCCCATAAACATTTTGACCTGTATTTAGATCCTGCCAAACTAATTGTAACTCCTTTCCAGGCACGTTTGGGGACGCCTCAGTACTATACGTGGCGGTTCGAAGTTTTCGTAGGCTGTGTTCACCCAATGTTGGGTTAATGTTCTGAGTGTCTGTGTTTGGAGTCCATGTTTTTGCAAAAGATATTTTTGCAGTCTGTGTTTCACCTGCTATTGTCTGCGTCATGCAGCGCTGCTGCAATCCCCACTCCACACCTCAGGAGAAGCGTTCAAGCATTCTTTAAACCTGAGGGAGTGAGCAGAAAGGAAGCAGCATTACTCAAAACGGCCCTCACGGGGAATTCCGTTTCGCCAGAGCGGATGCACCTTTAAAGAAAGAGCACGAAGGGAGATGGCGCGCTCCATTACGTGAAGTTATCGCGAGAGTCTCCGGTGCATTGGGACGAGCGGAGAGCAGGTTCCGTACAGGGCATCCTTAGCAACCAATCACAGGCCACCGACCTACTACAGGGCCTGCTTGTGAGTTGCCAAGTAGGCTGCGAGCCCTGTGCAAATTCTTGTTTTCGCAGATATATCCGCGGTTATAAGTGATACTTTATACTTCATGTACCACGTAGCTGATATCCGAACTGAAACGTCACGAAGAACTGTGACAGATCTTACTGTTGATCTACATGTCTGCATGTACTCCAAAAACGGAAATTTACAATGTAAGACAATATGTATCTCCAAACCCTAATAAAATTGTGTTAAAAAAAAGTGATACTTTATTTATCGTTTCTTGGAATTACCAGTACGTAATAACGTTCACACTCAAATTCAATTTCGACAGGTCAGGTCTTGCAAAACTTAACATTTTAACTATGACCGGTAAAAATCTACACCTTGTGTCTCATTTTTTGGGCAAATTTCGGAATAAACAATAATTATAGTATCCGATAAATTCAGTGCACCTCGATGTCGGATTTTGTCAGGTGAGGTGTTTATTGCATCTGACATCTGGACACCCCTGATCAGGCCCAGAGTGTTCAGATGTGCACAGAAGGGCACCCAGAAATATGTGGAGGCAGTATCAAAAATCATGCATATTACCATAAGGACAAATAAAACAACATAATTTACAATATATTCGGAGCCTTGAGTGGGCTGAGACCCTGCAGACTTGGAAAAGTTGCCAGTGATAAGAGCCCTGCTGAGTTCCTCCAAAAAGGCGGATTTTCCTCTTCTTGCCTGGGTTTTTACCAGAAACAGCAGTGAGTGAGGGCAGGTTCCTTGCCTGCTGGGTGTTCGCAACGAGCTCCCTCCATCCTTTGTATTTTGGGTAAAGTGTTACGGGTAGGTATGAGATGTCAGCTGAAATACCTGTGTCATGTCTTCAGACCAGGCAAGTGTAACATCATGCCCACTGAATGCACATAATAATTCATTCATTAAAGTGCAGGTGAGCAAATTGACCAACAATAACCATTTACAGAGCACACACTTAATTGTTTCTTGGTGATTAATAAAACCTTAGAAATTCAGTGAAAAAACAAAGGTTACAGGGACGTTACAGTTAGGCTCAGATTTCACTCATAAAAAAGCTTAGAAATTTAGCTGTTATAGTTACCTGAGCTAAATATAAGTTACACCCACGCAATGCACTACTTATGACCTCACATATTACATCACTCATGATAAGACATCACTGATAACATCTCAAATGACATCACTGATGACATCATCCAGTGAGTGTGTTTTCTAAGAGTTTATTATTAAACATATCTACACTAACCTCCTATAAAAGTTTTAGTATACTAGGTGTACTGCTAATGAGTGATACTGCTTCTAACGTAAATTATGTTACTGGCTGTGTGTCTCGGTGTGTGACCGAGTGGCTGTATGGGTGTATAAGGTGGGTGTGTGGCTGTATTGGTGAGTGAGTGGGTGTATCAGTGGCTGTATGGGTGGGTAAGTGGGTGTCTGAAGGGATGTATGAGTGAGTGAGTGACCAAATGTGTAAGCAACCGCATGGTTGAGTGAGTGTTTGAGTGGGTATTTTTTTAATTGAGTTGGTGTGTGAGTGGCTGTTTTGGAGAGTGAGTGTCTGTGTGAATGGCTGTATGGATGAGTAAGCGGATGTGTGAGTGCTTGTTTGGATGTGGGAATGGGTATATTAGTGGTTATGTGAGTGTGTGAGTGCTTGTACAGGTAAGTGTGTGGCTGAGTTGAGAGACTGTATTGGTGAGTGAGTAGGTGTGGGAGTGGCTGCATGGGTGAATAAGTGAGTGTGTGAGGAGCTGTATGGGTGAGTGTGTGGCGTGTGAGTGGCTGCAATGGTGAGTGACTGGTTGTATGAGTACTGTATGGATGAGTGAGTGTTTTTTTGAGTGGCTATATGAGTGAGTCAGTGGTTGTGTGAGTACTTGTTTGGGCCTGTGAATGGGTAAGTGAGTGGCTGTGGGGTGTGTGAGTGGGTGAATGAGAGGTTGTATAGGGGTGTGAGGGGGTGCGTGAGTGGTTCTGTGGATGATGTCATTTGATATGTCATCAGTGATGTCACTGACCATGTCATGAGAGATGTAACATGAGGTCATAAGCAGTGCATTGTGGGGCATAAGTTATAGTTAGCTCAGGTAACTAGAACTGCTGAATTTCTATGGTTTTGTACAAGTGAAATCTGAGCCTAACTATACCCTTTAACCATGGTTATTTTCAGTACATTTCTGTGCTTAATTTTTCTTTTTATTTCCTAACTGTGACCTGTAATCTCTGAGAGTGGGTGTGTGATTTGCTGTATAAGTCGGTGACTGAGTGTGTGAATGGTTGCATGGGTCTGTGAGTGGGAGTGGCTGTATGGGTCTGTGAATGGGTATTTGAGTGGCTGTATGGGTCTGTGAGTGAATGTGTGAGTGGCTGTATGGGTCTGTGAGTGAATGTGTGAGTGGCTGTATGAGTCTGACTGGGTCTGTAAGTGGCACTATGGTCTGTATTTGGGTGTGTGAGTGGCTGAGTGGGTCTGTGAGTGCCTGTGTGGGTCTGTGAGTGGGTGTGTGAGTATCTTGTGTGTGGGTCTGTGACTGGCATTATGGGTCTGTGAGTGGGTGTGTGAGTGGCTATGTGGGTCTGTGAGTGGGTGTGTGAGTGTCTGTGTTTGTGAGTGGTTGTGTGCTAGAAATCCTTGATAAGAGAACCTTGTCTTCTCTTATAAAGGATTTCTAGTTATCACAGAATTGTGGATGAAGACATTAGAGGAAAAAATAACATCGAATAATTACATGCACAGAAGTTCACTTGAGACGTTACCTCATGGTCCTTTACACTGCTGTAGTGTAGAACATGCACTGGACATTTACCCAACGAGGAAGCACTTACTAATTCGTCAGTAGAAAGTACTCTAGTTGGGTAAACATTTTTGGCAAAAGAGTGGACTCTTCTTGGATTAAATGAGGTTCCATTCTTGCCCTGATGCTAATTTCACAGAAATTAAACCTCAACGGGAAGCACTTACAAATATAAACATAGCAGGTGCCCCTGCTGAAGCTCCACTTGAGTAAAGCACGAATGATCCTAACTTCTTAGAGCCTGGCAAAGTAATGTGTTTCCTCTCGTAGTCCACATTGAAAAACGATCTGAAATTCTTAATGGAGGTGAATTATTTGTTGATCTATTGGAGCACAATCTTATCTGGAGTGACTGTGACAAGTGGTTTCTTTCTTGTCACCTCCTGGTGAGAGCAGAGTCCATGGTTCTCCCGTCTATAAAGAAGTGAACCAAACAGGTTTACTTCCCCTTAGCTAGATGAGCTAAGTATTTCTTTGTTTGGTGTAGATGTCCTCGTATTCCTCTGCATCAAGAACGCATCACCAAACTCGGAGGGAAATGCACTTGGGGGCCTTTTGGTTAGCTGTCCATCTACGTGGGAAAAGGGGGAAGACCGTTGCATACTACAGGTGGGCCTGGGGATAGGGTCCCCATGTGCCAATTTCAGCCCCGGGGACCTCATCCCCCGGGGCCTGACCAATCTTCAATGGGGAGGGGGAGCCCTGGGGGGGGCCCCACACGGACTTCTTCCAGACTGATTTCGGCCCTGGGAACCCCATCACCTGGGGCCCGGCTAAAATTTAATGGGTGAGGGGGGCCGTGCAGCCCCCCTCCTCTAGCTGATTTCGGCCCGAGGGACCCCATCTCCTGGGTGCCCTGGGCTCCCAGTGTGTGGAACCGCTGGGGGGCCTCATGGCTCCCGCGGTCCTAGCCGGCACCAGGCCTCCTGCGGGAGCCGACATCGATGTCGCACACAGTAAGCTGCTGAAAATGCATCTCGTGGTGTGCAAGAGCAATATTTTCATCTCTTTCCCTGCCCACAGACATGCGGTAAAGATGAAAATCCCGTTTCCAGCAGGCGGGAGCATTTTGACACCTCCCGCCCGCTGGAAGTGCAGTGTTTACTTTTATTTCGCGGAAGCAGCCCTGGACATAGGGAGCCGGCCCTGTAGGGCCATTAATGGCGCCAGTGTTTTCACGGGCTATCCCCGGGGAGGTCCCCGAGGCCGTATATGGCATGGGAGGAGGGTCACATGGTCCCACTACCACATTTATTTTAATTGCTGGCCCCAGGGAGGTGGTGGTTCCCGGGCACAGGGGGGTCTGTGTGTCCCTGCTTATTATTGGTTTGCACCGCGGGAGGGTGGTGGTCCCTGGGGCTCTAAAGAGTGCATTAAGGTGGTACATGCGGCCACCCTCCATTAGGTAAATAAAGCCCCATGGAAGTGGTGGTCCTTGCAGCTCAAAGAGCCCTAGGAGGGGGGCCCCGTGCACACCCCTCCTTTTTTTTTTTTTTTAACAAATGCCCGGGACCTGGCCCACCTGGGGGCTCTTTTCAAAACAAGTGCGGGAGCCACAGCTTGTTGTTTTTGGAAATGTTTCACCAGAGTCTCAGATATGTTGCGATTTTTGGCAAAACTGTAATAAAAATCCTTTTTAACCCTACCCTGTCCCCTTTTTTTAAAAAAAACATTTTTTGTGGGACTTAGCTGAAGACGACTCCCAAGATGGCTGCCAACACTTCCTGGTTAGTGTTGGCAGCCAATCAAATATTAGAATGGGGACTGTCGGATCCTCGAAGGATCCGCATCCCTAGATGTACAAAATTGTGGGTTTTTTAAAAAATAACTCAAAAACTACTGAATGGATTTACACCAACTAACAACAAGCACTCTGTCTGGGCCAAGAGCTAGCTTTCTGCCAAGTTTGTTGTAATTGTGTTCAGTGTTTGCGCTGTAGTCATGTCTAAAATCTCAAAGGGAATTAACATGGGAAACATACTCCGACCCGCCCCCTTTTTTTTCCCTCAGCTTTCGTTTGACATATCGCCCCGAAACTTTCCATGCTCGACTAGAATCACTAGCACACTTTAAAACAAATTAGTAAATATTCGTCAACCGGCGCCCAAGCTATAAGCAAGTCCAAGTGACTGTCCAAGTGACTGCCTGTGGGTAATATATATATATATATTCACTGAAAAAACCATAGGTTTCACACATGTTATAGATAGCTGGACATTTTACTCATAAAAAACCAATGAAATTCCCCCGTTATAGTTAGTGCAGGCAACTATAACTCACGCGACCGCAATCCTCTGCTGATGCTAATACTGTATTTAGACACTTATTTGCCCATGTCTTCTTCCATTAAATTTTAGCTATACATATATTACAAATATTTTTTTTTCATAAAGACACATATGTCATCAGCAGAGGATTGCGGTCGCGTGAGTTATAGTTGCCTGCACTAACTATAACGGGGGAATTTCATTGGTTTTTTATGAGTAAAATGTCCAGCTGACTATAACATGTGTGAAACCTATGGTTTTTTCAGTGAATTTGCAAGGTTTTTTAAATGCTAATTCCTAACTATAACGTGTGTGAAACCTGTGGTTTTTTCAGTGAATGTGTACGTTTTTTTAAACGCTAAGTTACTTTATGCCGTTCGTGGCGTGCGCGCCCACTTAACGCAGTTCGTTCCGTGCGCGCACGGTACGCTTCGCGCACGGTGCGCGCACAGTGAGAACGCGGTGCGCTTCGCGCACCGCGCGCCCACTTTACGCAGTTAGTGCCGTGCACGCACGGTGGGCACGCGGTGTGCTACGTGCACCGCGTGCCCACGTTACGCTGGATGGGCCATGTACGCACGATATGCTTCGCGCACCGTCCGCACACGGAGGACATATTATGCGCTTCGTTGTGAAAGGTAATCTATTAATTGTTCCTTTTATTGATATGCCATGCACAAATGATGCCCTGCGGCCACCATTTGCACACGGGGGTGGGAACATGTGGATAATTTTTTTTTTATAATTAATTTTTACCGTACGCGTACGGTAAGCGTAATCGGCGTTTTTTCGAAAAAAAATAAAATTGAATTTTTTGCCTTGGGGGTTCTTTTGGGACACCTTAATCAAGGTTAGGTGGTTAGGAGCTGTCTAACATGCCCCTTTTCAACCTTTGTTTCCCCCCCCCCCTCAGAGTGCGAGAGAGAAAATGGCGGCCGCCGCTTCCTGGTTTCGACCGATTTGAATGTTTACTAAGATCTAACAGCCAATCAGAATCGCGCTCGCGCACGGCACCGTACGCGTACGGTAAGCTTACCGTAAGCGCACGGTAAGCGCACCGTAAGCTGCCACAGATATATATATTGATTTAAATGCTATTTTCTCAGGAACTACTGAACAGATTTACACCAGACCTACAAAAGGCACTTCCTTGACCTGTAGGCTACCTCTCTGCCAAATTTCAAGTAACTCTGTTCAGCCGTTCGGGCTGTAGCTGTGTCTAAAGGTCCTACGGAAAAATGCATGGGAAAAACGCGTTTTGGGACCCCCCCTTTTTTCTCAGCCCCCGCTTGACGAATCCCCCCGAGACTTTCAGGGTAGGAGCGGAGCGTAGCGCCCCATTAGTTTTGAAAATTTCGCGAGGATTCGTCGACCGGTGCCAAAGTTATTCCAAATAGAATGTTGCGGTTTTCCTATGGAAACAGGGTCCTAACTATAACTACCTACTGGCGACCGCCAGTAGGTAATACACATACACACAAACAATCACCTCAGTCACTTCGTAGATGAAAAACTCACTCTCAAGGTGTCCTGTGTCATATTTCTATTCAGCATGCACAATACAACGTGTTTCAGCCATCATGGCTTTGATCACGTACCTGCTGTGAGATATACATACACACATATATATATATATATATATTATCTACTGGCGGTCGCCAGTAGATAGTTATAGTTAGGACCGTGTTTCCATAGGAAATCTCAAAATTCTATTTTGAATAACTTTGGCGCCGGTTGACGAATTCTCGCGAAATTTTCAAAACTAATGGGGCGCTCCGTTCAGCTCATACCCTGAAAGTCTCGGGGTGATTCGTCAAGCGGGGGCCGAGAAAAAAGGGTGTCCCAAAACGCGTTTTCCCCATGCATTTTTCCATAGGACCTTTAGTCGCAGCTACAGCCCGAACGGCTGAAGAGAATTACTTGAAATTTGGCAGAGAGGTAGCCATAAGGTCGAGGAAGTGCCTTTTGCAGGTCTGGTGTAAATCTGTTCAGTATTTCCAGAGAAAATAGCATTTAAAAGCATATATATATCTATAAGCGCGCAGGGTGCGCGCACCGTGCGAGCACCGTGCGAGCACCCTAACGTGCGCGAGCGTAATTCTGATTGGTGGTTACATGTTAGTCAACGTTCGAATCGGTCGAAATCAGGAAGTGTCGGCCGCCATTTTGTTTGTTTTCAGTGCGAGAGTGAAAAAGGAAGGTGGCGAACGTGAAAAGGGGGCAGGGTAGAGAGTTCTTGACCCCCTAGCCTTTGTCAGGGGGTCCCTGAAGGACCCCGAAGGCAAAAAAATTTTTATTTTTTTAAAAAAATCGCGGGGGTGCGCGCACAGTGCGCGCACCCTGAAAAACCCAAAAGAAAAAAAAAATGTTTTTTTTTTTTTTTTTTAAAATCGCAGGGTGAAAAACAAAAAAAATAAGAATAATTTTTAATACGTAGTTTATTGTAAAATAAATATATTAAAAAAAATACATAAATAAATTAGCATTTAAAAAACCGTACAAATTCACTGAAAAAACCATAGGTTTCACACACGTTATAGTTAGGAATTAGCATTTAAAAAACCTTGCAAATTCACTTAAAAAAACCATAGGTTTCACACATGTTATAGTTAGGTGGATATTTCACTCATAAAAAACCAATGAAATTCCCCCGTTATAGTTAGTTCAGATAACTATAACTCGCGCGACCGCCACTCTATCACAAGGATGATGTCATCAGTGATGTCATGAGTGATGCCACTGACCATGTCATGAGTGATGTAATATGTGACATCATGTGCAGTGGATTGCGGGCGCGCGAGTTATAGTTATCTGAACTAACTATAACGGGGGAATTTCATTGTTTTTTTATGAGTGAAATATCCACCTAACTATAACATGTGTGAAACCTATGGTTTTTTAAGTGAATTTGCAAGGTTTTTTAAATGCTAATTCCTAACTATAACGTGTGTGAAACCTATGGTTTTTTCAGTGAATATATATATATATATATATATATATATATATATATATATATATATATATATATATATATATATATAATCACAAATCCATCAGTTCGCACATGCAGTAACACAGGTACAGACCACAACGTGCTGGTATAGATGTCAGTGCATTTTTATTGCGGTTGATTTGGCATTTATATATGTGTGTGTGTGTATGTATGTGTCAGTCACCTGTGCATTGTTATAGTTAATTCAGTGTTTCCATGGGAAAAGCTTATTTTGTTTTCTTATCTTTGGTGCAATATGAACAATCTGCACAAAACCTTCACAAAAAAAGTCATCCGCTTTGGCTCCTTCATGGAATGTTTGGTGCTGAATCTGTTGGGGGGTCTGGGGGTAGTCCTAAAATGCAGTTTCCCATGTTAATTCCCATAGGAAAATTTGCTCTGCCATACAGAAAAAATGGTTGAACAGAATTACACCAAATTTGAGAAGACCTTACAACTTTACCCAGAAAGTGTCTAATTGAGATTCAGACTAAATCCATTCAATCGTTTTTGAGAAACTAATGTTTAAAGATCGGCTTGTTTTGAGCATGAAGGCATTAATCCTCAGAAAAAAAGTTATCTGGATGGTTGGACGCGTGATACCACAAGTGACAAAAATTAAAAACAATACTCAAACCTGATTGGTCAAGGGAGCTTTTTCTCCTGATGACCATTGAACTTCCATGGTACCGGTCTCGTTAGCAGGCCATGAAGCCAACCCCCATTGCACAGGGCCAAAGGGGTTGGCTGCTCCAGATTGTTAGGGTTCAGGGTCTGGCCACAGTCCAGGCCCTGCTGCCAAGCCCTGCTGCTCACGGTCAAAGGCTGTGCTCAGTGGTTATTGGCACCAGTCCAGAGAGTTGAGTTCAGGTTGACTGAGGGAGTTGGCCATATGTACATCTTAGAATATAATCAAAAGACCACAGAAATTCACTGGAAAATCAAAAAGGTAAAAGAGACGTCATAATTAGGTGTTTAAATGAGAGATGTTAAATGACATCATTGATGACATTTCTGCTGAAACTCAAATTACATTATTGATGATATCAAACAGAGAGCAACCTCCGGAATGACTCATGATGGCCCCAAGACCTGGGACCCGCACCTATACCCACCAACCACACCAGAAACCTCAGAATCATCATTGACAACAAGCTCGCCATGAAATGACATATCAACGCTGTCACATCAGCCTGCTACCTCACTCTGCCCATGCTACGTAAGATCTTAAAGTGGCTACCGCTGCACATGAGACACCCCGTGACAGAGGCCATCATCTCCAGCCGACTTGGCTATGGCAACGCCCTCTATGTAGGAATCGTTACACACCTCCCACAGAAACTCTAGACTATACAGAACGCCACAGCCAGACTTGTCCTTGATCTCCCCTGACGTACACACATCACACCCAACTTCAGTCAACTCCACCGGCTCCCTGTACAGAAGAGATGCCAATGCAAGCTGCTGACGCACGTAAGGCTCTACACAGCCAAGGACCTGCCTACATCAACCACAGCCTGAACTTCCACCTACCATCAAGAAGTCTACGCTCCACCTCCCTATCACATGCGCACATGCCCTGCATCCACCAAAGCAGAACTGGAGGACATGTCTTCTCCTACATCGCAGCAAAGACCTGAAACAGTCTCCCAATGCAGCTCCGAACCATCACCTCTCTTCCGGAATTCTGAAAAGTCCTCAAGACCTGGCTGTTCGAATGAGCCTCCGGGACCTGCAAGCGCCTGGATACCCTATCCGGTGAATAGCTGCGCTCTATAATTCCTGATTGATTGATTGATTGTGAAAGTGTCCTTGAGGTTTTCTGGACTTCAAGTAAGCTGTGCACAATTTTGTACCAATCCAGTGTTAATGAACATATCTTTATTCACATGCTGGACACACAGCATATCTGCCAACCCATCTAAATTTGATGGATGTTAACCTCTTTTTACTGGTATTTACCCACCTAACAAACAATACTTAGACTTTAATAGGATAACCCACTTTTTAAACCTTGAACACTCTTCAAAAAAGAGTTTATTTTCTAGCCATCTTAATGAGATCACCCAATTAAAAACTTCATATTACCAACACTTTTGAGACAAAAAGCTGACACCTATGCATTAGCAACTGATAAGACACCTTCATCCGGGTCCTATGGAGATCCCTCCATATTTTGGTAAAATATATTACCAACATTTGTTAAATGGCACAATGGCCTACAAGCTTTGAGCCATGCTTACAACCACAGTGTGAGTTGAACCATCTCTAAGTGAGTTAAGATTGCATTCTAAATTATTCAACAATCTGCAATGCCGCAAAATATTTTTCTCTGGGCAGAAAGTGGGACCTGAGAGGGAACTTTGTCCTTCTTTCCATGTTACAAGGCTATTTCCAACACTTCCTGTTGCTCCTCAGGAGGTTCACTTCCAACTGGAGAGTGTTACACCTGAGGGAGAGGGTAGGGAGTTAAAAAACGTAGTAATCCTCTGAATCCTCTTTTCCTCAGGAAGCAGTGAATCCATGGGCCATGCATATACCGCCCACCCAAACCCTTACATTTGGCAATAGTCTGTCAGACATAGCGGCGGTAATTATACCAAAAGAGGTCATTTCCACGACCCAGAACACCTTCATTTGCTGGATCTCAACTCTATTCATTAAGTTTTGAGTTGGGCCCAGGGGCTGGTTGGAGGGAGCTGACCCGCTGGTGGCCCAGGCCTTCGAGCACTACTCCAGGGTTGCCCACAGTATAACTGTAAATGGGATGTGGTAGGTGTCAGTGTCAGTCACGCGGTGATCTGAGCAGGGATAGTGTGGGAAGCGATTCCCTGGTAAATATACAACTCTGTGTACAGCCGGAGGTCATGTGCTTGCTTGAGTATCACTTATGAATTTGTTTTTTTGGCTGTGGGACCTGACATGTAAGAGAGATGTAAAAACTGTATGTGTGAAATGCTATGCCATTATTATGTTCATCGTCAAGATTTGTTCTTTGGGGCCTGTACTTGCAAACTATCTTATAACATGCAATTTCATGATATGTTTGGAAGTAAATTTAAGTGATGTCCTACTGTTGAACACCACCATCTTGTCAAGTGTTCCTCTTTCATGCCTGGTGGTTTGAAGGGTGGGCCTCAATATTGCAGGTGCTATATAATTCCTGTATCATGAGGGCCCCCTTGTCTTTCCCCGCAAGACTAGCTGACACTTCTAGTTACCTGGCACTGACCAGAAAGAAGTTCTAGCATGGACGTCGTCCCACAGATGTGACCCTCTGTAGGACGCAGGAGTTGCATTTGTAGTGAAAGGGGCGGTGGGGCCCCCGCTCACTCCATCTAAGGCACACCTGCTCTCTATACTGGGAACAAGATACGTACTTTCATGATAATTTACTGCATTTGTCTTCCAAAACATGCCTGGTTGGAAATACCTTCCAAATGAATGATGAGATAAGCCAGATTATTAATGACTGCCTCCTATCTGTGCACCCAGGAAGACCTTCACAGGAAGGGGAGAGAGATCCCGCGGCTGCGTTTCACGACACCTCAATTAATTACGCTCTGCACAGCGAGCGCCCCGACAAACCCCGGCGTCTAGGGGGGACCGCGCTTAGCTGGACAGGAGGCAATTACAGAAAACAATTCATCAAAGCTGGCAAGAAAGGAAAACCTCTCCTGCACACCTCTCAAACCTTCAGCCTGCCTGAGATCCCTGCCAGCACTGCACTGTGCTCTGTGGGGAAATGACCTTTTGAACCTGAGCCCTGGAAGGACCACTGTTTGCTGGCTGCTGAATATGAGCTGACACTGAAAGTGGAGCATTTCTGTGAAGGGGAAGCCTTGGAGGTGAAGGGTAGAGTAGACATGCGCAGTGGGCAGAAGATTGAATGTGATAACGACTGCCATTGACAGGTGAGTAGGAACTGTTCATTGAATTGCTCTAAGCATCTTATCAATGAAGTGTCACAGCAGAACCCCCATAAGGTTTGGAAGAATACCTGCCTTGCCCGTGCACTGGCAACCCCCACTACGCGGCTGGTGGGGACAAGAGTATTGGGGCCCGCCTTTTGTAACATGTAGATATGATCGGTGTTAGAAATAACTTAACAAGATGCCTGTATCTCGTGGCCGGTCAGATGTCATCCTGCCTATGCAATCTGTAGGAAACCACTGCCATTAACTCTATATAACTGCTCTCCATCACTTCCTTCAGCAATTTAATGTAGAACATGAGAACAAAAAATGAACACTTAAATATTTAATAAATGCCAGTGCTGCTGTAAGAGCTCATGCACAGCTTCCTGACAGAAGACCTGGAGTCACTATCCCGAACTATAGAACAGGATTGATGTGGTTCTTCTTTCAGGTGTCATTCCCAAGCTGCTCTCCGGACACAGCCTTTGTGTAAAGTGATACTTCTTGCCGCAGGTAGCACTGGGCTGCCTCTATCCTGGAGCACCCACAACAGATGCAAAAAAGACTGGAGATTCTGTACCTGGGTAGGTCGCTCTGTAAGGTTTTCTCAACGTTTACTACAGAACCTGCAGTCCCATCCTTCACCCCCCTCCATCCACCACATGGAAGTGCTCAAGGAGACTATGCAGCAGCTCCTTCTCAACCAAAAGGGATCATAAAATATCGAAAATAGCCCTTTCTCCACTCCCTCTCTTCAGTGTCTGGGTTTCCTTCCTCCAGCTGCAGGAATTTAGGTATTATGCTTCCACTTTGTGGGAGCACAGTCCTCAACCTCCCTCTGTGCCAGGCCAGGCAAAGTGCGGGATACAAAATGGTTCCCTCTGAACTCCATACTCTGGCTCATTCAAACACCAGGCACGTGCTACACTGGCTACACACACAACCATACTTAGCAAGCACTCTCAAAGGCAGTGAAAGGGTCTGGGCAAGCACATAGAAGCAGAAGCAACCAGAGTGACCCACAGTGGAGGAGTGTGGCTCAATGGTTAGAGCGGCAGACCCTGAAGCAGAGTTCTGGCCAGGGACCAGGGTTCGATTCCCGCCTCGGCGGGGCTCGGGCTCAATTTCCTCGGACCTGTCTATTCTCGCCTCGGTGCCTATTCTAATCACGGGCCCCACGTTGCAACTCTGGGCAATAGCTTGCTTAGCCTCCACACCGGCCCCAACAGCGCTAAGGATGCCTGGCTTCACCCTGGGGGTGCCCAGGAGTGGACACTTCACAGGGAAAGCCAGGAGGGGTTCCACAGCGGTATGAGTATCAGCGCCAGGAAACCGCAAAGGCGACACCGCAAGGTGGCCGTCTGGTGACAGTGCGCTCTATAAGTACCTTGACATTTACATTTACATAAAAAGGTCTGGTCACACTATTGATCCATTTAACCAAAATATGCTTTCACCACCGCTCTATGCTCTGAACCCATAACAGGAGCAGTAGTCTGCAGTCAGCAATAAGGACACACAAGTTGTGCTCCTCTAGCCACAGGACAGGTCAAGGACATGTAGGCCTCTGCACGCATGTTCATATTAGCGTAATACCAGAGCCAAAAAAATGCAGCATGTCGGATATGCATGCTGTCGAGTAATCTGTATTGGAGCCCCTTTCACAGTTCGCCGACTTTTTTCTGAGAGAATAGGTTATTAATCAACAATCCTTTGTAAAGGATACTACTGAGATTCTTAATATTGTGAAAGATCTGTATTTTGATCCGTGTTGTGAACTGTTGGTAACAATTGACATAGAGTCACTCTACACTTGCATACCCCAGGATGCCGCGCTGGTGGCAGCGCCGCGTGCTCTTGGGGGGCAAGAGTGGTTCTATGATGCACCGCAGTCATTTGTATTACAATGCATAGAACTCGCCCTTACACAAAATTACTTCAGTTACAAGAACAACATGTATTTGCAAATCACAGGCACTTCAATGGGCGCTACTATGGCGCCGAGCCTGGCCTGTATTTATGTTGGCCAGTTTGAGGAACACGTCATTTATCATCAGTCTAACCCCTTCCAGAGGAACTTGCGCCTCTGGAAGCGGTATATAGACGACGTGTTCTGCATCTGGTCAGGGGGAGAGGACGTCTTGCTTGATTTTCTCAACTGGATTAACCAGCAAGATCCCAGTTTGAAATTTACTTGGACATACAGTAGCCAAACGGCGGTATATGGATCTAGATATCCATGTAAAAGAGAATATATTGTGTACCGGAGTACACCAAAAACCGACGGATAGAAATTCACTTCTGTCCTATCAATCATACCATCCTAGAGCTCTCAAAGATAATTTGCCGGTGGGTCAGTTCTTGCGATATCGGAGGAACTGTTCCTCGACCGGAGCATTTCTTGAACAATCAGAGGGGCTATGTGAGAAACTCGAGATGAGACAATATCCCCGTAAGATCATTAGACAAGCAAGAAAAAGAGCGATAAACACTCCTCGGAGTGTGCTGCTTGAAAAGAATGAAAGGGTAAAAGATGAGTGTGTGCCCGTGGAGATGACTTTTGATCCATTATCTACACGTATTCGACAATCAATACGAAAACATTGGTCATTATTGTCGACCCAAGGTTTCACGATGCCACCTCCGCGTTTTGCGTTTAAAAGATCTAGCAATTTAAAAGACAAACTTGTGCATACCCTGGCAGAAATAGTTCAGAAATCAAAAATCACGACGATTACCCCAGGTCATTATCCATGTGGGTCCTGTTCAGTGTGTAGTCTGACCAAGAAGACACTGAGTGTTGTTTTGAATTCAAGAAAGACATGGCATTTGACACAGTTCAGTAACTGTAATACCACGAATGTGGTGTACAGGCTTACGTGTCAATGTGATTTCCAGTATATAGGTCTTACCACGAGAAAGATCAAAATCAGAGTACAGGAACATCTCAGCACGATTAGATCAGGGAAATTAACAACTAAACTGGTACAACATTGCCATGAGAATAAACATACTTTCACCTGGGTAATACTTGAGAAAATAGTAGGAGACCCAAAGAATATTGAGGGTTTGCTGGCCTCTAAAGAGGCACGTTGGATTTTCCAAGAGAGAAGCGATCAAATTGGTTTGAACGATCAAATCGAATGGAATAAGGCAAAATATTAATTACAGTGAAATGAGGTTACGGGTACTCCGTGCTTTCTTTGGTGTTTTGGAGCCGTAGTATTTGTGATGCTCGTAGCTCCAATTTTTGATTATGTAACTGAAGATTTTAGACGCAAGGTGTCCACTGTAGTTTTGCAATTGCATTTGGGTTTGGCACCCAATAAGGTATGTCATACAGAAGAGATTTGAGTTTAGGACAATACGGATTCTATTGCCTGTTCCTTCTGGGTATGTTGGATAGTAAGAGAACATGTCGTATACCAATAGGCATTCGAATGATATTTGCCTGTATGAATGCCCGTAACACGAGATTATAATCTGCATCACATTCTGTCTTTTTAAGGAAATTGTTTTTAATGAGCTTGAGAGTACAATATCACACGTAAAGCAATGGTTGAGAAAACACAAATTGTTTCTGAATTTCTTCCTTGTTTTTGCTTGATAAAGGGAGATGAACCGACAAAGTCCGACAATTTCAAGGAGGAAAATCAATATAACAAATGACAGCTGTGTACGAGCCTTGAATCGGGAATTTATGTACATAAATGCTGCATTACATGCAATTATACAATCTAGATAAGTTCCGCTTTGTGCAGAAAACGGACAGGTTTAAGCATTAAATGTATGTATAGAAGCCCGATCCAAGATGGCGAGTACCGTCAGGGTAGCGGTACGTCATCGGTGGTGTCTCGCGAGAGCATTGAAATGCTCGCATTAGCCTGCGAAGACCAATAGGTTGAGACAAGACGCTCTGTGAGGACCCGGGTGGTAAGAATGGACGCCGTTTTGGATGAGAGCGGGGGGTTTTAAATGTCCGGCATCTCGGTTAACTTAGCAGAGACGGGCGGGATGAATAACATTTTCTTACGAACCCTGGAGAATGTTGAGAGATGTCATGAAATGTCACTTGTGTCCCGATAATTGTTGAAAGCGGGATGTTGTTTGAAGACAGAAACTGCCCGATAAGATGAGCGGAACGTGTTGCGAATCAGTGGGAAGTTTTAAAGTATTGAACTATGAGAGTACTTGGTGTACAAGGATATATATTCAATGGAGGTGTTGTGACCCTGTCGATACTTGGGCATTTGTAATGAGGGTCCGATATATGAAAGAAACGCAGCATTGGGGTCATCATGTGATTATCCAGTGTATATGTTTCGTCATCCTTAGATTTGCATTACAGCTGAATGCGAATCCTATGGTGAGGACTCACGTATGGAGCCTAATGGGTGACATATAAAAACGAGCCGGTACGAGGCAGTGTGGCTCAGTAAGGGTAATTGATACATTTTGGTTAAAAATGTTATGTATCAAAAGTTACCATGTGCATAGAATTGGAACATATGAATGAGGTTTGTGTGTCTGTTTTTATTCTTGCCAGTCATCGAAAAAGTTTTAGAAGTGTCCATCACTGGTGCCAGGCGACCCTGTTTGCCCTGAAGAAATTGCCTAAAATCGTTGTGGCGATGAAACATGTTGGCTCAGTATTATGGTATGCATGATAAGCAACCTTTTTTATTTGAACCAGGTGCACAGAGAAGGAATAATAAAGTTGAGTTCGTGAAAAAGTGCATCCTTTTTCAATTTTATATTCTTTTTGGTCGCATCGTGGGATGTGATTGATTCACTATTTAACATCACTGTTTATTTTTGAACACTTTATATATAATTTTTATAAGCGAGATGACAGCCAATGATGATAAAAGTGGGCATAGCTGGTGAGTACCAACCAGCAAGCTCAATTGGTGGTGTGCACGTGAGGTGTCATCTCGTTTTTCACTCGTTTTTCACATTTTTTCACATTTTTGCAAAAAATATTTCTATTTTGATTGACCCTTCCTGTAGTGTGGACAGGGGGTTGTGTGAAAAATTGGGGACTGCCATTTATCAAATGAAATATTTTTTCGTGTGTATATATAAAAAAAATTAAAAAAATTGAAGGTGTAAAGCTGATGGTGCCATACTTATATAGAGAGGTATACACGGTATAAAAGTAGAATGTATCTACACCTCGGCGTATACTGAAATTTTGGTTTGAGACCTTCAGAGACCCAGTTATTTTTGTATTGAGAGTAATCAGGGCAGGTCAACACTCAACAAGAGGTAAAATGAAGGTGCACGACATGGCTGTTCCGAAATCAATAGGCGCTAATCTGTCGTGGCGACCACTCTAGCCAGTAAGCAAGCCAACTCTCAGTAATAGTGGGTTAGGAAATATATCACCCCAAATTATTATTTTAAATGGTTCCTAGTGGGTAATTTTAAAGCTAGTTTTCAAGTTATGTTGTTGAACATAAATGTAAAAATTATAGGGTTCTAAAACAGGAGTTTGTCTCAAATATCTCAATACATACGACCCAAGAGATCAGAGAGTAAGAACTGGAGCCCACAAAGGTTTTGTATGGCTTGTAAAGATAGCAGGCTGTACCTGAGGGTAGGATACCCTCCGCAGTTTAAAAAGCATGTTCGAAAACTGAAAGAAAGTTTTCCCAAACACTCATAGAAAATACCAGCCTCAAATTCTTAGGCCCTGTTTTAGGGAGAGCACTAAAGAAAGAGATGATAAGTTGCAAGCATCTCACAAGTGCAGAGGAAGAGGAGGGTTATTGTAATGCAGAGATAAAGGACATGAGCAAAGTGGATAAAGACAGTATAGAATGAGTGAAAAATGACCACTTAATTACTTTCATAGAACTTTTAATATATTGTGATTGTCAATTGTTAGAAACATGGCTGTTATAATAGTTTCTTTCTGAATTTGCTTTATAGGAAGCCCTCACTAAAGAATAGGCTCCTGAAGAAGGGCACAATCCCCTCCCCGCTTCGAGCCAGTGTAGGATGTTATACAATCATTAACCTGTTCTTGTTTCATTTATTTCTTAAAAGGATGATGGAATACAATTGATTTGTTGAAACAATTGTTGTAATGAAGGATGAGAATCAACCTCACCACCCAAATGTGCATTCTGAGTTTTTGGCCAGTCACCCTGAATATAGTTGTGTTTGTCCCTATATAGTGTGTTTGACCCACAGTTATCAGGGTTATGGAACAGCATCTAAAACGTATTATTATTCTTTGATTTAGACGGAGAGGCAAGAAAAAATACGTGTGGCATCACTTACTTTATTTTTACTATCTATACATTTACTTCAAAAGCTGTGTAAGATATCTCACCAAAGGCTTCCATGCCCCCTGTGCCTTTCTGAGGGGTGGGAAGAAGATATGGTAGATACAGCCTTCTTAATTCCTGTCTCAGGAAAGTACGTCAATGTCCGGGCTCAGGAGAGAGGTTAATGGATAGGCCTCGAGGCACTAACACACAATGGTGGCCTCCGGCGGAGAGTTCTATGAATGCCCAGACCCTTGTGTGGTCAAAACGCACCGTGCAGTCATAGCCAAGACACAAACCACTCTCGCAACTACTACAAGCTCAGTAATACCTATGTTAACAGGGGCACCCCTTCTTCATTTTGTTTGGTGTATATAATAGCTCCTTTATTCTACACCAAATTGTTCCCTCCCATTTACCCCACCCCCATGACCCTCTCCCCTGTCTCTATAATAAGTCTGTTTTCTCCCTTTTTGTAGGGCTCCTGCACACAGACTGGCAACTGAAAATTCATCATCCCATTAAGTCCAGCTCAAACCTTCATTATTCTGAGGTGGACACATGATTAATTATAATAACATCCATTATTCAACAACTAAAGGCAATTTAGAGTGTGGTGTGTGCCGTATAGGATGTAATTTGTTACATTCTGTTTCTCTCATCTTCTATTTGTTACCGCATCTCTCGCCATATTTCACGTCCCCTCCATGTCTATTGCAAGAGAGGGTTTGAACGATGGTGTGGGAAGTCTAAGAAGCTTCCCTGACATTTTGCTTGTTTCTAGATGAAGGGAGGGCCTAGCCACACGTGCGTAGTGAAACTTGAGGGGGCTTCCCTGCAAGGTACATGGAGGGGCCCCCGCTCCGGATTTAATCCGGAGCTCTCAGGCCAGAGTACTGTGCTGAGGGGGCCCCTGCAGCTCAGGGGCCCCACCACACAGCAGGGGCTGCGGGGGGCCTGTGTTATGCCACTGCCTAGCCAGGACAGCCAAGTGTAAGGGAACAGGAGCAATTAGTACCTTTGGAGCTCCATTGTAATCAGCGAACTTAGACTCTTTGGTCTTCCACTCCCCTTCCCAGTGGAAGCCATTTATTTCATCTACTACTCTTTATGTGTTGATGCGACAGATCCTCAGCGGGCTGCTTAAGAAGACAGAAGCTGGTCCTGTTTTGGTCGAAGCCAACCAGACAGCGCAGCTGTCAGGTTTGCTAACGACATCTCAGTGACATTCAGAACGCTTCCCTGGGACTGCATTCCACCCATTGCTTACCATTAGCTTGCAACTTACAGTTGCTTGCGTTCTATTTGCTGGCTCTATTTGTTTTAGGCTGTCCAGCTGGAGTGTGTCTCTTCCCTTGCCCAAACTCTATTTACTGTATTCCTACTCCAGTATTAGATGTCTGTAAACAGACCTTTAAAATATTGTTTGTATCTTGTCACATATGCTGTGCATTCAAAGACAGAAGTTAGATGTCAGGATCTGTCTTCCAGGAAGCTTGGTGTTTACTTTTCCTTCTCTGACTTGAAAGTGAGAGGATTTATGTGACAATCATGCTGGCTATGGGGGAGTGATTGAGAAAGGCTGTACAATATATATGTATATTTTTTTATCACACAATAAAATTTCAATGTAAATGAACCATGAACATATTTCAGAACATATCATAATTAGAAAAACACTCAGAACCATTGCACTCAGCACCACTCCATTCTACTTAATGCCAATCCACTCTACTCTTCGTCGTTGCATTCTACACCACTTTACTCAACATCAATGCACTGTCTGCCACTGCACTCTATGCCAATCTACCCTGCACCACTGCACTCTACACAACTATGTACTACTCTGCAAAACTTTACGCAACTGCACTCCACGCCATTGTAGTCTATGTCAATGCACTCTACGCTACTCTGTTCTGCTTTGCACCGCTGTACTCTACGGCACTCTACTCTGCAATAATGCACTCAATGCACTCTTTGCCACTGAACACTACACTACTGCACTCTATGCTGCAGCACTCTATGCTACTCTACCCTACTATGCACCACTCTACTCTACACCACTGCCCTCTATGCCACTCTACTCTAAACCACTGCACTATACTCCAATGCACTAAATGCCACTTTACTGAAAACCAGTGCATTCTACGCAACAGCACTCTATGCCAACTACTCTGCACCACTGCACTCTACGCCACTCTACTCTACTCTGCAACACTCTATGTCACTGCATGCTAAGCCACTCTGTTCTACTTTGCACCACTGTACTCTACGCCACTCTACTCTGCACCACTGTACTCTCTGCCACTGTTCTATGCCCAACTGCACTCTACACCACTGCACTGAATACCACTCTACTCTGCACCACTGCACTCTAAGTCACTGCGCGCTATGAGACTGCACGCCACTTCACTCTACAGCATTGTGCTCTATGTTACTGCACTGTACATCGCTCTATTCTACTCTGCACCATTGTACTCTTAGCCACTGCCCTCTGCACCACTCTACTCTGCACCACTCTACTCTACGCCACTCTACTCTATGCCACTCCACTCTTTGCCACTGCACTGTACTCCCCTACACACTACGACACTATACTTTGCAAGAGTGCCCTCTATGCCACTGCATTCAATGCCACTCTACTCTGCACCACTGCACGCTACGCTAGTCTACTCCATTGCACAGTACGCCACTGCACTCTACACCACTCTATTCTATTCTGCACCACTGTACTCTACACCACTCTACTCTGCACCACTACACTCTATGCTGTTGTGCTCTACACTGCTGCACTACGCCGCTGCACTCTACTCTGCACCACTCAACTCTATGCCACTCTTCTGCACTCCACACGAAAGCACACTGCAGCACTACACTCGGTATCACTCCATGCCACTCTAATCTATTCTGCACCAGTGCACTCCACTTCACTGTACTCTACACCACTCTACTCTATGCCACTGAACTCTCTATGTCACTCTTCTCTACACCTCTGCCCTCTGCCCCCACCACTCCACTCTACACCACTTCACTCTACTCTGAAACAATCTACTCTATGCCACTGCAATCTACTCTGCACCACTCTACTATATGCTACCCTATGTCACTGCACTCTACCCCAATGCACTCTACACCACTTTACACGAAACCAATTCATTCTACTCCACTGCACTCTACACCAATATAAATCAAATAATCTTTATTCTCGATCATTTAGATCATCAAAGATATAAATACATAGCATTTTTTAAAATTTTGAAGTTTTCGATATTTTAAACAGTTCCATGTAAACAATGACTTTCGAAAATTTCATAGTGCGAACGTTAAAAAACATAAAAAGAGATAATCCAATATCTTATAACATTATACAACCCCCCCCTCTTTTAAAAGACGAGATCGAACATACCACATGGCCATTAAATACTTTGCCACAGCAAAAACAATCGGAGGTGACAAATCAGTTTTTAGGATTCTAAACGCAGGCAGATATTTCCTAAATCCCATATTTTTAAGAATGGGTAGAAGCCAGTACTTCCTCACTCTTTGGTAGGCTTTACAAAAAAGGACCACATGTAGGTCACTTTCCTGGGGATATGCACAGGCTGGGCACTGCTCTATTGTTGAAGGCTGGGACCAAGAGCTGGTGAAGGCCCTCAGGGGTAGAGAACCGTATCTCCACTGTAGGTATAGCTTTCTTGCCATCACAGGGCCCATACCATCTAATACACTTTCCATTAGGTAAGAGTCTTTCAATTGTATAAATGTATGAGTCAATGAGCCCACCCGTGTACTGCCTAAAGCGGTAGTCAGCTTTGACTGATAGTAAAGTTGTGAGAGTGCCTTTCGAGAGGTCCTCCTACTTGAGTTAACAGGGTCGGTCCATAATTTCGGTAGGCCTAAACTTTCACATAAACTCTTTATGTATCTTAACCAGGGGATGTTACTGATGTTCGGTAAAGCCAGGAACTCCTGGAGCTCGCTTCTATAATCACTAAGATCCTGGCTGCTCCATATTCGTTGCCAAAAGGCTAGGGGTTTTAGACCAAGTTCCTCAGCGATTGGCCTGAGACCTAGGTCCAATCTCAGGGGAAACAATGGGGTACTCGAGGGGAGGGCCACTAGCTGCCTCAGAAATGTGTTCTCTGTAATTGTTAGATTTTTAGCAGGAACATGGCCCCAAAGTTCCGCCCCGTATGTAAGTGAGCCCCGAGCTTGGGATTTATAGATCTGTATCATGGGGCCCAGTGGGCGATATATAGATTTACCCGCCATTCTAGTAATACCCCCCACTTTCTGTGATAGTTTCAAATTTGCCTTAATCGTTTGTGTCCCCCATGTCATTTTCTCATTCAGGGTTACCCCCAAATATTCGAATGTGGAAACCCTCTCCAATCGCACTATACCTAGCAAAGGGTTAGGACGTGTTGAGGGGGTAGGGTTTAGAATCATAAATTTTGTCTTGGAGGCGTTAATTTCGAGGCCCCTCTCAGTACAAAATTTCAGGAACCCGTCCACTATCCGTTGGATTCCCATGGGGGATTTAGACAGCAGCAGGGTGTCATCTGCAAACATTATGGCGGGCACCCTGCTGCCATTCAGTTTAGGAGCGTCGATGTCTTCTATCCTGGACAGGTGGGCGATTACCCCGTTGACAAAGAGGCAGAACAGGGTGGGTGCGAGCACACATCCCTGCCTCACCCCCCTGTCAACGGGGAATCTTTCTGTTAAGCCCCCCATCCTGCCACACCTGACCCGCGCAAAGTTGTCCTGGTGTAATTTAATCAGAATGGCCAGGATATCTGGCGGGACTCCCAGGTCATCAAGGACGCTCCAGAGTTTGGATCTCGGCACCAAGTCGAAGGCGGCACGCAAGTCCACGAACACCGTGTACAAGCTGCCCCCCTCGACAAGTGCCGTCCTCCAGTAAATAAGATTAAGGCGAAAAATTTGGTCCATGGTGGATACCCCCTTTCTGAACCCGGCCTGGTAAGGGCTCATGGTGGCGGTGTCCTCTATCCAGTTCTGTAAACGATCTAAAATAAGCCTTCCGAAAAGTTTTTGCGACACATCTATCAGGCTGATGGGCCTGTAGTTGGATGGGAGCAGGGGCGAGCCTTTCTTATAAATCGGAACCACCTCTGCGCCCAGCCAAGTACAGGGCACCTCCATACCCTTCAGAATCGCATTGAATAGTACCAGGAAATAAGGGGCCCATATGTCTGGCTCCTGTTTAAAAAGATCACCCGGGAGACCATCCAGGCCAGGTGCCTTCCCAATTGACAAGCCTGATATGGCAACCCGGACCTCTTTTTCGGTGAATGGGTCCCCTTCCAGACAATTATGTACAGATGGAATAATACAGCCTCCATGCCCTGGTTCCACTGTGTACAGAGACTGGTAATGTTCCTGCCAAATCTTGGAAGAAATATTTGGCTCTATTGCCGAAACAAGTTCCCCGGAGCCTGTGTTGACAATTCGCCAAAACTTCCGTGAGTCCATAGAGGCTAGAGAGCTGGCAAGTTCTTCCCATTTATTCTGGTCCCACTCAATCTTAGCATTAGCAATCAGCTTCTTGTATTCGCGTCTCCTGGCTTGAATCTCAGGCCTACTTTTGCGATTCTTAATGCTCGACAAAAGGTCCCTCCTTGCTCTGCGGCACACCGCATTATACCATGTGCACTGGTTCCTTCCACCCCCCCTCCTTGGTCCATTATTGAATATATCTGCAGTCAAAGTCTTTACGACTTCTTCATGGTTCAGCCAAATTTGTTTGTTTTTTTCCCCTGAACTAGGTTCATCACTTAAGGTGGCCATGTTCTCCAATATGGGAATGAGATTATTATAAAACCGGGGGAGCTTGACTGTACTTGCTACTATTTTTTCCCACTTAATTCTCCTCCTATTACTTTCGAGGACTAGATCAGGGTTTGTCTTAGGCGATTCTACTTCCCCATGGTCCCGTACAGGAAGGAGAAAGTCCAATTCCAGGGCATTGTGGTCGCTGTCTTCTCTATCAATAACCCTAAAATCAATGACATGCGACCACGAGGATAGTTGCACTAAGATATAGTCTAATCTTGATTCCCTACCTTTCCGATTAAATGTGGGTTTACTCGGGATATCAGATTTAGCACGCCCGTTACAAGCCCTCACCCCATGTCTCAAAGTTAGGGCAGTAATCTGGAGTGCTAGTGGGCTCCAAGCTTTGGGCGATATAGATACTGTCAATGGTACTCGCCATCTTGCATCTTCCTCTAAGAAAGCCCCATCTAAAAGACCTGCTAAGGGCTCAAAATGTGAGTTCAAATCCCCTCCCACTACAAAAGGGAACCCCTTAGGGAGTTCAGCGAGAAGATCCGACAGTTCGTCAATGGTGGGGGACTCCTGTGAGATGGTAACCGGCCTTGAGTATACATTTACCATCGCTAATCTGCAGCAATGGGACCATTCCAGTAGAACCACAAGTATGTCTTCTGATGCCACTGGAAAACGCGTGACCTGGCATCCCAGGTGAGCTGCGACCCAGGTTTCAAGGCCTCCCGATGGACGCCCCCTTCCCCCCCATTTCGCAGGAATGGAGAATACTGCAAAACCCTGCCTCGCATGTTCCTCTCTCTCCCAAGTTTCCTGGAACATGCATAGATCTTTGGAATCAGTATATTCAATCCATTCCTGACAGTCGGACTTATTTCCCAAACCTGCCACATTCCATGACAATATTTTTAATGGCGGGGGCCTATCGTTCGAAATAATAGTGTGGGTGGAAACATTCCCTTTATCGCTGGCCATGATCTCTTATTGGGGGGAGGCTTATTTCTTCCCCCACATTGTGACGTGGCTTGCCAATAGAATTACTCAGAACCCCATGATGTTCTAGGGCGTTGGGCAACTCTATCTCTAGACTAATTCCGTCAACAGCCTCCCATAATACAGAGTTACACTTCCTGCTTGTGTATATGGGCAGTCAATCTACCATGTCTAGCTGACTGTACCTATTCTGCGTTGGAAGGTAAAATTGCTGAGGGGATCTCCGGGGATGGTAGTCTTGCTCTCTAATGCCCCAGTTACCGCCTCTCCTATGGCAAATTTCCCATCCCTCGTCGACCATATTGGTGGTGTAGTGGGCTAGCTCCTGTCTTCTAGAGTTGGGGAATTCTCTCCATCCTCTTGCCAACCCCCCACCCAATCTCTCCGGATGTGTGCCTTGTACATTAATTTCAGGGTACCCTTGGTATTGGCTTCTGGGGCGATGAAAAACTCCCCTTCTTTTGATATCTCCCCTCCCGGCCGGTCTTTGTATCCGAGCCCCCCAGGTCTCATCCTCTCTATCATATACTAGAGGAGGGTAAAAAAAGGAGAGGGGTAGGGATTGAATGGTAGTCCCCTCATCCTCTGGGATCCATCAGCATATATGCAGGACGGTCCTATGATCTTTAAAACTGACTATAACACAGTCACCATTTATGGATTTAATTGAACTACCCAACCAAGGGACCCTTCGTACCATAAGGACTGTGCTCAATATACCTTACGGGAGCGGTCTGTATGTGCATAGCCAATTTATCACCTTATTCTTAAGGGAAGCGGTGGATTCTTTAGAGGTAGTGTTCAATTCTGGTACCCCTACTAGGACAACAGTATATGGGGCTGCTTCTGGGGGAAGGTGTATTGGTCTAGGCTTTATCCTCTTGCTCACACCCTCGGTCGTTGGTTCTCCAGTATTCGGTGTGTTGATAGGAGCACGATCACTTTCCCCAACTTGCTTTGCACTAGTTGGAGGGGAAGGTGGATGATTATACTGTTCTACATGATTTTTTGGAGCATTTGCCTTCAAGTGTGTGTTGTTACTTATAGACGGGGTTGGTTTTGCCTGCTGCGCTATATGTGTGACACTTTTAACCTGATTTGTAGCCTGAGAGGGTCCCTTTTTTGTTACTCTGTCGGGAACCTTGGTCCCACCATTATTAATTACTTTGAAACTGTCAGCTAGTTGGACTGTCGACTTTTCTATGGCCACTAACCTAGCTTCCATTTTTATTAGCCTTTCTTCCAGTGGGCTTAAGAGGTTTCTTATGAGGGCACCTATATCCGCAAGGGTAACATCCTCCTCAGTGGGCTCTAGTAAATTCAATTCAGCGTGGGTGCTTGTCTCCCCCGGTGAATTGAAGCCCATGGCCTCAGCTCTATCTATTTGCGTTTTTTCCCTAATGTTTAAACAAGAACTGTTTAATAGCGGATACGAGGAGAGTTTTGAGGTATTCAGCTTTCGCGCGCCCTTGTTCTTGGGCCCTCCTCTCTTTTTCGGGATTGCTCCTTCTCTAATCCCCTTTCGCTTGTTCGCTTTTGGGCCTGCAGGTTGGCATTATCGGGGTCTAGGATGGGGTTTATAGTAGGTATGGGGTGGGGTTGAGCAGGCGGAAGAGTTAGCATGCTAAGGTCTACAGAATCACTAGGGTCCTTCATGCTTAACTGGGAAGTACAATTTGATATATCCAAAGTCCCGGAGGGATCACTTGTGCCGGCCACCCCCGTGTCCAACACAATAAGTTCTGGGCTTACCTCAGGAGACTTTGCCTGAGCCAAGGGACCCATAGACGATCTCCTCACCCAGTCCAATTCCTGAGATATTCGCCTCTCAAGGAGCGTACTGTCCTCTATTAATAGGGACCCAGCTTTCACGAAGTAATTATCCAATGTTCCCTTTGATACAGCTGCAACAGCCGTTGCACTTTTACTCCTTGTTTCCCTTGTCGTCATCTCTACTGGCAAACACCAACAGTAACCCTCAAAATCCAAATGAATTCCCAGGATGGACCAAGGGGGGTGGCCCAGGCCCAGCCTCTCCCGTCCTCTAACGGCCTCAAACGGCCCGCCCTTTGCCCGGGCTTCTCCCCGGACTGTGCCCCGCACGCGTCCCGCTAACGCGTAAGTGATCGGGATTATATAGTAAGAGGGGGAGGAGTTGAAGGAGGGGCCGGGAAGAGTGACCAGGTGCGCTGAATGAATCTGGCAACTACGCACCCTGGACCTCGCAGTCCCAGCAAACAGGCAGCCTCCAGGTGTAAGCACCCTCAATAGAATGTCCCAAGGCTCCTCAATGCAGGAAGAGTTGAAGAGAGCAAATCGGCAAGGTCCGCGCCTGCGAGCGGCACCAGCAAAGCGGGGGCCGCGAGGCGTTATGTAGGCGGAGGAGCTGAAGGAGGGGCCGGGAAGAGTGACCAGGTGCGCTGAATGAATCTGGCAGCTACGCACCCTGGACCTCGCAGTCCCAGCAAACAGGCAGCCTCCAGGTGTAAGCACCCTCAATAGAATGTCCCAAGGCTCCTCGATGCAGGAAGAGTTGAAGAGAGCAAATCGGCAAGGTCCGCGCCTGCGAGCGGCACCCGCGAAGCGGGGCCGCGAGGCGTTATGTAGGCGGAGGAGCTGAAGGAGGGGCCGGGAAGAGTGACCAGGTGCGCTGAATGAATCTGGCAGCTACGCACCCTGGACCTCGCAGTCCCAGCAAACAGGCAGCCTCCAGGTGTAAGCACCCTCAATAGAATGTCCCAAGGCTCCTCGATGCAGGAAGAGTTGAAGAGAGCAAATCGGCAAGGTCCGCGCCTAGGAGCGGCACCCGCAAAGCGGGGGCCGCGAGGCGTTATGTAGGCAGAGGAGCTGAAGGAGGGGCCGGGAAGAGTGACCAGGTGCGCTGAATGAATCTGGCAGCTACGCACCCTGGACCTCGCAGTCCCAGCAAACAGGCAGCCTCCAGGTGTAAGCACCCTCAATAGAATGTCCCAAGGCTCCTCGATGCAGGAAGAGTTGAAGAGAGCAAATCGGCAAGGTCCGCGCCTGCGAGCGGCACCCGCAAAGCGGGGGCCGCGAGGCGTTATGTAGGCGGAGGAGCTGAAGGAGGGGCCGGGAAGAGTGACCAGATGCGCTGAATGAATCTGGCAGCTACGCACCCTGGACCTCGCAGTCCCAGCAAACAGGCAGCCTCCAGGTGTAAGCACCCTCAATAGAATGTCCCAAGGCTCCTCGATGCAGGAAGAGTTGAAGAGAGCAAATCGGCAAGGTCCGCGCCTCCTCGTGGGTCCGTCTCGCGGCGCTACCCTCGCCCGCATACTCTGCATTACTGTACTTTACACCACTTCACTCTAGACCACTCTGCTCCATTCTATGACACTCTATGATACTCCACTCTACACAATTAACCTTTACTCCACTCTGACACTCCACTCCACTCTATGCCACTCCACTCTACAAAACTCTACTCCTATGTCATTCTACAACACAACTCCACTCCACTCTACGACTCTCTATGAAACTCCCTCTATGTCACTCCATGCCACTTTACTCCACTCTATTCTGCGACTCACTACTCCACTCTACGCCAATCCACTCCACTCCACTCTACGACACTCCACTCTATGACGCTCTATGCTACCCCTCTCTATACCACTCCATGCTACAACACTCTACTCCACTCTATGCCATTCCACTCTCCTACACTACTCCACTCTTTGACACTCCACTCTACGCCAATCTACTCTGCTCTACGCCACTCTACTCTACAACACTATACTCCACTCTGCGCAACACCCTCAATGCCGCTCCACTCTGCTCCACACCACTCCACAATACTCTATACCACTCCACTTTACGACACTCTACCTCATTCTGCACCACTCAACTCTTCTCCACTGTACATCCTTCCACTCTTTGACACTTTACAACTCTTTATGCCATTCCATGACACTCAACTTCACTCGATTCCACAACACTCAACTCTACTCTACAGCAATCTACGTCACTCCACGCCACTCCATAACACTCCACTCTACTACACTCCACTCCATGCCACTCTCCTTTACCCTACTAATTTTTGCAGTGCTGAACTGCAGCCACACTACTGTAAAACATAACAAAAAATATTGGCAAAGCCAATAGCTCTTGCCCAGACGAGACCTATTTGGTTTGCCAATGTTTGTTTATTACATGAGAACTGAACGTAAACTATAGTGCCTTCAGCCTTGTCACTAAAAGGGTGGAGGAGACCAGCTTCTTTATGTCCCTCTTCCATATAGAGACATTAAGAAAAAGCACGGATCTTACTTGCTGGATGTTCAGCTACACAAAGGCCAGGACCGTCTGAACGAATATTCTTGTAAAGAAAATATGTGCAACAAAAAGTCCTTGCAGTGAGTGTTTTGGCGAGGGGTGTCCAACGCTGGTGCAGGGTGGCTAGAGTTTATCAGATTATCAGGATAACTCCTGGTTATGTAAAATGATTTCCATTTAGAATCCTTGTATGTAAAGTCATCTTAGTTGGATATCCTAAAACTCTGGTATCAGTCTGGCCCTCCTGGAGCGATCAGACAGATGATGCACAGGATGTCCAGGGGTGGTCACACCGGACAACAGCGGGCCCTTCTCTATCTTTATGTGTTTTGAGAGAGGACGGAGCTGACATGGTTAACAGAGGACCCAACATAACCCGGACATTATATTCACAGCCCTTGGCTTTTCTTTTACAAACCATTATTTTCAGCTTAGTTATTCTTATTGTTTCACTCTAACCGGAGCTGGACTACAACTCCCAAAGTGCACTGCTTTGCTAAATAAAAGCACAGGATTGGACTGGCCATTTTTACTGGTGCCCACCACTGATGGACAAAGCAATAACAACAAATGATGGGCGGAATGCTGAACAAATCAAACATTCACCCCCAGTCACAAATAGGGGTTTAATCCATTGCATTTTTGCCCATCATGCTACCCTGGTTTGAACTCAGCCATATGCAAATCAGTCTTGACCCTTTTTCCCATGGCAACATTCCAGCCCGAACTGCCAAGCCATGTCCTCCCTGTCCCAGAAATAAGCACCCTGGGACTGGTTTCAGGTATCACCCCTCATCAGCCAGGCTAGCTTGAATCCAGTGGTGGAGTGAGCATGGGACCCACATCTGGGCATACCCTTTCCACTTAGGGGGACAAAAGTAATATAAACTGATGTTGGACGGAATGCTGAACAAATCAAACATTCACCTCCATCACATTTCTGGGTTCAATCCATTGTTTTTTTGCTCACCAAGCCACTCCAGTTTGGACCCAGCCCTATACAAATCCGTCTTGACACCCAACACTGCAAATTAGCACAGGCTGCACAATTGTAAAAAAACTAAAATCAATAAAATGTTGTATTGATCACAGATGTGTTATGGTGCCAGGCAGTCAGAAATGCGTGGTGGGCAGAAATGTCATGTTACTAGACATGTTGTGGTGCTGTGGCAGTAGGCATACCTTGGTGGGCAGAGATGGTATGATGGCCACAGATGCTGTGTAGGTGAGCAGAAATAGTATGGAAAAAATGAGATGCCGCGGTGGACATAAATGCCTCAGTGGCAAGAGATGGTCAGATATGTTGTAGTGGTCAGAGATGCTGTGGTAATCAGAGATGCTATGGTGGTCAGAGATGCTGTGGTGGTCAAAGATGCCATGGTGGTCATAGATGCTGTAGTGGTCAGAGATGCCATAGTTGGCAGAGATTCTGTGGTGGTGATCAGAGATGCCATGGTAGTCAGAGATACTGTGGTGGTCCGATATGCTGAGGTGGTGGTCAGAAATGCTGAGGTAGTGGTCAGAGATGCTGTTGTGGTCAGAGATGCCATGGTGGGCAGAGATGCTTTGGTGGTGATCAGAAATGCATGGTAGTCCGACGTGCTGAAGTGGTGGTCAGAAATGCGGTGATGGTGGTCAGAGATGCTGAGTTAATCAGAGAATCCATGGTTGTCAGAGATGCTGTGGTGGGCAGAGATACCACGGGGGTCAGAGGTGGTCAGAGATGCTGAGGGGGTGGTCAGAAGTGCAGTGACAGTGGTCAGAGACACCTGGGCAGGCAAGGATGCCATGGAGAGAGTGTGAAGCTGACCAAAAGAAAAGCGAGAGCACAAGAAAGAAAGATAGAGACAAAGGGAGGAGAAAATAAAAGTCAGGGAATAAAGAAACAGAGGGTGAGGTAGATATGGAGAGAAAAAGGTACTGAGAGAGAGAGAGAGAGAGAGAGAGAGAGGACAAGAGAAAGAGGAAGTGGAAGAGAGGTAGAAGGAGCGACCGAGAAAGGAGGGAGAGAGAAAAAGGGGGAGAACGAGAGAAAAGAGCAAGAGTGGATTAGTAGAGAGATAGTACAAGAAAAAATTAGCAGGACAAGGGAAGACAGAAAGATAGAGTGAGCAATAGAATAGTGAGATAGATAGATAGATAGATAGATAGATAGATAGATAGATAGATAGATAGATAGATAGATAGATAGATAGATAGATAGATAGATAGATAGATAGATAGATAGATAGATAGATAGATAGATAGATAAACAGATAGCGTGAAAGAGAAGCTAAATGATGTAACACAAAAATATAGAACAAATGGGCAGAGAGAGAGAAGAGGGCGAGGCTGAGAAACAGGAAGAAAGACAGTGGGTGAGAGTGTGTGTGTGAGAGAGAGAGAAGGATACAGAGAGAGAGAGAGAGAGAGAGAGTGTGGGTTTGAGAGAGAAAGAGAAAGAAAGGCATACAGAGAGAGCGGGCGAGTGTATGTGTGTGTGAGAGAAAAAGAGAGCGAAAGCAGGAGAGAGTACAGGTAGGCAAGGCAGTAAAATCACAAGCACCACCTGAAGAGTTACAACTTTGACTCCTTCCACTCCCCTCCCCCACCAAAGCCTTGCCACTCCCTTGCTACTCCGTCTCTCCCTGTAAGCCTTAGACCTCCACCCACCTACACTTGGTGGTGTATCCCACACCCTGCAATTCACCCCAACCTTGTGCCCTAACTGTAGAAATGCCCTCCTCTTGCAAAACACCCTATTGCTGTATAGTTCAGTACATGCCATATAAACCACATGCATCCATGCAGAGCTGTATATGGTCCAGATAGGGTTCTGCCTCAGCCCCGGAGCCAAAATATGCCTCTATGATGAAGCATGCCACCTAGTGTGGGCAATGGTTTGGTTATTTTCAAGAAGATCAAAAACAGTTTGAAACTTTGTCAAACCAGTAACATAACACACAAAAAGAAACAATACCAGTAGAAAGTCGTCCTGGCCTCAGTACTAAGGTGACCACCTGACATGGAGGCAAATTGTGGACAGGACTGTAAAGAATTCAGGACGAAGGGTCAAAATATAGGACAAAATTTCAGGAAAGAGGGTTGAAATTCAGGACAAAAACTTAGGACAAAAGGTCAATTTTACGTACATATCCATGGAGAGGCCAAACCCCGCTGCTTTACCAGTGCATTTATTTACTATCTTCAGCATAGCACTATTTATTTACTATGGTCCTTATGTGAATGCCTCAAAGTATGCAATATTCAGGTGATACATTATGTCCTTGTTCAATAGTAAATGAATGCTCTTGAGCAGGGTGTCATCACCCCAATCCAGATTTACCCAAAATTTCTTGGAGAGAAAGCAACAGCAACATTTTGACTATATTTCTAAACATTTTAAAACCGATTGCAAACAGTTTGGGAAACATTAAGTCAAATGGCCATCTGCTAGTTTAGGCAAGTTGAACAAAAACATCTGGCTCACTTCACCCTCCAGTCAACAATAAACCTAAAAGAAAATAATGAGGCTGAGCAGATGGTGTGGGCGACAGTCTCACACATAATGTTAGTATGTGAGGTACCCACAACATGTGTGAGGTCTCACAGCACTAGAGTGTGCTTCCGAGACTCTACATTTAGCCCAGAACTGAGAGCCCAGAATACCAGACAAATAGATTTAAAGAGCAGCATACATTGAGATAAGATAGGAAATCCACAGCAACTGATTCAAAGGGTTGTTGCTGAGAAATGGACAAATAAGGAAGAGAAGAACAAGGAGGGACAATTCATGAAATCAGACAAGATGGGCCCATCATGAGTATTGGAAAGTATTGCGTACCTGCGGAGTTGTCTCAGCAGAGAGGAGAGACACAGAGGAGACACTTCCAAGTGTTTGAACAAGCAGCACCCACCCACCCTGGCAAACTCTGCAGCTTCAATGGTCCCTGGTCGTGCTTCTGAAGGGTGAGCAGGGGCCAGAGCCTTTGGAAAGTTGTGCTGGGTAATTGCCCACTCTGTCCATGTCTCTAAATGGTTCTGAAGTCGAGCCAAGGCTAAACCGGTGGCCTGGCTCATCCCTTAATGCCAAAGTACATGCAGAATCTTCAAAAGTTTTTGTAATGTAAATTACACAAGCAAAATTAAGAACATGATAAAGATTTTAAAATGTAAAAAGTGTTTCTTTAACATGTGGTACTGTTTTCCCCCTTGTATTCAATTAGACCCCAGATTGAACTGGGAATCAGTTGCCTTTCGATATCAAGGGATTATTATCTACTTTTACCCCACTGATTTGCAGGATAGAAATCTGGGCAGACCAGTTTGCCTTTTGGTCTTCTCTTCCGCTTTCAGTAATGGGTCACGTGGCACTATTGAAGATGGTGGTGCTACCCCAGTTATTTTATCATTTTGCAAACCTTCACCTGCTCATCCCTCGTTCCTTCTTCAGACACCTTGACTTAGAAGGCCATTATTGAGCTGCACAGCTCCAATGGATGTTTCACTGGCTGTCTGGCCGCCCCCTGCATAAGACGGGGTTTACCCATAAAGACTTTAAGGAGGGCTTACTACACTGCTCATTGTTTCCTACTGACCATCCTACCCAAAGCCACCCAGGGTTATTCCATCCAGCTTTCTCTTACCGCACTAGAACCCATAAGCTCACTAACATGAAGAACCCCTATGCTCCTGCAATACCTTTTCAAGGCCTCCACACTCACACAGGATGACTTTGGTCAGACCAAGTTCGTCAGTGGCATGCTGCAGGCCTCTCAAAATTAAGTATTTGTTTGTTGACGCCGCGCTACTAGGTTTCCAAACATTTATGGCAGACTAGAGTCTTAACCAAGGTCAATTCCTTTCTTAGGAACACCTTAAACAATCATTAAATGCCCTATTTAATGTCTGCCACCTAGCCCCAACCCCACATGAAGTGTACCAGATGCTGTACACCATAGGGACTGGCAGGATGGGTGTACAGAGCTTTTCTGCAACATGGGGACCCCTCCAAGGTTTCTCTCCATACTAACTGGAGGACTGACATGGCCAAACCTCTGCACGATGCGGACTGGGCTAAAATATTTAAATGTCCCCACAAAGTATCCCATGTCTCCCTTTTTAGGATATTCAATTTAATATTCAATTAATATTCAATTTAATATTCTGAATTGAACCTACCTTACACCTGCCCTAATTCACAAATTGTACCCGGGAGCTGCAGTTGCATATCCCCACTGTATGCAATTAGATGGCAATTTGATTTATATGCCTTGGTCTTGCCCCATATTCCTTTCATTCTGGCTTAGAGTTTGATGGAGCAGGGGAAAATACACCACTTTGTGTACCCCCTTCAAAGTCAATGACCTCATAAACCTAATTTACTAATTGTTTGAATGAATGTACTAATCAATCAATGCACCTTTATTTAGATACTACACGCGGGAAAACTAATTGGCATTTGCAGAAATCTAATTTACTTACAGACATGAACTTAAACTAACATAGCTTTGTGCTTCATGTAGAAAATAGAAGTAAATTACATATATTTGTTGTGTAGCTAAATATTGTGCATATGGTAAGTAAAATGGCTTTAAATGTTGCTTACGCTAGGTAACACCTAACACGGGTCATTAGAACGGTGGGTGGTAAACAGAAGGACTTATTTTCTAGGTCTAATTTCTGCTATGTTGTTTTCACATTAGTTCCGTTCGGGCCTGCTATGCCTCACTGGGAAAATGGCCGCTGCCGAGAGAGGATGATCACGTGTGACCAAAACGGCCCTTGCGCATGAGCAGAATGGAAGTTGCAGTCACGAGTGTGGTCTATGCCTGGAGTGAGAGATGTCAAGGTCGCACTGGTCTAGGACAAGTGTGGAAGCCAAGATCCTTTATACAAGAGCCTGGGAAATAGATGAAAGAATTTGGACTGCCGCATTTATTAATAACAGTTGTTACAAATGGTGGAACATGACAAGTCACAAGACTACATGAATATGAAATTTACGGAACCGGTTTAGGCAAGGAGGACAATGAGGTGACCCTCACCACCCCTCCAATGGACCAATGGAAATTAATCACTGCCCCTAAAAAGTTTCAGTGGTGGCACTTGCTTTTTCCTATTCAACACCACATGCTGTTTGTTGAGCCGATTTAGCTCCCTGATGCTGAAAAGACTTTGACAGATTTTGAACTTTGAACTTTGATGGGAGAAAGGAACTAGACCGTCGCGGGATTCAATCCTGGGAGGGGATACGTCCGAGGAGGTTAGAGGGACAGTCAGTCAGTTTCGGAACCTATCCTATGATCTGCGGTTCATGTTCTGGTGAACCATTCTCGTCATCGCCCTAAGGCCAAGGGTAATGAGTATTTTTCTGTTTCTTTTTAATCTTTACTTGAAACGCTTATGAAACTAATGATTAAAAATTGTCTAAGTAAATTTTACTTATTCAATTTTTTCAAAGAATTTAGATAAAATGTCATGCTAACTCAAACTGAGTCTGTGGTCATTAAAATTAAAGTTAGTATCTGTAAAGGTTAAAGGTTTAATTGTGATTGAGCTGGACTTAGTCGCTCTCAACTGATTCCTACTAGTTGGAACATCGACCCAAAATTACGGAGTACCTTGATGTTTAAACCGGAAAACTCCAGAGTTAATTATATATAATGTATATAGATATTATTTAGAGAATTAATAGTAATAAGGTACCCCGTGTTGTCTTGCCGCTCGTCAGCTTGTCACTTATCCGCAAAACTGAGTGAATGTGTGTTTTCGGTGTTATGGGCCACTCCGATGAATAAGTGGTGTGTGAGTTTTCCTGGGTTGAGTGACGTTTGTAAAGGGTTTGTTTTTAGTCATGCTGCATCAAGTTCTCGAGGTTCTGTCAAACACAATGGGCCTTGTACTAATGAATTCCCCAGACGTGGTCCTATTGGGGGTATTCCTTCACCGTAATTTTGAGAAAACCTCCACCATGTTGCTCAACCCGGCTCTTCTTATAGCAAAATGCACTATTATGTTGTAGAAAGATTCACTTCCTCCAGTTATCGTTAGTTGGGCCAAGGTCTCGCTCTTTTGGTTTCGATTTGAGAGCACCCTTACACAGAGAGGAGTGAGCCGGCCTGATAACATATATATTTTATCAGATCGGCTGTTACGCAAGGCAGCTCAAGTCGCTCTGGGAAGACGTTCCATAGGTGAAGCATGGGTGTTCCATGGATTTTGGTGTATTACCAGATCTAGCAAGACTGGTAAACCTGGAAATGCGTCCAAATGCTACACCTTCCCAGGGTAGGAACAATGAGGAAAAATAGCTTTATTTTTCACCGTTGTTTCCTCTTTGGATTGTTTTTTTGCAGAAAGGGACACAAAAACAATCCTGCCTGTAATTCGCGCACTCATGCACCATCGTGCAAGAGTGCCTGCATTGGTGCTAGTCAACATATAGTGCACGAGTGCAAGGAGAGAGTAGGAACGTGCCATGTTTTGTAACTATGGTGCCTTCTAGTACTCTCCATTTGACGCAGTGCAACGTTGTGCTGCGTCAAAGTATGAGAAATCTGGACCATCTGGTCGCAGCCAGACTTGAAATTCCATTGTCTCACCCACCCACGAGAGAGAGGGAAGGGGGGGAAAGGGAGAAGGAGAGACAGAGCAACCAGAGAGAGAGAAGGTGGGGGAGAGCAAAAGAGACAGAGGAGGTGGGAAAGAGAAAGAAAGAGAGAAAGGACTAATGAGAAGAGGGGCATACAGAGATATTAAGAAATAGTGAGAGAAATAGAGGGAGGGGACAAACTAGAAGGTGAGAGAGTGTGGCAGAGAGGGGAGAGCATGATGTAAGCGTGAGAGAGGCTAAGAAAGTCAGAGAAATAGTGAGTTAAAAAAGAGGAAGTTGTGAGAAAGGGTGTGAGGGGAAGAAAACAAATGGGTGAGGGAGAGAAGAGAAGCTGAAAGAACAAGGGAGGGAGACAGGCCTGAAAGAATAAGAAAGAAAAATGAAGTTAATTAGACAGATATAAGTGAGAGAAAGGCTGAGAAAGAGAGAGTAACAGCAGCCAGAAAATATGTAAGCCATGCTTTGTAGGTCGAGGTGGGAGGGGAATAGGTGGCAGAGACGAGAAGGGATTTGTGTTTTAATTTTTGGCTGACATTTTATTTATTATAGAGTCGCAGTGACTTTGTGTGGGTTGCAGTGTCATCGTATACAGTTGTACTTTACACAGCGGGTATATGTCGACAGGGAGAGGTACAATTGTGCTGCTTAGCTGCTTCTTGAATGTACATCGCCTCATAGCCAGTGGCCTGCGCGCGCCCCGCAGAGGGCCCGTAGTGTCCATCCATAATAAGACATCCATCTCGGCTCTGTCCCCTGCAGCGAGGAACACATCTCTTCATTTTGTTCTCCCGCTGGCCCTATAAAACAGGAAAATAATACGGCAGCGAAGCAATGGTTCACTGGAGCTGTCTGAAGGGACAACAGGAAGGCAGAGGCCCGCCGTAAACCATCCGTGGGCGCACTGCCGTGCCTGCGCGTGGAACACTTAGTGCATCACGTAAGGGGCTATGACGTAATACGTCCCTGTCATGGCGGGTTCTAGGACGGTGCGACTGGTGCAGCCGCACCTGGCGCTGACCTAGGGGTGGGGATGGGGGGGGGGGGGGTACACCGTGTTTAGAAACAACTCATGGGTATCAAAGCACCTGCTGCAGAGTTCCTTGTGTGTCAGACAGTTTTCAGGCAACATTAAAAATGTGAAGATAACTCAGTTGATTAATGTTTCTGCTGGAAGCGTTGGAGTTTTGTCTAGTGGCTGCTTCCACTCATCATAAAGTAGCGCGGAGGGTTAATATACCTGTTGCAAAGAACGTTTACCATGCAGATCACAGAACTGTATTTTATCTCGATTGCTCAGTGGGTTACTGCTTTTGTCACGTAGATCATTTTCTACTTGCAGTTCATAAGTTACAACCCTAATACAGCACGGAGAGCTATGACTAGTCATCAAACAGCTGTATGTGTGCTACATGGTATAGATTAGAACATTATTCCCCCCCAGTCTTTTATTATCCTATTGTTGCTAGAAAGGGTTTGTGTGGGTAGACATACATGCTTATTAGTAAAGCCAACCCCCAAACCACTGTAGTACGGTTTAAATCCTGAGTTTGTGTTTCTCCAAGCCAAACACTTTAAAAAATATACTGCCTACTAGTATGGATGACAGGTGTGGATGCATTCCTCATTGTCTGATGAAACATTTCCTATAGACTGATTTACACACGTATGCTTTATTGTCTCTATATAATGTGTGTGTGATGTAGAGTGCTCTGACACCTACACTGACATGAGTAGCACTATAAAACAAATGACATGCCTGTGCGAGACGGGCTTTGGAGAGATGACGGACCTGGTGGAGAGTGGTAGTGAGGGAATCTGTGGAGAAGGAGGTCATTGGGAAAGGGTGCCAAAGATTGTTGAACTGAGTGCCACCAGCACTAAAGCCCTGCACACCGAGCCTGTACTTGAGCACTTGTGCCGACAGTCTCAACTCGATGCGGCTGAGATCCACAGCTGCCTTGACAATGCGGGCATGCGTCATCATTTTGGACAAGAAGAGACTGCCCGGGAACTGCAAAGTACCAGTCTCTGAGCCAAAATTGTAACTGTCTGATCCAAAATATAGACATAGAAGTGTCACACGTAAGCACTCTGAATCTTGAGAAAATGTCACACAGGAGCCATCTGAAAACTCAACAGCTATCACCGTAATTGACAGTAATATATATTGTGCCTAGAGGCGAGGCTGCAGAACCCTTTCTTGCTCACAAAGATGGCGCTCAGACTCACTATGGAGCAGCACACTTTGACACAAGTCTAAAAAGCATGGTCTCCAGCCAGTGCTTAATTTGAGCCAGTGGTTTCCGGTGCTCGGCGCCAGCGTTTAATTGTCAACACCGGTGATTGTGACAGTCTGCCACAAGGTGGTGCTGTCTGGGTACTTTAGAGATGACCACAACATCAGTTAATTATTCACTTAATATACATTAAAAAGGACTATTCCCTGCCGCTCAAGCCATTCATATAGTTTTTGGGGCCTGAAATAGTCTGGATTGTGTTGTTACGATAATTGGCAGCATGGAAGAAACAGTGTGGCGCAAGCTGCAGTGGCCTCCTGACGAGAGCCACGGCACTTATTTTTTTTACAAATTAAGCACAGTCTCCAGCTAAATGATGAATGCAGAGCAATGAAAAAGTATAATTAATATAGCCTTAGAATAAAGATTAAAGTGCCGTTAATTCCCCAGACTATAAATATTGGATACAAGTGTTAGTAAGTGAATACAAGTTTGGGAATGCAAGTGAAACGTGATGTGTACTGCTGTGATGTGTAAGAGCAACACAGATGTACTAAGAAGAACTCCAGGTGACCCCTACTTCTCATAGGTTGATGCAGCCACTCTGCTGTAGGTCGTCAACAGGTGGATGGCTGAAGGGGATTCTTTCAACAAGCTGAGGAAGAACAGGGTGATCTGTATAATAGGCTCAAATCAGAAAATAGGCAGACTGAAAAACAGCCATGCCCCTAATGTAGTATGCAGGGCTTTAAGTGGGGCGGCTCCTCCCAGGACTGTGCACTGGCAGTAATTAAAAATGATGATAGGCTCTATATGTAACCCCTTAATTTACAGAGCCTCAAAAAGAAATGGGAAAATGTCACTTTTCACCTCTGGCCCCTGGCCGGATTTTCTATTAGCTTTGTGTTCATTTGCTGGCCTGTGCCCATTGTCTTTGCACGTTTCAGCGTCTCAGGCAGCACGCTGACTTTAATCATTTGTGAGTCACTTATTTCTAGATTCACTTGCTTTAGGCCACGCCCTAATTTACATTGACCACACTCCCTTGTAAAGCACTACTTGTCACGCCTCTTTGGCCACGCCTCTTTTAGAGACCACCCCTGCATTTCTTTATCCCACTTAAAGCCAGGGAATCCACTGTAAACAATAACTTCTGAGTAAAGCAGGAAGGAGGCACACACAAGGCCCGCTGTAAGGACCATTCACACCCCAGATAGATGGCACCTACTGTAGGCCTCGCAGTAGAGATGTGATGTTGGATGGTTACAAAGCTGCGGCACTTTAACTCTTGGAAAGACTATTCCAACATTCATTTGCCTCCCATTGGTAAGACTGAGTGACTATTGTTTTTTTGCAGCTGAGGTTGCTTAAATAACATTATATTTATTTTCAACAACTGCAGTATGGGAGAGGGAATGAATGGGCTAGAAGAAGAAGAGGTGATTGACTGTCAAGATCTGGCAGGCTTGAAATAGGGCAGTCTACATATGAAGGACTACAATAAAACAGACTTTGCGACAGTGCTTAATTTGGAAAAATATAAGTGCCATGGCCCTTGTCATAAGGCTACCACAGCTTGCAGTACCTGTTGCCACTTCCAGCACTGCCAGTGACAATACCAACACAAGTCCTAAACATTATTCTGCTACAAGTATAACAATTCATACTGTTTGAGGCCCCCAAAGCTATAAGAATGGCCTTGGCGGCACATACTTGTTTTTAATGTATATGGAATCAATAAACAACTGAAGTTCTGCTAATCTGTAAATTACACATACAGCACCATAATGTGGCAAGCTGTCATAAGTACTGGTGTTGACAATTAAGTGCCAGTGCCCAGCACTGGAAACCACTGGCTCAAATTAAGCACTGCTGTGTGGACGAGAGTGCTGCTGTATGGAGTAGAAATTCGAGACATCTGACTGTGTATCTGGAGAGATGTTGGCTGCAGGAATACTGGACATTACCAAGATGCCCTAAGAAACCTCTTGCTGTGCTTGGCCTACACAAGAGTCATCAAGCAAAACATGCCTTTGCGATGTTCTGCTCCCCACTAGGTTCTGAAATGGCAGACTACATCCACGCAGAAGTCGGCTTTCCTTGAAGAGTGCATGGACTGAGAGACAACAGAAGGCACTGAAGTAGCCCGAGATGGATGGGTGCTGATGTGAGGGGCATCAGTTGCATTCCTGCACATTGGCGGCCGCCACAAACAAAGGGCGGTGGGGCGTGTGTAGGGAACGTGGGGTGGGGGACGCACGGGTGTTAGAACATAAAAAAAATAATATTAACATACCTTAAGGTGCCAGCCGCCTCCCACGTCACACTTCCTGTTCTCTTCCTTGTCCCAGCAGACACTAGGACCGCCACGTCACAGACTCCCATCCGATCCCTGCGCTGCTCTCCCGTAGGAGAGCAGCGCAGAGATTGGCCTGAGCAGGCTGAAAAAAAGCTCCACTCAGGCCAGGGAGTCTGTGAGGTTTCTCCAGCCTGCCTGTTCAATGCAGCAGAGCTGGAGAGACCTAAGTGCGCGTGTGTGTTTTCGTCGGCCTGAGATGGCTGACCAAACACACATTCGTACTTAGTGAGTGCACATAGCACTCCTCATCTCGTGCCCCACACCGCTCCTCCCTCCACTAACAGGCTCAGAGCCGGCAAATGAAAAACAAAATGATGCCAGAACATCATTTGCCGGCTCTGAGCAAGGCAGTGTGGCGATGCTCCTTCGCCATTGTGGAGGAGCCGCCCCTGCTTACCAAGTACCACGCATCAGGCATTACATTAACGCATTTAAGTGTGGTGATCCACATCACTGCACTGAAATGCATTTGTCACGCATTATAGGCATAGCGCCTCAGCTGTCAAAGCTGTTAGCGCTGCCTACTAAATGCCTGCTTGCGGAAATACTATGCTAAACTGAAGCTGCTGGTGTGCCTGGCAGCGCGCTGTGGCATGTGAGCCCTTCTTCTGCATGCTTGGGGGCAGCGCTATAGTCCACGATTCTCTTCCCACTGGGCTGCCGTTTTCACTCTACATCCAACCCTGCTACCCCTTTTGCCCGCCAGCTTCTGAGTTATCCCATCGAATTTCTAATGCATTCCCACGGCTGTGCAAACGAGCTACTTCAGACGCTCACAGTGAGCAAGCTCAAGGCCAGGGCGGAACTTTCAGCACAGCGATGTCAGCGTAAGCAGAGAAGATGGCTGCACTGGGAGAATGGCATCATGGGGATTGTAGTCTTATCTGTATAATAAGCACATTAGTTACAGTTCCTCTTCATAATGACAGAGGTTACTGCCAACACAACACAATGTAACGTGGGACTGGCTGGGATAAAGTAGGGCATAAAAGGAATTTTTATTTAGCTATACTTGGGTCAGTGGTTATGTTGCGTAGGATGATTTCGTTCAAAATCTATTTCTGTATAAATAGGTAGACTTAACTTTTTGTGATATTATTGTGAGGCGGGAGTCTGTATGTTTTTTGTCAAATGGACGTAGCCTTTATTTATTTTTTATTTATTTAATGCATTTTTATAAAGTGTGGACTTTACCCCAAGGTGTCAGAGCGCTGTACAATAGAACCAGTTACGTTACATGAGAGAAATGTTACAAAATAGAAAGTTACAAAAATAGCAGGACACAATATCAAACACAGCAAGCAAGAAGAGGTAGGGAAAAACATAGAAGGCAGGAACACAATTTCAAACACAGCAAGCAAGGGTGAGGAATGTACAAGAAAATATTACAAATGTACAATCACTAACAAACTTCCTAGAGGGGTCTGAGAATGAAGGTATTAGTTCTGAAAGTGTCTTTGGAATAGAAGGGATTTGAGGTCAGCTTTGAAGATCCGGATGGAGGTGGTGGCACGGAGCAATGGAGGAAGCGAGTTCCAGATTCTCACCGCGTTACATGAGAATGATTGAGCCATCAATGTTTCCCTGTTCAAGGAGGGGGGCTCAAGCAGGAACTTTTCCGCATTCCGAGAAGGTCTCAAGCCTCCAGACAATTTCAGTTTATTCGCCAGATAACGAGGGGAAGAAGAGTGCAAGGCTTTGTGGGTGATGCAGGCCATTTTGTAAATAGATCTTGCCTCGATGGGAAGCCGTCGGAGAGAAGACAGGATAGGAGTGATGTGGTCACTTTGTTTGGACCCTGAAATGAAGCGAGCTATAGAATGGAGGACGGATTTGAGGGGGTAGAGGTGAGATTTGGGTAGGCCAGTCAGAACAGAATTGCAATAATCCAGTCTAGAGAGAACTAGCGATTGGACCAAGGTTTTTAGGTCTTTCTCCGGGAAGAACCGACGAATCCCCCACAGAAAGCGCAGCTGATAACGTGCGTTCTTGGCAATGGAGTTGATGTGTGAGATTAGGTTGAGTCTTTTGTCAAGTATGACACCTAGGGATTTAGCGCTGTCGACAATGATGGGTTCATTGTTCAGTAAATTCAGCTGATCCATCCAGAATTGAACAGGAGGAGGGGAGAGGGAGGTAGATATGAGGAGGAATTCAGTTTTGGAGGGATTGAGAATGAGTTGGTGAACTAACATCTAGTTGTGAATAGAGTTGAGAGTAGAGTTGAGTAGTGAGAGATCTTGTGAGGAAGACACCTTGAGGTAGATTTGAGTGTCATCCGCATAGAGATGGTAAAGGATCCCAGATTTACTTAGGAGGTTCCCTAATGGTTCCAGATAGAGAATAAACAGAGTGGGTGCAAGGATAGAACCTTGAGGGACGCCTTGAACAACCACCAATGGAGACGAGGACTGTTCACTATCTTAATCATTTGAGATCTGTCCAAGAGGAATGAGGCAAACCATTTAAGCACTGTGCCTTTCATACCCATTCTCTGTTGGAGAGTGTTAAGGAGAGTGTCAAGAAGAATCAGAAGGCACGATTCCCCAGAATCGAGTATATGCAGCGCATCATCGATCACTCGCAGCAGGGCTGTTTCAATGCTGCAATTTGAAATAAAGCCAGACTGGAACACGTCAAGGAGATTATTGTCCATAATGTGTTGGGAAAGTTGTTTTGCAACACATTTTTCTGTGATTTTTTAAAGAAAAGGGAGATTGGTGATTGGGCGGAAGTTGTTGAGATCGTTTGCATCTGCGGAGGTTTTTTTTTAGAAGAGGAGTAACCTGTCCTGTTTGGAGGACAGCTGGCAGGGAGCCTTGACCGAGGAAGAGATTAACTAGCCTGGTCCAATAAGAGAGAGTATTGGTATAGAAAACAATAGCGATGACACTAGAGATGGGGTCAGAAGAATGGTTGGAGGGTTTGGTTTCGAGGATGCATTTGAGGAGGTCATCTTCCGAGATGGCGGCAAAGTTCTGCCAAGTGACTAAGGATTTTCGCTCCTCAATGGGGGTGGGGTGGGTGAGCTGATCCACCAGTGATTTAACCTTTTCATCAAAGAATATAGCGAATTCCGTTGCTTTCTTTGAAGCATCCTCAGGTTTGATGGTTTGGGGAGAGCAATTTGGGTTTTTGATGAGACCAAAACGTTTTTTGGGTCTGTTTTTGGCTGAGTCGATGAGGGATCAGAAATGTGCTGCTTTTTCATGGGAGATTTGCTTGTGGTATTTGGATCTGGCCGAACGTAAATGAGAGATTGGAGGTGGATGGAGATTGTCTCCAATGTTTCTCCAAGATTCTAAGGTTTTTCCTTTCATCATAGAGAGCTTTATTGAACCAAGGTACTGAGGGGGTGGGTCTTTTCCTTTTGCTTTGGAGTGGAGCGACATTATCGATTTAAACTGCTAGGATTGAGAGGCAATGAGAGGTGAGATTGTTGACATCTGCGTTAGGGTCTAGTCTAGGAAGTGAACGCATAGCAGAATCACACAGAGTCTCAAGATGAATGTTTTTAGTGTTGCGGAACCAGGTAGAAGCCTTTTTAGGTTGGCCAAGAGTTATAACATGCGAAAGGTGAAAACGGAAGGGAATGAGACAATGGTCTGACCAGTCTACGTGGATAGGGGGAACAATGGTAAGCAGGTCTGATTTAGAAATAACAAGGTCCAGAATTGAGCCCTTGGCATGTGTAATTTCCGAGCAGTGTTGGACAAGATCGTTGGCTGAGAGGAGCCCCAATGGAGCTTGAAGTCACCTAGGAAGAACTGCCTGTCACTTTGAGAATATTGGTCACTAATGAAGTCGGTGAGTTCCTCCATGAAGGAAGAGCAGTTACCGGGTGGGTGATAGATGACATGGAACCTGAAGGGTGAGCCGTGATGTACTTGAAGTTCTAGGGATAGGCTTTGCACTGCCGCTTGACTGCAGTAAAATTAAAATGATGACCCCCCCTCTAATTGGTGAGGGAGTGACGTTGCAGGGCTAGACTTTGCAGAGGCTGGTGGGCTTGCCCAGCGCAGTGGCAAACAAACACCCATCACTCACGGCCTCCAAGTTAGTGAGACTGTGCCCTGCAATGGCAGCGCATGGTCAGCTGCCTGCAGCCTTTGTCGAGCGTGATGTTCTGCCCTGGGCATGGCTGTAGGCTCGAGGCTGCCTGCGAGCTGTGATCAAGTGTGTGCTGCCTCAGTCTGGGGTGGCTTTGCCCAAGATGCCCGGGGGTGCGTGCTGCTGTCTGCCACCATTAATTTTAAATCACCCTCGGCCAGCCAACAGCTCCAGCTGTCCTTTATTTGGGCTAAATCAGCTCATCTCTGTGCAGCATCAGCGGTAAAGTTGCTGACAGTGAGTTTGGGGCTGGGCAGGGTACCAGTGGAGGAGGCCTTCCAAGCTCCACCTCCTGTGACTCATCTTTGTCCCATATACAGTGCTTAATTTATGCAGGTGGTTGGTAGTGGAGGGAAATCATTTTTGGAGGCTGAGAGAGTTATTTTTCTGCCACCACATTTTGGTCCAGAGCAAGAGAGAATTATAGAAAGGGAGCAAGAAGAAGGCAGAGGAAGATAAGAGAACAGTGACAACAGGACATAGCAGGAATGAAAAATAGCCTAAGAGTGGAATAAGGATACAGGGAGTGTAGGTTGATCGAAGAAAGAAGCATGACGTGGAACCCTTGGTATTCATGAACCCCTACATTCGGCAGCGTGAGTGATGGCCTCCTAAGAAAAAGTTTGAGCTCCTTGCTTATGTTTTTGATTTGTTTTCAAACTAAGCATGGCGTATGTATGCAATGCCAATTGGCTTGGCCTGAATGATACTGAGGCAAGCTTAAAGCCAAACCAAGAAATTACACATGCATAAAACAGGGTAATGTTAAGACTAGTATTTGAACAGAGATCAGCAAACCTAAACCATGAAGGATACTTGAGAAAGACAGAACCCAAGCCCAGATGCTCAAATGGGTGTAATTTACGATATTGATATGTTTCCCTCGTCTTCATTGCTTGATTTTGCTCGCAAGAAAGTGTCACTAATAGATGCTAAAATGTCACTCATAATTACACTGAAATTATGAAAATGTCACACATGGCAATCTGAAACCTTGGCAGCTATGCAGTTGTTATCCAGGGTCCAACTGGCCTGTAGGGCAATCCAGCAGTGCCGGTGTGATAGGTCACTGTGTGGACTCGTTTTATGGTTTGGTGGGCCACTTTTACTGCACGTTCCCCTGGCTTCACCACAAACATTGCCTGCAGCAAGGAGAAATCCATGCAGTCTTCAAAACCCTGAAAAACACTTAGACAGCGTAACCTTACATGTTGAAAACTGGCCCAGTTTGCAAACATGGGCCACTTTTTAGCTATGAAATTCACTAATGGAGGCCACTTTTACTTTGGTGCCCGGGTCTATTTTCTGCCCCGGTCTGACTCTGTTGCTACTCTAGCTTGCCATTTGAAACCCGCTATGGAACAGGCAGAGCAGGAGAAAAATACACGCCCTGTTCCAAGAGCTGTGTTTACTTGTTGTAGGTTCCACTCCGTGTGCTCTCCGTAACCCCTCATCAGCAAATGAGAGCCTGTTCAGGGGGTCAGCTCTGTGATCTCATTGGCTGGGAGCCATAAGGTCCCTGATGTCACTTCCACCCCAGCAGTCTGACCTATCAGCATCCACGTGGCAGTTAGAGCCAGGGCGGCTGGTGACATTTGAAAGTGGCGGGTCGTAAACGTTTGTGATGAGTTCCCTGTGGCAAGCAAGGGTAGCGAGTGAGCCTGACTGTCATAAGGAGTTTTGGGGTGGGGGGGGTGGAGTTATCCCCCTAGGAATATTTGGAAAAACTAATGGCCAAATGGTGCATTTTTAAGCAAATTTGAGAGCACAAGAAGGTTAATAAAGCAATTGTGATTCTGTAGTTATGTCATCAATAAAAATACTTCATATGCTAATGTCTCTGATAGCTGCTTATTCAGTATAACCAGAGAACTGACCTGTTCACAAGAGCACAGTGCATCAAAGGGAAGAGGGGCCTCCTGGGATTTTCTACCTCAAAGTTTACGCTAGAGCAGAGTACAGCCTTGGCAATGGTGTCATCCCATTGACAAATAGGCTGCACACCATTTGTCAGGCCATAAACACACACAGCACACATGTCTCAGGGCAGGCTGTAAACTGCTGGAGGAGGAAGTCCTTGATGTGCAGGCATGACAGTCAGTCACAGCCTGAGTCCATTAGGAAATTTGCATTTACTGGTTTAATACATGTGCGAGCAGAAGGGGCTCAGAGCACTAACATCAACAAAGAAATCATAGTGCAGCGTAGGAGAAAATCGAAAAATGGAGGCCCATTGGACTCACGGAGTGCATGATTGAAAAACGAAAGCTTCTCAGCACCTCACACGTGCATAGTAAGAGCTATACGAAAGCATGTCAGCACTCACACGTGCATAGTAAGCGCTATACGAAAGCATGTCAGCACTCACACGTGCATAGTAAGCGCTATACGAAAGCATGCCAGCACTCACACGTGCATAGTAAGTGCTATACGAAAGCATGTCAGCACTCACACGTGCATAGTAAGCGCTATAAAAATGCTGCAGTTTAATAGAATGTGCATGGGCTGTGTTCCTCCTCAGTGAACACACCCCGTCCTCCACCCTCTCCTCTGCCCCATCACCCCATCTTTTGCTGAGTCCTTTCATAATGGAGCAGGATTTCACCCTTGCTTTACAAAACTCGCCCTGGACAATTTTCCATTAACTGAGACTGAACCAGGGGTGGGAGGGCCAACACTGACCTTAATGATAACAAATCTACTAAAGTCAGTGCACAGAAAGCTGGCAACAATGAACATTTGTAAAGCCACGTGCTATCCACCCCATCTCAGAGAGATAAATGGCCCTTCAAATACAAACTGTGTTTCTGCGACACATCACATTATGTCTGCAAAGCAAAGCCCGTGTGTGTGACCACCGAACTCAAACCTTTACAAATATCCCTTGTAATAAAAGTCACGAGTGAGGTAACGTCCCTCTCGAGAACACACACAAAAAGGGAATATTTGTAAAGGTTTGAAATCCGAAATGAGTTCTGTGTTGGATGGCGCCTTTTTACGAGATCAACAGGCAAATAGCAAGATTAGACAAACACAGGAGCAAAGAGAGGCAGAAAGTGTGGAGAGCTCGGAGTGGGTTAGAGGGAGAGAAGACAGACAGACTGAAGAGAGAGGAAAAGAAGGAGGAAGAAGAAGCAAAATACGTAGCGATAAAGAGAGAGTGAGAAGAGTGAGAGGAAAAAGAGAATAGAAAGGCTGAGTTTCGAAAAGCCTCACCTCGGCGCAGGCAAAATGGGATGGACCTGAGGAGGTGAAAAGAAATATTTAATAAGAATAAAATGTTCTGCTGTTTGACAGAAGTGGTGAAAACGTGCAATGTGATTACTGTTATCAATAAATGCTGCCTAGCGGCAAATGGTAGCAGTCTGAGGTGAGGCCTGGGTTACTGTTGCGCTTGTACAGTGAAACTTGGGCAGTGCTGAACGCGCCATAGAATCAGAATAATTAGAATTACCGAAATACACTATTTTGAAATACAGTCACATCACATGCCAATACAGTACCAGCACGCTGCTGGGGCCGGGTCGCCGGGCTCTGACAAACAGTACACACCTAAACAACAGTGATCTAAATAACAGTAACCTGTATATTTAATTTTGACTTTTTGTAGTACTGACCAGACACCGCAGTGGTCACGAAGACAGGCTCCTAAGAGTCAGAGAGAGAGAGCAATTTTCAATTCCACTAGTGCTTGCGACTGTGCGATGCCTCGCATCAGGCTTGGAGGCTCAGGCCGCGAGGTCAGTCAGTCAGGTATGGCAATCTCCTCTCTCTCTCCACGCTCCCTCCAACATTTGTTATACTGGTGTTCACAGTCAAATCGGTTCCTTCTTTCGGGCCTCTGTTGTACACGAAACGCAAACGAGATGTTACTGTTACTTCGGCGGGGCCCCCTCCGAAGTAACAGGTTCGGGCTCAGGCTGCTTCTTAACGTTTTCAAAAGCGAAACCATGCAGTTTTAAACATGTGATACCGCAAAGTTATTCAGGAGAGGCACCCCTCCTACACCCCGCCCCCTCTCCGGATGACCTATCCACTACCTCTTTGTTTCCTTCGGCCGCAGCCTGGCCCACCCCCTCCCATTGAAATGAATACAGTTTTGTTCACTCCTTCCTGGGCCATTGCATGTGCGCCCCGAAGGCATCCTTGTAGATGGCAATTGTATTTCACCACTCCCTCTAAAATGATGTCACTGCTGCAGCTTGTGCCTGCAGGTCGAGCAATACCTCGCCCTGGCCTGGCACATGCGCAGCAGGACATGTCAACAATTCAACATGTTTATTGCCGATCATTTGTTTCAAGCTGCTGGGCGTTTTTGCTCATCTTTTTTTGCTTCTTTTTCAGGGTGGTAGGGCAATGCCCTCTACGCCCATTAACACCAGCCGCCCCTGGTTACAGCAAGAGTGGGTGATTTGATAGCGGCAAATTGCATCCTTCTTACAAAAGAAGCGTTCGATGCTCCGAAAGCGGTGTCTTGACATCGCTGAGTCATGTAATGAATGCCGCCCACCAGCCAGTTGGTGCCGGGAGTGAAGGCGGGATCTGGCTTCAGGCTGCGCTCAGTCAGTGCCGAGGGCGTGAGCCATCAGGAAGCGGGGGTGGGGGGAGAGGATTAGGAAAGTGACAGGCACAGCGGTGAAACCCTCTGTTGTCCTGCCCTCTGTATCCCCAAAGCAAACACTGAAGGCGTGAGATCAAGAACAGCAAAAGCAATACACGTCACAGGTAAGATGATTGATATGGGTGACCCTTGACCCTTGTGAAGACGTAACAAGTAGGTGACAGAGCGGGATCAGCGCAATCAATATCCCTTTTTGAAATGTCTCTTAAGCATGCATTTTATATTTAGTTTTGTTTCAGGAGGACAAGTGACGTGGCTGACTCTGCCCAGCCCTACCTCTCTTGCAGAGGCAAATCTGTCATGTGAATGACCTGCCTCCTGCCACGCGCCTTTGAGAGACACTAGCCTGAGCTATGACGGAAGTCCAGTTCATGGTTCCCAGATGCTGGAATATTCTCAGAACGCTACTGTTAGGTCATAACAAAATGTCCTGGTCCAACTGGGCAACTGGAATTCATCCAGACAGGCAACATTTCCTCTGTCTTTGGGCATCTGCACCCTCCAGGCACAGGAGGAAGCAGAATGAATACCAATCAATCAATCCATCAATCAAGCAGGGATTTAAAGAGTGCAGCAAATCACCCATGAGGGACTCAAGGTGCTAGAGTAGTGAACTGCTTCATGGTGAATGTTCATTCAAGCAGCCAGGTCTTGAGTCCTTTCCTGATGGGGCGGTCCTGAGGTGCAGGGGAAGGTCGTTCCAGGCTTTGTCCACCAGGTGTGAGAAGGAGCATCCTCCGCTGTTGCTTCGGCGGACCCTGGGGGTGTTTGCGAGGAAGAGGGAGGCGGATCGCAGGTGTCTGGTTGGTTGGTGGAAGGTCTGGAGTTTGTTGATGTATGCTGGTCCTTCGTTGTGCAAGGGTTTGTATGCGTGAGTCAACACCAAGTTCTAGCGGCTCTACTCACTTTCATCCAGGCAGGTAACAGCTTTCTTTGCCTCAGGACCATCTGCACTCTCTAGCTACAGGATGGACATTCTACAGGAGTATACAGGTTTCACTGCCGAGCAGGACCTTCACACCTTCAGCACTTGGCATCAGTAGGAAACTGACACAACCAGTCTTGGAGCAAAATGCTGGAACGGACGTTTCTGGAAGAACTGGAGATGACTTTCTGCAGTACTCATGCAGGCGGACATGAACTCTTTAGTAAGGCAACAAGCAGGGAAGTCCTCTCTCCGCTTCGATTCCAGACAGATTCTCTCCTTGCAGTTGACCAATCAGGGTATTTTAAAGGGTAAACCAATCAGCCATGGGTAATGAGGGTTGGCTAACCTTCTCACAATTGTAACCCCCAATTTTTTAGCAAAATCTTGCCCTTCTTTTCTTGGGAAATTGTTTGTGTCAAAATTCCATGCACCTAAACACTGCAATGGGGATTTGCTGTGTTATATCCAACCCTGGACCTCCCAGTTCCTCCCTAAGAGGCAAACCTCCACCACTGAGCCAGCACTTGCTCCAGGCCTCCAACAGTGCCGGGCTGCACTGAGGCTGGATGCACCCACTCTGTGAAGGAGGAGGTCCCTAGATATCCCACTGTGCAGTCCCCATGGATGCCCTTCTAGGACACTGTCTGTCCAGGCGTCCATAGAATCTTCCTCTCACTTGTCAATGGTTCCAAGGTTCAATCTTTTACATAGACAGGATGTGTTGTGCAGAACAGGCTGCTGGGAAATATATGCAATCTAAAATCACAAGCTCAGTTTGAGGAATGAACGAGAACAACATTTTCTTAACTCCTGCTCCCCATATCTGCGTTCTGTACCTTGGCGAGGGTCCTGCACCCTGACAGCTGTTTTACCAGCATAAAAGTTTAACAACTGTTGTTTCAGATAGAGAGTGGGTGGCTGGGCCATTTTAAAAGTCTCCAACCACTTCAGAGGTCAAAACACTTATGGCCTGATTCACAAAGGGCCTCGCAGTCATGGCAGGGGGCTCGCACTTGTGGAGGGAGGCTCGCACTTGTGGCAGAGGCCTCGCAGTCATGGCAAGAGGCTCATTCTCATGGGGGGAGGCTTGCACTTGTGGCAGAGGCCCCGCATGGGAGGGGGCTCCCTCTCGTGGTGGAGGCCCAGCAGTCATGGCAGGGGGCTCCCACTCGTGGTGGAGGCCCCGCAGTCATGGCAGGGGGCTCACACTCGTGGCGGAGGCACCGCAGTCATGGCAGGGGGCTCACACTAATGGTGGGAGGCTTGCACTTGTGGCAGAGGCCCCGCATGGCAGGGTGCCCGCACTCGTGGTGGAGGCCCCGCAGTCATGGCAGGGGGCTCGCACTCGTGGCGGAGGCCCCGCAGTCATGGCAGGGGGCTCACACTCATGGTGGGAGGCTTGCACTTGTGGCAGAGGCCTCGCAGTCATGGCAAGGGGCTCACACTCGTGGTGGAGGCCCGCAGTCACGGCAGGGGGCTCGCACTCGTGGTTGGGGGCTCGCATGGCAGGGGGCTCGCCCTCGTGGTGGAGGCCACGGAGTCATGGCAGGGCGCTCGCACTCATGGTGGGGGGCTCGCACTTGTGGCAGAGACCCCGCATGGCAGGGGGCTTGCCCTCGTGGTGGAGGCCACGCAGTCGTGGCAGGGGGCTCGCACTCGTGGTGGAGGCCTGCAGTCATGGCAGGGGGATCGCAATCGTGGTTGGGGGCTCGCACTTGTGGCAGAGGCTCTGCAGTCATGGCAGGGGGCTCGCACTCATGGTGGGGGGTTTGCACTTGTGGCAGAGGCCCCGCATGGCAGGCGGCTCGCACTCGTGGTGGAGGCCACGCAGTCGTGGCAGGGAGCTTGCACTCGTGGTGGAGGACCGCAGTTATGGCAGGGGGCTCGCACTCGTGACTGGGGGCTCGCACTTGTGGCAGAGGCTTCGCAGTCATGGCAGGGGGCACGCACTCATGGTGGGGGCTCGCACTTGTGGCAGAGGCCCCGCAGTCATGGCAGGAGGCTCGCACTCATGGTGGAGGGCTCATACTTGTGGCAAAGGCCCTGCAGTTGTGGTGGGGGCCAGCACTCATGGCGGGACCTCCACATGGCAGTTTCTCATTGAGGAGGTCTCACCACGAGTTCAGGCTCCCCGCCACGACTGCGCTCTGCCACGAGTGCAGAGGCCCTTTGTGAATCGGGCCCTAGATGCCAAGAGCAAAACAATGGGGGTACGTGGAAAAAGGTTGGCTTCTCTTACAATTCCATTCAGGTTCCTACCATCAGTACATGGAAAGACACTGGATAATTCCAGAACCTGCTCCGGTGCACAATTAGTGTGAAGTTTTTAATTTACATAGGTTTCAACTTTATATATTTGGTTAATATGCAAGGCAGAGATTTGCACAGTCAAACATCTGTCCGACCAGTCTGTTAACACCACAGAAGCTCCTTCTTGACTCTGCATAGCGCTAGCTGGAGGCTGTGACTTTGCATAGCGCTAGTTGGAGGCTCTGGCTCTGCATGGCGCTGTGGTTCTGCATAGCCCTAGCCGAAGGCTGTGGCTCTGCATAGCGCTAGCCGGAGGCTGTGACTATGCATAGCCCTAGCCGGAGGCTGCGGCTCTGCATAGCCCTAGCCGGAGGCTGTGACTATGCATAGACCTAGCCGGAGGCAGTGGCTCCGCATAGACCTATCTGGAGGCTGTGGCTCTGCATAGCCTTAGCTGGAGGCTTTGGCTCCACATAGCCCTAGCCAGAGGCTGCGGCTCTGCATAGCCCTAGCCAGAGGCTGTGACTATGCATAGCCCTAGCCGGAGGCTTTGGCTCCGCATAGACCTATCTGGAGGCTGTGGCTCTGCATAGCCTTAGCTGGAGGCTGTGGCTCCACATAGCCCTAGCCGGAGGCTGTGGCTCTGCATAGGTCTAGCCGGAGGCTGTGGCTCTGCATAGGTCTAGCCGGAGGCTGTGGCTCTGCATAGCCCTAGCCGGAGGCTATGGCTCCGCACAGCCCTAGCCGGAGGCTGTGGCTCCGCATAGCCCTAGCCGGAGGCTGTGGCTCCGCATAGCCCTAGCTGGAGGCTTTGGCTCCGCATAGACCTATCTGGAGGCTGTGGCTCCGCATAGCCCTAGCTGGAGGCTTTGGCTCCGCATAGCCCTAGCTGGAGGCTTTGGCTCCGCATAGCTCTAGCTGGAGGCTTTGGCTCCGCATAGCCCTAGCTGGAGGCTGCAGCTCTGCATAGCCCTAGCTGGAGGCTGCGGCTCCGCATAGCCCTAGCCGGAGGCTGTGGCTCCGCAAAGCCCTAGCCGGAGGCTGTGGCTCCGCATTGCCCTAACCGGAGGCTTTGGCTCCGCATAGCCCTAGCCGGATGATGTGGCTCCGCATAGCCCTAGCCGGATGATGTGGCTCCGCATAGCCCTAGCCGGAGGCTGTGGCTCCGCATAGCCCTAGCCGGAGGCTTTGGCTCCGCATAGCCCTAGCCGGAGGCTGTGGCTCCGCATAGCCCTAGCCGGAGGCTGTGGCTCTGCATAGCCCTAGCCGGAGGCTTTGGCTCCGCATAGCCCTAGCCGGAGGCTGTGGCTCTGCATAGCCCTAGCCGGAGGCTTTGGCTCCGCATAGCCCTATCTGGAGGCTTTGGCTCCGCATAGCCCTAGCCGGAGGCTGTGGCTCTGCATAGCCCTAGCCGGAGGCTTTGGCTCCGCATAGCCCTATCTGGAGGCTGTGGCTCTGCATAGCCTTAGCTGGAGGCTTTGGCTCCGCATAGCCCTAGCTGGATGCTGCCCAGTTGATGCAGAAGCACCTCTTCGGCACGGTGCCCCCCTCCCCCCCCCCCCCAGAAACCCTGGTGACTGGCACAGGGGTGTAGAATCTTCCATCTACCCTTTCTTGGGCGATGGGAATCGAGGGTTGAAGGTGCACAATTATCTTTTAAGAGGGTCTGATGCGCAGAGAGAGTGGGAGACAGAAAGAGAAAGGAAAACACGAAGGTCCAGCAGCCACATTTATGGCCTTTCAGAGCCGACCATTGGGCACTCGGTGCAACAGGAAGTCTTCAATGTAGAATATGGAACAGAAAAGACCAAAGATGCGTACATCACAGTGGACATCACAGGGGGAGACTGGTGAGCCCCCGGCGGTGCCTGTTGTGACCCCCCACACACTTCTCATGCCTGTTGTGATCCCCCACCAACTTCTTATGCCTGTTGTGACCCTCCCTCACCCACCTCTGATGCCTGTTGTGACCCTTCCACACCCACTTCAGATGCCTGTTGTGACCCCCCCACTCACTTCTCATGCCTGTTGTGACCCCCCACCCACTTCTCATGCCTGTTGTGACCCCCCACCCACTTCTCATGCCTGTTGTGACCCTCCCTCACCCACCTCTGATGCCTGTTGGGACCCTCCCACACCCACCTCTGATGCCTGTTGTGCCCCCCCACACCCACCTCTGATGCCTGTTGTGACCCCCTAAAAATGCCCTCCCCCCCAGAATTGCCTCTTGTTCAGCCCACCCTTCACCTGAAGCTGAAAAACAGTTTTTTTATGCCAATTCAGCTTTTCAATTGGTCAAAAAACAGGAATCGGGGTTGAAGATTTTCTATATTCCACTCAATTGTTTTTGGGTTCACATTATTCAAAATTAATGTAATGCGACTTATTAGACCCTTTAATAGTCGGCCACGTCAGGGGCTCCCAGAAGCATCAGGAGGCGACCTCCCAAGCCACGAGTATTAGATTTTACTCACATTGTGTTCTCGCTTGCGCCCTCCCACCCTCCCTGCAGTAGATTCAGAAATGGTGCATTCTGTGTTTACAGCGGATCCATTTCAAGTTCATGGAACGTGCTTGAGAGCAGTTTTCACAGAGGTGAGAAGGCTTTTCCGAAGGAATTCAGTGCCAGCCTCCAGCTGCTTCTACTGTGCACTTGTTGCCTCTAGTAACGCAAGGAAACCTTCCTTGCACGGAGCAGATATGTAATTACCCCCAGTATGGCAGCCATTGTGAGTCAATATGTTAACTATTATTTTGATGCTGAGCTGGCAAAGAAAATAAGTGCATTTTCGTGTCACTCACTGGCATTCAAAAGAATGAATTGGGGAGCCGCGCTGATGGCAGCTGAGAGGGATTTTAGAGCAGTTCCCAGGAGCACGTGACCTGCCAAGGGGGGGGTGTCTTCGGGGCTCCTCACAGCTTCAAAAGAACAAGGGTATTTGGTGCATCCGAAAGCAGTTTGCCTCTGACACACTTAATAATGCTTATTTTTATGCATTTCCAAATACCTCCTAAAAGATGAAAGGTAAATTAAACTTGAATAGAATTCGAGTCCTTTGTAATGGTCCGTTTAGTTACCAGTAATCTGGATTACAACTGGGTCCACCCCCCTGGTCAATTAGGAGTTTGTGATGTCGCTTCAGTGATAGGTAGGGTGTTGCTTTTAATTAAACTTTATTCTCTCCTGGCATTGCCTCCTAGTCCCACCCCGCGGCGTCCGGGTGGGTCCATTTAAGGGGTTGTAGCCCTGTTCTGCTTCCTGTTTCCGAGTCTGTCTCGTTTGCAGGAAAGTGCCCAGAGCTTTCATGGCTCAGTGCTGGGCGCTAGGATTTCAGGACCTATCGCAGCAGGTGTATTCAGGGTCCAAATGTGGGTCATTCTCGATGCAGAACATAAAATGCAGTGGTTTCAATTGATTTTTTAGAGAGATGGAAAACGATAGCAAAAAATGCTTCATTAAAGACCATTTTCAGTTTCCAAAGGCTGCATCGCCTCTCCTAAAGTTGAGAAGTTGGCAGATAGGAAGGCATTTCATAATAACTGGAAGGGATGCAAGACAAATGACTGAGGCAGCTGCTGTTCTCATCACAGAACATTTGGTTTTTTGTCCCCTGGAATGATTTGATTTTGATCATGCCAAGAAATAAAGTACCCTGCACTTAGCCAATTGTGGGGGCCAAGACAAAGAGAAAATCTGCCATAATGAGAAGGCAAGTGAAGACCAGACAGTGCTCAGCAGGCAGGTTGACCAAAGACTGGAACAAGCATTGGAAAAGCCAATAGGGCTCGCCCATGCGAGAGCTACTGGCTTTGCCAATATGTTTTAGCCATGTTGTACACCAGCCAAATGTTAGTGGCATAGAGGAGAATGGCGTGGAGTGGAGTAGAATGGAGTGGCAAAGAGTGCAGTAGAGTGGAATAGAGTGTCATGGAGTGGAGTTTCATGGAGTGGGTTGGCATTAAGCAGAGGAGTGGAGCAGAGAGGAATGGAACTGTGTAAAGTGGAACTGAGTAGAGTAGAGTGGAAGGCCATAGAGTGGAGCAGAGTGGTATAGAGTGGAGTACCATGTCGTAGAGTGGGACGATGTAGAGTGAAGTAAAGTGGCATTGAGGGAGTGGTGTAGAGTAGAGTGGCATAGAGTGGAGTGGTGTAGCATAGAGTGAAGTAAAGTGTCATAGAGTATAAGGAGTGGCTGGAGTGGTGTGTTGTAGAGTGGAGTGGTGTTGAGTGGTGTAGAGTGGAGTAAAGCGCTGTTGAGTGGAGTGGTGTAGAGTAAAGGGTGCAGTAGAGGGGTGGAGAGGCATAGAGTTGAATAAAGTGTCTTCGAGTGGAGGAGCATAGAGTGTCGTAGACTGGAGTACAGTGGAGTGGTGTACAGTGGAGAAGTGGACTAGAGTGGAGTAAAGTGTCTTAGAATGGAGTATCAAAGAGTGAAGTGTTGTTAAGTGGAGTGGTGTATAGTGTTGTAGAGTGGCATAGAGTGGAGTAGAGTGTCACAGAGTGGAGGGTCATAAAGTGAAGAGGTGTAGAGTGAAGGGGGGTGGAGTTGAGTGAAAGGATGTAGAGTGGAGGGGGGTTGAGTGGAGGGGCGTTGAGTTTAGTGGAGGGGCATAGCATGGAGTGTCAAAGAGTGGACTGGTGGGTAGTGAGTGGTCGTAGAGTGGAGTTGCATAGAGTGGAGTAAAGTGGAGTGGAGTGGCTTAGTATGGAGTGGTGCAGAGCGGAGTAAAGGGTTGAAGAGTCGAGTGGTATAGTGTGGAGTAAAGTGATGTAGAGTGGAGTGGCATAGAGTGGAATAGAGTGAAGTGTCGTAGAGTGGAGTGTTGTGGATTGGCGTACAGTGGAGTGGCCCAGAGTGAAGTGTCATAGAGTGGTGCAGAGTGGAGTGGCGTAGAGCGATATACAGTGGAGTAGAGTGGCATAGACTGGTGTAGAATAGAGTGTACTAGAGTTGAGGGGCACAGTGTGGCTTAGCGCAGAGTAGCATAGCATAGAGTTGAGTAAAGTGTTGTAGAGAGGAGTGCCATAGAGTGGAGGGGAGCAAAGTGGAGTGACGTACCATAGAGTGGAGTAAAATGCCATAGAGTGGAGTGCATGGTATGGAATGGCATACAGTGGACTGGAGTAGAGTGGCATGGAGTATCGTAGAGTGGAGTGTCATAAAGTGAAGTGTCATATAGTGTCATGGAGTGGAGGGTCGTAGAGTGTTGTGGAGTGTCATAGAGTGTTGTGGAGTGTCATAGAGTGGAGTGTCATAGTGTGTAGAGCCGTATGTGTAGTCTTGTATGTGGAGTGGCATAGAGTAAAGTGGCATAGAGTCGACTAGAGTTGTTAGAGTGAAGTAGCATAGATTTGCATAGAGTGGATTAGAGGGGAGTGGCATAGATTGGCATAGAGTGGATTGGAGAGTTGTGAAGTGGTGTGTGATAGAGTGGAGTGGGATAGAGTGGAGTGGCATGGAGTGTCGTAGAGTGGAGTCTCTTAGAATGGATGGTTGTGGAGTGCTATTGAGTGGCATTGAGTGGAGTGGCATAGAGTGGAGTTGAGTATCATAGATTGGAATGGTATAAAATGGAGTGGCGTGATCTCTCACATGTGTGATTCAAATTTATCTGTCACTCCACTTCCCACAATGTATTATGGTTCAGTTCACTCACAGTTCAGGTCTTTGCAGTTCAGTTTACTCTCATTCCAATTGTTTTAGCAGTCATGTACTTATTTAGTCAGTGCTGGAAATCACCTGATATTTGCTACATGTGTTTTTCTGGTGTTTGTTTCTGATGTGTGCTCCTGGTGGTGAGTGCTTGCAAAGCTCTGCTGAATGTTTCTAAGAATTGTTCTATGGATATGCTGATCCCATCAGATTCTCTGGAAGTGTTCGATCTAGCGGAACACGCTGACAACTGCAGCAAGATCCAGATGAGTTAAAGGCTTGTTGATGCCAGCGAAAAGCGCAGTCCATCTCCTTGTCCTGCTTCCTCCATACTCCTGGAGACAATGGGTCATTAAACAAACACTGGACTATGCAAAGGTTTCTCCTGTGGTGTGGGGGTCCCAGATACCTACTGTAAAGCCCATATTTTATACTTGACTATATGATTATGTATGGGACTTTACTGAGGCTTGTGCTTCCCCTAATCCTTGATGCTTTTCCATGGTGCTGGACCAAACCTTATTCCCAGTCCCTCTGCACTCCAAACTCCTTGTATCTGGGGATACATCCCACCATGTAATGTGCATATTTCAGAGTAGACCAGGCGAAAAATAGGGAAATCTCCCTACATTCTGCTCAACTTTACTTTTGTTCTGGACCTGCAGGAACCATGAAAACAGTGAACTGAAAGGCAACTATCTGTTTTACATCTTAAAGTGCTTTAGAAATCTTTATCACAATCTCTTTGATGGCATCTCTGATCTTTACTACTTCGGAAGATGAAAACATGTAAGCATTAAACCTTTAAAGCAGAATTGGCCATTTGATATCTTTTTCCATAAGCATGTTATGTTTAACATTGACAAAATGTTATTTAAATCCCTGACACTTGCATTTACATTTCTTTTACTGAAAAGAAACCTGGTAATCAAATTTAAATGTTGATCAGCATCCTGTGGGAACGTCCTGGGTTGGACCATTCAGCAGAAGGCATGTGTAGGTGGAAACCACTTCAGAAGGCAGGTACCACTGTTCTCAGTGGCCTACTGACTTCAAGTACAGAGTGGGGTTCCCTACTATTCCTCTGAATGCCAGCTGTACCTAACATTGGTCTTGTTGACGGGCTGGGGAAAGAGCTTCTCTGCAAGAAGTAAAGCTCAGTTTACTCTCTTGCCTCAACTTTCTCATCAGAAGGAGCTGGTATGCCATCACACACAGGTAGAAAGGAGTACTCTGCTGTCTTCAGGTGTGCTGCTGAGAACATCAAGTGCCATGAAGCTTGAAGTGCCGATATTTGTAGAATGCAGGATAGATAGAGCCAGAAGGTGCATAGATATAGCTCCTTGAAGCCTAGGGCATGCCTGATTAAAGTCTTTGTCTAACTAAAAACGGAAGGAGTGGGGGCCACTGGGCTACACTTGTCGGTCATAGGAAAAGTGTTCAGCTCGGAACGCAGTAGGGATTTACAAGAGATTATACTCATTGCGATGAAGTAATTCTTTGCAAGATTTGGCTTGAAATGTCCTTCTCATTCTGTTTCAGTCACTTATATGAGCTATTATTATTTTTATAGGTTCTCCATATCAGGTCCCGCTGGGTACGTTTAAGGGTATGCTGTAATACGCTCACTGAATATCATCCATAGAGCCCCACGTAAAAATAAGCTACCACTGGAAATCAAAGGCTCCCCGCAGTCCTCCCCTGGCCTGCCAGCTTGCACCTGCCTCTCATCTTCCCATTTGAGACATTGGTTCCTCCAGTGAGTGCTCTGTGTTCAAAGCCCAGGAGTGAAGTGGCTGGTTTCTTCTGGCTCATCACCTCTTCTGACATTCCGTGTGGAACTGATCTGTACTGCTGAAGACTTCTATTTGACCCAACTTTATGAATGTCCTCCTCCCAGGATCACTGCGTTCTTCAGCTTTCTTAAATCCCTCCCGCCTACTTATAGATTTGGCTTCCTGCCCCTTCACACTCATCTCCCTGTGACTGTCTAAAGCTGAGGGTTGCACGTTCTTGCACGCTGTAGAGAGTGACCTGTCACTTCATCTCTCCTGCCTTGGAATCAGCATCACTGTTCTTCCTCACTGTTGAAATTGTACAAACTCCTTGGTCACTTTGTGCTTCCTGATGCTACCATCTCTCCTAGCATGGTCGCCTCCCTCTGTATATTCTCACAGGACTGTGCTCACTGTGAACCACCTATCTTTCCAGTAACTTGACTCAATGGTTGAGCTTAAGGTGACTAGTCAACAGATTTCCTGATCAGCTGAACCTGATCTCTGGGATCCAAAATCACTGAATACCAAGTACAAGATTCTAACTCTATATCATTTGAGCAGAACAAATTCTGGTCCAATCCAACGAAGAGTGAAGATTGTTCAACCGCTGCTGGCATCTGCCTCTTAACTTTTCCAACCTTGCGGAATGCTAGCTCCTATATGCCTGATCTGGAACTCCGGAGTGTTGTTTGGCTGCAGGCTATGACCACTGACTGCCGAAGAGGTCAAATTCCTGCAAAGTTCATAACCAGCACACCACCCCAGGTGAACCATCTAGTACATCTGCCATTGGCCGCCAGAGGTGCATTCCTTACGTTCAGTGCTTTTCTCTATTCTTAAAACCTATTCAAGCCTCCAAGTCACAAGGTCTGACTTTGTGGAACCCTAGACATACATCACATTAAGATGACTATTGCCTCAAGGGACCAATCCGCGCATATTCTCCTAAGTCAAAGTTAATGTTTTCACCTGAACTACACCTACATTGAAACTCAACTATCGCGAGTTGGCTTAACGATGTAACCTGGGCCTTTTAAAAACACGTAAAGGGTCCAAAGTAGGTTGCTTGTGGGCCAAGGTGATTTTTCAGCTCTCCAACTCAGATCTTCCTGGCGGCTGCTGGCCTTGACTGGGACCTTCGGACAGTCATTTTTGGAATCAGGGAGGATCGACAGGTGGGAGACGAAGACTACGCATGAGGTAAATCTGTATTGAACCAGTTCATTTGGTTAGGATTTGTTAGGTATTTGCTTGACTTGATATTCGTCTTGACTTGGTATTCGACTTGGTAATCCGTTCGGAATTAGTTTGGAATTTTGAAACCTAGAATTTGAAACTTGAACTTTGTTTTGAGACTTGCTATTTGTTTTGGCTAACATTTTTTCTTACAGGTAAATGTGAGAATATTTTTTATTTCTCTCTGTTTATAATTTTTTTTATCTTATATAACATGCGTGTGATTAGTGCGCTTTAGAAGTTTTGTTGTTGCTACTGCGATAGGCAGAGCATTTTGGAATCAAGTTAGCCGGCGCCACCCGAAGGTACGCCGAATTTTGAGATGTACATCAATTATGGTATTTGTCCCATCATGTATAATGCATTGTGGAACAAATATACAAAAAGGGGATCCCCAGTTAGAATGGCCATTAGAGGGAACCATGGACCCTCACAAACTCGAGTATTTAGAGAAACAATTGTTTTTAAAGACAGTTAGGCCGGCTATGTTTGACAGTTTGCGTATGTGGAGGAAAGAAGTGAAGGAGCGGCAGCTCAAGGCAGACAAGGTACAAAGGAAACAGGAAAGGAAAACAGAGTATCCAAAGTATAAGGAATTGAAGCATAAGGAAGTTCAGGAGAAAAAGGAATGTTTAGATAGAAAGCATTGTTTATTAATATCTAAGGAATATATAGTTAGACCAACTGTAGCAGTTCAGGTCCACCAAGAAGATGTGGATTCAGATATTGATGGGTTGTTGATAGATCGACCCCCACCCCCATATGTACCTTTAACACTCTTCGCCCTGGACCCCTAAATATCATCCCCCTTGTACTCCCGGCTCCCCCTCCTTTGCCTGCGGTTGTCCAGCTCCCTATTTTCCAACCAGTACCGGTACATTCCTTACCCCCTGCAACCTAGGCTACTTCACACCCATCCCAAGCCTCTGCGCCTCCACCTCAGGCCACTGCATTTGAAATGACTAATGATTCTGTGCTTCCTGCATCTGTCCAGACCCCTTGAGTTCTTTGCTCTACTGTACCTCAGTTTCGTCAGGACGCGATAAGATTGATGGTATTAAATTGGTTGAGTAATCTAGAAATGGAGGTAGGAGAAATGATAGATCAAATATGGGATTTCTCTGAGGGTGAGCTTCTTTGTCTTATAAATAAGCTTTCTCATCAATTTATGGTAGAATGGGAGATGATTACAGGACAGAATGGCCCAGATGATGTAAGAGCTATTAATCGACAATGTCAGATAGGGGCCTTCTCTGTAAGTAGAGTTAATGCTGCCAAAGCAACAATAATTGGATTCCGGAATGAACTCTCTTCCTCTCCCCGAATAAGATCTATGAGGGAAGCTGTGCCGCAGTTCATTCCTGAAAGAGGGAATGCAGATAAAGATGACCCTAGAGCCCATTTTTTGTACAATTGGACATATGGAAAAATCCTAGGGGATATTATGATGATGTACAGGCAGCCATTGATTCTTGTATCATGACCTTAGCAGATATTGATATTTTTTTTGGTATGATCCAAATATGTGGTGACTATTAGCTGCCATAATAACAGCTGATAGGGATGGGAAACCTGAGCAGAAACCTCGTCAGCTTATACTGGATCTTCCTGGTAACATACTTACTTATATAAAAACGATGGTTCCAGCTAGGAAAATGGACTGGGCTCTCCTTACTGCTTGTAAACAAAAACAGGGAGAGGCCGTCCCTGATTTCTTTACTCGCTTTGAGGAAGTTTCCTCTAATGTATGTAATAGCCCTATTCTTCCTGTCCTTAAAAGGGGGGATTGAATACAGGATAAAAGTTTATCAATTTGTGATTGATTTGAGAGAAAAGTGACAAGATAGTAGTCCCTCAACATCTTGTTGTTTCTCAGGTAAAGTTAATACACATGTGAGATTTTCTGGCATCCCCGTTCAAAGCCCTATTTCACATCAACTGAATGTTAGTACAAAGGTCTCAAACATTTTCTGTAACAAAAGTTACTAGTAATGTAAAATGAGCACCCCATCCAAGAGTATCAGCAGTGATCACGTTGGTGCATTAGGCAGGGTTTTCAGTAGTAATTAAAAAAAAAGCAAAGCTTTGACAATTTGTGTAGTACATGCAAACTATAGCTACAATACCCCTTGCAACAACGTATAAAAATGAGTAATAAATATCTCCAACTGAAATAATAGCTTTAAACACATTTTCAAAATGTCACCTATTTTCTCTGTAGGCATCAGTTTATGAGTTGTGAAAATACAAAAGAAATGTTGTCTTGAATGCCTGGGTTTTATTTTTTAAAATACAGGTTGGACGGTACGCTGTTGAGCTGCTGGTAGTTTATAAGCTACTCATTGGAGACATAGCAATACAGCAGAAGGTTTGAAACAAGTTACAGTGAAATTATTGCATTACTTAGCCTTCTTGGGACAAAGTATCTCTTTTCCAATTACAGTATTGTCAACAGAAGGTTACCTATTTAGGTCTCCTCCTGTCGAAGGGGGTAAGACGATACACCAACATAGGATATAATTGGTGCAGAATTTGCAGAAACCACTGACTCAATCTAATATCTGTGCGTTTATTACCAAATTTTTCACTAATTACAAACCCCTGCTTGCTTTAACATTAAAGCACGTATGCATGCTGCTTCCTTGGACTAATCAGTGTGAAGCTGTCTTTTTGTAATTGAACAAAATGCTTTATGTAATGCTCCTGCTTCAGGTAAGACCTGATTATTACACATTTTTGCATGTAAAAGATGGTTGCAGCTTGGCACGGTCCCATGTAGGAAGGAATAGGTCATGTGCATATTTCACCTCCACATTGGACCCCACTGTGATAAAGCAATCTGAAATGTATATTTAATGTCACAATATGACAGTTATGGGACCACATTTAGTGGATATCTAAAGAATAATAATAATAATTCAGACCCAGCACCAGACCAGTGTTGATACTTTTTGCTCCAAAACATCACTCTGAAATGCTGTAACATTTTGAATCTAGCCCCTGTACTACCCCTTTCTGAGTCCCAACAAGATGAGAAGCATGCTTGCATATTTATTACTGAGAAGGAGACTAAGGGACGGGTAGACCTGACAGATACCCCTATGTCTGACCCACTAGGGGAACTGTCCGTGGATGGTGCATGTTGCAAACTACCTGATGGCTCTAGTACAGCGGCCTAAATAGTTACTCCCTTAAAATCTATGGTAGAGTTACGTAAAATACAACAAATGTCAGAGCAATCTGTGGAGCTGACAGCTTTGACTGGAGCCTGTAAATTAAGTAAAGATTTGACTCTAAATATCAATATATATATATATACCTTTGGAGTTGCCCCCTCATTCGGATGACTTTGAAAAGAAAAAAAAAAGTTTTATTTTTTAATTTGCATAGTGATGAGGTACAGTATGGGGAATGAATAGTAAAGATACTGGATACCTTGATGTTAACAAAAAAAAGGTTGCTATTGTCAAATATTTTGTCCGCAAGAAAATTATAGATGAAGTAATACAGGGAAATACTTTTGCCAATGAACCAGTTAAACGAACAGCCTATTTAGAGTATAGTTTAATGTATATTGTAGGGACAGTTAGATGGACACCAGAAGTAACTATGTTTAATCAGACTCTAGATTTCATTAGGGAAGTACAGGAAGAAGCTACAGAGGAACAGAAGGAACAGTGTAAAAGATATGGGTGTCAGGATGCGACAGGATGTTGGATAGATCAGTCAGGAAAGCAAAGATGAATGCTTCCAAATTATTATGTGAATGTTATTGTTACCATGGCCCACAGTTCAGCCCATATCAGTGCTAAAGGAATAGTGGCCACGTCAGATCATGTATGGATCAATAATCTGATTCCTAGGGTGGCAGAGATCTATGTCAAGAGGTGCATGATGTACCATACTTATAGCACAGGAAAATGTACCCCGTATCAACAGGATATTTTGCACCCCCGGTCTGCCTTTGAAGTTCTTGCAACCAGTTGAGATGGTTATAGGATAGGATGGATAGGATAGGATAGGATAGGATAGGATAGGATGGTCATTTATAGAGCGCATACGTATGCCGGAGCGTCTTGGCACTGGTAGAGAGAGAGAGAGAAAGGATGTCTTCATCCGCGAGTCTCGTCAAAAAGCCATGTTTTTAACTGTTTCCTGAAGGCCAAATGATTGCCTAATGATTTCATAGAATGAGGAAGCCTGTTCCAAAGACTAGCAGCCCGGAAAGAAAAGGCTCTGCCACCCCATCTGACTTTACGTATCCGATTTATCTTGATGAGGCTTTGTGTGGTAGACCTTAAAACCCGGCTGGGCACATATGGAACGAAAAGCTTCTGAACGTCCTTGGCTCCTCCTCCAAATATAGCCTTGTGCACTAAACATATTGCCTTAAATTCTATGCGCTGCTGGATCGGGAGCCAGTGTAATGTTTTGATGCCGCCAGAGATAGAGTGGTTCCTGGGTACAGCAATCAGGAGTCTGGCAGCAGCATTTTGCAGAGTCTGCAACCTCTTCATCTGGGTCTTATCTATGCCTAACAGCAAGGCGTTGCAGTAGTCAAGTCTCGATAGTACAAGCGCCACCACCACCGTCTTGCGAAGGTCAGATTCGATGAGAGGAAGAGTCTTCCGCAACGTCCTTATTAAAAAGGAACACGCTGAAGCAAGATTGCTGACATGTGCTGAGAAATTGAGTTGATTGTCAAAGAGCATACCCAGATTCCTGACTTTATAGACGGGACTAGGACATTATGGGGAGGCCAGCAAATGTATAGGGTGTACCAAGATCAAGGACAATCTGACATTGAATTTACCATTCTAGTTGATTACTGTGTTGACTAAAAGATTTGCATTTGATCCATTCACAGGTGAAGGCCAGTCTCTCTCCCAGTCTTAAAGGTCCAGGTCACAAGCTGAGGCCTAGAGATGGTGTCTTTACCCAACAGTTTCAGAGGCCAGTGCAAGTTTTCTTCACCACCCAGACTGTTGTTAAGTGCACAGGGCACAGACACTGGATCCATGCCAGTGATGTGGAGAAAGCAAGCACCACTCCCTTTGCCATATGATCAGTGGATAACAACAGGAATGCCTGATTTGGATCAAATCTCTCACCAAGTGCCTTTTGGAAATAGTGATCTTTTGAAAGATGATGAAGTGGTGTCATTGGAAAAATAACTTGCTGCCGTCATGCCTGACCCAGATGAACAGATTCTGTTTGAACATCCTGACATTGTTCAGCCCTGATATAAAATGCGGCCAAGAGCCAAAAGAACTGTAGACTTTGATTGAAGAAACTATCTCTGGAGAGGTAACAACCCATGCCGGTGGTCAAGACCGCCAACGTCCGGACCAGTACATAAGCTTGCAAGTGAAGTTTTGAAGCAAAAGACACTTGGGACTTAATGCTCTCTGATAGTGTAGTGAGGGAATTTTGGGAGAATTGAGATTACATTGCTCTGTTTCTGGCTGATCGTTACGCTACTCTGTGTTACCTCGGCAATCAGACAACAAATACTACAGTAAGAGGAAGGAAGGTTAAGAAACATACAGGTTGGATATAAAAGATCAGTATAGGGATCTTCTGAAAGAGGTATTTGTATATAGATTAGGTTGAAATGGGTAGAGTTGTCGATCTGTCATTAAGGCCCTTTGAGAAGGTCTTTTTGACCTATTAGGAGGAATAGAAGTACTTGCCCCGAATGCCCCCGCTAAAAGCTGACCATTTGGGATTAGAAAGAGAAAAATAGGGATATTTGTATGTTTTCGATTGTTAGTATTGGGATTTTTGGGTCTATTTTGGAGACTTGAAACATATTACCCTGTTCATAGCCTAGTGCCCCCTACTTCTACCGCACTTCACATTGTCCTCTCTTAAGGATTCACACTGTCAAATACATTAAACGCCCTTAATGTTAATTGAGCCACACAATAGCTTCACCAAAATAACTGCAGAAATACACCAGGCAAAAGGAACATGGATTTGGTCAGAATGGTTTTGAGGTATTGTTTCTGCTTGGGGCTGGAAATTATTAATGGGAATGGTGATTATAGGAGCCATCTTTCTCACTTGCTCTTGCTGCATTCAGCGTCTCCCTGTGATATGTACAGCTTATATAGCTACCTGTAACAGTATCAAGCCTTCCCCAATTAATGTTCATGAATTAAGTAGAGAAATGATGATGCATACTAAAATTGATGACTATTAATGTACACAATTAATACGTGTACCTTTTAGAATGGATTTAGCACCGCTGAAAAGGAAGGGCTGTTAAAATGTAAAATCTGATTCTTTCATTTTTAGGTCTCGGCTAGCGAAGGCTGCGCTTGCGCAGTCTCGCTCGCGAGATTTAACGTTTTAGAAGTGGGGCTTTAACCCACCCCTCTTATTCCCTCTTCTCTATTGGCTGGCCTCTTAAATGCAGGTCAGCCATTGGAGAAGAGCTTTGTCTCTCCAAACAAGCCCCGTCTTTTTCGGATTCGGGGGCGTGTTTTTTACTTTCTTTCTCTCCTCTGGAATGTAAACATTCCAGCCAATGGCAAGAGGAGAGAAAGAAAAACACGCCCCTGAATCCGAAAACGCCGCTGCGTTTCTCCGAGGCATTTCTGCTTGACCTCGGAGAAAGACGGTGGTGTTTATGGCGTCATCCCCGATGCTCCTCGGTCTAAACACGGTCCCTCCAGGGGCCCTTCAGATGCCCTTGTTTTAACCAACTTCCAAGACGCGTGAAAGGTAAAACGTCAGACAAAAATCCTAATGCGATGTGTTCTGTTGGTAGGGATTCTGCCAGCTTTCGTGAGAGTGCCTCGGCGATCAGTGTCTCTGCTTCTCTGCTCTTGCGCAAGGAGCATTTCGTGGTTAGTTACCTCGTTTACCGGGCATGTGCAGTTGAACCGTCTGCTGGCCCTTTTATGTTGCTAAGCAGCTAATAATAGTCATGTTTGCTGAGTAATTTCGGTCCCGAACAATAGCTGAGGAGGAGCAGGGGCATCTGACAGGCCCAGGGCGGACCCTGGCCGGAGCCCGCCTTCCGCCGGCTCCTCCTCCCTTCCACAGCCGAGACAGAGAAGGCTTTCCCCGCTGCCTTCGGTTGCATCCCCTGCTCCTTGCACCGCGCGGAGGCTGCAGCAGGCAGACTGCTCCCAGACCCCCACACTCAGGCCATGCACCCCGGCCCTTGAAGCAAGCAACCGGCCTCCACCAGCAGTAGCCCGCGGAAGACGCGCCGCTGAGACCCCCGGATCACCGTCCTTTGTGCTCCCGCCCCGGCGCCGCTGGTGGTCCACCGAGCCCCTCCTCCCCTGCCTCCCAGGTGGTCCGTGGCTTGCGGTCAGGATGTGTGTGAGCCTTCAGGCTATGCGCAATCTGTGTTTTGATGCGGGGAACAGCCGCCGGACTCCAGCCTGGAGGTTATCCAGACCCCTGCAGGCACTGGTGGCCGCTGGCACTGCTCCTTAAGGCACGACTCGCCAGACCCCCTGCCACTGCCTCTTGGCTGGCTTTACTCCACCCCCACCACGTGGCCCTGCCTATTTACTACAGAGTTCTGCGGGGTAGGCCGACCTGTTCTCCCACACACAACCTGGCCATTTAGTGCTAAAAGCAGTGTGCCTCTGTTGTGGCATTTGCCGACCCCCGTTGTGGAGAGCGGTGGGAAGTGTATGAATGTATTACGCACGCAGTCTTATTTTGGGTGGAAAAGTAATCCCCACTTTTTTTTCCATGTGTGTATTCACTCATGACAGCGGGCTTCACCAGATGCCGCGTGTTTTTGTTATCCGTGTCTGCCAACCTAGCCTCATGTACGTTTCATTGCACCAGCCCCGTTGGCCATCTTCTGTACTCTCAATGTTAGCCTGCACCCAGTTTATTTTTCACATGCCCTCTCTCCATTGTGTCCCCCCCCCCCTTTTTTTTGCGAGGCAGCCCTTCTTGTCCTCACCAGCCCTGTCTGTTTCCCCTCTCCAGGGCAAAGCTTCGGGCCGGAAAGCGCCCCTCTGGCTGCGAGCAAAGTTCCAGGGACTGCTCTTCCGACTGGGCTGCTACATTCAGAGGAACTGCGGCAAATTCCTGGCGGTGGGTCTGCTAATCTTTAGCGCTTTCGCCGTCGGATTACGTGCCGCCAACCTGGAGACCAACATGGAGGAGCTCTGGTTGGAAGGTAAGATGTGAACCTTGTTTTTCTAGCCACACTCCTCCCCCCGACTTAGCCGTGCTTTCCCCTTAAACTCAGCAGGCAGCTGCAGTGATCTATGGGCCTACAAAGGACTTCCACGCGCTTGGAGGGGGTTGATTGGCAGCTGAGGTTTGGGGTGCTCGGAATTTTATAGACATAGGAGGAGAGGCACTTAAAACTTTATTTTTCTGGTAGAGTTGTTTATGTTTACATATCTGGGCGTGCGAAGTAGTTTTGTAGAGACGGGGCCCTTGGAACTTTCCAATTTGTTTTCTTTAACTTCTTTAACTTTGTGAAGTTTGCACACTTGCTACACGATTTAAGGAAAGTGCAGCCCGTTCCGGGGTCAGCAAAATGTTAGGGCAAAATTCTCTGGTTGCTCCGTCCATGCAGTGGAAAGTTTCATTAATGTTTCCTCCCCAAAGCGATACCCCCCTGCCTGTGTCAAAAGGCCTAAGGCAGGGCCACTTTAATTATGCAGGGTAGGGCCAAACTAAATATGCGGCATGGTTGAGTAAATTATGCAGAAAGAAAAGACAAATTATGCGGCTCATTTTGTGATAGTATTACTTAATTATTTTTTCATTTTTAGGTCTCGGCTAGCGAAGGCTGCGCTTGCGCAGTCTCGCTCACGAAATTGAATGTTTTCAGAAGTGGGACTTTAACCCGCCCCTCTTCTTCCCTCTTCTTCCCTGTGTGACCGGGCGCTGACTTTGGGTGGAGACATTATGTTTGCAATAACAATAACAATGCCGTTTCTTTAAATGTTTTAAAAACAAAAACAAAAATAATGTAATGAGCAATGCCAATAGCACTAACTTTAACAATGCCAAGACCATTGCATTGTAAATGCTTGTTTGATTAAGCTATGCTTCATCCATTTTTCACCTCTGCCCTACTTTCAGCCTGGCTCTCTTTTTGACACCGCATCAGGTTGGGACATTGTAAGTTGTGTAAACATGCAGAGTGAGCTTGCTCGAAGGTTTTCAGGCAATAGTTAATCCTTAAGTAAAGTCTACTCAGAGAAGCACATTTTGTTGTTCAGCCTTAAAACATAGAAATTGCACAAGACCCCGAGGCTGTCAGATTCTTGCCTTAGCTCATTTGTGTGTTCTTTCCAAAGTTCTATTTACCTCTGGGCATTCCTTGTTTGTGATCTTCCCTATAAAAACCCATGTAGCCATTGTTCAAGTGTGCTCCTTCCTTGAGTAACTCCATGGTGCTCGTTGGATGGAGACCCATTCTGAATGCTTAATAAATTACCTATGGTTTGTACTTCGCTCCACTGTTGATTCCTCCTTACTTGATAAGGACCCGTGGCAAGAGTGGTGACCCTGCACCAAGCAGATTAAAATTAATCTGTTCCACAACTTCTCCAAGACCTTGCACACTGTGTCCTCACTGATGCATAAATAATTCTAATCTTGCCAGTTCTGCAACCCTACAAAAGCAGTCTATATCTACTACCCATCTCCCTCAATCTGCTTGGGTCACAGGCCTCAGACAGTCTCTTGCATGTCCATCTCTCACAGGGATCCTTCTAGTGCCCAACTGTTCTCCCCAGACCATGCACGTCCCCATTGTCATGCCAGCTCCTGCTGCAGGAAGAACCAGCATGCCAGTCCTTCATTCTGAAGGCGGTCCATAGCAATGTCTCACATCTACTGTACTCGGATCATCCACCTGGCTTACACCTGTGCCTCATCTTCCCCTCGGCAGTTTCTTCACCAGTTAATGATGGAGCTTGGGTTTGTCTATCTCTCTCCTGTGCTGTAGAACAGAATCTGTTAGTGCTACATAAACATGGAATGGCGTATCTCATTGGTACCTCGCAAAGTTTAAATTCAGCATCTTGGGACTCTGCATTTGCAGCTAAGTAACCAAGGAATATTACCATACACTGGTATGTCTCAGATCACACAGAATGTAAGCTCATGCCTTCAGATTCAGGTGCAGCACACATCTCCCAGATGTTACACATCAAGGACCATGACAATCTGTAATTGGCGATGAGGATGACTGCACCGGAAGATCAGGAGTAGAATATTCTTCAATTTACTAATTATTGAAATCATTGGTAATATATCTTCTATAATGGAGAACATTGAATAAACCCAGGGAACCCCACTGAAGGGGCCCACGTCCCGCCCATCCTGCAAAGCCAAAGGCCACAAGAGGCAACAAGTTGCAATGTTGATTAACAAAGTCACATTTAGACTTTGGGCTTGAGCCGTGGGTGATGCCACATAAGAAGTTGAAGGGGCAATCAATCAATCAATCACTAATACTTTATTCACTCGGATATACGACCATTAACTCTCATAAAAAAGACCATATATATACAGCATAGTATAAAAAATAAGGTCTAATAAATATCAGATAAAATCATTAAACCTCACATTGCCAGATTAAATTAATAAAATATACAGTTTCTCTGATGCAGCAATATATAATAAAAGAATAGAAAAAGTGCAATGAAATATCAAGGAATGGGCAATCATTAAAACGTTGATATTGGGACAGTTTATGACATTCTGCCGAATGCGGGCTGTAACTGGCGATATTGGACTGCTCTGGACTCTGTCAGAATCCAGCACTTTTCTAACGTTTGCTTAAAGGGCCATCACATCAGTAGCTATTTATTGCTTTCTGCGTAGTGTTTAATTTGTAAAAACAATAAGTGCCAGGGCCCTCGTCAGGAGGCCCCTTCAGCTTGCACGACCTATTGCCCCTACCAGTGCTACCAACACAACTACTAACAATCACTCTCCTACACATGTGACAATTCAGACTATTCCACGTCTCCTAAGCTAAAAGATTGGCATGGGTGGCAGGTATTAGTCATTTTAATGTGTATTTAGTCAAAAACACCTGTTAGTGTGCTCATCTCTAAATTACACAAAGAACACCTCCATGTGGCAGACCGCCATAAGTTCAGGTGCTGATAATTAAGTGCTGGGGCTGAGCACAGGAAACCACCGACTCAAATTAAGCACTGTTTCTGCAGAATCTAAGTGGCTGTCCTGCTCCAATGAATGCCCTAGTTTTCCTAATACAAATTGCTTTTTTCAAAAATCTACATTTTGTATCACTCGTAGGCACAGCCAATGAAATGACTGTTAGGAAGAATAATAGACACGCCCACGAGCTTGTGACCCCTGACTCCAAACCAATGACTAGCCCACTGGCTCCTAGGGCCCTCCAATTTCTATGTGTACACCTGGGGCCACTGTGTGCTCATTCTGCATCTTATTTAAGGTGAGGTGCCTATGCTGTGGCCAGGCACTGGAACATGCATAATGAGATTACGTTATGTCTGTACACCCAGGAAAAATTATACTCTGACAATACTCCAGAGGCCACACTTTTGTAGTCAGTAATGGTGACTGCAATAGAGAAACTATTCTGCCCAAGCGTACACAGAAATCATAAAATGGGGGTCACTGCACCACCAGAGGGAGAGAGAATGGGGTTACCAATGGCCCAAACAATGGAATGGAGACAAAAAAGAAGGACTTATTGATTCTTTTAAGAGAAGGGTGGAGACAGGTTCATGAGAACAGCACAAGGGCCCATTGATACAGGATAGACCAGCATCACAGAACGCTATTGGCTGAGAAAGACATATGTTAATGAGAAAGGCACAAAAGAAATATGGTGTGTTGAATGGACCGTATGGTCAAGGCGCTGTTTCTCTAGAAGGAGACATTTCGTTTATAAAGTTTTGCAAACTTGACAATCTCTGCAACTTCATGAGGTTGCAAAGTGCGCCTCTTTTGTAGAGCAGAGCCTGCAGGCAAAATTTTAATTCCCCACAAAAAGTTGTTTTGCAAGAAATGCTTGCAGGACATTTATTGCCGAAAAAAAGAAATACTTTTTAGGATTTTATTTCTTGCAAAGTCTTCTTTTCGCAGGATTTCTCATCCTCCGTTTTTTATTTGAAACCTTCGCTATCTTAAAAAAGTCCGCTTTTTTTTAATATCTCAAGAAGTTGGCAAATGCCTCTAAGTATGGCCCGCCTCTGAATTCCTTTTATTATAACAGGAAAGTGCACACATTACCTAAGCAAGCACGGTTTCTGTTCCTTAATCCTTAGAAAGTGAAATGCCAAAATTTATTTTTCACACAGAAAACTCAAGAAGTTAGCAGATGCCTCTAATAATGGCACACATCTGATTGCCTGTCATTAGGGTAACAGCCTATACAACTCGTACATTACCACGCATAACCTTTACCACACATCCTTTACAATGCATGTCATTACCAACCAAAATATATACATGTATTTTATACATATAGCTTTAGAACTGCAAAATACTTACATTTGCGATGTAAAGGCATGTGTGGTAAAGTTATATGCGTGGTATAATTTTTTTTGGTAAAGAAATGTGTGGTAAAGACTAATGCATTGCTAAGACCGCGTTGTTGAGGCATGCGTGGTAATGACATGTGTAGTTCTGTCATACAACCCTTCCATTATAACAGGAAGGTGCACACATTAACTAAGCTAGCACGGTTTCTGTTTCCTAATCCATAGAAAGTGAAATGCCTACATTTATTTTTCACACAGGATGGACAGTGGCGCTTTAAGAATGTTCAGAGTGGGGGTGCTGGCATCAATTTTATATCCCTGAAATTCTGGGGATTTGAAAAATCGAAGCATCACCCAAAGAGGAAGTATAAGAAATGAGCTCCGCCCATTCAGCATGAGAGTGGTAAGGCTGTGGTATGTTGCTGGGTTTGCATTTTGGAGCACACTGTCACAACTGTATGAATAAAGGATCGTGCGAAGCACACTGCCATTTACAGACAGCACATTTTCTATTGAAATGGCCACAAAATTCACACTGAAGTGCAGTTTAACTGATAAATGTATGCAGCTCACAAATGATAATGTGTGGAAATCGGGTTTCAGCAAATATTCACCATTTGTACATCACCAAGTAAAGTGTCTTGATTTGTTTTGATCCTATTAAAATATTTGTTTCCATCAAACTTCAGAATTTCAAAGAAATGTCTTTATTTTTGCTTTCTCAACCGCTTCTATAGTTTGAAATATGTGTACAGTTATATTACAGCTATGTAAATGTGTGTTAGAAAACAACTGACATCCTACATCCTTTCCTTCCACACTCCCTGGACCCCAGAAGGATTGTCGGATAATTCACTTTACAAAATCTTCTAGCTTTGCGGGTAATGAAAGAAAAATAAACACCAAGCTGCATATTAAAATAATATGCCGCAATTTGTCAGAAGACATAGCCTGACATTTCACCTCTATCTTTGAACACACAGCAGATGCGAGAAGGGGTGGTTTGTCGTTTCATGCATATCTTGTCTCCCTCATATTTGAGGGGAGACAATCTTTACATTTTTGTGGAAGTCTGCCACCTTTTTCATGACACTCTTCCAGGGAGCTTACTTGGTCAGCCATGCTGGGGGACCTGCCACTGTAGACCTGATACCTGGAAATCCACTACCTTTGGCCAAGTTGGCACTGCCCCTTGGCAGATGTGAGAGTGGTTAGCATTGTCCCCCGTTAGAATCTTTACGATTGTGCTGGGTTTCTAAACTGTGCGGCTGGACTCAAAACTCAGAAGCGGGCCTTATTTGGGCACATTCTGTTACTGTCCACAGTCCAGTTGGTGTAAAATTCTATTGTATGCATAAGTTGAGCAGTTTCAGTTTCAAACACTACATTGTGTATCTCATTCTCATCATTATAAGGCGGGCATCGCTTACAGGCGTACCTGGGAGGGTCCACGGGTGGCACTAGTGTGAAGGTCCTATCAATGAGAGGTCTTTGAAGTCCATGTAAAAAAAAAACCATAAGATGGAACTGTTCTATTTCATAAGGTATTACTGGCCCTGGGTGGTATCACCGCACCATCACCAGACCACTACTAACATGGAACTGGTCTCTCTCATAGGGTATTACCGGTCCTGGGTGGTATTACCGCACCATCACCAGACCACTACTAACATGGAACTGGTCTCTCTCATAGGGTATTACCGGTCCTGGGTGGTATTACCGCACCATCACCAGACCACTACTAACATGGAACTGGTCTCTCTCATAGGGTATTACCAGTCCTGGGTAGTATTACTGCACTGTCACCAGGCCATTACTAATATGGAACTGATCTATCTCATAGGGTATAACCGGTCCTTGGTGGTATTATCACCATCATCGGGCCACTACTAATATGGAACTGTTCTATCTCATGGGGTATTACCGGTCCTGGGTGGTATTACTGCACCGTCATTATAAACAAAGAGGGGGACCCAGGAGCTAATAAAGGTCCAGTATCCATGCTCCATATGCCAATATCAAAACCAAAAGGGGGGATACTGTTCCTATTGCATGGTGCAAACAGTCACCATTGCATCGAGGTGCAAAAAGTCACCCATTGATTAAAAAGGAAAATTGAAGGAAGAAAAGGAAAAGGAGAGAGATCCTTGGTAAGAGGGACCCACCAGTGAAGTGAAAGGACACATGTAGTCCTCTGTTGCCCTCACACACCCCAAGGAGTGTCATGCTTCATCATCGGGCGTTTGCTCCTCGTGGGGCCGGCGCTGCAATTCCCCACGGGTCCCCCGAAGGGTCTCTTTGTCGGAGATCTTTTTGGACTGCCGGATGGTGCATGCAGGTGTGTGGGGTGGGGGTCTAATGAGGGTCAAGGTAGTGCGTGCCTAGTGATGAGTCAGTGTATAAAGGGTAAACGTGCAGCAATTGTTAAGATTGTATACCCTTCACAGACTAAACTACTGTGTAAAATCTTGCCCCTGCAGCGCATTATGCCTGGGTGTAAGCAAGGTCATAGGTCGACATGTTTCGCCCCTTCGTCGCCTTAGTGGTCGTTGGCGCTTCCTCAGGACCAAAACTGTAAGGTGCACGTGAAATTAATCCAATTAAAATGCCCTCTTAATAAGACAGGGCGGGCAGTGAGCCTATGTACCTATAAACTGGCTGCAACTGCATGGTGTATACCGCTCCTGGTCGATGCCTCCCGCTGACAAAGGTGGTTCTTCTCTGGCTCGAGCTATGGGCGCCCGCACAATGTCGGGCTATAAACTGGCTGCAACGGCATGGTGTATACCGCTCCTGGTCGATGCCTCCCGCTGACAAAGGTGGTTCTTCTCTGGCTCGAGCTATGGGTGCCCGCACAATGTCGGGAATTTTTGCCGGGATGTTGACTCCTGTCCACCTACCCCGTCCCTGCGTCTTTTACTGCACCGTCACCAGGCCACTACTAACATGGAACTGTTCCATCTCATATGGTATTACCACTCTTGGGTGGTATTATAGCACCATCACTAGGCCACTACTAATACGGAACTGTTCTATCTCATAGGCTATTACCGGTCCTGGGTGGTATTACCGCACCATCACCAGACCACTACTAACATGGAACTGGTCTCTCTCATAGGGTATTACCAGTCCTGGGTAGTATTACTGCACTGTCACCAGGCCATTACTAATATGGAACTGATCTATCTCATAGGGTATTACCAGTACGTGGTGGTATTATCATCATCACCAGGCCACTACTAAAATGGAACTGTTCTAGCTCATAGGGTGTTACCAATCCTGGGTAGTATTAGCGCACCATCACCAGGCCACTACTAATATGGAACTGATCTATCTCATAGGGTATTACCAGTACGTGGTAGTATTAGCGCACCATCACCAGGCCACTACTAATATGGAACTGTTCTATCTCATAGGGAATTACCAGTCCTGGGTGGTATTACAGCACCATCACCAGGCCATTACAAGTTTTGACATATGGAGTTGAGAATAACATGCCAAAAGCATTTTTACTGCACAGATTTCTGCTGTGTTTTTCCAAAATTCTGGTCTATTTTGCAAGCATATTTCACCTCCTTTTCGCAGCTGAGTATGTGTCGGGATCTATCGCCCACTTGTAATGCGTTTAACCGAAAACTGGAGATTTCAGTAGGAAAGTTTCAGTTCAGTTTGCAGATTTTTATCCGTGAGGGTATCCAGGCGCTGTCCATGGGCACGGTGAGAGTAAGTGATTCGCCCAGAATTACAGGATGTTGCGCAGACGCCGAGACTCGAACCCAGCTCGGCAGCTCTGGTGGCTGTGCCACATCCTCTTCCCAGAAGCAGCATCAACATCCCCTTCCCGTGGGGTCCCCAGTGTGGAATATTCAAATACCTGCCTGCCTTGTGTCTTTTCCTTCGCATCTAACACCACCTGCATGTGTGTGGGCTTGGCATAACTGTGCTAATATGATTCATACTTGCCGGCTCGCAGCCTATGGTTTTCTAATTAATTTTTCTAACACCTTCATGTTCTCTCTACCTCGCAAACAGCAGGAGCTGGGCATTTTTCCGCATTGTTTACCATTTCGTGTAGGCCTTTCAGCACTGTAGGCTGCACTGTGTATTGTAGTGTCACTGGGAACATACACAGAGTGGCGGCTCCGCAGCCGCAGTCACAGTTCAGCACTTGGACAGCTCCCAGTGCATCGACCACTCTCTCCAGCCGAGACAGGTCAGGGGTGGACTGCCCTGTAGAACTCTCGGGCAGGGCACATGGGCTTGTCTGACAGATCAGTGTATGGGCTGTGTTTTATGCCTGTTTGGTGGCCTTTTTTTAGGGTCTGGTGGTCCGCTTTTTACTGTTTATTTCCCATCTATTAAAACAAATGCTGCCTGGAGAAAGTTCAAATGAATTCAGTCTCTTATAGCTTGAAAAACACTTCTAGGCTTGTCTTTACATGTTCAAAACAGGCCGATTTTGCCAACATGGGCCACTTTTTTATCTTTCTAATTCACTAATGGAGGCCACTTTTATTTTGGTGCCCGGGTCCATTTTCTGTCTCTGAATCAATGTTATACCTGCACAGAAAACGAAACAACTCCTTTCTTCCGAGGAGCACACAGGGAGTCAGTGGCTCCCTGTGTGATCAGGTGGGTCGCCGCGGTGCACTGGAGATATGTACAAGACTGCAAATTTTATCAGATTTGCCCTTGTGTAAGAAACAGAGGAGAGAAAGGACAGTGAGGACGCGCAGAGTGGATTACCGATCTGATGCTGTGAGGGGCAATTAGCATCCCAATGAAGCATTAACAGACACATCCAACTAGCCCCACATCCAACTAGGCCCACATCCAACTAGCCCCACATCCAACTAGGCCCACATCCAACTAGTCCCACATCCAACTAGCCCCACATCCAACTAGCCCCACATGCAACTAGCCCCTTCACGGAGCACTTAAGTGTTACGCAAGGACATGTGTCCATACCATCCTAAGACAATATAGAGTAATTTGCCTATATAACAGCGGGACCCCTGGGAGTTCCCGACTCCTACTCGGGGAATGCTGAAAAAATTAAATATTAATAGCAGATTAATAAAGCATATAAAAATTAGGAAGCAATTTTTTTTTTTCATTGATCCATTAATGTGAGAGAATTTGAAATTGAAGATTAAAAATTAAGTTGGTATCCCCAGGTTGATACGTGGGAGCAGAGCAAGTGCATCATACAGAATACAGCAGTGACAATGGGCAGCCTCAGCCGAATTTAGAAAAGCACCAACACTCCCATTAAAATAAAGTTTTTGAATTTTTCCATATTTGTTTCAGAATTAAATTAAATCTTTCATCATTTGTGTATCTGCTTTATGAAGGCTTGCCTCCATATTTTTGTGACTTGCTTTTGAGGTTCAAATCATGGAAATTGCTTAAGCCGGGGTCCTCAGCTTCCGATTATGATTCAGTGGGGGTCCATGGATTCCATTAATGATTCAATAGGAGTCCCCAAATTCCAGTAAGGATTAAGTGGGGGTCCATAGAAGTCAGAAGGTTAAGAACCACTGGCATATACCATAACCCATTTAGCAGAACACCTTAATGCTGAGTCATTTAACATAAAAATGTTCAATTGCATTAAACTAGGTATGTTTATAGTGCTTAGAAACATCAGAATTACGATTTTTAACACTATACAAAATCATTATTATTAGTATTATAATAATTCTTATAAAAATACACTTAATCTCCTTGTTCCTCAGGCACTTATCTGGCAAACTGTTACTGAACAGAATCATCGCCAGTTTCAGGCGCACTCGTCTCAAAAGCTGCACCCGAAAACTGGTCACATCTTAGTATACCCATTGCTATCAGCTGCCTTAACATAGCGTGAAATAGCATATCGCGACATTACATATAGAATAACACCTTAGCATAGTGTGAAATAGCATATCGTGAGATTACATATAGAATAACACCTTAGCATAGTGTGAAATAGCATATCGTGACATTACATATAGAGTAACACCTTAGCATAGTGTGAAATAGCATATCGTGACATTACATATAGAATAACACCTTAGCATAGTGTGAAATAGCATATCGTGGCATTACATATAGAATAACACCTTAGCATAATGTGAAATAGCATATCGTGACATTACATATAGAATAACACCTTTGAATAGTGTGAAATAGCATATCGTACATTACATATAGAATAACACCTTAGCATAGTGTGAAATACCATATCGTGACATTACATATAGAATGACACCTTAGCATCCCCTGGCATCCCATTCTACATAGCCTGGCTAATTAGTGATGGGCGAGACTGTTTTTGGCCTCGGGACCCCATTGCCTGGAGCCCGGCCAAATAGTGAAGGGGGTGGGGGGCTGTATGTCCCCCCCATTCCTGGACGATTTTGGGCCCCGGGGACCACCATCACCTGGGGCCCAGCCAATAAAGGGTTGGTGCCCTGGAGCCCAACAGGACACTACCTGCATCATTGTAGTGGGCCAATGGGGGAACCCCAATGCCTCTGCGGCCCCAGCCAGCTCCCCGCTTCCAGCGGGAGCGGGGATTGCTCCCACCCACAGGGAGCAGCTATGAATGCTGCTCCCTGTGGGCGGGAGAAATATTTTCATCTGTTTTCCTGCCTGCTTCGGCACAGGCAGTGAAACAGATGAAATGTCTGGATCATTTTTCATGCTCCCTCCCGCTGGGAGAGAATTTAGTGTTTGCTGTTGCTTGGTTCCCTGCCTGCACCAACAAGGGCAGCAAAACTCCTATGTCACAGGGGTGGGCACCCTGGGACACAGTTGGAGCCAGCCCTGGGGTATTGGTCCCCAAAGCCATTAATGGTTCCTGTAGGGGGACTGAATGCCCCCCTCCCATTTATCTGCAAGGCTGTGCCCCGGAGGTCGGTGGAAAACGTCCCGGGGACAGGGGCCGTGTGGCCCGCCTCCCCTTTTTTTATGGTCGGGCCTGGGTGATGGTCTCCAGTGCTAAAATAAGCCTTCATATTTCCCGGCTGGGCACCAGGGGTTAAGGGGGGGTGGCTGGGCTGAAATCCGCCAAGTTGGGGGACGGGGTGCGTGCCCTCCTCCCACTATGAAATAAGGCTGGATTCCAGGGGATGGGGTCCCTGGGGCTGAAGTCTGCCTTGGGAGGGGGGGGCTTGGGACTCTTCCCCTTCTTCTATTTGGCCAGGCCCCAGGGGAGTTGTGTGCACCCCCCCACCTCCTGTAGATTTAATATTGAATCCACCCTTGGAACCTGGGCCACCCAGAGGGCTAATAAAACACAAGTGCGGGAAACCGCATTTGTGTTTTCTTTTACATTTTCCCGCAGATCCTCCAAGAATTCCCTGTTTTTTCTTTTTAAACATTTACACCTGTCCATGTGGGACCCCACCACTAGGTCTAGGGGGTCAGGGTATTTCTACCCTGCCCCCTTGTCTTTTTTGTTAATGTTTTTTCTTAGGACTCATCTGAGTCCCAAGATAGCTGCCACCACTTCATGGCTGAAGTGGTGGCAACCAATCAGATCTCACAATGTGATCTGTCCGCTCCGCGGAGGGTCCATGTCCACTGATATACATAAATCTTTTTTCTTTAATAACTCCAAAACTACTGAACAGACCCCCTTTTTCTCGGCCCCAACTTGACGAATCACTGCTACTCTTCCCAGACAGCAGCTGGAGTAAGTGGCAAACTAGTTTTGAAAATTTTGTGAAGATTCATCAAACGGCGGCAGAGTATTTAGCAAAACAAAAAACGCTTTTCCTATGGAAACTAGGTCCTAACTATAGGTACCTACTGGCGACCGCCCATAGGATATATATATATATATATATATATTCACTGAAAAAACCATAGGTTTCACACATGTTATAGTTAGCGGAAATTTTACTGATAAAAAACCAGTGAAATTCCCCCGTTATAGTTAGTGCTGGCAACTATAACTCACGCGACCGCAATCTTCTGCTGATGCTAATACTGTATTTAGACACTTATTTGCCCATGTCTTCTTCCATACATTTTTAGCTATACATATATTACAAATATTTTTTTTTTTCATAAAGACACATATGTCATCAGCAGAAGATTGCGGTCGCGTGAGTTATAGTTGCCAGCACTAACTATAACGGGGGAATTTCACTGGTTTTTTATCAGTAAAATTTCCGCTAACTATAACATGTGTGAAACCTATGGTTTTTTCAGTGAATTTGCAAGGTTTTTTAAATGCTAATTCCTAACTATAACGTGTGTGAAACCTATGGTTTTTTCAGTGAATTTGTACGGTTTTTTAAATGCTAAGTTACTTTACGTCATTTGTGGCGTGCGCGCCCACTTAACGCAGTTCGTTCCGTGCACGGTTTTTATCAACTTTAATAAGCCCTGTACATTTGGTGGCCTTCGGCCACCAAAAGCACAGGGGGTGAGGTCAATGTGGATAGTGTTTTTTTTATTTCGATTTTATAATTTCATGTTGCCAAAATTACGTTTTTTTTCTCTATTAATAAGCCCTGCACATTTGGTGGCCTGCGGCCACCAAAAGCACAGGGGGTGGGGTAAGTGTGGATAGTGTTTTTTTTATTTTTATTTTTTTACCGTAAGCGTACGGTAAGCTTACGGTAAGCGTACGGTAAGCGTACGGTAAGCGTACCCCGCGAAATTGCCGAAAAAAAAATAAAACCGTTTTTGCTCTTGGGGGATGTTTGGGGACTCCCTCAACATGACTATGTGGGAGGGAGTTGTCAAAACAGCCCCGTAACATGTTTTTGGCCATCATGTTTGATAAACAACACTCAGTGCGAGAGACAAAATGGCGGACGCCGCTTCCTGGTTTCGGCCGATTCGAATGTTTACTAAGATCTAAGAGCCAATCAGAATCGCACTCGCGCACGCCACCGTAAGCTTACGGTAAGCGTACGGTAAGCGTACCGTAAGCGGGCTCAGATATATATATTGATTTAAAGGCTATTTTCTCAGAATCTACTGAACAGATTTACACCAAACCTACAAAAGGCACTTCCTTGACCTAGGGACTACCTCTCTGCCAAATTTCTAGTAATTCTGTTCAGCCGTTCGGGCTGTAGCTCGTTCTAAAGGTCCTATGGAAAAATGCATGGGAAAAACGCGTTTTGGGACCCCCCTTTTATCTCAGCCCCCGCTTGACGAATCCCCCCGAGACTTTCAGGGTAGGAGCGGAGCGTAGCGCCCCACCTATTTTGAGAAATTCGCGAGGATTCGTCGACCGGCGCCAAAGTTATTCAAAATAGAATGTTGAGGTTTTCCTATGGAAACGTGGTCCTAACTATAACTACCTACTGGCGACCGCCAGTAGGTAATATGTTTATATTACCTACTGGCGGTCGCCAGTAGGTAGTTATAGTTAGGACCCTGTTTCCATAGGAAATCCGCAACATTCTATTTGGAATAACTTTGGCGCCGGTCGACGAATCCTCGCAAAATTTTCAAAATAGGTGGGGCGCTACGCTCCGCTCCTACCCTGAAAGTCTCGGGGGGATTCGTTAAGCAGGGGCCGAGAAAAAAGGGGGGTCCCAAAACGCGTTTTCCCCATGCATTTTTCCATAGGACCTTTAGACACAGCTACAGCCCGAACGGCTGAACAGAATTACTTGAAATTTGGCAGAGAGGTAGCCATAAGGTCAAGGAAGTGCCTTTTGCAGGTCTGGTGTAAATCTGTTCAGTATTTCCTGAGAAAATAGCATTTAAAAGCATATATATATGTGGGCGGAGCCTAACCACACATCTCATCCTGAGATCTGATTGGCTGTCAGCACTTCATCCAAGAAGTGTTGGCAGCCATCTTGGGACCAATATACATGATAGCACCTCATTAAAAAGCATTGCAGTTAATAGAAGGTTTTAAGACTTTAGTTACATTATAAATCATTTGTTGATGGTACCATACTCATTTTAGGAATTGTGGTATGTTCTAAGGTGATTTCACCATGTGAAAAAGCCTTCTGCTGGGATATCATGATTGAGAGAAAAATATTTTCTCATGCTTTTACCACAGAGGTTTGGAAGGTGATCTATAGGCTAAACTGAGAGCTTATTTTCTGTAAATTCACATTATCTTTCTCAGTCATGTGAGAATGAAGTCTGACATTCTCAGTAAAACATGTACATCCAACAAGGGCAGAGACTGTCAGTTGATTCCTTTGTGTTCTACTGCAGCTTCCCAGAGTGTTCCAAAGAACTACTAGAGCGCTAACAGTCCTACTTATGATAAACGTATGGCACACCTGAAGCCATCTTGCTTGGATTAAAGTGGTAACTCTTAAAACATTTAATTTAAAAAGGAACAAAATGAGGGGGTTCATTTTTCCATAAAAAGTATGATTAGTGCTGCAGAAAGAAAAATTAGGGCGCATTTTGAGTGACTTCTCAAATCCTCTTCTATTTCATTAAAAGATTCTGACATGCAGACTGAAACATGCACTTTCAATACCAGCAGCAGTTTTCCCTGGTGAGCAGTAGCTTTACTACAGTGATCTAATGAGCAAAAAGAGTGCTAACATTCTGAATTTATGGCAAATGTGTGACACATCTGAATGCCTTCTTGATGGAATCAAAGTAAAAAACTGAAAGTATTTCCTACTGAGGAGACTGCAGTAAATGAGGAAATTAGGAAACTTCATAACAAATAAGTCTCCCAAGATGGCCACCAGAGACAAAAGAGCCCAAATATAGCCCAAATATCACCCAGATGTAGCCCAAGTATAGCCCAATGACAGAATGTCCCAGAATGTTCTTAAAAACAACTAGAGCGCTTACTGTCTTCATTATGACAAAAGTATGGCACACCTGAAGCCATCTTAATTGGAATAAACTGGTAACACTTAAAACATTTAATTTAAAAAGGAACACAATGAGGAGGTTCATTTTGCCATAGAAATTATGATTAATGCTGAAGAAAGAAAATGAGGGCACATTTTGAGTGACTTCTCAAATCCTCTTCTATTTCATTAAAAAATTCTGACATGCAGACTGAAACATGCACTTTTAATACCAGGAGCAGACTTCCATGGTGCAGTAGTTTTACTACAGTGATCTAATGAGCAACTAGAGTGCTAACATTCAGAATTTATGGCAAATGTGTGACATATCTGAATACCTTCATGATGGAATCAAAGTAAAAAACTGAAAGCATTTCCTACTGAGGAGACTGCAGTACATGAGGAAATTAGGAAACTTCATAACAAATAAATCTCCCAAGATGGCCACCGGAGACAAAAGAGCCCAAATGTAGCCCAAAATCACCCAGATGTAGCCCAAATATAGCCCAATGACAGAAGTGTGCAAAACACTTATTATTTTGTGTTTTTGCAGTGTTATATAGTGCAGACTTGTCAGGTATTGGAGTGCTTTACATGAGCATTGGTTACATCACACAAGAACAAATTCATTTTGGTTGTAGACATGGGGAGACTAAGTGATTTGACCAGAATCACAGAATGTCGAGCTGAAGCAGAAACTTCAACCTGGTTCCCCAGTTGCAAAGTCTGCAGTTCTGGAAGTAACACCACATCCTCTCCCCTAAGTGCAACATTTAATCAAGTGGTCAACTGGATAAAAAAACATAAAGATAACAAATAATTTAAAAGTGTTGTCGCTATTTGAAAACTCAGAAAATATGTCCTTATTTTAGTCTTTTAGAGCACTAACCATAATTTTGATGCCAATAAGACCCTCTCATACATGTAATTTCTAAAGGAAATGCTCTAGGTATTACAGTTTTGATTACATCAAGATGATGTCAGGCGTTCCACACTTTTGTAATAAATATAGAATGTTAGCAATCTAGTTGTTCATTAGGATACTGTTGAGAGGCAGGGACCAGGGGCACGGACTCTGAAAATTGAAGGCAGGTACGAGGGTGCAAAGGCAACAATTTAACCACACTGAGCAGGCAGGAAGGGCCGTGGAAGCACAACAGACTATGGAGGGCAGTGGAAAGGGGGGCAGGGGCAACAAACCAACAATACAGGACTTGCAAGAGAGGCTGTTGGAGGGAAGATCTATTACGGGTCAAGGAAGCTAGGGGCGGTCCCCAGATCCCCGGGAGCCACCACAGAACTGAGCAGGAGAGTGAGTCAGGGACAAAAGGGGCACCTTAATTTGAGCCGGGGTGCCTAGGAACGCTTGCTCCAAAAATGAAGAAAACAGACATATGAGACATGGAATTGGAGGCAGAATACAATGGCAGTTTAATGAGAAGATGCAACTTCAAAGAAACCGCAGAATAGAGACATAAAGTACAAAATACAGAATCCAGATAATCATACAGCTGTCATAATATTCTCTGTATCTCAATTAATGTACTGACAGAGAGAGAGAGAAAACACATCTATAAATGCATCATGAGAAACAAGTTACACCAAGGAAAATGTTACCTAGGAACACTCACGTTTACTCTTAGAGCAAGCATTCCTGCAATTACAATACAAAATCTTTTAAATGCAAAAGTAAAGAGAACAATGGTTAAACATAACATGACATTTCATATAGGTAAAATAGAATAAGATACTTCGAGCAAAGCAGAGCAAGACATTTTAAGCAAAGGAAGACAAGAGCTCCCAGCTCTTGGGGAAAACCTGCACTGCCTGTTAACCTACATACAGACGGCGAGGTAGTCCGTCGATATCTGTGGGTGCTCACTTTTTATATCATTTTGTGGGCTCCTTTGCACGCTACATCTACCTACGTATGCTACCCAAAAGCTTCGTCTGCAGATTTTACCAGACATTTCGTCATTTACCCACTTAATGCTGACAATGGACTGGGTGAAAAGGTCAGTCTCTCAGGCCAATCGCTTATCGTAAGTTCCATAGAGCAAGCAGAAAATAATGGGTATTGTACGGGAATTCAATATATTCATGTATAAAATCTCCTCAGTTCTCCTAACTTGATGCTCTGCGGTTGCCACTTCCTTAAAAGCGGGAAACCTGCCCAGGAAGCAAGTACCAGTCCAGGATGCAGCCTACTGTATGTCGACAGCTTCAGGGGGATGTTGAACTTTGATACCGAGCACGGAGCACTCGGGTAGGGTGGGGGCTACTAGTTTGGATCAGAAGGCCTCGCAGACCTGCCTTCAGACTGCTATACACTAAAATTGCAGAGCTATGGTCAATTTAACAAAGAGGCCTACATATTGAACAGAAGGGCCTACACAGGGGTTTTATGCTGGCTGAGTGGTAAGGATGTCTCAGGATAATTATATAGCAACACAGGACCCGCTGGTCAATTTAATACGGCCTACAAATGCAGCTGGCAGGGCAAGGACAAGGGTCTCATACTTCAGGTGTGGACAGAACGGGTCAGGGGCCCCCTGTGATACAAAATCTACCCTCCTTCAAGGCTGTGGCAATGTAATAGACCATTGTGGGCAGAAGGAAGAGGCAATGGTAGTACAACCATACATGCCAACAGACCCGATTCAGCCAGGAAACGTCCAATGTTTTTAAGCTCAAATGGGCTTTATTTGATCTGTCTCCTGTCTACAATATCCTCTTTTTCAATGTAACTCAAAGGGGAAAATCAATACCCCAGTTTTTTTTCAAAATCTCCCTCTTACCAAGTTCAAAATGTTCGCAAGTATGGTACATTGGATCATGGAAGGAAATGGGATAGGGACATGGACTTGGATAACAGAGGACAGGAGGGACATGGAGAGGTGCACCAAACTGACCCTGCAGGGCAGGCATCAGGGTTTGCAGCAGCACAATACACCACACAGGGCATGCAGGACGGGAGTGCAGCACAACAATCCATAGAAAGCAAGAGGGAGGGGACAGGACCATGCACATGGACAACAGAGAACAGAGGGGCAAGAGGCAATGGTAGCTAGCTGACCATAATAGACAGACAGGAGAGAAAGCTGCAGCATAACAGACCATAAAGGGCAGGAGGGACGGATCAGGGGCATTACAATGGAACAGACAAGCAAGGAGGGAGGGAGTAGGGCTGGGGGCAAGGGGGCAGGGCAGGAGCAGCAAGATAGCCATGGAGGTCAGGCAGGATGGGCACTAGAAGCAAGACACACCATGAAGAGCAACAGTGAGACTGTGATGGCATACACACAGACCATGGAGGGAAGGTGGAAGGGGGTCAGGGGCAGCTAACTGACCACACAGGGAAGGTGGGAGGGGCCATGGCAGCACAGAAGACCATGCATGGCAAGTGGGAGGGCTAGTGACAGCACAATGGCTATGATGGCCAAGAAGGAGGGTGGAGGGGCATGCACAAAGGACGATGGAGGATAGAAGGGAGGGTCAGGACCTGTGCACAGACAAGAAAGTTCAGGGGAAGGGACCTCACAACAGACCACACGGGGCAGGCAGGAGGAGCAGTTGCAGCACAACAGACCAGGGAGGGCAGAAGGGTGTGGCAGTACAATGGACCATGTAGGACAGGAGGAAGAGGATAGGGGCATGGCTTGTGGACAGGCAGGGTGGAGGTGGCAGGGACAGGTTACAGTCATCTGACAATGCTAGGCAGGTGGGAGGGGAGTGGCAGCTCAACAGAACACTCAGAGTAGATAGGAGTGGCAGGTCCATGGGACATGGTGGGCAAAAAGGATGGAGCAGGGGCATGCACAAAGACATCGGAGGGCAGGGGGAAGGAGAATAGGGGCAGCAAGCTAAGCACAGAGTTTAAGCAGGAGGTCAATGATGGGGCATAGAATTGGGCAATGGAGGGCAGGAGGAGTGGACTGGTACATCATACTAAATTGAGGGCAGTGGCAGCACATCAGACCATGCATGGCAGGAGGGAGGAGGCTAGTCCATGGATTCACACAACAGAGGATAGGGAGGAAGGGGATGGGGCAGCAAGCTAACTGTTCAGAGAAGGCGGGTATTAGGAACTTTATTGTTTTTAAAACATTGTGTCTGTGCGAACTACTTAAAATATGAACAAGTATGCAGCATAATCTCACTTTTATTCAGGAAGAAGAGGACGTTTGTGACTGTGACTCCGGGCTCACTTGGCAGAAACACCCCCTGACCCTCCACCCCCTATCGCAAAATGTAATGCCCGTGAAAAGGGTAGGTGAACACAGTGTTATATAGAACATAGTCCTGAGAGCACGATTGAAAATGAAAACTAGATATAGTGTATGGTATAAACTATGCACCAAAAAGTGTGATATAAGATGAACCGGGCGTGAAATATAATATGCAATACATTGTGCGCAATGACAGATTCATTGGAGAGCGCGAGATAGCACAGGCACTAGCGCGTGCTATGCGATATGCGCCTTGGAGCGTAATATGCACAGGGCAGTGTTGTGTAACCTAACTAGTCTCTAAAGTTGTAATATAAAATATGTGCTGGGGAGTGTAACGTTGCATATGCACTGTGACAAAGATATGGATCCCAGATTGTAATATGTATGGCATAGCACTGTGCGTTATAACATAGGCATCGAGAAAGGCACGTTAGATGGGGCAATATAACCCGTGCGAAGACAAGTGTGGCATGACATATTCACGGGGTGGTGTTACAGTGCACATGGGCTAGAGAGTGTCATAGCATATGCACTAGCTAGTGGAATACAACACAGAGGTGTGTGGCACTCGGCAGGCAATGGTGGGTGTAACACAGCATTGGGCTCTGTCAGGAGCACGCTGTGACTCTCAAGTGATGTTCGTCCCCTTTCCAGAGAGTAAAATAAAAATATTACACATCCGGCAGTGGATGTGTGTTTTATTAACCGTGAGGGGGGTTTCTTGCATAGTTTTGGTCGAATTTTTGTCGAATCCCCTTTGAATGGCTTGGTGTGCATGTGTATTAAATGTGCCCGTCAATAGCTACCCATGTTTGTATAAATAAACGACAAGGGTGTCTACCAGGATTAGGCACGGTAGGGCATCAGACATGTCAGAGCTTCACTAGTGGTGTAAATACATTCCACGTGGATTCATTGCATGCATAGTCGCCTTTTAATGAATATCACGCAAATCGTCATGGTGATAGGTACGTACGGTTTGTCCAGCTTTTTCTAGGTGTGTCTATAAATATATATTTTTTAAAAATAATAAAAAACAGTGGCCGGCCCTGGGGATTGGGGTCAAAAAAATATAATTAGGAGACTGGCCCTGGGGGATGGGGTCATCAGGGCCAATAAATTAGAATAAGAAGGGGAACCAAACAGCCCCCCTTCTAAAAAAACTAAAATAAATAAAAGACTGGCATCGTGCCGGAGGCCATGCCCCCTCCGTGCAGCACTCTGCAAACGCGCCCCCAACAGGCATCTCCAGTATGCGCCAGGGAGCTGCGCTGCAGCCAGGTGTTCTGAGGCCAAGCCCCTTTTTACACCTCTCTGCAACGCAGCTCTGTGGCGCTTACTGGAGGTACCTAGTGGTCTAGTTTGACCCTAGGGACCCTTAGGATTCAGGGGGACTTAATCTCTCAACTTAGAACAGCCACAGGGCGCGTTTACACAGTGGTGAAGGGAGGGGACGGGGCCTGAGGTGACGTGTGCAAACACGCACTATGGCACGTTTTAAATTGGGGATATAATTTCCCTTCAATACTGTGGGCCCCTGGGGGCTAACTAGCCCACCAAGTGCTTCCAGTAAGCGCCACTGAGCTGCATTGCAGAGAGGTGGTCCAGGCCGTGCCATTTTTTACACCTCTCTGCAACGCAGCTCTGTGGCACTTACTGGAGGTACCTAGTGGGCTAGTTGGACCCTAGGGACCCTCAGGATTCAAATGAACTTAATCTCCCAACTAAAAATGGACACAGGGCGTGTTTACACAGTGGTGAAGGGAGGGGACGGGGCCTGAGTTAACGTGTGCAAAAACGCCCTGTGGCCTGTTTTAAGAGGTAGTTTTAATCCCCATGCCCTATTATACACTAGGGGCTTACAGAGGAGGTCATGCTAATCACAGGGGGACCCCAACGCATAATGTTCCCTAGTGTATGTAGGTGTTTTCACTGTATTCTAAGTGTCTTTTAACATAGCACCGGCTCTAGGACTGGTTAGTCAGACTCAGTTACCACCAGAATCCGTCTGAAAAAGTTGAGGGTACAGGATGATTTTGCAACAAGGCTTCTTTCTGCTCTTCTTTTTGTTCTTTCTGCACGTTATCCTTCTTCCTGCACTTATCTTCGTATTTGAGGACTTCTGTTGCTTCTTTCTGCACTTCTTTTGTTTCTTTCTGTGCATTTTTTCTTCTTTCTTCACATGTCCTATCTCTGTAGGCATAGTTAGAAATTAGCATTTAAAAAACCTTTGAAATTCACAGAAAAAACCATAGGTTTCAGGCACGTTATAGTTAGGAATTAGCATTTAAAAAACCTCAGAAATTCACTGAAAAAACCATAGGTTTCAGGGGTGTTATAGTTAGCTGGACTTTTCACTTGTACAAAACCATTGAAATTCCCCCGTTATAGTTAGTTCAGCTAACTATAACTCGCGCGCCCGCAATGCACTGCTGATGACGTCACATATTACATCACTCATGACATGGTCAGTGACATCACTCATGACATCACTGATGACATCTCAAATTACATCACTGATGACATCACTGATGACATCATCCTTGTGATAGAGTGGCAGACCTCCTCTCACCCTAATATAACCTTTGATACACACATTCAAAAATAGAGACTAAAATTTTCAAAACAATGGACATACCAATACCAGTTACAACAACCTCTTCAGTAATTCTAAGATCCACATACACATCCACTCATTCACCAACAGTCCTATACAGTCACTCATACATGTACTCACTCATCATATGTACTCATACACCTATACATCCTGTTACACAATGCCACTCATCCATAGAGTTACTCACACACATAGTCACTCATGCTAATAAAGAATCAAACATACATTTACTTGCATATACAGTTATACACACACCACCATACTTACTTCTACGGAAACTTACACATACTTAGTCTTTTAAACAATCACTTATAGAAACACATACTTATTCATACAGGAACTCTTTCAATCTCTCACTCTCACATATACTCACATATATACACCAATAGTCACATATACTAGTTTAAAACATATGTAGTTACTCATAAAGACACTATTGAGACAGTCATTCACTCACTAACACACCCATACACACACTCATCCACCCATACAGTCCTGCACACATGCTGTGTTCAACACATACAAACAGTGAGTGACTCATTCATGCACCTATGCACTACGTAATACCCCCCACCGAACCATGCAGACACTCAGACTGATACTCAAAAAACCAACTAATAACCTATATAGACACCCATGTAGCTACTCACCAACCCATGCAGCCACTTATACACAAAGTGAGAGACTGATACAGATATTTACATATTTAAACATTACTCACTAAGCCATGTATTCACTATGATACACTTAATCAGTCAGTTACACAATCAATTTTTCAAAAACAAATCATCCATTTAGACACTTATATACCCATTTATTCTTCCATCGACCTTGAGATATACATATATAAAACATATTTAATTTTCAGAAAAACGCACATTCACTGGATGATGTCATCAGTGATGTCATCAGTGATGTCATTTGAGATGTCATCAGTGATGTCATGAGTGATGTCACTGACCATGTCATGAGTGATGTAATATGTGACGTCATCAGCAGTGCATTGCGGGCGCGCGAGTTATAGTTAGCTGAACTAACTATAACGGGGGAATTTCAATGGTTTTGTACAAGTGAAAAGTCCAGCTAACTATAACACCCCTGAAACCTATGGTTTTTTCAGTGAATTTCTGAGGTTTTTTAAATGCTAATTCCTAACTATAACGTGCCTGAAACCTATGGTTTTTTCTGTGAATTTATATATATGTTTATATATATATATATTCACTGAAAAAACCATAGGTTTCAGGGGCTTTATAGTTAGCTGGACTTTTCACTCGTACAAAACCATTGAAATTCCCCTGTTATAGTTACTTCAGCTAACTATAACTCGCGCGCCCGCAATGCACTGCTGATGACGTCACATATTACATCACTCATGACATGGTCAGTGACATCACTCATGACATCACTGATGACATCTCCAATGACATCACTGATGACATCACTGATTACATCATCCAGTGAATGTGTGTTTTTCTGAAAATTAAATATGTTTTATATATGTATATCTCAAGGTTGATGGAAGAATAAGTGGGTATATAAGTGTCTAAATGGATGATTTTGTTTTGAAAAATTGATTGTGTAACTGACTGATTAAGTGTATCTTAGTGAATACATGGCTTAGTGAGTAATGTTTAAACATGTAAATATCTGTAGCAGTCTCTCACTTTGTGTATAAGTGGCTGCATGGGTTGGTGAGTAGCTACACGAGTGTCTATATAGGTTATTAGTTAGTTTTGTGAGTATCAGTATGAGTGTCTGAGTGTCTGTATGGTTCGGTGGTGGGTATTACGTAGTGCATAGGTGCATGAATGAGTGACTCACTGTTTGTATGTGTTGAAGACAGCATGTGTGCAGGACTGTATGGGTGGATGAGTGTGTGCATGGGTGTGTTAGTGAGTGAATGACTGTCTCAATAGTGTCTTTATGAGTAACTACATATGTTTTAAACTAGTATATGTGAAAATTGGTGTATATAAGTGAGTATATGTGAGAGTGAGAGATTGGAAGAGTGCCTGTATGAATAAGTATGTGTTTCTATAAGTGATTGTTTAAAAGGCTAAGTATGTGTAAGTTTCTGTAGAAGTAAGTGTGGTGGTGCGTGTATAACTGTATATGCAAGTAAATGGATGTTTGATACTTTATTTGCATGAGTGACTATGTGTGTAAGTAACTCTATGGATGAGTGGCGTTGTGTAACAGGATGTATAGGTGTATGAGTACATATGATGAGTGAGTACATGTATGAGTGACTGTATAGGACTGTTGGTGAATGAGTGGATGTGTATGTGGATCTTAGAATTACTGAATAGGTTGTTGTAACTGGTATGTCCATTGTTTTGAAAATGTTAGTTTCTATTTTTGAATGTTTGTATCAAAGGTTATATTAGGGTGAGAGGAGGTCTGCCACTCTATCACAAGGATGATGTCATCAGTGATGTAATTGGAGATGTCATCAGTGATGTCATCAGTAATATCACTGACCATGTCATGAGTGATGTAATATGTGACGTCATCAGCAGTGCATTGCGGGCGCGCGAGTTATAGTTAGCTGAACTAACTATAACGGGGGAATTTCAATGGTTTTGTATGAGTGAAAAGTCCAGCTAACTATAACGCCCCTGAAACCTATGGTTTTTTCAGTGAATTTCTAAGTTTTATTAAATGCTAATTCCTAACTATAACGTGCCTGAAACCTATGGTTTTTTCAGTGAATTTCAAAGGTTTTTTAAATGCTAATTTCTAACTATGCCTACAGAGATAGGACATGTGAAGAAAGAAGAAAAAACGCACAGAAAGAAAAAAAAGAAATACAGAAAGAAGCAACAGAAGTCCTCAAAGATGAAGAAAAGTGCAGGAAGAAGGATAACGTGCAGAAAGAACAAACAGAAGAGCAGAAAGAAGCCTTGTTGCAAAATCATCCTGTACCCTCAACTTTTCAGACGGATACTGGTGGTAACTGAGTCTGACTAACCAGTCCTAGAGCCAGTGCTATGTTAAAAGACACTTGGAATACAGTGAAAGCACCTACATACACCAGGGAACACTATGCGTTGGGGTCCCCCTGTGATTAGCATGACCGCCTCTGTAAGCCCCTAGTATATAATTGGGCAGGGGGATTAAAACTACCTCTTAAGACGCGCCACAGGGCGTGTTTGCACATGTCACCTCATGCCCCGTCCCCGCCCTTTCCCACTGTGTAAACACGCCCTGTGGCCATTTTAAGTTGGGCGATTAAGTCCCCTTGAATCCTGAGGGTCCCTAGGGGCAAAATAGCCCACTAGGTAAGTCCAGTAAGCGCCATTAAAACACACGCACACCAAGCCATTCAAAGGGGATTTAACAAAAATTCGACCAAACTATGCAGGAAACCCCCCTCATGGTTAATAAAACACACATCTACCGCCGGATGTGTAAAACTTTTTATTTTACTCTCTGGAAAGGAGACAAACCTCATTTGAGAGTCACAGCGTGCTCCTGGCTGAGCCCAATGCTGTGTTACACCCACCAGTGCCCGCCGAGTGCCACACACCTCTGTGTTGTATTCCACCAGCTAGTGCGTATGCTATGACACTCTCTAGCCCATGTGCACTGTAACACCACCCCGTGAATATGTCATGCCACACTTGCCTTCGCACAGGGTATATTGCCCCATATGATGTGCCTTCCTCGATGCCTATGTTATAACGCACAGCACTATGCCATATATATTACAATCTGGGATCCATATCTTTGTCACAGTGCATATGCAACGTTACACTCCCCAGCACATATTTTATATTACAACTTTAGAGACTAGTTAGGTTACACAACACTGCCTTGTGCATATTACACTCCAAGGTGCATATCGCATAGCACGCGCTAGTACCTGTGCTATCTCGCGCTCGCCAATGAATCTGTCATTGCGCACAATGTATTGCATATTATATTTCACGCCCCGGTTCATCTTATATCACACTTTTTGGTGCATAGTTTATACCATACACTATATCTAGTTTTCATTTTCAATCGTGCTCTCAGGACTATATTCTATATAACACTGCGTTCACCTACCCTTTTCACGGGCATTACATTTTGCGAGGGGGGGTGGAGGGTCAGGGGGTGTTTCTGCCAAGTGAGCACAGAGTCACAGTCACAAACGTCCTCTTCTTCCTAAATAAACATTGGACGTTTCTTGGCTGAATCGGGTCTGTTGGCATGTATGGTTGTACTACCACTGCCTCTTCCTTCTGCCACTATGGTCTATTATATTGCCACAGCCTCTCTTGCCAGTCCTGTATTGTTGGTTTGTTGCCCCTGCCCCCCTTTCCACTGCCCTCCATAGTCTGTTGTGCTGCCACTGCCCTTCCCGCCTGCCCAGTGTGGTCAAATTGTTGCCTCTGCACCCTCCTACCTGCCTTCAATTTTCAGAGTCAGTGCCCCTTGCCTCTCAACAGTATCCTAATGAACAACTAGATTGCTAACATTCTATATTTATTACAAAAATGTGGAACGCCTGACGTCATCTTGATGTAATCAAAACTGTAATATCTAGAGCATTTCCTTTAGAAATTACATATATGAGAGGGTCTTATTTGCATAAAAATTATGGTTGGTGCTCTAAAAAACTAAAATGAGGACATATTTTCTGAGTTTTCAAATAGCGACAAAGCACTTTTAAATGATTTGTTATCTTTATGTTTTGTTATCCAGTTGACCACTTGATTAAATGTTGCACTTAGGAGAGAGGATGTGGTGTTACTTCCAGAGCTGCAGACTTTGCAACTGGGGAACCAGGTTGGAGGTTCTGCTTCAGCTTGACATTCTGTGATTCCGGTCAAATCACTTAATCTCCCCAAGTCTACAACCAAAATGAATTTGTTCTTGTGTGATGTAACCAATGCTCATGTAAAGCACTCCAATCAATACCTGACAAGTCTGCACTATATAAAACTGCAAAAACACAAAAAATAAAAAGTGTTTTGCACACTTCTGTCATTGGGCTACATGTGGGCTACATCTGGGTGATATTTGTGCTGCATTTGAGCTCTTTTGTCTCTGGTGGCCATCTTGGGAGATTTATTTGTTGTGAAGTTTCCTAATTTCCACATTTACTGCAGTCTCCTCAGTAGGAAATGCTTTCAGTTTTTTACTTTGATTCCATCAAAAAGGTATTCAGATATGTCACACATTTGCCATAAATTCTGAATGTTAGCACCCGAGTTGCTCATTAGATCACTGGAGTAAAGCTACTGCTCACCACGGAAGTCTGCTGCTGGTATTCAACGTGCATGTTTCAGTCTGCATGTCAGAATTGTTCAATGAAATAGAAGAAGATTTGAGAAGTCACTCAAAATGTGCCCTAATTTTTCTTTCTGCAGCACTAATCATAATTTCTATGGCAAAATGAACCCCCTCATTTTGTTCCTTTGCAAATTAAATGTTTTAAGTGTTACCACTTTATTCCAATCAAGATGGCTTCAGGTGTGCCATACTTTGTCATAAGTAAGACTGTTAGTGCTCTAGTTGTTCTTTAGAACACTCTGGGACATTCTGTCATTGTGCTATACTTGGGCTACATCTGGGTGATATTTGTGCTACATTTGGGCTCTTTTGTCTCTGGTGGCCATCTTGGGAGACTTATTTGTTATGAAGTTTCCTAATTTCCTCATTTACTACAGTCTCCACAGTAGGACATACTTTCAGTTTTTTACTTTGATTCCATCAAGAAGGCATTCAGATGTGTAACAAATTTGCCATAAATTCAGAATGTTAGCACTCTAGTTGCTCATTAGATCACTTAGTAAAGCTACTGCTCAGGGAAGTCTGCTGCTGGTATTGAAAGTGCATGTTTCAGTCTGCATGTCAGAATTTTTTAATGGAATAGAAGAGGATTTGAGAAGTCACTCAAAATGTGCCCTAATTTTTCTTTCTGCAGCACTAATCATACTTTCTATGGCAAAAGGAACCCCCTCATGTTGTTCCTTTTTAAATTAAATGTTTTAAGAGTTACCACTTTATTCCAATCAAGATGGCTTCAGGTGTGCAATACGTTTGTCATAAATAGGACTGTTAGCGCTCTAATTGTTCTTTAGAACACTCTGGGAAGCTGCAGTAGAACACAAAGGAATCAACTGACAGTCTCTGCCCTTGTTGGATGTACATGTTTTACTGAGAATGTCAGACTTCATTCTCACATGACTGAGAAAGATAATGTGAATTTACAGAAAATATGCTCTCAGTTTAGCTTTTAGACCACCTTCCAAACCTCTGTGGGAAAAGCATGAGAAAATAGTTTTCTCTCAAACATGATTCATGATATCCCAGCAGAAGGCTTTTTCACATGGTAAAATCACCTTAGAACACACCACAATTCCTAAAATGAGTATGGTACCATCAACAAATGATTTATAATGTAACTAAAGTCTTAAAACCTTCTTTTAACTGCAATGCGTTTTAATGAGGTGCTATCAAGTGTATTGGTCCCAAGATGGCTGCCAACACTTCTTGGATGAAGTGCTGACAGCCAATCAGATCTCACAATGAGATGTGAGGTTAGGCTCCGCCCAGATATATATTTGATTTTACTTTTGATTATCTTAGGAACTACTGAACGGATTTACACCATTTAACCAAAAGGCACGACTCTGAACCAAGTGCTACCTTTTTGCCAAATTTGGTGTAATTCCGTTCAGCAGTTCGGGCTGTAGCTGCGATTAAAGGTTCCTATGGAAAATTGCATGGGGAAAACACGTTTTGGGACATACCTTTTTTCTCGGCCCACGCTTGATGAATCACCCCGAGACTTTCAGGATAGGAGCGGACCGGAGCGCCCCACCTGTGTTGAAAATTTCGCGAAGATTCGTCAACCGGCGCCACAGTTATTCCAAATAGAATGTTGCGGATTTCCTATGGATAATAGGTCCTAACTATAACTACCTACTGGTGACCGCCAGTAGCTAATATATATATATATAAAAAAAAAAAGTGCAAACTCGTCGTGAGTGCTTCCTCGAGCAAGGGCAAACCTTTTCTTCCAATATATATATCTATATCTATATCTATATATATATATATATATATATATATATATATCTATATATATATATATATATCTATATATATATATATATATATACACACATATATATATATATTATCTACTGGCGGTTGCCAGTAGATAGTTATAGTTAGGACCGTGTTTCCATAGGAAATCCGCAACATTCTATTTTGAATAACTTTGGCGCCGATTGACGAATCCTCGCGAAATTTTCAAAATAGGTGGGGCGCTCCACTCCGCTCCTTCCCTGAAAGTCTCGGGGGGATTCGTCAAGCGGGGGCTGAGAAAAAGGGGGGGGTCCCAAAACGCGTTTTCCCCATGCATTTTTCCATAGGACCTTTAGTCCAAGCTGCAGCCCGAACGGCTGAACTGAATTACTTGAAATTTGGCAGAGAGGTAGTCCTCAGGTCAGGGATGTGCCTTTTGCAGGTCTGGTGTAAATCTGTTCAGTATTTCCTGAGAAAATAGCATTTAAATCAATATTATATTTATAGGCGCGCTCCGAGCGCGTACCGTAAGCTTACCGTACGCGCACGCTGCCGTGCGCGAGCGCGATTCTGATTGGTTGTTAGATCTTAGTAAACATTCGAATCGTTCGAAACCAGGAAGTGTCGGCCGCCATTTTGTCTCTCGCAGTCTGAGGGGGTGAAAAACAAAGGTGGATAACGTGAAAAGGGGGCAGGCTGGACAGTTCCTGACCCCCTAGCCTTGGTCAGGGGGTCCCAGAAGGACCCACAAGGGCAAAAATGTATTTTAATTTTTTTACTAAAAATCGCAGAGTGTGCGTAGCGTACGCGCACGGTAGAAACGGAAAAATTCCGCGAACTACGTAACGTAGGCGCGGTGCGCGAAGCGCACCACGCGCCCACAGCGCGCGCCCACGGCGCGCGCATGGTGCGCGAAGCGCTCCGTGCGCGCACAGTACGCGCACGATGAAAAACTTTAAATAAATAAATAAATAAATAAATAAATACATAAATTAGCATTTAAAAAAACATACAAATTCACTGAAAAAACCATAGGTTTCACACACGTTATAGTTAGGAATTAGCATTTAAAAAACCTTGCAAATTCACTTAAAAAACCATAGGTTTCACACATGTTATAGTTAGCTGGGGATTTCATTCGTGAAAAACCAATGAAATTCCCCCGTTATAGTTAGGTCAGATAACTATAACTCGCGCGCCCGCAATCCAGTGCTCATGACGTCACATATTACATCACTCATGACATGGTCAGTGGCATTACTCATGACATCACCGATGACATCATCCTTGTGATAGAGTGGCGGTCGCGCGAGTTAAAGTTATCTGACCTAACTATAACGGGGGAATTTCATTGGTTTTTCACGAGTGAAATGCCCAGCTAACTATAACATGTGTGAAACCTATGGTTTTTTAAGTGAATATATATATTTATATATATATATATATATATATATATATATATATATATATATATAAGACTCGAACTCCTGCAACCTCCAGGCGGCGATGAAGGAGACACAGACCCCGCAGTATCAGGCGAGATGTATTTATTTAAGCCTTGTTCCCACGAACGATGATGCGTTTTGGGCTCCAAAAGCCCTTGTTCACATGATATATATATAAAAAGCAAATCCTGTTCCTCTGAATGCCGCCCAGAGGAAAAACGACACAGGTACGGACCACAAACACAGTTCAAAAGGAATTCCTGAGACGCGGGTTCACAGCTCCATTAATTTATTGCATAAACACCATAGTGGTACAGATAAGTGTCCGCCTCAGATGCATTTCGATCCCTACAGCGATCTTGATCACCTGACCCGCTGGTGACGGCTCACCACATTTAAACTTAGTGTAGCCAATCAGGTTAAGGGATTGGTCTATTGGTGAACATAGACACAGACAAAATATATAAATGTATGCACTCAGTAATCATGATGCAAATGATTAGAAAACAGCCATAATATGCTTCAATGTTGTTAGTTGCAAAGAAGTAATCAGTATTTTGTAACACATAAAAAAAAATATAATTACGATTGATATAAATAGGTTTTAATTAAAAACACAATATTACATTAGTTTTGGATAGAGATATCGGTCAGTTTTCTTTGGATTATTGCGAGTAGTTCTGGGTGAACAACTAGTGACAAAATCCCTGACAAAATTATTCACTGAATTGCGGGCAAGTGCCCAATGAGTCATGTCACACAAAGTATCACAGTGGATCTATAGACAATGTCATCCAAAATCCATCATCAATACATTCTTAAACTCTCAATAATAAATACCTAAAACCTAATATCGCATTATAAAAATTGTTAAAAATACAATGTTACTTAAAGGCATAGTATGGATAAAATTAATGCTCTTTAAAATGTGTGCAAAACAGTGCTAAAAGTGCTGATGTGCAAATTCAAATTAAAAAAAACAAATAAACAACAATAACACACCTGATGGTGGGGCTGTGCATGAGGTCGCAATTTGGTTTGACTCAGATGATATTTTGTAAATACAATATTAAAGTGCTAATGCTTGGTTATATCATCCGGTATCAATACAGTACATACGATATCAGTGCAAAATATTATTATCCACACTAGTGATCTTTCTGTTTAAAAGAACAAAGGGAAGAGATGAAAATGTCAGAAAGAAGGTAAGCATTGGTCTAGTTTGCAATCAACATATCAACACATCTGCACAGTGAGTGAAACCATTGAAACTACTAGGAGATTGTGTCCTAATTCCAGGAGGGCCCTACATTCAGCTAGATTATAAGAAGTTGTGTAGGTCCTCACAGGTGTTCAAACCATTCGGCATTCGAGTGTCAAGGGATTAAAATAAAAGAGGACTCCAACTGTCTCAATTTCCTCCCCCTATTACTACCCCGAAAGGAGGAAGGGACTGCCCCAATAACAGAGTATCTAAGGTCATTGACTCTATTTTCATGCATGGCTTTAAAGTGCCGGGCAACGGGGTAGCTTGGGTCCGAATTAACAATAGCACGCAAAAGCTGTAATATCCGGTTAACCCCTTGCATGTGTCAGACAGCCCCCGGCCGTCCGACTTCACCGTGGGCATGTGCGTCGGACGGCTGGGAGCCATCCGATATGCGCACGTGTGGAATTTTCCCGCACCGCTGGGAAATTCCGGCCGCGCCCAAAGGGTTAAATACTGGCAATTTGGTGCTACCAATGTATTTAAGATGACAAGTGCATTCTAACTGATACACAGCATACTCAGTCAGACAAGTGTAAAGTTCTTTTATTGGAACTGGAATGTCACTAAAGGCTGTGCAATATTCAGATAAGTTGACTCCAAACTCTCAGGCCCGGCAAGAAGAACATTTAAAAAAGCCCGATTTGGATAGCCAGGTTGTTTTGGCTATTACTTCTGGACTCGTTTTGAGCAGGGCGTCCCTCATTGAAGGTGCCCGCCTAAATGTTATGGCAGGGAGATTGGGTAACAGGAACTTCAATGTCAAGTCAGTTAAAACAATAGGCCAATGTTTGTATACAATCTTTCTAACACTCTTCTCTTGTTTACTGTAGGTGGTAATTCAACAAATATATTGAGTGTCAACTGGTATGGGGTCGCGCGATGTGATCGCATTATGATCTTTCTTAGTTACGAGACAAAGTTCCCGTGAACGAGAGTTGGCCTCGTCCAAGGCCAGCTGCAAATTGGAAAGTTTGTGACCACGGGCCAGAAACCGGGAAAAAGCTTCCTTTTGACAATGTTCTAAATCCGACTCTAGGCTACAAATGCGTCGTATGCGAAGAAACTCGCCATACGGTATGCTGTAAATGAGGTGTCGGGGTGAGCTCTGCTGGCATGCAGCGTGGAGTTGCCAGCGGTGGTTTTTCTATGAAGTTGAGTTTGGATTCGATTCTCACAGATATTTATTTCTCAATCTAAGAACTCTACCCTACATTGGCTGATGGTAGCCGTAAACTGAGGGTCCATCGTGTCGTTGTTGATAGATGTAACACATTGAGTAGCCTCTTGTTCTGTGCCTTCCCATATAATAAATATATCATCTATATATCTGCCATAATATGGTGTAGTGTGTCAAAACGCAGCATGGCATATCACACAATGTATGCAGACAGCTGCTATTGCACCATCACGATAACAAATAGGTTGGAATAGCCTAACTTAGAGTTAATAGATATAAGATAGTTCCTAGCAGAGTCAGGCCCTTGCTATTTCTAAAGAGAGACAGAAAGAGATGTCATGGAACCGGCAGTCTAATCCGGCTGCTGCCCTGCACCCAGAAGAGGTTCTCTAGAGCGATGAGAGTTTATCTCAGATGCATAGAGCCTTCTCTCACCACCTCTTATGCAAAGTAATCCCTTCCTCTTGGTTGTCACTGGAGAGCTCTACAGCCTCATATTGATTAGCCAATGACAGTTATCTCCTCTTGTTAATGTCTGGAGCAAAGGTCAAGGCCTCCTCTGTCTACTGAACACTCCCTTCCATAACTTCCGATTGCATAGAGAGGCGCTAGACACCTCGCAGCGCTAGGTTTCCCCATGAGGGCCCAGTGCGAAAAATGATGGTAAGTTACCCTAACACTTGTGAAAATGTCACTTGTAAAGGGAGAAGTCTTTTTTTTCACTTTTTCCCAAAGATTCTTTTTCGTGGTCAGTGATTTGCCAACTAGCAAATTGTCAGGTGAAGTGGTGAATACATGGCCAGTGTTCTGCTTCGCTAGACAATGCTGTGGCTCGTGGCCAGGTTGTGAGCGGTAGAAACAGAAGGCCTAGACTCTAATGCCAGCTTCCCTATGACATCATAACTGTTTGATCCTGGGCAAATGACAGAGCGCTTAGAAACTGCTTTTACTTGTCAGTCTGGAAGTGCCCAGAGGGGTTCAGCTGCAGTGTTCCACTACACAAGCCACCTCACACCCCAGCTTAGCCAGAAGCACACATCTGGCGTGATCCACACCCGGCCCTCCGTGCCCATCCTGAAAATACAGAGAGTCTGCCTCCCAGTGCCTGCTGCTCTTGTCCACATCTGAGAGTCGGAAACCTGCTGGCAGCACCCGGCATCTTGCCACTGCTCCCCGCATCGGGCAACCCCTCGCCCAAAGATGCCTTCGTGAGCCACAGCGCAGGGAATGACCTTCCTGCCGGCAGACAGCCTGCAGCGGCACATTACCACAGCAGCAGCGGCACATTACCACAGCAGCAGCGGCACATTACCACAGCATCAGCAGCAAGAGAGACCACATGCAGCGCTCCAACACCACCGCGCTAGTAGGCACGCAGATAACACCGCCCGGGGCGGCACATCTGGACGTGACATGCATCCAAGCCTTGATGCCCCTGCCTTGCTTCGAGGCTCTCCTTCAACTCCCTTGCGCTGACAGCCCGAGGGTAGAAGCGCTGGGTGCCGCCTCGAAGCGGGGAGGGGCCCGAGAAAGCGCTAGGAGTAGATTCCCTTACCGTACATCATCGCCTCGGCTCCCGCCGCCTCCTGCCCGTGCCTGGTACGCTCCTCGCCGCCCGCAGATGCCTCTGCCTGGCCCGGCCTCGATCACTTCCCCTTTTCATTCAGTAGCGGAGCGAGGGAGGGGCGCGGGGGGAGGCGGGGCGGGGATGAATGGAGGAGCGGGGAGACTCATTCAGCTGTGTCGGACACCGGCGTCCTCGGGGATGAGATGGAGGGTGGAAGTACTGAGAACCGACCCCTCCCACTCTGGATCTTTTTATTCATGTATTTCCACTCCCCGCCCTCCTTATGTGCCCAACGCCCGCCCAAATGCCGGTCCGCCTAACCCCCCCCCCTTTCCCCCCCTTCTCTTCATTGCTTCAGCATCTACCTGCAGGCAGGGCTCTCCAGGCACAAGTCACAGGAGCAGAAACAGGGGCGGGAAAGGCCCTTACCCTACGAGAGACCCATGGCCCTACAGGGGGTCCCCGGCCCTACAGGGGGTCCCCAACCCTACAAGGGCACCCCCATTCAACCCACGTCCAATCTATACCTGCGAAATATGGCAGAATCAGGGGCCACCTCATCACACCCGGCAGTGCGCTGGTCCTTTTTACGCTGCACCACTGAGCACAAACCAGGACTAATGGACAAGAAATGCAAGGGGGACCTTATTTACACGAATATTAACCTACATTTACAAATTCTGTAGGTTTAACTCCCCCAGGCTCTCTGGGTTTCAGAGAGAGTCGCCCAAGCATGTAAACCAGGGCGATACAGCTCCGGTCAGTCGAAGAGCCAAGTCTTGAGGGTCCTCCTGAAGATGTGCAGGGTGTTGACCAAAAGCTCATTCCAGGTCTTGGCCGCTATGTAGGAAAAGGTTCTTCGACCCATTCTTTCTCTGCGGATGCGCGGGAGTTCGGCAAGGGCAGGGTCGACGGATCGGAGGTTCCTCTTGGGTATGTGGAAGATTCTGTCATTGAGGTATTGGGGTCCGGTGTTGTGGAGGCATGTGTAGGCGTGCGTGAGTATCTTGAAAGTGACTCTTTTCTCAACGGGGAGCCAGTGGAGGTTACGCAGGTGCTGGGTGATGTGTTCGTGTTGAGGGATGCCGAGAACAAGTCTGGCTGCGGGGTTCTGTATGGTCTGGAGTTTGCAGAGCAGAGACTTGTTGATCCCGGCGTAGAGGGCGTTTCCGTAGTCCAGTCTGCTGGTTATGAGTGCGTGGGTGACGGTCTTCCTTGATCCGGGGGTATAAATTTGAAGGTCTTTCGGAGGATGCGAAGGGTGTTGAAGCAGGTGGAGTTGACGGCTTTCACCTGTCGGGTCATGGAGAAGGAGGAGACAAGTACGATGCCAAGGTTTTGGGCGTGGTCCGTGGGGGGACGGGGCTTCTTGAGTAGGGGTCTGACTTCTGCGCATTTCCAGTCGACCGGAAAGATGCCGGTTTCGAAGGTGGAGTTGATGGTGCGTCGTAGTTCTGAAGCGATAGCGGTGGCGGCTCTGTGGAAAACGTGAGGTGGGCAGGGGTCTGTGGGGCCTCCTTGGTGGATGCCTTTTATGGTTGATGCGGTGTCTTCGATGGTGACTGGAGTCCAGGAGGAGATGGTGGGCTGGCTGGTGTTGCTGGAGGATGGAGTGGTTTCGGAGTCAGGTGTCTGGTCTTTGTCATAGAGGCCCTTGATCTTCAGATGGAAGTAGGAGCTTGTTGCAGAGGTCCTGGGAAGAGGTGATGTCTGTGGTTTCGCTGAATTCGCTGGTTTGGTAAATTCCTAGATGATGCTCGTCCTCCGAGCCATCTCTGAGCAGAGGCCTAGCTCAGTCAGGGGCGCAGCTTTAGAGGAGGGAGTGTTTTGGGTGTTACATCCCCCTTATAAATGCATTTTCAGATAAATAGTTGGGTACAGCTGCTTTCAGTCAGGTAGGGTGAACTTTCTTTCAGATTACACTAGAACTTTTTTGTACACACACAGACAGAAAAAGCACACACTCTCTCTCTGTTTTGAAAGTCATCAAAACTGTTGGTTATTTGACCAAATCTTGTGTTTTCTCTCTTAGCACCCCTACCAATCCTCATTCCTCTCCCTTTCCATTGCCCCTGAGGCCCCTCTTGTCGTATAATGTGTTTTAACATTATATGCCAGTGTGATTGAAGGAAAATCTGAAGCTCACGCCCCCCCCCATCTGACTGACCAACCTATGCCTCTGAGCTCAGTAAGATTTGGGGGTGTGAACCTCTATTTCATTAACATGCTGAAATGCCTTGCCATGGTACATCAGATTGTATCACTGCATGGAGAAATGTTTTTGGGAAACATTCATGGCTCGCGCCCAGTGATCATGCCAATAGTGCACCAAGAGTCAAGCCAGTAGTCATGTGAACCCTAAACGTGGCTTAGATTCTTCTCATAGATGGGACAACATTATATTCTTTTAAATCAAACATGAGAGATGCTTTCACAGCGCAGATCTTGAATTCAAGCATTTAAACGCACGCGGATATGTGATAATAAAGAAAAAGGAGGCTCTGGGAAATAGAGATGGATCGATAAAGTTTTATTGCACAATTTATTAAAATCATTGCAATCATGCAAGGTTAAGATGGGTGTGAAGTGCCTTATTTCCAGAGTTATAAAAAGATATATCGCAGTTTATCATACTATTGTTCTGGGGATTAAATAATTTAGACACCACTTTATCAGCTACATAAACATAGGGATTAACACCATTTACGCAGCATTTTGAATGATAGTTCTGTATGATTATTCGAGTCCAAGACAGCTTTCACTGCAGACAGGAATCACTGCAATCATGCGAGGCTAAAATCGGAATAAAGTGCATTATTTCCAGAGCTATACAAAGATCTATAACAGTTTATCATCCTAATTTTCTGGAGATTAAAACATTTAGATACCACTTTGTCAGGTACATGAACATAAGGATTAAAACCATTTACACAGCATCCTGGATTATAGTTCTGTATGATTGTAAGAGTCCAAGACAGGGAAATAAAATATGTGCCTAGGATCACACTATGTGGATAAGTAGAGGAGCTGGTATTGATTCCAGGTAATCTAGTTTAACATTTTCAAATCCAGCCACCAAATGAGTCTCTTTCTCTCTCTCCTTCTCTCTCTCTCTCTATCTCTCTCTATTTCTCACCCTCCCTCCCCCCAGCTACATCAAGGTTCACTGTTTAGTCTTTCATTCTTGGCTCACAATGAGAAAAACTGACACAGAGTCAGCAGACCTGACCCAGGGACCCCAGACACAACCACCAAGCCAGGAATATATTTATTTGGAGGTTGTTACACCCCAAACACCCCCTGAAACTACGCCCCTGTCTGAAATCTGTAAAGGACTTATCATTTCAGTTTCAGAGAGAAGCTCGAGTGAGCATGCGCATTATTGTACACATCCTGCTTATACTCATCCCCCGTCTCCTTCAAGCCGGCAGGGCATCATGTTAGACCTGGAGGGTAAAGAAGAGGAGGGTCATGCATGAAATAAACGAAAGAGAGTCCAGTGACCCCCCACTAGTCAGTCAGCAGATGCAAAGCACAGGATGTAGTGCTACAACAGTAACATCCTCCCAAGAGGTGGGACCGGCTCACGCCTTGCAAACGAGACATCTTCCACTTACAGTCCTTGGCCGAGTCAAATAGCGGACCACTCTACCAACTGAGAATTGGAGATGGCGCGGGGCACCTTATGAAGAGGAACGGAAAGGTGGAGGTAGACCTCACAGACCAAGGCCCAAGAAAAGAGCAGTGGAGGCAACTGCGGAGGCAAGGGGGCAGAAGGGAAGCCATGACCGAAGGGTTCAGGCAGGGTTGGAGAGACTGCACTGGTCTTCACCTGCAACAGGTGGCATTGGAAGGGGCAGATCACAGGGCCTCATTGAAATTGAACGAGAAGGTAAATGGGAAAGAGCGCATTTGGGGTCAGCATGGGGTGGACCAGCATCTAGAGGGGCACGAGCAGCAAAAGACAGACTAAAGGGAAGAGAGCACATGAGAGCTGGAGAGGGGATGGAACAAACAAGGCTCATAGGGTTCAGAGGACTGCCAGGCCAGAGGGGTCTACACCTAACAGGGCCTGGCAGGAAAACAGCTCAACAAAGCAGTGTCAGATCTGTAGGTTGGTGAGGAGTATGGCACCTGGAGGGGTGCCAATGGGAAGGCACAGCCTGCAGGATGGTAGGAGTGGGGGGTTGAGGAAAGCAAATCAAGTGGCAGGGAGGCATCCAAAAGACATGGCATGAATGAAAAAGAGTGAACTGTGCGCAGAGGTGCAGGTGGTGACTGGGCAGGAGAAGGTACAACAAAATGTCAGCTGGCTCAGGAAGGAGCTGCAGGTGGGTGCAGAGGGGTAAAGCCGAGGAGTTGACGCCCCATAGGGCTAGGCATGATGAGGCAAGGGGTATAAGAGACATGGGGCAAGATGCAAAAGGTGCAAGCGTGAGGTACAAGGGGAAGAGCCTTCCAAGGCGCTTAGGGTTGATGCAATACGCCAGTTCTCCAATCCCAAGAATGAAGGCAAAGGATGCGCAAGCATTGAAAAGCAGGCGCACCATGGTTGTGGTAGAATGTGTGCACCATATAGTTAAGGGTTAATGACTGAGTGTCTCCTAGGAGCAGAGGCCAGAAAATCCAACCAGGACCAAGCTCCTTCTTGATCTCTGATCTCCTGACCTTCACCCCTCACCTGCAATCTTGAGATCTCCCAGAAGCATCAAGCACCAGCAAGACCCTCTTCCCAACACCACTCTAGCAAATCCTCTAACGGGAAGCATGTACCTAGTGCCCAAATGTAGACATGTACTAGATGTCCAACCAAACAGTCCCTCCAGGAAGATTAAATCACTCAAGGCCGAGCCTACACCCATCCACTTGAATACCCAGCCTGGTCCCACCATCATGAGTCAAGAACCTCTTGAACATCTCTGCACCCAGCTGTTTAAAAGTCACTGCTCTGCCACTCGTGTGGCAACTGTATGTTCATCAAATCTCCCGCTCACCATGTGGCACACGTGACTCCCCGGGCCTCGTGTTTTGCGTCCACAAATCTTTTTAGTGAAAGTATCAGTAATTCCTGTTGTTTCAATGCTTGTGTGCCTGCATGTGTGTTACTGTGTGCCAACTGCCAGGGACTGTGTGAGTGCGTGCATGAGTGTGTGACTGTGTGTAAGAGAGATGGAGAAACGGAGCAGTTATGTTTATTTAGTACATCTGACATTTCTGTGGCTCACAAGAAGGCCCTGGCCTGTGCAGGATTGTGGGAGTCCTCGTGTGAGTGTCAAGGTGGGGGTTGTGTTTGGATGGCTGAGTTATTGAGGTGCACCTCCACCACCCCGGAAACACGTACCGACTCTGAGCTCATGCTACTTTAATGCCCAAAGACATTTTATGACTTTCTCACAATATCTTTCTGACGACAAAAGCAGCTTTATTAGGGGTGGGCGGAACCCCCCCAAATTGGGGGAACTCTGCAGAATCTCACAGAGTTTTTATATAACTGCAGGATTCCGCGAAGTTCAACTCCGTGAGTACCACCTACCCCTAGATATCATACCAAAAATATTGTGGTACCATAACATCATGGACAAAATATTGACAAGCAAAACATGAATGCACATAGGTATAGATGGACTATTCTTAATTCCACATCTAGGTACCTTGAAGATTTATATTGCCAAGGTACACATATGTGGCGGTAAGTGAAGCAGAAATATACAGGCACATGCATCAAAGGAAAAACCGGTCGCAAACGGGCAGATTCTCCGAATCTGCCCCTTTGCGACCGGTATTTTTGCATTTGGGATGCATCATCCCAAATGCAAAAATCGCAATGTAAGGAATCTCTAAATTGCGATTACTTAAATTGTGATTGCATTTATGGAATCCCAAATTGAGATTCCTTAAATGCAATGCATTAAAGTAAAAAAATTAGCGTTTCGCTAATAGGGGGAGCAAATTACCATGAAGTTGAACTTCATGGTAATTTGCAAAAACTTTGAGAAATGCACTTTTGTGCATTTTTCAAAGTTTCATGTTGCGCACACACATGCCCTTAGGGCATGTGTGTGTGCAACATATGTGCACAGATGAATTTCAGGGGTGCAATAGGGTGTCATTTTGACACCCTTGCACCCTTGAAATTGCATGAGCAATTTGCGAGTACCAACTGGTACTCGCTAATTGCTCATGCAATCTCCAATTCATTCCTATGGGCCTGGAGGCCCATAGGAATGAATGGGACGGCGTTCCTTAATTGCGACTCACGGATCTCTGACATATTATCGACAGACACATTATCGAACTACACAAATATCGCAACAAATATATCGACATCAAAAATATCGACATTGTATACTTATTTAAAAAACTACACTAATATCGACACTACAATATCGTAATACAATTATATCGATCACACAAATATCGCACACATTAATATCGAAATACTAAATATCGACATAAGTTAATAAATATGACACATGTCACAAATATCGATAACCAAAATATAGACATCAATAATATCGTTTTTTTAAATATATCGACAATTCTAATACTAATAAAACCAATACTTTCAACAACATAAAGACAATATTTTACCAAAACATACATTTTCAAATGAGATTCTACTTAAACATAAACATAACATTTATAGCGATCTCTATATTTAACAACATAATAAAAAAAAACTAAAATAATTATCACATTGGCATTTCGAACACATTTAAATAAAATTAGTACACATTATAAACAATCTTTTTATATATAAAAATTTAAAACTCTCCTCCTTTAAAACTAAATATACTCTTACTTAGCATTTTCCATAAAAGGAAACCAATTAACTAAAAAAAATTCAAACCATCCAATAGAAAGGCCACATACAGAAAACAACCAATAACATTCAAGAAACAATTTGAAACCACTATATAAACCAATTAAAACAAGTGTTCCACGGTGCCTTAAACCAAAGCATTGAACGAAGAAGAAGCTCTACTAAACAGAAGAAACCTACATCCTATTACTATTCTAAAAACGTAAGTAAATATTCTTTTCTAACTAAACTGCCAAATTAAACTAAAACACTAATTTATCTTTACTCAAATAAATAACTAACTTATATATTCCATCTCTTTATGTTTCCACTACAGATATTACTCCAAACAGCTAAAGAAAATATTGAAGATTGCCAGAAAAGACTCACTAAAAAGTAAGTATACTATCAAAATACTTTATAAAATATTAATTAAATCCTACTCAAACCCCAAAACATCCTAAACCCCTAAACAAATCCATGTTCTCTTTTTTAAATTGTAAAAAACCTGTATAAATTAACACCTATAGTCTATACCACTGGGCATGAGGGTAGGCTCTGTTTGCTTAGTGAGAGGTTAGGCTACTGCATCTTATTTATTAGGCAGGAGGGGCACATAGTAAGAGGGGTAGGAGACGGGGGTACATTGACATGTGGTGGGGGAGGGGGGGTAGAGAACTGGGTGGAAAGGTTGTTCATTCTCCTGAATAATTGGTCTTGATGATAAATGTGTGGTACTTCCGGGACAGATGAAGGTGGGAGAATGTTTTTTGAATTGGTAATTTGTAAAACAATAAAATAAGTTTCTTCAATAAAAATATAGTCTATACCAAACAGCAATACCACCCCACTTAAAAAACTAAACCAACCACAACAATAAATGTTCTTTAACTTTCAGAGACTAAATCAACTAAACAACATTTTTGCGACAAACAACATCTTCATTCAAATACAACAAAAAAGACTTGGTAAGTATATATAAAAAAAATGCTTTTTTGCTAATTTCATATAAAGATATAAAGTACTATAGCATATATTTTCATATACATTTTTTCCAGAATTGTAACACATCACGATGACAGAAGAAGCCCAATTTATAACTTCGCAGAAAGGAAAATTCCTATTGTGTTACATGGGTTACACATACACCCAAGAAAAGCAGACGGACCGAAAAGTGAACTGGAAGTGTACTAAATATTATTCTAACAAATGCTACGGCCGAGCAACAACAAGAGAAACAACTGTACTATATACAAGAGAGCATAACCATCCACCCAATCTCTCTGAAATAGAAGTCAGATCAACTCTTGAAAATATCAAAGAATTAAGCACAGGTTCACAAACTGCTACAAGTGTAATCCTAAAAGAACTATTACCTAGAGTGCCCAAAGAAGCAAGAGGCCAATTACCATCAATTGCTTCTATAAAAAGAACTATTGCTAGGACCAAAAAAGCAACCACGACAACTATACCATCCCCTAAAACTTTTCAAGAGATCATCATTCCACCAGAATTAAGTATCACCCACAATAATGAACCTTTTATTTTTTTTGATAACAAAAGCCCAGAAAAAAGAATCATAATGTTTGCTACTGCAAACAATATAACTAAACTGCAACAATGCCAAACATGGATGATGGATGGCACCTTTACAATATGCCCAAAACCATTCTATCAGCTTTACACAATACACGGTCAATATCACAACACTTCCATACCTTTAATTTATGCACTATTACCTAACAAACAAAACACAACATATAATGAAATGCTAGGAAAAGTAAAACAAGAACCTAATGATTTTTACCCTCAAACAATTATCATAGACTTTGAGCAAGCCATGATAAATTCCATTCTAAAACTGTACCCCCATACAGCTATCCAAGGATGTTACTTCCATCTTAACCAATGTATATGGAGACATTTACAAAAATCTTCACTAAGTGTAGAATACGCCACTAACATAAGTTTTGCACATCAAATAAAACTTCTAACAGCCCTAGCTTATGTACCAACCACAGATGTTGCAGAACATTACAATCTTTTATTAGAAAGTCCATTCTACAAACAAAATGAAGTAAAGTTATCTCCCCTGTTAGATTATTTTGAGGATACCTGGGTGGGGAGACTGCACAGATCAGGCCATAGACGTCAGCCCAAGTTCCAAATACCTTGGTGGAATGTATATGTAAGTACACTCAACCAACAAGCCAAAACTAACAACGCCGTCGAGGGCTGGCATAATGCATTCCTAACTTCTAGTGGGAGAACAACTCCAACACTACAAAACTACTAATTGCCATACAAAAGGAACAAAGTTTCCAAGAATTAAGAATGCAACAATCTGTCCTACAATTAAAACCAAAACAGTCTAGACAAACTACTCAAATGTATAATTACCTACAACAACAGGTACAGCTATACCCATCCACAAGAGGACTTGAGTACTTAAATATAATAGCTCAAACTCTCTTCTAAACCCTTTTCTAAATATTAACCCACAATTCTACTAAAACAACTATCACAACATAAATAATCCACTTTATTATATCACATATTTAATTATGTGGTCTAAAATATATACATGAATTATATGGACATATATTTAGACAACATAATTAAACAAACCAAGTACACAACAACAATATTAAATATATAAGGTTTCGCCACCAACAATAAAAATATTTAAATGAACTTACCTGTGTAGTATCTCCAATGGGATAATAACATTCCTTCCAAATAAATCCAGGGAGTTCAAAATCCATAGTTATCCAAAAAATGACTATCCATTAACCATAAAAATCCCGAAAAATATAAAAAAGGTAAATAACCGCTCCTGGAAACCCGAACAATAAAGGAAGTGTTAAATAAACATTAGTAAACACAACTAATACACACTTCCTTTAAAAAATAAGGTGTTTGAAACCGACGAAAATATCTTCTCCGTAAAACCTACAAAACAGAAACAAACATTCCCACCCACCTACAAACACATAAAACGCATGTACAAACCTCACTACAAACGTTATTCAAACACTATAAAACTTTAACACACCGAAATACCAAAACACTAACAAAGCCACAAACACGGAACACAACGTTAATTATAAAACCGTATACAAACTATTACTAACACCCTAACTTCTAAAACATCAATCAATACACACTTATTACAACATAACTACTTCCACAAAACACTTAAAACTATTTAATAATAAAGCAAATAACTCTTACCTTCTCAAACGCGAAACAGCTCCGAACCGCGACCTGGATTGGACCAAAATAACCCAAAACAACAGAGAGCGGTTACAAAATAAAAGAACCAAACAAACATAGGAAGTTTGAAAATTAAACAGCACGGTTTTAGGTGAATGCTCAGCCTGGACTTCTCACTTTATCAGTAACGATAATATTGCCCACCTCAAATGGTCAGCTGCTCAAATGACCACCAAGACAACAATTATCCACAAGTATGAGAGGCAACATATTGGAAGAAATGTAAATTAATGTCAAAATAAACTTTTGTGTTTCGAATCCACACAGTAGTTGAGTATTTCCTTGAATTCCTTTATTCCAAGATTTAGTGAGACCAGATCCGCAGCCAATGCATTTCGGACAAACATGGGATTTTCAAGGCGAGTTTCAACAATAAGAAATATTTACACGTCAAAACGGGGGGTAGTATGACGAAATCGGCAGGACCCAGAGTTCAATCTAGGTAATAGGTCGATAGCTTTAGACAGTTCGTATGGTATATATCAGACATGTTTATTGCAATGATGTAATTATTAAAATATGCGTAATAATAAACAAAATTTTCTCTCGAATGAATATACATTCCAACAACTATAAAATAAATATTATTTTCCTATCTACTATTTAATTTAAAAATAATTTGGAATTTGCATTCTGATATAACTTCTATGTTTTATCCAACCCAAACTAAAATCTACAGATTTTTTGTCAATTAAATCCAATAAATTTAACTATTCTTATTCAACTCTATAATTAATTCTAATATTTGCTATTTACCAAACTTAATTAACATACTACTCCCACTACATACAGAACTTAATTAATTTACTATTCTCACTCCAACCTATATTTAATTAGGGTAGGTGCTGGACACTGAACTAAATTAATTTACTATTCCCACTCCACTCTATATTTAATTAAGATAAGTGCTGGACACTGAACTTAATTAATTTACTATTCTCACTCCAACCTATATTTAATTAGGGTAGGTGCTGGACACTGAACTAAATTAATTTACTATTCCCACTCCAGTCTATATTAAATTAAAATAAGTGCTGGACACTGAACTTAATTAATTTACTATTCTCACTCCAACCTATATTTAATTAGAGTATGTGCTGGACACTGAACTGAATTCATTTACTATTCCCACTCCAATCTATATTTAATTAAGATAAGTGCTGGACACTGAACTTAATTAATTTACTATTCTCACTCCAAACTATATTAAATTACAGTAGGTGCTGGACAATGAACTAAATTAATTTACTATTCCCACTCCACTCTATATTTAATTAAGATAAGTGCTGGACACTGAACTTAATTAATTTACTATTCTCACTCCAACCTATATTAAATTAGGGTAGGTGCTGGACACTGAACTAAATTAATTTACTATTCCCACTCCAGTCTATATTAAATTAAAATAAGTGCTGGACACTGAACTTTATTAATTTACTATTCCCACTCCAATCTATATTTAATTAAGATAAGTGCTGGACACTGAACTTAATTAATTTACTATTCTCACTCCAAACTATATTAAATTACAGTAGGTGCTGGACAATGAACTAAATTAATTTACTATTCCCACTCCACTCTATATTTAATTAAGATAAGTGCTGGACACTGAACTTAATTAATTTACTATTCTCACTCCAACCTATATTAAATTAGGGTAGGTGCTGGACACTGAACTAAATTAATTTACTATTCCCACTCCAGTCTATATTAAATTAAAATAAGTGCTGGACACTGAACTTAATTAATTTACTATTCTCACTCCAATCTATATTTAATTAAGATAAGTGCTGGACACTGAACTTATTAATTTACTATTCTCAATCCAAACTATATTAAATTACAGTAGGTGCTGGACAATGAACTTAATTAATTTAATATTCCCACTCCACTCTATATTTAATTAAGATAAGTGCTGGACACTGAACTTAATTAATTTACTATTCTCACTCCAACCTATATTAAATTAGGGTAGGTGCTGGACACTGAACTAAATTAATTTACTATTCCCACTCCAGTCTATATTAAATTAAAATAAGTGCTGGACACTGAACTTAATTAATTTACTATTCTCACTCCAACCTATATTTAATTAGGGTAGGTGCTGGACACTGAACTAAATTAATTTACTATTCCCACTCCACTCTATATTTAATTAAGATAAGTGCTGGACACTGAACTTAATTAATTTACTATTCTCACTCCAACCTATATTTAATTAGGGTAGGTGCTGGACACTGAACTAAATTAATTTACTATTCCCACTCCACTCTATATTTAATTAAGATAAGTGCTGGACACTGAACTTAATTAATTTACTATTCTCACTCGAACCTATATTAAATTAGGGTAGGTGCTGGACACTGAACTAAATTAATTTACTATTCCCACTCCAGTCTATATTAAATTAAAATAAGTGCTGGACACTGAACTTAATTAATTTACTATTCTCACTCCAACCTATATTTAATTAGAGTATGTGCTGGACACGGAACTGAATTCATTTACTATTCCCACTCCAACCTATATTTAATTAAGATAAGTGCTGGACACTGAACTTAATTAATTTACTATTCTCACTCCAAACTATATTAAATTACAGTAGGTGCTGGACAATGAACTTAATTAATTTACTATTCCCACTCCACTCTATATTTAATTAAGATAAGTGCTGGACACTGAACTTAATTAATTTACTATTCTCACTCCAACCTATATTAAATTAGGGTAGGTGCTGGACACTGAACTAAATTAATTTACTATTCCCACTCCAGTCTATATTAAATTAAAATAAGTGCTGGACACTGAACTTAATTAATTTACTATTCTCACTCCAACCTATATTTAATTAGAGTATGTGCTGGACACTGAACTGAATTCATTTACTATTCCCACTCCAATCTATATTTAATTAAGATAAGTGCTGGACACTGAACTTAATGAATTTACTATTCTCACTCCAAACTATATTAAATTACAGTAGGTGCTGGACAATGAACTTAATTAATTTACAATTCCCACTCCACTCTATATTTAATTAAGATAAGTGCTGGACACTGAACTTAATTAATTTACTATTCTCACTCCAACCTATATTAAATTAGGGTAGGTGCTGGACACTGAACTAAATTAATTTACTATTCCCACTCCAGTCTATATTAAATTAAAATAAGTGCTGGACACTGAACTTAATTAATTTACTATTCTCACTCCAACCTATATTTAATTAGAGTATGTGCTGGACACTGAACTGAATTCATTTACTATTCCCACTCTAATCTATATTTAATTAAGATAAGTGCTGGACACTGAACTTAATTAATTTACTATTCTCACTCCAAACTATATTAAATTACAGTAGGTGCTGGACAATGAACTAAATTAATTTACTATTCCCACTCCACTCTATATTTAATTAAGATAAGTGCTGGACACTGAACTTAATTAATTTACTATTCTCACTCCAACCTATATTAAATTAGGGTAGGTGCTGGACACTGAACTAAATTAATTTACTATTCCCACTCCAGTCTATATTAAATTAAAATAAGTGCTGGACACTGAACTTTATTAATTTACTATTCCCACTCCAATCTATATTTAATTAAGATAAGTGCTGGACACTGAACTTAATTAATTTACTATTCTCACTCCAAACTATATTAAATTACAGTAGGTGCTGGACAATGAACTAAATTAATTTACTATTCCCACTCCACTCTATATTTAATTAAGATAAGTGCTGGACACTGAACTTAATTAATTTACTATTCTCACTCCAACCTATATTAAATTAGGGTAGGTGCTGGACACTGAACTAAATTAATTTACTATTCCCACTCCAGTCTATATTAAATTAAAATAAGTGCTGGACACTGAACTTAATTAATTTACTATTCTCACTCCAATCTATATTTAATTAAGATAAGTGCTGGACACTGAATTTATTAATTTACTATTCTCAATCCAAACTATATTAAATTACAGTAGGTGCTGGACAATGAACTTAATTAATTTAATATTCCCACTCCACTCTATATTTAATTAAGATAAGTGCTGGACAATAACCTTAATTAATTTACTATTCTCACTCCAACCTATATTAAATTAGGGTAGGTGCTGGACACTGAACTAAAATAATTTACTATTCCCACTCCATTCTATATTAAATTAAAATAAGTGCTGGACAGTGAACTTAATTAATTTAATACTCTGACTGAAATCTATATTAAATTATGGGATTAGTTAAATTTAAAAATAAATTTACATTTTCTAAATATTAATATTTTTTAAAGTAACAATATATAAACATGTTAAATTAACTTCCCACCCTTATCCCCTATAACCCAACATTCCGCTCCTAGAATTATTTGTAACATTCTAAAAAAAAAAAAAAAATTCTAAATTAATTTGTTAAAAAATTAACAGATATATAAACATTTTTACAACACTTCCCACCCTTATCCCCTATCAACCAACATCCCACTCCGAAATATATTTGTAAAAATCGAAAATTTATTTCCTATTTATAAATATTTTTAATAAAAAATTAACAAATATTTATAAACTTCCCACCCTTATCCCCTATAAAACAACATCCCGCTCCTAAAATTTTATTTAAAATGCAAATTTTAATTTACAATTTCTAAATTTTTTTTTATTTTAAAATAAATAATATATAAACATCTTTAAAACACTTCCCACCCTTATCCCCTATAAACCAACATCCCGCTCCTAAAATTTTATTTAAAATGCAAATTTTTATTTACAATTTCTAAATTTTTTTTTTTTTTTAAATTAAATAATATATACAAATTTTTAAAAAACTTCCCACCCTTATCCCCTATAAACCAACATCCCGCTCCTAAAATTTTATTTAAAATGCAAATTTTAAATTACAATTTCAAATTTTTTTTTTTTTTAATTAAATAATATATAAACATTTTTAAAACACTTCCCACCCTTATCCCCTATAAACCAACATCCCGCTCCTAAAATTTTATTTAAAATGCAAATTTTAAATTACAATTTCAATTTTTTTTTTTTTTTTAATTAAATAATATATAAACATTTTTAAAACACTTCCCACCCTTATCCCCTATAAACCAACATCCCGCTCCTAAAATGATTTCTAAAATTCTAAATTAAATTTACAATTTCTAAATAAATTTCAAAAAAATTCTAACAATATATAAACATTTTTAATACACTTCCCACCCTCATCCCCTATAAACCAACATCCCGCTCCTAAATTTTTTTATAAAAATCTAAATTTAATTTAGAATTTCTAGAAAATTATTTTAAAAAATTTACAAATATATAAAAAAAATTAAAACACTTCCCACCCTTATCCCCTATAAACCAACATCCCGCTCCTAAAATTAAATATACATTTCACATTTTAAATTAAATTTAATAATTAAATTTTACAATATATTACAAAAATAAATTAACTTTTTTAAAACACTCCCCACCCTTATCCCCTATAACCCAACATCCCGCCCCTAAAACAATATAAATATTTCTCATATTACACAATAACGATATTTTCACATGTCGATATTATTACGAACGATATTACTTACATCGACATATAAGTAAAAAAAAAAAAACGATATTTTTCACATCGATATTAGCTATTTCGATATTTTGGACATTCGATATTTTTGACTCGATATTTATGTCCCTCGATATTAAAAAGTCGATATATAGACTGCTCACCTGCGACTCACAATTTGCGAGTCGCAATTAAGGAATGTGTAGGAATCGCTATTTTTATAGCTATTCCTACATGCATAGACTTTTGCAATTCCTTAATTGCGATTCCTTAATAATCGCAATTAAGGAATCGCAAAAGCCTACGTTGATGCATGTGCCAGCAAGTTATCTATATATTCATGCAATGTCAACATTTTGGTCGTGATTATTTTCCCATGTTATTGTAGCACAATATTTCTATTTAGTTGTAATACCCCAACAATCCATCACTTCACATCACACCTACCGATGCTCATATTCTACAGGATACAAAGAAGAAAACATCCACTGGTTCTTGGAAGATGAGCCCCTGTGCTCCTCCATGCGTATCACTTCACATAACACCTGATCATACTCATACTCAGCTTGTCCGTGTTCTACCCATGAAGGCAGGCCACCGTGCTCCTACGTACATCATACTTTAAGTAACACCCAATCATATTTTACTCAAGTAAGTCTTGCACCACCAATGAATACTGACCTATGTGCTTCTACCTGTGCATCACTTCACATAGCACCCGATCATGTTCAATCCTGAACTAGTCCATGAACCACCAATGAAGACCAACCACTGTGCGCCTACATAAGCATCACTTCACATAAAATGTGATCATCCTTAGGTTCAGCTAATCAATGAACCTGTTGGGAGTAAGAGAATTATGACTTGGGGACCCCACTTCTGGGCTTGGTTGCCATAAAATATGGTCGAGAAAGTCAAGAAGGTTTTGGGGGGCTGGTCTATAGCCACTAAAGGCATCAGGGCCATCACACTTGTGGAGGTCAAGGGGAGGGACTTTCCAGGTTATGAGTGGCAGCAGGGCTTTATAGGCAAACCATTTCCCTTTCGAAGGTGCCTATGAACTGTGAAGTTGTATTGGCTCCTTCGGTTTCACTCCGTTCTTTTACTGTAGTTGCGTCCCTCACCTTTGTTGTTTTGTTACCTTCTCAGTCCCCTTGGTACCGATCATCTTGCCTTGCCCTCTGGATTATGATTTGGTATCGTTTGTTGACTGGTTGACTGCACTCTGACTTGCCTCTTGGATTACGATTTGGTCGTTTTGGCTTAACCCTGTCTTGCATCAGTATTACGTATTGGTGTTGGTTGCTTGGCTTGCTCTCCCCTTTGCTCCCTGAATTCCAGGATCGCGATCAACCTGGGAATCCACTGATGTTGTTATTGGCTTCCTTTGTTTGTGGCTTAGGTTCCCTGCCGCCTGCCATCACTAAGCTGGTAAGCATATTCACCAATTTCGTTCTTTCTCAATGTTTATGCAACATAGAAAAACTTTGTTTGTTTTATTTACCTCAATTACAGTGGTGGCCGTCACAGATCTGCGGCAGCAGGGTAAGGGGCATGGGGGTAAGTGGGTGTAAAAAAAGAAACCTCATCGCCGCTCTATCCCACGTTGCCTCTCCTCCGCGTCCGTCGAACAGGAAGCAGCCGGGCTCCCCTGAGCCAATCACAATGCTGCAGTGTTGTGATGCAGCGTTGTCATTGGTCTGAACACTGTAGTTTGGCACTGAGACATGGACAGGGAGCCTGGAGTACAAACTAAGTGAGCATGACTACTTGGCCGGCTCGAGAAGGCAGGCCAAAGTGTCATGCGCACTTCAGTGTGCCCACCACTCCTGCCCTGCCTGCTCCGTGAGCAGAGCAGCCATGCCCTGCCCCGCCAGCAAAGCTGCCACGGCAGGAACAAGTAAAATGATAATAACATCAAGTTATTCTCATTTTATTTTTCCTTTCTTTCACTGCTGCGAAGCACTGAGTGGGGCAACGCTCCTCCGCCTTACTGGAGGAGCCGCCACTGCTCAAATATGCATTTTGCATTCATCTGTGAACAGACATCATGGATCTCCTGAAGTCCACAAGGTGTGTATTTGATGAGACGAGGCAATCCCAGCGGTCTCTTCTCTCTCAACCGATTCCCATTTCCTTGCTGGGTGTAGTTCTGCCTTTCCTACTCGGTCACGCATGGCCGAGTTAGACTCTGGGGAGTGGGCAGATTGTCTTCAGACTCTGTTGCTCACTCCTGGTGTATTCTCTGACATGCGCTCTGAATCTAGTCCACGGCAACTCATGACACAGGCCATCTCTGATATTCAGGAGGATTACTAAAAATGGGCTGTAATGAGCAAACCCATTTACTCAACCATTTGAACCAATTTTCTGCTATGGTGGAAGCATAAAGAACCCAGTGATCCTTTTCCCAGCTCTTACAGTTCCTATCCTACCATACAGTCACCAGTAGGCCTGGTGTCCTCCCACTTTGGGAATTACAATTTGGCACAGCCTGACAGATTAGACCCCCATTTCCACTGGTCCTTTTTTGGCTCAAAGTAATCTACATTCCCTAACCCGGCCAACACAATTTGTGACAGATTCTGCTATGGTGGCTTTTGTTTTGTCTTATGTCTCCAAGAATGCTTTAATTTGGGTTACCCCTTTAAATGTCAATAAGAGTCATTGGCTTCAGCAATATGCACATTTCTTTGAGCAATGTAAAGCGTAACCACTTTGGTCAGAGAGAAATGGCACAAGCAGCACACTCTTGTCGCGATTTGCACCTCACATGGCCAGGGCGCGGCGCGCTACACACATTACACCCCCAGTGCCTCTTCCATCCAGCGCACGGCACGGTATGTCTGGCGCGTGAAGGGAGGTAGCGACCTGTGCAAAAGACCAGGACTACACCTCCCGTCATGCCTGCGGCCGGCGACCCGGAAGTGGTTCCCGGCAGTTCCACCAGCATCACGATAAAGCCCTCCCCTTTGCCAAGAATCGGGGCTTGACAATCCGGATGTTAGCTACAGTCACGGATGGTGTTCCCCGCGGGATACCTCTCTTCACGACGGAGCCTGGAGTTTCCAGCCGTTTTGGCAGACATCCCTGAAGTTGACAGCCCCGAGGCGGTATTGAGGACTCGGCTGCCTATCTGTTCCCGAAGCGAGTCGCTCGTAGCACCGCCAACCGACGTCTCTCCTCAGACTCCGGAAGCGTGAGTAGCAAACCCTCCCTTGACGAGGATTTCCCGTTTGCTCATTCTGACCTACTTCTTGCGCGTAGACAGTATTCAGTGCCAGGACATGCGCACAAACTGCTGCAACATCGGACGCTTTGATTTTGCCTGAAGCCGAGCGCTAGGGACGCTCTTCGAAGCTCTTTGCACGCGGCCCGGCTCTCGCTAAGCCCGTCATCTGGTTGGGAGCTTTTGTGACATTGGCAAACGCCCTATCTGTGATCAAACGGAGAGGAGAAGAAGAGTGTCTCCTACTCTAGACACCGCGTCCTGCTCTCAGGACCCTTTACTTAGTATCAGAACCAAGCTAGCTGCTAATCTCCCTTGTAAGTATCCGGTGAGGCTGGGTGAAGGCTGTAGTCCAGAGTGCCTGAGTGCGTGGAGGGTGGGAGGTGCTTACTTACTCTCTGCTTCTTATGTTCCCTCTGTAGTTTACCTTGGGAGAGTGCATTGGCCATAGCCCTGACCCACTACCAGCGCAGGACCAGAGCCACACCACGGCAGAGCAGCATTTTCTTATTTTATCCACTTCCCTTTTCCCCGGGGGGCTTTCTCGAGCAGTAGCGTTTCCATCCCTCGGCGAAAGTCTGCGCCTCAGGGTCGAGGGGGGATCAGCTGCGCTCCATCGCTCCCGGCGGCTTCCTTCCGAGGTTAGTGACAATTCCTTGCTCCTAGTCACTAACGCCACGACAGATTGTCAAGCCCACGGAATCAGCTGGCCTGAGCGATGGACACCGCAGCGGTCCTGTCCACACTGCTGGAGAGCATCAATACTCTCCAGCAGGAAGTGCAGACCTCCCGTAGAGAGACCCAGGAGCTCAGGAACGAAATGGGAACCCTACGTAGGGAAGTTGCTGGACTCTCAAGAACTAGCACCCCTGTGATGACTGGGAGGGGCCCCTATATTAAAGACTGGACATTACCACCTCCCGTTACATCCCTAGGCGAAGGGCCCAAGGGAGCCGGTTTCTTTTCGACCCCAACAACCCCTTCGCCAGCCGCGGGGCTTATCCCTACGGTCCATGTTATACAGAACCCTGGCATTCCACTAGCCCCCCCAGAACGATTCTATGGGGATCCGAAAAAATTTGAAACCTTCCTACACCAATGTCGACTCCATTTTCTTTGCAAACCCGCAGTGTTCCAGGAAGAGGCTTCCAAGACTTCCTTTATGATGTCCTACATGGGAGGCAATGCTTCCAACTGGACCATCCCCTTAATGGAAAGGAACGATCCAGTGCTCCATAATTTCCAAGACTTTTGTGGGGAATTGCGAAAACTGTTTGATAGAAAAACCCACATGCTTTCCCTGGATCAGGAACTTATGACACTACGGCAGGGGTCACAGGACCTCCTGACATACATAACCACCTTTAATCGACTCCTAGTGGAAACAACCTGGCCCCAAGAAAAACGTACCTCATTATTCTACCAAGGTCTTCGGGGAGAATTGAAGGACGTTCTTTCCCAAGTCGTCCAGCTGCCGCAAACTTGTGAGGAACTCATTGAGCTAACCGTGCAACTAGATCATCGGTTGCAAGAAAGGAAAGGGGATAAGAGCAGAGGTGAACCCCGTCTTATCTTGCCACGACCACGACCGTCTGTAGACGACCGCTCCAAGGGGATAGACGGATCAGAACCAATGCAAATTGGAGGGCTCCGTGGTCCTCTGACAGCAGAGGAAAAAGAGAAACGACGACAACAAAAACTATGCTTGTACTGTGGAAAAGGGGGACACTTCATACGGGAATGCAGAGCCAGAACTAAAGGCCCAAAGAGGGGATCCAGTCTTAGGACCCAAGCAGTCACTCAACAAGAAGCGGAAAACTACTAAACCCAAGTCAGGACGGGATCTCCGTCTTGGGTTCTGAAACACTCACGATCCCTTTTGTTTTGGCGAACACCATTCAACCCTCTGTGGCCCACCTGAATGTTGACGTCACACTTTGGATAACCTCTGACTCCCCCATCCAAGTGCCCGCCCTGCTCGATTCAGGAGCCACGGGCAACTTCATTGATCAACAATACGCTAGGAACATAGGTGTTCCCTGTGTCCAGAAGACCCCTCCTACCCTGGTAAGGGCAGTAGACGGGAAAGCGCTGACTTCAGGACCTGTTCGATACCAGACCAGACCCCTGGTTATGAAAATCACCGAGGAACATTATGAGACAATCAGTTTTGATCTCATCGACGCCCCGCATTTTCGCTTCATTCTGGGTATGCCCTGGCTGACGTTGCATGACCCCGTGATACAATGGGTGCTTCGTACTATTTCTTTGTCCTCCGAGTTCTGCAGACACCATTGCACGAAGCAATCCATACTCCAGGAACCAGCCATTCATACTCAAGCCGTGTTCCTCGCGTCTGGAGTAGAAGCCATCGGCCTGTGTTGTTCAACCCAGCTGCCGGAATAATACTTGCCCTTTCTGCCGGTCTTTGATAAACACAAGGCGACCCAACTACCACCACATCGGCCATATGATTGCCGTATCGATTTAATGCCTGGTGCTGACATACCCTGTAGTCGGGTGTACGCCCTTACCGAACCCGAAAACCAGTATCTCAAGAAATACTTGGACGAAAACCTAGAGTCTGGCTTTATCCGACACTCATCATCTCCCGCTTCGTCCCCTCTCTTTTTTATCACCAAGAAGGATTGTGACCAGTTGAGGATGTGTATAGATTACAGAGCCCTCAACAAAATCACCATTAAAAACAGATACCCGCTACCCTTGATTCCGGTATTGTTAGATCAAGTAAAAGGGGCTCAGGTCTACACCAAACTGGACCTCCGAGGGGCATATCACTTGGTACGGGTTCGAACCGGAGACGAATGGAAGACCGCCTTTCGAACGAAGTACGGGCTCTTCGAGTACCAAGTGATGCCCTTCGGACTGTGCAATGCCCCAGCAGCGTTTCAGTTTTTTATGGACGAGGTGTTGCGCGGATTGTTGGATTCCATCTGCATCGTCTACATCGACGACATTCTCATTTATTTCGCAAACCTCCGCGATCATATCACCCATGTAAAAACAGTCCTGGAACGCCTGCAAACACATTCCCTCTACGCCAAACTAGAGAAATGCATTTTTCACGCACAGGAAATCGCCTTCTTGGGTTATGTAATCAACGCACAAGGCTTCCAAATGGATTCAGAAAAGGTCTCAGCAATAACGCAATGGAGGGCGCCTTTCAACGTAAAATCCGTGCAGATCTTCCTTGGCTTCGCCAACTATTATCGGCGATTCATCAAAGATTTCTCTAAGATTATCCATCCCATAACCTGTCTCCTCCGAAAGAATGTCCCCTTCTTGTGGAACGACGAGGCGAACCAAGCTTTCGAGGAACTGAAGCACCAATTCACCCACGCCCCCATCTTGCGTCACCCGGATTCTCGCTTGCCCTTCATCCTTGAAAGAGATGCCTCACAACATGCCTTGGGAGGGGTGTTGTCGCAACGGCATCCGACCACCGGGCAAATCCACCCAGTCGCCTTCTATTCTAAAAAACTCACCCCCAGTGAGGTGAACCATTCGATCTCGGACAAAGAACTGTTAGCGATAAAAAGGGCCTGCGAAGAATGGAGGCATTACCTCTTGGGAGCTCATCATACTGTGGAGATCTATACAGATCACAGAAACCTGCTATTCCTTAAAACCGCCAAGGCGCTGACACCACGACAACTTCGGTGGTCTCTTTTCTTTTCGGATTATGACTTTATCATTAAATTTAAGCCAGGTCTCCAGAATGGTAAAGCAGACGCCCTATCGAGAAAAGACGAACCAGCAGAGTCGCTAACAGACGAAACAACGGAAGTTCCTTCCATCTTACCCAGCAATGCCTTTTCTGGAAATACCATTGCGCTGCTGATGTCACCTACCTTTCTTGAAGAAGTTAAGACAGCCATGACCCACCTGGACATCCAACATTGGCTAGACGAAGACCCCGAAAATCGCAGAAATACTAATGCAGGGTTTTAGGTTTTACGGTATGCAATGGCGCCCACAATGTGTACGTAGAAGTTTGGTGTTGAAGAGTAAAACGGTGCAAATAGGACGAGGGGAAAACAAACCCTAAACCCCTCCAGTAGACCGAAGTCTAAAATAGGAAACAACATAGAATGCCCATGCACACGTTACGAGTAAGTACTGTATCAATACAGAAAGTAATGGAAAGAGCAGCAGTATAGACACAAATTACAGAAATCCAACACGTTTCTTTTTTCTTGGTTTAATATGATTCCGTTGCCCAGCCAACACGTGTTTCGTCCGGGTGTAAGACCCACGACTTCTTCAGGGCTACAAAAACACACAAAGATATATTGTAGACATACAACATTTACAGGATGTCTCATATAAACAAGTAGCATAAAAAGCGTCAGACACCGTGACCGACCGCAGGCCCCCAAATTAAAAGGATTTTTGTGACAGATCCAAGGTAAGACCCCAAGAGCAAGGAATATGACATACAGTTTAAGTGTAAGGTTCTTAATTTTAACGGTAGAACCAAAAAAATTACTTATGATAAACAAGTGCATATGAAGGATTTCAGAACTGCTAATTATCAGTGGAAAAGATCTGCATGAGAACACATAGATAGTTACATATCAGTACATGGAGAAATATATCTAAGAATAATTGAGGATCATAAATTGCCAGAAAAAAAAAAAAAAATTCTAAGTTCATTAGTGAAACAAGAGCTTAAATAATCATTCGGATACAGCAAGTTAAAAAACGTCTCATGTCTAAAAGGACAAATCCTAGAAAGTGCATATGGTTCTTAAGGGAAAACGAAAAGGAGAATGGAGGATGAGGAAAAGACAAAAGCATAGAAGTGGACAGATGAAAAAAGTGTGAACACAATCCGATCATAAAGAAGGGAAGTCAAAACGGAATTACTGAATCTTACCATCAGGCGCATCGTGAACAGTAAATGGATCTAGACAATTAGAAGAAAAGTAAAGACCTCAGTGAAGCATAAATACAATATATAGCCTAGAATCTACAGTTGATGCAACGTTGGAAAAACACCGGCTCACCTCTCCGCCGGTTATAATTCCGTCCCGGCTGTGCGGGAAAAAACATGCAATGGTCACTAGTTGGATGAGTTACACAGGGGTGAGTAGCCCAAGTGAATCAGGACCTATAGAAAGAATAACGGTACATGAGTCCTCAGGTCACTTCATTATAACCAAAAAAGCACCTTGCCTTCTACCCTAGTGTCAAACTCTATAAACATGCCAAGAAAAATTAGAAGGGCTCTTGTGACTGCAATTGTTGGTTTAAAATTATAGATGGAGAGCCACGCTATTCCGTGATATTGCAAGGCGTAAGATATGCATGAACAAAAAGAGAGTTGTGATTGTAAAGTCAGTAAATATATCAACATCACGTCGCTAATTGGTAAATTATAGCTAGCGTCGAAACAGACAAGCATAGTCACTGTGGTAATGGTAACAGTAAACCCGTAACAGTATTGTGACTGCAGTTTAAGGTTTATAAATAATTATGGAGAGTCACGCTTATACATAGTAATACAAGACGTGAAAAAATAAGGCGTGGTGATACGCATAAACAACGAAGCCAGTAAAACTATCCACAAACAGAGGTTAAACGCAGCAAATGTAAATCTCGTATTTGTAAAAGGCGTCAAAAAACATACATAATCACTAGGGTAATGGCGTCAATAAATCGGGATCCCGTTGCCGTCATCATTGCTCAATTATCAAGTCAAATGCCACCATCAATCAAACCGACTATGAGATAACAAACTGGGAATATGCCAGAAATCCCAAACATGTAAGATATTCATAAACACCATCCGTGAACAGCCGCTGATTTACCTGTAAGACGAGTGCGTCAGGGAGTGTAGTTGGAGTCCGGTTCGTAAGCAGATCGGAAGTGACATGCCATGCACGTTATAACGTGAAAAGAACATCAGAACAACTAGACCGTGTATAGCGGCTAGCTGAAAGCACCGGAAGTGAGGGAACGGGAGCCACAGTAAGCCTGCCGATACCACAGCGTCGAACGGGAAAGATTATTAATGTTACAAATTCCTAAATATCCATATATTGTGTACGAGAAACAAATATCAGGCTCGTGGCGACAGTACATGTACTCAAAGAGAGACAACAAAAAGACAATTATATTGTCATGTGGTCAGTAATTTAAAAGACCACATCCCCTACTTGTGTATGAACGGATTGTTGCCCGGTGGTGTATACCAGCGGGGAAAAGGAAGGAAAAGACATGGCTTATAGGTATAAGGCCATGTGAGAATTAGTAGAAGAGGAGAGCATAAATTACAAAAGGAGCAGAGGCATAGAAGTTGAAGAGTCAGGCATAATGGAAATTACGAGGCATTTAAGACTCAGATTCATCAATGTACGGGAGAAACAGCGAAAGCCCACAAGGAGGAGCTGGATATAGAGAAATTCAATTACAAAACAAACAGTACCGATTCCAGCATACTGGGTATAGTAAAACAACGATTACTCAGAAGTGCAAGTTTGCAAAAATTCACTAGTTGAGAGAAATACAGATATCTCGAGTAATCTGACGTACGTTAAGAGTAATTAATTACCATCCTCATTGTATTTGATGCATGGATATTAAACATTTAGCATATGGTATTAGTATTACAAAATAGAGCACTTGGACATAGAGCAGATGAAATAAATACGGCCTAGTAGATGGAAATAACCTTAAGCTGAAAGGTGGAAAAGCCAGGCAAAACAGCACATTAATTACCCAAGAAGAATTGCAGCTCTTGGTCTGTATTAAGACCCTGCTCCACCGCATTAAGACGCATGATCCAAGTGGCCTCAGAACGTCGTAATGCTAGTTCTCTATCTCCACCCCTGGGGTGTGGCAGAGTATGTTCGATACCAAAAAACGTAAAACATTTGTACTGGCCCTGTGCAGCACAGCTGTTGGCATGCACAGCCAGAGGGTATCTGCCATCATTCTGTTTAAGTGCCCTTGCATGTTCGCTAATGCGCTCTTTCAGCATCCTGATTGTGCTACCTACATATTGTTTTTTACACATACACATAATTATATATATGACAAAACGAGTAGAGCAATTAATGTTATGTCTGATTGTGTACTCCTTCCCATCTGGTCCAAAGAAAGTTTTCTTGTTTTGAGAAGCCCACCTACACACACCACAGCAACCACATTTGTGAAAACCAAGTGTGCGTTCGGTGAGCCAATCACTTATCTCAGTCTTTCTAGGTATAGTCGGGCTAAGAATGGACCTCAAGGTAGTACCCTTCCTAAAAGTAACTAGGGGTCTATTCGAAGTAAATGTTTCAATGGTCTTATCAGCTCTGAGTGTATTCCAATGTTTATTCATACTTTTGGTCAAAATTTGTGTTTTCTGGTTGTAGTTGGTTATGAGCCTGATGGGTTGCTCATGTTTGTTATCAGTTTTTCTGGTCGTGAGTGTATCTGTTCTAGGCAAACCCAAAATGCGCTTTTCTGCCCTCCGTAGGGTAGTTTGTTGGTATCCACGAAACTTAAATCGGTTCTTCATGGAGTCCAAACAGGAGTGAAATTCTCTATCTTCGCTACAATTCCGTCTGGCTCTCGTAAATTCACCAAAGGGGATGGCCCTAATCTGGTGCTGTGGATGTGCACTGGAGGCATGTAATACTGAATTGCATGCCGTGGGCTTTCGGTGTAGTTTACTATGGAGAACACCATCTGTGATGTATAGTTCGATATCTAAAAAGACTAGATTTGTTCTGCTGTGTTGATGCGTGAATTGAACACCTAGGGTGTTGGAATCAAGATATTGATAGAAGTCATGTAGCATGGTTTCAGTGCCCGACCAAAGTAACAGACAATCATCAATATATCGCCCCCAATAGACGATATACTGACTGAATTGACACCCCTTGTCACCCCACAGCCATTTGGATTCAAAGTACCCCATGAAGAGGTTAGCAAATGACGGTGAAAACTTTGAACCCATGGTAACTCCTCGTATTTGTTTATACCATAGGCCTTCAAATAAAAAACAGTTATTTGTTAGAATGAGTTCAGTCATGGCTACTAGCACTTTAGTGTGTTGCCATTGTGTAGCTGGTAATTTACCAAAATGCCACCTCAGAGCTTCCATCCCTGTATTCGGGTCAATGTTTGTGTAGAGGGAAACTACATCTAAAGACACTAGAATAATATCATCTTGCCATGTTAGGTCAGATAGTAGGCTAAGAATGTGTTTGGTGTCTTTTATATACGCAGGGAGATTCTGAACCAAAGGTTGTAAAAACAAATCAACATATTCCGCAAGTCTTTCAGTCGGACCCCCTATGCCGGAGACAATAGGTCTGCCCGGGGGGAAAGGTAGGTTCTTATGTACTTTGGGAAGAGTATAAAGTACAGGAAATTTGGGTCTATTGACTTTAAGGTACAAGTATTCCTCCTGGCTGAGAAGTCCTTCTCTAAGCCAGACTTGAAGATGTTTATTAATGAGAAATGTGAGGGTACCCATTGGGTTGCCTGTGAGGGATTCGTAGCATGTAACATCATTAAGTTGGCTCTTTATTTCCTTATCGTAATCTTGTTTGTCCATAACTACGATATTCCCTCCCTTGTCAGCCTCCCTGATAATGATGGAGGTGTTAGCAGAGAGGAGTGTCAGTGCCTTACGTTCCCCTACAGTGAGATTAGTATGTGAATAGATTCTACCTGAATTACTCCTAGCCTCGTGTTTGTCAATGTCTTGTGAGACAAGCTTGTGAAAGGTGTCAATAGTATTGCCCCCTGGTAAGACTGGTGTCCATTTGGATTTAGGTTTTAAACCACTGGCTATGGTATAGTCCGTATCAACATTAAGATCTAATAACAAATGGGTTAAATCATCGGGTGACGCTTCCTGATTGGTAATGGAAAGAAGTAATTGGGTATCATATAACTCCTGAATACTGATAATATCAGATGCACCACAGACAGGAATGTTCTTAGTATGTTTATTGCTACTAGGATTAGTTGTAAACATCTTTTTCAATTTTAAATTTATCGTGAACTTAAACAAATCAACTTTCATTTTGCACACATCTCCCCTATCTGTGGGACAGAAGTTTAAACCTTTTTTGAGGAGGGAGATCATGTCATCAGAGAGTGAAAAAGAAGAGAGATTTATAATTTCCACCCCCTTCTCCTGTATGTTGCTCAGTTCCTCTTGTCCCCTGACCTCAGATTCCTTCTGTATTCGTTTGTGCCCTGCCCTCTTGCCTCTCCTGGTTTTCTTATTGTATCTGTAGGGATGGGCTGTATCCTGTTGCCCCTTTTGATACGTTGTACTTCTTGTAAAAAAGAGGAGGAGGCATTACCAATTTTGTCGCTACTAGTACTAGCTGTCGGGTTATCTGATTCCCCATCACTAGAAGCGAAAATCGCCTCACCAGTGAAAACCTGGCGTATCATCACCATACCTTGTATGTTCCCTTGGTTACCCTCCAAAGACAGGTATTGGCCTGGGCCCACGAGGACATCTCGGAGAGCATAAAACCATCGCAACAATAGAAAGATCCTTCTGGTGGCCCACACTGCGTAAAGACACTCGAGACTACCTACGTACTTGTGCGGTGTGTGCGCAAAGCAAGGCAAGCCATTCAAAGCCCACAGGACTCTTACGGCCCATTCCCATTCCTCCACTTCCCTGGCATACAGTCTCCATGGACTTTATAGTGGAGATGCCCCCTTGTGACGGGTACACCACCATTCTCGTGATCATCGACCATCTGACAAAGATGGGCCACTTTGTACCATTGAAAAGACTTCCCACATCCTCCGAGCTAGCGGTCACGTTCCTGCACCATGTTGTGCGCGCCCATGGCATCCCCAGGGTCCTCATCACAGACCGTGGTACTCAGTTCACCTCTCGGTTCTGGACAGCGCTTTGCTCGGCCATGAAGGTAGACGCCCGATTATCCACCAGCTACCACCCTCAAACTAATGGCAAGACGGAACGTTTACACCAATCCTTGGAGCAATACCTTCGTTGCTTCACACTGCAAAACTCCTCTGACTGGTATCCATTGCTTTGGGCAGCAGAATTTGCGTACAACAACGCAGAGCACTCCACCTTATGATGTTCCCCCTTCTTCTGTCTTTTGGGGTTTCATCCGAATATGCTTCCCTTCGATTGGCCCGTAGTTTCCAAACATCCCACGATTCAGGAACATCATACCCATCTTCGGATTGTGTTAAAAGACGCCAAGACACAGCTGCTGAAGGCCCAAAACACTTCGCAGACAAGAAAAGAAACTCTGAACCTGTCTATCAAGTAGGGGACTGGGTGTGGCTCGCCACAAAAAACCTACATCTGAAGGGAGGGGGTAAACTTTCGCCCAAATACATAGGACCCTACAAAGTGGTCGAAATCATTAACCCTGTTGCCCTTAAACTATCACTGCCCCAAACCTGGCATATACATCCAGTATTTCATGTTTCCCTGCTGAAGAATTGTCCTGATTCCATGAGACTTCCCCCTAGGCCAGCCCCTATTGAAATAGAAGGACAGGAAGAGTACGTTGTCCGAGAAGTACTAGACTCCCGGTTAGTCAGAGGGCGGGTGCAGTACCTGATAGATTGGGAGGGATACGGGGTTGAAGACCGTACTTGGGAACCCGCAGGTAATCTCCATTGCCCTCTTCTCGTAGCGCAATTTCACGAGCGGAACCCCGGAAAGCCAGGTCGACCGCCGGGACGGCAGTCCTTGCGAGGGGGCTCTGTCGCGATTTGCACCTCACATGGCCAGGGCGCGGCGCGCTACACACATTACACCCCCAGTGCCTCTTCCATCCAGCGCGCGGCACGGTATGTCTGGCGCTTGAAGGGAGGTCGCGACCTGTGCAAAAGACTGGGACTACGACTCCCGTCATGCCTGCGGCCGGCGACCCGGAAGTGGTTCCCAGGAGTTCCACCAGCATCACGATAAAGCCTTCCCCTTTGCTAAGAATCGGGGCTTGACAATCCGGATGTTAGCTACAGTCGCGGATGGTGTTCCCCGCGGGATACCTCTCTTCACGACGGAGCCTGGAGTTTCCAGCCGTTTTGGCAGACATCCCTGAAGTTGACAGCCCCGAGGCGGTATTGAGTACTCGGCTGCCTATCTGTTCCCGAAGCGAGTCGCTCGTAGCACCGCCAGCCGACGTCTCTCCTCAGACTCCGGAAGTGTGAGTAGCAAACCCTCCCTTGACGAGGATTTCCCGTTTGCTCATTCTGACCTACTTCTTGCGTGTAGACACTATTCAGTGCCAGGACATGCGCACAAACTGCTGCAACCTCGGACGCTTTGATTTTGCCTGAAGCCGAGTGCTAGGGACGCTCTTCGAAGCTCTTTGCACGCGTCCCGGCTCCCGCTAAGCCCGTCATCTGTTTGGGAGCTTTCGTGACATTGGCAAACGCCCTATCTGTGATCAAACGAAGAGGAGAAGAAGAGTGTCTCCTACTCTAGACACCGCGTCCTGCTCTCAGGACCCTTTACTTAGTATCAGAACCAAGCTAGCTGCTAATCTCCCTTGTAAGTATCCGGTGAGGCTGGGTGAAGGCTGTAGTCCAGAGTGCCTGAGTGCGTGGAGGGTGGGAGGTGCTTACTTACTCTCTGCTTCTTATGTTCCCTCTGTAGTTTACCCTGGGAGAGTGCATTGGCCATAGCCCTGACCCACTACCAGCGCAGGACCAGAGCCACACCACGGCAGAGCAGCATTTTCTTATTTTATCCACTTCCCTTTTCCCCGGGGGGCTTTCTTGAGCAGTAGTGTTTCCATCCCTCGGCGAGAGTCTGCGCCTCAGGGTCGAGGGGGGATCAGCTGCGCTCCATCGCTCCCGACGGCTTCCTTCCGAGGTTAGTGACAATTCCTTGCTCCTAGTCACTAACGCCACGACAACTCTGGCTTATTAAACCTATTATTTGGTTCAAAGGATATGTCCATATGACAGCTACTGTACGCATCTAGAATCAGAGGCAGCCTGAATGGATGAGGCTTTCGCAGCTGCCTTTTCCCATTGGTGAAGAGAGGACCATAAGGATGCTATTTCCTTGGCTGCCAATAGAAAAACTACATCAATTGATCCAGTGCTTCAAATTGATCATCAGCAGAAAGAAAGTCATGGCAATAACACATGGACTGGCGTTGAGGTATCCCACTTACTCCTGCTGCCCTGGTATCAACTGTTTGTTCTGAAGAACCTATGCAAATTGGGAATTTACATAAGCCACTCTCTAGAGCAAAATGATTGGAGGATATTAAATGGACTATGCATCTAGTGTGGCAAAGCAGGAGACTTTGTTAAGAAATGACCTCAGCTGCAGGGAAACAAGAACACTTGACCTTAAAGAGCAGTCCAAGGCTGAACAATTCTAATTTTTAAGTGTCTGCTGAAAGTAGAGCAACATTTTTGCTGGAGGTGACATTGGCTGATCCTTCCAGTCAAATGGAGTGTTGGCCATTACACTTAGGGAGTGGCCGACTGTTTTATGGACCTTCAAGTTGCCCGTCTACATAACATTTCCACAAGAAGAAAGGTAAATCCGGAATCAATTAAAGGCATAGATGCAGTAGTGGCCGGTGTTGTGGACAAGTGGTGAGTTGGGTGGGTGGGGGGGGGACATAGGGGTCGTGGGACAGCAAAATAAAAAAATATATATTTAAAAAAATTACCTGCAGCTGGCAGCGTTGCGCTGTTCTGCTCCGCTCCCAGCAGGCAGAGGCTCCCAGACTGCCCTGCGTCCAATCCTGAAGCTGCTCTCATGCATGAGAGCAGTTTCCGGATTGGCCGAGCGCCGTGGATTTGGACTCCCAGGTAGGCTGGGAGCTTGTGCCTGCTCTCTCCAGCCCAGCAGAGCAGCTAGGGTTGGAGAGAGCTTCAATGCGCATGACGGATTGGCTGGCCTGAGACGGGCGGCCAAACCGTCATGTGCACTGACAACAGTGCCCAATACTCCTCCTGTCATCCCCTGGCCCCGTCCCCAAAGACTCGGCAGGAAAGGAAACATAAACCAATAATAAAACGTGTTTATTATGGTTTTATTTTTCCCTTCCTGCTGTTTTTGAGGCAGCTGGTGGGGGGTGGAGGGGTGCAACGCTCCTCCACCATAGCGGAGGGGCTGCCACTTCATAGATGGCTCACTTTTGGCTACAAGAGCAGTATCTCAAAAAACATTGGAACTAGTAATGGGCCCTAGGATATTGTGGGAAGATTTGCTTTAATGTAATCGACACCTCAGTTCTCGCCACCTTGTTTTGGGTGCCTCTTGATTATGGCAACGCAATCCAGAAATTAATTGGAAATGTTCTGAAGTACAATTTGTCTCAGATAATTGTAAAGAGCACTGTTTTCCCTTCTAACAGGAGTTCACTTCTACATCCCTTATCAGAATATTCCGCTCCGAACAGGATTAAATAGAAAAACAATGTTTTTGAAACTTAAGCAGAGTTTCAAGGTGTGCTTAGCGAGAAGGGTGCTGGTTCCTCACATCTGCTTTGGGAATAGGACTGTGCGATTGAGTTAATTACTAATGCTATGATTCCACATGATCTTATAGATCCTCTGACAATTAAAGAAGATGAACATTTAAAGTGAGGTATCAAAGAGAAACTACAACAGGTTTCACGAGACACTCTGGGCCTTATTATGATCTCGGTTTAATTTCCGACCACCACATTACAATGCTGGAGGTCAGAAATTAAACCAGCCGGTCAATAGGGCTGGCTTCCGATGTGCTCAAGGAGCCCGTCGGCCAGTCGGAGGCCGGCCCATAATCCCAAAGGGCGGCCTTTACGCCCTTGGGATTACGTTACTCGGTCTCCGGCAGTCTTTCCATGTTGCCTTTCCAACATGGAAAGCCTGTCGGAGAGCGAGTATGGGGTCCCTGCTTGCTTCTGCAGGCTCCGGGAGAGGGCCGAGGGGGCACCTATGGTGCCCTCCTGTTCTTCACCGCACAGTGTGGCAGGCACGCTGCTCGTGTTTCCCGCCTAATTTTGATCTCACCTGCTGCACTGTTATTAATGCAAATATTGGCCTTTGCATTTGGGTAGAGTGCTCGCAGAAGCTAAATAAACCTTAGAGAAAAAGCGGATATCAAAAGGAAGGCATACAGAACTTCCCATTCAACTAAATCAAACGCCTTTTCTGCGTCTACCATTATGACCGTTGCCTTGGTCTTTTGAGATTAAAGTAGTCCAAGGCTTGAATCAGATAATTTGTATTGGTGGTAATACTCCTGGCCAAGAAAAAAATAGTTTTTATGGATAATTGATTGGGTTACAGATGCTAACCTGTTAGCGATAATGTTGGTAAATAATTTATAGTCACTATTGAGTTGACCTATTGGACAATAAGAATTAATATCTTTATCCGATTTCTTTTAAAGAAACTGACAACAACGGATTCAGTAAATGTGTTAGTTATTCACTGCCCTTGTCGTTGGGCCTTTCCCCTTTCTTTTGCTCCTTTCCACCCATTAATTTTCCCCGAAGTCATGAAGGTCACCTTAGTCCCATCTTTTACATCACTCCTTACAAAATTCTCTACTTCTGTACTTCATCTACAGCACACCAAAACTAACTGTAAATGATACATTCAGTCTCACACATTTACAAAACAACGAAACCTTCTTCTCCAATCATCAAAGATGGGTCTCTGGAAATTGAAGTGGAGGCTACAATCAACTCGAGGATGGTTGAGGGTCATCTGCAATACTTAGTGGCTTAGAAGGGCAAAGCTCAACTATATGGATCCTGGGAACCCCCTACATTTGTTCACTTCCCTACGTAGTGGCTTCTTTCCACCTAAACTTCCTTCACAAAGCAGCACAAAGGAGGGATGAGGGGGCTGATGGAGAGATATATAAGCAGTCTACTTCCATTGGAAAGGTGCCTGGCAAATTTTCATTGTGTAGTGGCACCTTCGCTTTCACTCAGTTAGTTCACCATTGTTGTGTCTCTAACATTTGCTGTCTTGATCCCTTCTCAGTTCCCTCAGTACCCTGACCTTTTTGTCTGGTTTCTGACCCGCTCTCTGGATTATGATTTGGCACTGTTTGTGGACTGGTTGCCTAAACTCTGACTTGCCTCTGGATTATCCATTGGTATAATTTGCTTTGCTTTCTCTCCCTCTTGCTCCCTAAATTTCAGGTTTTCTCTTGATCCAGAATTCCACAGTTGCTGTTATTGGCTTTATAAATGTGTGGCTTAGGTTCCCTGAGGCCTGCCATTATGAAGCTGATAATCCTTCTTGTTCAAAGTATTTCAGTGTTTATGCCTCATAGTAAAAATGTGTTTGTTTTATTTACCTTAAGTATTCATGTGGCATTGACTTTTGAAAATGCTATTGTTAATCCCCTAAAGAACAAAAGTTGTGTGCTTGACAAGGCCTAGCCATTCCAGCTGTCTCTTCTCTCTCTTTCATTTCCAGAACCCTTCCCCTTTCAATGTTTAGCTCTGCTGTTCATGCTTGCTCACAAACTTGCAGAGCTCCTCTGGGGAGTGGGTTATATGTTGTTCAGACTCTGTCAATCAAGACTCGCAACTCCTGACATTACTACCAATGAAGCCAAGCCACTGCACTCCTACCAAGGCATCACTTCACATACTCAGCAAGTTTATGCACTGCAGAAGAAAAACAATCTCTGGCACTTAGAAGATAAGCCTCATTGTTTCTACATACATATCACTTCACTCAACACCTGCTCATGCTTATTGCAAAGTGACACCTTTTAGGGGGTGATCCCAGTTTTTCATTTTTTCTAGACTCCCCTCCTGGTAATTTTGAACTCGTAATACTGGGATACGTTATTTAGTGCCCAGTGTATGTGCTTTGACCCCTAAAACAAAGTCAAAATTGGATTAAAACCCCATTCCACATATTTAGTTTTGCTATAAGGCCATTGTATATGGTGTTAATACTATGTATATGGCATGTGAAACTGAATGTCACATGTGGACTGAAGCATCCATATTATGACCCTGAAAACATGACTCAGGCCTCCTCCGAGGCCTGGTTCCCTGTAGTCAGCAAACTCTCATGTTTGCAGAAAGACCTATAAACATAAACTCTTTCACTGGTCTAAAACCCCCCTTCCAAGCGTTAAACAAGTCACCCCTAAAATTACCTTATGGACGTTAGGGTCCTTAGATTCATGTTAGCATGTACATACAGTGAATAACTCACCAAACGCTATTTTCACTGTTTTGGGTTTAGTTACTCCCAAAGGAAGTACTAGTAAAGCAGATTAAATCATGATTTCTGCATTATCTAGTATGAAGCAGCTACAGTAAAACTTCAAGAACTTTCCCTAACTGTTTTTAAAAATCCAGTTCATTGTTAAAGTAGATTTTTTAGTCAGGAAATATAACTTTCTAAAAATTATACTCAGTTGCCTGAGCCACTATAGGCTAATTAGCCCTAGTCTGCAGCTGCTGCCCTGCCTGCAAAGAGGAGTGAAATTCCTTCCAGGAGCCACACATTAGACAACTTTGATTGACAGGTCAGCCTGAGTGTGCTGTGATGACCGTCTGAGCCCAGCAGAATGTTTCTGTCGGCGCAACAATCTCAAATCCTGCACGAGAGGCCTGTCTGAGGCACATGTACATCTTTTGCACTTTTGAAAAGGATCAAGTAGGCCCCAATCACACTTCTTGTGTATCCCCTGTCTGGTTACTGGTGGCCATGCTTTGTCTTACTAGACCTCTGTCTCATATTTTTTTTGAGGGTCGAGGGCCTGCTTCCAACTGGGTTTTAGTGTTATATGTGGGAAGACAATAGACATTTCCTTAGTACACTCCCTTATACACCTCCAGCTGTCAGACCCCAAGTTTAGTGTTGTGAAGACTTCGGCCATCTTGTATTTGGCCTCAAACACTGCATTCTGGGCCCTTTTGCATAAAGGCAAACAGGAACCACGTGAAAAATAGGTAAGCCGGGACTTGGGACCATTTACTCCATTGGTCAGAGAGCAACTAGGAGTGTCTTAGTGTGTCGCTCATCCACAGGCTGGTGAACCCTGCAACGCTGGACCCTCACCCAGCCTTCCTCAGAACTCTGCTGGACATGTGAAAGGATACCAGACTGATTGAAACTGCTGCACTTGGGATCTGTGACCTGAGAAAAGGATCCGAACAAGTTATAGGCCCTAACTTGAAATCCAAGGACTGAAAGATCTCTGGAGATCATAATGCTGATTTCCTGGGTGGCTGCAGGAACACTGTGAAGACTTTCAATGGACTAGTTGCAACTGGGCTGGAACTTGACTTTGTTGTTCACCTCTGCATGACCCCCGAGAGTCTCTAAGCACCTTCCTGGGGCTTAGAAGCATATTTATTTTATTTATTTATTTATAAGGCGCAACAGTCATCTAGAAGGATATCACGGCGCTGAGAAAGCGTGATCCAATGGAAGGGGGTGATGTGGAGTGGTGCTTGCTGCCCCTATATCTGGCACTTAAGTCTTGGGGAACAAATGGGTTTTCAGCTTCTTTCTAAATGCCAGGTAGTCATCAGTGAGACGTAGATCTAGCAGTAGTTCATTCCATTGAGTTGCGGCCAGATGAGAAAAGGTACAACCTCCTGCCCTTGCTTTCTTGATACTCTTTGTCTTGTCCCACGCCTGTTAGCGTGACCTCAGACACCTTGTAGGGGCATAGAATTGGACTTTGTTCTGGAGAATTCTGGGACCGCATTGATGTAGTGCCTTAAGTGCATGGCTCTTTGACGGACGGGCAGCCAAAGGAGCTATCTCATGCATTCTGATGCTGAACTATATCTATTTTTATTGCACACTAGGTTGGCAGCTGCGTTCTGTATCACCTGAAGGCGTGCGAAGAGATAGTCAGCCATGCCCATGAACAACGCGTTCCCGTAATCCAGATTGCTAATGAGTAGGACTTGTGTGACTGTTCTTCTACATTCTTTAGGAATCCACGGAAAAAGCCTTTTTAGAAGCTTCAGGGTGGCGAAGCTTATTCCACACAGAGCCCGAACATGGTCCTGCATAGTTAGTGTGTTATCAATAAGGATACCCACGTTTTTTGCAACTGGCTTGGGTGCTGAGGCGGCTCCCAATGATTGGGGCCACCAAGATGCATTCCAGATTGAGTGGACTCCTCCAAAGAGCAGGATCTCTGATTTGTCCGCATTCAATTTCAGGCAGTGCTCCGACATCCAGGTCGCCATCTCTGAGAGGCAGTTGTTCAACTTGATCCTGGTGTCCTCATGCCTTTCTTCAAGAGCTATCATCAATTGTGTAACATCCGCATAGGAGCAAATACTGAATCCCCATTTCTCACTGATTCTAGCCAGAGGTGATACATAGGCGTTAAAGAGTGTGGGGCTCAGGGAGGCTGATAGATTTCAGGTTTGAGGAAAAAGCGCCTGTTGGAAAACGAGGCAGCATCTGTAAGGCCTGCACAAATAACATGACTACATTTGTCCTTCACTGGGAACCAAGCACCCAATTGTAGCACCTGACTCTCAGAGGGTAGCGTTGCAGAGCAGTCTGAGGCTTACTCAATGGAGGTGGTGTGGGCTAGTAATCGCCATTTGCAGGTGCGCAAAAATAACACTCAATAATTGATTGTCCAGTCTGTACTTTGCTTTATAAAAGTAAGAGTACATTTATTAAACACACACACTACTCAATACTATGCACCAATTAAAAAATATACATAAGCTGTTGGAATTACTTTGTGACATTGCATAACATCTCCACCCCTCCCGAGGGGTGGTGGGGTCTAGTACCACCACTCCCATGTATGCACATAATCTTGCCCCCAATACAGTTGGTTGAACATAGCCTGGGGCGAGGGCACGGCGCACTAGCACCATCCCAGTGGCGACCCCCACCATTATCTCCACAAGCATTTAAAATAGGTAACCCTGTCTTGGTGACATATAACCCTGATTGAGCATGTCCTACTGACCATAAAGTATGCACCTCTATATCTTAAGGGTAGCAGTCTGGGTTCTTCACCTAAGCGCTGCAGCAAGAATACATGTTTAAGCAACACTATAGAGTGACAGTACTCATCACACTTGTGGATCACTAGAATGCATTGCAATTGTAGCCCCATAAGGCATCACAGGTACAATCATAGGAATACGCACATACAGCCAGACACCCTAGGAGGAATGTCTGGCAACATAAACCCACTTTGCTTATGACATCATCTCACACCAGTACTTCTGAAGTACTGGGAATTTAAAGCTCAGCGGTGCAGGGGAACACACCCTAAGACTTCGGGTTCTTCCTGTTTTTTTTTTTTTTTTTGTCCTCATACGCCACCAAGGTTCTATGTGCGTGATCGATAGGTTAGCAAACAAAATGCTAGCTCAGTCGGCAACTGGAGGGGACCAAACGGTGAGCGAGAGCCTCGTCCCATAGCAGTATAGCTTGACATACCAACGATCAGCATAGCATAACCTTACAGAGGATTTTGGAGATCCACCAAAATACTGAACAGGAGTATCCAGGCATTACTCATACCCAGACATAGTATAGATGGCTTAATCATTGGACCTGGGGAGAAAAAAAAAAAAAACCCCAGACTCTCAATGATCCCATCTCAGGAGGCACCAAAAAGATCTTTTCTCAGGATTCCCTATTCTGACCAAGTCCAGCTTGGAGACTTGCAGAGCAGAAGCAAACCATTCAATAACAGAGGGAGGTGAACAGTCCTTCCACTTCTTACATATCTCCCTTCTAGCAAGCAATATTGCATAGAAGACTAACTTTTTCGCCATATTGGAAACCCCCTCTAGGATTCCAAAGATCACTAACTGAGAATCCAATACTATGTTGAAATCGACAGAAGTTGACAGAATCTTACAAATAGCTTCCCAAAACTGCGACAAAGATGGACACTCGTAAAACATGTGGATGTCCGAGGCAGCCAAGAGACCACATCTAGCACACTTCACCGTGTTCCCTTGAGTAAATTTGGACAGGCGAAGGGGAGAGTAGTACGCTCTGTGGATAGTATAGAGGTGGTTCCTGCGCAACCATGCCGGCTTCACGACATCCCACATCATTCTACATGATTTCCCCCATACTTCTTGCAGGTTGGTATTGCTTATATCTGACCCCCAAAGCTCATCAGGTAGCTGAAATTCCCCGTCTAACTCCTCCAAAATCAAATTGTACCATAAAGAGATCTCTTTCCTGGCAGGGGGTTTGTCGATCAACAAATTTATGAAAGTACTATAGCCACCTAATGGGGGCTTGCTTCTCTGAGAGGGCTGTGCTATATAAGATCTATACCAACTGGACATCTGCAGATATTTTAGCCTAGATAGGCCAGAACCGATCTTCCCCCTCAGGCAGTCCCAAGAAAGCAATTCACCCTCGACAAATAGGTCTCCCCAACACTCCAACCCTGCCTCCCTGATAGGTAATGCAAGCAGATCACACAACCAGGTCGGGGGATCGGGGAGATCCCATAAGGGAGTCCTACTGCCATAATACCCTATTTTAGTGGCTTTTAGAACCTGGGCCCAAGTCCTTGCCATCCCCAGTAGGATCTTCAGCTTAATCTTTTTGAAGTATTTCGGATCTCCAAATTTCAAAAGGAATCCAGACTGACTAACCCCCTCGCCATCTATCAGGGTCGCGTATAGTGTTCCCACACCAGACTCTAATGGCTTTTTTAACAGCATTCTGGCATGGGAAAGCTGGAACGCCCATGCATACAACTGGATGTCCGGAGCAGCCAAGCCCCCCTTTTCCCTACGCCTCCTTATCTTTTTCCACGAGATTCTTGGAAGATGTTTATTCCAAATAAATGTATTAATCTCGGCCTGGAATGTTTTAATAGGGATTGGATCAAAGTACAGGGGAATAGTACTAAATAAAAAGGAAAGCTTTGGCAGAACCGACATCTTGACCAGATTAGACCGCCCCAGTAACGACAGAGGGAGACAAGACCAGGACTGAAGTAACTTACGACAGTCCTTAACTATCTTTGAAAAGTTGGTCTTGACAATCTGGTCTAAATCCTCAACAATATCAAGGCCCAGGTATCTTAACTTCTTTCATGGCTGAATACCGGCAATACTCGGGCTCTGATCCATACTCCAAGTCATCATCTCAGTTTTTGTGGCATTGATCTCATATCCAGATACTTCTCCAAAAGCAGAGGCTAGCTTAAATATTTCTGGAAGAGCCATATGGGCATCGGAAGTATAGATAATGATGTCATCCGCGTACAGGGCCACTTTTCTCTCCCAGCCCCTACACGCAAACTCCTTGATGTTAACATTATCCCTCAGACTTTGGGCAAAGGGTTCAACATACAGATCAAATAGGAGCGGAGAGAGAGGGCAACCCTGCCTTGTTCCTCTCGAGATGTTAAAGGGATCGGACAAACCTCCGTTCACCAATACACAAGCACTTGGGTTCTGATATAAAAGGGCAATTGTACGACGAAACACTGGTCCCACACCAAACTTCGCCAGGGCCTCCGACAGATACGACCAATTCACTCTGTCGAAGGCCTTGGCAGCGTCCAGGGTAAGGACCGCCAAGGGGGACGGCTCCAAAACTGCCAGATCTATTGCCCCAATTAAGTCGTATGTCAGTTCATATAACTGGCGCCCTTTGACAAACCCTTTCTGATCGGGATGTAGGATTTTAGGTGCAACAAGAGCTAGTCTATTTGCCAAAATTGAAGCAAATAGTTTATAATCTGCGTTCAGAATGGAAATAGGCCTATATGAACTACATACCGTTGGTGATTTCCCCGGTTTTAAAATTACAGTGATGGACGCACTGTCCCAGGACTTAGGGGGAGACCCGCCAGCCAATAAGATGTTATTAAATAGTAGAACCAGGAAAGAGACAAGTTCCCGCTCGAGCACCTTATATAATTCAGCCGGGAGGCCGTCTGTACCAGACGCCTTCCCCTTTTTGGCATCATGTAAGGCCTTGATGACTTCCTCCTCCGAGATTTCACCTTCTAATGTTTCGCTCTGCTCAGCAGAAAGTGCTGGAAGGGTGATCTTGTTAAGCCAGTCATTGATGGTATTTAAGCTAATATTCTTGTCTTCACAATAAATATTTTGAAAAAAGTCTCTAAAGGCAGATCTAATGTCATCATCCCGGGAGAGCGGGGAACCATTGACTCTAATCACCTCGATGTTATTCCGTACTTGGTCAGTTTTGGTTTTCCAGGCCAATAGTTTCCCCGCTCCTTCTCCATATTGAAAGTGTGCAAGTTTGCTGGCCTCCCACCTTTCTTGAACCCGCTGATTTAAAATCGAAGCTAGATGGCCCTTTGAAGAAAGTAAACTCTCAGACAAAGAAGAGCGGACCGCTGCTGTGTTATAATTATCCTCTTGATCTAATTGGGTCTGAATCTTAACAATATTTGCTTCGGCTGACATAACAGCCTCCCTATATTCCTTCCTCCTGAAAGCCACTTTATTTGTAATAAGCCCTCTCAGAAATGCTTTCAGAGAGTCCCATACAATTCCGATGTCTGCCGAGTCAACATTTACCCTTAAAAAGAGGCTCACCTCAGACTTAAGAAAAAGAACGTCTTCTGAGTGGGAGAGTAAGGAACGATCGAAGGACCAACTCCTCGCCGGCGCCCTCAATAGTGATGTAAGATCCATAGCTATAGCCGAGTGGTCAGACAAGTGAATTGGAAGGTACTTGATATCTTTAACAAGATCTACTAAGGAATGGCTAATTAGTATAAAATCAATTCTAGATTGATGGTTGTATTTGTGATTTCTATAGGAGACACCCTGTTGTTCCCCTGCCCTTAACCTCCAAATATCTGCATATCCAAACTGCTTCATAGCATTTAACAAAACAGACCTTGATTTAGATGAAATTAGCGATCGACTATTGCAAGATTTATCCAGGGAGGGATTTAGGACAATATTAAAATCACCAGCAAAAACTACAGGTTCTGGAAAGGTCAAGAGGTGAGATAGAATTACCTCTAATGAAGACGGGTCGTCCTGATTGGGACCGTAATACCCCACCAGAGTTATCTGGGTACCCAGGATGGAGAGCGCTGCGATTACCCACCTACCTGCAGGATCGACTTTGAAATCTAATACCCTTGCTCTGAGATACTTTTTAAAAATGATCGATACTCCTCTACAAGTCAAAGACTGTGAAGTAGAAATTGCAAAGTCGATCCACTTATTGCTTTTGACTACTGCGTCCATTTCATCCTGAGTCAAGTGCGTCTCCTGCATTAAAATGACCTGTGCCTCTGAGTCTCTAAGATATTGTAATATTTTCCTAGCCCTGGGTTTAGTACGCAGACCATTCACATTCCATGATAATATCTTTAAATTAGCCAAAGCCATGATGTTAGATAGTTGACACTAAAAATACAAAACCTTGCGTAGGTGCCCTCATTTGTCTGACCTAACTTTATAGCAGAAAACAACATATCTAAGATTTTCATATTCAAAGCAAGAAATAATAGAACACTAAGATGGCACAAGAGGAAATTTTTAATCGTTTTACCCCGTGACCCTCCCAACCCCCCCACCCTCACGCCCCCCACCCCCCCCTGGAGAACCCGTGGTGTATCTAACCGGATCGAATCCAGCAGATGGCACCCCCAACTCAAGCTCCCATGTTTCACACCCACCCCTGAACCGAGTTGCAATCAAAAGAAAGAGTTCAGAGTAACCGTTTATACAAGCGGAAGGTAGTTAGGAAAGTACACAAAGAAATTTCTTGTCCACCCTCTTTTTTTTTTTTTTTGTTTATTGTTTGTTGTTTGTTATTTTTTTTTTTTTCTTTCCTTTCCTTCCTTCCTTCCTTATCATTTCCCTTCCCCTTCTCAAATAACAACATTCAAGTGAGTAAACCTAGGCTTCAAAAATCAAATCCTTCCTTAATTCTAACTTAACCCGTTGTCTTATTGCCTAGTTCTAAGAGGAGCTCATCAGCAGCTTGCACTGTACTAATGTTAGACATTTTGTTGTTAAACATCACCCTCAAGACAGCAGGGAAAACCAACTGGGCGGTGGCTCCCAACTTTCTGAATGCTTCAAGACGCCTTCCAAACTCCCACTGTTTTTGTAACGTAGCCCTGGATAAATCAGACCTAATAAGAAAAGTGAATCCCTTTCCAGGAAGAGATTTTTGCTTCAAGGCTAAATTAAGAATCCGCTCTTTAAGGGCATAGGTGTGGAAGTTGACGAGGATTTTGCGAGGCTTAGCTCTTTGCTGGTTGCGCCTAAATGGGTCCCTATGGACCCTTTGAATATCAACGGCCAGTTCTGCTGATGACTGATCTAGACCCAACGACTCCTTCAATAGCTGCACCACATAAGTTTTAACATCAGCGCCTTCAGAGCCCTCTGGTACATTAAGTATACGGATATTAGATCTTCTGGCATTGTTCTCTAACACCTCCATCCTGTCTAATAGGGTCTGGTCGACCTTCCGCAACTTGACAATCTCCTCCTCAGCCTTATCGAGGTGCGTAGACAACGCAGTGACTGTTTCTTCTAACTCTCCAGTCCTGGAAGTTAAACCGTCGATCTTTTTGTCTAGGGACTCACAATAGTTGCGAATGTCCATCTGGTTAGCGGAGGATTCTTCAAAACCCTTTTTGATATGTTGAGAGAGGGAAGAAAACATTGCTAGTAGGGAGGCAGCGGAAACTGTGCCCTCGGTCTCATGATAAGAAGCGGAGGCTTGTTGTTGTGCCAAATGTGGGGGAACACCCAACCCTACTCTAATTGTGTCAACAGAATCCAGTTCTGCTCCGCCCCCCTGGCATTCACGTATTAATGGTGCAGGCAAGCCTCCAGGCAATGGATTGCCCCTAGATATAACTAACTCCCCTGTAGGTGAGAGGTTCACAGAAGTGGGCAGTGCCTCTGAGTCGTCTCCTAAGGGGGGACAAGGGGCAGAACAGGGGGCAGGACAGGGAGCAAAAGAAGGGGCAGAAGTACAATCCAGAACTGAGGTCTGAGGATCCATGACATCCGGAATGGTGGGAACAGGCATTCTCACCTCCCCTGAGTCCGTAACTGACAGAGAGGCAGACATGTCTTGAGCGTCTTGTAAGCAAAGTACCTGTGGTATTGCTTTGAAGTAGGAACGCAGGGACGGAGTTATTTTATTACCCAACTCTGTGCTCAAATCCCTTTTAAGTTTCACCTTACGTCTGGCTCCGTTTGCACTTATGCCCTTTGATTTCACTTCTGTAGACAAGTAAGAAGAAGCTTTCTTACCTTTAAGAAGGCCTCCCACCAGCCTAACCTGGGTTACCTCAGGTGGAGTATGACGAGTGGACTCCTTCTCCAGACCTCTGCCCTTTCTGCGAGCCCCTCTACCTTTGCATTTAGATCTGCACTCCTCCTCAGACTTCTCCGAAGACTCCTCCACGCAGATTTCCGTTTGTCTTGTGCCCATAGGACACTGATCTGCCTCTTGACCTTCCACTGCTCCTCGTAAATCAAGCTCAAGATTAACAGCTTGGGAATTGACTAGCGCGCTACATACAGTAAGCGCTAGACAGCGTGCCTTTCTCCCCTGTCGCAGCTCCAGGGCGGCAACAGACCAAAGCCAGAAACCGGCCGATGCTCCGCGATGTATTTCCTCGTCTTCGTCCTTCAGACTTAATTCAGGGCCAATAGGGCGTACAGCTTTCCATCCGCCTCCACTGCTGAAGCTGCCCGATACGCCACCCAGAGCTCCCGTCATAAGGAGGACGAACAAACAAACAGCCGCGTCGAGATCAACAAACGGCGCGTATGTCCAAAAAATAAATAAATAAAGTCGCCGCTTTCCCTTCGGTTTGTTCTTTAAAAAACCGAGAGCCTGGACTAACAAAGGGACCCTTTCAAAAGTACGGGGAAAGTCACAACTCTCAAAAGTTACTCATTTTCCTTAAGTTGCGGGGGTTAGGTGACGAACAGCGGGAGCTTGGTCACGGAGCTCCGCAGCGAGTCAGCCGACTGCCGCCATGTTCTCCCAAGCACCACCAATCATCGGACTCACTCCCACTATTGTTAACATTTATCGATCCCTAGTTTGCACTGTCTATGTAACTGCTCATTCATTTGTTCCTCCTCATTATCTTTAAATTGCACAGCTGCTTGCATCATTGACATACCTCTTTCTCTCTTATTCCTTTTTGCTAGTTTAATTTCCTTCTGTTTGGCTTCCTTTCGCCATAGGCGGAAAGAATCAAACATCGCCGGCCGGGCTTTCTTTTTAAACAATTTAACTTCCAAATTATCTAAAATATCGGTATCGAAACTACCATTTTGGGGCCATTTTAAAACACCGTCCTTTCTGGTGTATCGGATCCATACTTCATTATATGCAATGGGGCCCACGCCATGTTTTACATAAAGCTCATAAGTTGGAGTTCCAATTGGAGGAACCGGATATGAATCCTCTAACTGGGAATCCCTTCTACAACCCAAACAAAACAATCTTCCAAATACACTAGAACCAGGCATCTTCGCTCACTAGTCTAGTTTCAAACTTCAAAGGATTATCGAATACGATAGTCTCGTGAATACACGAGTCCTCTGGCTTTGGCACTTGCAAGCTCCAAATCAAAATGATCCCGAAGGATACCAAAAATCCCGAAGGATACCAAACAAACTGGGAGACGCTCCACTTATACTTAACTGAATATCGATGATCGATGGCGTCACCAGAAGACTCTCTCGATTGTTTAGTTCTACCAAAATCGTCAAGGGTCCAAAACAGGGCGATTAATCAGGGCAGCAGTCCTTCGTAGCTGTCGGGACGCGGAGAACCTCGCAGAAAAGACTTTCGGACCACGTCAACATGCAGGGGTCGATGAAGTGGCGGCCTTCCTCCGGAATTTCCACACAAAGCTCCTCATGAACCTCTGGCTTGGACTGGTACCGCTGAAATCGTCCCGAGTTGGGCGCCAACTGAAGTACTGGGAATTTAAAGCCCAGCGGTGCAGGGGAACACACCCTAAGACTTCGGGTTCTTCCTGTTTCAGACCTACAGAAACACAGAGTCTTCTAGGTGAAGTCAAAGATCGATTTATTGGCTGCAGACCAATTACAGGTATCCGAGAAGTACAACACAATGTATGTTCTCAGGAGACTGCTTAAAGTTACAGAAACGGGCTTCTCCTTAAATACAAAATATCATGCTTCAGGCATACATTCCTTGTTTTACGATATGGTCATCTACATGTATTCATTACAAACGAAAAGGCAGAGTCATGATGACCATCCCACATTCCAGTTAAGCCAGCCCACAATTATTTACCCAGCGAGGCTCAGATCCCACATCCGATATCAACAGGCCCCAATAAACACGGGCATCTCCTGTTTGGAAAACAAGCCATAAAGCAGGAAGAGTCAGGTGTGAAAGAGATTAGCCGGAGACTTGTGTGGGATGAAAAGGCTTTATGGTGTGTCAAACCCTGATGCTAATCACAGGTGGCCGTAGGACGGGGAGCTCGTGAGACCGGACTGACCTGAGGCGGTGGAGCCAAACTGCACAGGTCACAGAGAAGTCAAACAGAAGGCACATGTGATCTAAAGGCCCGTACTTGTTCGTAATGTGTAGCCTATGTGAGGGCAACCATAAGATGGCCACCGCTCTAAGATGGAACCCACGAAGTCAATGTATAATATCGTATACACAGTGCATTTATCGCTAAAACGTTATACAGAGCACTTGTACATACCGCATTGACCATTCGCGGTTCGCTAATACCGGAATAGACAGGGGTAGGGACTTGCCTCCCGCGCGGTCCCAAATTTCAAAGTACCACACTTCTCATTACACATGTGACCTTCAGTGTCTCTAAAAGAAATAACATTAGTAAAAGCATTTCTGGTGCAATTACATCTCTTCACCTCCAGGGAATACCCTTCTTTAGACATCCCCTGATCAGCCCTTCACTCCATTATACACTTCTCAACCCTCCTCCAGCTGTAAAACGAAAGTTCCAACCCAAGAGGAATTAAAATGCTGGTTGATCCCTTGAGGGGTTATTCCTTTCAAATCCCCAGGAAACTTAGGGTGACTTTTCTCTTCGTGCTGGGGGGGGAAGACTGCGCGTTTCCAGCAGCTCTTCCCAGCACCTTTTCACAAGTGAGGCTGACCCCCTCCTCTGGGGGACCACCAGGCACCAAAAATGATAACTTCCCTATGCCTTGCAAGGCATTATGGGGCGCTTCAGGCTCCTTCTTATGAATATTTTATTAGCGGCTCTCCCGCTGTGCCGGGGAGAGCCGCGATGGGGGCCTCCGGCCGCTTCTTGGGCCTTGGTGGGGGGCCCGGTCCCACCCGGACCCCCAGGTCAGTGAATGCGGCTCGGGGAGCCCACCCCCGGCCGCTCGGCTTGTTTTCGGGGACCCAGTCCCACCCGGGCCCCGTGCAGTGCATTGTGTCCTCTCGGGGTCCTGGTCCAACTCGGGACCCCCACTGGCCTTCCAGTTGGAGGGCAGCCTGGGGAGCCCACCCCCGGCTGCCCCCGCCGGCTCCCCACGTGGCCAGCATCCTCGTGTGCTGCCACGGGAGCCGGCCAATTACTTCTGGCTGACGCGTCCTGATCTCCTCAGGCCCAGGGATGGGGTCCCGGGCCCCCTCCTTCTCCTCGCGAGGAGCGCGTCGGCGCTCCCCATCTTTGGCAGTTTCGGCGGGTGCCAGGGTGGACTCCTGGCGCTCCACTTGGGGCATCTTCACGGGGAGCGCTGCCGCGCTCCCCGATTTTGCTTCGGGGCCCGGGGATGGGGTCCCGGGCCCCTGTCCATCTTCGAGGGGAGCGCGACGGTGCTCCCCTCTCTCTGGAATCATCGGGGGCCATGGTGGGCTCCTGGCCCCCTTCAGGGAGCTTCACGGGGAGCGCGACGGCGCTCCTCGCCTTTACTTCTTTGGGGAGCAGCCCCCGGGACCTGTCCCACCCGGGGGCATTTCTGAGACCGGCGGCGGAGACCCACGCGCTTCGTCGTCGGTCTTCTTAGGGGTCAAAGGTCGCCTACCTTCCGGGGGCCATATCTTAGCCCCTGGGGGTCCGATCCTCTTCATTTTTGCGTCTTCTTGCGCCTGGTGGCGCCCCCCCCCCAGCCACTGGAAGCACTCTCCTTTGCCCTCCGGATCTCCAAAAGGGTGGAATCAGCAAGGAGCTGTCTTCACTGGCTCCCTGCGCCAGCCTTTCGCCTGCTCTTCTCCTGGGCCTCTCTTCTCCCTGCGCAGAGGCCCCTGCTTCTGCGCACTGGTCCTGGACTCTTCTTCTGGTGCTTTTCAGGACCCTGGGGGCAGTCAGGGGGTTCTTCCTTCCAACTGCCCATTGCGCCAGGCTCCAGCACCTTCTGTTTCTGCAGACCACTCCCCAGAGAGAGCTTCTCTTCCTGTCCAAGCACTTTTTAAAAGTTGAGTCGGGGGCTGGCAGGAAGTCTCTGTTGGTCCTATCAAACTGCGACACATCACTTCCCTTCCCCTGCTCCCTCCTTCTTGTCCAGCCTCTGGGTTTGTTCAAAATGGCGTCGTCCAGTGTCTCTGGCCATATGATCTCTGAAGCCTCCTCCCCCCACGCTGCCTTCCCTCCTTGGTGCAGGCTGGTGCCTGGCACCTGGTGATGGATGAGCCTGTAACCCCACCCATCATCTCTTCCTGGAGAGGAGGCCTTAGCTTGTGGAAGAAAAGTTATCAATCCATCCTGCTGCGGTCAGCCCTCAGCCAGGGTCTGGTTATGGCTGGCTCAGAGAAATATGACGGTCCTGTATGGCCCAAAAGCAGTACAAATATGACTTTGGACTCTGCAGAACACTTCTTTTCACATCAGCTACAGTGGACTTTAGTGCGTGTCTGGATTCTGTAGGCCTTAGGAAAGTGAAACTAGCCCATGTGCTCCCCATCCCCATAAGAGAATAATGGAATAAACACTGTAAAGAACACTGTCTTTCCCTGGCATGTTTCTTCCCACTGGATAAATCCTATTCCATGTCACCACCCAATTCTGCATAAGTCATGCCACACCATTCATTTTGTAGCTGCTCCTGGACTGCGTACGCTAGGAATCTCCCCTGCGCAGCCCATACACGAGGGCACACGCATGTACACCTCCCCTACTCCTGCCTACATTTCCTCAATGATCCACAAGGCTAAAGATATGGAATGGACGACTTTCTGGCCATCTCCAAACTGAAAGCTGTAATGATTGTGATACCTATAGACGTCCTGAGGGCAGTCCTGATTTACATTAAAAGACTCCAGCCCTAAGGGAGTCTGATTCCCTTTTGGTTGATTCAGAGCTTTAGGATAGTCTAGGGAGGTGTGTATAGTTTCCCTTCAGTGCTATATCAGCTCTATGACTGCTCAGGGTTATTCGCTTGCCCAGATTCCCCTACAAGTAGGTAATCATAGCCAGAGGCATGGTAGTTGTTGTAATCTCAAATAAGCACCATCAGAATAGTTGAGATACCAGGATACATGTACTTTATTGCGAGCACAGGAGTAGCGTTGGTGTTCCCAATGCAGCCAGCAAACAACTGCCTGAGAAGGAACACATCTACAATACATGCCATGGCAACCTTGGAACACCAAATTAGAATGTGCATTTAAAGCACCATACTACAGAAAACATTTAAGTAAAAACCAAACATAACATATCCTCCTCCCTTTATCACTTTCCCAAACCTTTATCACTTTCAAAACATAACATATCCCCTTCCCTTCATGACTTTTCACGAGAGAAAAAACAAACAAAAAAAACTGTAACATTATATGAGCTACTACATAACCCTATAAGCATCACATAAGCAGCTACATAACACAAGTAAGTTAACAACTTATCTATCCCCACATACATAGTCTTGAAGGTACCTCGGTGGGCACCTAGATCTCTGCAGCCCCACTCTATTACTGATGCCGTCACCCCGATCCAGACTAGTCAGAGAAGATTGAGTTTTACACATTTCCTCATCACTAATAAATAGATAAGGATTTAAATCACCCTTGTTTTCCACTATCACATCCTTCCCTTGATTGACATTTTTTCTGTACAAAGCCACTCTTCTCAGATTCCAATTCTCTCCATTGTATAAAGTAACATGCCTACCTTGCACGTTTTTAACCTTATATGGACCTCTAAATTTGGCAAACCCAGACCCAATCCGTCCAGGCTTAACCTTTACCCAATCATTGGGTCTTATAGAAGTATTTTGCTGAGATTTTCTACACTCCACCCCTCTGTCATAATCAGAATTAGCTAAACCAATACGTTCCTTCATCCATGCCGGAGTTAATTTGGTACTGGCAGGACGCCCTCTCATGACAGCGAACGGAACTTTCCCTGACACCGTATTCGCTGTTGTGCGATATGCCCACACCAAATCATTCACCATAGATCTCACATCCTTCCTGTTAACTATTGCCATCTGAATAACACCTTTCACCATGCGGTTCGCTCTCTCCACCACCCCATTTCCCTGTGGGTTATAAAAGGATGTTCTAGTGTGGACTATCCCACAAGACTTCAAGTAATGAGTCATCTCATGAGACGTCAATTGTGTGCCATTGTCCGTGATTAACCTAACAGGGTACCCTTCTTCTTTGAAAATATTGGACAAAACACTAATGGTATTCCTCGTAGTAATCTCCCTTACAAACTCCACAATCAACCATTTGGACATCACATCAACAATCACTACCCCAAATTTTAATTCTGTACCCAGACCAACAAATGGACCAATAAAATCCAAACAAATAGTGTGCCACGGTGACTCCGGAACATCTATTTTGCCCACCTCATGTTGACTGCCTACCTTCAACCTTTTGTCACTTTCAATACAGTCAGGACACCTCTCAACCCAATCAGCTATTTGCTGATCCATTGCAGGCCACCAAAAATGCTCCCTTAATCTTTTCTTTGTAAGAGTTTGCCCCAAATGACCTTCATGAGCTAATCTAAACAAAGAAAGCCTCAAACCTTGCGGAGGAATAAATTTGTCATCCTTCATGATGATAAAACCATCTTTATCAAACACCGAAAGTTCTTCCAAAACCTTCACAAAAGGCCTCACACCAATTGCAACTGTACTCTCCCTCCTATTTCCCTTGGTAATTAGATCTTTGACTCCCTGAAGAACTCCATCCTTCACCATATAGTCATTCCATTGCTCCTTACCTATAGCACCATTACATAGTTCTACCAGCTCATCAACAGCTGCAACGGCACCTTCATATTGGAATGCCTCCACCTTTATCTTGTCCACTTCCTTCCAAGGTAAAGGTAATCTGGACAACCCATGCGCCTGACAATTTCTCCATCCTGGAATATACTCAATCCTGTACAAGTATTCCTGTAAACGAGCTGCAAGTCTAGCTAGTCTTGCCGATCCCTTGCCTGCCCCACCAGGAGATAAGATCTTAATAAGAGGTTTGTGATCCGTCTGCAACGTAAACTGAAATCCCCACAAATACATCCGAAAATACTCAGCACCCCAGGCTGCCGCCAAAGCCTCTCTCTCAATTACCGAGTAATTTCTTTCAGAGTTTGTCAAGGATCTTGAAGCAAATGCCACTGTTTTAATACCAGATGTATGTACCTGTGCCAACACAGCTCCTACACCTACCGCACTGGCGTCTACCGTGAGAACTGATTTCAATTTAGTGTCAAATGGTGTTAGAATCTTTGCTTCACAAATCTCTTTTTTAATCATGTCAAAGGTACTTTGTTGGTCCATATCCCAAACAAATTTTTGGCCCTTCCTTAGAAGCATTTTAATTTTCTCTGTCTTCTCCGCAAAATTCTGTACAAATTTAGCATAGTACTCAATGAGTCCTAAGAAGGATCTGAGTTGATCCTTATCTGATGGTGCCGGAGCTTTCCTTATAGCCTCCACCAAATCACGTTTTGGTTTAATACAATCACAAGACAAGGTATAACCTAAATACTCCACTTCTTCTACACCAAATTTGCACTTCTCTTTTTTAAGTGTTAAACCCGCATCATCCATTTTGTGCAATACCTCTTTCAAGAACAAATCATGTTGCTCTTTTGTTTCCCCGAATACCAAAACATCATCCTGAAAATAAACCACATTTTTTGTATCCCCCAAAACTGAACCCATCATTCGTTGGAACACACCAGCAGCGGATGCCAATCCAAACGGCATCCTCGTGAACTGGAAAATCCCTTCTGTCGTGATGAATGCTGTCAGTGGTTTCGATTCTGCGTGTAATTTTATTTGGTGGTACGCACTGCGCAGATCTAATTTTGAGAAATACTTCCCTCCTTTGAGAGAGAGAATAAGTTCATTTATGTTTGGTAACGGGTAACTATCCACTACAATGTTCTGATTCAGTGTGCGCAAGTCCACACAAAATCTGTAACTTCCGTCAGGTTTGCCTGTGATAACAACGGGCGAAATCCATCTTGATGTCTCAATCTGTTCTATGATACCCTGTTCTACCATCTCACCTAACATCCGTTTGACTTCTTGCCTCGCAATGATAGGTACTTTCCTAACCTTGTGTTGCATTGGTACAGCATCAGGTTTCAACATAATTTTGTGAACATACCCTTTAAGTTCACCAATCCTCTCCGCAAACACACTACTCATACCTTCCACAATGGTATTCGTTGTAATCTCATCCACAATCATCACTTGGTGCTCCGCTCTTGGGTTTAAAATTATGTGTAAGTCGTACTGATGTGCCCAACCCAAGATAGGTGGTCCACTGTGAGCCACATACACTTTCCCCTTTACCCATCTTTCTTGAAAATGAATATCCGCAACCATAAATCCAATGATATCTATTTTCTCCCCTTGGTACCCCCCTGGGTTGATATCCTTTGGAAGTAATCTTTCATCAGGCCAATTTTGTTCAAACAATACCCGGGGAATAATCGTCCAAAAGGACCCTGAATCCACCATTAATTCCACCTCCCTTCCGTGAATAATGAATAAAGCCTTTGGTCTTATTCTTCTTCCCACCGGGTCTACAACATCCTCATCATCTACACACAGGATTTTATTTCTCCCTTCCACATCACACAGTGATGTAATATTTCCTACCTCACTCTGCACTATCGATACCTTGGGTTTGTACATTTTGCACATCTTGTAGAAATGACCTTTACGACCACATTTCTTACATTCCTTGTCAATGGCATAGCATCTCTTATAATCTGCTGTATGGTAAGTGCTTCCACATCTAGTACACATTTTTTCATTCACTTTACTAGTGTCCGCGTTTGAACTTGAGCTATTAGTGTACTTCTTCCCATATATACCCTTTTTACTATTGACATCCGTATTTTTACTAGCACCTAATGCTGCCACTTCATCTTTATCTACGTACGTTACTTCCGCCGAGCTTTCCTTCTTTTCCATCTCCTTCATACACGTCTCAGACTGTTCTACCACTTTAGCAATATCAATAGCATTGGACAATGTAGGATTCTTAGCTGCCCATAACCTTTCCTGCATTTTTTTGTTCCTACATTGTACAATAAACTGATCACGTATCATCTCTTCCCTCATGCCACCAAATTGACAATTTAGAGACAATTCCCGTAATCGCGTTACAAATTGATCAATTGTTTCATCACATTTTTGTGGTTGCGTATAGAATTTGTGCCTACACATTACTATGTTTATTTCTTTAGCGTACTGTTTCTTAAGTCTTTCTTTCGCTTCTAAATAAACATTAGATAAAACCCTTCCTTCTGCATCCACCCCAACTGGCAAGAATTTAAAAGCATGCTGACCCTCTTTTCCTAATGTGCTTAATAACAACGCTTTCTTCCTTGAAGCACTGAAATCTTTCCCATCAAGAGCTTCTAAATAATTTTCAAATATTTCTATCCACTCATCCCACTCAATAGGAGGATCTCCAGGTTGTTGTAAAAATAACGGTGGCGCTATTACAGTGGGATTATCCATTATACAGTATGATAAAATTAAATTACCACAATCACCCCGTACAATGGTTTGTAATAATTCCACAATCAAGAGAAGAAAAGGGGATGAAAAGGAAGAAAGGAAAAAATAAAACAAAATAATTTCCTTTACCAATGCTTTTTTTTTTTAAACGTAAATAGTGTACTATATTCGTTCCCACCAGTTGTTTTCACTATAGTCATATGGTGAATACAGTGTAAGGCAAACGAATTCACACACACTCGTCAAAATGTGCAAATACCGATGACTCCTCGTTATTATCAAATGTTCCTCAGTCTTGAATACGAGCGATGTCCGCGAAGTGCCGTTTCTTTGTTTGTTTATCACACCAATGTATCCGTAACACTTGCGTGAATGCGCCGACAGGATTCGTTTCCTAGGATACGACACAACAAATATGGCTGCAGACCTTACGTGATCACGTATTCACGCTTAAGCGTATGCGTTCCAGTGGCTCTCAAAACGTCACAGCAGCTTGAGAACTCCGGTGTGAGAACGCTCGTAAGATTCCTCTCGTCGAACTTTTCATCCACGCGCCGATGTTGACTTTCAAGAATCCAGGTAACGGTTGTACACGTAGGTTGTTTAAAGTTTAAACAAAATTTTTTTTTACCAGTACATTGTTTTTTCCCGAACAACGAAATCCTTCGAAATCACCATAAAAATTACCTCAGATCCTTGAGTCACTTGCACAGTTTCACAGTCGAATCGCTCGCTCCAATTTCCTCCTTGGATACACGAAATTAGTAAATCAACTCGGGTGAAATATTGAACAGGGTTCTCGCCTCTTCAAACACTGTCAGCACCTTCACCTTCCACACGATTTACATATTTTCCCAAGGCTTCGTCGTGTTAGGTCGATTCCATAACACCGCGTGAGTTCTAATCTACCAACGCCGCTTCCACTCCGTGCAGTACTTGCCGGCCGACTGTCGCCAATGTTGTAATCTCAAATAAGCACCATCAGAATAGTTGAGATACCAGGATACATGTACTTTATTGCGAGCACAGGAGTAGCGTTGGTGTTCCCAATGCAGCCAGCAAACAACTGCCTGAGAAGGAACACATCTACAATACATGCCATGGCAACCTTGGAACACCAAATTAGAATGTGCATTTAAAGCACCATACTACAGAAAACATTTAAGTAAAAACCAAACATAACAGTAGTCTACTTGACTGCTCCCCTGGTGGAAATCTGGAGGGCTTTGGCTTTTGCCTCAGATTGCATTAGTACCTTCTAATGGACCACACTGGGGACGAGGGAAATGTTTTGATGTGAGGTTTTCACACCCTGCCTCTAGATGATGGGGTTGTCTAGGAGATGTTGAATAAGACTGTTTCATTGGGTGTAGCAGTGCAACAATCTCAAGCATATTCTTTGTTGTGCTGCTCTTGTCATCTGAACCATTGTAATTATGCGACTATGGAGCTGCAGCGTTTTCCATGTAATTTTGGATTTACCACATTTGCCACATATTCTATGATCTGCTACATTATTTGCAGATATTATTTCTAACTCAAATGATCACAAGTTACAGAAAGAAGCTTGGCACTTGTGGCACAACGTGCTGGCAGAACCTCTGCAATAGTTAAATTGTCACCTTTCAGTTGTTGATTGCTTTACTCAGCTGTCAATATGATATTGTTGATGTGAAACTGTTACCTGGACACCATAATTGTCTTCAGTTGCTGCTGGGCATTTGCATGCAACGTGAAGAAGATCTGTACATATTTAAGTGTAATTCATTACAAGGGACCATGTCCTAACCTTTGATGGAGCAGGACATGGCTCAGAAGCACTCCTGGAACCAGAATGCAGACCTGCTCAAGTCTGTATATACTGAACTCATGTCGCTGGGGCTGGTGATCCCTCTGAGCTGGGGGGCCTCAAAGGTTGGCCCTGGTAGATGATTACAATACTGATAATCTGGGTGGGCTTGGTTCTCCCTGTATGAGTGAACAATGTCCAAGATGGTGGCTACAACTCCTGACTAACAAGGCCAGACCTGCCAGAGCCTTTTCGGTTAGGTGTGTGCAGTTTAGGGGCCGCAGCCAGATATGAAGTCTTACAGGCCACTCTCTTTCTTGACTATTGAGAATAAGTTCCTAGAGATAGTCATAGTAAACAGGTTATTGCAAGTGGAGTGTACCTCAGTGCATCAAAATCAGTATCCCTGGTGGGAATACCCATTTAAATGTTTGCTATCTTTTCTGCATGGTGGACTTGCTTTCCCCTTCTCGGTGGTGGCCTCCCTTAACATAGGGAAGGCCTTAGATACGGTGTGGTGGCCATATTTCTTTGGGTGTCCTCGAGAACTTGGGCTTCTCAGAAAACATGCTGGGATAGATTTGTCTGCCATACTCGCTCCCTCTGATGAGGGTTCGCGAGGGCCGGGTGGTCTCCCAGCAATATCCCATCCTGAGAGGCACCATGCAGGCCTGTCCCTCTCTTCTTCTCATTGGGAATGGAGCCCCTGGTTGTCTGTCTGTGTCCTAAGGCCTAGGATTGTGGTATATGGCTCTCGGGCAGAACACATATTATGTATGTTAGAAATGGGGGTCTCTAGTTGGCAAGGGCTTGCACCTTTGTCCAAATAGGGACCCTTCTTCCTAGTCAGGGTAAGGGAGTTACACTCCTAAAATAACCCCTGCTCACCACCTTGGTAGCTTGGCATGAGCAGTCAGGCTTATCTTAGAGGCAGTGTGTAAAGCATTTGCACATAACAGTAATACAGTGCAAGCACTACAAAAGGACACCACACCAGTTTATAAAAATATCCAGTATTTTTATATACTTAAGACAAGACCAAAAACGATAAAAATCTTCAGTTATCAAAGTATCCTTGAAAAATAGTTCCTTGATGTCGATAGCTCTGTCCGGGGCTATCACGGCGTCATGAACAAACAAATCCAAACAATTCTGGCTGACCGCGGCGTGGCGGGTCAGCTACGGTGTCAGGAAGACCCACAAACAGTACCTTTCAGAAATGCAGGTCGTCAAAGACCTCTCGTTGTCACACGTGTTGCAGTTTGATCTCTTTTCTGATGGAGTCATGAGCGCTGGCGTCAGCAGGTGTCGGGTGCTGTGGTGCAAAGTGCAGCGGTGCGGCGTGCGGTGCCCTCACGTCACGGTGCGAGCAGTGGTTCGGTGGCAGTGTCAGATGGGGTCGTCGGTGATACCAGGGTCGCGGTGTGAGATGAAGGCGGTGCTCGCCAAGGTGCTGGCAGGTCACGGTGCAGAAGCGGCGTCATCGTTGCTGAAGCACTGGCGTCGGCTAACGAACTGGAGTCAATTGCACCGGCATTGGTAGGCCAAGGCTGCGGTGCGGGTTGAGGGCGGTGCGTCGTGCAACTTTACGAGCGGTGCCCTCGAACCACGGAGCAAGCAGCGGCATCGATTCCGGCGTGGTTGGCGGCGTCAGGGATATCAAGGTGTTGTCATGAAGCGAGGCGGTTCAGAGTGCGTTGCCCACGGGTCGCAGTGCAAGCAGCGGCTCGGTGGCGGCATCAGCAGGCATCGTCGTGAGACCAGGGTCGCGGTGCCCTCTGCGGTGTCTTCAGGACACGGAGTCGGCAGCGGCGTCGTAGACGGCGTCGAGCTTGAAGTCTTTGCTGTTCCTGAGACTTCGTGAACAGGGGGCAAGCTCTACCTCAAGCCCTTGGAGAAACTCACAAAAGTAGATTGCAGAGAGTTCAGTCCAGTGTTTTCACTGTCCAAGACAGAAGCAGCCACTGCAGGCCAACACAGCACAGCACACAGCAAAGTGGTAGTTCCTCTTCACAGCTTCTCCAGCTCTTCTTCTTGGCAGTCTTCTTGATCCAAATTCTTGGGGTCTGGGCATTCTGCCAGTGTGCACCTTCTTCCTTTGTCAGTGTAGGCCAGGGTCATCAGACGCACCACAGGAGGTATAGCCAGCATTGTGGAAGGCAGCACAGCCCTATTCAGACCCAGGTGATACTCCTCCCACCCATCTATGTGCAGATAGGTCTATTCAGCCCTGTGCTGACTCACCCTGTCTCCTGGAGTCTCCCCCAGCCCCTGTCACTCACAAACCAGACAGACAATACACAAGCTAGCAGAGGCAGGCTGGATGATAAGTTAAGAAAATACCTACTTTCTAAAAGTGGTATTTTCAAACACAGAATGTTAAAACCAACTTCACTAAAAGATGTATTTTATCATTCTGAGTTCAGGCATACTAAACTCGAATTTCTACCATGTTCCCTGGGTCAGTCAGGATTATAGGATGTTATAATCAAACTGCCCATTCTGGCCTATGGGGTACAGGTTGCCTTGCAATAGTGAAAAACGAAGTAGGCTGTAATTCACTGTCAGGACATGCCACACACACCAGGGCATGTCCTACCTTTCACATACAATGCACCCTGCCCACAGGGGTACCTTGGATGTACCTTAGGGGTGACTAACATATGGAAAAGGGAAGGTTTAGGGACTGGCAAGTGTGTGCACTTGCCAAGTGGACATGGCAGCCCCAGGCTGCACACAGGCTCTGCAATGGAGTGGTGTGGCTCACTGGTTAGAGGCAGCAGACCCGGAAGCAGAGGACGGCCCGGGACCAGGGTTCAATTCCCGACGCGGCAGGGTCGTGGACCAGGGCAAGCGGACTCGATAATTCTCGCTTCGGTGCCTACTCTAACCAGGGATCACACTCGGCAACTCTGGGCATTAGCTTGCCTCATCTCCACAACGGCCCCCCACATTCGCCGGGGATGCCTGGTTTCACCTTGGAGATACCCTGGAGGGACCATCTCACAGGGATAACCAGGACGGGTTCCCCAGTGGTCTACAGCGCCACGACGCCTCAGGGCAGCAGTGCGCTTTACAAGACACATACATTTACATTTACAATGGCAGGCCAGAGTTATACTTTATGGGCTGTTCGCGTGGATGGCACAATCCAGTGCTGCAGCCCACCAACAGCATTTGATTTATAGGCCCTGGTACTCGCAGTGCACTTTACTAGGGACTGACACATAAATCAAATAGGCCAATCATGGAATCACCAATCCATAACACATTTTACCACAGGAGCACTTGCTCTTTACCACTGATCAGCAGTGAGAAAAGTGTGCAGAATCATTACACCAGCAAAAAAACGGGAGGTCAGAAAGCAAAAACTCAGGGGAACCACGCCAAAAGATGCCAAGTCTAACAATTTCACTATAAGCAGATGATGCCCTATTATTTTCGAGGGACCCGGTGAACAGTACATCAGCAGTGATGCAGGTTCTGACCCACTTTGCTTGTATCTCTGGTCTGAGCATTAATTGGGGGAAGTCATGTCTATTTCCGCTCTGTGGGAGTATCCCTTTGGGATAATGTCCTTTACCCTATCCCCCATTCCATCCTGAGTCTGAATCGTTTAAACATCTGGGAATCTGAGTGTACCATGATATTTGCCTTCCAAATAACACGGGACACATTGAATGAATAAGAATAGGTTCCTTTTATTCAAACCCCTGCATCGCAGATACAACCAGCGTGAACGGTCGCCAAACAAGACTGACCACAAAGAGAATGTCAACTACATAGTACAATTCTAAGGTTCTAAGGTTCTAGAGCATTAGTGATATTCTGACATTAACCCATAACATGACTCACCAGTGAAACACAATACTACAGACCATGTCCTTTACCCTATCCTCCATTCCATCCTGAGTCTGAATCGTTTAAATATCTGGGAATCTGAGTGTAGCATGATAATGAGCTCCTACTTTCGGGTCACCTAGCCTGGGCTCTGTCCTCAACGAGGCAATCAATGTCTTTCTGGACTAGACTACCCTTGCCCCCATGGGGCAGGAGTAGCCATTGCTAAAAATGCTAGTAATCCCCCATCTGCTTTATTTTGCAGCCTCTTCTTGGAGATTAAAGGGACTATTTTGGAGGAACTGAACTCGCTGCTTCCAGGTTTGATCTGGAGACGACTGGCCCTTGGGACAGCTCTAGGGCCTCTCGACGCTGGAGGTAGGGAAGCCCTTAATTATGAAGTGTATTATCTCGTGATGCAATTTCAGTGGCCCATGGAATGGCTTGATTGGCCCATGAGAAGGCTTGAGGGGTGCACCAGGCTTAATGTATTGAGAGACAGTAGAGTTTGTGAGGCAGAACAATCCAGGTGGCCTTGCTGGGTGGCCTGAAACTAACACACTTGCACCCCAGAACTTTCCATGCAATGCAATAGGGCAAGAACAGATATCTAAAGTGGGTAGGCAGACAGCATGTATAAACAAATATGCAATCAAAATTAAAATTCACATTGCTGGAAGAAGGAAAAACTGGATACACTGCACTCTACGCTTTCAAACAACGAGGCCAAGTCATTGGCACAAAAGACCACTTGAGGTGGCGGGAGGGAAAGGTAGCTGGACGTTCAGTGCCAAATTCAGAGCCCACATTTTGTTGAGGACCAACTCTCAGCATCTTTCAATACTAATGAATGAGAGCGACCTCGATTACAGCCAGACAGGCACTTAGGTGCCCTCGGATCTGAACTCTTCTGCTCAAGGACCCATAGGAACGCGCTTCCAAGCAGAGAGGTTTTAAGGCATGGGCAAAGTGGGCTCCGGCCCACGGCCCCAGCCTTTCGGGGGTGGGGGGGGAGCCTGTTCGAACCAGCTCTGTTCTGCAGAAAGTCTTGCACTGATATTCTTGAACCGATTATTTTAAATACCGTTTTCCTTTCATTTATATTTAATGTGTGTAATGTGTTAGAGTCTATTGGATGCAATTTGCAAAGAAGTGTTGTGTTTGTGTTTCATGCAACATCCATAACAAAGATCTCTTTTAGATAAAAACAGAACCTCACGTAAGAGAAATGGGAGGGTATCACAGTGATTGTTTGCAGTAATGTGAGAGAGTCCCTGCAGTGTTACAATACTGAAAACACAAGTCACTATCCCTGAATATTCGATGTGAACGCATTTAGAATTTGGACGAGAATTTGCCCTCAGTGACCTGGCCACAGAGGGCATGAAAGAGTTCAAATTTGATCATAAATTCAAAGCTGTTCCAAACAGGGGCCCCCAAAATACGTTTGGCCCAGGTCCCCAAAATCCTTAAGATGTCCCTGCTTCCAAGGCTTGGGAGAGGCAAAGGCACTCATCGACGCGTGGCGGAAGGACACAGTTTATAGCTGTTGGAAGCCCTGGCACCTGAGACGCATCTCCGGCCTCTCGAAGCCAAATTAATCCGCCTGACAGGCAGCACTTTAGGCGACTGGAGAATGGGATTGTTGAAAGGATAGTGAAATTAAAAACCTCCAAACAACATATGCAGTGTTATTCATCAAGGGGTGCCAATAGGAACCGGAAGCAGGCATCGTTGGTGGCTTAATTTAAGAACAGCCTCTCTGCGTTCACCTCCAGCTCATTAGAGCGTGTTTAATCAGCCTCAGAAAGACGAGAGGGTCAGTCGGCATTTTAAACAAAGATCTTTGCACAGAACGCTTAACCCAGCGGGAAAAGGTGTCAGAACCGGGAAACAGCCTTTACAATGAGGTTTTGACCACGTTGTACCTTTACCACGCATGTTTTTAGAACGCATCAGCTTTTACACGTGTGCCTTTACCACACATTTAAGGTAAGGTCAGGGTGTGGGGATTTCCCCCCACAAATACATTGTTTATAGATATAATTATATATATTAACAATGTGTGGTGAAGGCATACGTTGTAAAAGCATATGCGATCTAAAAATATGTGGGGTAAAAAATGCGTGGTAAAGGCTTGCAGAGTATTTCTCTGCGTTGTTCCGTCGTACAACCCATCGTCACCTGTGTTGATGTCACTTTCTTTGTCATTGGTTGAAGGTAAGTAACAAAATGGAGGACACCCCAAGTTTGAAAAACCGTACAAAAGACCCAGATATGCATCAGGAAAGAGTGAATAAAAACTTTGGGGCAGATTTACGTTCCCTGGCACATCCCTGCAAATCAGCAGGGATGCGCCAGGGAAGATGAGTCACGCAAGTTTGCCCTTGCGCCACCGCAGATGCGCTGCATTGAAAATGCGGTGCATTTACAATGCGGTGCATCGTGGCGCAAGGACAAGCAGATGCGTGACGCATCTGCCAGGGTAAGGTTGGCGCAGTGCTGAAGTTGTGTCGCAAGCGAGACGCAACTCCAGCACTGTTCCAACCTGCCCTATCCCTAACATGTTGCGTCACGCCTTACGCCTGCTTGAAGCAGGCGTAAGGATTTGACGCACCAGCGTCGGAAAAGTGACTGCGTGAAATCTTGTAGATTTCACTCCATCACTTTTCCGAGGCTTTTTTCGACGTAACGCCCACCCTGCATACGTTAAACCTGATGTGGGTTTAATGTGACGCAGGGCTTTACAACGTGACGCATCTCCCGAGATGCGTCACGTTGTAAATCTGTCGCAGCATGACGCTAGCTTTGCGCCGCCGCTGTGTCACAAAAGTGACGCAAAGGCGGCGCAAAAGTGGCGCACGGGGCTTGTAAATCTGCCCCTATGTATACTTGAAATGTCCCCAAGATTCTGAGTTTAGGCACAGCGCATCATTTGAACCATTCCAAATTATGGATTATACATAATGCCAGATAATTCTGACGAAGCATTTGAAAAAGGGGTTTTGTTGTCACTGATTTATTAACAGAAAGCCAAAAATATAGGGAAAGTCAGTACGTAGTAGCAAACGTCATACCATCCTGCATTCCCATACTTTTCATAATTAAAATGATACCCCAAAGGTGTGGTTGGGACAATGGTGCAGGACAGGAAAAACCCAATAAAGTGACTATAGAAAATGCTAGGATGACATTGGTCTTTGGGATGCCCGTAACTGCAGTACTTATGCTTGGGGCCATCCAGGAAAAAGCGTACACACCTTACACATTTCTGAAAACCACACACCCAGAGTAGTGGTGGGTGGTGCTGCTTGTGGCGATGCCACCGATTTTCCTTATCCAGAAAGCCCTGCAAATGTCAAACTTAGTTTAAAAAACAGAATTCCTTATTATTTCTGTGATAAAATCTCGGGAATTCGTGTGGAACCACCAAAGTCCCACCACCCAAGGTCTCCACCCTCCTACTTATAGAACAGTGCCTCTCGTGTGGGTGGAGCTATCGTTATAGGTAGGAACAGGCCAAAACTCAGGCCATGTCAAGTCAATGCAAGGTCCCTATGTTCTTTAGAAAACCCAAGGTTTGGACCTATTCATGCCCCAAGTAATAGGCTACCCATACATTTGTGGTACCGGTGTAATCAGGAGAAGTGTGGGAATGTTGAATGTTGGAACTTTTGGGGTTTGCCATAAGTTCTGGAGTTTTCTGCCACAGAAATGTGAGGAGATTTTGACCCATACGTGACATTTTTATGGCATTCTGGGTTATCAAACATGCAGTTAATAGTACAAGGCACATCAATCTGGCTTTCCCTGTCTCTTTGCTTTTTAGAAATGTCTGGGGTGGGTTTCTTTGGGTGAAGGGCAACCTTGGGCCCAAATAATGCAGACATTTCCTATGGAAGTTCCCCCAGAAAAACACATTCCCTTGTGTTTGGTGTGTTAATCCCCGCTCAAGCCCACTGAAAGCCCATGCATGTTTTGTACAGCTCGCACTGAGGAAAATAATGAAAACACATGTGGGTCAATCCTTGGCAGAGATATCTTCCCGTGTGAGGGAATTATCATATTTTGGGCAAACATTTTAAAAATGGAACAAACTCCATGTTCAAAAGGTTGCTCTGGCTAGTCTGAGTGAGGGAAGTGCCAGTGAGAGAAACTTTAGGGTGAGTAGATGTTAACAATATATGGTTTTGGTATGTTTGCAAAGAGCCTAGAGATCATACCTGCACCAAAAAGACAAGTACCCTAAGCTGGCCTTTTGTCTTCAGTTGCTTTTCAGATTTCTTAAATACACTGCACCCAGTTTATCACCTGTGGGAATCCAGAATTTATAGAAAACCCATGACAGGGGGTCAAGCCTGGGCTGGGGCTGTTTCCTGTGCAAAGGAGACTGGAGAGAAGTGTCATGGTTTGAAAGAAAAATGCTCTAAATTTGACAACCTTCATGTTCAGTGCATTCTACTGGCCAGCCAATCAGTGTGCGTGAGGTCTGGCACACAGCGATAGAAACCTTAGAATGTGTAGATGGTGAGATGATATGGTTGTGGTCTGTTTCCATACATTCCAGAGGAGATGCATGCGCCCAGATCACATGTAGCCTAAACTGGTGTTTGGCTTTCACTTGCTTTCCACATTTGCAAATGCATTGCACCAAATTTAACACCAGCAGACACCCTTAACCAAGAGAAAACCCATCTGTGTTTAGTACCCCACACTTAGGATCAGTAGAAGAAAGATGGGGGTCAAACCTGGGAAGAGATATGCTCCTATGCGAGGGAGACTGAAAATAATTAACATGTTTCAGAAAAAAAATGCTAAAAGTCAGAAAAATGTCATGTTCTTTGTGTTCTACCTTTCATCAAGACAGGCAAGGGGGGTCTGGCCGGCACCGATAGATTCAGAAAGGCACGTAAGAGGTACATGTGTTTAAACAGCCCAAGTAGGATTTTAAAAAAAAATATTTCCAGCACACAGGTGAAACCCCGGCAGTGAAAGGGTTACATCTCAACCATATTGTACATTGGTATGAGAGAGGACACTTTCTGTCTCTTTGACATTCACCGGCAGTGATCATAGGTGCATGCATAGCTCTATCTAGCATTGAAAGGAAGGCAAACACGTGAAAAACCACACCTGGGCCCATTTACTTGAACTGTCCGTATGGTGTGAGTCCCTTCCAGGCATACACTACCGGATAAATGCGTCTATGCAACATCACTGGAACCTAAGCATAATTCTGTTTTAATTCTATGTGTTATTCCAGGGTTCTCCAAAGTTGGGAAAGCCAGAATATCTATTCCATACCGGTAGAGGGGAATAAGAACCATGAGACAAAAAGGGACCAGGGATGGGGATTAGTGGGGTTCAGCTCAGTTGGTTGAATGGGAAGTCTAGATGCTCTAATGAACTCTGTTTGCAAGTTTCAATATTTTAACAGAGTGATTCTCCAGATGTTGTGGGGAAATGTTGTACAGCTGTTAAACCAAAGTCTGGTTCCTGAGGGTACAGACTGGTTTTGGTAAAAAAAGCTGGCATATTAGGACATCGTGAAAATGCCTTACATTTCCTTTGGCATCACTACATTTAAGTTAATATTCTTAAATATTAAGAGGATAAATGTTTCTAATAAAAGGCTGAAGATATGGTACCTTTCTTAGACAAAAAGACCCTGATGTAATTTTTCTTCAGGAGACACACCTCAGGGTTATCAACCAATTGAGAATGAGACATAAGGCACTCCCTACCAAGATATGGGCATCTACACGAACTAAGACAGCTAGGCTGGCTCTCCTTGTTTAAGCATTCAATAAAAAGGGAGTGAACCAACATAATTATAGATAATGAGGGGCAGGATGTAAGGTGACAGACAGGCCCCAATAAAATTATGCTCAACATCTAAACGCACTGCAAGACTAATACAGTGGTCAGACTAATGGAGGGAATACCAGCAGATGAGATTTTAGGACAGGACACCAACCTTCAACCATCTAGATCTGGGGGAAATGGGTGGAAGGGTGTTAAGAACAATAAACCTTAAAATACCTCCCTCAAACAATTGGGATGCCTTCAAGGTGGTAATCTGGGAAAGAAGTGGCAATAGCAATGTTATCCAACAATGCAAGAATCGCTGCACTACCAGAGAGGAAGCTAGTTGAAGGACCCAAAACTGAAGAGGCAAGAGACCAACCAAACTCCACTCGAATACCCAGATGAAAGACTGCAGATATAAAGGGGCAGCTTAATTTGCTGAGAACAAATATGGGTAAACCCCTCTTACTAAAGCTTGGCCTGACCTTTTAGAAAAAGTGGAACAAAGTAGGTACCTTCTTAGTTAAACAGCTACACACACAAATGGCAACATCTTTCATAGAGCAAGTCAAAGGACCTAACAGTGAATGGATTTTGATAGAGTTAACCAAAAGTGAAGCATTCAAATATTCTTATGAAAATTATAGGTTTTGTGGAAGGCATATGGAGAAGAGATTAGCACATTCCTTAATTCCCTAAATACACCCCCCCCCCATATTAGATCTAAGCACTGCAGCACCCCATAGAGGTAGGGGAAATTCTTAGGGCAATAAAATGCAAGGACCAGATGGCATTCCAGTCTACTTTAATAAAGCTTTCTTCCCACAAATTGATAAACATAAGCTAGACTTATTTAACCATTTTTTGCAAGGTGGAATTGTCATACCAGCAATGAGTGAAACAGGAAAATCACTGATTACATAACCAGGGAGCGATTTGATTGGCAGTGTGGAATATATCGCCCAATTGTTCTGTTACGTAACTACGCCAACATTTTTGCAAAAGACTTTACCAACTGGTAAATTAAATGAATCCCTTTCCTAATTAACTTTGATCTAGTCTGATGTTCAAGAGACAGGTAGGGCACTGATAACCCATGCCGAATTGACGACCTAATTGAAAAGTGCCATGCATGAGAGGATGGCACGGGAAAGGCTGCACCTCAGTATACAGCACCCAAATAGAAATACCTCTCCAGACAGGTACGAATTAATTCAAAATGAAGCAGAACAGGAGAGTATTCAACTGTTCAAGGATTCCTGCATTATCCCCGCAGACATGTTTTGAAAACATACAACTATCTGAGTTTCTATAATTTTTATGAACAATTGAGCAATGAGAGAAGGACGCTGGTTGTTTAAAAATAATTAAATTTTTATAGCTGAAAACCATCACCGGTGATGAAAAAGTGCAGAGTGCATATAGTGAATGACAGAGGAGAACTGCAGGTCTCTCATCGGGTTGCAGGAAGAGGCTGGCTAGTTTCATAAGAGTGTATATAGTGAGTGATAGAGGAGAGCTGCAGGTCTTGCATCCAGTGAAGGAAGAGGCTGGCTGCTATCATAAGACTGCATATTGTGAGTGACAAAGGAAAAGTGTGAGTCTCATATTGGATTTCAGGAAGATGCTAGCTGGTTCCATAAGGGTGCAGGTAGTGAATGAAAGAGGAGAACTGCAGGCCTCTCATCAGGTTGCAGGAGGAGGCTGGCTGGTTCCATCCCAGTGATGTTTTGACATATATTTTTAACACTGTATGGGGAATGTATCGGATATGATCAGTGTTAGACCTGTACCTGTCAGCCTTTGGTCTGGCCCTCTCCCAAACGTTTTGTCTTCTCGCCTCTTGTTTGCTGAAATAAATATTTGGGGGTTTAGGATGCTGTGTACTTTACCACTGCTAGCCAGTGCTAAAGTACTAGTGCTAAACATGGTAAAATTGACATATCCAATTGGCACATTTCATTTACTTATAAGTCTCTAGTAAAGTTATACTACATGTAGCCATGACCTGTAAATTAAATGCTACTAGTGGGCCTGCAGTACTTTGGAGCCCTTCAAAACATGTCTCAGTCCTGTCATTTCAGTCTGTGTGCAGTTTTAAATTGCCTATTCGACTTGGCAAAATAACTCTTTTGCCATGCTTTTAATGCACATAAGTCACACCAAAGGCAGGCCCTAAACAGTACTTAAGGCAAGGTGCAGTCTATTTAAAAAGTTGGACATGTACTTTTATGTTTTACATGTCCTCATAGTGAAAAACTCTCAAATTCGTTTTTTACCTCTGCAAGCACTACCTCTCCCATATATAACATTGGATTACCATATTATATTTAATATGTGGTGGCTTTTGTTTGGAAACAGGTCAAAATGTCATGTTTGGTTTGAAATGAATTGTAATTTAAAATCATCTTTAATGTTAAATTTGAATTCTGGGGGTCACAATTCTGAAAAAGGCACTTTTATAAAGTTAGCATTTTCGCGACTTGACCATTCGGTACCTGCAACCTGTGTTCTGGGTCACATGACTAGGTGTAATTGGCAGCTGGCCTTTGTGTATTCCTAAAGCAAATACAAGGAGATGATGGACGGGGCGCTGAAACGTTTCAGACACTCACCCAGATCTGGTGTGAATCCATCATCATTTTTTAGCTCACTTCGCCACCCCAGTTCAGACCCAGCAATTCAGCAATTCAGTCTTGACCTGTGCCTCATGGGAACAGTCCAGACCGAACTGCCAAGCCTGGTCTTCTCTGGACCGGAAACAAGCATCCTGGGACCAGTTTCGGGGTAACACCCCTCATCAGCCAGGCTAGCTTGAATCCAGTGGCAAAGTGAGCAAGGGACCCATGTCTGGGCACTCCATGCCAACTTAGGGCGAACAAAGCAAACATAAGTAGATGATGGACGGAGCGCTGAAAGTTTTCAGACACCCACTCCCAGTCACAGATCTGGGTTGAATCATCATCATTCTTTAGCTCACTTTCTCCACCCCAGATCTGTGACTGGGGTAAGTGTCTGAAAAGTTTCAGTGCTCCGTCCATCATCGCCTTGTGTTTGCTTTGTGTATTCCTCGCAGACAGTGAGACAAAGGAGGACTAGGTGCTAGCAGGACAGGCCATCCTGCCAGGATGAGAGGGGCAGAGCTGCCCCACTTAAATTTGAAAGGGGCTGCCTCAGCACACTCACAAAGAACTTGATACCAGTTCTTTGTCACCTTAGACCCCATGGAGCTTGGACTGGAGGGGTAAAGAAATTCCATACCCAAATGTTAGGGGAAGGCTAGAAGTTTCTCCCACTTCAAAGGCTGGCACCAGGTATAAATATTAAGGGTGGGCGTCAAATTCCGTTACGATCGCGGAATTTCGATGTTTTGACGGAGAGCACCGGAAATTGCCAAATTTCCGCTATTTGCTGCGTTGCGAAGATTTTTTTCATGTTTGCACTTTGAAAATGCGTTTTCACGCACGAGATCGCCTTACCGGGATCCCTGCGTTCTCTGACGAGTTTTCCAATCCGTTCACGTGCGCCACGAGATGTTGATAGCCGGTCGCGCTATCCCGTGAGAGTTCGCGATCACGATCACTTCATTCTCCTCGCCATCAGACACCGCGAGAGCGTGAGGTCGCAAACACGTCAATCTCTACCGCGACAAAGAGCATGAGATCGCGAACACGTCATTTTGTACACACCATCGGCGTCCGGCGGAAGTGTGGTGAAGGTCGCGATCGCGAACACGCCAAATTTTCGATTTGGAGAAGAATATTAACTCTAGCTGCATAAAACCTTCTCTAAATGATGATTTGGATGGAAAAACTCCTCTGATTGACATTTGGATGTCCTTGTTTGTGCAAAGAGTCCTTTTTAAAAAAAAAAAAACTTTGGGGGGGGGGGAGAGGGAGGAAGTGCCACAGAGTCTCCAACTTCCTGTTCCTGTCCATCAGGCTCCTCCCAGTGCTTTGTCCATCTCCTGTTCATTCTGCCTTTGGATTTCAGCTGGAAGGATCACTCTTTGTGTCTGCTGCATCATTATCATTGGATTTGAGGACTTTTGAATTTGATATTTTACAAGTAAGTTGGTGTTGTGTCTGTTTGATTGGGGACATTGCAGTTGCTGCAACTACAATTTTGGTACTTATCATTCTTTTTTTTAAAACTGTTGGGGGTGGCCAGTAGGCCCAGAGCTAGTCATGGGCGGGTGCATGATGAAGCAACTGTTCCTTTGGTGTGTGTTGAATGTTTTTCAAACATCATTTAGGGCATGGATGGCATTGGATTGAGTTGGAAAATGTGTTTTGGGGGGTATTTCTGTTTTTGAGGGCGTGTTAAAGAAATGCCTTTGTTTTGTGTGCCTTGTGTGTTGGTGTGCACCCTGCAGACCTTCTTTTGCCCTGTGAATTTTTGTTTTTGCATTTTATTGCATTAAAAAGGCACAGCAGTGTGGTTTAGCATGCATCTTTTGCCTGGCTTCTTTTATAGGCCTTTTAGTTCATTGTTTCCCAGGCCTCCTGCTTGTTGCTTGTGAGTGTCCATGTGGCTTGTGGCCTTTTCTGGTGGGAGTTAATGTGGCGAAAGCTGAGTTAGTGTTAAAGCTGGGAGCAGCACATCCGCACCAGCGGGCCAAGCCCACCAACCTAGGCCCAAGCCCATGAGTGTCGCAGAGGTAGCCAGTCTATTAACGAGCAGCAATGTTGAAATGTCAGTATCGCAAAGTAGTACACAATCAACGCATGCGGAAACTCAGCAGATAAGTCTGCAGCAGCAGGCACAGCCGCAAGAACAGCAGCAGCCGCAACAACAGCAGCAGCCGCAACAACAGCAGCAGCCGCAAGACCAGTCACAACAACAGCCAACAATAGTAGTTGTTCCTCCTGAAGTAGGGGCATTTCAGGAAATCGAGCTTCCTGCAGACAAAGAGGGGCAAGCCACTGTTTCAGAAGATCCATTGTCTTCCAGACCCCCAGCAAGAAAAGGGAGGGTTATTCCATCATCTTCTTCTTCAAGCCCCGCTTCTGATGATCTTGATGCCACTTGGAAGCCACCAGCTCAGTCTGAGAGTGATGCACGCCACAAGACAAGGCTAGTGAAAAGGAAGGTTCCAGAAAGCCTTAGAGTTATGGAGGTAGATGTACAAGAGAGGGATGATGATGATGATGAGCCAATCATCACGGACATCACTCCCGGCCCAAAGGATATGGAGACCAACATTATTACCATATCCAAAATGGCTGCAAGGGATGTAGCACGGATACCACCAACAAAGGTAACACCACCACGACCTCCAGCTTCCATATTTTCATTTGCAAAGGAAAGGCAGGGACCTACATCCAGCTCAACCACCACCTCAGTAGGTAGTGGTAGAAGTCGCAGTGTAGCTGCTCAGAGTCACATTCCAAGCACACCCTCCAGTTCATCTGGTATTGAAAGTGACACATCCAGCAGCACCAGAAAGTTCTACTCCCCAGTTTGGGACTTCTTTTCGGTTAGCAGTAAGGAGGAGAACATTGCTATATGCTCAATTTGTCGACATGCTGTTAGGCGGGGTCAGCTTGGTACAAACTATGGTACCGGAGGCAAAATAAGTCATCTCAAAATACACCACACTATCGTGTGGGAGGCTCACCTACTTCGCTTAGAACAAAGTAAAACTCAACCCATTGTTGTTGGGCATGAAGAATCAGGGGACGATATTATCGCGGTGGAAGGTGAACAAGAAGGAGACAATTCTAGCCCTGTCCCCATTAGTGTAGTAGTACCGCCCACATCCTCCTCAGCAACATCTCAGTGGCACCGCAGTAAGAGTCTGAGTCAGGCTGAGACACCAAGGCGACCAAGTAATACTGCAATGATTATGAAACAAAGTGCGTTGCTGAGCCTAACTGGGTTAAAGAAAACTGCGCCACAAAGGAAAATAATCCAGACTACCATTGACAGCATGCTTAGGTTGGAGGGGCAGTACCAACGCAACCACCCAACGGCACGGTTGTACAATGCGAAGCTGGCTAAAATGTTTGCGCTGGACTTTCTCCCTTTTTAATTTGTGGAAGGGGTGGGTTTCCTTGAATTTGTGTCAACCATCTGCCCTAAATGGAAGGCTCCCAGCCGGTCCTATTCCGCAAGAGTTGCTGTTCCAGCACTACATCAGGATGTGCTGGAATTGGTTGGACAAGCTTTGCAGCAGAGTATTGTTCACAATATCCACCTAACAACAGACATGTGGACCAGTTGCCAAGCCACTGATTACATGTGCATCACTGCACACTGGGTCTCATTTGTGGGGGTTAGAGATAAGCTATCTGAAGGTGCTGTTGACGCAGCTGAGATTTTTACAGCTACTCGGAAACATGCAACTGTATCCATGTTCACCATGGAGAAATCTCATACTGCTGTAAACATATTGGAAGACTTTCAGAGCAAGGTTTTTGAATGGCTGCGCCCAAGAGGGGTTAAGATTGGTTTTGTTTCTACAGATAATGACAGTAATGTACTTCAGGCCATGGAGCTTGGTTCCTATTTCAGGGTTCCGTGTTTGGCGCACTGTATTAACATTATTGTTTAAGACTTTCTGAAACAAGCATTTTCAATGCAATAGGTCTCGCATTATTAAAGTTTGAGTTGTTGGCACTGAAAATGAGATTATTATTTTTTTGTATTTGTACGTGCATTAAGAAATGAAGTACTTATAAGCTAAGCAACCTATTAAAAATTGTCAGAAATGCAAATAGATGTAGCAGGTTATGCAGGTGATATTAAATATCTGAAAAAAAATGGAATTAGTTGTAATTTGAATACTGTAACAGTTATGCAATACTTTTAAGAATATGAAGGTGATACGTATTGGGTATGGTAATAGTTGTTTATTCTTTTCATTAGTAAGAAATTGTTTAGTGTTATTTTTTATGCGGTTTGTTAAAATATTAATTGTAATATTCATAACAAGTTGGCAGGTATGATGACCTGAGTAAACTTGTTCTCCCTCTACAGCAGGAAGTCACTATAACGGAGGCAGGGCTTTAAGTGGAATGAAAAGGCTTTGGGGGGGGCTCTGAAAGGGACGCGGCCCATGTAATGAAGGACGTTGCTTAAAACCACAAAGTGAAAACCCGTGCATAGCATAGTGCATTCCCCCACTGATATTTTGCTGCTTCGTCATTCCATCCAGATCCAACAAGTAACATTACACCTACAACAAGCCAGGACTGTTGGCTTTGTCAATGGTTGTTAGTTGCATTAGACAAATATGCAACAACTATGGCTTTGATGCACATCATTTTGAAAATATAAGCATCATACTTCCCCATCAGCATTGCATTAATCGTGATCGCCCATGCACCAAGATAACCATATTGCCCCATCAGTTTAATCCATTCAGCAAAGGCCAATAGCCCAAGAGGTGGACCCACAGAATGCATAAGATAAAGCAATCATCCCAGAATCGCAGAGAGCAGCTGTGGTTTCTTCCATTAAAGGTGATATGCTGTTCTGTTGGGAAACTCCCTGAAATTCAGCAGGGACAAAACAGAGGTGATGTGCTGTTCTGTTGGGAAGCCTCTTTGTGCATTACCAGCAGACTTCTGGCTCCCGAAAGACAGCTTGTTCCAGTGGCCACTACTTCTGTGTAGAAACTGGGAGTACAATTGGGTAAGGATCTATCTTATGCGTTAGTATAATCGCGGCACCCGCGCTTAACTTATAACATTAAAAGTAAAGCGCGGGTGCCGCAATTATACCAAATGTAAAGAAATAGAAAAAAAAAATCTATTTCTTTACCTTTGGTATAATCGCGGCACCCGTGCTTTACTTTTAATGTTATAAGTAAAGTGCGGGTGCCGTGAATATACCAAAGGTAAAGAAATAGAAGTCTTTTTCTATTCCTTTACTTTTAGTAAAATCGCGGCACCAGCGCTTTACTTATAACATTAAAAATAAAGCGCGGGTGCCTCGAGTATACCAAACGTAAAGAAATAGAAACAAAAATCTATTTTGTTACCTTTGGTATAATCGCGGCACCCGCGCTTTACTGTAAAGCGCGGGTGCCGCGCTTATACCAGAAGTAAAGAAAAGCAAGTGGTGCGCGTGTCACGCCTGATTCTCGGCACGATCACAGCTCCACCCACAGCCTATTGGTGTTTATTACGCGCTCGATGCGCGTAATAGACACCAATAGGCCATGGGAGGAGCTATGCGCGCGCCTCAGGCCAATTGCGTGCAGTCTTGTGGAAGAAGACGCACGCAAAGGCCAATCGGGGAGCTAAAAAGGAATCGCACACGCACGAGCGTGTGCGATTCCTAGAGCGATTTCTGAAACCCAGAACTAAAGGACTCTGGCCTGCGCAAGCACTGCTGCGCAGTGCAACACAGGTCGCGAGACCTAAAAAGAAGCCATAGCCAGCAACTTATTGAGCATCTGCAGAAAATTATGCACTCATTTCAGCCATTCTTTTAAAGCTTGGAAGCAGCTGAGGATCATTCAACGTGACTATAGAATGCCAGTCAAAGCACTCGTCCAGGAGGTGGCAACACGTTGGAACTCAACTTATTACTTGCTTGACCGTCTGTTTGAGCAGTACAGGCCAATCAGTGAATATGTCATGCGAAGAGGGGATGCTACTGTGAAAGGCATGAGCCTTCAGATGGGCCAATGGTGCCTAGTTAAATGCCTGACTGAGATGCTTCTTCCTTTCGAGGTATTCACACGTGAAGTCTGCAAGGAGGACTGTACCATGGGCCAAGCTATCCCATGGTTGCAAATGCTAGAGCATCAGCTGAAGGAGGTGTCTGAAGCATACAAAGATGTAGAGGAAAAAAAAGAAGCATATAAGTTGGTGGAGAGCTTAGCCCGTCGCTTAGCTGACAATACAAGGGTGCAAAATAAGATTTTGTCACAAAAACTTTACATTTGTGCCACAATTCTGGAACCACTGACAAAATGGGCACTGAAGACATTAATTCCTTTTTCAGAAATGGATGTTGCCCGGTACAAAACTTGGATAGCTGAGTCAGCGAGTAAGTTGGAAAATGAACGGCTTCTAATTAAAAGCCTGCTAGATAAACCCACAACAAGTACTGCAGCAGGGCATCCGGCGTCAAGTTCAACTTGGGAGCCTGAGGGCAGTGCGTTTGGCTCAGAACACTCACCAACACTATCTACAACAGCAAGAACTGGATCTTCAGGCCCAGTAAAATCATTACAGGATTGGTATTTACAGCAAGGCATTGGTAAGTCAAGTGCTGATGCAAGAAGAAAAGAGCCTGAAAAAAGTTTTGCACCCCTGAACATTGAGCGGATGGTCCAGGCCTATCTGGACAACCCAACAGAGGTGTACATTGATCAAAACCCATTGGGGCATTGGTATGGGAAAAGGGCCCAATGGCCAGTGCTCAGCAGGCTGGCGATAAACTATCTGGCTTGCCCTGTCGCAAGTGTCTCTTCGGAACGTGTTTTCAGTGCTGCTGGTTCCATTGTAACAGTGAGAAGGACCAGTCTCTCACCCAAAAACGTGGAGAGTTTAACAATGATCAAAATGAATCAGCACTTTATACCACCGAATTACACAATACATGAATCAAGGGAGGAAGATGAGGACAGCGGCTCAGGTGACGGAACTGGTGTGTTAGATGATGATTACCTACTTCTGGTTGAACCCCCAGAGTTTGAGGACGAGCTATACTTCCCTGACAATTAGGCTTGCACTTCCAGTTCTTACTGTCTTCCTCACTTATTTTCTTTTATTGGTGTATCTGTCTTTCTGGTTAGAAACTTTGAATCACAACAAATCCATCAACACCGTGTTCTAATTGTTTTATTGCCATATACAAGTTACGGCTGGCTGCATATCACAGTACACTCCTCAAAATCCTGCTCCTCAATCCTCCTGAATCTCCCTAAATCCATTGCCCTCAAGAAGTCAGATGATGATTGGATGATGCAAAATAGAAGAAAAAAGAAAAAATATTTCCAAGTCCCTCCAAAATAAGTGGAACATGATTGATGATGACTACTATAGCTATCCTCCTTTGTGATCCGAGAGAGACTGCCCATTAACTGAAGATGAGAAGGAACAGGTACTGAATGATGTCATGCATTGGACGCTGACTGAGTGATTTTGTTGTTGTTTGTTGTGCATGAAGTTACTTCATTGTGTACTTTATGTAATAATCTACAACCTTAAAAGTAACTCAAGTCCCTTTTCCCTTCTTGTATTTTTAATACCAAATTTGTACTTCTACTGCAGGCCGATACATTGCATTTTCAATATAGGAAGGGGACTCACTCGGTACACCCAGACTGAGTTGAACAACACCATCATGATGACCACAGTGACATAGTATCTTCACAGTCACTCAGTACACGGATCGGAGATGATTGATGGAATGAGTCAGGCCGTTTCATGAGTGGCATATAAGGTAAACAAGTAAACAACAACCACAGCAGACCTAAATGTCTTTGTAGTGGTGGAGTCAAGTGTAGCGGTGGTATGGATGCGGTAAATTGTAAAATGCTATGTTGCTGGATATGTGCTTTTTGTCCAACTCTTTCAAAAAATGTATGCTAAATGGAGGATGTGCAAAGGGCGCCGTCGCCGTGGGCCTGCTCTGTCCTGTTGGTGTAGGTTAATCCTGGAAACAGACTAGAGTAGAGATGATGCATCCATGCCGCCTCGCAAAGTGTTCTTGTTGCACTACACCATTAACTTGTCCATTTTTTTCAACTTGGTTTCAATCTCAATATCCCTTTTGTTTTTGCATCTACAATTACAGGCCGGGCCTTACCCTGTGCTATACTTGGGAAAACAATGCACACTTACCTTACCAATGAATTTACATCTGCCAGGCAGGCAGTGGCGTCACCCAAGATTGATGGACGGAGCATCCATGGAAGGGAGGACCAAGAGGAATGCCGAGATTCAACTCACCATTTGACCAGGATAACACAGTAACAGTATCTACTTTCTACATCTTTTAAATAATTTGATTCGTTTTTTTGTCTACAATCATTACAACAGTGTGTTCTTGTTGTTATTACTATTATTGTCATTAGGTTTGCTCTCTGTCTATAATTCATCCCTACAGATATTTTAAAATTTTCTTTGCTGTCTGTAAAAGTAAGCCTGGTAACACTGAACACAAACTGTATGTAATCCGGGTCTCTCCTTATCATCAATCATCATGCATGCATTTCCTTTTTCTCCCTTAAAATATTGATATGGATATGGTAGTCTACAAAGATTCTGTCGTTTGATGTTTGTCCATGCATACTGTTTTTCTTTCTCAAACCTTTCCCCAAAACCCCCTTTCCAACCATTCAACAAACCCTAACCCTCTTCCCCCGGGCTGTGTGACTGATTGAGGTATGACTACATTAAATGTGCACCAATAGTTTATCACACGCTTGCTGGGGCGGATGTGGCAAAAGCAACAGTACTTCAATTTCAAGGCAGGGCGGGGATCTTCTTCTGCTTGCCCACCCATGAGCAGTATATTTGTGAGGTAATTCTTTTACCAAAGGAACCGGCTAATACATCAGCATTAATTCCCAGCATTGATTGGATTAATGGATTTCATTCGTTGTCATCCTCCTACACAGCACTAACAGTTACGCTTGTGTCCAGTGTACTGTAGTCCTAGTCAAGTGACTCGACACAACTAGAGTTTCTAACTCTGTGTACTACTAAGCTATCCCCACCACCATTATGTTTTGTTGTATTTGGGCATATTATTGTTTGGCAGTAAGTTCTGTACTGTACTTCATTCTACTACTCCTCGAAGAGTCTCTCTCAGGCTACTGACTGTCTCATTTTCTTTTTTGGCAAATGCTGCTGCCAGTGTCTACTACTACTACTACCACCACCACAACCATGGCATGTTAGGAAAGAAAACCATCATCACCATGCAGCCATCGCTGTGCCTAAGTTAAACATCAAGCAAAGGTAAGAGAAGTTTGGGGGAGGCATAATTAATAATGGACATGTTTTCATTAATTCAATTTCACACACCCCTTTGAGTCCAGTTGCAGAGTGTCTAGAGTAGAAGAGACTGAAAGTACTAGTAGGACAAGTCACACAGTGAGGGGTGCCGCATCTATCTGTTTCTGTCTTACAAAGTCATCCAATTATTAAAATCAAACACTGGCAGTGGGCGGCCCTGCACCAGCAAGGAAAGAAAGATACAGTGTGATGTAAAACAGTAACCCCACCCAGAAAACATTAACAACATCGTATGTAAACTTAAGTAGAAATATATTATTTAATACCCTAACAAAAATAAACTATGTAAAAAAAATCCCACACCTGAATCACCCCTCTCCCTAACCCCAACCAATGTCCATAAAGATAATGTCCAATTGTTCAAAAGAGAAAACCCAACGCCCGATTCCCACCCACCCCAAGAATAATTTAAAAAGGGGCAATAATAACAGGGTCTAAGTTCGGCTGGCTTTTTTCAGGAGGACACAAACTTGCTCCTCCAGGCGGGCAACACGGCGCTTCAATGCGCGGCAGTTGCATCCACAGGGGGGGGGCAGCACTGATGGAGGGGAGGCGGCGGGCGGCTGCCAGACGGTGGCGTCATACCACTGGAGGGTGGAGGCTGGGGCCCAGGGCCCGGGGCAATGGAGGAGGCTGCAGCTGCTGCCGCCTCCTCCTCCTCCTCTTCCAGGACCACCAGCCGACGATATTCGGTCTGTATGGCCTCCAGTTTCCGGCACCGGGCCTTGGCTGCCAACTCCTTCCGGTCAGGTTTCCCCTTGGAAGGAGTAGCTATATATGAAGAAAAAAAGAAGAAGACTATTGTAAAATATACTCTTAGCAAAGCAGTAAGACAAATATTTCTACACATAGTGTCACGGTAGCACTAGCAAGCACATAACATTTGTGGTATGTACTATCTATCCACCCACTTTCTTGGACTTTAACATTTTTGGGAGTTTTAGGCATTCAACCAACCATGCATCTGATTCCTATCAGCCACCAGCATGCATGCTGCATGCATCCCACGAATCCTTCTCTGCCAGTCATAAATCTTAAATCTCGCCCGTCCTTCTTCCTTCCACTCTTCTTTCCCTTTTTGTTCAACCCATCCAGCAAGGTCATCTAATCTGACTTTTAGTCTTCTCCATAAAACTTTCACAGCTGAGTTCAAATCATCAGATAGAAGAGGCCATTGGTTACTCAACACTCCCGCCACTAATGCTTTTACTAATGCTAAGTAAAGGGTGTCTTCAACCGTTCACAACAACCTCTTACTTAGTAAGTCAACTGTACAGTATTATACAGTACACCCTTGCAGTGAGTGTAATGTCAATAAGTAAGGATTAGAAATCTAACATACCACCGCCCGCCACTGCTGCTGGCTCACTCCCTGCAGCTCCTCCTGCAACTGCCGCCTCCTCCTCTCCAGGGCCAGCCGCGTCGCCGCTGGCCCCGGCACTTGTGGTTGGTAGTGCGCCTTGAAAAAACATTACACATTTTTTAGGTCTCATATCCACCTCCCCCTATTTTTCACTAGCAAGATTGAAAAATGAGGTAACAGTAATACATACATATACAACATACATCACTAGTACAAATCACGAGTGGGCTGCCAGCAATAACATCTTATCAAACGCCCAATACGGGTTTCGTAAGGGGAGAGGGACGGAGGACCAGTGCCTCAACTTACATTTGATCCTAGGCAAATACACAGTGGCATCCAGCGGATCAATCTACCTGGGGTTCATGGACTTGTCCACAGCCTTCGACCTAGTGAATAGGTCCAGGCTGTGGGACATCCTCCTGGAACTGGGGATGGACCCTACCTTGGCTCATTTTCTGGCTGAGGCTCATCGGGACCTAGAAGCGTCCATTAGGATGACGCCGGAAGGAGTTTGTACAGCTGGATTCAAGTCTACCAGAGGGGTGCGACAGGGGTGTATTCTCGCCCCAATACTATTTACACTCTATATTAACCACCTCGAATCCACACTAGAGCTGGCAACTCTCGACGTCCCGCGTTTTGGCGGACTGACCACCCCGGTCTTCCTTTACGCGGACGACGCGGTGCTCGTGGCACGTACTCCTCTTGGGCTACAAAGACTATTGACATCCTTCGATGCCTTTATGATCTCCCTTGATTTAAAAATCAACACAGACAAGTCCCATGTTATGGCTGTAGGCGGCAGAAAAAATAAGGACTTGAAGACCTTCTACTGTGCTAATACTTCTATTTCTAATGTGAGAACTTTCACTTACCTGGGGGTAGTATACGACGATAAGGGCACATGGGCATCTCAAATATCCATCAAAACTAACGCCATGAAAAGAACAGCAGCCGCCATTGTCGGCTTCTCAAAACGTCTGGGTGGAAAGCCAACGGAAGCAATGCTGGCACTCTACAGAGCGAAATCAATCTCAGTAGTAAGGTACGGGGCTTCCATCTGGGGTTATTCCAACAATATAGAACCAATACAGATGGAAGAAAATAGATTTCTACGTATGCTTCTAGGATTACCTCAATCCACAGCCACCTTTTCTGTCCATATGGAACTAGGCCAGGGGTACATCAGTGACACCATCAAACAATCCCCTATCTTGATGTGGTTAAAAACATGGCTGAACTCCAATTTAACTCTGAACCACACAATTATGAGAGACTGCCTACTTCTGGACAATATGAAAAATATCCCGTGGCTAGCATATATTAAAAAAACACTAACATCCCTGGGCCGCCCAGATCTCTTCCATAAACCAGACTGCATCGTTAAGAATGACCTGGAATGGTTCAAAGTGACTTTTTCCCAAGCAAGAGAAATGGAGCGGGAGAGCTGTGAGTTTGCGAAACCCACTGTGAGGGAGCATTATATTTCCAAAACTACACCGGCCATTGAACCTTATTTAACAGTAGTGTCTATTCCATTACATCGCTGGTTATTAACCAAACTAAGACTTAACCAGATTCACTTTCTGCTAAATGACTCGAAGGTATGGGCCAAGCCAGAGGATTTAGCGGCCTGCAAATGTGATGGTTTTTCTCTGCAGGACACTGCTCATTTTATGTTCTTCTGTGGTACATATGATCTGCCCAGGAAAAAGTATATTGTTCCATTGCTTAAGAACAAGGGGTTTGTGCAAATCAAGCCTGCTCTATTTTACTTTAAAAAATTAGATTCACCACTAACTATGTTTAGTGTCGCTAACTTCCTGGTAGCTGCCTTTTGCCTTAATAAACGTTCTGTAAATAGATAACTTAACAGTTTTGACAACACCCGATGTAATTATCGAAACATTTCTGCATTTTAAAAAAAAAAAATTTTTTTGTAAATATTTTAATTGCTCTATTTTTACAGTGACTGCAACCCGATGTAACTGTACCCCTTAATTATGTATTTCATGTCTACGTGCTTTTTATGATTCGTTATGAATCGAAATAAAGTTGTTTTGAACTGAACTAGTACAAATCAGGTAGTAGTAGAGTACACACTAGTTGTTATATGGTCCCTAGAGTCATCCTAGTCTTTGCTTAGTTAGCCCGAGCCATGCTACCATTTTACCTTTGTGTCTTTAATTTTAGCACATGCGTTGTTACCTCGCAGCTTGTTGTATAAAGAGTGAGCCCACATGAGCTCATACTGCTACTGTCTAAGCGCTGCGTACAAGGTCAATCAAAGCAAGCCACTTTGTTATGGAGCTCTGGTGTTAGTCCATATTGCTTATCCAAAATGCTTCACTTTTTGCCACGACTGAGAAATGCTTGCAATATACTAACGCGCACCATTTTTCTCCTAACAGACGGAAGATTCCATTCTACGAACCAGAGCTTTGCAGTGCTTATGATGTAACCAGTACTAGCTTCTTCTAAGGTGAGGGGTCCACAGAATTCGCTCAGATCTTCATTTATAATTTTATATAAACTATATTCCTATTCCTACAAAGGGGATGGTGGTACTTCCACCACTGTTCACTTATTATTAATCATGATTTCGCTTTTTTTTTTCTTCGTTCAATGGACTTGTAGTTGTTGTAAGTGTAACTAAGTGCAACAATGTTTATAGTTTTAATCTTATGCATTTTGCTGTTGGTGCTGCATTATAGAACAACGTACAGAGCTTGTCAGTTGCAAATAAAAATTTTGAACTTACATAGACTCGGTGGTATTTGGTGTGGATGGACTTACACGAGTGAGCGAGCGAAAGGAAGGGTGTACAAACTGTGCATGTGCATTCCTCCCATGACTGAGAGGTCGGGAGTGTTATGTTCTGAGTTGTCTACTCATTGGGTATCTTGGGGGGGGTTCGGAGAGCTAATAGTAATAAAACACTATTATAACTAGTCGGGCAGGGGATTGTGGTGGGTTCTGTTCTGATTGAGGTGTGAGTGTGAGGAAGGTCCAACCTCCCATCACCAACATCCTATTTTCTTGTGCAATGTTCTGTATGTGGAAAATCCCTACAACAGTAGTAGTATGGCCTATCCTATTACAATAGTCAAATCTGGTTGGGCATTTTGTTGGTGGGAATTGTCGAAAAACATCAAGATTAATAAAGCCTCAAAGATTAAGAAGAATAGAAGGAGTACAAGAGGACAACCCAAAGGACTGGACTCATCAAAGGCTAGAGCTACTGGTGAATCTGAGTTTTATTTAAAACCTTTTAAATAAAGAGTGGCCAACTGGGCATGCTTAGCTACAGACAGACTAATAGTAGTAGTACAGAGAGTCATTGCAGGGGCAGTTAGAGGCAGGGATAACAAGAATCTAGAAACAGATAGTCTAGATCGAAGGGCAATTGTTGGTAAAAAATAGCATTAGGAAACTGTGACGGGTTCGAAGGACCTCATGACAGAGATAGGGAAAGTGACCCTCTATCTTTGTTGCAGAATCAGGACTGGCCCTTTAAGGAAGACGCGGACTCTGAGGAGGCGGAGTTGGCCCCCGTGACGTCGGCCTTTGTCGACCTATCCTTGGTCTCACCATCGTTGAAGAGGGACGACCCGGAGGACGCCAGCGCGAAAGCCGTGGATGCCGAAGAAGAGTCGAGCGAGAAGCCGGGAGAGCGGAGGAGAAAGGTGCACGCCGGGAACAGAGCGGAACCATCAGGAGAAGGGCCAGGAGGCCAAGTACACCGCGCATCGCCCAGCCGCACTTCAGGAGAAGTGTGGCTACCCGAGGTACGGAGGAGAATCCGGGGGTTTTTCTCATTGCAAGGGGGAAGCAGGTGAATTGCGGAAGGGACATCCCAGGGGGAACGAGGTGCATGACTACGTAGGTTCTCTCTCCTTAGGGAAACGTGTCACAACCTGTCACAGTTGATGGTGGTCTCTGGTGAACTCGCAATTCCCGCACTCCCGTCCCTAAACGTATATATAAACCCCGCGAGCATCCCCCTAAAGCCCTGTTCTCTTTCTTTGTTTATTTTGTGACCTCGCCTCCACTGCCGGCCGTGAGGAACACCGGAGGGTACGAGAAGTCGGGGAGAGCGAAAGGAAAACCGGCAAGAAAGAAGACCCGGATGGGAGCTACCTGGACTGTTATATTCTGTTTATTCCTGCCTTAATAAACCACCTTCGTAAACTCGCCCTTGTATTGGCTCCTTCCCTTCTTGTCCACTCTACTGGGTGACAACTGGCGAGCCAGATAGGAGTACTCCGTTAGTTCAAAATGGAGAACCTGTTAAGTCAAATGAGGGAAGGACAAGCCAAACTGGAATGGGCTGTCGAACAGTCCACTAATCAAGCCGACCAAGACAGGTTAACTTTCTCCACCGCCATCCAGACGCAAGCCGACAGCCTATCGAAATTGGCTGAAGCTTAGACCCAGTTACTGGCCAACCTCAGCCAAACGAGGTCCGCCGCTCCCCCAGGCGCCTTGGTCCCACTTCAGAAATACATCCCAGGAGACGACCCCTTAACCTTCTTTTTAAACTTCGAGAGAGCCGCTAGGGCCAGCGCATGGCCTGGAGAGAGGTGGCCATTCTATTTAGCTCCCTTACTGACGGGCGAAGCCCAAGCTGCGTATCAACTTGCCAATAGAGATGGGACAGGCACTTACGGACACATTAAGCAGTTTGTGTTAGATAGGTTAGGGGTGGACGATGAAAGTCATAGATTGAGATTCCGCCAGGAAAGGGGTACCCCAGGAGACCCCCCAAGAACTCTCTTCTTTAAGCTCAAAGACGCGGCGGATAGGTGGTTAAAGCCATCAGAGTCCACAATGGAAGATGTTATGAATAAGGTCTATCTAGAGCAGTTCCTAGAGGCGCTGCCCTATGGAACCCAAAGGTGGCTCAGAAAACATGCGAGACTGACTCTGGAACAAGCCATTGAGACGGCTAATTCCTATTCTCGAGCCCAATCCCGGTATACATCAAAAGAGGCAGATAAAACGAGCAAACCCACCACTCTTCTGAAACCCGAGAAAAAGAGTTTTAAGGCCCCCCTTGACATTCCTCCACGACTCAGAGCCCTTAAACTTGAGAGTCCAGTAGCTACGGGGCCGCAATGTTACGAATGTGGAGAGTGGGGACATATATCCCGATACTGCCGCAAAAGAAAAGAAAAAGGAGAGGAAGAACCAATGGATGTAGGATATGCACCCCGAACCATCCTCTATGCTCGCGAAACTGGACCCGCATTTTATGTAAGTCTGCTTCTATATAACACTCCCATTAGGGCACTATTGGACTCAGGGTGTAGACATTCTGTGGTAAAAGAGGGCCAGGTCCCTTCCTCTTCTCTATTGCCAGGGCGCACTGTCGGGATACGATGTGTACACGGGGACGTCAAAAGCTATCCTGTAGCCCGGGTAACCATCACTACCACCCAGGGGGATGAGGTACAGTGTGAATTAGGAGTTCTGACAGAACTGCCAGAGTCCCTTATTATAGGAACCGATAACCCCTGCTTTACAAGTCTTATGGCTAGGGCCCTCACGGACGCAGGGCTTCCCCAGGCAGGACTCCTAATAACTGAACCATGGGCCACCGACACACACTTCAGAACAGCCCAGTTAAATGATGCCAATCTTGTTCCCGCTTGGCAGGACGCTCAAAAGAATAAACACGTAAGGGCATTAAGCTACCCTTGTTTTATTGAGAAAAAGGGACTCCTGTATAGATTAGGGAATGAAAAGGCACACCCCCAACTGATAGTACCTACTGACTTCAGGGAGCAAATCATGTTTTTTGCTCATGCCCACCTATTGGCCGGCCATGCAGATACAGAAAAGACCACTGAGTCCATTGTTCAAAATTTTTTTTGGCCTGGGATATACGCACAAGTCAAGAAATATTGTCAGGAATGTAGTATTTGCCAAAAACGGAGCCCATATATACCACCCAAGGTTCCTTTGGTACCCATGCCCATTATTGGGAGACCGTTTGACAGGGTAGGAGTAGACATAGTGGGGCCCCTCCCTAAATCAACAAGAGGATACCAATATGTCATGGTGGTGGTGGACTATGCTACTCGTTATCCGGAGGCGTTTCCATTAAAAGCCGCCACTTCGGCAGCAATAGCCCAACATCTAGTGGAACTTTTCACCAGAATGGGGTTCCCAAGGGAATTGGTCACAGATCAAGGCACACCCTTTGTCTCACGATTGATGAAGCAAGTCTGTGGATTGTTGCACATAAAACATCTTCGCACGTCGGTTTACCACCCTCAAACCGACGGGCTGGTAGAACGTTACAATGGTTCCATAAAAACAACTCTAAGGAAACTACTAACCGGGGACGGAAAGCAATGGGATCAACTCCTTCCCTTAGCGTTATTTGTACTACGAAGCCAGGTCCAGAGCAGTCTGGGTGCCTCCCCATTCGAGCTCCTGTTCGGTCGGAAACCCCGTACCCTCCTAGAAATCACGAGGGATAGTTGGGAAAAGGAAGGGGCTCAGGACGCCCAGGACTTGCTTGACTATTCTAACCAATTGAAAACCCGACTACACAAACTTAGGATTTTGTCACAGGAAACCCTAGAAAAGGCCCAACATAAGCAAAAACATTTTTATGACAGAGGAAAAAAATGGAGGTACATAGATGTGGGTGATTGGGCCCTTGCTCTCCTACTCACTTCGACTCATAAACTGAGAAAGGAGTGGCAAGGCCCATATCAAGTAAAGCGGACTATCGGGAAAACCACTTATGAGGTACAGTTGACTCCTTCCAGATCTCAAATATACCACATTAATATCCTTAAAAAGTGGTTAGGTCCTCCTTCCTCCTCTACCCAGCCTGTAGCCACCGCCATTGCTGTCCATGTCCCTGAGTCTCACACAGTAGGGAAAACGGTTATTAATCCTGATCTCACGGAACCAATGAGGAAAGAGTTGTTAACGGTCCTTCTGAATCACAGCATGATCTTTTCAGACCAGCCAGGTCGTACCACCGTGGCTGTCCATTCTATCCCCACAGTAGAAGGTAAAGTGATAAAGCAAAAACCGTACCGAATACCCGAAGCCCGCCGTTTGACTATGAGAAAGGAAGTCGAACAGATGTTAAAGGCAGGTATCATAGTACCCTCGACAAGTAACTGGTCCTCTCCGGTTGTTCTAATCCCAAAACCGGACGGCACAACCCGGTTTTGTATAGACTTTAGGGCAGTCAACAAGGTGTCAAAACAAAACGGGTACCCGCTACCGAGGGTAGACGAGCTAATAGAACGCCTTGGTGAGGCTCGATATATAACAACAATCGACCTCACCAAGGGGTATTGGCAAGTGCCCCTTCATCCGAAAGATCAGGAAAAGACCGCCTTCATAACACCAGACAGTCTTTTTCAATTTACCGTTCTACCATTCGGGTTACATGGAGCCCCAGCAACCTTTCAGCGGCTCATGAATACAGTCCTGGCTCCACACCACGAATATGCCTCAGCATTTTTAGATGATATTGTAATCTTTTGTCGTAGCTGGTCTGAACACCTACACCATCTAGAACAGGTCCTCACGGCCTTACAAGACGCAAACTTGCACATAAATGCCAAGAAATCAAGAATGGCCTTTACACAGGTGAAATACCTAGGATACGTTATAGGCGATGGTCACATAACCCCGCAACAAGAAAAAGTGAAAGCCATACAAGCCCAGCCCTTCCCCACCAATAGACGGGATCTAAGAGCCTTTTTGGGGTTGGTGGAGTACTATCGGCGGTTTATTCCCCATTTTGCCACTCTCTCCGCCCCCCTGACAGATCTCCTTAAGAAAAACGCTGCCACGTCCCATCATCTGAAAAGCCACCTCCCGGGGCCTCCATCGCCTTCCAAGCCCTTAAAACTGCTATAACATCAGCCCCTGTGCTAATGACCCCGGATTTCACTAAACCTTTCTTTTTACAAACAGACGCATCGGGGGTTGGCCTAGGGGCCGTCCTCTCCCAACTGGATGCGGACCATAATGAACGGCCCCTGCTCTTCCTGAGCCGTAAATTGTATCCCAGGGAAACAGCCTATCCTACGATCGAAAAGGAATGCTTAGCTGTGAAGTGGGGCATTGAGAAACTTCGATATTACTTGGAGGGTCGACATTTCACACTGTTTACGGACCATGCTCCCCTCACGTGGTTACACCACAACGAAGGTCGGAACGATCGCATCTTGCGCTGGTTTCTCTCTCTCCAACCATACAATTTTTCGGTTCACCATCGGAAGGGTTCCGATCAGACCAATGCTGACTTCTTGTCTCGTTATCCTCTTTCTCCCGATCGGAGAAAGCCTAGGGGGGAGATTTGTGACGGGTTCGAAGGACCTCATGACAGAGATAGGGAAAGTGACCCTCTATCTTTGTTGCAGAATCAGGACTGGCCCTTTAAGGAAGACGCAGACTCTGAGGAGGTGGAGTTGGCCCCCGTGACGTCGGCCTTTGTCGACCTATCCTTGGTCTCACCATCGTTGAAGAGGGACGACCCGGAGGACGCCAGCGCGAAAGCCGTGGATGCCGAAGAAGAGTCGAGCGAGAAGCCGGGAGAGCGGAGGAGAAAGGTGCACGCCAGGGACGACGAAACGGACACCGGGAAAGAGCGGAACCATCAGGAGAAGGGCCAGGAGGCCAAGTACACCGCGCATCGCCCAGCCACACTTCAGGAGAAGTCTGGCTACCCGAGGTACGGAGGAGAATCCGGGGGTTTTTCTCATTGCAAGGGGGAAGCGGGTGAATTGCGGAAGGGACATCCCAGGGGGAATGAGGTGCATGACTACGTAGGTTCTCTCTCCTTAGGGAAACGTGTCACAACCTGTCACAGTTGGTGGTGGTCTCTGGTGAACTCGCAATTCCCGCACTCCCGTCCCTAAACGTATATATAGACCCCGCGAGCATCCCCCTAAAGCCCTGTTCTCTTTCTTTGTTTATTTTATGACCTCGCCTCCACTGCCGGCCGTGAGGAACACCGGAGGGTACGAGAAGTCGGGGAGAGCGAAAGGAAAACCGGCAAGAAAGAAGACCCGGATGGGAGCTACCTGGACTGTTATATTCTGTGTTATATTCTGTTTATTCCTGCCTTAAATAAACCACCTTTGTAAACTCGCCCTTGTATTGGCTCCTTCCCTTCTTGTCCACTCTACTGGGTGACAGAAACGGAAACAATAGTTCGGAAAAAAAATACGATGTAGTAAAAGTTAGTGAATAAGAATTAATATTAAAAACAGGAAGACTTACTGGGGCCAGCAGAAGAGCCCTAGTTCTGGTCCTCCTGTCCGACTGGAACTGCTCCCGCCGACTCTGCCCCCGTCTTCTTGCCCCTGGGTGCTGATCATGAAAGATATAAGAAAGAAAGAGACAAACATTGATGATTGGTGTGAAACAAATAAAATATTTTTATAAGACTGTCAAAAAAACATTTGTGTAAACGACAATTGCAATAAAATTGACCTATCTAATCTGGTCGACAAGTAGTATGTGGGGATTCGCGGACCGACTAGTTATTATTTATCTACACTAATCCAGTGTTCCATTCTGATTCCAGAATACTAACTAAGCCTAAGTAGTACGTACCACCTGACCGAGCCCACCTATTCCAGGCGTGCCAATTGTACATTAAGTAAGCATTTCCACTTCTTTTAGTCCTCAAAAATGCATAAATGGAGGACATATGCCTGTATTTTTGCATACACAAAATTGTTGGTTGGTTGATGCAGATGTTTTGCTAGTGCTAAGCCTAATAGCACTCACTGAACAAACTACAAAAGGTTATACTAAGGACTGGGGTAAGCACTAGCAGCACTCAGCAGCACGTGACGTAATAGAGGGGGCGTCGCAGCCCACTAAAAAATTACAAACTTATAATAAGCAACTAAACCTAAGTATCAATCCACCCCTATCTCTTAGTGACAGGACAAAGGAAGGACTAGAGTCACTCTAGCATTACCTCACTTAAGTTTTCTAAAATAAACTCTTACATAATCACGCAAAACGAGTGCAAACGCAAAGTTGCAAATAACAAGATTAGTAGCGCAGAGCACCAGTGTCATAACAATCACAGAAGACTTTTAAACGTAAATTACCTGTAATGTATGTAAGCAGCAGCATTCTAGCTGGTCGGGAAAAAAATATATTCGCAATATATAACACAGAGCAGAAGAACAGACACAAAGTAGTAATAATTAAATAGCTACTCACCAAGACCCGGGACCTCCACTCCTAGCAGGTCTAGCAGGTCCTGCTCACGGTCCAGGATATCGGACCACCGGAGCGTCAGCTGGTTCTGGCTGCGCCGGACACCCGAGCAGCGAAAACACTGCCCGGCACACCTTTCCCCACCGCTGCCGACGCTCCCGGAGCCCGTACCCGGACCCAGGCCTGCCGCCTGCTGCCAGGGTTAAGGGGAGGTGGCTCTGCACACAAAAAAACAGTGCAGCCAACTCCACCTCCCCAAATAAGGCCCGTGCCTGCACCGACTTCCGTGAGGAAGGCGGTCACGGCTCAGGCTGCGATGCCCCCCGTGGCCCTTTGTCATGGTTCTGGGGTAGGCGGGGGTGGAAAAGAAAAGGTAAAAATGAAAAAAGTAAGTAAAAGAAATGAAAAAAGCAGGTAATAGAAAAAGGGTGAAAAAGTAGTTAAAAAACACACAAAAAGTAGACAAAAACAAAAAATAGTCAGGAAAATAGAGAGAGAGATAATAAATAAAAAAGATCAAAAAAAAGTTTCAGAAACAAAGGATTGAAAAGATAGAGGGAGGATTGAAATGCAGACCCCAGAACCATAACATAGAGTGAAAAATAAGATAGCCGCGCCCATTGCGACCACATGGGCAAGTTTGCGAGATATTTTCCCCCGAGCACGCAAAAAGCATTGCGAACACGCAATACGCGTTCCTGAACAGGAAATACCTAACGCGAACAAGCGCAAGCATGCACGACCTGGAACAGGAAATAGCACCGCAAGTGGGCTGGACAAGTGAAAACAAGGTGGCTGTGCCCATAAGCGACCGCATGGGCAAGTTGGCGACACACTTCCAACACGATCACGCAAAAAACATCGCGAACGGGCGGGACAAAAACTTCTGCGTCTTCGCGATATTTCCGCGTGTTTGCGATAATTTTTTGCGTTTTCGCGAAGATTTGCGTAACGCGATTACGCAATTTCCGCCCACCCTTAATAAATATTTGACCCTCAAACCAGCTCTTCAGTTCACTCCTGGACTTACGAAGGACACTCAGAAGGACTGCCTTGCATTCCAGAGCAACCATGATGTCTGTGTTTTGTCTCCCTTGCAGAAGACAAATGTGTTATGAGGATAGCAGAAGGTGCACTCTGCCGTTTAGAAATGCTTTTATATAAATTATCATCTACTGATCAGGACCACATTGCCAAGGGATCCATACCCTGAAGAAGGCCTATGACCCATGAGGGCTAATCCAGAATGCCGAAACAGCTTGGTACATGCAGAGGGGGTTTAGTGGCAGTTACCCCTCTTTCACTCCCCCCCCCCACTCTTAATCGTTTCTAACCCTGTCAAGGAAGGCCAAGAATAAAAGTATCCTAGTGGTACCCCCTTTGGCAGTTTTACTCTTCTTTTCCCTGCACTTTTGATCCCTTCTAGGAAATACTTTTTCCATCTCACACCTTTTCTTTATTTCTTCCTTACTAAAAAATCAGCGCTCTGTCCAGTGCGTTGGTCTGCACCTGGACGTCTACAGCGGCCCTTTGATGAAGCATGCCACTACATAGTGGGTGAGGGCAGAATTAACAAATCTTTTGATCTTCCTCCTTTCCTGTTTTTCTCAGTTTATTACTACTACACTGTAGGTAGGAATGGGCTACGAATCCACTTTGGGATAGTGTCCTTGGGTTACCACTCAGTCCTTCTCTTTTTTATTGTGAGTTTAGATTCCAGAGGACTTCCCTGCTACTTGAAGCCTGCCTTGTTCTCTCAGAGGACTGCCCTGCTGCTTGAAGCCAGCCTTGCTGCTTGAACCCAGAACTACCAGAATAACCACAAGATCTAGCTCGCTGGCTTCCTGTTCTGAACTAAAGGGACAAAAAAGCTCCAACAGCTTGAACCCTACACCTGAAACATGTTGGAAGTGAGTCTTACCATCCAAGTGGTGCCCACCCAGTCCAGGACTCTTGAAAGTGGTGGTAAAGGTGCCCAACCAGCCAAAAAACAAAGCTTGGACTTAGAACATTTTCCATTAAAAAGTAGTCTGAGAACCGATCGGAAATTGGGACCTACCTGCATGTCATTTCACCTGAGGTGCATTGCCGGTCAGTCTGCTACATTCATTGGCGCAGCAGCAAATCCTGTTCAGCTGCTCCTCGTTGGAAGGGTGTCCGGCATCATGGAGCCCTTGTCGGCCACGGCCTGCAGTTTCATCCCGCTGGAGATTTTCGACGTCCTAAAAAGAGAGAAAGTCTGAACATAGAAATCTTCACTGCAATTTTGTCCAGCAGCTCACCAGAGGTGACATCTCCTCCTGGGACACCACTTGCTGACTTACGCTTCTCAAAAAAAAATTCTAAGTCCAAAGGTAAGCCGAGACCGGGCCTAATCCACTCTGTGTAGCTGAACCGCGCTCTATCGTGGTTGGCCTTAACTTTTGACTTTGCCCCAGTCTCACATGACCAGATACCTGAGGTTGGTGCTTTGCTTTTTTTTTACACTATCTTTCACTTTTAACTTTAAAAAATCATAGCACTAGTTTTACTGATTGGGTTTTTGTTGTTTCCGTCTCAAATTATTAATGACATTTTATTCTGTGTTTCTAACTTGATGTGGGATTTTTCTTGTGCTGAGGTTTTACTTTGGTGCTTTTTGTGCTGCATAAATACTTAGCACAGTGCCTCTGTGTTTAGCCTAACTGCATGTTTGCCAAACTACCAGAGTCAACGGTTGAGCACAGATTAATTTAGTGACTTTTGTCATTAAACCTGATAAGGATTGTGGTCTTTGCTTGAGAAGGGTTTTCCACCCCCTCAATCAAAAACCAAATTTCTTACAATCAGGTAATGCTCTTTTTTTATTTTTGATGACAATTAAATGAAGGGCCTCAGCTGATGTTGTAGTTCTTATTGCAACTGGTAAAATAGTCAAATAATTTTCTCAAAGCTATAGAAAAGCTCAAAATGTTTGCCCAGAACAGTCAGAGTTTTTGATACAACAGCTTGCGAGCCAAGCATTCGCACAGCACATCCTCCCTGTCAGAGCTGTCAGTATGACTAATGGAGCATGATTTCAGGATATATTATGGCTGTCAGTACACAGCCAAGGCTCTGCTTTTTTATTCAAAGGGAAAACAATGCAGGGATTGTAATCACGTTTCTTGCATTGATAAACATATTTAGAAAATATAAATAGTCTGGAAACTGAGCTAATTAATTCCTGCCTGTTTTAAATTTTATCAACAGAGAGAAGACAGAAAGAGTGATATTTAAAACATAAGAAGGGATGCATCAGGTGATGAATAAGTGTTGCTAGATGTCTCGGCTGCTTCAACCTTGAACCAAAATGTACTTGTATCTTACACAGTCAGTGACGGAGGCACTGTGTTTAATGTTCAGTCTAATTTCCCACAGGAGGACCATTCTCATCATGTCAAAGGTTTTCCAAAATGTCCATCCTTCTTCAGGGTGGTGTAACTCAGTCCCTAAAACGATATCTTAAAAATGCACAGGTACTCTCTCCAATATTTGCAGATCGACCTCATGTCATCAATTCTTCAAAGAAGTTTGACAAGAATAATTGGCTTTGGGCCAGAGCACTTCAGCTATTGGCTTTCGTGTGATTTTCCTGGTTTACATTGCTTGGATGTGCTGTCCATCAAGGCTGTGGTATTTCAAGGATGGTTACATCATTAGGTTTTGGTGATGTGGAATCAAGCAGTCTTTTTGTTGGACTGCAGATGCAACTTGACCTCTGGCATGTCATGAAAATCTAGTTATGTTATTCGATGTATCTATTTAGATGCCACCATGGCATTTTAATGGTAGATTTATGGCTTTGTTGTTCAGCAAGTGATGCTGTTTGGATGCCTTAGCTTGAGCTGAACAGCATTATTCAATGATCATCCTTGTATCGTCATTAGCTTTACTGCGCTTTAATGTTAACGTGTTGCAGGATTTTCAGTTTTTTCACAATTTAAAGAACTGCACACATAAAGGCCTTTTTTTTATAGATGTAGATAGGCTACTGGTCATTGGTTCAAAGTATCTACTATGCAGCAATGTTGTACTGTTTATGCTTCTTAAGTTCACCACTTACAATGCAAACTTCACCTTCTGACTTCATTTAATTAAACCCCTTCTTTCAGGGTACAGCTCAGCTCTGCTAATACAGTCCGTTAAGCAAAGGGGGAGCGGGGGCGTGACTCCCACCTTCCATCTATTTAAAGCTCAAGATGTTCCGTCAATGTGGGAATTTCTTTCTAGGACAACCCAAGTTGTTGTCCACAAATAAGGGATTGGACCTGGCATTCCAGGTACATGAACCCAGACACATATGGGATATGGTTTACGATATACAGGAAATACAGTGTGCAATCAATGGATGTCTGCTTCATCAAAGGGGTACCCAGTGTCAGTACCAATCGGTTGCCCAATTGAGACAGTTGGCCTATGCAAATTGTAGGAGGCGCATGGCCATTGGCCATGCTCTGTGCACATTATAAACAGTCAACGGCGTGCAGCCATGCCCCATGTGCCGTTTGAACAGGGAACCGTCATTTGCATAGTAAACATTCATGTGCTGTACATAGAAAGTAATCCCTGTGGTTGTACCTTACACTTAAGATACTAAGTGCATGACCTGTGCAATGTGCAGTATGTAATGTTGATAAGACATGGTCTCTTGCATGTTGTGTATGTAATAAATAAAGAAATTACCTGCAGCTCCCCCTTTTGTGGAGTTTGCCCAGGACAAAGGCCTCACACTTTTGCCAGACACAGTGCACATGCCATGGCCTATGGGCACGGATTGCGCATAGATTGCAAGGGAATGGCAAGCGGCAATATCTGGCATATAACTTGTAGGTAAAACAAAAAAGAGAGGGGGACCTAGGAGCTATTAAAGGTCCAGTGTCCATGCTCCTGATGCATACATTTTAAACCAACGAAGGACACTGTTCCTAAAGCAGGATGCAAAAGGTCACCCATACTTACGGGTGCAAAAAGTCACCCGTGCATTTAACAAGAAAAGATGTGAACAAAGAAACCTTCGGTACGAGGTACCCACAAGTGAGGGGAAAAAAACTTGTTGTCCTCTGATGCCCTCACACACCCCAAGAGGTGTCATGCTTCATCATCGGGCAGTTGCTCCTCATAGGGCCGGCGCTGCAATTCCCTACGGGTCCCCCGAAGGGTCGCTTTGTCGGAGATCTTTTATAGGACTGCCGGATGGTGCATGAGGGTGTGTGGGGAGTGGGTTCAATGAGGGTAAAAAGAGAATGTGCGTGCAAGATAGGTAACGTGTAAAAGGGTCAACATGCAGCGGCAATGTAACTGTTGTACCCTTCGCAGTCCGAAAACCGCTCAATAAAAACATTGCCCCAAAGGCTCACTATGCCTGGGTGTCATAGGTCATAGGTCGACATGTTTCGTGCTTATCTCGCCCAACCAGGGTCATTAGCGCTTCTTCAAGACCATAAAAATTCATAATTCAAATAAGTGAAGTGCACGTGAACAGTGTCAATGAGATAAAATACCCTCTTTCTCAATCAGGGCGGAACAGCAACTTGTGTACCCTCAGTATGGCAACAGCTGTATGATGGATGCCGCTCATGATTAATACCTAGGAAAGAGAAACAAAAATAAACCGAACATATGGACTTCAGTAAAACGTGATGCCTCATGATGTGTGCACATTGGTTCTAGTCAAATAGAAGAAGAATTAAAGAGTTAACAGACACACGAGACACCCAACATTGAATTAAAGTCCCATCTCTATGAGGCGTCCAAGGTAATCACATATTGCCTGATAAAGGTAATAAGGCTGGTGACACACATGATTAATAGTGCTCATAGTTTGCTTACCTAGCCCTGCTGAGACAGTCCCTCTAAAGGCGCGTGCAATGGAAGCCCGCACATGGCCGGGCTGAAAAAAACAAACAAACCGAAATAAACTAAATGAGGGGTGACACTGTTCACGTGCACTTCACTTATTTGAATTATGAATTTTTATGGTCCTGAAGAAGCGCTAATGACCCTGGTTGGGCGAGATAAGCGCGAAACATGTCGACCTATGACACCCAGGCATAGTGAGCCTTTGGGGTAATGTTTTTATTGAGCGGTTTTCGGACTGCGAAGGCTACAACAGTTACATTGCCGCTGCATGTTGACCCTTTTACACGTTACCTATCTTGCACGCACATTCTCTTTTTACCCTCATTGAACCCACTCCCCACACACCCTCATGCACCATCCGGCAGTCCTATAAAAGATCTCCGACAAAGCGACCCTTCGAGGGACCCGTAGGGAATTGCAGCGCCGGCCCTACGAGGAGCAACTGCCCGATGATGAAGCATGACACCTCTTGGGGTGTGTGAGGGCATCAGAGGACAACAAGTTTTTTCCCCTCACTTGTGGGTACCTCTTACCTAAGGTTTCTTTGTTCACATCTTTTCTTGTTAAATGCACGGGTGACTTTTTGCACCCGTAAGTTTGCATCCTGCTTTAGGAACAGTGTCCTTCGTTGGTTTAAAATATAACTTGTAGGCCCAGAGGGGAACCCCAGGAGCTCAGGTTTAGCCTCAAATTATCAAAAATGGCCTCATATGCTGATAGGACCTTCATGATACATAGGTTTAACCTCATAGATTCTGGGATAGCTTATTAATGAAGACTCATAAGTGGGTTATAGTCTTAAATGCTACGACATAAAATCATATTACACATAATGCTCTGTTACAACTTGGCGTACAGTATAGCATCATATGCCAGGTGCAGCCACTTAATGAAAAGAAATAACCTGATATACCTTGCGCTACCTCGTAATGTACAGGCAAAACTTCATATGTTCAATAATAGCACCATACACCTTATAGGATGAGATATACTCCCATATGCCAAGTGCTGCCTTGTAATTCAAAATTGTTGCCTTGAATGATTACATACAACCCTACACTAAGTGCTGTGTATAGCTGACTATATACTCAGTGCAGCTCCATATTCACAGACAGAACCCTCATATGTTCAGGCAAAGCCCTAGAAGTTATGTCTACCCTATTTACTCAGCAAATCCTAATGTGCATAGTGGCATCCCCCATATGCTGAGTGGAGTCCCATTTTAGCTCCATATGCTTAGTGGTCTACATGGTCATCTTTAGACCTGTATCTTCAGGCATCAACCTACATCCTCAGAGGAGCCTACACACAGGATGTTCACTCATATAGTCCCATCTACTCAGTGCACCCACCTGTAAAGATTCATCGTCTAAAACGGCCAGTTAATGGACTGTGCTAATGAAGAAGACCCAGGCCCTGGCCCTAAGAGAAAGTATGTTCAAGGAGCCCATTTCCTGCAGATGATGCTGCAGATGAGGGAAGTGCTTGGGTTTGAGGCGTCCTCCCAGGCACTTGTGAAGGGCTTCTATGCCCAGTATGAAGTACAGGACACAGGCATCTGCCTTTCCATGATGTTTTAAAAAATACTGTCCTTATTGAATGGAAGGACATAGATAAGACCAATATTCCTTGTTTTCTAAACAAAAGATATCCTGTGGAAACATTTGATAATAATTTTCCTCAGTCCTGAAAGCATGGCATGCCGGGCCCGCTTTGAGAAAAGAGCCTACAGGTAAGCTTGTCTCATCATCCGGCATTTGTAAGAGAAAACTAAATGCCACCTTAAAATCCCTAATATTGTGTTTTTTTAATGAGTGGAAGTAAAAAGTGCTTCATACATCTTAAATAAAATTAGCAAAGTGCTGAGTGTTCTAACCAGAAATCCCATCACAGGTGCAAGGGCACGCATCGAGGTTCGTTTGAAAACCCAGGGGAAAGCATGATAAACATTTTAATGTGCCAGCCCTAAACCGAAACAACAAACTTCGTTGCCAGTCCTCTCGCTGTAAAGAGCCAGCTGGTAGAAGGGCTGGCTACAGCCATGTTAAAATAAGCTGTCACTGTTGACTTCCCCCCATCCTCGCTCAATCTAGCGGTACACTCAACATTAAACAGGGTTTGCTGCACACATTTCTTATTTACATTCATAATATTTTCAGGGTCTGTGCAGGCATGCTGTAAACCAATCTTTCGAAAAACAGACTCCACAGCTGCAAACCATGGTATTTGGTGTCCCCTTTCACACTAAAGACAGTCCCATATAATATCCCTGGTTAAAGTGGCCTCTGCATTTTTCCAAACTGCTAACCACAGTAGTGCAGGGAATGCTCTAACGTGATCTTTAATATATGGTAAGCCCAGTTCTTCCTGGCAGATTACATAGGCGGATGATTTAGGGACCGACAGCACCTTCCTGCCGAACCTATTTTTTTCTATCTGTATAGCGTTGCTGTTCGAGATACCCCATACCCCAGGTCCATATGTTGCGACAGGAGTGCACTGAGTGTTGTAACTATGAAACAAGGGGCCAAGAGCGCCTCCTCCTAACGACTTGGGTAGATTACATAATGAGCCTGAGAGAAAAAGGGTGGTAAGAAAAGGGCGTTTCCCATGTTAATTTCCATAGACTCTTTAAACATGGCTGCAGACCGAACCGCTGAACAGAATTACACTAATTTGGCAGAAAGCTAGCTTTTGGTCTGCAGATCGGGCTTTTTGCTTTTTGGTGTACATCTGTTCAGTATTTGTTGCGAAATTAAAGGAAATCCAAATTTGTTTATCTGAGAGCGCGACATCTTCGTAAATAATAACAAGATCGTACAGAGATCGGCAGAGCTCTGATTGTCTGCCAACACTTCAACCAGGAAGTGTTGGCAGCCATCTTGGGATTCAGCTTAAGCTGAGTCACAAAAAAAAAAGGGGGCAGGGTACAAATACTCTGAGCCTGGACCTCTGGTGGTGGGGTCACGGGGCAAAAAACATATATTTTTTAATTTGCTGCAAAATTGTCAAATTCGCTCCTGTGCTTGTTTTGAAAAGGCCCCTGGGTGTACCAGGTCCTGGGGGCATTTAGAAGAACAGGCATTTACAATGCAATGGTCTCGGCAATATTATAGGTAGAGCTATTGTTATTGCTCATTATTTTTGTATCATTATTGAATCCCTAAATAAATGGCATTGTCATTTCTATTGGCATTAGCTTTTTTTTTTGCATATGTGATACCTATTGCATTAGCAGAGAGAGAGTGAGGTAGTGAGATAGAGAGAGAGAGTGAGGTATTGAAATAGAGAGGGAGGTAGTGAGATAGAGAGTGAGGTAGATAGAGAGTGAGGTAGTGAGATAGAGAGTGAGGTAGATAGAGAGTGAGGTAGTGAGATAGAGAGAGTGAGGTAGTGAAAGAGTGAGGTAGTGAGGGAGAGGGATGTTGTGAGGTAGTGATATATAAGCATAGAGTGATGTTGTGATGTAGTGAGATAGAGAGAGAGGTAGTGAAAGAGAGAGTGAAAGTGAGTTAGTGAGATAGAAAGCGTGAGGTAGTGAGATAGAGAGTGATTGAGGTAGTGAGTGAGAGAGAGTGAAGTTGTGAGGTTGTGAGCTAGAGAGTGAGGTAGTGATGTTTTGAGAGAGAAGTTGTGAGATAGTGAGGTAGTGAGATAGAGTGGAGTAGTGAGGTAGAGAGAGTTATGTAGTGAGAGAGAGTGAGGTAGTGAAACAGTGATGTAGTGAGGGAGAGGGATGTTGTGAGGTAGTGAGATGTAAGCAGAGTGGTGTTGTGATGTAGTGAGATAGAGAGAGGTAGTGAAAGAGACAGTGAAAGTGAGTTAGTGAGATAGAAAGAGTGAGGTAGCGAGATAGAGAGTGAGCGATGTAGTGAGTTAGAGAGAGAGTGAAGTTGTGATATAGAGAGTGAGGTAGTGAGAGAGTGAGGTAGTGATCTTTTTAGAGAGAGAAGTAGTGAGATAGTGAGGTAGTGATATAGAGGGGATTAGTGATGTATAGAGAGTTATGTAGTGAGAGAGAGTGAGGTAGATAGAGAGTGAGGTAGTGAAAGAGTGACTTAGTGAGTGAGAGGTATTTTCTGACGTAGTGAGATAGAAACAGTAAGTGATGTTGTGAGATAGAGAAAGATTGAGGTAGTGAAAGAGAGAGTGAGGTAGTGAGGGATGTTGTGAGGTATTAAGATAGAAACAGAGAGTGATGTAGTGAAGTAGTGAGATAGAGTGAGGTAGTGAAAGAGTGAGTGTAAGTGACTTAGTGTATTTGAGAGAGAGAGAGTGAGGTAGTGAGATAGACAGAGTGAATTAGTGAGTTAGAAAGAGAGAGTGAAGTTGTGAGGTAGTGAGAGAGTGATGTAGTGAAGTTTTGAGAGAGTGTGTTGTGATATAGTGAGGTAGTGAGAGTGAGATAGAACTAGATAGTGACGTAGTGATAGAGAGTGAGGTAGTGAGATAGAGAGAGAGTGAAGTTTTTAAGTAGTGTGTTAAAGTGAGAGATAGTTACTGTGGTAGTGATATTGTGTTGCTGTGAGAAAGAGAGTTGAGTAGTGAGTTAGAGAGTGAGGTAAAGAGTTAGTGAGAGAGAGTGTAGTATAGTGAGGTAGTGAAAGAGAGAGTGAGGTAGTGAGGGATGTTGTGAGGTATTAAGATAGAAACAGAGAGTGATGTAGTGAAGTAGTGAGATAGAGTGAGGTAGTGAAAGAGTGAGTGTAAGTGACTTAGTGTATTTGAGAGAGAGAGAGTGAGGTAGTGAGATAGAGAGAGTGAATTAGTGAGTTAGAAAGAGAGAGTGAAGTTGTGAGGTAGTGAGAGAGTGATGTGGTGAAGGTTTGAGAGAGTGTGTTGTGATATAGTGAGGTAGTGAGAGTGAGATAAAACTAGATAGTTACGTAGTGATAGAGAGTGAGGTAGTGAGATAGAGAGAGAGTGAAGTTTTTAAGTAGTGTGTTAAAGTGAGAGATAGTTACTGTGGTAGTGATATTGTGTTGCTGTGAGAAAGAGAGTTGAGTAGTGAGTTAGAGAGTGAGGTAAAGAGTTAGTGAGAGAGAGTGTAGTATAGTGAGAGATAGTGGGGTAGTGAGAGATAGTGAGGTGGTGAGAGAGAGAGTTAGGGAGAGAGTGTGACGTAGTGAGAGAGCCAACCCCACACATACAGAACCACCCACACAGAGCCACACACATACACAGTGTATCCCCCAGACATACATACAGAGCCACACATACAGAGTCAGCCAGACACAGAGAGCTATCCACACAAATATTCAGAGCTACAGACATCCACCTTGCAACCCGGTGCATTGAAATGAAAACAATGCTACCGAAAAACACCTCTTTTTCCGTTTGACTTAATCAAAATGTATTATTGACTTTACATAAATAAATCACCAAAGTACATAATATTTAAAAGTTCTGAAAACAACCAAGCTCCCCTTACCCACACACTTTCTTATGATACATCTTTTCACCCATTCAAACTTCACTTCATGCGCCCCTCTCTGCCAATCGCATCTATTCAATCATACATTCATTACACTTCCCTCACATACCAGCACACCCATACCTCAAAATAATAAATTTATACACATACAAAAAAGATTCTCTAATGAACAACAATGGCCAACCAGACACAAATTCTCAAAATACAAAGCTTTCAATTTTTAACAACAATTTGTATACTTGATTGGCCCCACAAAACAGGTTGACGCGTTTCAAACCCCTTCGCATACGGGGTTCTCTTCAGGACCCAAAAGCTGGAAACACAAACAATCTGTGTCTTAGTTATTGACCATATTGTACATGTGCACCCCTGTCTCAGAATATCTCCTCTCTCTGGTATTATTTTACCTTATTCTGAACTGCGAGATCAGCTGATCCCTACTATGTTCTTAGGACCCAATCGCTAGTAGGCTCCGGCAAAGGCAATCATACCATCTCAATTATGAGTCAGCATTCCATAATGTCATCAGTCCCGTTCCATTAGATAAAAGGTTGCTTACATTTTAATTGGCAGACTGTTGAAAGCCATATGGTCAAACAAAAACGTGTTGCACATCCAGGCGTAATTCCTTAATGGCCCTAAGCAAAAACAAAATAATTGCCCATTATTTTCTCAGAATATTGCCTTTTGATGAAGTAGCTCAAACCAGATGACGATGTGCCCCGTACCTGTATTTTGGCACGTGATTGTTTCTTCAGATTCAATTTTTTGGGTTCGCTGCACATTTATCTGAAAGAAATTAAAAGAACGTTCCCACTTAACCTAAGTGCTTTGCTTCGTGCTTTGGTTAGAAGCGCGTAGCTAAAACGGATTAACCGAAGTGTCTCTACACCAGCTGTACAAGTTCCGTTGATGTCTTTGGTTGGAAGAGTGAGACTAAAATGGCTCAACCAAAGTGTCTCTGCAAAAACGATTCAAATAGCGCAGACCGCTCTGGTTAGAGGCAGCCAAAGCGTCTCTACCACGGCAGCTCAAATTACGCTGAAAGCTCTAATTTAGAAGTGCATGACTAAAACCGAAGCGTCTTTACAACATCAGTGTTAATTTCGTTTTACCTTTCGTGACAGGCCTGGGCCGCCGCACAGTTAATCTCCCCGGGCCGCCAGGGAGCTTAGCGGTGACTTCCGTCTGCAGCGGAAGTGATTTAAAGGGCCCGCGACCTTTGGTCACGCTCTGCCCAATCGAACTATGGGAGTTGTAGTCTAAGTTTGTTTTCTCCTGAGCCGGTTTTGCCAAAGAAAATTCTTAATGAACCACAGTGGCTGCATGAGCCAGTAGTGGAGCCTGCTACCTAAAAAGAGGAGGGGGGGCATGGTTTTAAAATCAGCACCAGTGTCCGTTTAGCCCCAGTGTTTTTTTTAGGCATCATGCAATTCACACGGGATCAAAACGTAGACCTCCCGCTGGACTGTAGGAGGTGCGATCTAGGCTTATTGGCGCCATCATTTTTTGTCTGGATCATGCGAGCCAATGATTGAGCCTCTTTCCTAAAATGGACACAATTTGTGGACAGCGCACTTTGCAGTATGCCCACAGTCATTGGGCATCATGTACCTCACACAGGATCGGAACTACTCCATTCCACAGTCCCCCCGCTATACTGTGGGAGATGTAATCTAAGGTTCGTGGAGCCATCTGCTCATCCGATTTTGCCATCATCTTAAATCGTTGACCAAGTTTCTATCTAATGTGGCCAACCCGACGCGCTGGAAACTTGTTGGGAACAAGGAATTATTGAAATCCGGGAGAGATTAGAATGACTCTGTTACTTTATGCGCGCTGTTGATCCCTCACAGTTTGTATATCTCTGAGAGTTCGTACAATCCAGTGCTTTAAATGAAACCGCCGCCGCCTTTCTCCGAGGCGAAGCAGAAATGCCTCGGAGAAACGCAGCGGCGGTTTCAGATTCGGGGGCGTGTTTCTTTTTCTCTCCTCTTGCCATTGGCTGGAGGAGAGAAAAACTCGCCTAAATAAGGGCGTGGCTAAAAAGTGGAAAGAAGAGCACGGAACACGCCCCCAAATCTGAAAAAGACGGAGCCTATTTGGAGGGACGGCTCTCTCCTCCAATGGCTGGCCTCCGTTTAGGAAGCCAGCCAATGGAGGAGAGGCAAAAAGGGAGGCGGGCTAAATAGCCACTCTAAGAAACATTAAATCTCCGGACTTCCGGTTCTGCCTTCGGCAGATCGGATGGTCCTTCGACCTAAAAAGGAGGGGGCACACAGAGCCCCACTCCTAAGGTGTTTAGAGCCCCAGCATAGAGCACCTACCCGGGGCTTTATTTACATAGGTAGTGGGCTGAATTGAACCCCCTTCTGGGTTTCCTTGAAGCCTCGGGGACCACCACCTCCCCGGGTCTTTTATTTTAATAATGGAGGGAGGCTGCATGGACTCCCATGATAGGCTTACTACAAGCCCCGGGGATCTCCACCTCTCCCGAGAAATAAATTTGACAAATTGTGGGGGGCTGTACAGACCCCATGGGCTTCGGGGGCCACCTCCTTCCTGGAGCCTACACAATATATAATACTGGAAGGGGGGCCACGCGGCCCCCTTCCTGGGCCATATAGGGCCCCGGGGACCGCCTCCTCCCAGGGCCAGCTCCTGCTATGTCCCGGGGTGCCCACCCCGGTACATAGCTGTTTTCTCTAATTTAGTGGGAGCTTTGACAGCTCCTGCCAAGTCAGAGCAAACACTCCAGTTCCAGCGGTCAGGAGCTGTCAAGGTGCTTTTGCCCACTGGAAACAGAGGTTTCATCTCTTTTCCTGCCCGCAGACATGTGGGCAGGGAAAGAGATTAAACTATTGCCCCTGCACACAGGGAGATGCATTTCCATCAGCTCCCTGTGTCCAATAGCAATGCCTGCTCCGGCAGGAGGCAGGGAGCCAGCAGGGACTGGGAGGGCCTTGAGGCTCCCCCTGTGGTTCTTATCCTGCACACTGGGTCACCTGGTAGGGACCAGGACACACAGGGATACATGACTCGGCCCTGAGGGATGGGGTCCCTGGAGTCAAAATTGGCCTGGGGAGGTGGGCCGAGCGGCTCTCCTCTGCCATTAAAGTTAAGGCCAGGCCCCGGGGGATGAGTTCTCCGGGGCCGTATGCTTTAAGTGGGGGGTCCATGAGGCCCCTCCTTCTTTGGTTTAAATAAAGTCCAGTAGAGGTGGCGGTCCCTGGGGCTCTTGGAGCTTAATGGAGGGGGGTCCCTTGGCCCCCTTCCTTAATATCAGTAAAGCCCTGGGAGGGGGTGTTCCCTGGGCTTTTAAGAGGCATAACGAAGGGCAGAAAAATGAGCAGAAAAGGCAAAACAGAGGGCAGAAAACAATCATCAAAGAGAAAAGTGCACAAAAATTAGCAGAAAAGGCAAAAAAGAGAGCAGAAAAGGCAAAATGGAGGGCAGAAAAAAGAGCAGACAAAGGCAAAACAGAGAGCACCAAAACTTACAGAAAATGCAAAACAAAGGGGAGAAAATGAGAAGGACAGGCAAAACAGAGCAGAAGAGGGCATAACAGAGGGAAGAAAAATGAACAGAAAAGGCAAAACAGGGTGGAAAACAAGCAGAAAAGGCAACACAGAGCAGAAAAGGGCAAAGCAGAAAATCCTCAGACAATGACACACCCACTCACATACCCATTCAGAGACTCACACATCAACTCACAGACCCAATCAGATACTCATATACCCACTCACAAACCCACTCAGAGACTCATGCACCCACTCACAGACCCACACAGACCCTCACACACCCATTCACAGACACACTTAGCCTCATGCATGACTCACAGACCCACTCAGCGACTCGTGCACTCACTCACAGACCCACTCAGACTCACACATCCACTCACAGACTCACTTAGAGATTCATGCACTACTTACAGACCAACTCAGACACTCATGCACTCACTCACTCACAGACTGACTCAGACACTGACACCCACTCACAGACCCACTCAGAGACTCACACATCTACTCAGACAACCACCCAGACACTCACACACCCACTCACAGACCCAGTAAGACTCAAACACCCACTCAGAGTCACACACCCACTCACAGACTACATGAGACACTTATACACCCACCCATAAACCCACTTAGAGACTCACTCACCCACTCAGACACTCATGCACTCACTCACAGACTGACTCACACATACATGAAAGCATTAACAAACCCACTCAGACACTCTCACACCCACTCACGGACACACTCACACACTCATGCACCCACTCACACCCATTCAGACACTCATGCACTCACTCACAGACTCATTCACGCACCCACTCACACACCCAGTGAGACACTTATGCAGCCACTCCTAGGCCCACTCAGACACTCACACCCCCCCTTACACACCCATTGAGACACTCACACACTCATTCCCACACCCACTCAGACACTCAAGCACTCACTCATACACTCAATCTCAAATTGCAGAGTTACAGATAGGAAATACAATTTAAAAACCTTAGAAATTCACTGGAAAACCAAAGGTTACAAAGACATTATAGTTTGGAAATAGAATAAAAAACATTAGAAATTCACTGAAAAAAACTAAGATTATAGGGACGTTATACTTAGGCTCACATTTCATTTGAACAAAACCATAGAAATTCAGCAGTTATAGTTATCAGAGTAAACAGTGGTGGCTCGCCGAGGGTGTGTTGCGGGGATGTGGGGCAGGGTGGGTGAAGGACAGAGTGGGGGGTAGTAAACGCCGGCATACGGCCGAAGGGAGTTAAGTAAATAAATAACACAATTTACACTGCGCGTGCTACAACGCCAACTCTGTGATTCAGAGTGCGCAATGTAAATTGTTTTATTCTTTTATTTATTTATTTAACTCCCTTTGGCCGTATGCCGGAGTTTACTACCCTCCACCCTGCCCCTCTTCTGCCCCACCCCACCGCCCCGCAGCACACCCTTGGCGAGCTGCCCCTGAGAGCTAACTATAACTTACTCCCCGCAATGCACTGTTTGTGACCTCACATATTACATCACTCATCACATGGTCAGTGACATCACTGATGATATCACTGTTGACATCATCCACAGAACCACTTACACACCCATTCACAGCCCCATAGAACCTCTCATACACCCAATCCCAATCCCACACAAACTATCATACTCATACCTGTACTCACACAACCAATCAATCATCCGCAGAGGCACTCGCCTTCCACTCACTCATACTGCCACTCACACACCAACTAACACACACATATAACCAGTCATGTACCCACTCGCTCACCAATACAACCACTCACACATCCAGTCATACAGATATACATATACTTAAACACCCATTCATACACCCTTACAGCCATTCACACAACTACTCAATCACCCATACAGAAACTCACACAGCCACTCACTCACTCACTTACTCACCCATACAGGTACTCACACGCTCACCCATACAGCCACTCACACTGCTACTCACTTACCCATACAACCACTCACATATCCACTTACACACTCAAACCTACTTACATAACCATAACTACTCACACACCCACTCACTCACCCATACAGCCACTCAAACCCACTCACTGATGTATACATACACTAAAATAGCTACTCACTCATCCATACAGCCACTCACACAGCCACTCCCACACCCATAGAGCCACTCATACAGCCACTAACTCACCCACACAGCCACTCACACTCATTCTCCAATACAGCCACTCACTCACCCATACAGTTACTCACATACCCACCAACACATCCATATAGCCACTCACACACCCACACAGCCACTCATACATCCACTCATACACTGATACAGACACTGTCACTCAGATGAGATGTGTTTGAAATAGTATGACTAATTATTAGTACAGAAAGAATAGTAACTTAACTTATGCTGTAGCTTAGTATTTATCTTTAAGTTTTATAAAGTTTACGAAACACACTCATGGGATGATGTCATCAATGATGTTATTTGAGATGTCATCAGCGATGTCATGAGTTATGTCATTGACCATGTTATGATTGAAAAAATGCTATCGCTTTCTGAAAGTGGAGCATGCCTGTTTCCCTGTCAATTGTCAAGTGAGCAGGGAAACATTGCTTTGAGTTCCAGGGAGGTGCATGTTAGAAGTTCCCTGGTTCTCAAAGCAATGCCGGCTCCTGCAAGAGGTAGGTCGCGGGCATGGTTCGTGGGGGCCTTCAGGCTCCTACCCCGACCCGCAACATTGAAAATATGGGTGCCCTGGGTGGGACCAGGGCACCCACACTCAGTGGCGGTGCATCCATTGGGGCAGTGGAGCATTGCCCCCTGTCAGGAAACCACCACGAGCCACCACCTGAAAATGATCATTATGATTGTATATCTGCTTGCCCTCTGTCCTGACCATGGTGCTGTGAGGGTTGGGTTTGACTAGGGTGGGCGAGGAAAAGTCTGTTGATTGGCAACCATTGGGGGAGTACTTTTATGCTTCTAAATCAAGTGTGCATGTCAGATTGGACAGGTCTGCTTATATGCTCGATCGACATGCGCACTTCAGTACCTTCTTACCTGCACTCGTTTGGGGAGCACAGCACAGCCGCATTGTCTTCTATGGAGTGTCAGGTTGCTCTGTCCCAACCAATCCTTGTGCTGCTTTTATACTGTTTAATATTATAAACAGTATGATATCAATGTAGGGTTGGTTAGATTGATGGTGGTTAGCCCCTGCTTACAATGCAGCACAGGTGCAGGAGAATTAGAGAATGTGGCCAACCACTGCGTGGCCTTATTTTGAAGCCACAAAATGATTGGCTACGTTTCTGTTTCCTGTGCTTGATGCAATGCTTGTGCACAGTGCCAGTAACTGCACTATGCAGAAGTCGATCAGAAGAGTTCTGTGATCATCACCAGCCTGAAAGCACATTTGTTGGCCCTGCCTGGGAAAGGCAGTCAAGGCCCTTTTTTTCTCCTGGACTCTGACTCAACGACTTCAGTTCCATTGTGGCAGAGCTGCTGGTAAAAACTCAGGGGCATATCAACAAGGGCTTTATCTCTGCTTTTTTGGCTTTAAAAGCCAAAAAAGCAGAGATAAAACTAGCACCCTATCAACAACAGGGTGCTAACATGCAAATTTTCATGTTAGCACCCTTTTACTCTACGCTTCCCCTTGCATCTCTAATGAGATGCAAAGGGGGCGTTCCAGAGTAAAATAATAGGAGAAATGTCGCTAAGCGACATTTCTCCTACTATCAAGAATATCGCTAACCCTGTTAGAGACAAAAAAGCAGCGCTAACCGCGGTTAACGCTGCTTTTTTACGTCTGGTATTTTTCCGACTTAGCCATGATATCCTATGGAAGGAGGATATCATGGCTAAGTTTGTCTGTCCCTATCAACAAGCTAACGTGAGATAGCCGGCGATAATTATCCTAGCGCTAAGTGTGCTTAGCGATAATTATCGCCGGTTGTTGTTGATATGCCCCTCAATTCGTTTTTTAAAGTGATAATTTTAAAAGTTAGGTAGTGAATGTGAAGGAGCCTTGATATCGTGCTTTGTTAGCCCTTGCGTGTGCTGGCCCTTAATTTTGTAGTGGTGGGTGGGCTGTGGCTGACGTAGATTTGCTGGGTGAGTTACTTGTGGCCTAACACAGCAACACCTGTGGGCCCATAGCATTAACCTTTAACCTCACTTCTTTCCTCAGCCTCTTTTTCTTCGGTGCAGATTCATGGGAAGAGTGGCGCTGCGGCCAGGGCGACTGACTCTGGAATCTGGGGATCACGGTCCGATCGCCGACGGCAGATTAGCCCAGCACCATGTGACTCTGGGCAATATCTTGCTTAATCTTCCCGACGGCCCCCAGCGCCTAGAGACCCTTATGGGTGATTGTTTGCGCTTTACAAATGTGGATTATTATTATTTATTATTATTAACCAGAAATCGAATGTTCAGGAAAAAAAGAGCCTGTGTGCGTCCAAGTGTTACACATTGCTTCCTATCGATACCCGGTTGGGACTCATGCCATGTTTCTGCCCTCACCACCATTCCACACACAAGTACTATTTCCCCGTGCACATCCAATAAGTAGGTTTAAAGCAGTTACCTTTCCGACGCTTCTTCGGCGCTTTAGCTGCAGAAAAAGAAAGTGAGCCAAAGCAGCTTTAAATTGGTATTGTACCTACTTGGATGTCCTGCATTTAATTAATTCTGATTTGAACCTCTACACAAAAATCTCCATCCCAAGTGCCACAATGCATAGTAAACCCCCTTTGTTAAAATCTATCAGAATTGACTGAAACGTGATAAAATGCAATCTCAAAATAATCACTTTTTACGCCCCTATGCTTTGAAAAGCCACCAGCCGCAACTGCCCACACTACAAGCCAGGCCCCGGTGGATGGGGCCCCGGAACCAAAATTTTCTTGTGAGGGGAGGTACATGGCCCCCCTCCCTTGTTTTTAAAAAAAACATTTTTGTTGTAAAAGAGACAGGCCCAGGGAAATGGGATCCCCGGGACAATATGAGCCAGGGAGGGGGCTACACTCCCCCTCTCCCTTTTTCTTAATACATTTATTTTTAAAGAAGGGCAGGCCCCGGGGCCTAAAATGGTCCAGGGAAGGGAGGGCCAAGTGGCACCCCTTCCTAAAAAGCAGAAAAAATAAATAAATAAAACCTGGCAGCTTACCGGAGGCCCCGCCCCCTTTCTCCACCACTCTGCATACACACCTCCTGGCGCGCTGCTGGTTGAGGGATGAAGTCCTCTAGGCTGCTGAGAGTCCTTAGGTGCCAACAAAACCTCCTGTTACCTCCGGTAAGACCCACAAAGGGGGGTTGCTGAAAGGTGGTCGAAGGCCACTCCCCTTTTCTCCACCACTCTGCAAACGCGCCTCCCAGCACACTGTTGGTTGGGGGATGAGACCCCCTTGCCTCCTGAGGGCCTCAGGACTAAAGTGGATTTTTCCCCCAGGCAGCAGTGCAACAGGAGGTGCATTTACAGAGTGGTGGAGAAAGGGGTCTCTGATGACCTCTCAGTAATCCAGCTGTATGGGTCTTACTGGAAGTAACAGGAGGGCTTGTTGGCTCCCAAAGACCCTCAAGAGCCAAGGGGACTTCATCCCCTAAATAGTAGAGACCACTTTAGTCTTGAAGCCCTCAGGAGGCAAGGGGGTCTCATCCCCCCACGAACCACCGAGTCACAAGAAAACAGTGAAAGAATCATTAAAAAACAAGAAAAAGGAGCAGGGTAGAAACACCCTGACCACCTAGGCCTGCTTTTTTTTTTTTTTTAAACGGTAGAATTGGCGCTGTGAGCGCGAATCCTGCAGAGAAAATTTTAAAAAACGAAGCGCGAGCTCCCGCGCTTTGTTATTGTTAAGCCCTCGGGTGGGCCAGGTACCGGGGGCGATCCCAAATTATATAGTGGGGGACCCCACAGCCACGGAGACCGCCACTTTCCAGGGGCTTCATTGATGATTTGCGGGGGGCACACAGCCCCGGGGACCACCACCTCCCCGGAGCTCTCATTAAAAAAAAAAAATGTGCGTGGGGGGCTCGAGCCCCCCACTCGCCCCGGGGACCACCACCTCCCCAGGGCTTTGCATATTAAACACAGGGGGGCACACCCCCGCCCCCGCAGCCCCGGGGACCACCACCACCCCGGGGCTCTTTTTTTTAATAAAACATGTGTTTGGGGGGGCATGTCAGCAGCTCCCCTTGTGCAAAATCAATGCCAGCTCCCGCAGGAGGCAGGGTGCCGACGGGACCGTGGGGGCATTGGGGCTCCCCCCACGGTCCCCAATGGAAAGGGCCGGCCCCGGGGGATGGGGTCCCCGGGCTAGAAGTGGCCGGGGAGGGGGGCCACGTAGACCCTCTCCCCTTTATTTTTAAAACAAAAATGTCCGGGTCCCGGGGATGGGGTCCCCAGGGCCAATAGTGGCTTGAGGAAGAGGGCCATGCGGCCCCCCTCTATAATTAAAAATGAAGGGTGGCCAGGCCCCGGGGCCAAAAGTGGCCTAGGGAAGGCCACGTGATCCCCCTCCCAAATGACATTAAAAAAAAGAACAAGGCCATGCCCCGAGGGATAGGGTCCCCGGGGCCAAAATCGGCCTAAGGAGGTGGGCCGCGCGGCCCCCTTCCCGTTTTTTTTTGTTGATGTGGCAGGCCCTGGGGGATGGGGTCCCCAGGGCCAAAAAAAAAGATTAAAAGAAGGGGGGCCACACAGCCCCCCTTCTAACAAAAAATAATTTAAAAAAAGCCGACATCTCGCTGGAGGCCCCGCACCCTCCATGCACCACTCTGCAAACACGCCCCCTGATGCGTTGTAAGTTCAGGGATGAAGTCCTCTTGAATAATGAGGGTCCCTGGGGGCCAACTAGCCCACCAGGTACCTCCAGTACGCGCCACAGAGCTGGTTTGCAGAGAGGTTGGCCGAGGCCATGCCCCATTTTACACCACTCTGCAAACGTGGCTTGTGGCTCGTGGTGTAAGGAGGTGCATCAGAATATCACGTGGATGATGTAATCAGTGATATCATCAGTGATCTCATTTGAGATGTCATCGGTGATGTCACTGACCATGTCATGAATGATGTAATATGTGACGTCATCAGCAGTGCATTGCGGGGGCGCGAGTTATAGTTAGCTCAACTAACTATAACGGCCAAATTTCTCTGGTTTTGTAAGAGTGAAATGTCCAACTAACTATGACGTCCCTGAAACCTGTGTTTTTTCACTGAATTTCTAAGGTTTTTATAAATGCTAATTTCTAACTATAACGTCCCTGAAAACTATGTTTTTTTCAGTGAATATATATATATATAGAAAAACTGATCGGAAAGCCCAGGATGCGATTGAAATCATTTACCAATGTGTACATTTTAAAAACTTTGTCGAAAGTGAAAAGAGTGCAAATAATAATAGGGTAGGAAAAGAAAAAAGGAGAAAAAAGGGGAGATGAAAAAATATGTTTATATAATAATGATGTACAGTATAAACCAGTACATATGTACAAAATTTAGATTTTGAATTCAATAATCCACCTGACCATTCATATGACGAAGCGTGAAATTGAGCAGATCCGGTTGGGATGATCTCACATGGAGAATAGTTGGAAAAGATAATGAAAGCCTAACTGAGTAGGTCATCAACTTTAGGAACCGGAAACCGCCAACATCAGAAAAAGGAAATTATTACCTTTATGTAAAGAGATAAAAGAGAAGAAGAAAACCGGATTACTACAGACAGCAAACCCAGAGTTCTCTTGTCAAATACTGATAGAAAAAAAACCTGTACAGATACCATTAAAGGTAATGAGGATAAGGATTAACCCCTTCAGTGCCACGCCCTTTCCCCCTCCTGTGCCGGGCGTTGCACTAGTGGGTGGGGTTCATGACGAGATAGTCTCGTCATGGGCACAGCGCAACCGTGCTCCATGACGAGACTATCTCGTCATGGGCACTGAAGAGGTTAAGAAAATGGACAGAGCAATAAAAATACCCCAAACAAAAGGCAACGAACAAAGTATCATGGCATGAATTGACAATAAATTATCTCCGGTTGTCTGTTAAGGCTTAAGGGAGTATTGTATGATGCAGACTGCAAGATTTGAAATGAAACTGTGCAAGTCCTCAGTGTTGTTTAGCCCTGTAGGTGCTTTGCTATCAAACTCGAGTATGTATTTGGTTTCGAGCTGTCTGAGTAACTTCTCTCTGTTGCCCCCTCTCAGTTGTACGGGAATACTATCGATAACAAAGTATTTGAGGCAACTGAGATCATTATTGTGTTGTTTTTTGAAGTGTCGCGCTACAGGGTAGCTGGGGTCATTGTTCACAATTGCCCTTAAATGTTGTAGAATTCTAACATGGGCTTGCAGTTTGGTACTCCCTATGTAATTCAACCCACATGTGCAGTAAAGAACGTATACCACAAAATCAGATCTGCAGGTAAAATGGCCCTTGATTTGTCTGGTGTTAGGACTAAACGGAACTGAGTATTGAGTGGTATTTTGGCCAAATTTACAAGGCCTGCAACTGGTGCATTTAAAAAATCAATTTTTAGGTTTGAGCCATGAACTACTGACAGGACTTGGAGTACTAGCCTCATAAGTTCCTCTCTCATGGTTTTAGCCCTTCTGAATGTAAGTACTGGTTTAGAAGGTAGTGTTGGGGCCAGGACACCATCAGTGAGCAAAATCGGCCAATTTTTATTGACAATGGCCCTGATTTTGTGATGCTGCTTGTTAAAAGTTGTAATAAAACGAGGTGCATCTGTAATTACATTGTCTAGTCCATTGACTGCATTATCAGCACTCATGTTGACAGATTTGTCCTTTAACAATGTGTCTCTGGGAATAGATTCGACTTTTTTGTAGGCTTCCCTGAGAGTCCTCTCAGTATAGCCTCTTTGCATCATCCTGCTCATTGCCTCTTCTGAGCATTTAGCCCTCTCCTCCGACGTGCTACAAATGCGTTTCATGCGGAGGAGTTCCCCGTAGGGGATACTTTTTATGAGGTGTAATGGATGAGCACTGCTGGCGTGTAAGATTGAGTTACCAGCAGTGGGTTTTCTATGCAGGGATGTCTCAATCTGGTTATCGACGATCATGATCTTGGTGTCTAAAAACTCGACAGAGGTTTTATCAATGTTGGAAGTGAACTTGAGATTAAAAGTATTGTTGTTTAAAATCTCAATAAAATTTGACACACTAGTAAAATCACCTTTCCAAACCATAAAAACATCATCGATGTATCTGAGCCACTCAACAATGTTAGAATTGAATACATCAGCATGGGTCCCCATGAGAACCTGCTCCTCCCACCAGCCAACATGCAAACAAGCATAGCTGGGGGAGAAGCAAGCTCCCATGGCGACTCCCCTCTTTTGGGAATAAATGTCATTTTCAAACATAAAATGGTTGTTGTTTAGTGCCCACTTGATGAGTTCTAAAAGCATGACATTGTGGCTGTGAAATTTGATGGGTCTACGGTCCAAATAATGTTTGGTAGTGGCAATTCCCGTACCATGATCTATACTAGTGTACAAAGACTCTATGTCTAAGGTCACCAACAGGAAATCCTCATGCCATTGAATGTTAGTTAGTTTCCTGATAAAGTCACCAGTGTCTTTTATGTAAGTAGGTAAGTCTTGGACTAACGGCTGCAAAAAATAATCCACATACCTACTCGTGTTCTCGCTGATGCTTCCAATAGAAGAGATGATTGGTCTGCCCGGTACTGGCTTCACTCCTTTATGGATCTTTGGTATGAGGCGAAGCGTAGCGATGATTGGAAACTCATTAAACAGAAAATTAAATTCATGATTCGAAATTAGTCCCTGCCTCTTGTAGGAATGCAGCATTTTCCTCAGGGATTCCTTAGAGGTGTTGTAGATTTTCATGCTAACTTTTTCATAGCAGTCTGTATCCGAGAGTTGCCTTTTTGCTTCGGTCCTATATTCTTCCTTGGGCCATACGACCACGTTGCCCCCTTTGTCAGATATACAGATCAAGAGACCAGGATTGTTATTCAATTTGCGAATAAGGTTTTTGTATTGTAAATCCTGTTGGTTAATCTTCCCATTTTTGGAGCTTGTGGCCCGGTAAAGATTTTTTAGATCATTAGTAACCATCTCCTGGTAAATATCGATGGCGTCCTTGGGCATTATGGGGATAAAACTTGATTTCCCTCTGAATGGACTAAGGCCGGCACATGGCTCTGCGCTGATAATTGCTGCAAGCCTATCCTGTGTGGATCGTATATCATCTGGCTGACTCGGAGAGTCAGAATCCGTGTTGTTTAGTTCAGCCAGGGTGAGGAGCAAATGTGCATCTGCTGCTGCCAGATTGTATTCGCTGGTGGTCGTCGTATCACCGGAAGGAGCGGCATTTGATTTGTTGCCAGCTTTGATGGTAAAAAATCTCTTCAGTTTTAATTTTCTTGTGAAGCTGAACATGTCCGCTCTGGTCTTGCAATAATTAAAGTTATTGCCAGCACAATATGAGAGACCCAAGGATAGAATATTTTCCTCAGCGGCAGTGAGAGCAAGTTTGGAAAGGTTGACTATGGTGTTGTTGTTTTTCCCACCGTTTAGCGTCTATAGCGTGTATATATATATAACTAGTTATGCGACCCCCAGCAAATTACAGCTGCCTCACAGAATATGCAGTCTATGTGCTGGAATGTACCTGTGGGTTACGGTATATGGGGAGTACAAAACTTCAGGTACATGTAAGAATACTTCAGCACATTAGGGCTGTTAATTCCGGCCCCGCATACCCAGTTGCTAGACATTTTAAATCAGAGGATAACAATTACCTTAAATGTCTCACCTATTTTGTCATTGGAGCCACACCACCGCTTAGAAGGGGTGGGAATAGAGAAAATCTACTCAGAAGATTGGAGTCTAGGATGATATTGGAACTGGACTCGAAGTACCCATCAGGTCTTAATAACAGCGAAGATTTGCACAATTGTTTTATAAATCTGATATATATATTTTTTGTTTGCGTTTTTTAAATCTTTCTAGATGTATACCTTTTTTAGGATATATATATATATATATATATAAATGAATCCATGCAGATAAATGAAGTAAATCTCCTGACATCACCCACTGGAGGGAAAAAATTAGGGGAACTTTGAACCGCAAGGACCACAATGCACCAGACTCACTATGGGCATCCACTAGGGGGCGAAGACCTTAAAATGTGTGGAAAAACTTGCCGGTTTCACTGTCCTCAACGATGTCATTGCTGTCACTTTTCACAAATGAGTCCCTGTATGTCTATGCTGTCACCTTTCATAAATGAGTCCCTGTATGTCTGTGTCCCACCCACAGAGCAAATATGGTCTTGGCAGGTTCAGAAATACAGGTCAGGAGATAACCTGCACCACATAAAGAGGGGAATTCTGACTTGTTGACTTCCCTGCAGATTCTCACTACATAAAGGAGCATATTCACAAGGAGCCATCGCCGAGTTAACGGTACATTATCGCAGCCAAAGTTTCGATAAATTTATCGGCCCAATGACAAGCTGGTGTTAGCAGCCCACAGCACCAGTTTACCCATGATAGCAGCCGCAAAAAACATCCCCACAGACGACCCCAGCAACTATCGCTAATGAGATGCATAGTAGGCATTCCCGTGCCAACAGCCACGACAACACCACACCTCAACATTCTCAACGACAAGCCACATCGGCGATAAGATCACAAAACAGGCGATAAGGCACGTTAGCACCAGGAAACTAACACCTACTCTGACTTGGTGCAAAGTCGGACGGCAGCCTGCACCACAAAAGGGAGCACACCCCACAGCCACACCTGAAGAACAACAGATGCACCCGGGCAACTGAACATGCAGCCCGGAGGGCCAAAAGGGCAACAACACCCGCCACCACCCCCAGTACTCCCCCCTTCCCAGCACCCCCGCCGACCAAAGACATGCCACATCAGCAACACCACAAAATAATCCGCATGATGTCGCACAATCACAACTGGTGACATGCATGTGTCGTCACAAAAATGAGCATCACACATTCACTTTCGAAGCAACAAATTAAACTTTATTAAAAGGAACACTGAACTGAAATGAAGACACATGGCGGCACCCCTCGGGACAATCCATAGGTCACAGCCTGCAAGACAAAAACCATGATGAGAAGGTGTGTAGTGTGCACATCAAATGACAGAGAGAGAGGTAAGGAGAGAGAGAGGGGAAGAGAGGGAGAGAGAGATAGACAGACAGAGAGGGGAAGAGAGAGAGAGAAGAAGAGAGGGGGCGAGAGAGAGAAGAAGAGAGAGAGAGAAGAAGAGAGGGTAAGAGAGAGAGTGCCACCCCTGCGCACCCCTGCGCACCCAGGCCACACTGCTCATCTGCTGCCACCGGTGTGTCTCCAACCACTTGCTGGTATGTATTGCAGTCCACCAGGTCACACATCTGAGACAGACCCGTCATCTAAAACAGAGTCCAGATACTTGATTGGCACAGTACACACAATTGCATAAGACAACATCGCCTGCCGGCCCCTGCGTACCAAGGCAGATGCACCCCAGCCCCTCCTGCCGCACAGCGGTGCATGCCCACCCCTGCACACCCAGGCAGATGCACCCCAGCCCCTCCCACCACCCAGCGGTGCATGCCCGCCCCTAGACACCCAGGCAGATGCACCCCAGCCCCTCTTGCCGCCCAGCAGAGCATGCCCGCCCATGCACACCTAGGCCTCACTGCTCACCTTCCTCCACCTGCGTGCATAAAAGAGGTTCCTCCACATGCCGCTGCAAGCCACAAGCCCGGGGCCCGTGGACATGGCATCCTCCACCTCATGCAGGCCCGCTCCGCAGGCCACCAGGTCTCATGTTTGGTGTTGGGTCGTGATTACTCCATGGCAGAGGACACACCAGTGCACAAAGCATCATTGCAGCCTGCACAACTGCTCAGCACTTAAGGTGCCCCTACCTCAGTGCACCCAAAGTCACCGTCCCCTGGCGGGGTGCTTGTGCCGGCCGCAAAGCTTCGGGTGCCACTAACCCTGTGCAACCCCAGTCAGTGACACGTGGTTGTAGGCCCGTGACGGCCGCAAGGCCTCGAGTGCCACTAACCCTGTGCGCAACAACTCATGGGCCCTTTATGATTGAGAACCGTGGAGCGTCCGTCATTCAGTCACCACCGGCAGAGGCCCCTTATGTTGGCGGAGTCAATGTTGGCGGAGTCACATGGCCTGTGACGCCTGTGCCGGATGGGTCTGGTGTGTGTGTGCAAACCTGCCCTCAGGGAGAGGCTGTGACATGCTGACAACTAGACCAGTGACCTGCACACCACCCGCGAGTACGCCTGCGACGGGTAGCAACGAGGGCCCCCCTCGGAGCGTAAGCGGAGTGGTCTGGCCTGCCGTACACTGGCCCAGCGCAGGACTTGCAACAATGACTTGCAGGCTCTGGGCGTGGTTCAGTCCATGTCCGGACAAGGAAGTGGCTGATGCGTGTGTCCCTGTTGTAGTGTCCACGGCACCCGGAACACAATAGGCAATGTAGCAGGGAAATCACTGTCCCTACATTCATCCACACATTCATACATGGTTGATGAAAGACATGACTCAGCAGTGCGTTACTGGATGTTTATTGCACATCCAGTGCAGTTTTGCAGCTGGAGCGGTACAGGGCAATGCCAAGCACACTACACAATATGGGCACGTGGAGGGCCAGCCAGAGTCCATGCGGGGATGACAATTACTGCAGGAGAGGAAGGGTACAGTCCGCAGTCTGGTCGCTTTGTCATTGGTCATCAAACATGATATGCCAGACCATGTCCCTGTCCAAGGTGAGTGCATCGGAGTGTATCGGGTGTCAGTGGAAGGTTATGGGGCCATGTGCGGCACCAAGCAGAAACAGGCAAGGTGGCGGAAATGAATACTAGTGCCTCCTTCTGAACACAAACCCATCCATGTCCTCGTCCCCGGATGTGTGCTCTGCCCCACCTGTGGGTGTTGCAGTACCGGCTGAAGCACCATGTGCGACTGACACATCAGGTGCCGGAGTGGATACGCCTGCCGCACTATGAGGCAATGGCACACCAGGGGGCAGAGATGTGGATGGTGTGGGGGCAGCAGCATTCATCATCGCCACGCCTTGTGGCAGCAATGCCATGATGAGGATCTGCAGGGCATGGTAGATCCCAGCTACATTCCGCTGGTGTGCAGCAGTGGCTGCCATCCTTTCCACCTCCATCCGCACCATGTCCTCCATGAGCCTGCCAGCTCACGGCTGGTATCGCTGCGCCCCTCTGAGCGGACAGGTGTTTTTTTCTCGTCATCATGACTCCAGAGATGTCAGTGACTGGGTTCATTGGAGACCATGGAGCGGGCCTAGACTCCCAAGGATGGCGTCCATTTTGGTAGCCATGAGTTCGAACCCCACCTGCACCTGCTCAGCCATCTCCCTCTGGCCCTCCAGCACATGGCGTTGGAAGGCCGTGTGTTGTTCCTGGGAGTCTTGGGAGACTGCTGAGGCTGTGGGTGCCTCCTGCTGGGTGGTTTGGGTGGTGGGTGGGGTCTCCTCATGGCAGCTGGGCTGCCCTGATCCTGGAGGTGAGTAGCGGATGATGTCAATGATGTCTAAGAGGGCTTGTGCGTCGATGCTGGGGTTGTCCTCCTCGTCATCAGTGAAGAGTGGCTGGGACTGCTCTGCAGGGGGTGTTGACGGTGGCCCTGCAATGTGAAGGGGAGATGGTGTATTACAATGTGTCCACATGTATGTAGCCGCATGGTACATATTGACATTCAGACACCATAGCATTGTACATTGTGACAGTCTGCAGATCTGGGTGATGACCCAGAGTCATTGAGGGTGTGCACTGTGCTCTTCTTGATTGTGCATGTGTGCAATTGTGGCCATCTCCACCCGTCCCCCAGTACTTGGTGGTCACTCACCCTGTTGCGGTTGTGTTGTGTCCTGTCGAGCAGCGTCCGATCCCCCGACTCTGGCCACAGTATCCACACTGATGACTGTCGACACCAGCTCCTCTATGTCATCCAGCACGAACTGTGGCGCTGGGTCCCCACCACCAGTCTGCATTGCTGCCTTCGGGTTGGCTGCGAGTTTCTCCTTGCTCTTTCGCTTGATGTCATTCCATCGCCTCTTGACCTCGTCCATTGTCCTCTTGTGATCTCCATTTTTGATGCCCAATGACACATTGGAGGTGACGAACAGTTGTTGATGGTGTTCCATCACCTCCGTGACTATGATCCTGTTCACCTGCGGACTGAACTTCGACTTCCTCTGCTTCTTGTCCTTGCCCTTCCCTGTCCCCGAGGTCCCGGGGTGGTCATCCGGGGTGCTTGTGGGGTTGCGCTCGTCCTCTGCGCCTGCTCCAGCTGCCTCCATGGTGCTTGGGTGTTGGTCAGTTTGTGTTTGGGTGTTTTTTCTACTTTTATGGTGAATTTTCCCGCCTGCCAGGTGTGTGTTGCAGGCCTGGCACTGCCTATTGCTGATTTCCTCATCGCGCTTTGGCCCATCGCAGGTTTTTTTGTGTTGTGGTTTGTGTTTTTATCTCCATCGAGGTGGTTGTATCGCAGACATTGTCCGCGGTGTCGGCAGACAATCGCCTTGTTGAGAATTCCACGTCTTCAGGGGGTTATTTTCCCTCGATAGGCTGCAATGTGTAAAGTTGCGTTACCATTTTTTGGTGTTTATCACACGTTCTTGTGAATATACCCCAAAGTATTTAATCCTAATGTAGTTTACCTACCAAGTTATTTACATACTGTTTATGTGAGCTGCTGCCTCGGTTCTGGTTGCTGCCTTTAATAAAACTCATATCATGTTTATCAACCAATTTTATTCCTTCTTGATTTTTTTGCCATATTAGAACTGCTGGTGAGCAACAGGCCTGACAACATTTGCTCTCTAAAGGCTCTCACGCACAATGCCACAGTGCAATCATTATAATGTAATTTATTTGCAAAATGTTCCAATCCTTCTGAACCCTGGTTTGCGGTGGCGCCTTTGGGCTGCATGAGCTGTGCGCCAGGGCAAACCTTTATTACATCAGGCTGAATGTCTTTTCATCTGATTTGCTCCTGTAGACAACTCGAAAACAGATTTCATCCTTTTTTTTAAATGTATTTCCAATATTGTGTGGCTAAACCACGACCTTTAAAAACAACACGTTTACAAAATCAAAGCTTTCTTTGCAATGCCTGGTGATGTAATTTAAAAAGCCTCTGGCCAAAACACAAGCAGGGGCATATTTACAAGCCCCTATAGCCACCACAACGTCATTGTTCTCGACGTTGTGATGCCGATCAGGGCTTCGCCTTATTTACAAGGCAGCGTTAAGCCACTTAACGTGGCTTAAGGCTGCCTTGTAAATAAGGCCCCCATTCATGCTGTACTTTGCGTGAAAGGGGCGGGCAATGGGTGTTGAGGTGGGCGTTCCACCTCAACACCCATTGATTTTGACGCTGCCCCATATTTACAAGGGTGACGTAGATAGGAGGCAGCGCCAGAATTAAGACCAGGGAAATCCTGGTCTTACCCTGGCGCAACGAGGACATATGTTTAATTTCTCCTCATTTTTGCTGTTTCCATGTGTGCTGCGTTGTGCAACACACATAAAAACAGCAATACATCATTGATGGTTTATGTGAAGGAAGGTGTCCCTTACTGCACATAAACAATTTTTTTTTTTTAATGACGTTTTGCAGCTTCTATGAGTGCTGCATCAAGCAGCACACACAGAAGTTACAAAACAGCATTTAAAGATTGTTCACGTGCAGGAGAGACCTTCCTGCACATAAACTATTTTTCCCTGCAATGTAGACACCCTTGCATATGGTGCAAGGGTGCCTGCGTTGGCGCTCGGCAGCTAAATTTAGCATCAGCGCAGGGGGAAACGAAGGGCTGCGCCATATTGTTGTAAATATGGTGCAACCCTGCGTTTCAGAAGTGGCAGAGCGCGGTGTTAAGCCAAGGAGGCTACCGCCGCGCTCTGTCACTTCTATTGTAATTATGGTGCAGCCCTGCGTTTCAGAAGTGGCAGAGCGCGGTGTTAAGCCAAGGAGGCTACCGCCGCGCTCTGTCACTTCTATTGTAATTATGGTGCAGCCCTGTGTTTCAGAAGTGGCAGAGCGTGGCGTTAAGCCAAGGAGGCTACCGCCGCGCTCCGTCACCTCTATTGTATATATGCCCCTGAGTACTCCCTCCCAGGTTTATGAGAAATGGAAATTTCCATGCTCTGCACCTTGTCATTTGCACGGATGCTCCCATTATGACTCAAAACGCTTTACTGAGGCTTCCTTCTGCATCCCTGTGCTGCACAGACCTCCTCACAGGGTAGTAAATCTACCCACATGCCAATACTCTTCAAGGATAGCTGCTCTGTCAGGAGAAATGAGGGCAGAGCACAGAACCCATTTTCCTCATTTGTTTTAGTTCAAGGAAAGTTCTTTAGCTCAGCACTTTTGGAACCAGGATACAGAGGCAAGACTTGAACCCGGCTGGGTGCAACAGAGGGCGCGGGGACTTCCATGTTCATTTCTTTTGGCATACACTCTGGCCATTTAAATAGGAATATTTTATTTCACTGTAGAAATCATAACACAATTTCTAAGTGTGCGGTAGATGAAGTATCTAGATTCCTATTGTATTATTGTTACTGTAATTATTGTTCTTGTTGTTATCATTATTAAAGGTAATAATTAAATCAGTGACAAAAAAACAAAAAAAATTACAAGCATAATAAGGATAAGTATAACCCTGTTATAATAATTATGTTTAACTTCATTACTAAGATTAAATATGTCTCTTTCATGCTGGAAGAATCAGAACACTCCCTATCAGGAAAGAGGCTTGAGACACACCGCACTCTCTTGAGAATCAGAAGACGATAATGGGTCTCAGCTCAGCCAATCAGAGGTCCTTGTGGACAGCAGTGTTGGTAAATGCAAGCATTTTCAATGGCAACCAGACATGGCACTAGACAGTGAGCATCTGAGGTCTGTAAGAGTGAGTGGTCTATACGTTCTCAGAGCCCAATACACTTAGGGTCTGTTTTATATGTTGGTGGTAAGGACGTTCTGTTGCAACAGCTACTGAGTTTTCTTACCACCAAAGTAATGGTACGCCTGTTCAATTTTGATGAGTGCAGACCATATGTTTGACTATGGCTGTGACTACTCACTAAGAGCCTAATTTATAACTTGGTGGATGGCCCAACGTTCCAGGAGGGGACAGAGTACATTACTCCATCCCCATGGCGGAAGGACTGTCCGCCAAATTTATAAATGACCTCCAAGCAGGCAGTAAGTTATATTGCATTGACAAGAACCGCCTTCACGGCGGTTCTTGCCAATGCATTTCACTGTTTGGTGCAGGGCTGCATCAGCATTTAAGGAGTTCTGCACCAAACAGTTTATTTATTTTTTATTTCAAAAAGAAAATCCCGAAACGGGGTTTTCTTTTTTTAAATAAAGAAAGTGATGCTCCCCTCACCATGAGAGTCATCTCCCATGGCGAGGGGCCATCATTTAGATTTTACTGTCCCTCACTGCTTCAGTTTGCTGAGTAGTGACGGACAGTAAACAAATGTCTATCTGTCGGCTCATCCTGATTGGGTGTGTTGACATATAGCCATTTCTCCAACGACCCTTACTCCAGTGAGAGGCTTTGCTATGGCGGAGACAGAGTAGTCACTGCTGTAGCAAAACCTATGGACTGCCCGCATCTAAATCAGGTGGGTGGACCATTATGTTTGCAGTTAGGATCAGCCCTGGGCTTAGTGGGCGTAGGGAGGCTACGTGAAGCATTACGGAGTGGGGGCAAATCTACGCCCATCCACACACTTCGCATAGCCCCACTACGCGCCGCCCGCCTCCCCCCCCGCCCTCATTTTACAATCACTCAGAAACATTAGATAAAGAAAATTACTTACCTGAGCTGCCGCGTCCCGGGGCACATCTTGCTGCTTCCTGGATAGCTTCTTCCTCACAAATGCGCATGCGCGGACGCCCCGGGACGCGGCAGCTCAGGTAAGTCATTTTCTTTATCTAATGCTTCTGAGTAATTGTAAAATGAGGGCGGGAGGGAGGCGGGTGGCGGGCAACTCTGCTCCGCCGCGGGGTGTGCGTAGTCTGCCCCTGCTACGCCTACCTTGCGCAGCACGAAGTGGGCAGTACTACGCACACTCCGTGGGCGGAGCGAAGCACTGCGCCCACCCTTAGTTAGGATATCTCTCGCCGATATGCCGGAGTATCTTTATGGCCAACATATAAATCAGGCCCTTAGTTATGGGAAAATATAATTCATAACCATAAATTAAAGACAGTAATGCCAGGACCTGTAGATATATTTATGGCTATAGATGGAACTTATGAATGCTAAACTCCACCAGGGGTCATATTACATAAAGTGCGCAATGGATATGTGCACCTGTCTTTGCACGCCCCTGGGCACTTGGTATTACAGAAGGGGCTGCAGATGCTTTTATGGCCACTTCCGTGATATAAATAGCGCTGGCGCACATGGAGCCATCGCAATCTCAAGAGGGCGTTCCCTCATAAGCCGAGGGGCATTTCAGTATGCTTCAGAAAGTCAGCCCTATGTAGTGCGAAGTGGGTCCCATTGCCCCTCACGACATTCCCTTGTAGGTGGGTACAGTCACTCACTGCACCCGCCTACAGGGGGCTCTCTCTCCTCTCTTAAAAGGGCAGGCGGGTTGCAGCCTTCACAGTAAAACATGGGGCGGCTTTGAAGCAGTCACTCCATATTTCACTTGAATTTGCTGCCTCCAGGGCAGCACGAGACCTCAGCTGCCGTGGGGACATTGCATTCATTGTAACATGCCACACTTTCCCTGTATGCACCTGGCACCAATGTTTAAAGATGCGTCTTGGCACAGACAGGAAAAGTGCATAATATATGTAATACAGCCCCAGGTGGCCAGATTTTACGCAGTTAATGGTTTAGGAATGTAGTGGGAAAAAGGGAGTGCCAGTCGAGTGTCTAAGAGGTAGGCTCTGGGATATTGGTTTTGTGTGTATTCTACAATATTCATAGACTTCTATTAGATGCACAACTGATTTTAGTAACAAATTAGGGTGGAACCCTTCCCTAAATTGTCATATATTTTCTAAGTCTGTACAAGAAGTGATTTTCCTCATGGGTAAATAAATTTCAATTTGGGAATAAAAACAGGGAATATATGCACCATTGCAAGGATGAGCTGCAGACATTCCAGCAGATTCTGGCATTGTATCTAGTAACTGGACACTGATTCCCCACAATGCACTATTATTCAAGTTTTGGAAACACAATGGGATGAATGTGTTACATACCTCTATAAAGGTGCACCGTCTCCTGTGATGATTAGAACATCATTGGCATGGAAAATTATGCGAAAATTAAATTGGAGCCATCAGTCTTAAGAGTAGGGTAAATACAATGAAAGGTCATAACTCAATCACTTGTGGACCAAATGGAATTAAACACGATTTGTCCTTCTGCTCGCAGCTCTTCACATCATTATACCCTTCTATGGTCAATTTAAGGTTATTGCACTATCTCAGAAAGGGTCTGTTGAACACCTGACCTTTAAAAAAAGGAAATCCCAACAACCCGTGGATTGTCAATTCATTGCCCCATTAGTGATTTCAAAGCTTTTGTGAAATTACAGTTTGAATGCCTTGAATTGTGGGTGGAAGAAATGAACCTGTTACCAGTCTACCAAACAGGGTTTCACAGAGGAAATAAAACAATAAATTATATCATGACATTTAGGGGGTCATTATGATGTCAGGTGGAATCACTTCTGCCTGACACTGCATCGGTCATGGGACCTACTGACACTCGGTCGGCGGTCCTGACCACCTCATTAGGATGCGACCGAACACTGTTCGGTTGCATTCCTACATTTTACTAATGCATGCTCCCATAGTAAAATGGGAGGTGCCTGCCACAAGGTGCAGGAATCAACAGGAGGGCATCATAGGTCCAACCGGAGGCCGTGCCCCACAGGGAGCTCTGCTGGGGGGCCCAAACACACTTTCTGGCATGGTTTCCATGTCGGACAGACCGGCATGGAAACCATGTCAGAAACCGTGATTATAATTTCAAGGGCTGAAAGAGCGGCTCTTGGGATTACAGGCCAGCTTCGATTGGCGGACGGGCTCTCCGAGCCAGTTGGAAGCCAGCCGGAACGACCGACTGCTTTATTTTCCGACCACCTATATCTTAATTAGGCAGTCGGAAAGTAAACCGACAGGCACATTACAATGTGGGTGTAATGGCTCAGACCATAGGTCGGAGCATTTACAACCGCATTGTAATCGGCCCCTCAATATGTTGTGTCGACAGGTCCTTGGTTCAACTGGAAAGCAACTATATGCTTGTTTCGTCTATTACTCGGCTGCATTTCACACAGGTATCTTCTGCTATGAGTTACAAAGCTGAAAGATGACTTGCCTCTCAGTACCACTGAAAAAGAATTAGCACACATTAATAATATTCTGTGGGTCTTATCATTGACAAATCATATATCAGTTAGGAATAACTTCCAATACCTTACCCATAATCGGATCTATCATGAGTAACATATGATTGCTTCCTGTTCGATCAGAGGATCTAAACCCAGGTTTTACATAAAGCAATATTTAAAGTCTTCAGCAATGCTCAAAGCCTAATGTTCAAAAAGAGTTCACAGTTTGATTTCTCATTACAACTTGATTTTCTGAATACTTCTATGTATTCTTAAATGTCCTCGAGAAACTCCAAGGAAAGCAACTGTTCCTTGCACAAACAAAATTCCTTAAATCCACATCCTGGTCATGCCCTTATGCTTGGATAATCCTCTGTAGCTTAAGTCTGCTACCCCACTCCCCATATCCACACATGTCTCAGTGGTGCTCTTTATTTCTGTCTCGCATGCTTACTCTTTGTCGCTCACTCTTTCATCCTCTCCTTCTCCTTCTTGCTCTCTTTCTCTTTCTTTCTCCCAATAATTCACAGTGAGGTCCTCTGTAGCTTAAGTCTGCTACCCCACACCCCATATCCAGAAATGTCTCTGTGGTGCTCTTTATTTCTGTCTCGCATGCTTACTCTTTGTCGCTCACTCTTTCACCCTCTCCTTCTCCTTCTTGCTCTCTTTCTCTTTCTTTCTCCCAATAATTCACAGTGAGGTCCTCTGTAGCTTAAGTCTGCTACCCCACTCCCCATATCCACAAATGTCTCAGTGGTGCTCTTTATTTCTGTCTCGCATGCTTACTCTTTGTCGCTCACTCTTTCACCCTCTCCTTCTCCTTCTTGCTCTCTTTCTCTTTCTTTCTCCCAATAATTCACAGTGAGGTCCTCTGTAGCTTAAGTCTGCTACCCCACACCCCATATCCACAAATGTCTCTGTGGTGCTCTTTATTTCTGTCTCGCATGCTTACTCTTTGTCGCTCACTCTTTCACCCTCTCCTTCTCCTTCTTGCTCTCTTTCTCTTTCTTTCTCCCAATAATTCACAGTGAGGTCCTCTGTAGCTTAAGTCTGCTACCCCACTCCCCATATCCACAAATGTCTCAGTGGTGCTCTTTATTTCTGTCTCGCATGCTTACTCTTTGTCGCTCACTCTTTCACCCTCTCCTTCTCCTTCTTGCTCTCTTTCTCTTTCTTCCTCCCACCCTCTCTTTTGATCGCTCTTGTTCCCTCTTAGAATCCCTCAAACATACAATTAATATTTACAGATAACATATTGTTAATATTGCTCTGTGATGCACAGTTCCCTGGTGACACCGTCTCTTGGTGCAGAAAGGATGGAGGACTTGGTGATTGCTATGCACAGATAGTAGCAGATGCCAGCAATGGGATTAGCCTATTGTACCTGCACATGGGCTGAGAACAGAATCTGTTGTCATCAGATTTCTCTACTTTTCCACTGCCCTGTTTTAGAGTTTGCTTCCGCCCAACTCTTGGTCCACCTGTCTAATTTACAATCAAGCTGACCTTATGTATGCCGATGACAGAGCCTACTCTGGGTCTGTCTTCGAGATAGTGCCCGACGGCCTGAGAGAGGACAGGTCGTTAAAGATTAACACATAACATCATCTGCCCCATTTAGAGTGGATGGATTATTTGTTTCTTTGGTGTCTGTCACTGCCTGGTAAAACCTTGTGCTGAGGAACAGTAAAAAAAAAAATTATGACTCTCACAGCATGCGCGGAACCTCACATGGTGTGGAATTTATTTGCTTTTCATTTTCTGCTTTGGGAGCTTGTTTTTGAAAAATGAAAATCTTTGTAAAAGTTTGACGGCCAGCCGTCCTGTTTGACGGAGCTGACTGCTAAATTTATACAACATTGACAGTGATGGTAGTTCTTGCCAATGTTGCAATAAGAACACTCCCTCAGGGCCTATATTTCTTTTGTTATCGAAACTGAATTCGACAAGGGCTCAACAACCTGTTAAATCATTTCAATGACGCTAACATGCTTGATTTTATCATCACTCACTATTTATTTAATTTCTTTATATATTTCATAGCAGTTCATTTTCTTTCTATTTCATCTTTAGAACTTTTTTTGGTGTATATATATATATATATATATATTACAATAAAAATCGACAGTATTTCCACATAGAATTAAAAAATATTTACAATGTACTGTTGAACAAGAAAGCCCCTGGAGAAAACCGCATAAATATATAAAAAATACAAAACTCATCCAAACACATACAGACTCAAACAACATTCACACAGACCGCATCTGGGAAAAGGGAAGACTACAGATTGCAAAATCTCCACGACCAAGTTTGATGTATATGTTCAAAAGGGTCTGAACATTGGGTCTTGCCAATGTTCCTGGCTGTCAGACAATTCTAGATTTGTGGGTGGGATGCCTATCAGGGTGACAGAGTAAATTACTTCATCGCCCCGATGGACAATAATCTGTCTTCCCAAATCTAAGTCAGGACCTATATTTGATGAAGAGCAAACCGAAATAATAACGACCTCTCTTTAAATACCCCAAGCATCCCACCCTTTAAATATCTGTATAGCTATAGAGCCTTTCAACAAAGTAGTAGCAAGTTAAAATGTTCTTCTTACTAATCAGCCCTCTTTGAGACCATTATTCCAATGATTTTTTTTACCAATATTTTTTTATTCTGGAGGAATTGAAAACTGCAATGCGTAGGTTTGATAAAGTGTTGTTTAGTCTTAAAAATAGGTTTTAAAATTGTCTATGTCAGTGAAAACGATTGTGGTCCAACACCCTTCTTAAAGTTTGAAAGATGTTATCATCTCATCATGTAGCTGAACCTTCTAATCAAGCTATTCAATTTATTGTATTGTCACATCATGGTGCCAGCTGATTTGTGTTCAACAGAGCAGTGTTTTATTTAGCTCTAAAAAACCTAGATCATTCATACCACTGTGCTATTCTGCAGCTTGCTCTTTTCTTGTATTTTACTCTTTAGTCAGTATCTACCACCAAACATAGACCACGTTTTATTTCCTGACCTTTCTTAAAATAAACTATTTTTAGTATTTCATTTTATGTTTAAGTATGTCTTCAAATTAAATATCTTTAATTTATATAAGTGTTTTCCAATTTCCTTGCTACACGCTACCCGAGTGTTTCTTTAAAGAAAAATATATTTTTATAACACAAAAAATATCATTTTACGTGCTTTATATATATATACAAAAGCAAAAGTAAATCCCTATACACCTTGAAATCCTCATATGTACCTAGGTACAAAGCCTAGCCCTGTACTGAAAGCTGATATGGCACCGCTTCGTTTTTTGCGTTCACTGCCAGACTTCAAATTCAGCCCAGACCTCTCCTCCTTCTTTCTCGATTGAATCTACAGCATGGATTTGAACACAGAGGATAGATAATCATGTATGGCCCTCTCAGAATGTAAGAATTGATAAATTGGACCCCGACTTTGAATTAAGGACATAACTGGCCGTGATTTACACTTGCCTGTGCACTCCATCTGGACCAGGATGACTACCTTTTCGCGATTTTATTCGCTTTGGATGTCTACAGGGTGCATATCAGTCCTGAAGAAGACCCTTCGTGATGTTCACACAATAAATCGCACATCCTGGGTCGAAATGTCGACGACTATTTATTTCACATCCTGAGTCACTTCACCTTCTAAGTCAATGTCAAGGTCAAAACAGGTTGGAAGTTGAACTAGATATGTTGCGATATGACGGATTTCCATTTTTTGTCTTGATGTTTCTATTTGTATTTATAAACTTCTGTAAATATGTACTGAATATTGTTACACTTTGTTATGTCAGTCTTTTGATTTATGTTGTTTGTCCTGTGATTTGATTGTGTAACAGCCACATATAACATGATACATTCAAATGATATATAAATATAATACATATTAAGTATGTCTTGTGTTTGGTGTGCTTTGACTTATCCTCCTACTTCAAAATATTTTTGTGATTGATTCTGATTTATTGTCATTTAGACTAAGCAACTGAATGAGCCAACAGAACACATTGTAGTACTTATCATGGCGTAGCAATAAGCTGCACAACAAAAATGTGTTCAATAAATAAATGGCTCTGCATAACATTTTGAACAAGATAATCAAAACCGTTATTCAAGTCAGGAAACTTTCAAGATACACTCACAGGGGATGATCGATGCAAACCCTGAACATCCCTCACTTGTTTGAGGCATGTAGCAAAGAAGCTATCAGGCACTCAATTCTGTACAAGAGTACAGTAGAATATCATACAATGAAGTAATACAGTAAACAAATATTGCAATTTCTATTACCAGCATGCTCCATCAGCATGAAGTGAGGAACCCAGGACCATAACAGGAGCACAATTCCAAGCTCTTGATGAATCGATTAAGGACCAGCTGCGCCCTCAGAAACTGGGTCCAAAAGTAAATAAGCAGTAATTCGGCTAACTACTGCTCTGTGGAGCTGCCATGTCGCCAGGGCGACTCCTCCTCAAGAGCAGAGGAGCGTCGCCCAGTCTGCTGCAAGCGCAGCAGGCACACAAATTAAGTAAAATGGTGCATCAATGTCCTTTTACTTACAAGCGCAGTGTGAGTGTAGGGGGTGGGGCTGAATCCTGCGCTTGCAGGATTACACCTGCCCCGGCAGTGCCCATGTCAGGTTGGCCGGCAGGTTTGCTACAGCCAGCCCAACATGTGCCGTGCAGACCTAGCAATCCCATGGCTGTATAACAGCCTGGGGGTTGCTGGCACAGGCCCCAGCCTCAACATGAGAGCTGGGTTAGCCTACTCCCACCAATCCCGGAGCTGCTCTCATGCTGAGAGCAGCTCCGAGATTGGTTGCTCCCCTAAGCAGAAAGGAAATCCTTCCCTTTAGTGTTCGAGGATGCTGATATGGGGAGAGAAGTGCCACACTCGCGGGAGCAATAAATATGGGGAGTTTGGCGCAGTCGCACCCTACCATATTTTTATAGTTGTAGCCGCCACTGCATGTCGATATCTTACATAACTGCAATGGTGCCTCACGTGATGATATAGCGGTTGGATCAGTTTCTTACGCCTCTCTGCCTTAGGAATCTAGCCGCTCACAGGTCAAGCATTCGCATATTCCTGGCAGAAACGTAAGCATGATTACTGCATGTGATTAAAGAAATCTTACTTATTAATGGTTGTAACATTGAGTAGTGCATGACTGGCATAAGGATGCAATAAGTCACTTGTGACATAGGTGTGGGGAACTCACTGCATGCAGCATCTGACCACAGTATACATCTGGCTGAGGTATGGGGAATAACACTTTGATACAGTTTACAACTATAGCTACTAGATACAGAAAGAACACATCACCTCAGCCAAAAACCCAAACCTGTGTTTTTGTGTGAAAAACATTTAAACCGTCCTTTGTTGGAGTTCAAATCGACGCAGTTTATTTTCATTTAAAAAATCACACGACCCACGCACAGATGGGGCAAAAAAATGTTCAGTATTTATGACAATTTATATCAAACTTGCCAATAATCCATCGTGAATGGTCAGGCGAAGCTGAAGTCAGTCTCTTTGAGTAGTTTTGTCATTGAGGTACCCACAGTATGGGATGCCAGGCTTAGCCGCTGCCTTTGTTTGTTCTTAGTAGCTTGCCACTGGCTGGGCTTGGGCTGCGATTGGCATGTCTGCTTTGAGATAACCTTGTATATTTCCATTCTTAGCCAGACTTTCTGTTTGGTATCCCATGGCCCGCAGTGGGAAGCCATCTCCCGAATTTGGCCTCCTTCTTATATCAAAGGCTACCAGACAACTGCCTGGTTGGAAAGACATTTTGGGGACATGCTAAAAGCTTCCCTAGTAATGCATTTGGTCCATTGCTTGCCATTGGCTTTGTGTTCTGAAACTCACATTTACTTGCTTTTATTGACTGGCTTTATTTGTTTTGGGCTGTCCAGTATGTCTTTGACTCTGCCATGGAGCTAAGCCTGTTTACCACCTCTCTGATTGGCTCCTTGTATTCTTTCAATAGTGCTCGCTTTTTCTGAACTTTGTTTTTCTTTTTTTGTGAGGCACTCCATAAGATAGTACATGTGTTTCAGTTATTTTAGGAAGCAGTGAACATGCTTTATTTTATGGAAGAGGTTTCTTACTTCCTAAATTTCAGCTTGAATGATTGTACTCATCTTTGCCAGTACCAGTTCATCTCTCGCGCATGCCAGTTAGGAACAATGTTCTGTCTACAAGCTCGTTTTATTTAGTCAGTGCTCTTACTAATAGCATAGCTTTAACAATCTTCTTCTTCGATTTCACATCCATGCCATAGGAGCTGGAATTGGGAAGTGGGGGGAGTGCTGAAGCTCCCTCAAACAGTGGCAGCCGCCATAAACAAAGGGTGGTGGGGTGGGTGGGGTCGTGCATGGGGCATTATGGCGGGGGGGGGGGGAAATACTATATTTAAAAAAATTAACTTACTTCAGTCACCGGCTGCCTCCAGCGTTGCGCCGCCTCTCCTCTTCATCCTGGGTGAGTTCCCAGCAGATCCTGGGACAGACTCTCATCCTATCCCTGTGCTGCAGAGCAGCGCAGGGATTGGTCTGAACAGGCAGGAAAAACACCCTACTCAGACCAGGGAGTGTGTGAATGTTTCTCCAGCCCAGCTGCTCAATGCAGCTGAGCTGGAGCAAACCTAAGTGCGCATGTGTGTTTTGGTCGGCCTGAGCCAATAAACAGGCCTTTGAATGAAGTTTTTATCTTGGCACATTTGCTTTGCATTCAAAGACAAAGGTCAAATGTTAGGCTCTGTCTTCTGAGGGAGGTTGGTGTTTACTTTTCTTTCTCTAACAGCAAAGTGAGAGGCTATATGTGACAATCATGGTTAATAATGAGGGGGGGAGGCTGTAGGATGGTATATTTTTCTAGCACACATCAGAAATTAAATGCCAGTAAAAGAACTGTATAAATATTTCACAATCTATTAGAATTAGGAAAGCACAAGTGAAGCACATTTTTTGTAATTCTGAAGCATGGTGGAAATAAATATTTTAATACGATTACAACAAATCAATACACTAGTTTATGCCAATTTCCACACAGTATCGTTTGTGCCCTGTATAGTTTTATCAGTAAAACTGTATGTCTGTGCAAATATAGTGGACATTTTAATTTCAACTGTGTTGTCTATAACGGCACTGTGCTACCCCACTATGCATACTCCGCTCTAGCCCACTCCATTCTATGACACTCTACTCCATGCCACTCTACGTCACACAACTCTATGACACTCTACTCTATGCCCCTCCACTCTACGCCACTCCACCGCAATCTACTCCATGCCACTCTACTCCACACTATACCACTCTATGACCCTGCACTTTACAAATCTTCCAATCTACACCACCTCCACTTTACTTCACTCTACTACACTTCACTCTATGCAACTCCACTCTACAACACACTACTCCACTCCACTCTACTCTACAACACTCTATGCCACTCCATTCTACAACACATTACTACATTACACTCTACAACACTCTATTCTACTCCACTCTATGGCACAACACTCTACTCCATATCACACTACTCCACTATATGCCACTCATCTCTGAGCCACTCCACTCTGACTCTACTCATTCTACCCCACTCCGCTCTACACAACTCTAATGCACTATACCCACTCAATGCTACTCTACGCCCCTCCACTCTGCAACACTTTACTCCATTCTACACCACTTCACTCTAAGCCACTCCACTTAAAGTCACTCTGCACCACTCCATTCTACCCTGTTCCACTCTATAACACTCCACTCCACGCCACGCCCCACCAATATACAACAATCTACTCCAGTGTACGCCACTCCACTGTACAATACTCTTCTCCACTCATCTCAATGACACTCTACCCTACGCTACTCCACTCTACAAGACTTTACACCACTCTACGATGCTGCAGGCTATGCCACTGCACTCTTCCCTACCCCACACCCTTCTACACGACTCCACTCTTCTCCACTCCACCACACGGTACTCCACTCTACACCACTCCATTCAGACACTTCAATCTATGACACTTTATGCCACTCCATGCCATCTTAACTATGTTCTACACTACTCCACTGTACACCACTCTCCTCTATGGTAGCCTACTCCACTCTCCGACACTCTACTCCACTCTAAGACATTCAAATGCCACTCTACGACACTCCACTCTACACCACTCCACACTATGACATTGTGCTCCACTCCACACGACTCCACTCTATGATACTCTACTCTACTACACTCTACTCCACTCTACGCCACTCCACACCACTTTACCCCGCTGTACTCCACTCTACGAAACTCTCCTCCACTCTACAATACTCCAGTCTTCTCTTAAACACTCCACTTCATGCTACAACTGTCCACACTACCACGCTCAATGCCATTCCGATCTAGATCACTCTAAGAAACTCTACACCACAACACAACACACTACTCCACTTTACATCACTCCATTCTATAACTCTACTCCAGTCTACGCCACTCCACTCTACGACACTCTTCACCATTCCACTTTACGCCACTTTACTCAATGACACGCCACTCTAAGATGGTCTACGCTACTACACTCTACTCCACTCAATGACAATCTATGATACTTCACTCTATGACATTCTATGCCACTCCACTCTGCGCCACTCTACTCTACTCCATTCCAGCCTACGACACTCTACTCCACTTTAAACCACTTCATTCTATGACACTCTACTCCACTCTACGTCACTCTACTGTACAACACTCCACTCTGCTCCACTCTATGCCACACTACTCTACAACACTCCATGACACCCCACTCCACGTCATTCTCTCCAACGTCTGTAACATTCAGCCATTCTGAACAGCAGCCACGCTGATGTATAACATGGCTAAAACACATTGGCAAAGCCAATAGTTTTCGCATAGACAAGACCTAATGGCTTTCCTAATGCTTGTTGACCAGTGGCAGGACATCATTATCATGCACCAGATGACTGTCAAGCCCTCAAGGCTTGGCATACCTTTGTGGCTCCCCCCCCATCTGTGAGTCTGTCTTCTGTAACTGACTCAGGAGCAGCCAGTTAGTTTTAGGGCACCCTGGATGTTAAGTGGGAACGCAACCATGCAAACGTAGGAAATGTGTACGCCACCTCCTCTGAGTAATATGTAGGACTTACCTAATATGTTCCGGCCCCATTCACCTGCAGAACTTGCACATGGCTTTATTTATTTATTAATGTATTCACCCACTGCATGCTGCACATCACCAATATAAGTTCACAATTCTGGACTCTGCTGGAGGACTCCCCCACGATATGCCACAGATGGAATCGTGAAATGATTTATGTCAGGCACTGGCACTTCCTTGCCATTGCCCAACTTGGGTTTCCTAGGCAAGTGCTTTGCCTAGCAGCAAAACGTTCACAGGCCATGAAATCCGTTCGCTGTGTGCCCACTGCACACCTGTTTATTCTGAAGGAGCGAGGGAGAAGGGTTGCCACAAGTTTCTATATATAAGATGATCCATGCACTAGCACTTTTAAAAGGGTTTATTGATATATCAATAGAACAATCAACCAATCAATCAATAATCTTATAAAGTACCACTACTCACCCATGAGGGTCTCAAGGTGCTGAGTGGGGTGGGGGGAGGTTCTGCGGGTAAGTCGAAGAGCCAGGTCTCGAGGTCCTTCCTGAATTACGGCAGCGATGGTGACTGCCTGAGGTGCAGAGGCAGGGGTTCCAGGTCTTCACAGCGAGGTAGGAGAAGGATCTTCCTTGAGCCGTGGTCTTTCGGATCCATGGGGTGGTGGCCAGGGCCAGTTGGGCGGAGCAGAGTTGTCTGGCTGGAGTGTAGAAGGAGAGCTCACCCTTGGTATGTGGTGCCCCCCTTAGATAGATGCACAGTGATCATCAACAGGAACAAGCACCTCCGGTCTCTCACTGCTGGAAGGGCCAAATCTCTGAATTTGTAACGCGCGTGATGCAATGCTCTGTGGCACCCTACAGTGGGATGACTGGTGCTATAGAACAATCTGATTTTAAAAATGAAAAAGAAAAACTGATTCCGAAAATAAAGCTCCGGGTTCGACCTATCTGCTAGGAGTATTTGGGTACAATGAAAACTTTTGACTTCTTTTACTCGTCTTAACTTATAGCGGAAAGCTGCTTGTGTCATAAGCATTAGTGAGGCATGCGTTCACCACAATATGATTGTGCTGCAATTGTGAAATGATACACACTCTTGAGATATTTTCACCACATAACATACTGGTGTTTGTCAACCCCACAAATAAATAAGGGTGTGTGAAACAAGACCTATGATTCAAGATACATTTTTATAAAGACATGAATAATAACTTCTTCATATATAGCGTGTCATGACGGCCCCTTTTAAGCGGTGTATCCAATAGATGCTGCCCTTACTTGATGATGGTGCTCGGTTTACCAATCTTTGGGAGGATGAAAGGCTGAGTCGTCTTTGCAGGGGTTCGAGTCATTAACCTGTCAATCACAGATTTGTTCTAGTGGCAAATCTATTCAGCTTGTGTAACGTCACTGGGGACTGAATGAACGAAGCCACACTCAAAAGTAACCACAAGACAATGTGCAACACTATATAAAACTCCACTTAAAGAAATAAATGAATTAATTGGAGTAAAGGTGGGCGAGCCTACGAATTACCAAGGAGAGCCGAGCCAAGGGCCGAGCCAAAGGTTTGGGTGGCCTCTAAGAGCCCGTTCACGAGCCAAGCCATGAAAATATTTGGGATGTAAATCGTACCACATTGAGGGGCAGATTTATCAAAATGCCACGCAGTGCAGCGAGGCACTTTACTGCGAGGTGTGACAGGGAGATGGCAGGTATGCTTCATATTTAACATTATATGGTGCATTCCTGTCCTCTCCTTGTGCTGACGCACTATGTGCTACCTAGCGCCAACGCAGGCATCCTTGTGTCATGGAGCAAGGGTGCCTGCTTTTGCAGGCAGGATTGTTGTAGTGCAGGAAGGGACACTTTCCTGCAAAAAACAATTTTTGGGGCTTTTTACATGAGTGCATTACAAAGATATTTTTTCTTGTTACGTCTCCCCTCGGAAGCCTTAGCATTTTGACGCATTCCCAGGTCCACCTATCCAGGTAAATCTGGGAATGCGCTAAAATCCATGGGAGGATGCTTGGGAACACCCACACTCCACCAATGGAACGCCTTCCTGGGGAAGAATAACGTAAGGCAGCAACTTGCGCAGCCTTGTGTTTCTTCAGATTTACCAACTCATGCAGGGCCAAGCAAGGCGATTTGTGTGGCTTGGTAAATCTTATTCTAGGTTTTGCGTCCCCTTGTTTGGCACAAAGGCGACGCAAAACCCTTGATAAAGATGCGCCACAGTGTGTCAAAATATTTTAACGTCTCGTCAAAATCCGAAAAAGTGTATTTCTTTAACATGTTATATCTTAGTACATCACATTATGTCTCTGCATTAAGAGAGATGTATTAAAAGTGTTTTTAAGCATTAACTTAAAAACATTCCTGTTCTCCAAGCCGGCCCTGCAGACAGTGCCGCTACTGATCTAAGAGGCAAGCCGGTTGCCATGTGTACCCGGTCTAGCCCAAATTCTTCTTATGCATGGAGCAACTCAGAAACGTTGTAGTCTGTTAAATCAAACACAAAATGTTTTCATATAGGGCACATCCTGAAATAATGGGTTTCAAGGTGCTCTAATTTGTAATACTGAAGAAAAACATTCAGTGCAAAAAATATTTGATGAGGATCACACAATTTACTGATCCCAGGTTATGTGGTTTCACACTTGCACTTCAGCCTCAAGATGGATATCTCTCCTGTTAAATCAAAGGTCATAAATGAAAGGTCAATGCTTTGTCTTTAAGTCATGTTAAAGTGTGGGTGGCAGGCAGAAGCCACATGAACGCTCGGCTCGTTTTCGGCTCGAGGCTCTAAGAGGATCCCGAGCTGAGCCAGAGCCAAAGCAATGCATCTGGTTTAAGCCAGACTTAAGCTTTCAGCAGAGAAGTCATGGGGGTCTTTTCACCAAAATGCCAGCTGTAGCAATTGTGGCATCACATATCCTTTAACCTTAATGACATCACAGGAAGTGACATCATATGACCCCTGATTTTTCCCATGGAGGCATTTCACATGACCTAACATCACAACAATTGAAGATTTGAGCTGGATAGAATCACAAATGAAAGCAAAGTAGCACTGTGCGCTGCTTTGCATTCTTTTGTATCATGGGTGCGTTCCATGCAACCACCCTTGGGGTTTGATGCAAATCCTTGTCTACAAACATTGGTGGACAGGGATTTGTGATAACATCTCATGCCTCCTGGAGGCAGCCATAACGGGGAGAAAGTTTTCTTTCTTTCTTTTTTTTTCTTTCTTTGCATCTGAGCTGCATTGTACAACACACATACAAAGTTGGAAAAGCCTTAAATCATAGTTTTTGTACTGGAAGGGATACAACAGAAAACCTATGCTTCAGAGAAAGCACACACCTTGCACTCTGGCACAAGGGTATGTGTGTTGGTGTATGGCTCCCAAAAGTGTGCCAGTGCACTAGGAGAGAAAAAAATGTGCCATATCTTATTAGATATTGCGAATCTTTTCTCTCATCCTTTGATGGTCTTTGGTGCTGCGTTGCCTTGCGTCAAAGAATAGTAAATCTGGGCATCAATCTTACTCACTACCTGTCACGGGAAACAGCCATTACAGCGCAGCTGTTTGCAAGCATATCCTTAATCACGCATGCGTCACAACGCATGCATCCTTACCACACATAGCCTTTACCTTGCATACCTTTACAACGAATTAGGTTGTAAAGGTATGTGTGGTAAAGGTATATGTGTGGTAAGGGTGTGCACCGTTACTGCGCATAGCCTTTACCACAGATGCCTTTATAACGAATTACGTTGTAAAGGTATGTGTGGTAAAGGTATGTGTGTAGTAAGGGTGGTGGAGGCTATCGGTGTAGTTAGAGGAAATGGAGAGGCCCTTCCGCTACCTCAACGACATGTGCCGCACCTCAGAAGAGCTGGAGAGGTGACGTCGTGGAGAGGTAAGGGGGATTTTAAATTAACTTGTCTTTATTGATTTATATTAACATTTTGTATATTTTATAAAGTAAGTCGCGCAGGGGTCCCCTTTTAGGGCTCAGGGCAGTGGAGGGGTAGTTAGTAAAAGGGCTGGGGGACCGGGCGGTAGGGGTATGGATAGATTATAGTAGTGCTGTAGGCGGGGGGGTGTCGCACAGGGGTCCGTTTCTAGGTCACAGGGCAGGGGAGGGGTATTTGTTAGAAGGGTTGAGGGCTCGGGTGGGCGCACAGGGGTGCAGGGGAGGGGTATTTTTTTTAAAAGGACTGAGACCCGGGGGGGACAGCACAAGGCACCAGTTTGAGGACTTGGGGTAGGGATCAGGTAAATGTTTACCATAAACATGCCATTAACATGCATGCGTTTACAACAAAACTCGTTGTAATGGTATGCGTGGTAATGGTATATTCGTGATAAAGGATATGTGTGGTAATGGCATTCACGTTGTAACGCATGCATGGTAAAGGCATTTAATGCGTTGCAACATCATACAACCCTGTCACTCGACTCTCATTCGCTTTCACTGACACACACATGTTTACACATACAGATACATTTTCTCATATGTATGCAGGCTCTCTTGCTAACTTAAACACGCTCTCACTCGCAAGCATGCATGTAACATAAATTTTAAACCATTTTTACTTACCACAGCTGCCACCATAGATCCTAAATACGCTCTATTTTTTATAATACTAATAGTGCATAATAATCTATTATTTACTATTAGTATAATGACAAACAGGCAGACAATAATGAATGCACAGCCATGCTTGTTCTTGGGACTGAGTTTGCCACCCCTGAGGCCAGGAGTCACAAAGGCAGTGGCGGGAGTCTCAAGGTGTAATACAATGAGCAATATAGTGAACATCAACTCCATTTTGTGTGCACAACTTCATTTCGTGCTTTCTTGCAGCTGCAGGATGGGAATGTTTTCATTCTTCACAGCACTTCACAGCACAGAGTAAAATAGTTTCTGAAACATGTAGTGTGTGATGTGCAGTTGATATTGTTCACAAGTATGAGAGAGAAATGCCTCGGAGCAAACACTGGAGCCTGGCCAGCTCCTGTGAGTGACCGTGACACAGACTGGTGCGGCCAGCTTTGATTTTGCAACCAAAGGAGGGGGTGGGGGAGAGGTTTCTAGAAGTCTCTCCTTGAGTTGTGTAAAGGTATTGAAGACAAGTTTTTAAGAAGGTTCTCAGACAGGAGTTCGCCTGTGTACCAGACGTGTTTGCCAGGGACTTTTTGTGATCCCGATCAAGACTTCTGCCTGACTGTGACAGTCGTGCTGGCCAAAATGTTGAAGGACATTCCATGTGGTTTAAAGGGGTGAGTGAGGGAGTACTTACATTTTTATAGTGTGCATTATGGCATGAAATGATGGGCTTTGATCCTCCTTCCAGAGGAGAGGTGATTGTTCTCTGTCCAGTGTGTTTTATTCTCAGGTTCCTGCAGGTGATGTGCACAAGGTACATAGTTGAATGGGTGTATGCCGTTGTATGCTTTGAGTTTGACGCACAGGGCTATGAAGGTGGGGAGTTAGTGAGTGGCTTCAGAGTCAGTGACATGGAGCCCAGAATTTCCAGTAATTAGTCTATTATGTCCTGGAGCACAAAGGAGCGGGGGCAAGGTTTTATGACATACTTGGGGTAGGAGTTGTATTTACTTTAGTTTGTTAGTCTGTCTTAGAGACCTCCACTGAACTTCTGAAAATGGCAGATTGTGCACTACAAAGATGCCAAATAACAATATTAACAATAACAACAGCACCTGGAGGACATGACCCAAGATTTCTACATCAAATAAAGTATTTAGTTACAATAGAGTGTCAAGGGAAACATATCTGAAACTACTGGAGCCATTATAATTCTTTTGTAGGGATGCCTATGCCCTTAGTATGCTGTCTCCAAAGAGCTGCTGCTGACTCAACAACAAAACCAGATCTGTCACAAGCAGGCAAGCTGGCCGACTCTTGACGTGCAGCATTGAGATCTCCCACAAGCAGGCAAGCTGGACAACTCTTGACATGTGCCATTGAGATCTCCCACAAGGGGGCAAGCTGGCCGACTCTTGACGTGTGCCATTTTCTCCCATAAGTGGGCAAGCTTGCCTACACTTGATGTGCACCGTTACGATCTCCCACAGGTGGGCAAGCTGGCAGACTCTTGCTGTTCACCATCGAGATCTCCCACAAGTGGGCAAGCTGGCTGACTCTTGATGTACGCCATTGAGCTCTCCCACAAGTGGGTAAGCTGGCCGTCTCTTGATGTATGCCGTTGAGATCTTCTACAAGTGGGCAAGCAGGCAGACTACAGATGTGCACCATCTACTCTGTTTTTTGAGGTACCTTGCACATACCGATGGATACCTCATCAAAGTACAATTTCATGTCATCAACAAACTCTTTAGAACAATTGCTTCAGCCTCAATTTTCCACATGGTGGTCCACACTTTGCACCTTCAACTGGTAACAATATAGCAGCAGTGGTGTGAGTGAACTCAACATGATTATGGTGGGGTGCGGACTAACCGAAAGGACAGTAGCAGAGCATTCAGTGCACACTGCATTCTAAATGGATTTCCCACTTTAGTTTTCAGGCAGATTCATAGTGAAAGCCCTTCATAGATTTAAAATTAAATGCAATTATCAGATACCTGGCAGTGGTAATCATCTCAGAAACCTTGCTTGAGACCGCCAGGCTTCGTCTTTCTACCTAAGTTGACAGGGCATTTTCTGTTCCTGGCTAACAGTGTGGAAATATTTCTCAATGTTTAAAGACAGAACTGCTCTCAAGAGAGAGATTGAAGTCCTGAATCTCGGATAAACAGCCGAAAGAATATAAGCAGCTTGCTGGCTGGTCAGTGGGCCTCTGGAATGCCACAACCTCTGCATGTAAACAACAAGCCCCCTTCAATTGACAGACTAAAAGGTAGGTGCCTATTTTGGTGCAATCCTTTACTCAGCAGAGTATTACAGCATTATAGAGTAACTCTTTTCCAGTACCAGGCTTTTTTATTTTTTTAATGTAAGAGTTTTTTATAATCGTTAACTAACAAAGGCTGTCATCCAAAAATGACACATTGAGATAACAAGTAATAGGTCTAGCCGATGTGAGAACTATAGGCTTTGCCAATTTCTTTTAGCCACATTGTACATCAGCATGGCTTCTGTTCAACATGGCTAAACGTTAGTAGAGTGGAGTGGCATAGAGTAGAGTGGGGGAGAGGAGAGGAGAGTAGAGTGGCTGAGAGTGGAGTGCTGTATGCTGCCATGGAGTGGCCTGGAGTGGAGTAGAGTGACATTGAACAGAGTGCCATACAGTGGAGTGGCGTAGAGTGGAGTGGTATAGTGTAGAGTTGCGTAAAGTAGAGCAAAGTGGCAATGAGTGGTGTGGCATACAGTAGTGTGAGCATAGAGTAGCATACTCTACTATATGACACTCCACTCTATGAATAGAGTGGAGTGGTATACAGTATAGTGGCAAAGATAAGAGTGGCATAGAGTAGAGTGGCTTAGAGTAGAATGGTATAGAGTGAAATAGAGTGGAATAGAATGACGTAGAGTAGAATGGTGTAGAGTGAACTGCCATAGAGTGCCCCATAGTGGCATTGTGTGGAGATGAGTGGATTGGAGTGGTGTGGAGTGGCATAGAGTATAGTGGCACGGATTAGTTTGATAAAGAGTGGAGTGGCATATAGTTGAATGGAGTAGAGTTGCATAGAGAAAAGTAGCATGGAGTGAGGTGGTGGAGAGTAGAGTGGTGTGGATTGGAGTGGCATACAGTAGAGGGGCGTATGATACAGTGGCGTAGAGTGGCATAAAGTACAGTGACATAGAGTGTAGTGGCGTACTGTAGAGTAGAGTAGAGTGGAGTGGCATAGAGTAGGCTGCCATAGAGCAGAATGGCGTAGAGCAGAGTAACCTAGAGTAGAGTGGTGCAGAGTTGTGTGGTGTACAATGGGCAGATTGTAATGGAGTGGCGTAGAGTATAGTAGTATAGAGTAGACTTGTGTACACTGATGTCCAGTGACACTGAGTAGAGTGGCATAGAGTAGGGTTGCGTAAAGTAGAGGAGACATGGAGTAGAGTGGCAGGGAGTAGAGTGTAGTGGTGTAGAGTAGAGTGGCGTGGCATGCTGAAGAGTACAGTGGTGTAGAGTAGAGTGGCGTCAGGTGTTGCAGAGTAGAGTGGCATAGAGTGGTGTGGAGTGGCATTATATGGAGTGGAGTGGTGTAAAGTAAAGGGGCGCAGAGTAGAGTGGCACAGAGTGGAGTGATGTACAGTGACAAAGAGCGGATTAGAGTAGTGCAGAATGGAGTAGAGTGGTGTAGACTGGTGTGGAGTGGTGAAGAGTGGCATAGAGAAGAGTGGCACAGAATAGAGTGGTGTAGAGTAGAGAAGCATAGAGTAGAGTGGTATGGTGTGGAATGGTGTAGAGTGGAGTGGTATGGCATATAGTGGAATTGGCTTAGAGTATAGTGGCATAGAGTACACTGGTGCAAACTGGAGTGGCATAGAATGCCATAGAATAGTGTCAAAGAGTAGAGTGGCTTAGAGTGAGGTAGAATGGCATTGTGTGAAGTGGCATAGAGAAAGGAGAAGTGGTCAGGAGTGCCCATAGAGTGGCATGGTGTAGAGTAGAGTGGCACAGAGTGGAGTGGTGTAGAGTGGAGCTGCGTAGAGTAGACTGGTCTAGTGTGGCATGGAGTGTTGTAGAGTGGAATGGTGCAAGACAGTGGTAAGTATAGTTAAGTGGCGTAAAGTAGAGTGGAGAGGCGTAAAGTAGAGCAGCGTTGAGTGGAGTAGTGTAGCGTGGCATAGAGTGGAGTGGCGTAGAGTGCCATAGAGTGGCAGTGCGTGGAGTGGAGTGGCATAAAGTAGAGTAGCACAGAGTAGAGTGGCATAGGGTGGGGCAAAGTGGAGTAGAGTGGCATAGAATAGAGTGACGTACAGTAGAGTGGAATAGAGTAGTATAGAATGGAATGAAGTGATGTAGAGTGGCATGGAGTGGCGTACAGTGGCTTAGAGTGGGGTGCAGTGGTGTTGAGTGGAATAGAGTGGCATAGAGTGAAATGATGTAGTATAGCATAGAGTGGAGAGGCATAGAGTAGAATGGCATAGAGTAGATTGGGGTGGCATAGAGTAAAGTGGCACAGAGTAGAGTGGCGTAGAGTAGAATGGTATAGAGTGAAATAGAGTGGAACAGAATGGCGTAGAGTAGAATGGTGTAGAGTGAACTGACATAGAGTGCCCCATAGTGGCATTGTGTGGAGATTAGTGGATTGGAGTGGCGTGGAGTGGCATAGAGTATAGTGGCACGGATTCGTTTGATAAAGAGTGGAGTGGCATATAGTTGAATGGAGTAGAGTTGCATAGAGAAAAGTAGCATGGAGTGGGGTGGTGGGGAGTAGAGTGGTGTGGATTGGAGTGGCATACAGTAGAGGGGCGTATGATACAGTGGCGTAGAGTGGCATAAAGTACAGTGGCGTAGAGTGTAGTGGCGTGCTGTAGAGTAGATTAGAGTGGAGTGGCATAGAGTAGGCTGCCATAGAGCAGAATGGCGTAGAGCAGAGTAACATAGAGTAGAGTGGTGCAGAGTTGTGTGGTGAACAGTGGGCAGAGTGTAATAGAGTGGCGTAGAGTAGAGTGGTATAGAGTAGGGTTGCGTAAAGTAGAGGAGACATGGAGTAGAGAGGCAGGGAGTAGAGTGTAGTGGTGTAGAGGAGAGTGGCGTGGAATGCTGAAGAGTACAGTGGTGTAGAGCAGAGAGGCGTCAGGTGTTGCAGAGTAGAGTGGCATAGAGTGGTGTGGAGTGGCATTATATGGAGTGGAGTGGTGTACAGTAAAGGGGCGCAGAGTAGAGTGACACAGAGTGGAGTGATGTACAGTGACAAAGAGCGGATTAGAGTAGTGCAGAATGGAGTAGAGTGGTGTAGACTGGTGTGGAGTGGTGAAGAGTGGCATAGAGAAGAGTTGCACAGAATAGAGTGGTGTAGAGTAGAGAAGCATAGAGTGGGGTGGCATAGAGTGGTATGGTGTGGAGTGGTGTAGAGTGGAGTGGTATGTCATATAGTGGAATTGGCTTAGAGTATAGTGGCATAGAGTACACTTGTGCAAACTGGAGTGGCATAGAATGCCATAGAATAGTGTCAAAGAGTATGGTGGGGTAGAGTGGGGTAGAATGGCATTGTGTGAAGTGGCATAGAGAAAGGAGAAGTGGTCAGGAGCGTGCATAGAGTGGCATGGTGTAGAGTAGAGTGGCACAGAGTGGAGTGGTGTAGAGTGGAGCTGCGTAGAGTAGACTGGTGAAGTGGAGTAGGGTGGCATAGAATAGAGTGACGTACAGTAGAGTGGCATAGAGTAGTAGAATGGAATGGAGTGATGTAGAGTGGCATGGAGTGGCGTACAGTGGCTTAGAGTGGGGTGCAGTGGTGTTGAGTGGAATAGAGGGGCGTAGAGTGAAATGATGTAGTATAGCATAGAGTGGAGAGGAATAGAGTAGAATGGCATAGAGTAGATTGGGGTGGCATAGAGTAAAGTGGCACAGAGTAGAGTGGCACAGAGTAGAGTGGCGGAGAGTGGAGTAGTTATGAGTGCCTTAGAGTGGCATAATGTGGATTGGAGTGTTGTAGAGTAGAGTGGCGTAGAGTGGAGTGGAGTGGTGCAGAGTAGAGTGGTGTGAAGTGGGGTAGACTGGAGTGACGTAGAGTGGAGTGGAGTAGAGTGGAGTGCTGTAGAGTACAGTAGTGTAGAGTTGCGTCAAGTGGAGTTGTGGAGAGTAGAGTGGCATAGAGTGAAGTGGTGTAGATTGGTGTAAAGTAGTGTACAGTAGAGTACAGTTGTGGGTGTAATTAACTAAAGCGTCAATAAAGACAGCAGATCGAGTGAAAGCAATATAAATAAGAAGCTGTATGCCATTGTTAAAATTCGGAAAGCACAGTGCACATCCAGTAAAAAATGTTGTGTTGCAAAAAGACGAGGAAGGACAAAGACGAAGAAGAACACATACTGTTCGTCCATGATCCAGGGAGGCGCTAACACAAGAAAGGAAGGGAAGCCTATGGGAGCTAAGCAATCGAAAGATTGCTAATAAGAGTGACAGTGAAAATAGCTAATGGTGTGCTGTGGGTGGGCTGCAAGGCCACTGCATTGTAAACAATATGTCTAGTAGCACAAGCGTGTACTGAGTAGGCAAGACCTACAAAGCACACATTTCACAGGGTTGGTTTGATGAGACAGGTTGCTGTAGATTCTGATTTGAGTGGCATAGACTTGGGTGGCATAGAGTGGCATGGAGTGGAGTAGAGTGGCGTGGAGAAGAGTGGCGTAAAGTGCAGTGACATAGAGAGGAGTGGTGCAGAGTGGCGTAGAGTAAAGTTTAGCTGTGTAGAGTGCAGTGGCATTGAGTAGAGTGGGGTGGAGTGGTGCAGAGTAGTTTGGAGTGACGAGTGGTGTAGAGTAGAGTGCAGTGGCGTCCAGTGGCGTGCAGTAGAGTGGCATATAGTAGAGTGGTGTAGATTGGAGTGGCATAGAGTAGAGTAGATTGGATTGCAGTTGCATAGTGTTGAGCGGCGTAGAGTGTGATAAAGTGGCATTCTGTGTAGTGGAGATAACTAATGTAGAATAACAAAGTAGAGTAGAGTGGAGTAGAGTGGCATAGAGCGGAGTAGAGTGGTGCAGAGTAGAGTTACATAGAGTGACATATAGTAGATTGGCGTAGAGTGGGGTGGAGTGGTGTAGAGTCGCATGGTATGGCGTAGAGTGGCATAGAGTAGGGTGGAGTGACATAGAATGGAATAGAGCGGCACAGATTGGAATGGAGTAGTGTTGAGTGGAGTGGCATAGATTAGAGTGGTGTAGAGTGGCATAGAGTAGAATAGAGTGGAGTGGCATAGAGTACAGTGGTGTACAGTAGAGTGGCATACAGTAAAGTGGCATAGAGTGGCATAGAGTAGATGATGTAGAGTAGAGTGGCGTGGTATGGTGTAGAGTGGGGTGGCGTAGAGTATAGAAGAGTGGCATAGAGTGGAGTTAAGTGTAGTAGACTGAAGTGCCATGGAGTAGAGTGGTGTAGAGTTGTGCAGATTGGAGTGAGTAGAGTGGCGTTGCATAGAGTGGAGCAGTGTAGAGTGGTGTAGAGTGGAGTGGTGCACAGTGGAGTAGAGTAGAGTGGCATAGAGTTGTACGATTGTGGGTGTTATTTACTAAAGCAATAGAGATGGCAGATAAGATGAAAGCAACATAAATAAGAAGCTTTATGCCTGTGTTAAAAGTAGGAAAGCACATTGCATATCCAGGACTAATCCAGGAAAAAGAATTGTGCTTCCAAAAGACGAGAAAAAACAAAGATGAGGAAGAGCACATGTACTTGGTCCATGCTCCATGGAAGAGCTACCACAAGAAAGGAAGGAAAGCTACGGGAGCTAAACAATTAAAATATTGCAAATAAGGGCTACAATGAAAACTAATGGAAAATAAGCAACATAAATCCTGTTGGTAATCAATTACATACAAGACCAAAATGAATTAATGCTCAAATGAAGAGCTGATCAACAACAACACAAGAAAACAGAAAACACAATCAGGGAAAATTAAATACTTTCAAACATGCATGTATTGTGTAGCGCACGTACATGAAGATATCTATGTACAATAGATTTAAGATTGCTCCAAAAAGGCTCACAATTGAAGCGCCAGACTGGCTTTGTTAGCGCTCATTTCCCCTATCCTTTTTGAACAGCTGACATATTCTCCATTGGCCCATTCATTTACATTCATTGTTTTGAAGGACATATATCAAGTTCATAAAATCGATGTATTGATTCAGAATCCATTAAACATAAGCAGGCTTGCTGTATGTCCATCCTCCTTAGGATTTCCTTGGAAAGTCACTTTCATGCAACTCAAGTTTGCCACTCCCCCACGTTCTGATGAAGACCCTCTGAGATGGTTTCAAACTGCTCCTATTATCTGGGTCGAAACGGCGATGATATCCATTGTCTGCACCAAAGCAATAATCCTCCCTTGGACTTTTAAGAAACTTCTAGATCCCCTCTGGATGAGGATTTGATTATTTTGTTTGGCTGTAGCTCTGCGTCTTGTGTTTTATTGAATTTTACATGTACAGTCACTTTATCCCTCACATGTCACATGTTCACTTCGCATGAGCACTTGTGTCACATTGTTCCCACTTTTTGGAGCAATGTTAAATCTATTGTACATCGATCTCCTTATACCTGCGCTATCAAAATACAAGCATTTTTGCAAAGTAATTAATTTTCCCTGGTTGTGTTTTCTGTTTTCTGGTGCTGCTGTTGATCAGCTCTTCCTTTGACCATTAATTCATTTTGCTCTTGTATGTAATTAATTACTGACAGGATTTTTGTTGTTTATACTAAATGTTAGTAAATCAAATAAGACTAGGCACTGACGAGGGATCTAATTCTTACTAGTACTGAGGATCCACACAGCTTCCAGAGACTACTAATATGTCTTCTGCTACTGGTATTATATCCAGAGAATCGTGGTCCCATTACCCTCAATTTTCAAAATTCAAAACATCAACAACCCTCCATTAACCACCATCTTAACCACTAGAAGTCACAAGTACTTACAAAGAAGTGAAAGGTGAAAAGTGAGTGGGCCCCTCACGTACGCACCACCAAGGAGGCTGCCAGCTATTTCTCGCTGGTATGCCCACGTTTTCTCATCATTGGATGCCCACTCACAGGAAACAAAAGTTTAAAGACCAGTGAGGAGAAAAAGGGAACAGACCCCAGAAGGAACCTATTTTCCTGTTCCCATCAAAGAAAAGTAAAGAGAACAGAAAGAAACCCGTGTATTGCAAAGAACAGATGTTCGATGCAAAATTTTTAAAATTGAGTTAGAGGCTCCCATGATAGTCACCCTCTTTATTCAGATCGGTGAGCCTACTCAAAATAAAAACACTCAATGTTGTAAACCTTTGTAAAGTTACTAAATGTTACCCAGATCCTGGGGTTTACTGGGTCACCCTATTAGAAAGTAATGGTGAATGGGTTGCAAGCCCACTGAAATGTAAACAATATGTCCCACAGCACAGCCATGCTTTGTTTAGGCGAGACTTTAAAAGGACGCATTTTACAGGGCTCGTTTGGTGGGACAAAATGCTGTAGATTCTCATTAGATCTCTTAAGGCTCATTGTTCTGAAGATGAGTTTCTATTTAGAAATGCTGTTGGCGTCAACTTTCTAGAAGACCATCACATTTTCCTAAGCTACCTGTGTGACTGTCTCATGCCCAGAAGTTATCACAATCGGTTTGTATCTGTAAGGTTAAACCGCTTGTATGCGCATCACTTCTATATTCCAGTAAAATTACTTACTTTGCACAGTATTGTTGATGCCCATGCATTGTTTGAGGTCAAGGACAAGATGCTGTTTTGTTTATTTTGTCCACAGTAGATTCAACTCCCTGTAGAACAAGCCCTTTGGCTGCAACTTTACAATACCACTCTATGGACCCACTGAAGGAAGACTGTCTGCTACTAAGGCACGAATTGTATCCGTTTGTATAAGTTGTTCAAACTTGTGTATATGACTCAGTCGTGCAAACCTTTACTATTAGAGCGAGTGCACTGAGACAATACAGTTTGCTGTGAGCTCAGCTTGCAGTACTGTCAGTGGTTTCAGATCCAAGGGCATTTCTTATGTCAACAAAATGCCTTCTGGTTATATGCAAATACACACCTACCCAATTGTTGGTCATTGTTTGCTTTGAAAATAAATGATATACAAACAAGTGCAACTTTGAAAATAAATGCTAGACTATTGTGCACCTTTAAATGCCACTTCTCTAATGTATCATTTACTAAAATGTTCAATTCATGTCTTTATTTGAAAACAAGATTAATAATGGTGAAGCCATGTAAAACCATTATGGGCAACATGAAAATAAATTAGAGGCTCTGTTTTTAAAGAAAGTCACAGAAGAGCACCAGTAGGTATAAGTCCTTGCATTGATACAAATGTACAACTTTAAGGAATTCACAGAACTTTACAGAATTTGGACTGAAAACCATATATTTAGAAAACTTTTCTTAAATCAAATTTCACACGAGCACATCGAGCAAATATACATATGTATATTTCTCATGCTATAATCTGCTGAAGGATTGCAAATTAGATTTTGCAGGAATACATTTCCAACCTTTTCTAGTGTGGAAAGACTTTGGAGAGGTGTTGGTGAACATGCATAAACATTTTAATTTCTGGGTGTGCACAGACTCATGGGACATTAAAACCCTGGAACTACTGCTTCCTGCCTGATTCCAGCCCCTTTATGTCATTCTGCACACAGGTGGAAAAATCAAAGCCTAGCTTGAATCAATATCCTGATAGAAGCCTTAATATAATCAGCGAGTCTATTATCAGAGCCTGAATGTAATCAGATACCTACCTTAATTTATCACCTCAATGCATGCCATTAATAGAGACAAGTAGATATTCTGAACCATCTAGGGCCTTGGACATGTAAATATTTTACAAAATCCCACAGCTCTAAAGAGCTACAATTTACTTTACTCAGCACTGAGCAGACAAACCCTACCTTCTTCTGAATATTTCTGATTGACATGCTTCCAGGAGCTGAGTAAGAACCATTATTTGCAGTTGACCCACTCTAAAATGTTTCCCTTCCTTTTATTGTTCCCACAGTCATGCTGGAACTGGAACAGCGTAACACCAATGTCCGGCTATATATATTGTTAGTGTCTGTGAAGGCCTAAAACCTCAGCTAGTGTATTCATGGCTGATTTCCCTACATAAATAAGATCAGTCAGTGGGAGGGAGTGGGTAGGGTATCCCAGCATGCTCCTTTTCTTTTTTTTCTGTCATGGAGATGGTCATCTCCAATTAGTGAGGAATGGGACGAGGACACACTCAGCAAAGCCTGTCCGTCAACCAATCTGCAGGCAATGCAAGGAACAGAATGGGCTAAATCAGAACAAGTGTTTTGTTCTATACATGATTATAGTGTTGTGGGTTATTTCCGAACCACAGGCAGTGATAGAAAGTAAATACTATGGGGTTGATTTGCCAAATCATTTATTAATACAGGAGGCAGTACTGCAGGAGTACTCTTTAACATACTCTTACATGTTTTTTTTTTTAATCAGCCCTGAAACTTCCAGCTCCTTATCAGTAAAAATGGAAAGAGTGCACAGTTATTTGTATTAATTTTAGATGAATATTCCCATTTTCTTCCAATTTTATATGTTTTGGAGCCAATTCACAAAGGTGTGTAAGAGTACCTAACAGACTAAGGGCCATATGTATGAAACTTTGGTTTTGCAATTCTCAAATAGCGAAATTTAGAGAATCGCTATTTGAGAATCGCAAAATGCTATGTATGTAGGATTTGCAAATAATTTTGCGAATCCTACATATTCCTTAATTGCAAATTGCAATTCGCAATTAAGGAATATCTCCCCATTCATTCCTATGGGCCTAGAGCTCCATAGGAATGAATGGGAAGACATTCTCAATTTGCGATTCTCAATTAGAGAATCGCAAATTGAGAATGCAATTTCAAGTGTGCCAGGGTGTCAAAAGGACACCCTGTTGCACCCCTGAAATGAGCATGGGTGCACATGTGGCGCACATACATGCCCAAGGGCATGTGTGTGCGCCACATGCCACTTTGAAAAATGCAAAAATATGCATTTTTGAAAGAAATCGCAAATTACCACCAACCTGTAGTTGGTGGTAATTTGCGATTCCTTAAGGCCAAATTGCACTTTTTTGGTGCTTCTTTCATTGCATTTAAGGAATCGTAAAATTTGCGATTCCTTAAATGCAATAGCAAAATAAGGAAGCGCAAATTTTGCAATTCCTTATTTTGCACGTAGATTTGCCTTCATACATACCACTTAGCAAAATCGCAAACGCCAAAATTTGGCGAATTTCGGCGTTTGCGATCGCAATTTTGCTTGATATATATGGCCCTAATACAGGAGTACTTCTTTGTATACTCCAAAATGAGTTTGCGAATAGGCCCCACTGAGTACCCACAGGTGAATCCAGAATATGAGACTCCATGATTGTGTGGTATCCCTTAGTGAATGATTCATATGGACCAATGAAAGGGATAACGAGGTGGGCTCAGTCTGGATTCATTTTAAGAACAATTACTCTATATATACCTTGACTACTAAGTAGCATATTGTAAACACATATTGTCTTAAATGCAAATTGTTTATATTTTAACTGAACAATAGGCACATTAGTTGAGTTAAAAGAAGGATAGTTAACTAACATGGCAGAATCATTGTATCTTAAGCCCCTGTTTTAATTTACATGTAGCAAATCACATAATATATGTTTAGAGTTGTATAATTTTTCTTTTGGATGCATACCACATAACTAGGATTCTAGAAATACAGAAAAGGTGATGGGGTAGCGCTCAACTGATTGTAGTGTGATAGCAGAATGGGACAAATATCTCAAATAAACACACACAAAAAAAGTAAAAGACTTGGATGTTAATTTACAGTTGTCAAAAATCAGCACCAAGTGGTCCCAGAGAAAAAAGGTTTTGCTAACAACACACGTGCATGTAAGCTAGTCCAAAAGTAGCCCTGATGAGAGTGAGGAAGAGGATGGAGTTGCGTGAGAAGCGCTGCCCTTTCTTAAAGATAGCATACATGTATACAATATTGTACGGATGAGTGTTTTTGAGGTGCCCTCTCCAAATGGAATGCTTCTCATAAGAACATGTCGCCCTATGTACTCAACCTGACTGCCGATATTTTGTAAATGTATTGCTGCCAACAGTTTTTTAAGAATGGAAGATAAAAGTTTTTAAAAAAAACATAATCCAAAATGCATCCCATGTCCAGGTGCGTGGATGCAGTGTTTGTGAACAGTACATCCATTTGCAGGCCAATGGAAAGAAAGAAGAGCACCGTCCATTCAACACCTGGCTTGGCAGCATGCACCTTGCAGATTAAGAAGGCTGCTTGTTGGGGGCAAACTGGCAGACGTCAGGAGCCACCATTAAAATCAACGACTTAAATAAGGTGCTCAAAAATGTTTTTATTTGAATCAAAAACATAAAAGAAAATTGTCAAAATTGCTGATATGGTCACCAAAGGGATTTGGAGGACCTGGCAATTTTAAATACACCTGTCTTGAAAGATCATAAAGAAAGTCTCCCACAAAGTCTGTTTTTTCTCTTTGTAATTTGGTCTAGAAAGAACTAATATTGATCTCTAATTTTATTAATATGTAATATGTTCCGGACCTCACTGACTTCATGTTTATTCTGAGGTAGGACAGTAATGGTCCTCTCAGCTGAATATCTCCTCAATAGGTACGTGATGCGCGTCAAATGGGGTATTTAAGATTACATGAATGGAAATATTGAAGCAGAAGGCCTTCTTAGAGTTTTTTCATGTACAAAAATGCCCAAATCCTCTGCAAAGTGAGTAGAGAATGCTGTCAACAACAAGCAGGTCCAGCCCCTCCTACTCACTGACATTAGTAAGACTAAAGCCGCAGGCATCATGGGAAGCCAGGAAATTTGTACTCATCATTGTACTCATCATCTTCCTAACACTCCACTGTCAAGACAGGGCCAACAGCTACCTTCCACGGGGAATACCCCCTTGTAGTAATAAACTCTATGCAGGCAGCCAAAATGTTGAGTTGAGTTTATTGTAAAACAACTGCACAGCAGAGACAGCAAAGTCGATGGCAAACAGCTGGCTTCCAACTACTCTCTTCCCAATTCAAAACCTAGAACCCAGTGACACTGCATCCAGGCAACCATGAACATTCCACATGACATAGCTTAGAATGCAGTACATATTAAATGAACACAGTGTTAGTCATTTGAGCTAAAAGAACTATGAGCGAGTATAACATATCCTCTCTTCTCAATAATGTTTTTTTTTAAAACAGGATCTGAAAGAGAAAACTATAAGAGCATAAAAGAATACAATAATTCACAATTGCTAACTTTTAGGAATCACCCTTGATCTTGTGCTCCTCCTAAGAGGAACTTGTGAAGGACCAACAGTCTTGGGAGATACATGCACATCTGAAGAAATTGGAACAACATTTTTTACTTTTACAATTTGCCCCACATTCCACCAGTTGCCTCCCTCGACCTGTAAGCATTTTTTCCCACCCGGGTGACCAAAATAGGAGGACCAAACTTGTTCTCACCCTTCTTCACATGAGTGGAAGACTTAACACGGACAAGATCTCCCACAAACACAGGTACAATTTTTGCAGACTTCTTCTTGTCAAACCAAGATTTTTGTTTGAGTTGTGAATCAGAAACATTCTCTTTTACCACCTTCATAAGACTGTCAACATCAGGAACAGACCTAATCCACTTATTCATCCATGCTGGCTTAAAACTAGAGTTTGCCTTTCTCCCTCTCAATAATTTGAAAGGAGAAATTTTAGTTGTAGAGTGTGGAGTGGTCCTATAGAACCAAAGCATGCTATTTATGGAGTTGATAACATAACAGTTAGAAGATTTTGCCCATCTGATACAGTCTCCCACAACCCTATTCATACGTTCTACAAGTTCATTTGACTGGGGATGGTACAGAGAACTTTTAACATGCTTGATTTTGCATGACTGTAAGAAAGATTCAAACACAGTGCTGGTAAACTGTGTATCGTTATCTGTCACCAGTGTTTCAGGAAAACCTTCCCTCATAAAAACATCCTTTAAAAAAACGATAACACTTGTAGAGGAAATTTCTTTCAGAAACTTTAACTCGGGCCATTTGGACGCGTAGTCTATTAACACCATGATAAAACGAAAGCCTCCTGGTAAAATCTCTAGAGGACCTATGATGTCCAACTTGGACCAAGGTACAGAAGGACACTCAATGGGATGAAGGGGTGGGGTTTCTACCTTCAACCCCTTGTCAGCAGACCTACAAATGGAGCACACAAACCACGTCACACACATCACTGTCCATGGACGGCCACCAAAAACAGTCACAAACTCTACGCTTAGTAAGTGTTGATCCTAAATGACCCTCATGAGCCTTAACAATAATACCTCTTCTGAGGCTCTGTGGAGGAATAAGTCTGTCAGCACATACTAAAACACCGCCCTCCATTGAGTTGCTAGTTTTGAGGGAGAACACGTACTCTAGGCCAACCAGTTTTTACATACTCACACACTTGTCGGAGAACTTCATCATTAGACAGTGCCTTCATCCAACTCTCTTCAGTGCTAAGTGTCATGAGTACATATGCTCTCTGTAATGCTAGACCATCTTAAGTTAATATCTCATCTTATGTGTTTTCTCAGAATGTTAAAACTATTACCAGTCATAGTATCTTGTATCATGTATTGCCAAACACACCTTTATTGCAGTGCCTATTCATTTAATGAGAGATTCTAATCCTCCTGATTATACTGGTACTATTTTCCTGAATGCATTTCCTTGAATTCAAATAGAGTTGGCTGCAGTACGTGTTAAATAGTTAAACTTCTTTTACTTGAAATACACGTGAGTTAACTAACAAACTCCAACTGGAATAATTGAAAGCACATGGCCAACGGAAAACACTCAGCACGATTTTAAAGCACATGGCCAGCGGAAAACACTCAGCACGAGTCAATCACGTGAAGCGCGAGCGGCATAAGGGTATTTAAACCGCTCGTTTGGTCTCGTCAAAGGCAAACCTTGCCTGTTCTCCGTTTTCCTGCCAGCAGCGCGTATCCAAGAAATGGACCTTGGCACGCTGAAATCTTCCTCAACCTCCACTTACCTTGGGAGTCGTCGCATCCTTCTCCTCTTCATCTTCCAGCCCTCCGTCTCCGTCTTCCCGATATCCGCTCCCAGTTCCCTGAACAACTTCCTGTTCCTCGTCACGTCCTCCGGAAGCTCTCCAGCAGAATCTCCGACTTCTGTCAAAATAGAAAGCAAAGGGAGATAAGTAAACTGTATCTGAATCATTGAAGCAACGATCGGTGAGTCTTTTATTTAAATAACTATTGCAATTGTTCATTTAATAATTATCTCAGAAAGAACTAAACCAAGGAAAAGACTGCAAGATCATTATATTTTAGTTTCAGACTTTATGAACAAATAATTTTACGTGTTACAGGAAACAGTGAGTCATCATTTGTTAATGGACCAAATACACCGCAAGGAGCTGTGTAAAGATTCCTGAAGTTGATATAAGACTTTTATGAAACGAAGGAATTATATATTAGGTAGAAAGCATAAGAGGCAACAAGAAGTCTTTTAAACATCTATATAAGAAAAGAATGACAAGAAAGTGATTTAATGTGAACAATAGTGTTTATTTCTTTCAACAGTGAATTAAGCCATTGAAGGAGACAACTATATACAATATCCTGAATGTGTTCCACAGAATGTGCATAACTGTTATTTATTATAGGTACGAATGTTTAAGCACTTAAAAATATATACAATTTAAACCGGTGATATCTCAGAAAGAATAACATTCCAGCAATATTGTTTTTGTGTCGTTATAGCCTAGAATCTGGAAGATTCCTGATTCCCTGAATACCCCAAACCAGGTACTGATTCCAGGAGAAGTCATCCTAGAAAATAGAGGTGCCAAATTCCGAGAAGGTTCAGATTTTCTTGTCTTTGTCATTCCCAATCCCCCTTTCCCCTTGGGACCTACCTGAACTTCAGAGTAAATATAAATCTCTGCGGTTTGGGGAGTGCTCGGGGAGATTGGGTTTGTTCATCGTCAACAAGGTCTAGGAGACAGGTGAGTGGTTGCTTGACACTAAGACTATTCTCAGTTAAATCAATTGAAGCAATTAGACAATCATCTGAATCCTCTCCACTACAATCTGCAACATCAGGCTCTTTTCCACTATCACTCATGGGGAACCTAGTTAAAAAATCAGCTCTGACATTTCTTCCACCAGACACATGAGCAACATCGAACTGATATTGCATCAGATGAGAAATCGAAGAACAGAATTTACTGGTGCCTGCACCAAGTATATTGACGAGTGGTTTATGGTCCGTCCTTAACAAAAAACGTCTTCCTCAGACGCAGGAACGGAACTTTTCAATGGCCCAAAGACAAGACAATAATTCCTTTTCTAAAACAGAGTATTGAAGTTCCCCATTTTTCAGGACTCTAGGTGCAAAAGCAACTCTATTTTCACCACACGGTGAATCTTGGGTCAAAACTCCCCCCAGACCTACTTGACTTGCGTCAACTGTGATACAGGAGGGTAATGCAGGATCATGTGGCTTAAGAGCACCACTGTTGACAAGACACTCTTTAACAAGACTCAGAGCTGAAGCGCAATGATCTGACCAAGAAAAGATAACACCTTTCCTGAGCAGAGAACTAATGGGACGTACTATAGAGGCATGGTTAGGAATAAACTTAGAATAATATTCTAGTAGACCAAGCAAAGACTTGCCTCCCGTTTTATCTACGGGAGCAGGAGCACAAGTTATCGCATCTAACAATCCTTGTCTAGGTCTAATACCCTCTCCAGAAATGTGGTGACCTAAATATTCAATTTAATCGCAGAGGAACTTACACTTTTCTGACTTAACTATCACACCACAATCTTTGAAAATCTCCAAAACCTTCCTTAACAGAGAATTATGTGAAGAAATGTCTTTAGTGTGTATGAGGACATCGTCTTGAAATACAAGAACACCATCAATCCCACCTAACATGCTTTGCATGACCCGTTGAAAAACGGAATCTGCCGAAGCAAGCCCGAAAGGCATCCATTTATATTGAAATGTGCCTAAAGGAGATATAAATGCAGTAAAATGACGCGATTCTGGGTCTAGCTCAATCTGATGATATGCACTGGCTAGACCCAGTTTGGAAAAATATCGAGACCTTCTGACACTTGAAAACAGGTCACAAATTTTTGGTAGTGGGTGAGAATCTATCCAGATTTCTTTATTGAGAGACCTCAAATCCACACAAACATGCAACGTGCCACATTTCTTGCGTGTGACGACTAAGGGCGAAAGCCACAGAGAAGATTCTGTTGGCTCAATTATCCCTTGATCGCACAGAGACTTTAACTCTGTTTCAAGATCGTCTCGTACGCTGAAAGGTACGCCCCTTTAATTTATGTTTGACCAGAAAGGCTCCATCTTTGACAACAATTCTATGCCTGAAACCACAAATGGTTCCAAGCTCACCAGACAAAACTGATGGGAAATGATCCTCCCACTTACCAAGATCTTGCCCCTCAGAGATTACAAGAACTTGTTCAGCGCATCCAGGTTTGAAAATCATACCAAATAGGCCTTTTTGTCGTACCATCCCAGAATGTTAAATCCTTTGACAGCAACATAAATCTTGCCAGAAATTGTCCTAATTTTAAAATGAGCTCATCCTCAAAGTACCCCAGAAGATCGATTTTGCGACCTTCGTATGAAACTGGCGAGCAATCAGGAGGTTGAAGAGATCTGTCACCCCATGTTTCAAAAAATAACTCTTTAGTCAACATAGTCATTCTTGCTCCTGAATCTACGAGCAGATTTAGTGGTTTACCTCCTATAGAAATTTCCACAATAGGATCAACACATTCGATGGGATCATTGACATTTGAAATATGATCATTAAATTCAGTCACTACTGAAACTATTTCAGAATCAGATTCATAGTCTGACTCCAAAACACATGCAACAGACCTTTCCTGATCATTGAATTTCTTTTTGAAACAAACTTTCTCAAAATGTCATATATTTTTACATTAACTACATACCACATTGGCACCAGCACACTTAGCACCCTTTTGATGTGAAGGATTATCACACCTGTTACACATGTGTTTGATATTTTGAACATCTGATGTACTTTTCCCTGAGCCAGAGTTTGTGATTGTAGAGTTTTTATTTGTAGACCTTCGAAATTCGCTTTGTTTTGGCTCAGAGATAGCTGAGACAACATTGACAGGATCGGCATGTTTATCCTCAAATTCTTTCAAAGACACTTGGGAAGTCTCAATGCTTTTAGCAATTTTAAGGGTTTCATCCAAATCAGGATTGGCAAGAGACAAAAGCTTCTGACGGATTTGCTTGTCTCTGCAATGACAAACAAACTGATCCCTGATCAATTGATCAGTGAATGTTTCAAATTGACAGACAGAAGCTAGCTTACGTAATGTAGAAATGTAAGTATCAACATCTTCACTTTCATTTTGCTGCCTCTTTAAAAATTTATGTCGCAAAACCATCAAACTAGGTGGTTTATGAAACCTTGTTTTAAGTTTCGTAATTGTGTCTTAGTAGTCATCAATATCATCCCCAGGAAGATGTACAATTTCAGGAAGATGTTTGAAGATAGATCTACCTTCGAAACCAAGGGAGTGAAGAAGAAGATTTTTTTTCCGTTCATTACTGAACCTAGAAGCACCAATGGATCCCAGGTAAGTTTGAAAAGTTTCAAACCAAACCTCCCATCTGACAGGAGGCTCTCCTTGAGATTCCAGAAAAGCAGGAAGAGTAGTTACAGATTGCATGTCTGTTATAGTACTAACAAAGCTTGAAACAGATAAAATAATACAAAAAAATAAAATAAAATACTTGTCAATTGAAGATCAAGTGTGCAAATCACTGTTATATGATCTGCTAAAATAAAATACTTGTCAATTGAAGATCAGGTGTGCGAATCACCGTGAAAGGATCCGACACAAAAAAAAATATACTCCAATATAAAGAAAAAAAAAATTGTTGAACTAAAGAAAATGGTGTGCAGATCACCGTGTATTATGACCAAAATATAACACTTGACGAAAGATAAGTGTGCAAATCACTGTTATATGATCTGCTTTAGTGTGCTGATCACTGTCATGTAATCTGCTCAAAACAAGTGTTTTCTGCCTTCATTTTGCTTTTTTTATAGTAAAAGTTGTAGGCAAGTGAAGTAAGCTATAATAAGCTGTGAACACGTTTGACCTTTGTTGCAGCTTTTTCACCGTAATTGTTGTGAGAAAGATTCGCTGAATTGAGCTGTGAACGCGTTAGGTTGCTATATACACTTAGACGTCCGACGCGTTCAACTAAAGCAGAAGAATCAGCTGTGACGTGCTTCACTTGCGTCACAAGCGTGGTGATGAAAATGTCAGGCAACCAGGCAGCAATGCGTGCGTGCGTCGGTGAAGCTAGGCCGCGGAGAAAAGGCCCAACATCATAGCTTGCGCAAACTTATAAAGCTGCCAGAAACTTCCAAAACGGACTGTCCACAGCAGAATTTAGGCCACATGAAGAAGCGATACTATGGTAAGATCCGCAAAAAAAATTTGAAAGCACGCAGATAGAAGATTAAAATCATCTTTTTGATTTGCGGTATCTCCGGAGAATCGCGGAGTGAGAATGCCAAAGTCTGAAGAGATTTTAAATGGAACAGTCTTACTGCTTAACTGCAACTTGTAGACTTTACTTGGAGTATATGTAGAATTAGATATGCACGCTGAGTCCGATGTAAAGCTGTGCATCCCATCCTCGTCGCCACATAAATTGTAGTAATAAACTCTAGGCAGGCAGCCAAAATGAGGAGTTGAGTTTATTGTAAAACAGCTACACAGCAGAGACTGCAAAGTCGATGGCAAACAGCTGGCTTCCAACTGCTCTATTCCCAATTCAAAACCTAGAACCCAGTGACACTGCATCCAGGCAATCATTGACATTCCACATGGCATAGCTTAGAATGCAGTACATATTAAATGAACACAGTGTTAGTCATTTGAGCTAAAAGAACTATGAGAGAGTATAACACCCCTCCTGGAAGCTCACCCCATTGGTAGTGTTGGTTATCTCATGAAAAGTATCTGGGGTGACCTGTTCTAGGTGTGCCAACATGGCAGCCACTGCAGTGGTAGTGGCCCCAGTGGACCTCAAAGCCTCAAAATGCATCCCGTTGATGACAGACCATTTCCTGTACCACCTGATGCCAGGATGTAAGGCGGCAAGGGCTTCAGCTTCTGGCCCACCCATTGAAATAAGAGTGGCTTCAGTTTAACCCATGGTTTCCCCCTGGGCCTACTTCTACCCACAATAGCAATCTCCTGGGACTGCCCACTGTCCTTTGATGGGGTCATGGAGCTTCTTTCCCTTGTACCCACCTGGCTTCTTCTTAGTAAAATGTGGCTGGGACCCCCTCCTCCCTTCTCTGACTTTTGGCTCCCTTTAGTGAAATCCTTCTCTTTATCTTTGTTGCCCCCCTCCTTTCCCTGGGAAGGTCAGGCCTCCTCATTCATAGAGTCATCCCTTGAGACTTATTAGGCAGTTGGTTGCTTATCAACTCATCAGCTGCCTCGCAAAAGTAACTGGGGCCGGCAACCTAATATCCACCAGGTGCCAGTCCAGCTCTAAAGGACAGTAAATCAAGATGTTCTCTTGCATACATAAATTATGCAGTCAATCATAAGAACTCGCATTACTGTCCCTTCATCCAGCCCGCCAATGTTTTCAGTGAGGTGTCAACAAAATCCAGCCATCTGTGGATGGATTTGTGGTTCTTTGTGCAAGGCCTGGAATCTCTTTCTGTACTGCTCATGTTTCAGACCAAACTTACGTACTAAAGCACCCTTCATGTAAGTGTAGGAGTGTGATACGTTTCAGCCATAGCTAGGAAGGTATCCCTCCCCTCTCTGGGTACCAACACCCACACAAGTGTGCCCACTGCTCTTCCTCTCTCTTGTGCACCTATAATGCCCTCTCATAAGCAAGGAACCACTGGTTTGTGTCATCCCCCAAGACAAAGCTACAAACCACATACTTGAGTATATGAGGGGTGCGACTGTTCCTTGCGTACGCCTCACCCAAGCTGCCAGCTTCTTCTTCAGGCAAGACAGATCCTGAACCAGCCTTTTTCTGCTGCAAGGCCAGTTTCTGCATCTCCATTGCTATCCTCTTTACTTCCAGAGCCATAGCCAGCCTCTCCTTCTAAAGGGCTATGGCCAGCTTATTTTCCTTAAGGGCTCTGGCAACTGTCTCCTTTTGAAAGACCAGCCTTTCCTCTTCCAGCTGGACCCTATGTGCTATCTCTACCTGCTTGCCATTGAACTTCAGCTGGAGAGGGGCTCATGCTGCTGGAGGAGCTTAATTTGCCCCAGGCCTGGAATGGAGACTGGTGATTTTATGTTGAGATATGCTGCCACCTGCTTCCTCTTTTTCTGGAGAATTTGCATTCTCTCCTTCATTTTCCACTTGAGTATCTGTGCTTGATGGGCCTTTCCCCAGACATGGTGAGCTTTCATTTAACTAGCCTTCATGGACCTGTGGCATAGCTTCACCTCCTTCTCCTTGCACATGGCCTTAATCTCTCCCACCGTAAGGTAAGCCAGGGTTGTCAGATCAACCTCCATGTTCACCAAGGAAAAAGGTGCAAACATTGTAGCCCAAAAAAATTAATTTTGAAAAAAAATCTAAAATAACCGAATTCAAAACCCAAATGCCACTTTGATGTACTTTTAAAACTGTGTAGCATGGATCAAGACAATGTCGAGAGGACGTAGAAGTGTTGAAGACCCAAGGAACCACCCAAGGTGAGTGACTAGGAACCCCTTGCAGAGTGTGTGCAGTGTGGGAACACGACCGCGTGCTCTGCACAAGTCTACGTATAAGTCGCAGTTGGATTTATAAAGATTAAGGACCTTTCCCAGTGGACCCTGAAGAAACCCGGTGGAAGACAGAAGGTTGGTGAGCCACCCCACCCGTGGATACCCTAGTACCCACGTTACCTACACCAGGGAAACCGGGTGCATAGGTGTGAAGTGGTGTCAGAAACTGCTGTTGAACCCAATGTTGGACTTCAGGAAAGTGCTGCTGCTGACGAAGGAAAAAGTGTCCAGTGGAATTTGAATGTCAATTCTAGTTGAGAGGTACCTACAAGCAGAGGGGACAGAGTCTATGTCACTCAGGAGTGACCAGAAGACTTGGAAAACTAATGTCCTCTGTTGTCGGGTGTTGCAGGAGAGATGACGATGATATTGACTCTGCAGCTGTGAGGACCAGGCGATGCTGAGGAAGACCAGGAGCCATGCATGAGCTGTCTCACATCGGATGTCGAGTGCTGAGGGGTCGGTGTCTGGCTGGAGCACTAACAAGCCTTGGCAAATGCAACCAATGCAGAATTTGAAGAAGGTGCAATGTCTGGACCAGAAAGGTCCAGAGGACTCACCACAAGCTGTGGAGTCAGGGAGTCGCAAGAGGACCTTGAGCAGCTCACTAAAATATGCAGGCACGGTGCACACGATGCGATGTGGACAAAGACTTTGGTTACTGGAGGTGCTTGAGGTTGGGGCTACTTTGAGCCTGAAGATCTTGGTGGAAGGAAGCCTACAAGCCTTTGCAACTGCAAGTTGACAGGGTGTACAGGGGTTCGGTTATTGCAGCCCCCACGAGGGATATTGGCCTCAAACTTGGTAAGAGGGCAGGGCAGGCCTTGGGAGCTTTAGAAAACCACCATCTGTGTTGCAGAACCTTTCGTCAGGAGGAGCTCAGGATCAGCAGACCGGTCGACTTAGTTGCGGTGCCTGCGAATGCAGAGAAGTGACTCCTTCACTGCAAGGTAGATTCCTTCAGGTGTCTTTGATGCCCACAGGCCTTAGAAGGTTCCTGTATGGTGCACAGGCACAGGTGATGCAGCAGACTGGAAGGGAGATGAAGTGAAGCCCAAACGAAGTCCAGCGAAGTCCAGAGTGCCCGGACAGTAGAAGAAGAAGTGTTGTCTGATCTGAATCTTGTCCCACCACGAATCTAGGGACCTACCCACAGGTAAGCCCTTAAGTACCCTAAGGAAAGGTTTGAGATGATTCAAGGGACCCTTCCAGGGGGGAGGTTACTCCCATGTCCATTGTCCAGTTTCGCGCCAGAGGGGGAGCCAACGGCTCCCAGGACTGGTTTGTACTGCACTGTGCACGGGGACACCAAATGTGCCCCTCATGCAGACTTAGTGGTGCTGGCGAGCGCACCCACTCGTTCCCAATACACTAAATCCTGTCTGGGAGGTGATCACACCGCCCTGTGACTGGATGCCTATTGTTTTATCTTCCCCTGCTCGAGCTTGGCTCAGCACCAGGAGGCCAGAATCATGTCTCTGGTCGGCAGCAACCATTTTGTGCTGTCGGGGTCTAGAAAGTTAGTACCGGGAAAACTGAGAGCCTAATGGAGGGCTCTTCTAGTGCTTGGAATCATACCTCCTGGGGTATCATTCCAACATGTTTGATACCAAACATGATAGGATTCATTCAATGCAGCCAATTTTGATATGGTCATCGAGTAATTACGCTGTGCCCCTCTATATGGTATATGGCTGCTTCACTTACAACCCGGGAGAATGGGCTCCGTAGGCTTTAGGAGTGTGCTGCTCATGCAGGGGCACCCTCAGACTTGGAACCAAGCACCCTGCCTTCAGGATTGATAAGGCCTGCTAGAGGGGTGACTTATAGGTTTTAAGTGCAGTGACCCTAAATATAGGAAACCTATATGTTTAGTAAGTGGTGCTAGCACCAGCTTACACAGGCTGCAATGGCAGGCCTGTAGTTCCCTTTTGAATGGTCACCCATGGGTGGCATAATGCATGCTTCAGCCCATGGGGGACCTCTGGGGTACCTATGCCATGGGGACCTTAGTGCCACATACTAGGGACTTATAAGGGTACCCCAGTATCCAATCTGGAATGTACCTAAGTACAGAACACGACACTTTAAGGGAGAAAGCAGATAGACAGCAGATAGACTGGGGTCCTGATTAGCAGGATCCCAGTCAGACTAGTCAATAACAGATTAGCACCAGGCAAAAAGTGGGGTTAACCATGAAAGCAGATCCTACTTTCCTACAATACTTTTTCTGGCGGGTACCGCTGAAGTTCTAGAGGAAAAGTTTATAAAGTTTTCAAACTCCCTTTTGATGCCCAAACAACCACAAGAGTATGACCTGCATTTACTTTAATGCTAGATCGGTACCCAAGCATTCCACTGAGATCTGGGACACTATAAAGGAGATTTAATCCTGATGTAGTATTCATCACCGAAACCTGGCTGGACGATAATAACTCACCTGATATCGCCAATGCCTTACCTACTGATTATAAAATATTAAAACAAGAAAGGCAGGGACTGGAGGGAGGGGGACTTGCCATTTTGTTTAAGGACTGCTTCACTTGTCTCCCTGTTACGGTGACACAACTAGGAGAACATCAAATACTATCATTTCAGGTATCCAGGGGTGGTCAGATAACATTTGGTGGAGCGGTAATTTACAATCCACCCGGATACCAATCAGACTTCAGAGCGCAGCTACTCACCCAATTCTTTCCCCCATACTTAAAATATAAACATTTCATACTAATAGGGGATTTCAATGTTCATTTCGAAAGAATAAACAATTCCGTGGCAAAACAACTAGAAAATGATATGCAGATTCTGCAAGTAAAACAGTGGGTTCAGGGGCCTACGCATATAGCAGGCCATACACTGGACTTACTATTATCTAATATAGATTCCACCCTTGTCCACAAGGTCAGACCTCTTTCTTGGACAGACCACTCGCTAATTTCTTTCATTTAGCCTGATGGCAAATCCAGTAAACACTCATATGCCCCTATCAGTGGCAAACAGAGCCTGGAGGCTGGTTACTCCTGACTCATTTCAACTCCACTCCTCCCTCAAGGACCCTAAGGCCCTAGGCTCACTCCCCAGCAACATGGGAGTAGTAAGCTTTCAAACTGAGATCTCAAACACACTGAACCAGTGTGCACCCAGATTAAAACACAAACCCAGAAGAGGAACACAATCTGAGAAATGGCACCTGCCTGAACTCAGGCCATTAAAGAGAAGGTGCAAAATGCTGGAACACAAATGGAGACTGTCTAAACAGGATATGGACAGGCTGGTATTCAAGGCAGAGCTGAAAATCTACAAAAATGCCATTAAGAATGCTAAGAAATCCTACTTTGCAAAGAAAATAAACGAAAGCAGCAACTCCCCTAAAGAGCTGTATAAAATAGTTAAAGAACTCTGCAAACCAGCGGGTATCTCCCAATCCCTGCCCCCATCAGAAGAATGCTATGAGAGGATTAGCAAATTCTTCTCCGACAAAATCAGTGAGATATATTCCTCAGTCAGTATTAAACCACACCCCCGGATCCGACCGAGTGGGAACACTTGGTTCCACACCCTGATGCTCTAGCTCGACTGGGAAGATTCTCCCCGTTTACAGAGGAACAGGTTGCTATGGCAATGGGGGAAGTTAAATCAGGGTCCCCACTTGACCCTTGTCCGCACTTCAATTTCTCTCGGTTTACACTGGCACTATGCCCATGCGTAACCCAACTATTCAATCAATCCTTGGACACTGCAGTTTTCCCAGAAACTTGGAAGAAGGCTATTGTGCCCCCTCTGCTGAAAAAGGCAGGCACGGACGTCCGCAATCCAGGTAATTATCGGCAAATCTGCCAACTTCCTTATCTATCCAAAGTTATGTAGAAACTGGTTAATAATCAACTATCAAACTATCTTAAAACAAATGAATTGCTAGACCGTTCTCAAACCGGCTTCAGAGCCACCAACAGTACAGAGTCCACTCTCCTGCCTGTCCTTGACAACATAAGATCTTTACTTGATCAGAGGAAAGCTGCAGCACTGATCCTATTGGACCTGTCAGCAGCGTTTGACACGGTCTCTCATGGACTGCTGCTGAAAACCCTACACAAAAAAGGTATACACAACAAAGCCATTCAGTGGTTCAGCTCCTTTTTGAGCAACAGAACGCAAACTATACAAATGGGCGCTGTTAGAAGGTGGTTCTGACACTATGGGTCGCCCGGAATTGTTTGCTTTTTGAGCACCTAATTGTTGAGCTTTTACTGTGGGGGAGCCTCATAAGTTGGGACTCACCCACAGGGAACTCAGGATGTAAGAGACTGCATGGGGATTGTACTGGTGTTCCCCTGGCTTGACCAGGCCACTGAGCATCTGGCCATATCCCCAGAAAACACTGTTTAAAAGAAGAGCCTGAACTCCTCAAGCTGCCTAGCTCAAGATAAAGTGACATGAACACTAGATTATTTGTCAATTATTTAAAAACCCACAATATCCAGAGGTTTGAATGACAAGACTGCAATGCAGAGGGAGAATCGCACCAACAGTTTGATCCTGCCCCAGGTCAAAGAAAAGATGTGCAGGGGAAGCATCTCTTAGGGATCAGGATATCACTCCAGCAGAGGCCAGCAGGTCCAGGCAGGGCCAGTTACAGCGGGTCAGCTGGGTAGTTTCAGGGAGGCCTCTGGTGCATGTTGTGTTCCTGTAGCTCAGGACAGGAGGTCAGCCAACTGACCCTTGGAGTCACTCTTGTTAGCTGGGATGAAGGGACCAGGATCAGTCTTCTCAGAGATCAGGGAAGGCCTCAAGCAGCAGGGCAGTCCTCAAGCAACAGGAGGACAGCCCTCTGGGAAACAAGGCAAACCTCAGGCAGCAGGGAAGCCCTCTGGTAGCAGCAGGGCAATTCTCTGAGGAACATATCAGGCCACAAGCAGCAGGACAGTCCTCTGGGGAACAAGGCAGTCCTTCTTCTCTAATGTCCGCTTCCAGGAGGGTACTGAAGAGTTGTTATACCCCTCGCTTGCCTTTGCAGTGGGGGAAACTTCTTGCCTATCTCCAACCTAGTTCTGGACATTCCCTTTTTCCCCCTGCCCATGGTCCACGTAGTCTAGAGTGACAATAGGCCGGTGTCAAGTTTCTTACTGAGTGGGCTGGAGGCAGCCTTTGAAATGAAAGTGAGGCAGGTCGAATTGGCAGTTTAAAACAGCATCCAGGCTAAAGTCGCAGGCCTGAGACATGTTTTAAAGAGCCACTGAAGTGGGTGGCACAATAAGTGCTGCAGGCCCACTAGTAGCATTTAAGTTACAGGCTCTGGGTACATGTAGTACCACTTTAGTTGGGATGCATAAGTTAATGGAATGTGCCAATTGGGCATAAGCCAATTTGACCATGTTTAAAGGAGAGAGCATAAGCACTTTAGCACTGGTTAACAGAGGTAAAGTGCACAAAGTCCTAACGCCAACAAAAAAACTGTGCATTACTCTTTATAAGGAAGCAAGGATGAGCCAGTCATCCAGATAGAGATAAATGGCTGCCTCCAGGAGAGGGGCAAGGACATTCATGAAGACCCAGTTGGTGGACTTCAGACAGAATGATAAAAAGGGAAGTGTTGACTTATAATGTGAAACCTCATGCCCCTCTGATCCTGTAATGCTCCAACAAGGCAGGAGTCACCATGAAGTCTTGCTGAGTCACCAACGGGTGGATATGTTGCAGAGATTCAATGTTGAAGCTAGTTTATTTGACCCAATAATTCACATGATTATGGTATATCCCAAGCCAGAGCCTCCAGAGACCTTGGGGACCATAAAAATAATTGAGTAACCCATTTATCCTATGGAATGCCCTGAAACAGAGGTGATCAAATTCTAGTCCAGGAAAAAAACTATCATCCCAGCTTTTTGGGTCTTGTTTCTTCTCCTCCCAATATGGTCAAAGTATCTTGCTCAACCTCACTCTTGAGGGGGAAACATAAAACTCAACAGACTCTCTGTGGAGGGTGATGTCTAGACATCATCAGATGTCTAGAGGTCATCAGAAGCGTTGTCTCTTTGAAGGGGATGAAATGTGGATCTCTGGTGCTCACTGTTGTGTCTCTGGCTTGCATCTCTTCTTCTGCCAGAGCCTTCAAGTCTGCAGTCTCCAGTTTAGCTGCTGGAAAGTCACTTCTCTGGATTGTGTTGAATGGTATTTTTATAGTGCAACTTGTGGGTCACAGCTGTCTGAGATGCTCATTCATGCAAATATCTGAAATATTGGTGAAGCATAACTGACGCTGCTTGTGCATGTGTGCGTTACAACAAACAAATGATGGACGGAATGCTGACAATGCATACATTCTCCCCCAGTCAAGAGATCTGGGTTAAATCCATTGTTCTTTTGCCCACTACACCACCCCAGTTTAGACATGGCCATATGCAAATCAGTCTTGACCCTGTGCCTCATGGGAACAGTCCAGCCCGAACTGCCAAGCCATGTCTTCCCTGGACCAGAATCAAGCATCCTAGGACCGGTTTCTGGCTATCAGCCGTCATCAGCCAGGATAGCTTGACTCCAGTGGCGTAGTGAGCACGGGTCCCACGTCTGGGAATACCCATCCCACTTAGGGCGAAAAGCGTTACAACAAACAAATGATGGACGGAATGCTGACAATGCATACATTCTCCCCCAGTCAAGAGATCTGGGTTAAATCCATTGTTCTTTTGCCCACTACACCACCCCAGTTTAGACATGGCCATATGCAAATCAGTCTTGACCCTGTGCCTCATGGGAACAGTCCAGCCCGAACTGCCAAGCCATGTCTTCCCTGGACCAGAATCAAGCATCCTAGGACCGGTTTCTGGCTATCAGCCGTCATCAGCCAGGATAGCTTGACTCCAGTGGCGTAGTGAGCACGGGTCCCACGTCTGGGAATACCCATCCCACTTAGGGCGAAAAGCGTTACAACAAACAAATGATGGACGGAATGCTGACAATGCATACATTCTCCCCCAGTCAAGAGATCTGGGTTAAATCCATTGTTCTTTTGCCCACTACACCACCCCAGTTTAGACATGGCCATATGCAAATCAGTCTTGACCCTGTGCCTCATGGGAACAGTCCAGCCCGAACTGCCAAGCCATGTCTTCCCTGGACCAGAATCAAGCATCCTAGGACCGGTTTCTGGCTATCAGCCGTCATCAGCCAGGATAGCTTGACTCCAGTGGCGTAGTGAGCACGGGTCCCACGTCTGGGAATACCCATCCCACTTAGGGCGAAAAGCGTTACAACAAACAAATGATGGACGGAATGCTGACAATGCATACATTCTCCCCCAGTCAAGAGATCTGGGTTAAATCCAATGTTCTTTTGCCCACTACACCACCCCAGTTTAGACATGGCCATATGCAAATCAGTCTTGACCCTGTGCCTCATGGGAACAGTCCAGCCCGAACTGCCAAGCCATGTCTTCCCTGGACCAGAATCAAGCATCCTAGGACCGGTTTCTGGCTATCAGCCGTCATCAGCCAGGATAGCTTGACTCCAGTGGCGTAGTGAGCACGGGTCCCACGTCTGGGAATACCCATCCCACTTAGGGCGAAAAGCGTTACAACAAACAAATGATGGACGGAATGCTGACAATGCATACATTCTCCCCCAGTCAAGAGATCTGGGTTAAATCCATTGTTCTTTTGCCCACTACACCACCCCAGTTTAGACATGGCCATATGCAAATCAGTCTTGACCCTGTGCCTCATGGGAACAGTCCAGCCCGAACTGCCAAGCCATGTCTTCCCTGGACCAGAATCAAGCATCCTAGGACCGGTTTCTGGCTATCAGCCGTCATCAGCCAGGATAGCTTGACTCCAGTGGCGTAGTGAGCACGGGTCCCACGTCTGGGAATACCCATCCCACTTAGGGCGAAAAGCGTTACAACAAACAAATGATGGACGGAATGCTGACAATGCATACATTCTCCCCCAGTCAAGAGATCTGGGTTAAATCCATTGTTCTTTTGCCCACTACACCACCCCAGTTTAGACATGGCCATATGCAAATCAGTCTTGACCCTGTGCCTCATGGGAACAGTCCAGCCCGAACTGCCAAGCCATGTCTTCCCTGGACCAGAATCAAGCATCCTAGGACCGGTTTCTGGCTATCAGCCGTCATCAGCCAGGATAGCTTGACTCCAGTGGCGTAGTGAGCACGGGTCCCACGTCTGGGAATACCCATCCCACTTAGGGCGAAAAGCGTTACAACAAACAAATGATGGACGGAATGCTGACAATGCATACATTCTCCCCCAGTCAAGAGATCTGGGTTAAATCCATTGTTCTTTTGCCCACTACACCACCCCAGTTTAGACATGGCCATATGCAAATCAGTCTTGACCCTGTGCCTCATGGGAACAGTCCAGCCCGAACTGCCAAGCCATGTCTTCCCTGGACCAGAATCAAGCATCCTAGGACCGGTTTCTGGCTATCAGCCGTCATCAGCCAGGATAGCTTGACTCCAGTGGCGTAGTGAGCACGGGTCCCACGTCTGGGAATACCCATCCCACTTAGGGCGAAAAGCGTTACAACAAACAAATGATGGACGGAATGCTGACAATGCATACATTCTCCCCCAGTCAAGAGATCTGGGTTAAATCCATTGTTCTTTTGCCCACTACACCACCCCAGTTTAGACATGGCCATATGCAAATCAGTCTTGACCCTGTGCCTCATGGGAACAGTCCAGCCCGAACTGCCAAGCCATGTCTTCCCTGGACCAGAATCAAGCATCCTAGGACCGGTTTCTGGCTATCAGCCGTCATCAGCCAGGATAGCTTGACTCCAGTGGCGTAGTGAGCACGGGTCCCACGTCTGGGAATACCCATCCCACTTAGGGCGAAAAGCGTTACAACAAACAAATGATGGACGGAATGCTGACAATGCATACATTCTCCCCCAGTCAAGAGATCTGGGTTAAATCCATTGTTCTTTTGCCCACTACACCACCCCAGTTTAGACATGGCCATATGCAAATCAGTCTTGACCCTGTGCCTCATGGGAACAGTCCAGCCCGAACTGCCAAGCCATGTCTTCCCTGGACCAGAATCAAGCATCCTAGGACCGGTTTCTGGCTATCAGCCGTCATCAGCCAGGATAGCTTGACTCCAGTGGCGTAGTGAGCACGGGTCCCACGTCTGGGAATACCCATCCCACTTAGGGCGAAAAGCGTTACAACAAACAAATGATGGACGGAATGCTGACAATGCATACATTCTCCCCCAGTCAAGAGATCTGGGTTAAATCCATTGTTCTTTTGCCCACTACACCACCCCAGTTTAGACATGGCCATATGCAAATCAGTCTTGACCCTGTGCCTCATGGGAACAGTCCAGCCCGAACTGCCAAGCCATGTCTTCCCTGGACCAGAATCAAGCATCCTAGGACCGGTTTCTGGCTATCAGCCGTCATCAGCCAGGATAGCTTGACTCCAGTGGCGTAGTGAGCACGGGTCCCACGTCTGGGAATACCCATCCCACTTAGGGCGAAAAGCGTTACAACAAACAAATGATGGACGGAATGCTGACAATGCATACATTCTCCCCCAGTCAAGAGATCTGGGTTAAATCCATTGTTCTTTTGCCCACTACACCACCCCAGTTTAGACATGGCCATATGCAAATCAGTCTTGACCCTGTGCCTCATGGGAACAGTCCAGCCCGAACTGCCAAGCCATGTCTTCCCTGGACCAGAATCAAGCATCCTAGGACCGGTTTCTGGCTATCAGCCGTCATCAGCCAGGATAGCTTGACTCCAGTGGCGTAGTGAGCACGGGTCCCACGTCTGGGAATACCCATCCCACTTAGGGCGAAAAGCGTTACAACAAACAAATGATGGACGGAATGCTGACAATGCATACATTCTCCCCCAGTCAAGAGATCTGGGTTAAATCCATTGTTCTTTTGCCCACTACACCACCCCAGTTTAGACATGGCCATATGCAAATCAGTCTTGACCCTGTGCCTCATGGGAACAGTCCAGCCCGAACTGCCAAGCCATGTCTTCCCTGGACCAGAATCAAGCATCCTAGGACCGGTTTCTGGCTATCAGCCGTCATCAGCCAGGATAGCTTGACTCCAGTGGCGTAGTGAGCACGGGTCCCACGTCTGGGAATACCCATCCCACTTAGGGCGAAAAGCGTTACAACAAACAAATGATGGACGGAATGCTGACAATGCATACATTCTCCCCCAGTCAAGAGATCTGGGTTAAATCCATTGTTCTTTTGCCCACTACACCACCCCAGTTTAGACATGGCCATATGCAAATCAGTCTTGACCCTGTGCCTCATGGGAACAGTCCAGCCCGAACTGCCAAGCCATGTCTTCCCTGGACCAGAATCAAGCATCCTAGGACCGGTTTCTGGCTATCAGCCGTCATCAGCCAGGATAGCTTGACTCCAGTGGCGTAGTGAGCACGGGTCCCACGTCTGGGAATACCCATCCCACTTAGGGCGAAAAGCGTTACAACAAACAAATGATGGACGGAATGCTGACAATGCATACATTCTCCCCCAGTCAAGAGATCTGGGTTAAATCCATTGTTCTTTTGCCCACTACACCACCCCAGTTTAGACATGGCCATATGCAAATCAGTCTTGACCCTGTGCCTCATGGGAACAGTCCAGCCCGAACTGCCAAGCCATGTCTTCCCTGGACCAGAATCAAGCATCCTAGGACCGGTTTCTGGCTATCAGCCGTCATCAGCCAGGATAGCTTGACTCCAGTGGCGTAGTGAGCACGGGTCCCACGTCTGGGAATACCCATCCCACTTAGGGCGAAAAGCGTTACAACAAACAAATGATGGACGGAATGCTGACAATGCATACATTCTCCCCCAGTCAAGAGATCTGGGTTAAATCCATTGTTCTTTTGCCCACTACACCACCCCAGTTTAGACATGGCCATATGCAAATCAGTCTTGACCCTGTGCCTCATGGGAACAGTCCAGCCCGAACTGCCAAGCCATGTCTTCCCTGGACCAGAATCAAGCATCCTAGGACCGGTTTCTGGCTATCAGCCGTCATCAGCCAGGATAGCTTGACTCCAGTGGCGTAGTGAGCACGGGTCCCACGTCTGGGAATACCCATCCCACTTAGGGCGAAAAGCGTTACAACAAACAAATGATGGACGGAATGCTGACAATGCATACATTCTCCCCCAGTCAAGAGATCTGGGTTAAATCCATTGTTCTTTTGCCCACTACACCACCCCAGTTTAGACATGGCCATATGCAAATCAGTCTTGACCCTGTGCCTCATGGGAACAGTCCAGCCCGAACTGCCAAGCCATGTCTTCCCTGGACCAGAATCAAGCATCCTAGGACCGGTTTCTGGCTATCAGCCGTCATCAGCCAGGATAGCTTGACTCCAGTGGCGTAGTGAGCACGGGTCCCACGTCTGGGAATACCCATCCCACTTAGGGCGAAAAGCGTTACAACAAACAAATGATGGACGGAATGCTGACAATGCATACATTCTCCCCCAGTCAAGAGATCTGGGTTAAATCCATTGTTCTTTTGCCCACTACACCACCCCAGTTTAGACATGGCCATATGCAAATCAGTCTTGACCCTGTGCCTCATGGGAACAGTCCAGCCCGAACTGCCAAGCCATGTCTTCCCTGGACCAGAATCAAGCATCCTAGGACCGGTTTCTGGCTATCAGCCGTCATCAGCCAGGATAGCTTGACTCCAGTGGCGTAGTGAGCACGGGTCCCACGTCTGGGAATACCCATCCCACTTAGGGCGAAAAGCGTTACAACAAACAAATGATGGACGGAATGCTGACAATGCATACATTCTCCCCCAGTCAAGAGATCTGGGTTAAATCCATTGTTCTTTTGCCCACTACACCACCCCAGTTTAGACATGGCCATATGCAAATCAGTCTTGACCCTGTGCCTCATGGGAACAGTCCAGCCCGAACTGCCAAGCCATGTCTTCCCTGGACCAGAATCAAGCATCCTAGGACCGGTTTCTGGCTATCAGCCGTCATCAGCCAGGATAGCTTGACTCCAGTGGCGTAGTGAGCACGGGTCCCACGTCTGGGAATACCCATCCCACTTAGGGCGAAAAGCGTTACAACAAACAAATGATGGACGGAATGCTGACAATGCATACATTCTCCCCCAGTCAAGAGATCTGGGTTAAATCCATTGTTCTTTTGCCCACTACACCACCCCAGTTTAGACATGGCCATATGCAAATCAGTCTTGACCCTGTGCCTCATGGGAACAGTCCAGCCCGAACTGCCAAGCCATGTCTTCCCTGGACCAGAATCAAGCATCCTAGGACCGGTTTCTGGCTATCAGCCGTCATCAGCCAGGATAGCTTGACTCCAGTGGCGTAGTGAGCACGGGTCCCACGTCTGGGAATACCCATCCCACTTAGGGCGAAAAGCGTTACAACAAACAAATGATGGACGGAATGCTGACAATGCATACATTCTCCCCCAGTCAAGAGATCTGGGTTAAATCCATTGTTCTTTTGCCCACTACACCACCCCAGTTTAGACATGGCCATATGCAAATCAGTCTTGACCCTGTGCCTCATGGGAACAGTCCAGCCCGAACTGCCAAGCCATGTCTTCCCTGGACCAGAATCAAGCATCCTAGGACCGGTTTCTGGCTATCAGCCGTCATCAGCCAGGATAGCTTGACTCCAGTGGCGTAGTGAGCACGGGTCCCACGTCTGGGAATACCCATCCCACTTAGGGCGAAAAGCGTTACAACAAACAAATGATGGACGGAATGCTGACAATGCATACATTCTCCCCCAGTCAAGAGATCTGGGTTAAATCCATTGTTCTTTTGCCCACTACACCACCCCAGTTTAGACATGGCCATATGCAAATCAGTCTTGACCCTGTGCCTCATGGGAACAGTCCAGCCCGAACTGCCAAGCCATGTCTTCCCTGGACCAGAATCAAGCATCCTAGGACCGGTTTCTGGCTATCAGCCGTCATCAGCCAGGATAGCTTGACTCCAGTGGCGTAGTGAGCACGGGTCCCACGTCTGGGAATACCCATCCCACTTAGGGCGAAAAGCGTTACAACAAACAAATGATGGACGGAATGCTGACAATGCATACATTCTCCCCCAGTCAAGAGATCTGGGTTAAATCCATTGTTCTTTTGCCCACTACACCACCCCAGTTTAGACATGGCCATATGCAAATCAGTCTTGACCCTGTGCCTCATGGGAACAGTCCAGCCCGAACTGCCAAGCCATGTCTTCCCTGGACCAGAATCAAGCATCCTAGGACCGGTTTCTGGCTATCAGCCGTCATCAGCCAGGATAGCTTGACTCCAGTGGCGTAGTGAGCACGGGTCCCACGTCTGGGAATACCCATCCCACTTAGGGCGAAAAGCGTTACAACAAACAAATGATGGACGGAATGCTGACAATGCATACATTCTCCCCCAGTCAAGAGATCTGGGTTAAATCCATTGTTCTTTTGCCCACTACACCACCCCAGTTTAGACATGGCCATATGCAAATCAGTCTTGACCCTGTGCCTCATGGGAACAGTCCAGCCCGAACTGCCAAGCCATGTCTTCCCTGGACCAGAATCAAGCATCCTAGGACCGGTTTCTGGCTATCAGCCGTCATCAGCCAGGATAGCTTGACTCCAGTGGCGTAGTGAGCACGGGTCCCACGTCTGGGAATACCCATCCCACTTAGGGCGAAAAGCGTTACAACAAACAAATGATGGACGGAATGCTGACAATGCATACATTCTCCCCCAGTCAAGAGATCTAGGTTAAATCCATTGTTCTTTTGCCCACTACACCACCCCAGTTTAGACATGGCCATATGCAAATCAGTCTTGACCCTGTGCCTCATGGGAACAGTCCAGCCCGAACTGCCAAGCCATGTCTTCCCTGGACCAGAATCAAGCATCCTAGGACCGGTTTCTGGCTATCAGCCGTCATCAGCCAGGATAGCTTGACTCCAGTGGCGTAGTGAGCACGGGTCCCACGTCTGGGAATACCCATCCCACTTAGGGCGAAAAGCGTTACAACAAACAAATGATGGACGGAATGCTGACAATGCATACATTCTCCCCCAGTCAAGAGATCTGGGTTAAATCCATTGTTCTTTTGCCCACTACACCACCCCAGTTTAGACATGGCCATATGCAAATCAGTCTTGACCCTGTGCCTCATGGGAACAGTCCAGACCGAACTGCCAAGCCATGTCTTCCCTGGACCAGAATCAAGCATCCTAGGACCGGTTTCTGGCTATCAGCCGTCATCAGCCAGGATAGCTTGACTCCAGTGGCGTAGTGAGCACGGGTCCCACGTCTGGGAATACCCATCCCACTTAGGGCGAAAAGCGTTACAACAAACAAATGATGGACGGAATGCTGACAATGCATACATTCTCCCCCAGTCAAGAGATCTGGGTTAAATCCATTGTTCTTTTGCCCACTACACCACCCCAGTTTAGACATGGCCATATGCAAATCAGTCTTGACCCTGTGCCTCATGGGAACAGTCCAGCCCGAACTGCCAAGCCATGTCTTCCCTGGACCAGAATCAAGCATCCTAGGACCGGTTTCTGGCTATCAGCCGTCATCAGCCAGGATAGCTTGACTCCAGTGGCGTAGTGAGCACGGGTCCCACGTCTGGGAATACCCATCCCACTTAGGGCGAAAAGCGTTACAACAAACAAATGATGGACGGAATGCTGACAATGCATACATTCTCCCCCAGTCAAGAGATCTGGGTTAAATCCATTGTTCTTTTGCCCACTACACCACCCCAGTTTAGACATGGCCATATGCAAATCAGTCTTGACCCTGTGCCTCATGGGAACAGTCCAGCCCGAACTGCCAAGCCATGTCTTCCCTGGACCAGAATCAAGCATCCTAGGACCGGTTTCTGGCTATCAGCCGTCATCAGCCAGGATAGCTTGACTCCAGTGGCGTAGTGAGCACGGGTCCCACGTCTGGGAATACCCATCCCACTTAGGGCGAAAAGCGTTACAACAAACAAATGATGGACGGAATGCTGACAATGCATACATTCTCCCCCAGTCAAGAGATCTGGGTTAAATCCATTGTTCTTTTGCCCACTACACCACCCCAGTTTAGACATGGCCATATGCAAATCAGTCTTGACCCTGTGCCTCATGGGAACAGTCCAGCCCGAACTGCCAAGCCATGTCTTCCCTGGACCAGAATCAAGCATCCTAGGACCGGTTTCTGGCTATCAGCCGTCATCAGCCAGGATAGCTTGACTCCAGTGGCGTAGTGAGCACGGGTCCCACGTCTGGGAATACCCATCCCACTTAGGGCGAAAAGCGTTACAACAAACAAATGATGGACGGAATGCTGACAATGCATACATTCTCCCCCAGTCAAGAGATCTGGGTTAAATCCATTGTTCTTTTGCCCACTACACCACCCCAGTTTAGACATGGCCATATGCAAATCAGTCTTGACCCTGTGCCTCATGGGAACAGTCCAGCCCGAACTGCCAAGCCATGTCTTCCCTGGACCAGAATCAAGCATCCTAGGACCGGTTTCTGGCTATCAGCCGTCATCAGCCAGGATAGCTTGACTCCAGTGGCGTAGTGAGCACGGGTCCCACGTCTGGGAATACCCATCCCACTTAGGGCGAAAAGCGTTACAACAAACAAATGATGGACGGAATGCTGACAATGCATACATTCTCCCCCAGTCAAGAGATCTGGGTTAAATCCATTGTTCTTTTGCCCACTACACCACCCCAGTTTAGACATGGCCATATGAACTGGGGTGGCGTAGTGGGCAAAAGAACGATGGATTTAACCCAGATCTCTTGACTGGGGGAGAATGTCTGCATTGTCAGCATTCCGTCCATCATTTGTTTGTTGTAACGCTTGTGCATGTGTGGGCATCTATGTTTACAGACATCAGTACAGCCTCTTGGGCATAAGCATAGTATGCCCTAGACGACTGAAAATTGTGGCAGAGAAGACAACTCTTACCACGGGCATGTTCACAGTATGTGCTAGCCAAATGTCAGTACTTTGTTGCACTAAACATACACAAGTCACTATTCTCCACTGCTCCAACCAAGATTTAATTCTGTGGCTCTCTGGTTACCCCCAGACCTCTGCAGTGCATTAACTAATAAAGGTTTACTAACGTACTATAGTGCATTTACCACAGATTAAATTACGTTTTATAAAAATGTATTTCCAGTCTAAGATATGCTCTATTTTGTATATAGCTATCTGAAGGTATTTTGGTATGTTTACAGAACATTTTGTATTTTTAGCCACATCTTTGACCCCACCCCCATGTTCACCCACCCCCACCCCCATTGCATGCAGTATCACAGTTCCCCTACTTTTTTTTAATGCACTCCGACAACTGCTAGAAACGCCAATGTCCTTATCAAATGCGTAATACTTCTCCGTGACATTGTTGTCCTGAATCTACCCCCGGCCCCATAAGTGGCATTGATCGGTGAATGTGTTAGGTAGACATAAAGTAGCATGAGAAAGTGAGCAGAAGAATACCTAAATCAAGATTGCTCTCTAACAGATTTATGCTCTTCCACATGTGATTCAATCATTAACCTTTATTGTGTAATTTTAGTACATGGAATGCAGACACAGGTGCATCCAAACTAAACAAATGTGAATGTAATCGTGTAAATCTTCAGAAAGTAAAACGAAATCTAGAAAAATAACTTGATATACAATTCCAAGATGATGAATGGTTAAAAAAGGCTTCCTGGAATAAGCCCCTGCCTGGATTGAGTTTTATTCAACTAAAGATAAACCTACCCAAACATGGATTTCTTTAAAAATGTCATAATTGGGTCTCCATGTACTAGAGATATAAAGGATCTAATGCAAATCTCTCCCACGTGTTGGTAAGTTTCAAATTTTCCACAAGTGTCTGGAATGCATCCTCTATAAGCATCTTATTGTTTTGGGAAAAATACATTGTTCTCGATTTTTTAGTGATCCCGTTCAACTCTGCATCTACCATGTGCTCTCTTGATACTTACAAGGAGCTGTGGCTAGATACAGCCCTGGTGGTGTGCAAGTCTTTGTTGCTTCAAAAATTGAAAATCCTCAAATATCGCAATCAATAAGAAGCTGCTGCAAATACCTTCATCATCTCTTTTATAAATTACTTATCTTCGATTATTGATCATCCAGATCTATTCACAAATATCTGGCACAGTTCTTTGGCTGGTTATCATCACTGTTCTGGTGTTTGTATCTCTTCGTATTCATTTGCACTTCTTGAATTATTTGGAACAGTATTTTGTAATCGTTTTGTGCTTAATTTGTGTTGTAACCCCATCTTTTTTCTCCATAATGTTTTTTTGTACTTATGTCGTTGTTTTACTAGTAAAGGATGCTTAACATTATGACATAGTTTGTAGCCTTTGAGTGATTCCATTACTTTGACTTTTAGACATTTATGCACCACAGGCTGTTCAACAATGCTGCTCCGAATGCAAAAACAAAAAAAGCATTCTCCTTTCTGGGTGGTTCATGAATCAACTATCCTGAAAATCTCTGTTGGATACAAGTCCACACCCCATCTGGGAAACCCAAATAGTCTGAGTTTGTTTACTATTGAGGCGCATCACTATTGTGACCGCCTCACCCCAGATCATTACACATGTTGGGGCAGATTTACAAGCCACTGGTGCCACTTTTGCGTCACTTTTCCCATGTTAAATGTGACGCAAAAGTGGCGCAAGGAGCATGTAAATCTGCCCCGTTGTCTCCAGTCCTGAACTTGTCTCCTGCAGATCATTGACTTCAGGTGTGTCCGTCTAATGTGCGAAATGGAAGTAAAACAAGACTACCACACCCAGAATACAGCAGGCTATCATAGAAAAAAGTCCAGCATTTGTGGGCGGTTGTCATCCTACATATCACCCACTCTCTAGTTCTGTTCCCATGTTTGTTCAGCACCCTCTCCAAGAACACTGTCCTGTCTCTATATCTGTTTGTTTCAGCTGGTCTCCTCCCTATAATGGTTCTTAAGACTCATGTAGCATTCAACAGCAAGGTTTATTTAAATCACCTCTTCTGTTAGATGTCTCCTGTACCCTGGACTGTCCTGCCGTGCAATGTTCCTGATCGTATTCTTACAGATTAATTCTGTAAATAAATAAATACATACCAAAATGATCTTTGTGCAAATGAGAAAGTAACATGTTCTCCACGCTCTTAAGCAAATGATTATTTTTCACGCTCCATCATGGAATAGGTTTCAAGGTTTGGTCCTCCTTTACCATCTAGACCCCCCCAGGCCCCTCCCCCCGGTATCCTTATACTCTGGAATCTATACCCAACATCACTTTTAACCCAGCAGAACTCCTTGTCCACCTTTCTGCTTTAACTCACTAAGGGCATCATATATCAAAAGATGTAATCTATTCTGTGTCTATGGGAAAATGCATTGGTACGTAAGGATCCTAGTGGTGTATACAATGGGAAGTTATTCAGTTTCTCACATTTACCCACTGCTCAGGTTTCCTTAGATGAGTAGAAGCAGGCAATAACCTGAAAAAAATTGATCATAAGGGAAATTTCCTCTGTGGGAGTCACAAGGTGGATTACAAAGACCCCCATAGACCCTTACAGAAAAAGGCATACTAAGGGAGTAGCAATGATGGCAGTGGGCTGGCCAAGAGACAAGTAGTGCATTGCATTAGGGTGGGGGCAGTATCTCTCTCCTTTATGTTCCATTCTCATTAACTTAAGCTGCTATTTACTTCCATTAGCGGGTGGCTTGGGCAAGAAAGCCCTAATTCAGAACCTGAAGTTTGTGAGAGACCTTGTAATAGCCTTTGCGCAAACATTTGCTAAAGAATGACGCCAACTCTGAAAGCCTTCACTGGGTGTTAAAAAGTCCTGGGATTCCTGGACGAAAGCAGCAAGCGCCTACTAGGTATCCATGGTGAGACCTAAGTGAAAGAGAAACCTTGACGGCTAGATCATGTCGCCAATCCGCTACTAGCCTGTTGCGCCTCTGCGGGAGTTCCTTTTACTGCTAGGGGCTGTGCAGTCTTACTAATTCTGCCCCACTGATTCTGCAGGTATCATATTTCTTTTTACCTTAAAGGTTTGCTTCCTGGTTACATTATTTACTACCACCAGATGCCTGTAAGATCTGGGTGTTTGTGACCTTGAGATTCTTCTTTGGTTAAATGCCAAGACCCCTTCTTCAGACACAAAATTCTATTTTTAAATCTAAGATTTTGTAAACCTGTCAATTTTTCCTTCTCCTGCCTGCCCAGAATAGTCAAATCTTCAATCCCCGGATGTTCACTTGGTGGCCATTCTGTATCAGGAAAAATTATCCCTGTTTGGTAAGAAAGTGAATTCGTTGTATTCCTTTGGTGCCTCGGGACAGAACATGAGGCCACCCCACACATCATCTGCAGGTCGGTTATTACTTCTATTACTGCGAATAAGGCCTTGGCACAGGTATCAATAGTCCGAAAGACGCAAGGGCCTTAAATCAGTGGCCAGATCTGTTGTTCCAGTCTTGGAATTCATGCATCCGTATATTCAGGTGTGATAGTCCAAGGGGTTCAACAGAACTAAACCAATGCAATTTGCAGAATGCTGTGATGTGCTCAATGAAAGCATATGGCTGGGGCCCTTGTGAAACTCAGGTATTCGGTAACTCCAGGTGCTTGGGTAGCTTGCGGTGAAAATGATTGGGGAGTCAAGCTCTGGATTTGAAGGTCAATTCTCATCCAACAATTTAATTTATGGAGCTAGAGAAGTATACGTAGAATGTGACATTGAGGTTCTTCCCTACCTGGAAGGCAAAAAGGATCACGCAGGACTTAGGATGGAGTCGAAAAGGCCAACAAATGAGAGTGATCTGAGGCTTTGTTGGTGTCAGCAGTGAAACAGAGGGATCCGAGGCCTTGATAGTATCAAGAGTAAAAGGGGCGGGCCTGAAGACGTGATGGTGTCAGGGGTGAAAGAGAGGGAGATGGAACCCACAATGGCTGTCAAACTCAAAGAGAGGAGTCTGAGGCCTTGGTGGCATCAGGAGTGAAAGAGAGGGATCTGCGACTCTGAAGGATGCAGGAGTGAAAGATCAATCCGAGAGGCTAATAGCATCGGGAGTGAAAGAGAGGGCTCTAAGTCCTTGGTGGTTGTTAGACTGAAAGAGAGGGCTCTGAGGCTTTGGTGGCTGTAAGACGGAAAGAGAGGGCTCTGAGATGTTGGTGGATGGAGGAGTGAAAGAAGGATCTGAAAGGCTGCAGGAGTGAAAGAGATGTCCTTGGTGGCTGCAGGAGTGAGCGAGAGATCTGTGGCCTTTATAGCTGCAGAACTGAAAGAGAGGGCCCTGAGGGGTTGATGGCTGCAGGACGGAAAGAGAGGACTCAGGGAGGTTGAAGGCTGCAGACGCAAAAGAAACAGGGTTGAAAGAAAGGACTCTGGGAGGTTGAAGGCTGCAGACCTGAAGGAAGCAGGCTTGAAAGAAAGGACTCTGAGTTTGATGGCTGCAGGAGTGAAAGAGAGGGCTCTAAGAGGTTGGTGGATGCAGAACGAAAAGAGAGGACTCTGGGAGGTTGAAGGCTGCAGACGTAAAAGAAGCAGGGTTGAAAGAATGGACTCCTGGAGGTTGAAGGCTGCAGACCTAAAGGAAGCAGGGTTGAAAGAAGGGACTCTGTGAGTTTGATGGCTGCAGGAGTGAAAGAGAGGGCTCTAAGAGGGTGATGGATGCAGGACGGAAAGAGAGGACTCTGGGAGGTTGAATGCTGCAGATGTGAAAGAAGCAGGGTTGAAAGAAAGGATTCTGGGAGGTTGAAGGCTGCAGACGTAAAGGAAGCAGGGTTGAAAGAAAGGACTCTGTGAGTTTGATGACTGCAGGAGTGAAAGAGAGGGCTCTGAGAGGTTGATGAATGCAGGACGGAAAGAGAGGACTCTGGGAGGTTGAAGGCTGCAGACGTAAAAGAAGCAGGGTTGAAAGAAAGGACTATGGGAGGTTGATGTCTGCATGAATGAAACAGAGGGCCATGGGAAGTTAATGGCTGCAGGAGCGAAAGGATCCAAGGCCTTGATGGTCCCAGAATTGAAAGAGAGGTATATGATGCTTTGATGGCTGCCAGAGAGCCTCAGATGAAGAAAGTATTTATGGGGTTTTAAACTACATGGTTCTATGATTGGACAGCAGAAATTTGTTTTTACAAAGAAATGTGAGAAATTGTATAAAAGGTAGTTCATTTTCTTTTTTCATTTTGGTTTGTTTTAAGTTCTGGTCTAGAGGTAGTTCTGGTCTAGAGGCAGCTATAGCTTTACCATCAGTCTTGTAAATAACAAATAAAAATACATACATACATTGATACAAAGCGGGGCTTTGGGTCAAACATTCATGTTTTGCTCTCACCTACTACTGCATACAGCATATGGCTATGGATCACCCTCTCTAGGTTGAGCCTACAGCCTGCGCGCAGGCGCTGCTCTGCGCGGCTTATTGTATAGGAGTAGGTGAATAGAAGCTCCATCCACTCTCCACCCATATTTGCGATGGGCTTGTGTCATTGTCTGTCCTAAATGCTGGCTTCTGATTCGTCGATAGGCTTGTTAGTCCGTCCTTAATACCGCCTCCTCTTCATTTGGCACCTCCCATGGTGACTGGCCCCTTTAGTTCGAGTGTTACACAGTACGTGTTATTTAGATTGTGAGCACTATTTTCGTTAATGACGTTCTCCTACTGCAGGCACAAGGTGCTTTGGTGCCTTCTTCCCCCCCCCCCGCCCGCCCTCCCTACCGTTGTCCGTGCCATCTCCCCCCGCCCCACGCCCACCAATTTTAGAGATCCCTTTTCTAATCCATAACTTTGCATTATTGTCCCAAAACACGGAAGGGAGTATTTTATCAGCTTCAAAAGGGGTATAATATGTAATTTTACCCAATTTAATCATTTTCTTAACGTTTCTCCATACTTTAAATGCTGAGGCCAATACCTTAAATCGAGTATGTTTGTAGTAGTTGCCCTCAAGTTCCTTTAATAAACAGCCTTTTGCCTGTTCTCCCAATAGTAAAAAAAAGATAGATGGGGCATCCGCTTCATTTTTTGGAGGCTCCCCTGTCAATATATAACTCATTTTTTGTAAAAAACATATATAATAATAACATAAAAAATCAGGCAAGCCACGACCTCCTCTTTCTTCCGGTAGCGTCAACCATTTCATAGCTCTACGAACTTTACCCGGAGCCCAAAAAAATTTCCCACAGATATCTTGTAATTGCTGTATATGCTTGAATGAAAATTCCAATGGGATACTACGAAATAGATATAAGATCTTGGCTAGGATATTCATCTTAATGATATTCCCCCTTCCTATTATTGATAGTTGAAGTCTGCTCCATCTATCTAATGAATGCTTAATTTGAACTATAATCTCCTTCCAATTACTATCAACGATCTCTTGCATTTGAGTTTTAATTTTAATACGTAAGTAACCTCGTCTATAACCCGACAATCATTAAATTGTATGTTCTTTGTGCACAGAACTTGGGTTTTTGCAGAATTTAATTTATACCCAGACATAACTCCAAAGACTTTAGCTAATAATTCCATCTCCCCTATTGCCTCCCTAGGATCAATTGTCACTATAGCTATGTCATCCGCGTATGCAAATACTGTATATGAAATACCTGTAGCCAAAAAAGGTTTAATACGAGGAGAATTCTGTAAACTAATGATAAAAGGGTGAATATATAATGCAAAAAGCAAAGGAGAACAGGGACACCCTTGTCGTGTACCTCTAGTTATATTGATCTTTTCAGATTTTAGACCCATAGCAGCAATCCTGGCATTTGGAGCATTATATAAAACCTGGATTGCCGTTAAAAAAGCTTTCCCAAAACCCATCATTCTCATCACTTCCCATAGATAGACCCACTCTACATGATCGAAGGCTTTTTCTGCGTCAAGCAGTATCAATGCTAAGTCCCTCTTTTCCGCGTCTGCGAAATCAAATAAAGTAATAACTTTATTAATATGAGAGACCGTACCTCTTTTTGGTATGAAACCATGCTGATTTGTAGTTACTAATGAGGATATAACCTTAGATAAACGATTCGCAATCATTTTGGAGTATAACTTACTGTCGCAATTAAGCAAAGATATTGGCCGGTAGGATCCAGGTAACTCCGGGGGCTTCCCTTTTTTACTGAATACAACTATAGAAGCGTCATCCCATGTAATTGGAGCTGTTCCAGTTTGTGCCATCCTGAACGTTTCTAACATCACATTCTTCAATTGCTCAAAGAAGCATTTGTAAACTTCCCCAGGGATAAAATCAGGACCAGCTGCTTTTCCATTTGGTATATGACTGACAGCAGCCTCTAGTTCATCCATAGTCAAAGGGCTGTCCAAAACGTCTGCCTCGATATCAGTTAGTTGATTTGATATGGCGGCATCCGGAATCTGAACTGTGGTAGAATTTGATTGCTGAGTGTAAAGTTCCGAGTAAAATTGATGAAATATTTCTAGAATTGCTGACGGAGCTTCCCGGACCACCCCAGATTTATCCTGTAATTTCGGAATCAATCGAGAAGTCGCCTTCATTTTCAGTCTTAATGCCTGAGAACGGCCAATAGATTCTCCATATTCGTAAATATGTCTTCTATTTACAAGATATTTACGAGCAGTCTCTTCAGCCCACACCCCTGTTATAGTCGCCTTGCATTGTGCAATTTTTGCTTCCATTAGAGATATCTGGATTGAGTTATCTTTTTTTGTTAATGCTTTAGCGAGCCCTACTTCCGCTACCTTTAATTGCTCATAAAGCTCCCCCATTTGAAACCGTAATTTATTTTGATGGTATAATTCGAATTTTATCGCTTCTCCTCTAAAGCAGGCCTTAAATGTGTCCCAAACTATTGCAATATTGGCCGTACCTAAATTAATATTAAAGAACTCTGTCATCCACTCCGTCATGTGAATTCTATATTGTTCATCAAGACAGAGCTTCCTGTCAAATGAAAAACTTCTTAAAGTAGTTATCTCCTTCAAAATTGAGCATTCAATTAGAATAGGAGAATGATCCGATGTAACTCTAGGAAAAGTCTGTACCCTTATCTGAGTGTGGATAGTTAAAGATGTAAAAAAATAGTCTAGCCGGACAAGTTTCTTGTGTGGTGCAGAGTACGCCCACCCTTCCGTTGTCCATGCCTTCTCTGAGCAAAAGCTGCAGAAAAACAAGAAAGGGGTGAAACATGTCCACAACTGGGCTTGTATGGGAGGCATCCTTCAGCACCCAACATCTGCACAGGAAGTGATCAGTCCCCAGCAGAGAGGGGTTACGGCGGGTTTTATTGTTATTTCATATCTACCTTTAAGACGTTTCTTTTGCGGTACTGTAATCCACTCAATTTCATACCTGCAAATTTGTTCCGTCTGCTGGAATATAGCCTAAGTACACCTAGCCTTTCGTCAATATCTTCCGACTATTTTGAACGTTTGTGTTTTACCTGTTTGCTTACTTTGTACTTTACACGTACGGTCAGTTTGTAGTCTTAGAGACTACTCATATACATTACGCTTCTTGGTCAGAACAAAAGCTTGTCTACATTTTTTCCAAGTGAATGTCACCACCAAGAAGTCTGCTCATACAACATGTGGAAAAAATTTGAAAAGTATCTATATTTAGTTTCTGTCTTTCAGCAGACTTCATATCGAGCAGTGGACTACAAATCCCTTGGAAGGGGTTCCCTTAGTATCTGTTGTGTGCGGTACGGGATACAGCCTTTACAACGCAGTCATTACACCCCATTCTCTTTACAACGCAGTTGTTACAACAACCACATTGTTACAACGCGATGCCTTTCATCGCAAGTCATTAGATTGACTTGCTCCAGATGGTGCTCCAACCTAAAGAATAGTATAATTTACTATTTCAACACCTTCCCCACTGCTGCGCAGGCTGGATTTGGAATAGTAAATTATACTATTCCTAAATCCAGCATGCCCCCTACAGCAAGTCGATCTAATGACTTGTGTTGTAAAGGTAGTGCGTTCTAACAACGCGGTCGTGGTAACGACCGTGTTGTAAAGGAACTCGATGTAATAGCATGCATTGTAACATGCTATATTCATACGGTACTTTATTGACAATGCCTGCTGGAATATCTAGGCATATGTTTTGATTGGCTACTGTCTGAAAAGGTAACAGGTCAGGGAGCAAAGCAAGATGGCCACGTTCAAGGGTGGAGTGATGATAAATCAGTGAAAAAAAATTGAATTCAATTTTATCTTTTTGAGTCCAACATAAGGTCAACACGGTAAGGCACTGGTATAGAGACCATTACCTCTCGTGTGGAATGTTTTGACATATCAGCGAATATATAGAATATAAATAATTTAAGTTGAGTCAAGGAGATGGGTTCAATGATAGTCACCTTATTCTGTGGAAGTGACGCCATACCTACAGCACTGGTAAAATGAATCTGTTTGAAACATCTTTGATTGAAGTTGTAGTGTGATGTTCAGGCGTGGTAAAATTAGTTTTATTTCCCGACAGTGGATGTGTTCTAGTGTCTGAAACCATGTTTCCCCTTTAGTGACCCTCTTAGCAGTTGCTTCTGGTGTGTCCCCCTGCTTGTCTCTACAGTCTTAGTTGGTCTGGCATTGGTGTTTCACTTTTTGTGGCCCTGGAGTCAGCAATGCTGCCTCAGGCGCCCCACCTGCCTATTTGTTTTGGGCATATTTTACATTGACAGGTATCAGTCACACATCTCATGGTGTCCTCTGTATCTCTACATGTTTATTTTTTCAAGTTTCTGTCACTTTCTCACCAGTTGTCTCTTTTTGTGATTGGTAATCTTCTTTTAATGATTTTGTATCTCCACTGTTTCTCTACGGTGTCATTGACACTGTCACTCTGGGTGTCTCTGAAGTCAGTGATGCTGTCTTTTTTGGTAGCAGTAATATTGTAACTTCAGTGTTTGTTTCTGGGGTCAGTTCTACTGTACTTCTTAGATCATAGCTGCTGTTTCTCATTGCTCCTCACCGTGCACACTTAGCTGTCTCTCTATGTCTGTCTCAATAGTATCAGTCAGGCTGCACCTCCCACTTTCTCAAATGGTGTCCATCTCTCCTTATCTGTCTCCTCTCTTTAGTTTTTCAGCACCTTTCAGTAACTTTAAGGTTTAAAATACAATGTCAATAGTATTTCTCCATTTTATGCATTGAAATTGATTTTTGAGGCGTTTTATTTACTGATTTTTTAAAGAGTTTAATAAATGTGGTTGTTTAGTTTTTAGTACTTTAGAGTTTTGGGTATTTAATATGTCATGCTTTTCACATGCTCTGTCCTCGGATAACTTTTTCTTATTGGGGGACTTTAATTACCACGCCGAATTACTACAAGACCCCCATACCAATGACCTTATCATGAGTATGAATGCGCTAGGCCTAAATCAACTGGTGGTCGGCCCTACCCATACCGCAGGCCACACTCTTGATCTCCTATTTACAAATTCTCATAAAGTGGAGATTGATCAGCTTTCACCAGTCCTATGGTCTGATCACTATACAATCAAGTTCCACATCTACGTCAACTCAACTCTACTCCAACCTAGGAAGCATCTTAGTTTGAGCAGACCTTGGAAAAAGATCAGCCTAGAATCCTTTTCTTCACATTTTTCCCCCTCCCCCGTCAACTTGCTCACTGACCCGAACCAGGCAGCGATTGACTTAGATCTAGCTATTACCACAACCTTAGACATTATCGCCCCTAGCAAACTCAGCAGATGTCCAAACAAACTCTCTCCGTGGTTCACGCCAGAACTAAAAACAACCAAACTGGCCGTCAGGGCAGATGAACGCAAATGGCGCCACACCAAAAACTCAACCGACAGATTACAATACAAAAAATCCCACCGTCAATACATGAATGAAATAGCCACAGCCAAAAAAGTGTATCTGAGAAACAGGATAGACCAGGCCACGAACTCTCACAGAGAACTTTACAAAATAGTTCTCAAATCCCCCTTCTGCCAGCCGACTACAGCTACGTCCCAAGAGTGGGTCAACACCCTTTCTTCCTTTTTCTATAATAAAATCAATGACATCCATAAATCATTCCTTCAATCCACTGATACTGATATATCATCTAAGCAGACAAGTAATACAACCCTATCCGCTCATAACATTGCCTTGAAGAAATTCCATACATTCACTGAAGACGAAGTAACCTTCACAATGAATAGAATTAAATCAGGCTCCCCAACCGACCCGGCATCGTCCCAAATCCTAAATTTGCGCCAGTCTTTATCCCCGACCTGACCAGAATCCTTAATCTTTCACTATCCCACTCTATGGTACCCACACACTGGAAAGAGGCCATCATCAGACCTATCTTGAAAAAACCTCGGCCGACCCAAAACAACCTTTAAACTATCGTCCAATCTCTCTCCTGCCGTTGGTTGGTAAGATCTTGGAATCTCTGATAAACACCCAACTTTATAAACATCTAGAAGATTACAAGCTGTTAGATCCTTCTCAATCAGGAGTTAGAGCGTTTCACAGCACAGAAACAGCCCTACTTGAAATGGTGGACAACATAAGACTGGCCCTTGATTCAAAACAATCCGCCATCCTGATTCTACTTGATTTGTCGGCTGCCTTTGACACCATCTCACATAACAGTCTTCTAAAACGTCTGGCTGAGGTTGGTGTCGAAGGCCCAGCCCTACTATGGATTAAAAAGTACCTGACTGGACGCGTCTCTAAAGTCCAAATTGGAAAATTCTCCTCCAAACATCAGGAAATCGATAAGGGTGTCCCCCAAGGCTCCATACTAAGCCCTACGCTTTTTAACCTATATGTGTCCCCTCTAGCAAAAATAATCAAAGCACATGGCTTTGAAACCGTGTCCTATGCAGACGACACACAAATCCTAATCACCCTAGGACCTGATTCCACCAACATCAAACTTAGATTCCAACAATGCATGCTCGCAGTAAAAGACTGGATGACAAACAATTATCTGTTACTCAATGCAGGCAAAACGAAGATACTGCTCTTTGGAAATGCACACAAACACTGGACAGATGAATGGTGGCCGACGGCTCTGGGACCCTGTCCCCCACCTAAATCGGCAGCCCGAAACCTAGGGATAATGCTGGATAACAAACTTTCCATGGCCGACCACATTAACAACACGGCACGCACCAGTTTCGGACTCATGCGCAATCTTAAGAAAAACTTTAAATGGATTCCTCTTCCCTCCCGTCTGCCCCTAGTCCAGGGACTAATTATAAGCCGCCTGGACTATGGCAATGCACTTCTCGACTCCATAAATGAAACCTTCCTGAATAAACTCCAAGTCCTGCAAAGCACGGCGGCCAGGATGGCTCTCGATCTTCCCTCCCGTACTCCCTCTGCTCCCTGTCTAAGGTCACTACACTGGCTTCCCATAAAAAAGCGCATTAAGTTTAAACTTTGCTGTCTGGTCCATAAAACTCTAAACGGCAAAGGTCCAATATACCTAGCCAAAAAGCTGATAGACTACCGTCCGACAAGAACACTCAGATCTACTAGCAGGCACCTCCTCACCGTTCCCAAAGTTCGCACTGTTAGAAACGGTGACAGATCCTTCTCTAAATTAGCCCCAGAAACCTGGAACACTCTACCCTTATCTACTAGGCTTGAACCTAACCACCAGAAGTTCTGAAGAAACTTAAAAACCTGGCTATTCTAGTGCCGTCTGACCCCCTGTCCACCAATCTGAGTATCTGCTGGCGCTATGAGACCTAAGGGTGATTTATGCGCCTTACAAATACCAAATACATTAATGTGCCTCTGTTCTATCTTATTTCACTAAAACTTTTTTCCATCCTTATCGTGTATAAAAAGCACTTCCAGATATACAAGTTCAGACTACCAGTTGAACCAAGAAAAAAAAACTTTAAATAAGTACTTCCCAATGAAGTACTAGAATGTGCCCATTGGTGCCAAAACTTCTTTGTTTAAAAAATTACACTTTTAAAAAAAATTTAAGAGACCTTGGGTGTGTGTGGGGGTTCACCAGTGGCACGTGAAATAACAATAGATTTTATAGCACCCAGGATAATGTGCTGCATGGCTAAATGCTGATAAAGTCCCAAAGGTGAGGCCTATTGGCTATGCCAATGCTCGTTCAGCCTTTGGCTCGCTTAAGCTGTCAGTGAGAGGGAAGCCCAACCAGCCAAAAAAAAACCAGAAAAACATAAATAATGATTTCTTATTTTCTTTTGTTGATTGGAATTGAAATTGCATTTATACAGCGCTTACTACCCCTGACGTGGCATTGAATTACTTCCCTTCACCAACAGCAAGGGCAGGGGATCAAACAGCCCTCTGTAAAGGCTGACTGAGCACCACAGGTAGATGCAACAACTTTTGCACCAAAAAAAATGGTGTCTTATTATCTTTTGTTGATTGGAATTGAAATTGCATTTATACAGCGCTTACTACCCCTGACGTGGCATTGAATTACTTCCCTTCACCAACAGCAAGGGCAGGGGATCAAGCAGCCCTCTGTAAAGGCTGACTGAGCACCACAGGTAGATGCAACAACTTTTTCACCAAAACATTTCTTTGAAAGGCTGCTCATACTCCTGCACCACTCCCTATTTTGGGTGGCAGCTAATAGCCTTATGGCCCACACTTCCAGAGCATTAACAGTTGTTAAACAGTCCTATCCCCCATACTGCACCCTCACTGCTGGCTTGTGTCGTTAACTGAAGGGAATGTAATTAAAACAGTTGCTAAACAATCCCCTCCCCCATCATGCCTCCCAACCTGCAGATTGGACCATAAATATATGGAAGGTATTAGCAGCCAACACTTAATCATCACACTCGGTGAAATGAGGGGAACAGCTTGTCAGGTTCACTAGGATGCAGCCTCCCACCACAGCTACAGTCATTCAACGTCAGCTCTCATAACTTGTATTTTAGAGAGATACCAAAATGATGTGGTAACAGGGAAGTAAACTGCATTACTAACTGTACCTACAATCAATTATAAGAGGTATTGGTGCTCACCCAACTTATTTTCCTAAGCCAAAATCTTAAGGTGGGCATAGAGGAACAACTAGATTTACTAACTGGCTTCAATTTTTTTTTAGAGTTTTATATAGCGTGAACTAGACACGAAGCTATCAGAGCACTTTACATGAGCACCAGTGGCCTTACAGATAGATACATTCATTTTTGTTAGGCACGGGGAGATTAAGTGATTTGCCCAGAATCACAGGATGTTGAGCGTCGTTGCCGAGACTCGAACCCGGCTCCCAGGCTTTGAGTTTGACCGCTCCAGCCATAAGGCTACATCCTCTCCATCCTCTTCATTAGCAGTAATGCTTCATGGTTTAGTGATATTCCATTGTTTCAGGGTCCCCTCCAAAGTCTCCTAGAAGAGCACCCTTCCACGTGTTTGCCCATGTTAACGTGACCTCATTGAGCCAGTGATGCAAAGTAACATTGCTATTTTCCACAATCTGGAGAGCATACCTTCCCTGAAAGGAAAGAGATCTCTCCTAATCGTTAAAATGATACAGATTTATACGACTGTATAAGATTTGATGGAATCTTATTTGTATTGCAGGTACATCAGTGGCGTAACGATAATTGAGGGGGCCCCCCTGCAAGGTACGTGGAAGGGCCCCCTCCAGACTCCAGACTCAGGAGCTCCCTGGCTGAAGTGCAGTGCTGAGGGGGCCCCCTGGAGCTTGGGCCCCCCTACCCGCACTGCGGGGGATGCGGGGGCCTGTGTTACGCCCCTGAGGTACATTTAACTCAAATAAAGGCACCTCTTAAGGGGAATGATGTTCTTAAACTTTACCTGGACTCCCCATCCTGGATACATAGTTGCCCCCTCCCCCCTCCTCACCTCTCTATCCCTCCCTTACTTGTTCCTCACTCTCATCTTTAACCCCATGAACTTTTTCTCTGAGCTAAATAAATCTACATTCATTCATACACACAGACACGAGGCAATAATGCACCTAGTATATGGTTCTGTCATCTTTACTGAAAATGAGGCTTCCACTGGCCTTGTTAGCAGCTAAGCGATGCTCGGCTGGTCCCCAGGCGCCATGTGTTCACTGTGTCACTGACGTAAGACCTGCCGGTTACATGGTGCCAGGAGTAGGAGTCCATGGGGACACACAGCACAAATGAAAATAGCTAACTGACTGACTAATGACAAAACAACAAACCTAAAGCCACATATGTGGCTCAGCCTGCTGCACACCCGGAAGCCACAGTGCTCCAGGGCAGCTTGAGTGGAGTAAATATTACCACTGGATTCGAAAACCAATGCTGCAAAGTAAACAACTGAATAAAAAAAGTACAGTCACAGCTACTGATGGTGTACCATACCTGCGGATTATCTGTGAAACAGCTGATTGCGCCCCACTGGACCACATCTCGTTTGAGGCCCTCTTTCAGGCAATTTCACCAATTAGTCATAATTACAAGATTCACTGATACAGCCTAAACCTGCTTAATTATTAATGGCTAATGCTAAAGGGCGCTAAAATATCCAATCCTGTTTTAAATTATTCAGATCTGGTTTTTGCCGCCAATTAGCACTGGAAGTTGTCCAAGTTCTGGAGGTTTTATTCTCGTGATGAAGGGAGACAACATCAGCCTGGCTTGCATTTACAAATCAGTGTACACAAATATTATGGAACATAAATTCAAATGTTTACCACGTCTTTAATCTTGAAGGGGGTCCCCGAGCGCGAATTACACTTCCTTCTGATCCATCGGGGGCAAAGAGGATGGCCAGTCCTGTTCAGGTGATTCAGTGGACAGTACAGCTGTGAAAAGAAATGGAAAAAGCAATATTATATACATAGACAGATGGATAGATGTACGTTAAGGTTATTTTATTTATGTGTTTTGGAGTTGTATACAGCGCTGCGCATCACTGTTGGGATACTTCAAGGGGCTGCAGGTGAGCAAGGGCCTGGATGCTGAGTCGAATCACTCAAGGGCCCCAGACGGATATTGCCCTAATCAGAAGGGATTGTCCCTGGGAGGAGTCGGTCATAGGAGCCCATTTGGGATTTTCTCCTGTGGTCCAAATTTACATTTACTGCAACTATTTATAGTGCAGCTGGAGACCACCGATGGATGAAGAGATTGATAAATAATTTGAAACAAATGTGAATGCCTTACTGCAAAATCATAGCATGCCACGTGACAAACCTCCTACTGTTCAATAAAAGACAAAAGAAGCCTACCCTATGACGTCATCAGCCCAAAGTACAATAGGACTACAGCCCTGGTATCTCACGCTCTTTAGGAAGAACTAAAGGTATTTATTATTAGCGTTGCTTTAAATGCAGGGATAGCGTGCATGGCAACAGACCAGATTCAGGCTCGAGACTTCCGATTTTATAAATCCCAAAATGGCTTCATTTTGGCTGTCTCTCGCCTGAAAGGGACTCTGCTTCAATGGAAGTCAATTGGTAAATACATTCTCCTGATTATTATTATTACTACTTTTAAATCTCCCCCTTCCCACTTTTAAAATGCTGGCATATATGAAATAGTGTAGACATTTCTCGCATTATTTTGTGATTCTACTTTGTATTCAGGCAACGTGTTGGTAAACAAAGAAAATCCACATTTACAATAAAACCATCACACTTTTCAATCTTAAATTATGAGTTTGACCCCCGACAGCCCTGCGATGTGTTCGATTTCATTACATTCAGGAGCAGACAAGAGTCCAATAAAGCAGGTTATTTCATTTGCATCCTCACAATGGCACTTTTCATGGGAAGGACCCACATCTTGCAAGGAGGGCACAGAGCCCTTCATACGTCCTGTCTGCAGTTCTGTTTACAGCTGCTAGGCCGCCTGCCTCAAACCCGGAAGTAAACACACTGAGCTGCGGGTTCGCGGTTCCTCCGCCAGTCCAGCCCAAGGACGCCAGCGGACAAAGCGGGCACCGTGGACTCCGCCTGCTTAAAAAAGTCGCACTCTTTATTTCTTGCTTAGAACTTGCATGCCCGCCCCGAAGCAGACGGGAAACCCCCGATTTTGAAACGAAAAAATACTTTATTTTGTCTATCTCCCGCCTGAAATTGTCTCTCCTTTAATAGAAGTCAATGCAATACATTCTCCTGATTATGTTTTATAAAACCTCCCCCTTTCCTCCTCTAAAATGTTGGCATGTATGCTTGTAACATTCGTAAGTAACATTTGTGCGACAGAACTAGAACACATGTTTGAGGTATCTAGTACTTAGTTAGAAGGCCAACGTGACACATTTTTAAAAGTCTTGCTACTGCAGAAAGTGTTAGTCCATATTGACAAATATTAATTTTTCTACAAAGCCCTGTCATGGATAGTGATTCACCAAAATAGATGAGGTGATATCATGCGTCCTTTGACCTCTGAAAAACATCACTGGGTTGAATCCCCCGCCCCACTGTTAACCGCTCAACAGCCCCTTGCTTCCTGTGAAGGGCGCCCCACTGTTAACCGCTCAACAGCCCCTTGCTTCCTGTGATGGGCGCCCCACTGTTAACCGCTCAACGGCCCCTTGCTTCCTATGAAGGGTGCCCCACTGTTAACCGCTCAACGGCCCCTTGCTTCCTGTGAAGGGCGCCCCACTGTTAACCGCTCAACAGCCCCTTGCTTCCTGTGAAGGGCGCCCCACTGTTAACCGCTCAACAGCCCCTTGCTTCCTGTGAAGGGCGCCCCACTGTTAACCGCTCAACAGCCCCTTGCTTCCTGTGAAGGGCGCCCCACTGTTAACCGCTCAACAGCCCCTTGCTTCCTGTGATGGGCACCCCACTGTTAACCGCTCAACAGCCCCTTGCTTCCTATGAAGGGCGCCCCACTGTTAACCGCTCAACAGCCCCTTGCTTCCTGTGAAGGGCGCCCCACTGTTAACCGCTCAACAGCCCCTTGCTTCCTGTGAAGGGCGCCCCACTGTTAACCGCTCAACAGCCCCTTGCTTCCTGTGAAGGGCGCCCCACTGTTAACCGCTCAACAGCCCCTTGCTTCCTGTGAAGGGCGCCACACTGTTAACCGCTCAACAGCCCCGTGCTTCCTGTGAAGGGCGCCCCACTGTTAACCGCTCAACAGCCCCTTGCTTCCTGTGAAGGGCGCCCCACTGTTAACCGCTCAACAGCCCCTTGCTTCCTGTGAAGGGCGCCCCACTGTTAACCGCTCAACAGCCCCTTGCTTCCTGTGAAGGGCGCCCCACTGTTAACCGCTCAACAGCCCCGTGCTTACTGTGAAGGGCACCCCACTGTTAACCGCTCAACAGCCCCTTGCTTCCTGTGAAGGGCCACGAAGAGGAAGTAGAGAAAAGCCTTGTCTACGTTCTGTTCCCAGTGGGTATATTTATTGCAAGCGTTCCTCCCATCACCTTTTGTGTGTTCGATGTACCACCCTCAGTGCAACGGGTATGCCCAGAAATGGGTCCCTTGCTCACTGTGCCACTGGAACCAAGCTACCCCCAACTGAAGAGGGCCAAACAAGGCAAAATTGGGTTTGGGTTGCCTGTGTTCTGGTTCAGAGAGGACCTGGTTTGGCAGTTTGGGCTGGGCTGTTTCTATTGCACCAGGAGCAAGACTGGTTTGCATATGGCTAGGAAACATCTGAGGCGCCACGGTGTGCACAAGAACGATGGGTTGGAATGCTACGCCAAGCGATTGCCAGCGGTTAGACTTACTGCAGGCATTTCTCCCGTCACCTTCTGTGTATTTGATGGGGCTTTCTGTTCTTGACAGTGCCCACATGACCCCCTGAGATCAGAGGCAGATAGGAAGTACCAGTGGTAACAAAAGGCCACCCAGCTGCTACCCCTGACTGACATCCGGGACCACTTCATACTGCAGTTTTGTCTCTTTTAAGTGCTGTAACTAAGAGGCGATGCTGTTAGCAACTGAGTTTGCTTTACAACACCTGAACAGGGCCAGGCTGGGGACTGAAACCGGCCCTGGCACACTGCTCGGCTGCCCCCCCCCCCCCCGGAGGGGAGGGGGGATGGGGCAGAGCTGTTTGCTAGGGCCGGTTTTGGCCGATTTTGTTACAGGGGGCCGATATTGCCGGCCCCCGGTAACAAAACCGGCCCCCACTCTGGCGGCCCACCGGGGAAATGCCCGGTGTCCGCTATGGCCAGTCTGGCCCTGCACCTGAACGGCTGAAAGCCTTGTCAGTTTTAAAAATTGTGCCCTCTTGTCCCAGCAGATGTTACCAGCGAGCATTTAACCTATTGAGCAATCAGGGCACCCGTATACTTGAACCATACATTTATTTGTAAATGCCTGACAGCTCAGGCAGAGCATGTGGTACTGATAACCCTTACAAATAGAATACATTACAGAATGGGTTCTCCTACGCAAAGCACAAACTGTACAGCACACTGCCCACTTTTAGCTTCAATGATTCCAAGAAAAAGCTCTGAAAATGGGCATGTAAACTCCCAAGGCTGGCTGGCAATCCATGAGATGGGGACAGATGAAAGGGAGAGCTCCTGTCTCATCACACTGCCACTCAAAGCCTGCAAGGATGGAACTAGAGAGGGTGAGAGGCTGACTGATCTCAGCCCTAGCTGGGCACTGGAGCTCAGACAGGAAGTAGCCATGGACTACAGAAGAAGAGTCACATGAGGGCAAAGTGCCAGTAACTCACCAAAGTACGGCTCAAAAGGAAGTTCAGCGAGATTATCCTTGGAGAGGGGGTGGGGGAAAGAGTGAAAATGTACATTTAATTTGTGTCACATATAACATAATGTGTATTTGTAAAGTGCATGTTCACCACAATGGGGTCTCTTGGTGCTGAATAACAGATATTTATTGTTACTCAAGGGTACTCATTTTATTGACCATAGATGGATGAAAGGCTGAGTGGACCTGCTGGGATTTGAACCTGTGACCATGAGGTCGAACACAGGCTCCTGCAGTGGAGGAATTTGTCCACTGAGCCACTAGACCTGGTATATACTATACCATGTAGTCCCACATTATAGGGGGCTGGGTAATGTGACCCGCCATTACTGCACTTTCAGCAGGCTATTCCTTGCCTTTTAGCTGGAAAGGGGAATAACAATGCAGCACTCAGCATTTGCACACCCTCTCCTTCAGGTTATTCCCCATTTGCTTGTGTGTTTTTTCCCACCTGGCATTGCGTCTGGCTTGAGCAGGTGAACAGCCCTGGTAAAGACTCGCGAGCCGTGGTACACCCACAGTTTTTACAGCATCACATGTAATTCCAATGTGGCTGGCTACTGCTGTCACCGGCTGCATCTGGAACCCTGGGACCTGTGCCCTACAGGCAGAGAGGGTCGAGAGCTTTCTTCCCTACAGAGAGCCTCTTTGAGAGGTTGATGCATTGCTAAAAAACGGTGGAAACCGGTAGATGCAGCAGGAGAAATAGCCCAGTGCAAATTGAGTCAGGTGAATTCACTTTTTCACCCTGTTCACCCACTGGTGCTAAAAATAAGGAATACCGATAAGGGGTTCTGGCTCGTATGGCAGCAAGGCCAAACCAATTATGATATAAGAACCGAAAGACAAGCCAATGCTGCGTGTGAATTTGCCTACAATTTCCAGTAGCCTGAATGAAACAGGCTACTGAATTACAGAACAAACTTTTTCACATACTGCAACAAGGTTTTGACCAAGGATTTTTGGGTAAAAAAGAATTTGAGTACCTAAAAAACATCCATCCCCGCACCCCGGTCTTTTATGTACTCCCCAAAGTACACAAAGATCAACATCATCCACCGGGGGGACCAATAGTCTCCGGATGCGAGTCACTAACAGAACCCATTTCAAAATTTGTGGACTTTTTCTTAAAGCCATTTATGTCAGAAGTAAAATCTTATCTGAAGGACACCACCGATTTTTTAATCAAACTAGAAACAATGGATTTTGAAGAAGACTCACAATTCTTAGTGACGTTAGATGTAACATCACTGTACACGGAGATCCCGCAAGATGAAGGCCTAGCGGTGATTAAAACATTCTTAGACAGTAGACCCAAACCTGAAAAAATCCCGACAGAATTCATCATGGAGCTAGCCACGTTTGCTTTAAAGAACAACTATTTTTGCTTCAAAGAGGACTTCTATTATCAAATCAAAGGCGTGGCGATGGGCTGTCCTTTTGCCCCTGAGCTAGCGGTCCTCTATATGTCCAAATATGAGGACAAATTTGTCCATAATAACAATCCATTTGCTGACTGTGTCAGTAGCTGGGTCCGATACATCGACGATGTTTTTATGGTGTGGTCGGGTGATGAGCAAAAGCTACAATCCTTCGTCAATTGGCTTAACAACAGGACACCTGATATAAAATTCAGTATGAATTGTTCTAAATCTAAAATGCCTTTCCTGGACGTTGAGGTATATCCTACGAATGGACGTTTAATGACGACGCTATACAAGAAAGAAACTGACAGAAATCGAGCGCTGCATTACTCTAGCAACCACCCACGCAGTCTAAGAGAGAATTTGCCCTATGGGCAATTTCTGCGAATTCGCAGAAATTGCTCATTTAAAGATGAATACTTTCTTCATGCAGAGAAGCTTAAGGCTAACCTATTGGCTAGAGGCTACCCGAAAACACTTTTGAAAAGAGCCATAAAAAGAGCATGGTGGACACCACGAGAAACACTACTGGAAAGACGAGAAAAATCACAAACAGAGAGAATTGTTTGCGTCTCTACATTCAACCCAACATCCAATTGGTTTAAGAGAATTATCAATCAAAATTGGCACCTGATAAAGAACTTGGACAAAACATTTAACGAGATTCCGCTGTTTGCATTCAGGAAAGATAAAAACATTGCAAACCATATAGTGCGAGCAGCACTACCCAAGACAAAAAGTATCGACATAAGAGATATGTTGTGCCTACCGCCCATAAAGGGCCACCACAGATGCGGGACATGTGTATGCTGCGACTCCACCATTGAAGGAAATTTATTTATCCACAATGGGATATATTGGAAACATGAGAGCTTTTCGAATTGCAAATCTAAGTTCGTAGTTTATGGCATTAGTTGCCCATGCAATAAACTCTATATTGGCAAGACTAACCAGGAGATAAGGTTTCGAATCCAGCAACATAAATCCCGGATTCGCAAAAATGTTCCAAATGCACCGTTGGTGAATCATTGGATGTTGAAAAAACAAACAGAAATGGATTTCAAATGGTCAGTGATATCCAGAGTGGAACAAGACCAGAGAGGTGGAGATCTGGACACCAAATTACTCCAGAGAGAAGCTATGCTCATTATCAAATTTAACACGTCGGTAGATGGACTGAATGAACTTTCTGAGATATATAACTTATGAGTGTCATCCATACAGTGATTGAGCAAACCTCGTCTTTACTCCATACCACAGATTAAATTCACTGGGAGCATACTTCAATTTATATGTGCATTGGCGGCCAACTGCACTAATGCACTTTACATTGATAATATGGCTTGAATTATTTTAATCAGCATTCTATATTGTACAAATGCCTTTGCTTTGTCGTTTTTGCCATCTGGATACCGTCGCCAAACAACAGATTCCTTAAACACTTTTGGTTACACTACGATTCCCAGAATGCCTCCCAGTCGCGCTTCCCGCGCATGTCTAAAAGAGGCTCCAATTGGAGAGCACGCACCTAATGGGTGGCTCACAACTGAGAAAAGATACACGGACAGTGCCGGTTCTTCAGGTAACAGTTCCCGCTTTCTAAATAGATTCCATTCACTCTGTCGGACTTTTCAGGCATTAGTTTCCTGACGTAACATATGTTCTCCTTCAGATACGTCATTTGCGGTACATTCTCCAAAACGGCCGGCTGAGTTTACGCCGCGCTAATTCCTGCTCTGGAAAGCAGACGACCGGGTAGCAGATTAAATCCTCCCTCCCTCTCTTCTTTGGAGGTAAGCGCCCTAATACTCCCGCATAAGCTTAAAAAAATCTTGCATTTTCAAAACATTTTTGTGACAGGACGCGCCTTTATTTATTCATGCTTTCAGATAGCCCTGAGCACCCGTAAACACTCGCGACACCTCGTGATTCTTCCAATCCCAGAAAGGAGTGCCTTCAGTCCATTCGACTACGTTCTACACACCCGTAAGCCTCACTAGCAAAAAACTAGGCTGCGTGTTTGTGTCGTCTTTATGTCGTGTGGATGTGTTTATTAAAGCGGTTGTAAGGTGGTGACCTTGACTAGTTGTTTTACTGAAATAGGTAACAATATGTCGGTTTTCCCTTTCTTTAGGGCTTGGGTAGAGTTCCCCGTTCCTTTGATTAAGGTAAGATCTCTTCTCACACAGCGGCTTTTCGCCTACAAAGTGAGTCAGCTTAGTAAACCTTGTTTTTTCTGCTTTGTTTGCAGTCAAGTGTTGGTCCTGATGAGAATCCCCGTCAACAAAGGGATTCGAAACGCGTAGACCTTGTTTCTTCTACGGCCAATCTTGCGAAAAAATAGCATTAAGCCTCATTATTATGCACAGTCGTGTTTTGATGGCCTTTGTGTAAAGATTTATCTATTTAATATTATTGTCTCATGTTGTACGTTGGTGAGTGTGGATGTATGAGTAGTATGAATGCTGTCCTCATGGGTGAGTGTATTAATGAATATAGTGGTGTCTAATTTTTCAAATGCTTACATTGTTGAGTTAAGTGTTTTCATGTTTTTGTAATGAATATGTATTGCTAATTGAAAATGTTTCCTAATGTGAACTAAAAATATTTACAGGATTAAATCCAACGGAACAATTGGTTGTCAGTGCCCCTGTTTCATTCAGGCTACTGGAAATTTTAGGCAAATTCACATGCAGCATTGGCTTGTCTTTCGGTTCTTATATAAAATAAGGAATAGCATGCACAAATATATTTGTGCCCATTTTGTACCTTTTATTACACCATTTTGTTCTGTGTTGTACTCCACATCTCCACCCGCTTGAAGCTGATGGTGAAACAGAGCCCACACCCTCACTGAGCCCAATTAGCACTCAAGGGAGAATAAAGAAAGTGCTGTAAATGGATGCAAACCCTGTTTGCAAGCACCTCTACCTGAGATCCCTAGAAATGTATCTGATGCAATACCAGCCAGGCACACTTTCACTTTTTAACTTTATTTCGATTGAATTTGCAATCATAAAAAGTACATTTAAAACATTACAACGTTATAAAAATTCAGTTTGCTCATTGACTGCTAAGGAAGGCAGGCATTTTACATGTAAACACTAACACTCTAAATACAAGAATAATAACACAGTAGTCAGTAAAAATTCGGTTTGCTCATTGGCTGCTAAGGAAGGCAGGCATTTTACAAGTAAACACTAACACTCTATATACAAGAATAATAGCACAGTAGTCAGTAAAATCTTAGGAAACAGTTGCCAATAGTTGGGAATGAGTTTTCAAGCAGGCTTTGAGAAAGCAGGCTACGGTTTTGGCAACGTACGGGGTGTCTAGGTATTGAAGTGCCAAAAGGGCCGGTCTGCATCTTCTCAGTCCTAAGTGTCGGAGCAATGGAACCAGCCATCGTTTCCGCGGGGATTTATAGAAACCGCAGAAAAAGGTTACATGCAGAGTTGACTGGTGAGTAAGACCATCACAGGGACAGTTTGTTAGTACCCGTGACCAGTCTAAGGGCACAGGCAGTGAGACAAGGCGATAAAATACATCAAACCGAAATCTGGTTAAAACATACCTCTCATAATTTGACAGAAAAAATGACAAATAAGGTTGAATGCCATAAGAAGATTGGACCATCGTTAAATGAACATTTGGCTTTTTGACAAGTTCAGAACACAAACGAAGATCGCTTAAGTGGTCAGCACATAGCTTTTTCAAAGATTTTCTGGATATGTCCAATAGAGATTCAGGGTCAGTGAAATATGCAGGGTGGTTCAAATCTGTCAAAAATTTTGAAACATATAACAGCCAAGGAATCTTTTTCCAATGGGACAAAGTGAGACAGTCAGATATTAGTGACCTAGTTAGATGACATTGCTCCTGAGTCCATATACGATGCCATAGTAGAATCGGCTGGTAACTAATGATGTCAGTCAGATACTCCCAACCGAGTTCCACATGGGTGCCGAAAGTAGGAGCACTACGGGGGAGGGCTAATATGTATTTCAGAAAATAGTTTTCTATAATTTGTAGCTCGTCTGCGGACACATAGCCCCAGACTCCGGCGCCGTATGTAGCCACACTCATGCATTTAGCTTGGTAGATCTTCAAAAGCACAGTAGGAGCGGGCTTACCCAGTTTCCTAGAGAACGAAGTCAGTGCAGATGTTGTGCGTTGAAACTGCAGTTTTTTGCTGGATATGGCAGATTTCCAGGACAGGTGGTTATCAATAAGGATACCTAGATAGGGGTAGGTAGTGGCAGTTTCTAATCTGGTCTTCTCAATAAAGAGAGATTTACATTTTTGGGCTCTCTTCCCGATATTCATAACGAAAGTCTTGGACTTATTGACTTTGAGACCAAGAGAAGACATAAATTCGCAGTATTTTTCTAGTTGGGTCTGAAGTTGATTAGGTGTCCTTGCTAGGATGACTGAATCGTCTGCATACAGTAATGCAGGGATAGGGCGGGAGCTTATGCAGGGGAGATCTTTGCTATCAGCTAGCATCGCTTGCTCCAGTCCATTAGTATAGATGTTAAATAGGAATGGAGCAAGGACGCATCCCTGCCTTACGCCTTTTTCGATGTTAAAGGATTCAGTAAGCTCCCCTTTGATACCGTATCTCACACAAGCTTTTGCGTCCGAGTATAGCTCTCGGAGAAAATTCAGCAGTGCAAGATCTATGCCCAGATTTTTCAGGATCGCCCATAGCTTGGAATGAATTACGCAATCAAATGCGGAACTCAAGTCCACATAGACTAGATGAAGTTTACCGCCTTTGGCCCCAGCGTATTTGGCTATGAGTAAAGTCAGGTTTAAGGCCTGTTCCACAGTGCCCAGGCCCTCCTGGAACCCAAACTGTAAGTCAGTTAAGATCTTATTCTCTGTGGCCCAGTCCCTTAATCGCTCCAGGATTAGTCTGCCGGCAACCTTGCCTAGGGAATCCAAAAGGGAGATGGGCCTGTAGCAGGCTGGGTTGTCCCGATCTCCCTTTTTGAAAATGGGCAGGAGCACAGAAGTAGACCAAGAATCAATAAGGCCGATCTGGGTAACTGCAGACATGACCTGTGTGACAATTGGAGGCCAAAGATCTATATTGCTCACAAATATGTCTAAGGGGACCCCGTCTGGACCGGGCGCCTTACCGGTCTTTGAGGCAGTCAGTGCTGTGATTATCTCCTCTAGATCGAAGTGGAGGTCAATAGGGAAGATGTTATTGCTAGTGGGAGCTTCCGCATCTGGTCTGGGAGCCTCGGTTGTCAAGGGGTTGTCCCCGAAGATCTGCGAGTAGTGTGCTACCCATTTATCAGCGGGTACTGCCACATCTAGATGCTGTATCGCGGTTTCATCAGCTAGGAAAGGGGCCTTAACTGTTCTCCAAAACATGGTGGAGTCCTTGGTTAGAGTGCTCTGGTGTAGTTGGGCCCAGAGATTATTTTTTATTTCCCGTTTACGGGATTGCTGTGCCATCTTATAGTTTTTCCTTAAGGAGGCGATTTGGGGCTGGTCCCTGGTCTGATTGTGTAGAGCATTTTTCAGTGCACGCTGCGCTTTACGGCAACGGGAGTCAAACCACCCTCTTGAGTCCTTATCATTGTCGTGAGTCCTATGGGGACGGGTAAGCTCTTGTCTGATGACTTCTAATATCTTGACAAAGCTGGAGAGGATCAGCTGGGGGGAAGATGACGTCTCCAGACAGTGGTGGATTAAAGGAAGGGTTTTTTGGATGATCTTACTGGTGAACTCTGTGGGGTTGGTCATCGTCCACTTAACAGTATAACCGTTAATTTTATTCATCTCCAGAGAGTGCTGCGCTAAGAGGCTTGTTTTTGGGCAGGCTGAGGATGGAGTATTTAATACTATGGTTATGCTATTTGAGTAGTGGTCGCTTGAGGGGTCGCTGCCAGTTGTAAATTGCTTCAGTCGGTTGTTTAGGGATTGAGAGCATAAAATAAAATCGATGATTGTGGTAGCACCTCTACCATGAAAAGTCGTCTTGAACTCTACAGCAGGACACACTAAAATGTTCGCGAATTCAAGTTCTAGTGCAAAAATACAGGTGTTTAGTGCGTGACCCACTGTACTGTGGGTGAAGTGGGCCAGGGGGACATCATGCTTGTCTAAAAGCCCACAAATACCTTTGCTATGATTGTTACACAAATACACATTGAAATCCCCACCCCACACAATATGACAATTTAACTCTTGATTCATAGCTTTTTGGTCTTGTAAATACAAAGTAATTTCCGACAGAGATTTTACACAGTCGCTGGGTGAAGAGTTATTATACATATTGATGAGATAATAACAGGAGTTATTGTCTGGAACTATTTTGAGGATTTGAGAAATTGACGAGACTAACGGAACTTCCGTGATCGTAAAAGGAATTAAGTTGGAAACATAGATGGCTAAGCCGCCCTTGGATCTACCATGAGTGGACGGTAAGGAAGGGAGGTGAAATGTTTTAAAACCCTGAATATGAATAGGGTCAATTGCCCAAGTTTCTTCTAGGCAGATTAACTTAAATTTGTTGGTTACTTCCACCCAAGACTGAAGATGGATTTTCGATCTTAAGCCAGCTACGTTCCAGAATAAAATTGGAAGGTCCTGGGTTGATGAAAAAGTAGAATTTGGAGGCTGAGGTTCAGCAGAGGAATGTGGGAGTTGGGACGGGGACTGAGTGGTTATAGCAGAAAGAGGAGGGTTGGGTTTAGGCTCACTGGGTTGGGGAGTAGTAGATTGTAGATTTGGGAGCGGGTCTGCGGGGGTAGCTGACATGGTATGACACGCGACCTGGTGGGGAGAAGATGACTGCTGTTGGGTCAGGGTGTACTGGGGAGGGGAAGACTCAAGCTGGGTACCATACAGAGATGGCGAGAAGGAGCCAGCCGCCCGAATGCTCTTACAGGGGTCTTTTGGGTTAGGAAAGACGCTGTTGTAACTGCTGTCTGTCATGGGTAGAGATGGTAGTCAGTCCACCATATCCAGGCAATCATATCGATTGGATAGTAGTGGACCTCTCCAATTGCTAAAGTGGCCTGGTGGTGGGTTGCTAAAGCCATACCCCGACCACTGGTTTCGGTCTCTGATTCCACCCCAGTTTCCTACCCTCGTCCAGGACCACGGAGGACCTGCGTTACGTCGTGTATTAGGGGGATAGAAATACGACAAATTATGGGTAGCTATCCCTTCAGTAGAGATTTGATCACCCCAGGAGCAAATATGCTCGACTGTATTTGGATCTTCAAAATTTACTATAATACAGTCGCCCTGTGTGTTTTTTGGTAGATTGCCTAACCAAGGCACTCTACGCACTGTAGTAACTCTGTTGTCCATAAAGATTGGGAGCGGTCTATTGTTGGACAACCAGAATATTACTTTATTTTTTAGGGACCAAACCGATTCATCTTGGTTTGGGGGGAGTTCCGGAACCCCAGTCATTATTACTACATATGGAGAGGCCTCAGGTGGGAGATGGATAGGGGGAATCCTTCTCTTACGATTATTAGGAATGGTGTTGAATCCAGTAGCATTATTGGATTGGACAGGAGCGGGAGTGGGGGCTGTAGAGGTGGGAAGGGAGGAAGGAGGGTTTGGTAGGGAAGGTGCTGTTGGTTTAGGATTGGTTACGGGGCGGGGTGGTAAAGGGTTAGAGGATTTAGGAGGTGGTTGCGGCTTGTTTGTAGATGCTAGGGAATAATTTTGAGTAGGCTTCTCAGGGACTTTTTGTTTGTTAGAATTGGGGTTCTGCGCGAAGGTTCCAGGTTTTAACGCTTTGGCGTTTGGAGTGTTTGAAGTAGTGGGCCTGCCTTTCGCCAAATTGGAATCCTTCTTGTTTCCTGTACTTTGGGATAGTGCAAGGGACAGTTGGGTAAGTTGAGACTGAACCATGTGTAGGGCCTTTTCTATGGGTTCCAAGTGAGATTTAAAGAGATCGCCAATTCTGGTGAGCAATAGGCTGTCGTTGCTACATGCATTGATTGTAAGATTACCATTTACCATATCTCCTCCGCTGTAATTGCTACTTGAGCTGGTGCAGCTGATGTTCAGGTTAGCAGGAATAGAATCCACTATTTGAACATTTGACAGTGAAGGAGAATGATGGAGGGATGAAGGGTTAGGGTTTTGCGGGGGAAAATTAGAGGCAAGAGGAGTTACAGGGATGGTTGTAACAGGAGGAATGGTGGAATGGGGGAGCCTAGTGGTTGTCTTCTTCTTTGATTTTTTAGGGATTGCTCCTTCTCGTATACCCCTAGCCATTGAGGAAGAGGGGGTGTTATCTAGTTGAGTAACAAAAGGAGATTTTTCCAGGAAGAGATGGGAATCAGACAAGTCTAAAGATGCAGAAAGGTCCACTGTGCAGGGAACAGTGTGCGTTTCTGCATGCACTGTCACTGGAGGAGGTAGATCAACAGGACGTACGGGGGTTTTTGCAGTGGCCAGTAGGCCCATCGAAGAGCGTCTGGCAATCATCAAGTCCTGTGAGATCCTCCGATCCAGTAGGATAATGCCCTGCTCAATAGCATCGTTGGCTTTAGTTATAAATTGGTCAATTGGGCCAATGACCTCACCAGCGGATTGAGCCTGCTTTTTAACTGTGTTCCTAGTGGTTCTCGGGGACATTGTACCGTGAGAATTATTACGATAGTGAGGAACAATGAATATTCTCAAGCCAATAGTAAAAAGTTAATGTGAAATGACAGTGGCAGAATATTAAAGCACGAACTGCAAATGGGGTGGCCCAGACCAGTCCTGCCCGGTCTTGAACGGGCTTAAACGGGCCCGCCCTTGGCCCGGGCTTCGCCCGCGCTTCTCCCCGCGCGCGTCCCGCGTTGCGTTTGGGGCTGGTCAGTTTATAGTGAGACAGTTAGGGGGCGTGGCCTCCGGGGGAAGAGGCACCAGCTGTTGGATGTAGGGGCTGCTGGTCCTCGCAGTCCCCCGGTGAAGCCAACAGGTAGCCCTGGAGTCTGGTGCACGCTGGGAGCGTGCAGGCTGTCCGCCGATTGCGGAGAAGCTCCCACCAGCGGCACGACCCTTCGTGATCAAGACAAGTTGCAATGCGCCCTCCGTGAGCAGCGTTCCGTGATCCTTCCTTGTGACAGGTAGAGTGATTAAAAAATGAGCCTCCGATCATAAGCCTGCCCTTTGTGGGCAGCAGCACAGGGCGGTTGCAGTCTCCAGTCTGCAGCTGAGCCCTTAGAGAGTCCCACATAAAAATGTGCAGTACAAAGCATAGACACCCATTAAGAGAGTGGCAGCAGCTTGGAGGCGATGCAATGTGACACACACTTATGCAGTTCCCCATTGTAAGATATAACACAGTATGCACATAGGTAAAACACTCAAAACAACCACAAACACAAGACAATGACACATCTTTCACAGGACTCATGGAGACACCCTTGCACTATGGCGCAAATGTGTCTTCGTGGCGCACGGCAGCTGATGTCACACAGCACAGCATTTGCGGCTGCTGCACTGCGCTGCGTGAGAAATTGGTAAATCTGGCCCTTCGTGTCACAGTAATGTCAGTAGGGGTGTGCCTGCGAGAGTGCCTTTGAGTAGTGTGAAGAGCTACCAGGGGCCGTATTATCAATGACTGCGCAGGCGCTAATTGTCTCTGTGCACCAGAGTATGTCTGTGTTTATGTGCGTTTGCGTCTGTGCGCTAATACAATATGCGCACAGAGGCAAACGTACATAAACACAGAGTTCAAAGTATGCGCCGACATCACAATGGCATTACAGACCGATCCTCTGTACTGCGGTCAGGCGCATACTCTGGCGTACAGCGACAATTAGCGCTGGCGCAGTCATTGGTAATACGGCCCCAAGTGGCATAGGAGTCAGGAGACAGGGCTGCTCCTCTCCCTATTGCTCACCTCCAGTTGAAATAACAATGTCTAATTGGGGTCCTCGTGGCACAAGTTTGATAATGCCTGAGGAATGTCAGTGCCGTCACAAGTGTGAGCGGTTCAGAGGGGGCTGTAATGTTGGCGCAACGGACCAAACCATTGCCCGAGGGTCCGTGCGCGTGTGTTAGGGTCACGCCCCCATAGCGTAGACGGAGTTGGGTGAGCCCGACGTCCCCTCGGACGGCACGTACGATCACTAATAAAAAGCCCAGGGCTCTGGGCGTGGCAGGCATTGCACTGACCACCACCATTACACCTGTGTGCAGCAGTGATTACTTTCTAGGCCCTAGGCACTACATTACACTGGCGACGAGGTGGTCTCGCCACCCCATCGTGCGACATCGAATCCACGCTCTTGCCCAAGGAGCGGTTCGTGCCACCTGCTGTTGGTCCGGCCCCCGCGCTGCCTCTGGCCCCCTTGGATGCCCTGCGAGGTCCCCCACTGGCCTCACCTTTTTGCCTGTGCTCCCGGCGGCTTCCCCGGGCACCGAAGACTGCATCCTCCCCCCTCCGGCTGCCTGCCTCTTCTGCGGAGCCTGCGCGCGCGGAACGCTGGGACCCGCCTGCCGGCTCTCACGCATCTCGCGTGCAACACGTGGCCCGGCCCTGCCGTTCCTCACGCATCTCGCGTGAGGCCCGTTTTTGCTGGGTGGGCCGCCCATGACTTACGCCACGCTACGCGACGCCATCACGGCGTACTTTGAACCGTTCGCAAGCGCGGACTATGAACGATTCCTGCTCCGCCAGGCCCGCCAACTCCCAGAAGAGTCGGTGGACGTCTTCTACGCCAGGTTGAAAAAACTAGCCAGCACGTGCACGCTCCCCGATGCGGACGACGAGATCCGCGCACAGTTCATCCAAGGCTGCACGTCGTCCAAACTCCGTGAAAGGGTACTGGAGGCGGACAACATGCCCATGCGCGACATCCTCACACTAGGGCGCTCGAAGGAACTGTCCAAGGCCAGAGCCGCGCACAAGGAGCCGAAGCCGGCGGTCACAATCAAAACGGAACCGGTGTGCGCCATCACAACGGAGGTAGCCGACACTCGCACGAAGCGTCCCCAGCGGAGAAGCCCGAGACCTGTCCAGCCGTCTCCCAGCCGAGCCTGTGTGTGGTGTGGAGGAGCGACACCACATAAAGGAGCTTGCCCGGCCCAAGGCAAAATCTGCAGCGCATGTGGCAAAGCCAACCATTTTGCGAGTGTATGCCTGTCCACGTCAAGAAAGAAGCAAAGAGGCCCGCCTAGGAGGGTAAGACAGCTGGCACCCCTACCCAGCACCTCCACGAACAGCGACATGGATGACGACGACGAGGCGGATGTAGCCTCGGTGCATGTCGTGCGGATGCTCAACACCCTGACAGCGACGCCGTCGGCCGGACCCATGTGCACAATCACGGTACAGGACCAGGCCGTAACCGCTCTGATCGACACCGGTGCATCAATCAACCTGATGGCGGCCAGTGTGTACCGGACGCTGAGGAGCGCACCACCACTCCATCTAACGAGGGTGCAAGTGTACGCCTACGGCACCCATCGCCCCCTACGCCTGTGCGGGGCTTTCAGGACAGACCTATCCCACGACACCACTCGGCTGCCAACCAAAATATATGTGTCGCAGGAAGGAACGGGATTCCTGTTGGGGTGCCGAACAGCCCAAGACCTGGGCCTGATCCACTTTGCACTCACCGTCCAAACCCGCAACCTAGACCATCTGGTGCAGGAGCATGCGGCCCTGTTTGACGGAATCGGGTGCCTCAAAGGACCCGCCATACACCTCCACATCGACAGGACAGTCGCCCCGGTAGCCCTCCGGCACCGACGCATCGCGTTCCACCTACGACCCAAAGTGGAAGCAGAACTACGGACACCTGAGCAAGCAGGAATTATCGAACGGGTGAGCGGACCCACCCCATGGGTGTCACCCATCGTGGTGGCGAAAAAGCCGAAACAGCCAGATGCAGTGCGGATCTGCGTGGACATGCGCATCCCCAACCTGGCCATCAGGCGCGAGCGCCACCTGACGCCGACCATCGACGACATCGTTGGAGAGCTATCGGGCTCAAGATGGTTCTCCAAAATGGACCTGAGATCAGGATATCACCAGATCCCCTTGTACCCAATTCCCGCCCAATCACCACCTTCTCCACGCACACCGGCCTCTGGCGCTACACCCGGCTCAATTTTGGGATATCGAGCGCAGCGGAGGTGTTCCAGAACATTATCCAGAATGTCCTGCAAGGGCTGGACGGCGTCTTAAACGTCAGTGACGACATTCTAGTCCACGCCCCAACTCTGGATGAACATATCCGACGCCTCCGAGCAGTATTCTCCCGGCTGCAGGAACGATGCCTAACCCTCCACAGAGACAAATGCGACTTTCTGCGTAAAGACATTAGCTTTTTCGGGTACCGATTCTCCGACCAAGGGATAGGCCCGGATCCGGATAAGGTCAAGGACATCCACGCGGCCCCCGCGCCTACCTCCGTGACAGCTGTCCGCAGTTTCCTTGGAATGGTCACATACTGCGGTAGGTTCATCCGAGACCTGTCTGACCTCACTGGGCCCCTCCGCGACCTCACCAAAGCCTCCGCCACCTGGGAGTGGGGCCCAGCACAGCAAGAGTCATTCCAGAGAACCAAAGAGGTGCTCTCAGCTGATACCACCCTGGCGTACTTCGACCCCCGGCTCGAGTCACAACTCGTAGTAGACGCCAGCCCGACAGGCCTAGGAGCCGTGCTAGCCCAGCAGCAGAGGTGTGGAGAGTGGGCCCCCGTCGCGTACGCAAGCAGAACCCTCACGCCGACGGAGCAGCGGTACTCGCAGATCGAGAAGGAGGCCATTGCGATCCTGTGGGGGTGCCGCCACTTCCACATTTACCTGTATGGACACCCGTTTGTGGTGATCACTGATCACAAACCCCTAGTCCCGCTGTTCCAAGGCTCGTCATCACGCCCTCCCCCGCGGATAGAGAAATGGGTCCTCCAGCTTCAAGAATTCCAATTCACAGTAGAGTATCGACCAGGCGCCTGAAATCCAGCAGATTTCCTGTCCAGGCACGCCCGCCCGGCCACGGACGTGGAAGCCACGGAGGCGGCCGCCACCGAGGAGTATGTCCGGATGATCGTGGAAAGGTCCCGACCTCTGCCGATGTCCCTAGAGGAGGTAGCGCTGGCTACCAAAGAGGACGACTGTCTCCAGATGGCCATCCGAGCGGTCGCGTCAGGAAACTGGAAGCCGCTCCAAAGCCCGTCGTCCTTTCGCACGCCCGAGGCTCAAGCATCACTGAAGGCGCTCCACCTCGCCAGGAACGAATTGTCGGTGTCCCCTGAAGGCTGTCTCCTGAGAGGCCCCCGCCTGGTACTGCCCAGCAGCCTCACTCAACAAGCCGCCCTCCTGGCGCATGGCGCTCACCAAGGCATCGTCAAGTCGAAGAATCGCCTCAGGTGCAAACTCTGGTTCCCGGGACTTGACAAGATGGTAGAAGACACGGTCCAGCGGTGCCCAGTGTGTTTGGCGACCAGCCTACCCGACCCCCCAGCACCCGTAATCACTGAAGACGGCCCGACCTCCCCGTGGGTACGAGCCAGTGCCGACTTCGGCAGCTTACCTGGAGGGCGATACATGCTAGTAGTGGTAGACGATTACTCGCGGTACCCCGAGGTGGAGATCGTTCCCTCAACAGCCGCAGCGGAAGTGATCCCCAAGCTGGAGAAGGTCATGGCCACCCATGGACTCCTAAGTGAGCTGCGCACGGACAACGGTCCACCGTTCAACGGCACAGAGCTGGCTGAGTACCTGCAATCCCACCGCATCAAACACCGACGCATAACCCCGAGGTGGCCGCAAGCAAATGGAGAGGTTGAGAGACTGATGAGGACTCTAAATAAAACTATTCAGATTGCCCTAGCAGATGGCCTCAACGTAGAGCTAGCCCTCTACCAATTCCTGCGCGAGTACCGGCTGACGCCCCACTGCACCACCGGGGTCCCCCCGAGCAACCTGTGTCTGGGCCGAGCGATCCGGGACACCATCCCGCACCACCCCGTGTGGGAGTCATCACCAGACCCACCCAATCGCTCCACAGAAAATCGACTAAAAACTAACCAAGAAGCCTCCTGGAGGAGGAGAGCAGCGGGCAGTACAATCCAAATCGGCGACCGGGTGCTAGTGAAAGACCGACACCCCGGAGGAAAATTCTGCCTGCCCTTCGAGCTGGCCCCATGGACTGTCACCAATGTACAGGGGACCCTGGTCACAGCAGTCAGAGGCGGTGAAGAAGTCACTAGAAACGTGTCGTTCTTCAAGAGGGTCCCGCGCGAAGTGGAGGAAGATCTTCCGGAGGTTGAAGACTACTACCCAACGCCGTCTCCCGGCCCTCGGAACCCCCCAGGAGCGGATGAGCCACGTGGGGCGGAGAGCGCTGGAACGGATTCTTCCACGCCAACTGGGAGAGAAGAGGTGCCACAAGGGGCGCCGAGCCGCCCGGACCCGGTGGAAGTGGACAGCTCAGAGGACATGTTTCTCACCCCACCGGATGGGCGCAGCCAGAGCAAGTACCATCTACGCACGTGCCCGCGACCATCCCAGAGGTACAGAGACTTTGTGGCTCGCTGTCAACCGTTGAAGTGAGGGAAGGCTGCCCCTCCAACAAAACAACCAAGTAAGACTGTTCCTTTGTTTTTTTTCATGAGACTTTAAGAGACTGTTAAACTGTTGGGTCGCGCCAGGCGACATATTTCGTTTGTTTTCAGTTCCGGGTAAAGGAGGAATGTAATGTTGGCGCAACGGACCAAACCATTGCCCGAGGGTCCGTGCGCGTGTGTTAGGGTCACGCCCCCATAGCGTAGCCGGAGTTGGGTGAGCCCGACGTCCCCTCGGACGGCACGTACGAACACTAATAAAAAGCCCAGGGCTCTGGGCGTGGCAGGCATTTCACTGACCACCACCATTACACCTGTGTGCAGCAGTGATTACTTTCTAGGCCCTAGGCACTACATTACAGGGGCGGTGCATTCGGTGTGTGTGGGTGAGAGAATACGGAAGAGGAGACGAGGGGGGTGTGGATGGTAGAGAGAGGGAGGGGAGTACAAGATCAGAAGAGAGAAGGACCGGGAGAGTATTAAAAAAGAACACCACTAACTCCCTTATATCAACAAGCATTGGCAAAGTCAATAGATCTTGGCTTTAGGACTTATTGTATTTGACTCGACTAAGGCAGGTCCGGGTACAAAAAGGAAGACATTTGTGGCCGCATCATCATGCTGATCTGTAGATTTGTAAAAAAGTAGTGCAAAAGTGTTTTTAAAAATGGGGGAAGGGCTGAAGCAAGGAGAAAAACATATGAAGAGCAGAGGGTAGGGAACAGAGAACCACACGGGCGAGAGAGAGCAATACTGGTGCAGTTGGGGAGGCATTACACAGAAGCACAAAGCAACGGTGAGCGTGGGGGTTGAATAGAAGCATACAGTGCCAGTGCGCGGGAGGGGACAGAATCATAAAAGGTAGATAGCTGGATAAAACACATGCACTCTCATTAAGTCCCTTACATAAAAGAAAAAAAAAATAGTTCCTGGAAAGCAGGTTCTCGTGGAAGAATACAAGGAGTCAATCAGAGAGGTGGTAAACAGGCTATGCTCCAGCGGTGGGACAAACACATCCTGGACAGGCAAGAACAAATAATGCCATCAAATTGAAATTAAGCAAACAAGGATGACAAAAGGCGAAGCCAATGGTAAGCAGTGGGGGGAATGCTTTTTGCATGTCCCCAACATGTTTTGTGCCACCATACAGCTGTGCTATCTGGTAGGCTTCGACCTAAAAAAAGGGTTTGTTGATGCACTAGGCAGAAAATAACAACATCATATTTTATCCCATCCCCACGCAAACAATATCATATGCCTGCAGGAAACCTGGGCGGTCGAAGCAGTCCCCTTACCGGGGCTTCACGATTTAAGGAAATCAGCCTTGAGATATGAACAATGTGGGCGGGCCTCAGGCGGCGGTACTGAACCTGGTCTTGAGTCCAATTGAAATGGATAATCCAGCGCTTCAAGCCTTATTACTGGATGGATGTAACATCGGCGGCAAACCAATGCACCTTCTACTGATTACTGTGTACTTAAACTTACACAGGTCTAACAATCAGTCTATACTGGCGGACTGCTGTGAAGCCCTCGAAACTCTTCTATGCAGATATTCCTCTTATGAAATCATAATGATGGCTGACTTAAGCATACCTAATTTCGCTCAACAACAATCTATTTACACACAAACACCCACATGCCCAACTTTGCTGGGAAAATGATTGGCTGCCTATCCACTTACACTTTATCTTGCATCTGTCTCAGTTTCTACCAAGACAGGCCAACGGCCGTCTACTATCTTGCAGGTACATCTCGACACTGGACTATACTTTGGTGCGCTGTGCTATTCGTTACTCCTGCAGGTACTACGCAGTTCAGAATCTGCAGGAAAGTTACCACTTCCATCAGAAGCCAGCTTACGACGCCAAGCTCAGTAAGCTGGCCAGACATGCAACGTGGGCTCCTCCAATGGAGAAGAAACCTTTGCTGTAATAACAAGCATTTGCCTCACCTGTCTTTGGGACCTTATAAGTGTTTGGCCATGCAGCACATTTTCCTGGGTGGTTCAATTTTACCTTAAATTCCTTAATATGTGTCAAGCCCAAATTGCAACCTGTGGAAGCTCGCAGCATTGGGAGCAGTGTCGGGTAGCTTGCAGTGGTGCAAGGGCAGCCAAGGGAAGCTTGCAGAAGTGGGGAACATGTGGAAGCTTGCCGCATTGGGAGCAGTGTCGGGTAGCTTGCAGTGGTGTAGGGGCAGCCGAGGGAACCTTGCAGAAGTGGGGAACATGTGGAAGCTTGCGGCATTGGGAGGAGTGTCGGTTAGCTTGCAGTGATGTAGGGGCAGCCGAGGGAAGCTTGCAGAAGTGAGGAATGTGTGGAAGCTTGTGGCATTGGGAGCAGTGTGGGTAGCTTGCAGCAGCCACGGCCCTTATAGGGCGTGCCACCAGGCGGGGACGTGGGGCGGGGGAGGGGCAGGGAGGGGGGTTGTAAAATGCAGCATACGGACGATTTCAGGTAAGTAACGGAAAAAAAACCGATTTTTGTTGCGCGCGCTGCATCGCATTTGGCGATGCAGCGCGCACAGCGAAATTCGTTGTTCTTTTTTTTCGTTACTTACCTGAAATCATCCGTTTGCCGCATTTTACAACCCCCCCCACCCTGCCTCTCCCCCGCCCCATGTCACCGCTCGGTGGCACGCCCTATACGGGCCGTGGCTGGCTTGCAGTGGTGTAGGGGCAGCCGAGGGAAGCTTGCAGAAGTGAGGAATGTGTGGTAACTTGCGGCATTGGGAGCAGTGTGGGTAGCTTTCAGTGGTTTAGGGGCAGCCGAGGGAACCTTGCAGAAGTGGGGAACACGTGGAAGCTTGTGGCATTGGGGGGAGTGTCGGTTAGCTTGCAGTGATGTAGGGGCAGCCGAGGGAAGCTTGCAGAAGTGAGGAATGTGTGGAAGCTTGCGGCATTAACATAACATAACAACATGTGTATTTGTAAACCAAAGGTCACACGTAGGTATCTTGGCGCTGAAAAACAGATGTTTATTGGGACAATTGCGGTATTGAGAGCAGTACCGGATAGCTTGCAGTGGTGTAGGGGCAGCCGAGGGAAGCTTGCAGAAGTGAGGAATGTGTGGGAGTTTGTGGCATTGGGAGCAGTGTCAGGTAGCTTGCAGTGGTATAGGGGCAGCCAAAGGAAGCTTTCAAAAGTGAGAAATGTGTGGAAGCTTGCGGCATTGGGAGCAGTGTGGGTAGCTTGCAGTGGGGTAGGGGCAGCAGAGGGAAGCTTGCAGAAGTGAGAAAAGAGTGGAAGCTTGTGACATTGGGAGTAGTGTGGGTATCTTGCAGTGGTGCTGGGGCATCCTAGGGAAGCTTGCAGAAGTGAGGCATTTGTGGAAGCTCAAGGCATTGGGAGCACTATCGGATAGCTTGCAGTGGTGTAGGGGCAGCCGAGGGAAGATTGTAGAAGTGAGGAATGTGTGAAAGCTTGCGGCATTGGGAGCAGTGTTGGTAGCTTGTAGTGGTGTAGGGGCAGCCAAAGGAAGCTTTCAGAAGTGAGGAATGTGTGGAAGCTTGCGGCATTGGGAGCAGTGTGGGTAGCTTGCAGTGGTGTAGGGGCAGCCGAGGGAAGCTTGCAGAAGTGAGGAATGTGTGGAAGCTCGAGGCATTGGGAGCAGTGTGGGTAGCTTGTAGTGATGTAGGGGCAGCTGAGGGAAGCTTGCAGAAGTGAGGAATGTGTAGAAGCTTGCGGCATTGGGAGCATTGTGGGCAGCTTGCAGTGGTGTAGGGGCAGCCAAAGGAAGCTTTCAGAAGTGAGGAATGTGTGGAAGCTTGCAGCATTGGGAGCAGTGTGGGTAGCTTGCAGTGGGGTAGGGGCAGCAGAGGGAAGCTTGCAGAAGTGAGAAAAGTGTGGAAGCTTGTGACATTGGGAGCAGTGTGGGTATCTTGCAGTGGTACTGGGGCAGCCAGGTGAAACTTGCAGAAGTGGGGAATATGTGGAAGCTCACAGCATTGGGAGCAGTGTCAGGTAGCTTGAAGTGGCACAGACACATCTCAGGGAAGCTTGCAGCCTCCATCATTAACTTTAGCGTGGGTTATACCGCATTGTAGTTTTCATAATTATTAGTTAAGCCTTGAGAAAAAGACAATAACAGATCTAGGATTTTTGAGAGACGTGCTCGGCTGCGCCCCTGCAGCCTGGCCACTTTCCTGTTCTCTGGTGATTGACACTGTACTTTCGAAGCCACAAATTGAGCGCGCTTAATTCATTTAATAAAGAGCACACTGGTGACTGACCCTCCTTTCAGCACAAAAGAGAGAGAGTGGGACAGATTGACAGCAAATGTCAGCCGTGCAGTCATTCTTTCACCGCATGCCTAGAGATATAATAAATGTGAACAGAATGGGAATGTCACGCCTGTTGCTGTAATATTCCAGGAAGCGTAAAAGTATCGACACGTTCTGACATTATCGCATGGTGAAAGCTTTTTCCCAAAGCAGGCCCAAAAGCAGAAATATCCTGCATTGTCCTGTTACAAGAGCCCTGGAGGGTGTAAAAGGATCCGACGGTGTCTTCCTTCCCAGCCCACACAGCTGAGGGGAACTACCAGATGATAGGTTCTTGCAACAAGTGTTCGAGTCTTGAGGTGGGGGTATATAAGATTAGAGCAGACGGGGATCTATAGGTAAGTTATATTTTTGGGACCCAGGGCCTGTACTTGAGTTCGGATCGTCATTACCTTGGTGACTTGGGTCGACCATCTACCGGAGCGCCTAGAAGCCGTTCGGTCCATGTTTGCGCACTGATTTGGAGCTGTTGCAACCACAAGATAACTTTGAATACAGGCCCCCCTTGGCATTGTGTGAAAATGTAGCATAGGACTGAAGGCATAGGCTTTACAGAATGTTTACATTAAGAAAGCTGCAAAGTTAAACAGGCATTGGCAGTCACGGGGTCTACCCATATCAAGGATGCAATGGTTTTTTTTTTTTTTAAATTAAAACATTTTGCAAACGTTTAACGTACAAAAGAATTAACAAAAAAATAAAAATGGAGTGTTACAGCAGTCTGGCGAGGCCAGCCCTGGCACTTAAGGACACTCCTTTTCGGGTGTCTGGGCACATTCTCAGGATCAAAAGGGCGTCAATCACAGAGCAAGACAGCCAATGGCTGAAAGGGGTGAGCTGCTGCCCCGTGGTGTCTGCTGTAGTGGGCAGACTCAAAATAGGAATGCCAGTTAAAGAGACCAATGGATGCTTGGAACAAAACACTGTCTGCACTTTTAGCAAACTTGCGATTGGACAGTCAGTTACAGCTGTCTATGGGCCAGAACTAAAAATAATCAGATTGAAAATAATCCCAAACTTAGTTTTGTTTTAAAAAAATATATATATATTCTGGAATTTTGCCAAAGGTGACATGATGCCATGTGGACAAACTTCCAGTTTTGTTGAAGTGTAAAATCTATCACCTATTCAAAAACTTCACTGGCAAAATTACGATTTCTCACACCTCTCCTTAATTAAGGCCCCCAATTTCTTTCAAACAGAACAGTTTCTATAAATGCACACTCAGCGCCACACTCCTTGCCCCAATCGTCTCAAGCTTATGTAGCTGCTTGTGCCAAGCCGCAGCATCACTGCCAGAGCTAAAGGATGCCACAAAGAACATGACCATCATTTGTAGCATAAAAAGAATAAGAGCAAATGCTGCAATATTAACAAAACATCTGATCCAACCACCGAACAGTTTCTTAAGTGAATCACTAGCATCCCATGGGTTAATGTCTGTGCTACAAAAGAAAAATAAATAAGCTGAAGTAGCATTTAAGGAATAGAGAAAATAAACCTCAATTTTTAGAGTACAGCAAGAAAGAGAGACCGCAGCAGCGGGATACCAGATGTTTGCGATGGTCCATGTGGGAAGGCCTGATAGAGGGCACTTCGATATATATAATAATAATAACACACCACACACCTCTGCTGTCCTTACACCTCTTCCTCGTTGTGTCTGAGCTACCCTGCCCCTTCCCCAGCAGGTGGTGAATGAAGTATAAAATAAGGGGCCCCATTTGCTCTAAACAATAAAACAGAGGTGTTGTAGACAATAAATAGTTTCAAAACAGAGCTTAACTCTGAAAAGTCTGAGGCCAGCAGTTAAAACTATCTCCCACGAGGATGGTTGGAAGCCAAGAGAAGCTGCCTGATGGAAATTGCTGCCACTTCCTTATATATTAGAACGCCGCTTCGAAAAAGTAACGTCTGTGTTTTTGGAGTTGGAAAATAGATACAGTAGCCTCGGCGAGATTAACATCGACATACTGCTCTACCGGAGCGCATAGAAGTGGTTCTGTTAATTTGTAACAGAATTCTCTGTCCTGAAGAAGTCCCCATATCCATAGTGGGGTCAAAACGTCGTAGGCAACCATTAAGGATAGTCTTGAGAGCACTAGAAAAGACTCTGGTCCTCGATCTGGAAACATTTAATCAGAATCTTATAAAACAACCTTTGTATACCAATAACCTGTCCTATAACTCAATATAGTCACTTTGTAATTTTATACAAGTTGGTTATGGTCACTTCACTGGGGTCACAAACGTCACTTGTTTCTATTCTCCATATGCATTATGAATATGTGTGTTTTATAAGGATTTGTGCGTTTACAAATTAATATATTACTGATTTCGGCTGAAGTGAGTATTAATTGAATAACTTCTTGGAATACTTCTTCAATTGTATTAGGTAGGGGTTGGTGGAATTTGCGTAGTCGCGCTACGCAAAGCTCCACTAAACGGTAAAAAATCTCCGCGAGCACGCAGAGTTCCTCGAACACACAGAATTGCTTGTTCTGCACGTTCGCGATGCTTTTTTCCTGGTCGCGAACGTTGTTTGCATGCTCGGGGGAAATATCTCGCAAACACGCATTTTGAAAGCGCAAACAAGCAAAAAATTACACGAAGCAAGGAATTTTTGCCAATTCCGCGTTCACCGCGGAACACGAAATTACCCAAATTCTGCGAGAGGAATGGAATTTACCTCCCAGGCCTAGTATTAGGTAAACACTTTAAATATTGAATTAACTTAGACATTAGATTATATTCTTCTTCTTGTCAAGCTCATGAGAGAGTCCTTGCAAAAAAATCAAGATACTTGCAACAATGATAAACTTTTTCATAAAACGAGTTCCTTTTGAACAATTGTTTCAGCTAAATGAAGTATATCATGAGGCTCTACAGGAGTGTGATTTCCGGATACTATGCGGGAAGCAATGGTCGTGATTATACCAAAACCGGGCAAGGACCCAACAGAGGCCTCCTCATATAGGTCCCTTTCTATGTTAAACGTAGACGTGAAAATTCTTAGTGGTATATTGGCAGCTCGCCTGCTGGGCCACCTCCCGACTTTAATACACACTTATCTGTGTGGGTTTATCCTGAAACGGAATGCCCTCTATAATCTGCAGCGTCTTTCACATGTTTATCATGCACCACAACTGCTGGGTGACGCCTATGCCCTATTGTCTCTTCCTATTGAACACGCGTTCAACTCGGTGTACTGGGGATACCTCTGGCTGGTGCTTAAAAATGTGGGTCTCGCTCCCAAATATATACAGTGGGTTAAACTACTGTATACCGACCCGAGTGTCAGAGTGCAGATGGGTGGGATGGCCTCAGACATTTTCCAGTTGCACAAAGGCACTCAGCAGGAGTGTCTATTGTTGCTGCTGCTGTTTGCTCTGGCAATGTAGCTGGTGGCAGACATGTTGCACGGGGCACTCTGCCTCTGGGGGAACACAGTGGGGGAGACTATTTATGTGCTTTCCTTATATAATGACGAGGCTCTGGTCTACTTGAGACAACCTGAGTATTCGGTACGCTTACTACTAAACATAACGCATGAGTTGGAATGGGGATACCTCTGGCTAGTGCTTAAAAATGTGTTTCTCGCTCCCAAATATATACAGTGGGTTAAACTACTATATACCGACCTGAGTGTCAGAGTGCGGATGGGTGGGATGGCCTCAGACATTTTCCAGTTGCACAGAGGCACTCAGCAGGAGTGTCTATTGTTGCTGCTGCTGTTTGCTCTGGCAATGTAGCCGGTGGCAGACATGTTGCACGGGGCACTCGGCTTCTGGGGGATCACTGTGAGGGAGACTATTTATGTGCTTCCTTATATACTGACGATGCTCTGGTCTACCTGAGAAAACCTGAGTATTCGGTACGCTTACTACTAAACATAACACATGAGTTTGGGGAGGTCTCAGGACTCGATGTTAATCGAAGAAACTCTAACCATTTCCCACTTGGGGCACTGGTCAAGACCCCGACCGAAGGGCGACCGGACGTGGGGCTCTTCCCTGGAAGTCCGACAATGGGAGGTACTTGGGGATCAATGTTGCCCACACTGAACAGGCATTTTTAGACCTTAACATCGGCAGGGTGGTGGAGGGGCTGGTTCGGAAGGACCTCCCCCTGTTCTTGATGGGTAAATTTGCTCTAGTCAAAATGGTTGTGTTTCCTCGGTGACTGTACACCTTGCAAGGCACGTTTTACGAGATTTCCTGGTGTTATTTTACTGAAATGGACAGTCTTATCGTAGACTTGCTATGGGCAAATAAGTGGAAGAGTGTTGGGCTGACCACGCTCAAGAGGACGTGGGGAACAGGGGGCTTAGAAATCCCAAATATGGACCTGTGCCTCAAGGCAGCACACTTACAGCATTTCGTCCACTGGCTAGACCCCTACGACAATTGGGAAAAAGGGCTACTGCGAAGCTTCTATGGTGTAACACAGCTGCCCGTCTTGCTGATGGGAGAGCGAGGGTGCCACTGGGCACACCATATATCGTACACTTGGTGTGTAGGATCTGGGAAAAGGCAGTTAAGAGAGTGGTACGCCAAGCACTGTATATGTCACTATGGTTCCTGCAACCACTCATTAAGATGGGGCTATGTTGGTTCAGAAATGGAAGAATGGAGGTTGCCACACACTGGTGACCTATACTCTGACAACAAGTTTATCAAGAGAGAGGATTCTGGTGCGTACTTTGCACTGGGGACCAGTCAGTACCTGCAGTACGCGAAGATATCTGCCACTGAACGAAGGGTGTGGCCATAGATCCCGGAGGCGCTCCTGCACTCCCAAATGCTGAAGGTGCTTCTGGCCATGGCGGGGGATGGGAGGAGGGCGACGGTTGATATCCTATGTTTATTGAGCATTGAGGGATGACCTACCAGTGTCGCCACTCCGAATACAAACGAAATAGGAAGAAGTGGTCGAGGAGCCCATGACTGCCAGAGACTGGGAACGAGTGAATGAAGGGGTGAGGACATTTAATTCTAATGCCCGGCTTAAACTGATACAGTACAACTATGTACATCAGACTTATTTTTCCTCCTAAAACACTGCACACTGCATAGGGCACCCATGCGGCTTGCTGCACCCGATGTAGGAAACCTGAGGTGAACAAACATCCTACACATTGTCGGGTCCTGTCCTTCGCTGGCACCCTACTGGTGGAAGGTGATAGAACAACTAAATTTGGCCACTGGATTGGCAGTCAGGCTCACACTTAGGCAGATACTGTTGGGCCTGCCCCCAACCACTGAAAACAAGAAACTTAGCAGGAAATCAATATCACTTGGCCTGGTATTGGCAAAATGCTGCATAGCAATAAAGTTTTTGGATGCGGAGCCCCCTAGTATGGGGGTAGGCCCAGGGACATGTCCTAGTGTGCAGTGGCGGAGGAGGTATGCATGAGACACACCAGAAGAGACGAAAAAGCTGAGGATGACTTGCGGACGTGGGTAGCCTTGCTGGCTGATCTGAGAGTTCCTCCCGATGCCAAGCCACTGCAAAGAGCTCAGAAGCAGAGCCAGTGTGGCTACTGGAATAAACGGGAGTGGGAGTTGACTCAGGTGGTTTGGGGCCCGACTGAAGCTCGCCATTGCGCATCTGGTGAGGATGAATGTGTGGGGCCTGACGGGGGGCCAGCCCGCTCTCGAAAAAAGGAAGAGGGAGTTGGACAGGAGTAGGGGTGGTGCGGCACTCCAGAGATAATAATGTCTGATTGTCATTTGTGATTACTGTCAAGAGCAGAGGGAGAGGGGTTGTTGGGAAACTGTTTTGATTAATTGCAGGACCCTACATGGCTGATAGAAACTGATATGACATTTATTTGCCAATATGTTATACTTCCTTACAAACCTTAATAAAAACTATAAGAAAAAAAAAGGATGTAGGCAAAAATTGTCCACTATAGATAATACAGTTGCTCTTATCTTGTCCACCACTCCTCCAAAGCTTTTAGCCCACCGCTCTTTGCCTGTTTCATTGATTACTCCCCTACATTTGATTGTGTAGACCATTATATACTGTGGTCAATTCAATTTAGGTGCAAATTATCAGCCAATTTGCTTACATCGACAACTGACACCGCAGTGCTGATATCGCCATTGAATTCCTGAAATGGACATGTCGATGAAAAAAGTAACAATCGAAGAGTTGTGCTCATGATATGGGCTCATTAGTATGCTCTGATCTGCTGCTAGTGTCAGATTGTCTGTGTTCCCGCCAATTCTTACTCAGCATAAGAATCATAAAATGGCTCCCTTGAGATTTTCTGCTCCTAACACTGGCCTTAGGAAATGGAGCATGTGGTGGTCCCGGTGCAGGCTGCTGGGTTTTTGATCATTTAGAGGAGATTGGCAGATCAGACTGGGTTATTCATAGAGCTGTAGATCTTCTTCTTCAAGATAAAGATTTTTTTTGTTCTCTTTGGCAGAGTCTCCATTTGAATTGTCAGCACAGGGATGTTTGATTTTTGTCAGTCTTAGATAACATTCTTCTGTATGATCACTATAGGGAGCTCCGGGGAGAATCCAGCCTGCTTCTGTTCATAAAGAAATTAAAAACAATATTTCCTAACCTGATTGCCTTCTTGCTACATGAGGTCGGTGAACCCCGGGTGCCATAAAACTACTGGAATGTTTGATTTGTTCAAATGTCGAGATGGATGATTAGATGGATGGATGGATGGATTGTTAAAATATATTTTGTACAGTATCTTATGAAGACCTGCTTTGCCAAATTTTACTTGATTTGGGACTATGTACCAAAATAGTTTTCAAATGTTCCCATCAGATGGTAGCCTCTCCATGCTCGCACTGCAGAGACTATTTGCCGGCCTGGTTTCGCTGAGGCCACAGTTGTGATTTCAGTAGCAAATTGTGTGTGGAAATACAAATATGAAAGATTGCCAACAATCTCAGAGAAAGCATGGCAGAATAGAGCTGGGTTAGATGTTCTACAACAGTCTATGTGGAAATTCAAGTTGACCACTTCAAAATAGTGTCGCCTGGATCAAGTTGCTGACATGTGGTTCTTTGGACATCTATGGAATATCTATGGAGAGAGATATCCTGCTGGTTCCAGTTTCCTCTTGAGACTGTACACGGGGTCAAATGGTTGTTTTTGTAGCTGTTATCTAACCAGCAGAAAAGGATTTTGTTGTTCTCTGGATGTTTAGTCCAGTCTCCAAAAACATATACCACAACTGGTGCTGAGAAAAATCATTTGCAAGTGGTCCACTGAAATTTCCTCCGCTGATATAATTTTTCTATCAATTTGTTTAAAGGGAGATATTGAAAATATAACTGCAATTTCTAAGCTCAAGTCTGCTGCTTCTCTTGGTCATGTAAATCACATCCAACACCAGTCTGCTGCCTCTGTCGGTCATGTAATGCACACCAAAACACCAGTCCCCTGCTTTTGTCGGTCATGCAACACACAGACCGCACCAGTCTACTGATTCAGTCAGTCATGTAACGAACAGCCAGCATCAGTCTCCTGCTTTTGTCGGTCATGTAATACGCTGCCAGCACCAGTCTGCTGCATCTGTCGGTCATGTAACGTACAGCCAACACCAGTCTGCTGCTTCGGTCGGTCATGTAACTCACAGCCAGAACCAGCCTGCTGCTTTGGTCAGTCATGTAACGTACAGTCAGCACCAGTCAGCTGCATCTGTCGGTCATGTAGCACACTGCCAGCACCAGTCTGATGCATCTGTCGGTCATGTAACGTACAGCCAACACCAGTCTGCTGCTTCGGTCGGTCATGTAACTCACAGCCAGAACCAGTCTGCTGCTTTGGTCAGTCATGTAACGTACAGCTAGCACCATTCTGCTGCTTCTGTCGGTCATGTAATGTACAGCTAGCACCAGTTTACTGATTTAGTTGGTCATGTAATGCACAGCTAGCACCAGTCTGCTGCTTTGGTCGGTCATGCAGCGCACAGGCAGCACCAGTCTGCTGCTTCTGTTGGTCCTGTGACGTACAACTAGCACCAGTTTACTGATTTAGTTGGTCATGTAATGCACAGCTAGCACCAGTCTGCTGCTTTGGTCGGTCATGTAACATGCAGCTAGCACCAGTCTGCTGCTTTTGTCAGTCATGCAGTGTACAGGCAGCACCAGTCTGCTGCTTCTGCTGGTCATGCAATACACACCCAACACCAGTCTGCTGCTTCTTTCGTTCATGTAACGTACACCCAACACCAGTCTGCTGCTTCGTTCGTTCATGTAACGTACACCCAACACCAGTCTGCTGCTTCGTTCGTTCATGTAACGTACACCCAACGCCAGTCTGCTGCTTTGTTCGTTCATGTAACGTACAGCTAGCACCAGTCTGCTGCTTCTGTCAGTCATGCAGCATATAGATAGCACCAACATGCTGCTTCTGTAGGTCATGTAATGTACAGCTAGCACCAGTCTGATGCTTCCGTCGGTCATGTAACGCACAGCTAGCACCCATCTACTGCTTTAGTCGGTCATGCAGCGCACAGGCAGTACCAGTCTGCTGCTTCTGCTGGTCATGCAACACTCACCCAACACCAGTCTGCTGCTTCTGTCAGCCATGCTGTGTACAGCCAGCACCAATCTGTGTCTTCTGTCACTCATGTAACGCACAGCTAGAACCAGTCTGCTGCTTCGGTAGGTCATGTAACGTATAGCCAGCGCCTGTCTGCTGCCTCTGTCGTTCATGTAACTTACAGCCAGCGCCAGTTTGCTGCCTCTGTCGGTCATGTACTGTACAGCCAGCGCCAGTCTGCTGCCTCTGTCGGTCATGTAATGTACAGCTAGCACCAGACTGCTGCTACTGTCAGTCATGCAGTGCACAGCCAACACCAGTCTGCTACTTTGCTCGGTCATGTACGCACAGACAGCACCAGTCTGCTGCTTCCGTCAGTCATGCCGTGCACAGCCAGCACCAGTCTGCTGCTTCTGATGGTAATGTAATGCACAACCAGCACCTGTCTGCTGTTTCTGTCGGTCATGTAACGCACAGCTAGCACCAGTCTGCTGCTTCTGTCGGTCATGTAACACACAGCAAGCACCAGTCTGCTGCTTCTGTCGGTCATGTAACGTACAGCCAGTGCCAGTCTGCTGCTTCTGTCGGTCATGTAACACACAGCAAGCACCAGTCTGCTTCCTCTGTCGGTCATGTAACACACAGCAAGCACCAGTCTGCTGCTTCTGTCGGTCATGTAACGTACAGCCAGTGCCAGTCTGCTGCTTCTGTCGGTCATGTAACACACAGCAAGCACCAGTCTGCTGCCTCTGTCGGTCATGTAACACACAGCAAGCACCAGTCTGCTGCCTCTGTCGGTCATGTAACACACAGCAAGCACCAGTCTGCTGCCTCTGTCGGTCATGTAATGTACAACTAGCACCAGTCTGCTGCTGCTCTGTCGGTCATGTAATGTACAGCAAGCACCAGACTGCTGCTACTGTCAGTCATGCAGTGCACAGCTAGCACCAGTCTGCTGCTTCAGTCGGTCATGTAACACACAGGCAGCACCATTCTACTGATTTTGTGGGTCATGTAACTTACAGTCAGCACCAGTCTGCTGCTCCAGTCGGCCATATAGCGCACACCAGCATCAGTATTCAGCTCCTGTCGGTCATGTACCACGCAGCCAGCGCCAGCCTGCTGCTGGATGACTCATGTTTACCTCCCCTAAGCCTGTATCCTCTGGGACCTCCAGACCAGCAGCCTGGAAGCAGCTCTGTTCTCTTTGACTTTGCTTCTCCCTTTACCAGTGATGGAAGTAAGAACAGCAGTGAAGGAAATGCCCTGGAGCTATTTTTGGTTCCTTTCCCAAGGTCGCTGCAGCCATGTTCTTCAGATGGCGAGCTGGCCTGAAGCAGTGTACAACACGTACAGTAATCACAGGGCAGGGAGGCCACCCCTTTCACCCTCTGCAGGAAAGAGAACCGCATTTCAACCATCCTTGTCTCGTCTTGGCCTTCCTAATTGTCTTTCTTATATGACTCAGCACTGCCTTTAACTAATAAGTACTTATAAAGTGCTTCATGCCTGTTTCTGTGTTTGTAGGTGCTTGCAAGTCAATGTCATCACTTCGTATTGCACTTGTATTTATGCAGCTTCCCTTGGAGTGGTGTGAACCAAAGGGAGACAGATGTGCACGTGCCTGTGCCTATCACCTCTGAGGAGAGATAAGCTGCCGTCTTGGATGGGACTCTTTGGAACGATCTGTGATTTGTATTGTCCTTGTAGGTACTAGAGGTGTTTGTTGGTATGTGTGGTTGTGCGTCAATATCTTTAGAAAGCCGTATGTCCTTAATTCCAGGAGATCTTGGATGTTTCTCTTTGCTGAGAGGGAATTCCATAGTTTTGCAGCTTGAACGGAGACGGGTGTCCTGCTGGTGCCTTTTCTTCTCTTAGGGGAACGGCCAGCCGAGGCACCTGTCTATTACTAGAGATCTAAATATACTGCAAATGTATGGCTATACATCCTGCAAATGTATGGGTATATATACTGCAAATGTATGGCTATACATCCTGCAAATGTATGGGTGTATATATACTGCAAATGTATGGGTATATATACTGTAAATGTATGGGTATATATACTGCAAATGTATGGCTATACATCCTGCAAATGTATGGGTATATATACTGTAAATGTATGGCTATACATCCTGCAAATGTATGGGTGTATATATACTGCAAATGTATGGGTATATATACTGTAAATGTATGGGTATATATACTGCAAATGTATGGCTATACATCCTGCAAATGTATGGGTATATATACTGTAAATGTATGGGTATATATACTGCAAATGTATGGCTATACATCCTGCAAATGTATGGGTATATATACTGAAAATGTATGGCTATACATCCTGCAAATGTATGGGTGTATATATACTGCAAATGTATGGGTATATATACTGTAAATGTATGGGTATATATACTGCAAATGTATGGCTATACATCCTGCAAATGTATGGGTATATATACTGTAAATGTATGGGTATATATACTGCAAATGTATGGCTATACATCCCGCAAATGTATGGGTATATATACTGCAAATGTATGGCTATACATCCTGCAAATGTATGGGTGTATATACTGCAAATGTATGGGTATATATACTGTAAATGTATGGGTATATATACTGCAAATGTATGGCTATACATCCTGCAAATGTATGGGTGTGTATATACTGCAAATGTATGGGTATATATACTGCAAATGTATGGGTATATATACTGCAAATGTATGGCTATACATCCTGCAAATGTATGGGTATATATACTGCAAATGTATGGGTATATATACTGTAAATGTATGGGTATATATACTGCAAATGTATGGGTATATATACTGCAAATTTATGGCTATACATCCTGAAAATGTATGGGTATATATACTGCAAATGTATGGGTATATATACTGCAAATGTATGGCTATACATCCTGCAAATGTATGGGTGTATATATACTGCAAATGTATGGCTATATATACTGTAAATGTATGGGTATATATACTGCAAATGTATGGGTATATATACTGTAAATGTATGGGTATATATACTGCAAATGTATGGCTATATATACTGCAAATGTATGGCTATACATCCTGCAAATGTATGGGTATATATACTGCAAATGTATGGGTATATATACTGCAAATGTATGGCTATACATCCTGCAAATGTATGGGTGTATATATACTGCAAATATATGGGTATATATACTGTAAATGTATGGGTATATATACTGCAAATGTATGAGTATATATACTGTAAATCTATGGGTATATATACTGCAAATGTATGGCTATATATCCTGCAAATGTATGGCTATATATACTGTAAATGTATGGCTATATATACTGCAACTGTATGGCTAACTATACTGTAAATGTGTGGCTATTTTGTGAGCTGAGGCTCCTTGTTGATGTTAAACTTCTAAAACTTAAAGCAATTAAGTTGGAAAACTCAGAAAATCAATTTCCGGAACAGCTTGTGACTTGATTTCTGATTAGTAAATAAACAATAAGCATTTGCAATGCAATAGTCTGTGCATTTGCGAGAGTTTAAGCTATTGGCATTGTAAATGACAATGCCTTTTATTTATCTGTTTTGATAATTAACACACAAATAAATGCCATTGTCATTTACATGCCAATAGTTCAAACTCTTGTAAATGTAAGACCTATTTCATTTCAAAGACGTGCCCGCCATTGAGTCGGGCTGCTTGCAAAGTGAAAGCATGCACGGTGTGCTGAATGTTGCAGGAAAGCATGTCGTGCCTGCGGTAGGAGAAATTCATTAAAGAAGATAGTGCTTACAGACTAAACAAGACGTACCGTGTAACAAAAGAAGTAAGAGGGCCAGTCCTCATGGGAGGTTACAAATGAAGACAAGGCGGTACTAAGGAGGGACTAACAAGCCTGTTAAAGAATCAGAAGCCAGCATTTACCAAGGACAATGACACAAGCCAATGAGAAATATGAGACTACAGGGAATGTCAAGTATCAAAACACTAGCTTTTACCGCTTAGTTGTACTGGATAGGTGCTCGCAAACCTGTGCTCCAAAGAGGCCTGTTGTAACTATAAGTTTCAAAGCTGCCTTTTATGGGTCGTCGATCCTAGGATACACTGAGTCATTGTCAAAATGTCCAACAATTTATTCAGGGAAAGATCGAGTTCTGTTCTGCAAAGTAATGTGTATGTTTCCTGCATTAGAACGTTGTTCCCAAGGTTCCCAAGACCACATGTGAGTAGGTGATCGAGGCCATGATTTCTTCTGTGTGTATTGGGATTTGTAGTCACGTTTAACCCATTATAAAAACTGGACTACAAGTCCCAGAATGCAAAGCAAAAAAATTAATTGTAAAAACGACTTAATGCATGGACCTGGAAACCTTGAGAGATCTGTCGAAATATGGGATCATCTGAGGCTGAATAATAGTGGCTGAGACTGTACAGAATTTGTGAAGATGAACATTGTCAAATAGCTGCCAGAGTGTCTTTATTTTGCAGCAAAAACGCAATAAAAATTGTTGCGCAAAAAATAGCTGCCAGAGACACATTAGCAGCATTGAGGCTGAAATAGAAATCTTATAATCAGGAATTCAATCATTAAACAGTCAGCGCTCCAGTTGCTCTAGCAAGTAATCCCTGTGCGCCATATTGGAGAGGGTCCAAATTAATTCCAGGTGCTTAGTGTAAGACTATAAGGGAACAAATTGCTGCATGGCAACAGGAAGAGCCAAAAGGTAAACAGAGCAACGAGGGATTATACAAGAAGCATTGAAAAGGCTGCAGGCGAACCCCAGCGGGATGCCTGGTAATAAGACAATGTTCATGATTTGCGCAGGTTCAGACACGCAGAGATTGGGACAGAGGTATTAATTTTTGGTTGAGTTGGGAAACATATTCTGAATCGATTACCCATGTATCAAACTAAATGTACTTTTAATGACATTATCCACAGGGACAGTTATGGCGACCACCTCCTTCCGGGCAAATACAGACACGGACTTGTGTGGCAGTCTATTGCATTCTGGGTGTTGTAGTCTTCCATTAAACTAATTGGACTAAAACCAATTTATTGTAAAACGTTCAGACCTGGAGACTGTGTCTGTAATGACCTGGAATGAGGTGATCACCCTAGAGAAATTCGGATTTTGTTACTTGAACATACAATAAATCACAAGTTATTATTATTGGTATTGTTAAAAATTTGAACATAATTAATGTTGTCTGTGTATTTTTCCTGAATAACTAAAGTTAGAGGGTTAAACGTAGTAACAGTAGCTTCAGGACAAAACCTAAATAGCGAGAAATCCGAGGTAGATCCAAACTGCAGAGTCTGCTGGCGTAGACAGAGTTGTTGTGTTGCAAGTTGTAGTGAGTGATGTGATGTCACATGAAACTGAGTGTGTAAGTTCTGTTTGCTGTGCATAAGTGGGTTTATTAAATATTGGAGTATTCTGCTGTAAGGAAACGTCATTGGCGTAGCTAGACCTTTTTTGGATCCCTGCGTTTGCCGCCCCGCGACGGCCGCAGGTAAGAGCCGGGGGAGGTGATGGGGAGAATTACGAAGACGAGAGTAAAAGTGTCGCCGCCTCCAAAACTCGTGCCGCTTGGGGCAGACCACCCACCATGCTACGGCACTGGAAAACCTGTATGTCAAGAGCTCAGCTGCTGCACATAGGAAAATAGCTCTGGTCTCCCTGGGTCAATCCTACATGAATTTTGCAATGACATTTGTCAGTAATTGGTGAGAACCTGTGTGCATCTGGATCTGCATTAGAACACCATTTACGAACATTAGTGAGTGTCTGTCAGACCTGACAGCCATAGGGTGGTCTTCCCCCCAACATTTTTGCCTTCCTCCTTCACTTTTCCGACCTCGCTTTTCCTGTTATTAGGACTCTAAGCACTTTATCATTGCTAATCAGTGCTGAAGTACCTGTGCCTGTACCCTAAACATGGAAATATTGGCTCCTGCCCAATTGGCATATTTAATTTACTTGTAAGTCCCTAGTAAATTGCACTACCTATGCCCAGTGCCTGTAAATTGAATGCTTCTAGTGGGCCTGCAACACTGATTGTGCCACCCACTTGAGTAGCCCCTCTAACCAAGTCTCAGCCCTGCCATTGTAGAGCCTGTGTGCGCAGTTGACACTGCCATGTCGAACTGGCAAAATAAACCTTTTGCCAGGCTCAAACCTTTCCTTTTTATACATGTCAAGTCACCTCTAAGGTGTCCCTGGACAACCCAGAGGACAGAGTGCAATGCATTTAAAAGGCAGGACACAAACTTTTAAGTTTTACTTGTCCTGGTAGTCAGTCGCGGCATGGCTCACAGGTGGGGGGTGAGTGCGGGGTAGCACGGGATGGGCGAGTGGTTGTGAGGGAAGGGGGGGGTCACGTGGGGGTTTAAATAATAAAAAATATTCAATCTTACTGTAGGAGGCTCGGGCGGAAACAGAAGCGAGGAGGCCTTAGGGGGTTAATAATGGATTTTTATTATGGTGTTTCCCGGGTCAAAGCAGGAAAATTCTATGTAAATACGGGGTGTCTATACGTTACAAAGTACTGTCTTGTGGTAGAGATTCATTGAGTCCACAGTTGCCTCACTGTGTCCTTCTCTTTTCGTCTCTCTCTCTTCTTCTGGCTGTTCCTCGTCAGCAAGGAGGGTCCTGAGTAGCTCGCAGTGGGGTAAAAAAAAAAAAAAGAGAGACGCAGTAAGTATTGTGATCTTTATGCCTGGTTATCCTTTCACCACACCCAAGTGATAGTGTGTGAGGAATAGTGAGGGAAAGAAATCCCAATAAGGCAGCCTTATGCCAAGAGTGGGACAGGCAATTTTTCTCTGTCTCACATCTCCTTTCGCCCCTTTTCGCTTCTATTCTTAGTGGTGGAAGCCCGGGGTTTGAGGAATATTGTGCTGAGAAACAGTGGCAAAACAAAATTTAAAAAAATAGTGCACACAACAATCGATGGGGGGGGCGTGAGGAGAGATAATGTCAGAGCAGCGGACCCTCTCACTCTCTCTTGAAATCAGCCTCTCCCTCCCCCGGGTCATGTACCGTGTGTGGCCGCAACTCTCCTGAGCTGCGGCGGACTGCTCTCCTCCTCCGGTGACCACCACTCCTCGGACCAGCAGTCGGGAGGTTCCTCGTCTTCTTCTTGGTCTTCTTGGACGAGGCGGTCGTCTTCTTTTCTTCTTCGGTTCCCCGCACCTTCCTGGACATCGGCGTTCTCCTTCCGGCCTCCGTCGTCGTTGCTCCTACTTCCTTTTCTCCTCCCTCTCTGCTTCTTGATTGGTTCCCGTCTCATCCTTCCTTCTCCTGTAGGGAGGAACAATAATCCGTCTTCACTTGTGGTTCCACTCCCTAGTCCCTATTGACGTCATCGGGGCCAGGCAGCAACGCAGACCACAGCGGCGTGTTTGCAGGTAGGGAAGCAGTTTGGGGGGGGGAACGGGGGCTTCCACTCACACTTACCTTTTTCGGGTCCCGCGTCATCACTGCTCGGTCTGCTCCACCTTTCCTGCCTCAGGAACATGAAGCAGGCAGCCTCCCTCCCCTCCCCTAAGCCAATCCCAACGCTGCAATGACAGTGTTGTGATTGGTGGGGCCGGCGCCCAGCCAGGTGCCTATGGGGAGGCCGTTTTCTCCATGTAGACTGCATGCAGCCTACAGGGAGAAAAGGCAGAGATGCAGCCTACATGGAGAAAAGGCAGAATGTGCATAACTGGTTTGGTCGGGCCTGGGGCCGACCAAACAGTCGGTGCCCTAAGCAGTGGGCAAGCCACTCTTCCCCTGCTCTAGAGCAGACCCACCCACCTGCCCACCCCCAACCAAACCCTTCTGCTTTCTTGCAGTGCGAGAAGCAGAAACATAAAATGGTAGTTTTGCCATTTTATTTTTCTGCTTCTCGCACTGCAAGAAAGCAGTGGGGCGACGCTCCCCCGCCCTAGTGGAGGAGCTGCCCCTGCTGGTAGTGAAAGACTCTAAAATTCGTTTTAACAACTGCGATGCCTGTCTCTCCCATAGGATAACATTGGGATTACCTTATTACATTTTATAAGTGTAATTCCCAAATGGGAAGAGATAAACCCTTCAAGTCTGGTGTCTCTGGGATCACAATTTAAAATCCAAACGTATGGTGTTGTAGGATTTTAAAGTACAGTTCTGAAAATGCCCCTTTTAGAAAGTTGCCATTTTTTTGCTTTAGCCATTTGTTTCCTGCAGCCTGTCTCTGGGTGCAGTTGGTAGTTTGGCTTTGTGCATTCCACCTAGACAACCACACACAATGAGAGCTTGAGTGTGACTGAATGGGCGATCCAGATGGGATAGGAGGAAGGAGCTGGACCCAGCCTCACTTTCACCTGCAGAGGCTGTGTCCTGCCCCACACAAAGGGCTGCAGACCCACTATAGTTAGTCTGGAGCTAGGGCTGATAGGACAGGACATCTGTGCACTTCAAAGGGATGTCTTTGAAGTCTCCCCCACTTCAAAGCCACCTCTGGGTATAAGTACTGGACCTTAGACACCACCAAGACAGTATACTTCTGTACCTGTGGATACTCTGCCAAGAAGAAGGACTGCTCTGCTGCTGAAGGACGGCTACCAGGCTAAACTGTTGCTTTGCTGGACTCCTGCTTTGATGTGCTGACCTGCTGGCCTGCTGCCCTCCTGCCTGGGTGACAAGGACTGGACCTGCATCGCTTGATCCCCAGAAAGCAGCGTTACTCCAAGAGCTAGTTGGCTTGCCTCCTGAAGCCTCAGGGACATAACAGACTTGCAATTCCTGCACCTGGCCTCTGCCAGCTATGAGTCTATCCTACCAAGTGGTGCAACCCCGGTCCTTGACCCTTGGAAGTGGACCTAAGGTGCTTTGCAGCAGAACAGACGCATCTTCTCTGTAAATCGATGCATCCCCAAGCGGAACCGATGCATCTCCTTGGCTAAGGGACGCATTCCCTAGCAGAACTAGCGCATCGCCATTGTACCTGTCACAAAAGACTTGCATTGCCTCTGCCTCCCATATCTTGGGACAGACCCATCACCTTCAGTACCACCACTGTGCAGTGCTTTTCTCTGTGCAAGCTTCTTGCATCCCACGAAGACTAAACTCTGCATTGCTACTTCACTACTGATTAGAACCGACGCATCACCTCGGCTGCACCTCCCATTGTCCATAATGGACTTCGCATCGCAAGCCCCGTCAACAGGATCCTCAACATCAATGCATCAGGACCTCGCACTGCAGCCTCGTCACATCTTGGAACCGACGCCGATCCACGCAAAGGTCCGCAACTAAGATTTAAGGGACTTTGCTCAGTAGACCTAACTGAGTCCCTAAGCTCTCCTATAAAAACCAGAGGAACGAACACCAAGCCTGAATCAAATAGTGCCATTTGTGTGAACCCTTATCAAGTCAAACACACACACGTTATGTTATTGAAAATGTGTTGAGCACACGTACACCAAAAGGTCTCTTGGCGCTGGGGTAGAGAGAGACAACTGCTATCAGAGTTTAGTCATAGGCTTGTCTAAATAACCAAGTTTTCAATTTTTTCCTGAATCCCTCATAGTTCACTAAGGATCTTATTTCAATGAGGAATGTGTTCCAGGTATGGGAAGCAGACACAGAAAACCTGGCACCACCTAACCTCTTCTTTTTGCTTCTTGGAACAGTCAGTAGATTAAGGTGGGCTGATCTAAGCTGACAGATATGATTGCTGGACATTTGCCATGGAGGGATTTGAAGACTAAACACTTGGTTTTAAAAATGGACCTCTGAGCTACCAGAACTCAATGTAGATTTTTCATCAAGGGTTTGACGTGGAAATGTCTAGGCAGACAGAAAATCATCCTGGATGCTTGATTTTGCACTATTGCAGTCTGTCAATTAGGCCAGAGGGGAGTACCATGTAAATAGCATTAGCGTAGTCTATACGGGACATAGCCAATGCGATTATAATTGGAATGATTGATTCGGAGGGGAAACATCTTCTTATTTTCTGAAGTTGCTGGAAACAAGATGAAGTCACTTCACCTATCTGCGATTTCACAGATGATTCCTCAGCAATAAGAATTCCAAGACTTCTCACCACTTATTTTGGCGAAGGATGAACACCCATGTCCGGAGGTCAAAAGGAAGGGTTCTATAGGTGAAGTTAATTTTTTTAGTCACCACAATCTCAGTTTTGTCAGAGTTCAATTTCAGTTGATGACCATTCATCCAGTCCCAGATACATGGCATGGTGCTTTGAAATATTTCTTTAGAATTCAGTGTGTTATCAATGGTGAAAATCCACTGCATATCGTCAACACGGGTGTATATGTTCACCTTACACTGTTCACCTTACACTGCTGCAGAGAGTTTAGGAAGGGAAGGATACAGAGATTAAACAGGTGGGGAGGGAGGTAGGAGCCCTGAGGCACTCCACAACTTAGTTGAACTTTCGGTAAGCAAAAGGTGAATAGGCGGACGGATTATGATCAGTTTTATAGGAAAGATTCTGAGCAATGAAGGCCTCCCTAGGTCCTCGTACAAGAAGAGATGGCTGTACTGTCTTCCTCACAAAAGTAAAATTAAAAATTAGTTAAATGTGGCTTCTAGCATATGTCTTTATTCCATGGCCGTTCTCCTGATTAAAACCAAGTCACAAGTTTTGACCATTTTGGTAAGAACGGCTCATACTCCAGTCAACCAATAACTCAATTTCTAACATTGTCTAAACTGGAATGGTATTTATTGCAGTTTAACTATGATTCAGCAGCTTTGCTTTGACAATTAGTGCTAGGCGGTGTGTTTCAAGATATAGTTCACCAGAATTGGTGAGTTAAATGTCACAACATTCTCACCGTACGGCTAGCAACCGGCAGCATTCCTATGCATCTTTTAACAATAGGCACTTCTTTTAAGTGTGTGACGCATGCATGGGCTTGGGGCCCCATGTCTCTGGCCATGTATGTGTCCCCTAGAACAATTATTGGTGAAGCATTTGTATGCAAGGTGAGGAATTTGGAACTGAGAAATATATTTCTTGTGAAACACTTTTTATAAATGTGGATCTAAGGTTTTGTACGGATACTGTAACTCATGTACTGATTTTTTGTCTCTGGTTGTTGTGATACGAACATCGAGGGAAACAGTTATTGCGAAGTGTGGTAAAGAGAGGCCCATGTTCTCACTCTGGGTTATAAGTGGAGGAGTACCATACAACTAGTCCACATTATCTGCTCACTATGTCTGCTCAACCGTCTAAACATACCTACCAAAGGAGGTTAACACCAGTCAGATTTGGACAGAGTGGAAAGAGTATTTTTTTAATTATCTTGAAATAGTTGATTTAGTTGATAAAGAAAACAAGGTTTCTCAGGAGCAGAAAAAATATATCCTTTTACATTAGTTGGGTCCAGAAGGGTTAAAAAATATGTAACTGTGCATTAAAACAAGGTGGAGCTGAAAATGTATTTGATAAAACCTTGAAAGAGTTGGATGTGTACTTTGCCACAATGGTGTGCACTGACATAACAAGATCTGGGTTTGTTCAAAGGAAGCAGGAAGAACGTGAAAGTGCTGATGGGTTTGTTCATGCTTTACCCAAGCTAGCTATTGATTGCAAGCTCAGAGCATTGCAGCAGGAATTCATTGGAGACCAAGTGGTAATGCATCCCAGAGATCTGGCTATGCAGCAAAGATTGGGGGTGAAGGGAGATGCGCAGTTGAACAAAATGTTGGCAATTGCACGGAAAGCAGAACTTTCTAGTAGAAGAGCAAAAGATATAAAGGATGGGACACAGAGTGTGGGATGTGAGAACGTTGGGAAGGTTAATGTGAAGGGTGAAAGAAGTAAAAAAAACACAGAGAATAAAAATGCTAAATTCTCTGGCAGAGCTATTGCTGTGACATTCAGAATCATTTAACTTATTCCAAATTGTGTCCTGCTATGAAAAAGCGTTGTAGTTGATGTGGTATTGTGGGACACTTTTCTAAGGTGTGTGGGAAGAAGACTGCAAAAGTGGAGTGTGTGAATGTAGAACATTCATCTACAGATGATTCCGAATAGTGGTGTGAGGATGAGTGCCAGAAACAACATTGTGTTATGCGAGAAAAGAGGAGTGTAATCCGTAACACGGATGGTGAGAAATTATGAGGAAAGAGGAAACCAGTTTGCAAGTGATCCATTGTTGGGGTGAGGATTGAAGTGATAGCAGATTCAGGGTCACCTTACACTATTGTGGAAGAGAATGTTTGGAAGGATAAGTTTGTTAACTACCTAGAGAAAATATTGTGTGAGCCAGATTTTCATCCCAAAGTGTATAGTGTTGAAACAATAGAAATGCTGGGCTACCCTACATTAATTTACAGATTTAAAGGGAGGTAAGGTATATGTGGCAAAGAAAGGACCTTGTGCCTTGGGTTGGTTCGATCAAGGCCCTTTACACATTGTTTTGGATCCAAATAGCCCTGAGCCAGTGTTCTTGATGGATAAGAGAGAGACCACAGGAAAAGAAATGTTAGATAAATGTATACTTCTTAATACTGTCTGGACACAGGTTTCACCTTATTATTACCAGGTTAAAACCCAATTACTGCAATTAGCAACAGGAGGGAAAGCAGTCACCCTTTGTGAAGGCCCTTCAACTGTGCAGCAACACATAAGGCTGTGTTTTTAGTAACTTTTGACCCGTTTGAACTAAAAACATTAGTTTAAAATCTGAACATGATGCAGCAGGTGATGGATAAAGTGGCAAATGCGGCTAATCCATAATTATGCAGAACACGTCGTGACCCCAAAATCACATTATTCCAGTGAGCCTCCCTAAAATGAAGCACACAACATACAGAACCCTTAGGCAGCAGCTCAGAAGGATAACTCTGAGACCAAATTCAGGAAGGGAACAGAAGGATGGCAAGCGGGTGTGGGCTGGACTGACCACAGACTGGGTCTCCCTGGGGCTGATGCTCTCTGCTTGCAAACAAGCCAGGGATGCTGCCATAAATGCTGTTACACAACAGAATGCCTGAACCAGGCTTGACTGCAGAGACCCTGGAACCAGGCAACGTCTGGGATGAAACTGACAGATGCTCCAAACAGGAGCACAGTGAGCAAGTATTCGTCTGGCTGCACGAGGACCTTTCTAGGTGATTTATAGCAAAGGGGAAATGATGTTGTACAAACAAATGAGTGAATAGAAGACGGATGTAATGCTCCAAAAAACTGCAATGTCCTTTTATTGAAACATCTTAAAAACCTGATAAATCTATCAAAGAAATCAGCAACGCAGACGTCACAGCCACCTTTAATGTACCTTACCCAGCAAAAAGTACTTTCTAGTCCTTTCTAATGACTTCTTCTTATCTGTTGCGACCACCCTTTAAAGAGCCTCCCTGTGTCTTTCTTGCCAGACCTGCGCCAAAGAAGTTTCAGAATAAATTAATACATACATACATTGATTCTGCGGATACCGCCAACTACAGGAGTCGACCTACACCGACAGCAATGTACCATCTAGGGCACCCCGTACACGAAGAAAAACCGTGCATCCTGTCAGAGTAAGTCACTGGCGATGCAGAACAATGACAGCTGCCACTTCATTGGTCCCCTTGACACCACTTCCAATTCATTCAGGGTGGGCACAGAAAGCAAACACTGAAGGGACAACTGACAGCAAATCCGCTTTTGTTCACACAGCCTTTGATGCAAATGACACCAAAGCAGACACAGGCTAATTCCACAAACTACTAGCAATGCAAAGAAAACTTCATTGAATGTGCTTCATTGTCAAACACTACATCCAACTAATGCTAGTGAAACAAGCATTGGCAACACAACTATTGGCAAGGTGTTTTATCTATGTTGTACACCATTGTGGCTGCTGTTCAGCATGGCTAAAAAAAGTATGGTGTTGAGTGGGCTGGGATGTGGTAGATTGAAGTAGGGTACACTGAGGTAGAGGAATGGGGTAGATTAGGGTAGAGCGGAGTGGGGTAGATTGGTGGAGAGTGGAGTGGTATACAATTGAACGGGCAGATTCAGGTAGATTAGGGTAGATTGAAGTGGAGTAGATTGTGGTAGATTGGAGTGAAGTAGATTGGAGTAGGGTAGATTGGAATGGGGGAGTTGGGTAGATTAGCGTGGTAGATTGGAGTGATGTCAATTGCATTGGAGTAGATTGGGGAGGAGTTGGGTAGATTGGGGAGTGGGGTAGACTGGAGTGAAGTAAATTGGTGTAGATCATATTAGGGTAGGCTAGAGTGAGATAGATAGGGGTAGATTGTGGTAGAGTGGAGTGGGATATATTGGGGTAAATTGGAGTGGAGTGGAGTAGATTGGGTAAGAGTGGGGTGGATTGGGGTAGAATTGTAGTAGGGTAGAATGGAAGGAGTGGGGGATCTAGTGAGGTATTTTGGAGTGGGGTAGATTGGAGTAGGATAGTTTGGGGTGGATTACAGTGGGGTGGGTGGGATGGATTGTGGTGGACTGTTAAATTGGACTGGAGTGGGGTATATTTGAGTGGCGTGTGGTAGATTATAGTAAATTGGTAGATTGGATTGAGTGGAATGGGATAGATTGGGTGGATTGAAGTGGGTAGATTGGAGTGGGGTCGATTGAGGTAGAGTGGGGAGGGGTAGACTGTAGTGGAGGGGGTGGAGTCGGATGGATTGGAGATGAACCAAGTGTGGAGTGAGATAGATTGGTGAAGAGTGTAGTGGGGTAGATTGGAGGGCAGTGTAGTAGGGTACATTAGGGTGGAGTGGTGTTGGGTAGATTAGGTTGATTAGAGTAGGGTAGATTCAAATTGAGTGGGGTATATTGGAGTGGGGTAGATTGTAGTGGAGTAGGGTGGTGTGGGGTGGCTTGTAGCTGGGTAGAGTGGGGTGAGGTAGATTGCAGTGGGGTAGATTGGGGAGGGGTAGATTGGAGTAGGGTAGATTAGAGATGGGTAGATTGGGATAGAGTGGGGTGAGGTAGATTGGAGGGGGGTGGAATAGGGTGGAATGGGTTAGATCGGAGTGGGATAGATTTCAGGAGTGTTGTATATTGGAGTGGAGTGTGGTAGAGTGTAGTGGCTATATTGGAGTGGAGTGCAGTCAATTGGGTGGATTGAAGTGTGGTAGATTGGAGTGGAGTGGGGTAGTTTGTGGTAAATTGGAGTGAGATAGATTGTGGTAGATTGGAGTGGGGTAGATTGTTGTGAGTGGGGTAGATTGTGGTGGAGTGGGGGAGATTGGAGTGGGGTGGAATAGATTTGAATGGAGAGGAGTTGGATAGATTGGAGTGGAGTTTGGAGTGGAGTGGGGTAAATTGGAAAAGAGTAGGGTAAACTGGACTGGAGTAGATTGGAGTGCAGTAGAGTGGAGTGGGGTAGAATAGATTGGAGTCCGGTAATTGGAGTGGAGTGGGTTGGATTGGGGTACCTTGAAGTGGAGTGGGTTAGACTGGGTACATTGGAGCAGAGTGGGGTAGATTTGAGTGGAGTGCAGTATATTGGCATGGAGTGGGGTAGATTGAATTGGGGTGGGGTTAGTTGGGTTAGATTGAGTGGCATGGGGTAAATTAGAGCGGAGTGGAGTACATTGGGCAGGAGTGGTGTGGGGTCAAATGGAGTGGGGTCGATTGGGGTGGGGTAGAGTAGGGTAGTTTGGATTGTAGTGGAGTGGATTGGAGCGGTGTAGATTGGGGTAGAGTGGGGTAGATTGGAGGGGGGTAATTTGGGGTTTGTTAGATTGGAGTGGGATTGATTGGAGTGGAGTGGGAGGGATTGAGTGGAGTGGCGTTGAGTGGAATGGGGTAGATTGGTGGAGTGAAGTGTGTTAGATTGGAGTGGAGTAGATTGGGGTAGATTATAGAAATGTGGAGTGGGGTAAATTGGGGTATTTATAGTGGAGTGGGGTAGATTGGAGTGGGGTGGTATAGATTAGAGTGGAGAGGAGTTGAATAGATTGGAGTAAAGTGGGGTAAATTGGAATGGAGTAGGGTAAACTTGACTGGGGTAGATTGGAGAGGAGTACAGTAGAGTGGAGTGGAGTCGGGTAGATTGGAGTGGAGTGGGTTGGATTGGGGTACCTTTGGAGTGCGGCGGATTGGGGTCCTTTTGAGTGGGGTAGATTGGAGTGCTTTGGAGTGGGATGGATTAGACTTGGTTGATTGGAACACAGTGGGGTAGATTGGAGTGGAGTGCAGTAGATTGGATGGGAGTGGAGTGGGGTAGATTGGAGAGGAGTGGGGTCGAATGGAGTGGGGTGGGGTAGAGTAAGGTAGATTGGATTGGGGTGGATTGGGGTAGATTGGAGTGGGGTAAATTGGGGATTGGTAGATTGGAGTGGAATTGATTGGAGTGTAGTGGGATAGATTGAGTGTAGAGTAGGGTATATTGGAGTGGGGTAGAGTGGAGTGGTGTAAGTGGTCCGTAGTGGCATGTCATAAAGTGAAGTGGCATGTTGTGTCGTGGAGTGACTGGCATAGAATTGAGCAGCATGGAGTCGAGTGGCGTGACATGTCCTAGAGTGTCTTAGAGTGCAGGGCAGTAGAGCAGAGAGGCATGTCATAGAGTGTAGTGAAGTGTAGTGAAATGGAGTGTCATGGCATAGAGTGGAAGGGCATAGAGTAGCGTCGTGTGGAATATGCATGGTGTCGTAGTGCACTGCCATTACAGACAATACATTTTCAATTGAAATGACCATTACATCTGCACCAAAATACAGTTTTACTGCACACAAATAATAATGTGTGCAAATGTCATCACCTAGTGTATTGATGTGTTTTGATCATATTCAAATATGTGTTTCATTTGTACTAATTCTCATATATTCTGAAACATCAGCACAGTTTATTTTATTTTTTCTTGTGTGGTAGAAAAAAAGCATCCTACACCCTCTCCTCTTGCATAGGTACTCAGCAGGATTGTCAAGTAAATTCTCTCACTTTGAAGTCAGAGAAAGAAAAGTAACCACATTTGACCTCTGTCTTTGAATGCACAGCAAATGTGACAAGATAAGAAAAAGATGTAAAGGCATGTTTACAGAAAATTAATTCGTGGAAGAATACAGTAAATAAGGTTTAGGCAACTGGAAGGACAAAGTCAAGCTGGACAGCCTAAAGCAATTAAAGCCAGCAAATAGAAATCCAGAATATGAGAGTTACAAACCACAAAGCCAATGGTCAGCAGTGGATGGAATGCATTTCTAGGTCAGCTTTCTGAATGTCCCCAAGATGTCTTTAGCAAACCAGACAGCTGCACTGCCTGGTAGTCTTCGATCTAAAAAGCCCATTTCTATTTAAACAAGTGAGCGTGGGAGCATGTCTATAAACAATTACTATTATTATTATCAATAATAATAGTAATAATAACAATCATGATAATAATTTTAATTAAAAAAATCATAAATCTAACGCAAAAGAGTGCACAGTTCTCCATTTATGAATCTGCAGCTCCACCTGTGAGGAAGTAGTGGCACATGTATTGTTATACATGGCGCATAATTAGTGTGGGAAATTTTGGTAATGGGTCGGAGAGAAATGTCTGAATACTCACAAGCCTGTCAGGTTGTGGGTGCACACACACTTTCATAGCATTCTGGACAAGATTGACACCCTCGACCCCTAGTAGCAGAGATACTGAAATACATATCTTTGTGTGAGTAAGCACATTTGAAAATGTAAAACCAACTTCTGTGAATAGTAATGGCTGAGCTTTGAAAATTGAGATCTTATTATGTTCATATCATCTGAGGTTTCAATCCTAAGAGTTGAAGTAAAAAAAGATATGTTTAACATATAATAGAAAAAACGCTTAAGTGACATCAAATATCCCCCATGCACTTAACACCCCACAAGATCCCCTGCAGGGTTGCATGTCAGAATATAGAGTTTTAAATATTATTGGGGTCAAAATATCAAGGCCTAAATATATAAGTATAGATTTACCTTTCTTAATCCTCATCTCTATCCCTTGATGATATGTACATTGTGATATACTGGAAAGGTACATATATGTGCAGGTAACTAAAGTCTATGTTTGCTTGTTTATATATACTTACTTTGTTGATATTTTGGTCCACCATATTTAGGCTTCGATATTTTTTCCCACAATATTTTTCAGTCGCTATTCAGATGAAATACTAATTCCTTCCTCCTCCTACACCCCCTGCAGCCCTTCACCAAGGGGGTGGAGTACTGGGTCATTAACTGGGGCAAACAATAGCATTTTGAGCAGATACCCTTTACATAGCAAGATGACGGTAGAAGTGGGAGGTGGTGGTTGAGACAGACACAGGTGATAATAAAACAAAGTAAATATTGGCATATAATAAATCACTTATCATACATGTTTGAATGAGAGAGAGTTTGGGGTGCAGTGGACAGTTGGCCTCTGTGTTGGTTCTCAGTATGAAGGAGGTGGACGCCAGACTAGTCTTGAATGTGCAGATGAGAGGATGCGGCCAACATTTCACTTGGAGTTGTGTTCTAACGTGGGTGGGCAAGTAGATGAAAGGTCTAGAGCAGAATGAGGCACAAGAGGCATGGGGGTGAAGCAGACACTTGTAAGGTTCAAGGTAGGAGAGATGGGATGTAGATGCTCCAGGGATAGCCTTAGAGACCAGAGTGAGGAAGCTGTACGTGGACCTCTTTTTCCTGATCCTGGTGGTGTGGTGTAAACAGGAAGGTGGAGGAGAGTGTCCCAGGATATTAACAAGGTGTGGTGGTGCAGCAGTGTTGATTACCTTACAAAATGGAAAGAGAAAGTAAAGTGAGAAGTCAAGTAGGAGTCTATCACAGTAATAAAGTTTATTTATTATGAGGTAATGAGAGATTTAGATGTTGGTAATATGAAGGTAGGGTGAATCTTTCTGATTTCAAGAACTTGGAACTTACCGGTGGTGATACTTATGGCAATGAGTGATGTTAAAGGTGCCGATGTCCTGGGGTGTTTTCACACCCCTTAATGGATGTCGGCAGGTTAAAGCCTCAGAAAATTAGCTGAAATCCACTATTGGCAGTGGTTTTCAGCTCATTTTCCCTACCATTGTGTGATATCATCTCGTCACCGAGAGACCACGTGAACAGAGCCGATATCATGTGTCACATGATGGCACCGTGTGAGTTGGCAGATCTGTGTTAGGTTAGTCTTCAAGAACATTTGACCGAAGAGGGTATTGTGGGTTGTGAGTAGATGTTGTGATGAAGAAGGGGAGTAAGGAGACAAGGCAATAGCTGAAGTGAGAAGAAGTGAGAGCTTCTTCGGTAATGGTGTGACTGCAGTTATTGTATAGCACTGAGGACAAGGGCCACAAGTGAGAGAGTGGCGGCCAGGATCAGTGTGGTACAACATACACCCAGAGAAGAGGGCCAGCAGTTTGGAAGGTTAGGGAGTAACAGTGTCAGATGGAGAAGATGGCTGATCTGAGAGTTGGAAAGAAAGAGTAATGTTGTGGTTGTATGCACACAGTGTGAGGAAGGAGATCTACTGATACTGGATACAAGAGGGCAGTGAGGAGGGCATGTAGGAAGCAAGGTGGCAGCTGGACTGTACTATTAAGTTGCTGCAAGAGTAGAATTGACGGACGTAGCTGAACTGTTAGAAATGAAAGTCGTGGAAGTAGGCTGTTCTAGTAACATAATGAGAAGTTATATATCTGGGGCCCAATTGTAAATAGTCAAAGTGTTCAGGGGTTCATAATGGTCCCCATCGGTGAAAATAAGTGGGCATTTGTCTCTTTAATCAATGGAGGGTATTATTGGGGTGCGTGGACCTCAGGAAGGAACGTTCTGGGGTCCTCAGAATCTAAGTCTGAGTGGAGCGTGTCACAGAAGAAGGAGTCAAGACGGCAGATTATGAAGGGTTTGGTGTAATTAAGCTTTGATAGAATAAAGTGAATATTTGCCTTAGAACTCAAAGAAGAGAGCTGGGTGATGGGATACAGTGAGAAGGAACATTATTATTGAAATCTATTAAAGAATTATTGATGGAGAGGGGCAGAAGGGACTGGAGCACCAGAGGTGGTGGAAAGAGTGCTGATGTGGTGGTAGATCTGTGGATGTATGTGTGTGGGAGAGGAGAAGTGGGATCATCCAAGAAAGTAGATACATATTGTTAGAAGCAAAGTATAAGAATGAGGATAAGAGAATTGTTTTAGTGAGGAGTTGGGGCCTCGCTGGATGTCAGAGCATAAAGGCAGGTTTGTGTAGTTCCAGGTACCACTGAGGGGAAGAATGCATTTAAAGCACTTCAAAATTGGCACTTGGCAGCATGGTTCTGATCACTGGAGTGTAGGGTACTAATACGCATGTGCAGCTCACAGTAGGCACAGGCTAGGTGGGTACTAAATGCCTTAAACAGTTCACAAAGGCCAAGGTGGACCAGGAATGGCAGCAGGCACGGACTGGGGCATCCCTGACCAGAATGAGGGTCAAAGCGGGTACTGTCAGGCTGCAAGTCCATTCTTTATGTAATTGTGCCAGTGTATGTTTATGTCCAGTATTGTTAAAACTAGCTGGGTATATCCATGTTCGACTTGTGCCCTCGTTCCAGTTGGCGAGGCACGTTGCTATTGATGGCAGCTGGCATCACTACCCCATTTACTGTCCATTATTATGAGTTTAAGGTCCAGAATCCAGGAATTACTGGGCCATTTGCCACATGTTTTCCCTTAATTAGTGGTCCCTTTTCTGCTGACATTTTCCAACTGCTTTGTGGAACTTGTGAGCCAAGAAGCAGATTGTTTTACCAGGTGCAATTCCATACTCTGTAAACATGTCATTGTGAGAGGCGGTAATTTCTCAGAACAACCTGCGGACTAACCGCTCTACACAACTAGAATGGAGGCCTTTTAGGCGGGCTGTATGTCGCAGTGGGGGATAGGACGTTTTGTTGCTGTTCATTTCTCCTACAGCAGCTCGGCCACTTCTCAGCACATCTTCATAGGCCAGATGGGGGCATGACCTGTAATAAGGGATTAGAGTCCATTAATTATGCGGCAAAAGACCTGATATACTATTCCCATTCACAAACCAGAAATGTGCAATTTGCATACCAATTCGTTCAGAAATGGAAATGAAAATTGCAATGTGACATAAGTGATAATAGGTCGCAATGCAGATTGGACATTTGCAGAGGGACGAAAAACAACCTAATGAATATTCATTGGGTAGATCGCAATACGAGATCCATTGTGATCAACTGCAAAAGTATGGATGGAGGCCTTGCAGGGACAACTCCATCCCTGCATTTGAATTCCCAAAAAGAGGCCTGTGTCCTTTAAAGGGACAGGTGCTGCTTTTAAAAATGGAAACATGTTTCTTGTTTTGGAACACATGAGGAGAACAGGCCCTGCTCCCCTGAGGCTGCCGACATGATTCCCATAGGGCCAGTGTTGGACTTGGCCCTTCTGGCAGGTTCCCCCCGAAACTTTTTGCTTGTAATTGGTAACTTGGTGTAGTGATTTTGGGTTTCTGCGCACTTTACCGCTGTGTCCCAGGGTAAAGTGCGTGCGTGTTGTGAGGTTGGCCTGCCCTCCCATAGGAATGCATGGGGGAATGTAGATGTCCCGGTAGTTCCTGATGCGTGGGGTGGGCAGGCCCGTGTTTGGTATGTGCGGACTCGTGGGAGTGAATGCTGCGCGTTGATGTGTGCGGCGTGCGTGTACCTGGTGTGGAAGTGCCACTTCTAGAAGTGGGCACTTCAGTGTGCAGTCTGAAATGTGTGGCGTGTCTGGTGATTGGCTGGTGAGGTCAGGTGACGGACTAGGGAATTCCCCAGAGTCAGGAGGAGTCACCCAGTGGTGAATGGGGAGTTAGCATGTAGATGGCTGGGGAGGAGTGTACCTGGGTCCTGAATAGGACAGGGCTCCCCCACACAATGCTGGCACCGGCCCCTGTGGTGCGTCTAATGACCCTAGCCCTGCCAGTGAATAGAGTGAGGGGCTGAGCACATCAAGGGTGCTCCCCAACCAGCTGCGACTGGTTTTCCCCCTCACCCTGAACCCAGAACAAAGGGATTTGGTGTATAAAAAGGGGCTGTGTCCCCTTACAAAATGTTCTTGTTCTGCACTTGAATCTACCAGGGGCGTGCTGCTGCTGGGGCCCAGGGGAAGGCTTGCCTCCCTGGGCCCTGCCCAGCCCCTGGATGCCCTGGATACTGGAGGACTTTTCCTTTGCTGGGAGCTGCTGTGCTCCAGCTTCCTTGCCCCAGGACCTTTGCGACAGCCTTCTAGCGCCTGGGAGCGCTTTATCTCTATTTTTGCCAGGAAGAAGAGCGTGCATGCTCTGCAGCGCTCAGCGGCCTTCCTTGACCCCAGAGGGGACCCCCAGCGTGAGGATTCCCCCGTAAAGGCTGCACCGTGTGGGAGCCTACCCCGCCGCCCTGCGGCTTGTTGTAATTATGCGCGGGTGCCCCCCCCGCATTGCGGCCTTAGTTTATGTCTTGGCGGGTGCCCACCCCGCTGAAAATGCCGCCGACTGCTGTGTTTAGGAGCGGGTGCCCACCCCGCACTTTGCCAGGTGAAGGATCGCCGCCGCGGCCCGAGCCGCAATGAAATCACTTCCGGGCCGCTGCCCAACGCGACCCGGAAGGCAGGAGAGACTGCGTCCCTGTGGGCGGGGCTTCCATGCGGAAAGGGAAGCCCACGCGCCGCACAGAAGGGATGCCGTCTGGAGCCTCGCAGGCTCCGGGAGGAATAGTAGAGTCCCGGGTCCCAGGAGGGGGCCCGGGTTAAGAAATGCGGCCGGTGCAGGCAGCGCCTGTCCATCCTCTCCTCCGGGGCTCCCGTGGTGAAGGGGGAGCCCCGGTGCCGCGAGTAGAGCAGAGGTGTCGGTCCTCTACATCGAGGGGGCCGTGGCGGTGCTGCACGCATGCAGCCTGGACCGCCGAGTGCCCCGCGGATTCCCTGCGCCAACCGGGTGGGAAGGAAGCCGGAGTCTTTGGTCCAGAGTCCTCGAAGCAGCCCGGTAAGTGAGGGCTGAGTCTGACGGTGGTTTGGGGGGGTGGTGCGGGGCACATTGTCGGTGCCCGCCCCCTGAGTATGTGCCGGTGCTTTGGTCTCTTGAGCGGCCCCGCTTGCTAGAGGGCCGCTCCCACGTGGCTTGTGTTAGGGTCCCCATGACGGGTCCAGGGGTGCCCAGGCCAGTTCCTATCTCCACAGTTGCCCCGCTGGACAGTGGGCAACTGCAACGATGGGGCCATAATTGTTTTTAGAGCCCAGAGAGGCTCCAACGTGGGGGACTGATTTGTTTTAGAGCGCTCCTGCGCTCCAACGACGGGTGCCAGTTCCTCGTGTGGGAACATGATTATGCTAGAGCCCAGAGAGGCTCCAACTTGGGGACATGGTGTGTGTCGAGCCTAGGTGGCTCCAACGTTGTGGATATTGGTTCAGGGGCGATTGAGAGCCCCTGCTTTATTTGCCTCCCCCAGCTGCGCAGCACTTAGTGCCAGCTGCAGCGTTTAGGCCCTGTGCTTGTCCCCAGCTGCCCAGCAAGTAGTGGGCAGCTGCTACGTTTAGGTTCTGGTGCGTCCTGGACTCTAATGGGATTGAGGTGTTATGGCGATTCATGCTAATGTGCTTTTGGGTGCTAGGAAATGTATTGTATATAGCATGTTTTGCGCACCCTGTGTCTGATACCTATAAATGTGGTTATTTCTGCCTAGAAGGTTGTTTTACCTGCTTAGGTTGATGGTAGGGAGAATGTACTTCCCTGTGCGATGTGCGCCCCTGGTATAGTTATAGCTAGGTGGTTAGGTCTAATGAGTTAGACCAATGAGAATGGCATAATGTGATTTATGTCCCTGTGATAGATGCAGGATAGGTTTTATACCTGATGCTAGTGTGATGACGCTGAGGTCATTATTGCGCCAGTAGAGACTGGTTGTGTTCTACAGTTACTTTGTGTTATGTTCTACATTTACTATTGGTGATTTGTGCTGTGTTCCAAGTGCTAATTCCTGACAGTGGTCCAGGTGGCCCTGTCTTGTACATAATCCCTTGTAAATTCTGCCCGTGCCTGTTGGCACATTGTAGAGTGTGTGTTTTTATCTAATGTGTTGTGTATAATACAAAGGCTATTTTTATAGAATACCTTGTGTGGAGTTTCCTTTGTTGTGGGCCTTGGGTGTTGTTGCTGGGTGCGCGCGCAAACGCTTTACACATCGCCTCAGAGATAAGCCTGACTGCTCGTGCCAAGCTACCAAGGGGGTGAGCAGGGGTTATCTTTGGCGTGTAACTCCCCAGCCCTGACTAGACTGGTGGTTTCTGCCTGGCTTTGGCGCAAGCCTCAGCCAACCGGAAATCGCCCATTTCTAACATTGGTGATCAGCGGTGGGATTTGGACTTGCGTTTGCGCTGTACCGCAGCAGCAACTGGCCGCACTACAAAACTCTGCATTTAGATAAATCACATGGTATAGGGATTATTGTTCTAAGGTTGCTTTTAAATGTAATTTCTTTGGAAATGTGTTCTTGTGCACTGTGAGTTAGGTGTCCCTAGCTCGGGAGGGTAGATCATCCCCCTTAGTGCATTGTGTTTTCTGGATTCACCAGAGGGTGGGATCCAGTGGTGGCAGCAGATGTGTGTCCAGTGCATGTATTCCCATTCCCAGTTCCAGGGGTAGTGGTACCTGTGTCGCGTGGTGGTCAGGTTGAGAAATCAGGGGCGGTAGAAACTGTCTTACCAGTCTTGGGAGGGGTTTGGGGATGAATGTGTAATGCGCTGGATGAATGTGAATGTCCCATTCCCAGTTCCCAGAGTAATAGTACCTGTGTCACGTGGTGGTCAGGTTGAATCAATTTCCACCCCACCCCACACTGGGGGTGATCAATGGTTTGCATTCTCAGTTTCGGTCACAAAGCAGTAATGCCTTCCTTTGTGAATCCTAAATGAGGTGAGAGGCACCTGTTTGATGACTTCTCCTATTTGCGATGCGTAATGGATTGCAAAATCCCTTTTATGAGTACATAACACTTTTCCGACTCATAAATCAGCTTTGACACCATTTTAAAGCAGTGTTTTGAGGCTTCAGGCCCTGTGCTTTTTCATACCTCAGACTTTGCAACCACAAAACACTTTTGTACGTGAGGTCAAGCGACCATTAGAAAGGTTGGGGACATTGCTAATGGGCTGGAACAGCAGGGTTGTCAAGGTAGCACAAGTTCATTTGGACTCCAGGGCACATGTGTTCCGGTTCTTTCACCCTAACCCGTGATCTTCTAGTTTCACTTTTGCAAGTTCAGCAAAACATTAGTTGACACTTTCACATCAAATTCCCAAAGATGTCTGGTTTTATATAGGTAAAGATTTTGTCATAGTCAGACACTCTACCTCTGGGACCCCTTCACCTCATTTCGTCTCGGAAGTGCTGCTCTGCTGCTCGCTATCAGGAGCCTTTTTAAACAAGCATTTGCAATGCAATAGGTCTCGCATTTATAAGAGTTTGAGCTATTGGCATTGTAAAATTACAATGCCTTTTATTTATGTTTTGGTTTTAAAACAAATAAAAGGCATTGTCATTTACAATGTCAGTAGCATAAACTCGCATAAAAGCAGTGTGTGGAGTGCAGCAGTGTGTGGCGTGCAGCAGTGTGTGGTGTGCAGCAGTGTGAGGCGTGCAGCAGTGTGAGGTGTGCAGCAGTGTAAGTCGTGCAGCAGTGTGAGGCGTGCAGCAGTGTGTGGCGTGCAGCAGTGTGCGGTGTGCAGCAGTGTGCGGCGTGCAGCACTGTTTCGTGTAGCAGTGTGAGGCATGCAGCACTGTGGCGTACAGCGGCGTGCAGCAGTGTGCGGCGTGCAGCAGTGTGCTTCATGCAGCAGTGTGCTGTGTGCAGCAGTGTCGTGCAGCATGCAGCAGTGAGTAATGCAGCGTGCAGCAGTGTGTGGCATGCAGCAGTGTGCGGCGTGCAGCAATGTGTGCTGTGCAGCTGTGTGTGGCGTGTAGCAGTGTGCGGCGTGCAGCAGTGTGCGGCGTGCAGCAGTGTGCAGCGTGCAGCAGTGTGAGGCGTGCAGCAGTGTGAGGCGTGCAGCAGTGTGTGGCGTGCAGCAGTGTGTGGCATGCAGCAGTGTGTGGCGTGCAGCAGTGTGTGGCATGCAGCAGTGTGTGCCATGCAGTAGTGTTTTGTGTAGCAGTATGCGGCGTGCAGCAGTGTGCGGCGTGCAGCAGTGTGTGGTGTGCAGCAGTGTCTGGCATGCAGTGGCATGCAGCAGTGTGTGGCATGCAGCAGTGTGTGGCGTGCAGCAGTGTGTGGCGTGTAGCAGTGTGCGGCGTACAGCAGTGTGAGGCGTGCAGCAGTGTGAGGCGTGCAGCAGTGTGAGGCGTGCAGCAGTGTGAGGCGTGCAGCAGTGTGAGGCGTGCAGCAGTGTGAGGTGTGCAGCAGTGTGAGGCGTGCAGCAGTGTGTGGCATGCAGCAGTGTGTGGCGTGCAGCAGTGTGTGGCCTGCAGCAGAGTGAGGCGTGCAGCAGTGTTTCGTGTAGCAGTGTGTGGCGTGCAGCAGTGTATGGCGTGCAGCAGCATGCAGCAGTGTGTGGCGTGCAGCAGTGTGTGGCGTGCAGCAGTGTGTGGCGTGTAGCAGTGTGCGGCGTTCAGCAGTGTGCGGCGTGCAGCAGTGTGCGGCGTGCAGCAGTGTGTGGTGTGCAGCAGTGTGAGGCGTGCAGCAGTGTGAGGCGTGCAGCAGTTTTTCGTGTAGCAGTGTGTGGCGTGCAGCAGTGTTCGGCATGCAGCAGTGTGTGGCGTGCAGCAGTGTTTCGTGTAGCAGTGTGAGGCATGCAGCACTGTGTGGCATGCAGCGGCGTGCAGCAGTGTGCGGCATGCAGCAGTGTGCGGCATGCAGCAGTGTGTGGCGTGCAGCAGTGTGCGGCATGCAGCAGTGGCGTGCAGCATGCAGCAGTGAGTAATGCAGCAGTGTGCAGCAGTGTGTGGCGTGCAGCAGTGTGCAGCGTGCAGCAGTGTGTGCCGTGCAGCAGTGTGTGGCGTGCAGCAGTGTGTGGCCTGCAGCAGAGTGAGGCGTGCAGCAGTGTTTCGTGTAGCAGTGTGTGGCCTGCAGCAGTGTGTGGCGTGCAGCGGCATGCAGCAGTGTGTGGCGTGCAGCAGTGTGTGGCGTGCAGCAGTGTGTGGCATGCAGCAGTGTGTGGCGTGTAGCAGTGTGCGGCGTGCAGCAGTGTGAGGCGTGCAGCAGTGTGAGGCGTGCAGCAGTGTGAGGCGTGCAGCAGTGTGAGGCGTGCAGCAGTGTGAGGCGTGCAGCAGTGTGAGGCGTGCAGCAGTGTGTGGCGTGCAGCAGTGTGTGGCCTGCAGCAGAGTGAGGCCTGCAGCAGAGTGAGGCGTGCACCAGTGTTTCGTGTAGCAGTGTGTGGCGTGCAGCAGTGTATGGCGTGCAGCAGCATGCAGCAGTGTGTGGCGTGCAGCAGTGTGTGGCGTGCAGCAGTGTGTGGCGTGTAGCAGTGTGCGGCGTTCAGCAGTGTGCGGCGTGCAGGAGTGTGCGGCGTGCAGCAGTGTGTGGCGTGCAGCAGTGTGAGGCGTGCAGCAGTGTGAGGCGTGCAGCAGTTTTTCGTGTAGCAGTGTGTGGCGTGCAGCAGTGTGCGGCGTGCAGCAGTGTGTGGCGTGCAGCAGTGTTTCGTGTAGCAGTGTGGGGCATGCAGCACTGTGTGGCATGCAGCGGCGTGCAGCAGTGTGCGGCGTGCAGCAGTGTGCGGCATGCAGCAGTGTGTGGCGTGCAGCAGTGTGCGGCGTGCAGCAGTGTCGTGCAGCATGCAGCAGTGAGTAATGCAGCAGTGTGCAGCAGTGTGTGGCGTGCAGCAGTGTGCGGCGTGCAGCAGTGTGTGCCGTGCAGCTGTGTGTGGCGTGCAGCAATGTGTGGCCTGCAGCAGAGTGAGGCGTGCAGCAGTGTTTCGTGTAGCAGTGTGTGGCCTGCAGCAGTGTGTGGCGTGCAGCGGCATGCAGCAGTGTGTGGCGTGCAGCAGTGTGTGGCGTGCAGCAGTGTGTGGCGTGCAGCAGTGTGCGGCGTGCAGCAGTGTTTTGTGTAGCAGTGTGAGGCATGGAGCACTGTGTGGCGTGCAGCGGCGTGCAGCAGTGTGCGGCGTGTAGCAGTGTGCGGCGTGCAGCAGTGTGTGGCGTGCAGCAGTGTGTGGCGTGCAGCAGTGTGCGGCGTGCAGCAGTGTGAGGCGTGCAGCAGTGTGAGGCGTTCAGCAGTGTGTGGCGTGCAGCAGTGTGTGGCGTGCAGCAGTGTGAGTCGTGCAGCAGTGTGAGGCGTGCAGCAGTGTGTGGCGTGCAGCAGTGTGTGGCGTGCAGCAGTGTGCTGCATGCAGCAGTGTTTCGTGTAGCAGTGTAAGGCATGCAGCACTGTGTGGCGTGCATCGGCGTGCAGCAGTGTGCGGTGTGCAGCAGTGTGCTGCATGCAGCAGTGTGCTGCGTGCAGCAGTGTCGTGCAGCATGCAGCAGTGAGTAATGCAGCGTGCAGCAGTGTGTGGCATGCAGCAGTGTGCGGCGTGCAGCAGTGTGTGCCGTGCAGCAGTATGTGGCTTGTAGCAGTGTGCGGCGTGCAGCAGTGTGCGGCGTGCAGCAGTGAGCAGTGTGCGGCGTGCAGCAGTGTGAGGCGTGCAGCAGTGTGAGGCGTGCAGCAGTGTGAGGCGTGCAGCAGTGTGAGGTGTGCAGCAGTGTGTGGCGTGCAGCAGTGTGTGGCATGCAGCAGTGTGTGGCATGCAGCAGTGTGTGGCGTGCAGCAGTGTGTGGCGTGCAGCAGTGTGTGGTATGCAGCAGTGTGTGGCGTGCAGCAGTGTTTCATGTAGCAGTGTGCGGCGTGCAGCAGTGTGTGGCGTGCAGCAGTGTGTGGCATGCAGTGGCATGCAGCAGTGTGTGGCGTGCAGCAGTGTGTGGCGTGCAACAGTGTGTGGCGTGTAGCAGTGTGCGGCATGCAGCAGTGTGAGGCGTGTAGCAGTTTGAGGCGTGCAGCAGTGTGCGGCATGCAGTAGTGTGAGGTGTGCAGCAGTTTGAGGCGTGCAGCAGTGTGTGGCGTGCAGCAGTGTGTGGCGTGCAGCAGTGTGTGGCCTGCAGCAGAGTGAGGCGTGCAGCAGTGTTTCGTGTAGCAGTGTGTGGCGTGCAGCAGTGTGTGGCATGCAGCGGCATGCAGCAGTGTGTGGCGTGCAGCAGTGTGTGGTGTGCAGCAGTGTGCGGCGTACAGCAGTGTGCGGCGTGCAGCAGTGTGCGGCGTGCAGCAGTGTGAGGCGTGCAGCAGTGTGAGGCGTGCAGCAGTGATTCGTGTAGCAGTGTGTGGCGTGCAGCAGTGTGCGGCGTGCAGCAGTGTGTGGCGTGCAGCAGTGTTTCGTGTAGCAGTGTGAGGCATGCAGCACTGTGTGGCGTGCAGCAGCGTGCAGCAGTGTGCGGCGTGCAGCAGTGTGCGGCATGCAGCAGTGTGCAGCATGCAGCAGTGTGCGGCGTGCAGCAGTGTGTGGCGTGTAGCAGTATGCGGCGTGCAGCAGTGTTTCGTGCAGCAGTATGCGGCGTGCAGCAGTGTGTGGCGTGCAGCAGTGTGTGGCATGCAGCAGTGTGTGGCGTGCAGCGTCATGCAGCAGTGTGCAGCGTGCAGCAGTGTGCAGCGTGCAGCAGTGTGCGGTGTGCAGCAGTGTGTGGCGTGCAGCAGTGTGTCATGTAGCATTGTGCGGCGTGCAGCAGTGTGTGGTGTGCAGCAGTGTGTGGCGTGCAGCAGTGTGTGGCGTGCAGCAGTATGCGACGTGCAGCAGTGTTTCGTGCAGCAGTGTGCGGCGTGCAGCAGTGTGTGGCGTGCAGCAGTGTGTGGTGTGCAGAACTGTGTGGCATGCAGCGGCATGCAGCAGTTTGTGGCGTGCAGCAGTGTGTGGCATGCAGCAGTGTGCGGCGTGCAGCAGTGTGCGGCGTGCAGCAGTGTGCGGCGTGCAGCAGTGTGTGGCATGCAGCAGTGTGTGGCATGCAGCGGCATGCAGCAGTGTGTGGCGTGCAGCAGTGTGTGGCGTGCAGCAGTGTGTGGCGTGTAGCAGTGTGCGGCATGCAGCAGTGTGCGGCGTGCAGCAGTGTGAGGCATGCAGCAGTGTGAGGCGTGAGGCGTGCAGCAGTGTGTGGCATGCAGCAGTGTGTGGCGTGCAGCAGTGTGTGGCGTGCAGCAGTGTTTCGTGTGCGGCGTGCAGCAGTGTGCGGCGTGCAGCAGTGTGCGGCGTGCAGCAGTGTGTGGCATGCAGCAGTGTGTGGCATGCAGCGGCATGCAGCAGTGTGTGGCGTGCAGCAGTGTGTGGCGTGCAGCAGTGTGTGGCGTGTAGCAGTGTGCGGCATGCAGCAGTGTGAGGCATGCAGCAGTGTGAGGCGTGAGGCGTGCAGCAGTGTGTGGCGTGCAGCAGTGTGCGGCGTACAGCAGTGTGAGGCATGCAGCAGTGTTTCGTGTAGCAGTGTGAGGCATGCAGCAGTGTGTGGCGTGCAGCAGTGTGCGGCGTGCAGCAGTGTGTGGCGTGCAGCAGTGTTTCGTGTAGCAGTGTGAGGCATGCAGTACTGTGGCGTGCAGCGGCGTGCAGCAGTGTGCGGCGTGCAGCAGTGTGCGGCGTGCAGCAGTGTGCTGCATGCAGCAGTGTCGTGCAGCATGCAGCAGTGAGTAATGCAGCAGTGTGCAGCAGTGTGTGGCATGCAGCAGTGTGCGGCATGCAGCAGTGTGCTGCATGCAGCAGTGTCGTGCAGCATGCAGCAGTGAGTAATGCAGCAGTGTGCAGCAGTGTGTGGCATGCAGCAGTGTGCGGCATGCAGCAGTGTGTGCCGTGCAGCAGTGTGTGGCGTGCAGCAGTGTTTTGTGTAGCATTGTGCGGCGTGCAGCAGTGTGTGGCATGCAGCAGTGTGTGGCGTGCAGCAGTGTGTGGTGTGCAGCAGTGTGTGGCGTGCAGCAGTGTTTCATGTAGCAGTGTGTGGCGTGCAGCAGTGTGCGGCGTGCAGCAGTGTGTGGCGTGCAGCAGTGTTTTGTGTAGCAGTGTGAGGCATGCAGCACTGTGTGGCATGCAGCGGTGTGCAGCAGTGTGCGGCGTGCAGCAGTGTGCGGCGTGCAGCAGTGTCGTGCAGCATGCAGCAGAAAGTAATGCAGCAGTGTGCAGCAGTGTGTGGCGTGCAGCAGTGTGCGGCGTGCAGCAGTGTGTGCTGTGCAGCAGTGTGTGGCGTGCAGCAGTGTGTGGCATGCAGCAGTGTGTGGCGTGCAGCAGTGTGCGGCATGCAGCAGTGTGCGGCATGCAGCAGTGTTTCGTGCAGCAGTGTGCGGTGTGCAGCAGTGTGCGGCGTGCAGCAGTGTGTGGCATGCAGCAGTGTGTGGTGTGCAGCAGTGTGTGGTGTGCAGCGGCATGCAGCAGTGTGTGGCATGCAGCAGTGTGTGGCGTGCTGCAGTGTGCGGCGTGCAGCAGTGTGCGGCATGCAGCAGTGTGAGGCATGCAGCAGTGTGTGGTGTGCAGCGGCATGCAGCAGTGTGTGGCATGCAGCAGTGTGTGGCGTGCAGCAGTGTGTGGCGTGCAGCAGTGTGAGGCATGCAGCAGTATTTGGTGTAGCAGTGTGGAGCGTACAGCAGTGTGCGGCGTGCAGCAGTGTGTGGCATGCAGCAGTGTGTGGTGTGCAGCAGTGTGTGGTGTGCAGCGGCATGCAGCAGTGTGTGGCATGCAGCAGTGTGTGGCGTGCTGCAGTGTGCGGCGTGCAGCAGTGTGCGGCGTGCAGCAGTGTGTGGTGTGCAGCAGTGTGTGGTGTGCAGCGGCATGCAGCAGTGTGTGGCATGCAGCAGTGTGTGGCGTGCAGCAGTGTGTGGCGTGCAGCAGTGTGAGGCATGCAGCAGTATTTGGTGTAGCAGTGTGGAGCGTACAGCAGTGTGCGGCGTGCAGCAGTGTGTAATGCAGCAGTGTGTAATACAGCAGTGTGCGCAGCAGTGTGTGGCGTGCGTTAGTGCGCGGCGTGCAGCAGTGTGCGGCGTGCAGCAGTGTGCAGTGTGCAGCAGTGTGTGGTGTGCAGCAGTGTGTGGCGTGGTTTGTAAACAACAAGAAAAGCCGACATCAAAGGAAGGGTGGGAGGGAACTGTTGGAAGGCATTCCCCGGGGAGGCTGCGGAATGTGTTCCTGACCACCCTGAGGCCCACCTTTCCCAGAGTTCGGCCGAGCAAGAGCAGGGAGGCCCTTCCTGGAAGGGTCTCGCACCTAGGATCGCACACGCTACGCTTACTCTCTTCTTCGGATAGAGGGACACCACACAGTAAATCGTTGTGAGATAATGAACTTTTATTGGTGGTTGTCAGGGATCTTTATGATCCGGCAGGCAGGTGCAGAATTAATGCCACAAGCGGCAGCGATCTTGTAATGGAGGGAAAAGGGGTAGCGGGACAGTCTTTCAATCAGTGTCTCTGCGAGGTATACGGCGCCCAGCTCTCAATCCTCGAGCTGAGGGGATGTTGCTTCTCTTGGCGATCTCTGCCGATTCTCTTGGAGGAGCGGGCCGCGAGTCACTCAGCAGGCACCGGAGGTTCGTAGTTCAGGGAGCCGCGACGGCGTCAGCAGGGCTCAGATGGTTCAGAGTTCGGGGAGCCGCGACAGCGTCAGCAGGGCTCAGATGGTTCAGAGTTCGGGGAGCCGCGACAGCGTCAGCAGGGCTCAGATGGTTCAGAGTTCGGGGAGCCGCGACAGCGTCAGCAGGGCTCAGATGGTTCAGAGGTCGGGGAGCCGCGACAGCGTCAGCAGGGCTCAGATGGTTCGGAGTTCGGGGAGCCGCGACAGCGTCAGCAGGGCTCAGATGGTTCAGAGTTCGGGGAGCCGCGACAGCGTCAGCAGGGCTCAGATGGTTCAGAGTTCGGGTAGCGTTCTTCTGCTCGGGGAGCGATCGAGCCGCGACCAAGTCCGCAGGCTCTCGTCAGTTCAGGTCTTCCTTTTTCTCTCGTCCCTTCAGCACCCCTTGTTATACTCCCCCTCCTCTTTGAAGTCCAGGGTCCTCGCAGAGAGGGGTCGGGTGCCTGGGGGCGGTGTGTCGGGGTTTCCCGTCGCTCGGCCCCTTGATCTGTTCAGGTGTGTCCGGGAGGGACTCCAGACGCCCAGCAGGAGAGGCGCCCGCTCACCGGGGGCCTGGTGGTCGATCGAAACCTCCCTCGGGGAAGAGACCAGAGGTGTGACAGGGTCGGCGCCTCTCGGTCTGGTTTGGGGGGGGGGGTTTCGTTCTCCCTCGGCCGGGCATGCGTGTTGGGGATCTGGTCGGCCCTCGGGATGTTGGTCCACGGAAGCCGGAAGGCCGTGCCCACGAGGTTCGGCGTGGTTGTAGTGTAACTTGCTGGTCGGGAGGGCCCACGCCACGAGGCCAGTCTCACACGTGCCCCCCCAGCTGAAAGGCGGGGAGAACTACCCATCCACTTGGGAGTTCTCCTCGCTGAAGCGGAAGAATCGGGGCAGGCCGTCCGCGTTGGCGTGGTCCGTCTCGGGGCGATGTTCCACAGTGAAATCCATCCCTTGGAGAGAGATGGACCAGCGTAGCAGCTTGGGGTTTTCCCCTCGCATCTGCATCAACCACCGCAGGGGTCGATGATCTGTTTGCACTCGGAAGTGTGTTCCGAACAGGTAGGGTGTTGGACAGGCCACATGAAGGGCTTGCTCCCTCCCCGCACGACAGGGCCCGAGCTCCGGCCCACCAGGCATAACCCACGAAAAGCACCCGTACCCCGTCTCCCGACGGATCTTCTGCCCTCCGACCTCTACTCATCACGGGGCCCAGCCCCACCGGCTCCCCCGGCCGGTTCAAGCCGCCATCTTGGGCCCTGCACCACGAGGCCGCGTGGCCTCGCCCCGACCCTAACCCCGGGCCTGACCGGCCCCGACATCCCGGCACCACCATCCACCCGGGAGGTGAGCGGACCACTTGGCAGGTCAATGGGAGGACGAAGTGTCAAGAGCTCTTCCCCCGCCAGGTGCCGATCGCCTCCAGCTCCCCCAGGCGCTGGCTCCACCCCCTGCTGGGTGTCTGGACACCTTCATCCCGGGCCCTCCGACCTCCAAGTGCGAGGGTCCGGACATCAAAGAGCGCCTGCCCTATAACTGGGGCAACTCCGGAGCAGGAAGGCAGTTGTATCCTGGAGTCGAGAGACACCGAGAGAACTCAGCCTTGACGGACTACTGGCGCTGCCGTAGCCCGCACTTGTGAACCATCGTCCTGCCTGCTGGCGCTGCCGCGGCCTTCTACAACATCCATCCTCGTCGGGACCTGCTGGCGCTGCCGCGGCCCGTTGTAACGACCATCCTCACCGGGACCTGATGGCGCTGCCGCGGACCGTACATCGACCATCTTTCCGGGACCTGCTGGCGCTGCCGCGGCCCGTTGTAACGACCATCCTCACCGGGACCTGCTGGCGCTGCCGCGGACCGTACATCAACCATCTTTCCGGGACCTGCTGGCGCTGCCGCGGCCCGCACCAACTAAGCTCGAGGATTGTGAGCTAATCATCATCTCATCCAAACTACCTGACTGGTAGACAGACTGTCCCGCTACCCCTTACCCTGCTTTGAGAGACTTGAATCGAGGGGACCCCTGAGTCCAGACCTCCTTGTACCATTCAACCGTACCTTAAGAAGTGCTTATAAAGAACACTGAACCTTATCCGTGTGTGGTATCTGTCTGTGGGGGGGAAGTTACTTGTCTGTACGATCGCTGGAGACGGCTCTCCCCGGAGACCTCTCCTCCTGACCCCGGCCGACCCTCCCGGTCCGTCTATCCTTTCTAACATTGGTGGCCAGCGGCGCGATCCGAATCAACGCGTAATCGTACAGAGAGTAGCTCACCCCACGACAACAACACGATGTCAGCCAAAGATAGCAACTCCACCGAGAAATTCCAAATGGATAAATTAGAAGAATACAACCACCGCGAACTGAGACAATTCTGCATAGAACTTGGCATTGCTACCACCGGCCTGAGTACCAAAGATGATCTAAAGCACGCCCTAGAGTCGTGGACAGAAACTGGGGTCGCCGGACCCTCCGACCAAAGCAGCATCACACCAGAGGGGAACGCCACGGCTCCCGAGGAGCGGGGAACGGGCCTCTCGCAGGAGGAGATCCGAGAAAGAGAAAGAACCAGATTGCACGAGTTGGAAATGGCACGACTCAAGATGGATGGGGAACTCAAGTTAGCGGAACAGAAACTCAACCTCGAGCACATGCGGCTCCGAGATGAACGAGAAGAGAAGCAGAGACAGAGAGAGCTGGAGGAGAAAAAAATAACGCTCGAGCACGAGCGCAAACTGGCGGAAATAGAACTTCGGAAACAGAATAAAGAACTGGGGGTGCCTGAGCGACCACACACCCCGGGGCCAATCGAGAAAAAAGTCCACATCCCCAAGGATGTTGTCCGCGAGTATGTCCGAGAAGACGACATACAACAGTGGTTTAAAGCCTACGAGATCGCCATGACCTCCCACCGGATCGACCGGAGTGATTGGGGAGCCGGACTCTGGGGGAGGTTTATCAACGAGGGGCGCGATGCCCTACTGCAGCTCCCAGATCACCAAATGTCGTCCTACGACCACATGAAGGCTGCCCTCCTCACCCGCTACGGCCTCACACCCGAGATGTACCGCCAGAGGTTCAGAGATTGCACCCGGATCCCAGGTACAACTTGGGTAGAATACGTGAACTATTTCAGCCGTGCCTTCGAGGGTTGGATAAAGGGGAGCCAGGTCACCACCTACGAACAACTCTTTAACCTGATGGTATGGGAGCACCTGTCGAACAACTGCTTCGTCGAGCTCAGGCAGCACCTCCTCGACAGTAAGCTGACTGACCCCCGGCAGCTCGCCGCCGAAGCTGACCGATGGGAAAGCACCCGAGTGGGCCGGAGGGGGCCACACGAACAGAACAGAAACAACCAAGGCCAGCACCGTCCTCGGGGAGGAGGAGGGGGCCAGGGGCGAGGGAGAGACGCCTTGCCCGCAACACCCGTGGCCAGCACCCCGGCTCCGGCCGGTCGGGGCAACCCCCCGTGGCGTCCTGGGGTCCGAGCCAACGTCACGTGCCACCGATGCCAGCGAGTCGGCCACTACGCCAATGACCCAAGCTGCCCGCAGAACCAAACGCCCAAGCCCCGCCAGGTAGCTGCCGCCGCCCTGGGGGAAGAGCGATCATTGGAGGAACCAGAGGAGTATGAGCCGGCCCAGCAAGAGTGGGAACCGGCCGCCATGGTCCTGGCGTGCTTAGGGGGAAGAGACATGGTCCCGCGGGCTCCCCTACCCGCTAACACCAGGAAATACGGTCAGTGGGTGACCATTAATGGACAGCGAGCCGAGGCCTTGCGTGACACAGGCGCCAGTGTGACGGCCGTCCGCTGTCACCTGGTGAAGCCCGAGCAGATCCTGCCGAACATTCTCTGCCCCGTCCGCTCGGCAGACAACTCTGAAAGTATGTGTCAAATGGCCTGCGTTCCATTCGAATGGGGAGGGGTCTCCGGCCTGTTGAAGGTGACGGTCCGGGACGATGCCCCCGTGGACTGCCTCCTGGGGAATGACCTCGAGAGTTCCCCGTGGGCCACCGTTGAGAGAAGAGAGCACCTGGGGATGCTGGGCCTCCCGGACTGGGCCTGCGTAACCACCCGGTCCATGGCCGCCCGTGCCGTCCCTCGATCAGAAGAACCAGAATGGCCAGCACCTCCGCCCCCAGTCGCCCCAGTAGAAGACAACGACGAGGCCAGCCTCCCAGACCCGACGGCCGAAGGGGACGCGCAACCCCAGGACCTTCCTGACCTGGCTCAGTGGCGTCAAGAGGGGGGGCCCACCCAAGCACAGTTCCGCCAGGAACAAAAGACCTGTCCCTCCCTCGAGGGACTCCGCCAACAAGCCAGCGCCCAGAACGCAGGGGACTCCACCGGAACTCACTGGGTCTACTGGGATAACGACCTGCTATACAGCGAGCAAAGAATCGCCGAGCTGGGGGCCGGTCGAGTACTGGTGGTACCTCTCCGCTTCAGAGACTTTCTGCTCAACCTGGCCCACGATGTCCCCCTGGCTGGACACCTGGGCCAAGATAAAACGTACAGCCGCCTAGTGACCCACTTTTTCTGGCCGAAGATGAGGAACGACGTCCTGAACCACTGCCGATCTTGCCCCACATGCCAAGCCAGCGGGAAGAGTGGTCGGAAGCTGAAAGCCCCTCTGCAACCCTTCCCTGTGGTCACCACCCCGTTCGAGAGGGTGGGGATAGACATCGTGGGGCCTCTGGACCCCCGCACGGCACAAGGACACAGGTTCATCTTAGTACTGGTGGACCATGCCACCCGCTACCCCGAGGCGGTGCCCCTACGGACCGTGACAGCTCCGGTGGTTGGCCGGGCCCTAATGGGGATCTTCTCCCGGGTAGGCTTCCCCCGAGAAGTCGTCAGCGACCGAGGCACGAACTTTATATCCAAATACATGAAGTCCCTCTGGCAACAATGCGGGGTCACCTACAGATTCACGACCCCCTATCACCCCCAAGGGAACGGACTAGTGGAGCATTTTAACCGCACCCTCAAGGGGATGATTGGGGGATTGGAAGAGCCCCTCCGTCGCCAGTGGGATGTACTACTCCCGTGCCTCCTCTTCGCCTACCGCGAAGTTCCCCAGAAGTCCCTCGGTTTTAGCCCTTTCGAACTCCTGTACGGGCACCCTGTGCGAGGGCCCCTCAGCCTAGTAAAAGAAGGTTGGGAGATGGCCCCCCTAAAAACCCCTCCAGACGTCTTCAAATACCTCCTGGCCCTACGCAATCAGACCCGGCGCTTCAGAGAGATGGCCAAGGCGAACCTCGAGGCCAGCCAGGAGGACATGAAGAAGTGGTATGATCACAATGCCTCCTCCGTTGAGTTCGAGCCTGGACAACAAGTATGGGTGATGTCCCCCACCGAACCATGTGCCTTGCAAGATAAGTGGACGGGGCCCTTCAAAGTGGTCGAGCGCAAAAGCCCCGTCACTTACCTCATCGACCTGGGGACCTCCCGGAACCCCCTTCGGGTCCTCCACACCAACCGACTCAAACCACACTTTGTGCGCTCAGAACTCAGCCTCCTGATGGCTACGGACAGTGGGGCAGAGGAAGACTCCGAACCCCTCCCGGATCTTCTGAAGATTCAGGAGAATGACGGCTCCGTGGACGGGGTCCGGCTCTCTGACGCCCTCACTTCGGAGCAACGCCAGGGCTGCCGGAACCTCCTGCTGCAGTTCGCTACCCTGTTCTCCCTCACCCCCGGGGTCACCCCTTGGTGTTTGCACGACGTGGACACCGGGGACAGTCCCCCTGTCCGACACCGGGCCTACCGCGTACCAGATCGGGTACGGGCCTGCATACAGGAGGAGGTGGCCAAGATGCTCACAATCGGGGTCATCGAGCCCTCGGACAGTCCCTGGGCCAGTCCGGTTGTATTGGTCCCCAAAGCCGCTGCCCCCGGCACCGCACCTGAACTGAGATTCTGCGTCGACTACCGGGGCTTGAACGCTGTCACCCGGACCGACGCTCATCCGATCCCCCGAGCAGACGAGCTGATCGACCGGCTGGGGGCCGCCCGCTACCTCAGTATCTTCGACCTAACAGCGGGCTACTGGCAGATCGGCCTCACACCCAGGGCTCAGGAACGGTCAGCCTTCTCTACCCCCGATGGCCACTACCAATTCAAGGTCATGCCCTTCGGCATGAAGAATGCCCCCGCCACGTTTCAACGCCTCGTGAACCAGGTCTTGGCGGGGCTCGAAGAGTTCAGCGCTGCCTACCTGGACGATATCGCTGTATACAGCCACCACTGGCCCGACCACCTCCGTCACCCCCAAGAGGTCCTACAGGCCCTCCAGCGGGCCGGCCTCACAATTAAGGCCGGCAAGTGCCAAATTGGCCAAGGGTCTGTGACCTACCTTGGGCACCAAGTGGGAAGCGGGCTGGTGGCCCCGCTACAACTTAAGATTGCTGCCATCCAGTCCTGGCAGCCCCCCGTCACCCAGACCGAGGTCCGAGCCTTCTTGGGGCTCACCGGCTACTACCGGCGGTTCGTGAAGGACTACGGCAGCATCGTGGGGCCCCTCACGGGTCTCACGTCCAAGAACCAGCCGAAGCGGATTAACTGGACCCCCGATTGTCAAGCGGCCTTCGAGAAGCTGAAGGCCGCTCTATGCACCGCCCCTGTGCTCCAGGCCCCCGATTACAGTCGGGAATTCATGGTACAGACCGACGCCTCCGACCACGGCATCGGAGCCGTCCTTTCTCAGTTAAACCCCGAAGGTCATGACCAGCCGGTGGCCTTCATCAGTCGACGTCTCCTGGCCCGAGAACAGCGCTGGAGCACCATCGAGAGGGAGGCCTTCGCAGTGGTGTGGGCCCTCAAAAAGCTCCGGCCCTATCTCTTCGGTACCCACTTCCGGGTACAAACCGACCATCGACCCCTGCAGTGGCTGATGCAGATGCGGGGGGAGAACCCAAAACTCTTGCGCTGGTCCATTTCCCTGCAGGGAATGGACTTCACTGTGGAGCACCGACCAGGCCAAGACCACGCCAACGCGGATGGCCTGTCCCGCTTTTTCCGCCTCGACGAAGAGAGTCCCCAAGGAGATGGGTGACTCTCCCCGCCTTCAGCTGGGGGGGACGCATGTTGGACAGGCCACACGAAGGGCTTGCTCCCTCCCCGCACGACAGGGCCCGAGCTCCGGCCCACCAGGCATAACCCACGAAAAGCACCCGTACCCCGTCTCCCGACGGATCTTCTGCCCTCCGACCTCTACTCATCACGGGGCCCAGCCCCACCGGCTCCCCCGGCCGGTTCAAGCCGCCATCTTGGGCCCTGCACCACGAGGCCGCGTGGCCTCGCCCCGACCCTAACCCCGGGCCTGACCGGCCCCGACATCCCGGCACCACCATCCACCCGGGAGGTGAGCGGACCACTTGGCAGGTCAATGGGAGGACGAAGTGTCAAGAGCTCTTCCCCCGCCAGGTGCCGATCGCCTCCAGCTCCCCCAGGCGCTGGCTCCACCCCCTGCTGGGTGTCTGGACACCTTCATCCCGGGCCCTCCGACCTCCAAGTGCGAGGGTCCGGACATCAAAGAGCGCCTGCCCTATAACTGGGGCAACTCCGGAGCAGGAAGGCAGTTGTATCCTGGAGTCGAGAGACACCGAGAGAACTCAGCCTTGACGGACTACTGGCGCTGCCGTAGCCCGCTCTTGTGAACCATCGTCCTGCCTGCTGGCGCTGCCGCGGCCTTCTACAACATCCATCCTCGTCGGGACCTGCTGGCGCTGCCGCGGCCCGTTGTAACGACCATCCTCACCGGGACCTTCTGGCGCTGCCGCGGACCGTACATCGACCATCTTTCCGGGACCTGCTGGCGCTGCCGCGGCCCGTTGTAATGACCATCCTCACCGGGACCTGCTGGCGCTGCCGCGGACCGTACATCGACCATCTTTCCGGGACCTGCTGGCGCTGCCGCGGCCCGCACCAACTAAGCTCGAGGATTGTGAGCTAATCATCATCTCATCCAAACTACCTGACTGGTAGACAGACTGTCCCGCTACCCCTTACCCTGCTTTGAGAGACTTGAATCGAGGGGACCCCTGAGTCCAGACCTCCTTGTACCATTCAACCGTACCTTAAGAAGTGCTTATAAAGAACACTGAACCTTATCCGTGTGTGGTATCTGTCTGTGGGGGGGAAGTTACTTGTCTGTACGATCGCTGGAGACGGCTCTCCCCGGAGACCTCTCCTCCTGACCCCGGCCGACCCTCCCGGTCCGTCTATCCTTTCTAACATAGGGCCGTAGCTTTTTGAGGGCCCAGACTACTGCGAACGTCTCTCGTTCAATTGTGCTCCACCGCTGTTCCCGGGGCAGTAACCTTCGGCTGATAAAGGCTATGGGCTGATCTATGCCTTTGTCGTCGTACTGTGAGAGGACTGCCCCGATGCCGTGTTCCGAGGCGTCCGTCTGGACCACAAACTCCTGGGCGTAGTCGGGTGCTTTGAGCACTGGAGCCGCGCACATTGCGGCCTTTAGGGTGTCGAACGCCTTCTGGCAGGAGGGAGTCCAGTGTATTTTCTTGGGGTGTTTTTTGGAGGTTAGTTCTGTAAGAGGGCCTGCGATGCTGCCATAGTTTCTAATAAACCTTCGGTAGTAGCCGGTGAGGCCCAGGAAGGCTCGGACTTCCGTTTGGGTTGCAGGGGGTTCCCAGGACAAGATGGCGTCGATCTTCGGCTGGAGGGGGGCGACCTGCCCACTCCCCACCTGTCGCCCCAGATAGGTTACGGAGCCGTGCCCAATTTGACATTTGCTAGCTTTGACGGTGAGGCCGGCTCGGCGCAGAGCCAGCAGGACTTGACGGAGGTGCTGGAGGTGCTCGGTCCATTGGGAGCTGAAGACCGCTATGTCGTCGAGGTATGCTGCGCTCAACCCCTCTAGTCCGGACAGGACCCGGTTCACCAGCCGCTGGAAGGTGGCCGGGGCATTTTTCATTCCGAACGGCATCACCCTAAAGCGGTAGTGCCCATCCGGGGTGGAGAAGGCGGAGCGCTCCTTGGCTCCCTCGGTGAGGGCAATCTGCCAGTACCCACTGGTCAGGTCGAAGGTGCTGAGGTAGCGGGCGGCCCCAAGGCGGTCAATGAGTTCGTCGGCACAGGGGATAGAGTGAGCGTCTGCTCGGGTGACCGCATTGAGGCCTCGGTAGTCCACGCAAAACCTCAGCTCGGGGGCAACACCCGGGGTAGTCGCTTTCGGAACCAGGACTACCGGGCTGGCCCAGGGGCTGTCGGAGGGTTCAATCACCCCGAGGTCTAACATCTTTGCCACCTCGGTCTGGATGCAGGTCCGGACCCGATCAGGGACCCGGTAGGCCCAATGTCTCACTGGCGGGCTGTCTCCGGTGTCCACGTCGTGGACACACCAGCTGGTGACCCCGGGGGTCAGGGAGAAGAGATCCGCGAACTGCCCTAGTAGCTGGCGGCAGCCGTCGGTCTGTTGGGCTGTGAGGGCGGTCGACAGTCTCACTCCCTCCACGGATCCATCGGTTTCCTTCGCCCCCAGGGGGTCTGGAAGGGGCTCGGTGTCTTCTTCGGCCACATCGTCGGTGGCCAGGAGTAAACTTAACTCGGTCCGTACAAAGTGGGGCTTGAGGCGGTTCACGTGGAGAACCCGGAGGGGGTTCCGCGGGGACTGCACATCGATGAGATAGGTGACTTGGCTCTTCCGCTCGACCACCTTGAAGGACCCAGTCCATTTATCTTGGAGAGCGCAGGGTCTCACCGGGGCCATGACCCAGACTTGTTGGCCCGGCTGAAACTCGACCAGCGTAGCATTGTGGTCATACCAGCGCTTCATTTCGTCTTGACTGGCCTCGAGGTTTGCTTCTGCGAGTTCCCTGAATTTTCGGATCTGGTTGCGGAGCGCCAAGATGTATCGGAACACGTCCGGAGGGGTCCCCCGGGGGGTTGTTTCCCACCCCTCCTTGACCAGGCTCAGGGGTCCTCGGACGGGGTGTCCATATAATAGTTCGAATGGGCTGAATCCCAGGGATTTTTGGGGAACCTCCCGGTAGGCGAACAGGAGACACGGGAGGAGGACATCCCACCTCCGGCGCAGGGGTTCCTCGAGGTGGGTCAGGGTTTCGGGGTCGGAAGGCACTGACCCTTCGTCGGGAGCGGTCGGCTCGTCCAGAAGGGGGTCGTTGGCCTCTGGTGGTGTATTCTGGCTCTCAGGGTTGGTGGTGGTGTCTAGCGGCATGGGCTCTTCCCCCTCGGAGGGAGGCGCCCGGAGCGTCATTGAGCGCGTGGTGGCGCATACCCACTCGGGGAGGCCCATCATCTCGAGGTGGGCTCTTCGTTCCACTTGTCCCCACGGGGAGTTCTCAAGGTCGTTGCCCAGGAGGCAGTCCACGGGCTGGGAGGTTCGGACCGCCACCTTTAACTTGCCGGTGACTCCCCCCCATTCGAAGGGGACTAGGGCCATCCGACAGAGGCTCTCGGAATTGTCTGAGGAGATGACGGGGCAAAAGGCGCCAGGCAGGATCTGGTCCTCGGAGATCAGGTGACAATGAACTGCCGTGACACTCGCCCCCGTGTCCCGGAGGCCCTCGATGCGGTGACCGTTGACCGTCACCTGCTGTCGGTACTTCTTCGTGTTGGCGGGCATGGACGTTCCGGGGACCATCTCTCGATCCCCTAGGGAGACCAAGGCCATGGCGGCTGGTTCCCATTCTTCGGAGTCTTCTATCTCTTCCCCCAGGGCTACGGAGGCCATCTGTCGAGTCGGCGGGGTTGTTGTGGTGGACCGCTGGTACAGGGGACACTGGGGGTCGCTGGCATAGTGTCCGGTCTGTTGGCAGCGGAAGCAGGTGACCCTCACTCGGGGCCCCGGCCTTCCTGGTGGCCCGGTGCTGGCCGGAGGTGGAGCTGGAAAGGGCGGAGATTGTCCTCTGGGAGGGCTGAGCGGGGATCCCCCCGGAATCTCTCTTTGCCGGCCTTGATTCCCTCCACCCCTCTGGCGGGGGGGTCCCTGACTGTGGCGACCGTAGTCCCCCACGGGGCCCCGGGAGGCCCGGGTGTTCACCCATCGGTCAGCCTCGACGGCCAGTTTTCGAGGGTCTGTGAGTTTGCTGTCCAGGAGGTGCTGGCGCAGCTCTACGAAGCAATTAGCGGCCAAGTGTTCCCAAGCGATCAGGTCGAACAGCTCCTCGAAGGTGGAGACCTTGCTGCCCTTGATCCATCCGTCCAAGGCCCGGCTGTAGAAGTTCACGTACTCCACCCAGGTGGTACCGGGTATCTTTTTGCAGTCTCTAAACCGTTGCCGGTACATTTCAGGGGTGAGCCCATATCTGGCTACTAGAGCCTCTTTCATGTGACTGTAGGAGTTCATCACGGTGGAGGGCAGGTCCAGCAGGGTATCTCTCCCCTCGCTCAGGAACCGGCCCCACAGCCCAGCCCCCCAGTCCTTCTGCGGGACTCGGTGGGAGGTCATGGCGACTTCGTAGGCCTTGAACCATTGCTGAATATCGTCGTTCTTATAGTATTCTTTCACCACATCTTTGGGGATGTGGACCTTTGGTTCCACAGTGGAGGAGATGGGTTGGGTTTCCGAGGGTCGGGCCTCCGCCTGCTTAGCCTTGAGCTCGATTTCTTTTAGGCTACGTTCGTGCTCTAGTTGGAGTTTTTTCTCGTCGTGTTCTCTCTGTCGTTTCTTTTCCTCTAGTTCTCCTTGTAGGCGTAACTGTTCCACCGCCAGTTTTTTTTCAGCCAGCTTTAGCTCTCCTTCGATTTTTAATTTTGCTAGTTCCAGTTCGTGGTTGCGACCTCTTTCTCGGTCCGCTAGTTCCTCTGGGGATAGGCCCCCCTCGGGGGCGCCGTTCCTCCCCGGGTTGCTTCGTGGTTCGTTGGGAGGCTCTCCTTCTGTTTGTGTCCGGGGAGTTTCTGCCTCGACCCAGGTTTTTAATGCCCCCTGGAAGTCCTCTTTCGTGCTTAGTCCGGTGGTAGCGATTCCAAGGTCTTTGCAAAATTGTTTCAGTTCTCGGTGTGTATAAGATTCTAACTGGTCTTTTTGGAATGCCGTGCTCGGGTTGGTGCCTGCGGCACCTAGGGAAGTTTCTCCTGCCATTCCTCTTGGTAGTGCGTATGTCATTTACTGCACGATCTCTAGGTGTTGGCTCGGATCCCGTCGCCTGCCACCAAATGTTGGAAGGCGTTCCCCGGGGAGGCTGCGGAATGTGTTCCTGACCACCCTGAGGCCCACCTTTCCCAGAGTTCGGCCGAGCAAGAGCAGGGAGGCCCTTCCTGGAAGGGTCTCGCACCTAGGATCGCACACGCTACGCTTACTCTCTTCTTCGGATAGAGGGACACCACACAGTAAATCGTTGTGAGATAATGAACTTTTATCGGTGGTTGTCAGGGATCTTTATGATCCGGCAGGCAGGTGCAGAATTAATGCCACAAGCGGCAGCGATCTTGTAATGGAGGGAAAAGGGGTAGCGGGACAGTCTTTCAATCAGTGTCTCTGTGAGGTATCTGGCGCCCAGCTCTCAGTCCTCGAGCTGAGGGGATGTTGCTTCTCTCGGCGATCTCTGCCGATTCTCTTGGAGTAGCGGGCCGCGAGTCACTCAGCAGGCACCGGAGGTTCGTAGTTCAGGGAGCCGCGACGGCGTCAGCAGGGCTCAGATGGTTCAGAGTTCGGGGAGCCGCGACAGCGTCAGCAGGGCTCAGATGGTTCAGAGTTCGGGGAGCCGCGACAGCGTCAGCAGGGCTCAGATGGTTCAGAGTTCGGGGAGCCGCGACAGCGTCAGCAGGGCTCAGATGGTTCAGAGTTCGGGTAGCGTTCTTCTGCTCGGGGAGCGATCGAGCCGCGACCAAGTCCGCAGGCTCTCGTCAGTTCAGGTCTTCCTTTTTCTCTCGTCCCTTCAGCACCCCTTTTTATACCCCCCCCTCCTCTTTGAAGTCCGGGGTCCTCGCGGAGAGGGGTCGGGTGCCTGGGGGCGGTGTGTCGGGGTTTCCCGTCGCTCGGCCCCTTGATCTGTTCAGGTGTGTCCGGGAGGGACTCCAGATGCCCAGCAGGAGAGGCGCCCGCTCACCGGGGGCCTGGTGGTCGATCGAAACCTCCCTCGGGGAAGAGACCAGAGGTGTGACAGGGTCGGCGCCTCTCGGTCTGGTTTGGGGGGGGGTTTCGTTCTCCCTCGGCCGGGCATGCGTGTTGGGGATCTGGTCGGCCCTCGGGATGTTGGTCCATGGAAGCTGGAAGGCCGTGCCCACGAGGTTCGGCGTGGTTGTAGTGTAACTTGCTGGTCGGGAGGGCCCACGCCACAAGGCCAGTCTCACAGGAACGAGCATATGGGGTGTGAGTTATAAGGAAAGTTAATTGTTGTAAGAGGGGATGCAGGAAGTGAAGCCGAGCGCGCGCTGGCGAAAGCAGTCTGCTGCTTTCAAGTCCAATGCCAGATGCCAGCTTCGCGCTTGAATGCCTCACATGCACTGGCCATAAACTGCATTCCTAAGGTCTTGTGCCCCTTACTAAATCTCTCTGAATGCGTGAGGCGGCGCACGCGCAGGAAGTAGCTGGTGGCAAATGGAATGCGCGTGGTTGTGCGTGTAACCGCCACCCGATCCGCCTGGGAAGCCTTTGGGAGCATTTTGTGAAGCCCCTACATAAGTCTTGCTGTGCGATCGCTTACGCGATAGCCAGGCGAGACCTAAAAAGGGAACAGCACAATGCATCTTCTCAATGCCCCTGATCTATTTATACGTATCTGGATGTTACAGTAACAAAACTGAACAAGAATTGGGAAAGCCAATCGGTCTTGTTAGATGCTGGTATTGACTTTTGTAATGCTTGTAGAATTGTGACAAAAACATTGGCAAAGCCAATAGCAGCAGCCAGTAATCTTGGATTGTTATTTGACATACTTCCAAGATAGCCGTGCCATTGCATCTTGATGCAAGGGATGGCCATCTTGGAGCGGTATATCAATAAGTGCACAAAAATAATTGTAGTACCATTCCAAGATGGCCGCTTACCACTATTGACTTTGCCGATACCTACAGCAATTCTATGTACTTACAAAGCCAACAGAAACAGCAGTGGGCAGCAGGGTAGCAGGCAGGTCAATAGAGGAAGAAGAGGGATAAAGAAGAGGAGCGGAGGAAAGGGGGGAAAATATTGCGTGGCTGCAGTGCTTTGTGTTAAAAGAGTACGGGGAAGGCAGTGTAGGAGAGTAGGGTCTGCTTTCTATGTTCACCCCCACTTTTTGCTTTTGCTTTACTGGTTTACGACTTAGATGTGGCTGTGGGCCTGCTAATCAGACCCACAGCCCTGCTGTTCTCTCTCTAAATTAATACTATGTACTTTAGGTGCATAACCCATTTGGATAGGATCACCTTATTGGCCCCTGTACAGTGTACCCTAGGTACCCAGGGCATAGGTGTACCCTAGGCCTACCAGGGGCTGCAGCATGTATTGTGCCACCCCTGGCCTGGCCTTCCATTTTGACACAACTGGCTGATCACTCAGCTGGGGCAAGGTCGTGTAATCACCCCTTGCTTAGGTGTAGTATTCCTATACCTAACTTACATATAGACACATGTGTACCTATCAGTCACTCCTATGGCAGGCCTTGACAATCCTGGAGGCAGAGTGCTTGGTAACATGTGAGATGGTGCTCTAGCATGAGCTGAGCCTGTCTGCAGCTTTCGGAACCATGTCCTTATAGCTGTTCTATGATATAGCCTACCATATACTCTTAAAGTACCTTATAATCTTAGACGGTTATGGTAACTATGGTTTGGCTTTATCAAAACATGTCGTGTAAGGTGTCTAACACTCGGGAATAATACCCCCATGCCATTTCTGGACATGAAAATATTATTCCCCCCTTCTAGAGGGAAAGACATGTTAAAATCATACTTCAACTGTTAGCCTCTGACCAAAGCCTCAGCATCACAAAATGGATGCTGCTGCCACGACACAAGTCTGACCTCCTGCAGCTGGGAGTGATCCCAGCCAGGGAGGCCTGGACAATAGGTTTCCTGCTTGGGGAGGTGCTAGCACCTCCCCAGACAGCCTTTAGTGTATTGGGGCAGGGTGGGCTGAAAGGAAAGAGACATGCATGGGGCACACAAGGTGTTCCTTGCATAGTCCAGTTCAAACCGGCGCTGGGGCACTCCAGCCCCAGCTCTGGCGCGAAACTGGACAAAGGGAAGTGGGTGTAACCACCCCCTCCCAGGTCCCACCCATAAGGCGTGACCTAGCAGGTATCCCAGCCCCCCAGATTAGTATAAGAGTGGGAGTTGGGCCTCAAGACTTTAGATTATCCTGAACCTGCAAAACTGAACAGAAACTCTGGACCTTCGACATTCGACGAAAGAAGAAGACTGAAGAATCTCCCTTGTAGCCAAGGAGTGGCTACCCTGTGCAAACAGGCACCATCAAGTGACTACCCTTTGCTTTGTGAAACGTTCGACGAGGAACCGACTGCAGAGCCCGACCAGAGCCTTGATTTCCAGACTTCTCCGACCCTCATCCACATCTGCAGCAGAGCTGAGATCCGTGGAGGCGACGAGCGACGTGGGACCGGCTACCTGGGAAAAGTGGCTAGTAACTTACAGCGCAGCTTCTGAGGTACCCTCGAAGTTGTGCACCGGGGATTGAGAAGCCCCAACCCCAAGCACCATCTGCACCGAAGACCAGCCCCCCACACTCCACGAGTCCTGCGTGGGGCCCTTCAGCATTTTCCTGCTTGCCGCGTCTGTCCGGTTGCTTGCCCGCTGGCTAGTGGCCTTTCTGACGACGCTCCCTGAAATCTTCTGCGCTGGTTTGGCTCCTCCAGACTGGCTCCCGCTTCTCTGCAAAGAAGAAGCACCCCAGACCTTCCTGGTCTGCACCAGAAGCAAGTCCCTTGTTCTTCGTGGGTTCCGCTTGCCAAGGCTTGGTGAGTCCTAGTCCAACTTCGACGCCGCCGACAGCAAGAGCCTTCGTGGGACAGCTCGCCTCCTGGTCCTGGTCGTCCTCGACGCTTCCTGGTCCTCCTGGCTGCAGCGACAAGCTTCACCTTCACCTGCAACTCTTCACGACATCGCCTGGTTCCTTCCTGGTTCCACGTGGTCACTGGCTAGTGACCTTGACTCTGTCCCTTCTGCTTGCAGGTTTCTTCTCTTCTTGATCCCAGCCTTGGGATCCACCGGACACTCTTCACTGACTGCCTGTCAGCATCTTTCTTCAGGCATCCATAGGAGTCGACGACGAAAACGACGCATCTTCACCCCTATGCACCCGCAGCCTGTGGGCTAGGTAACTTGGGTACTCCGGTGCTCATCAGGATAGTGACTATCCTAGTGTCTAGTTTTCAAGTCTCAACTTCCTAGCTACTCCGGAAGTGTCCTAAATCTATCTATTTCTAAACTGTAACATTGCTATTGACTTTTACGCATTACGCGTGAGTGTTTCCACTCTGCACACGAATCCCGTGGGCCTCCCACTTCCTAACTAACGCTAGTGTAGTGTAGCCCCAGCGATTCCCTAGGCCTAGGCCTATTCTATTTCCGTGACAGTGGTTCTTATACCACTTACTTAGTATATGGTTTGCGTGGCCCCTAGGGCCTAACTGTATTACTTACCTGTGTGACTTACTGTATGCATTAATAAGACTGTGTTGTACTTACCTCTAAACTCATAAAGAGTGCTGAGGGTTTGCTTAGAATAAATACACTTTATTTTATATATATATCTGTTGTGGTGTCCTTTCATTTGGTATTCAAGGGATTATATATGGTATCACAGCTGGCTTCACATGCCATTCAGAGTTTAGCCTAAGACTGCTCTTGTCCATGCTACCACTAGGATAGCTGGTCTATAAGGTTGACTTTACAACCAATCACCATAAGGGTATTTGGACTGATATAAGGTGTACACTATAACTAGTGACATCATACATCAGGCCAACTTCTCACATTGGTGAGCAGCGGTTGGGATCTGAGCTTGCTGTTGTAATACCATTGTAATCTTGAGATACTAAATTGAAAGATCACACAGATATTGTCTAGGTACATATAACATAGATTATTATACTTAAGTCCTACTGGACTTTGTAGTTGTAGGTTGAAGGGAATAACACACCCTGACTACAACTACTAGAAAGGTTTAGTAGATACAACTAGTGTAGGTAGGTGCACACACCACACCCTCACTAGATCATGCCTCTGGGAGGAGATCAAGTAGATGCTCTCTCAGGAGGGGCAGGTCTGCAGAAGACCCCCTCTAGGTATGATACCTTAACATTCCAGGAGATGAGACAATTGTGTACCTCCAGAGGAATAAAACAGGGTGCAAACCCTACCCTCCTTCAGTTAAGACAACTCCTAGAGGAGTATGATGCTCAGAGGGCATCACAGGAAGGTGCCCTAGGCACAGAGGAGGGTCTACCCACCACAGAGGAGTCAGATGGGGCTTCAGATGGGGAGGTAGACAGCCAGAGCCAAGTAAGGAGACTTAGCCAGGCTAACTTAAGTTTACATGGGAGTTTGCATGGGGTCCCCCCATACAGACCCACAAGTAGACATTCACAGAGAAACAGGAAGGACAGATCCCCTTCAGGGGAATCCATCCACTCCCATGTCTCTAACATCTCTAATGCTTCCTCTCACAGGGGAATGACTTCACCTGAGAGAAAGGAGCATGCAGCCAGAATGAGGGAGGCTAATCTGAGGATTCAGAGGGAAGAATTTGCCCTTGCCAAAGAAAAGCTTGCTCTGGCTAGAGAACAAAAGTTAAGTGGGTTAGAACCCACTGGTGGCAGCAACATTCCTAGAGATAGAGACAGGCACTATGATAATAGAAACCTGAGCAAGATTGTCCCTCCCTACAAGTGTGGGGATGACATCCACAAATGGATAACTGCTTTGGAGAGAGCTTGCAAAGTACAGCAGGTACCCCAAAGTCAGTGGGCAGCTATCTTGTGGCTCTCCTTCTCTGAGAAAGGAAGAGACAAGCTCCTCACAGTTAGTGATGAGGATGCAGATAATTACACTGTCCTGAAGAGTGCTCTGATTGATGGGTTTGGCCTAACCACTGAACAATACAGGTTGTTGTTCAGGGATACCCAGAAGACACAGACTCAGGACTGGACTGACTTTGTAGATTGTGCCACTAAGGCTCTGGAAGGCTGGCTATTGGGAAGTAAGGTTAAGGACTATACAGGATTGTATAATTTGATCATGAGAGAACAAATACTTAACAACTGTCAAAACCAGCTATTGCATCAACACCTGATTGATTCTGATCTGACTTCTCCCCAAGAATTGGGAAAGAAGGCAGATAGATGGGTCAGGACTAGAGTTAAGCAGAAAAACCAGAACCAGGGCGGTGATCAGAAAAAGGCAGACCAGAAGGGTAATGAGCAGAAACAAAAAGACCAGAAGTCTTCACCAGGCCCCCAAAAGGCTCAGGGGGAGGGTGGTTCCAAAAAGGATAAGAAGAAAGAAGGCCAAAAGAAACCATGGTGCAACTATTGTAAGTCTACCTCACATTGGTTTAGTGAGTGCACCAAAAAGGATAAGCCCCCAGCCACCATTGCCCCTAAGGCAACTGTACCCCCTAGTTCAGCTGTAAGTGGTGGTTCCCAGCAAAAGGGTGTAGTAGGGTTAACCCTGGGAACTGAGGAGGATTCTGGCCTAGTCAGAGTACCTACTCAGGCTGTCCTGATCTGTGATGGGGACTTAGCTTTGTCCTCTACTGTAGGCCCCAGTAACCTGGGCAAGTACAGACAGACACCTTTTATCAACCAAAGAATGGCTCAGGCCTACAGGGACACTGGGGCTAGTGTCACAATGGTGACACCTGCTTTTGTGGACCCTGGACAGATCATACTAGGTGAGAATTACCTAGTGACCAACGCTAGCAATGCCACTACCTCCCATAGTGTGGCTATTGTTAACTTCTCCTGGGGAGGGGTAACTGGCCTCAAGAAAGTTGTTGTTAGTTCAGACCTTCCTGTAGAGTGTTTACTGGGCAATGATCTTGAAACTTCAGTTTGGTCTGAAGTGGAGTATAGGACCCATGCAGAAATGCTGGGGATAGATGCACATGTCCTTGCTGTGACCAGGTCACAGGCCAAAAAGTGCAACACTGAACAAGTGCTGGATCCTGAAACTATGGACCAGTCACAATCCAAGAGAAAGAGCAGTAGGGTTAAGGCTGTGCCTTCCCCCCTGCCTCAGGTGGTGGGTCAGCCCTCCCAGGAGGATGATTCTGAGAGCCCTGAAGGAACTGTCCTAGAAGAACTTGAACCTGATCAGGTTGAGTTTCTTGGGGCAGGGGGACCTTCAAGGGCAGATCTGAGGCAGGCTCAATTAGACTGCCCCTCTCTTGAACCCCTCAGACAGCTGGCTGCTGCTGAGGCTGCAGGGAATGCTCAAGGTACCCATAGAGTGTATTGGGATGAAGGGCTACTGTACTCAGAGGCTAGAGACCCCAAGCCTGGTGCATCCAGGAGGTTGGTCATACCACTGAAGTTCAGAGGCTTCCTTCTAACCTTGGCCCATGATATTCCCCTTGCAGGACATTTAGGCCAGAACAAGACTTGGGACAGGCTTGTCCCTCACTTTCACTGGCCCCATATGTCAGAAGATACTAAGGAGTTTTGTCGCTCCTGTGTCACCTGCCAAGCCAGTGGCAAATCAGGTGGCACCACAAAGGCCCCCCTCATACCACTACCTGTGGTGGGGGTCCCCTTTGAAAGAGTGGGCATAGATATTGTAGGACCAATGGACCCACAAACAGCATCTGGGCACAGATTCATACTGGTGATAGTGGACCATGCCACCAGGTACCCAGAAGCAATTCCCCTGAGGACCACAACAGCTCCTGTTGTGGCAAGGGCCCTGCTTGGAGTATTCTCCAGAGTGGGCTTTCCAAAGGAGGTCATTTCTGACAGAGGTGCCAACTTTATGTCAGGATACTTGACTGCAATGTGGAAGGAGTGTGGTGTTAACTATAAGTTCACCACACCCTATCACCCACAGTGCAATGGGCTTGTTGAGAGATTCAACAAGACCCTAAAGGGAATGATAAAAGGATTACCAGACAAGCTTAGGCGAAGATGGGACATCCTTTTACCCTGCCTTCTGTTTGCTTACAGAGAGGTCCCACAAAAGGGGGTTGGCTACAGCCCTTTTGAGCTTTTGTTTGGGCATCCTGTAAGAGGACCCCTGTGTTTGGTGAAGGAAGGATGGGAGAGACCTCTCAGACAACCCAAACTAGACATAGTGGATTATGTACTTGGTCTCCGCTCCAGGATGGCAGAGTATATGAAGAAGGCTTCTAAAAACCTTGAGGCAAGCCAAGAACTCCAAAAAGCTTGGCATGACCAAAAGGCTGTACTGACTGTTTACCAGCCAGGGCAGAAAGAGTGGGTGTTGGAGCCAGTGGCCCCAGCAGCACTCCAAGACAAATGGTCTGGACCCCACACTATTGTTGAGAAAAAGGGAGAAGTCACCTACTTGGTGGACCTTGGGACTCCCAGAAGCCCCCACAGGGTGCTTCATGTCAACAGATTGAAGGCATATGTTGACAGGGCAGACATGGGGCTACTCATGGCTACAGATGAGGGGCAGGAGGAAGAGAGTGACCCTCTCCCAGACCTGTTGACTCAGAACCCTGATGATGGCTCAGTTGATGGTGTGGTCTTTTCTGACAGCCTCACTGTCCATCAGCAACAGGACTGTAGACAAGTTCTGCAGGCCTACAGACATATGTTCTCTCTGACCCCGTCAGACAAACTGGTGCACCCATGAGGTGGAAACTGGTGACAGTCTGCCTGTGAAGAGTAAAATCTACAGGCAACCTGACCATGTCAGGGACTGCATAAAAGTTGAGGTACAAAAGATGTTGGAGCTGGGAGTCATTGAACCTTCAGAGAGCCCTTGGGCTAGTCCTGTAGTCCTTGTGCCAAAACCTCACACCCAAGATGGTAAGAGAGAGATGAGGTTTTGCGTGGATTACAGAGGTCTCAATGCTGTCACTAGGACAGATGCCCACCCAATACCTAGGGCAGATGAGCTCATTGACAGACTGGCAGCTGCTAAGTTTTTGAGCACATTTGACCTAACAGCAGGCTACTGGCAAATCAGACTAGCTGAGAGTGCAAAGGCCAAAACTGCTTTCTCGACCCCAGGAGGACATTATCAATTTGTGGTAATGCCCTTTGGTTTGAAGAATGAACCTGCCAACTTTCCAAAGGCTGGTGAATCAAGTCCTTACTGGGTTGGATGATTATTGTGCAGCTTATCTTGATGATATTGCTGTCTTTAGCTCCACCTGGGAGGATCACCTGGTCCACCTGAGGAATGTTTTAGAGGCCCTGCAAAAGGCAGGCCTCACTATCAAGGCCACTAAGTGCCAGATAGGGCAGAGCAAGGTTGTATACCTGGGCCACCTAGTTGGTGGGGGTCAAGTTCAACCACTGGAGAGCAAGATCCAGACCATAAAGGACTGGGCTCCTCCAACTACCCAGACTCAGGTCAGAGCTTTCTTGGGCCTGTCTGGGTACTACAGAAAGTTTGTTAAGAACTATGGGTCCATAGTGACACCACTTAATGACTTGACCTCCAAGAAAATGCCAAAGAAAGTTCAGTGGACAGCAAGCTGTCAAAAAGCATTTGATGACCTGAAGCAGGCCATGTGCAGTGCACCTATTCTGAAAAGTCCAGACTACTCCAAAGAGTTCATTGTCCAGACAGATGCTTCTGAGTTAGGTGTGGGAGCTGTTCTTTCACAACTGAATGTAGATGGTCAAGACCAGCCCATTGCTTTTATAAGTAGAAGGCTGACCCCTAGAGAGAAACGTTGGTCAGCTATTGAGAGGGAGGCCTTTGCTGTGGTCTGGGCCCTGAAGAAGCTGAGGCCATACTTGTTTGGCACTCACTTCAAGATTCAGACAGACCATAAGCCCCTCTTGTGGCTAAATCAGATGAAGGGTGAAAATCCCAAACTTCTTAGGTGGTCCATTTCCCTACAGGGGATGGACTTCACAGTGGAACATAGACCTGGGACTGACCATGCCAATGCAGATGGACTCTCCAGATATTTCCACTTAGAACATGAAGACTCAACTGGTCAAGGTTAGTTTAATGTCCCTAAGTTTGGGGGGGGGTTGTGTAGGAGAGTAGGGTCTGCTTTCTATGTTCACCCCCACTTTTTGCTTTTGCTTTACTGGTTTACGACTTAGATGTGGCTGTGGGCCTGCTAATCAGACCCACAGCCCTGCTGTTCTCTCTCTAAATTAATACTATGTACTTTAGGTGCATAACCCATTTGGATAGGATCACCTTATTGGCCCCTGTACAGTGTACCCTAGGTACCCAGGGCATAGGTGTACCCTAGGCCTACCAGGGGCTGCAGCATGTATTGTGCCACCCCTGGCCTGGCCTTCCATTTTGACACAACTGGCTGATCACTCAGCTGGGGCAAGGTCGTGTAATCACCCCTTGCTTAGGTGTAGTATTCCTATACCTAACTTACATATAGACACATGTGTACCTATCAGTCACTCCTATGGCAGGCCTTGACAATCCTGGAGGCAGAGTGCTTGGTAACATGTGAGAGGGTGCTCTAGCATGAGCTGAGCCTGTCTGCAGCTTTCGGAACCATGTCCTTATAGCTGTTCTATGATATAGCCTACCATATACTCTTAAAGTACCTTATAATCTTAGACGGTTATGGTAACTATGGTTTGGCTTTATCAAAACATGTCGTGTAAGGTGTCTAACACTCGGGAAAAATACCCCCATGCCATTTCTGGACATGAAAATATTATTCCCCCCTTCTAGAGGGAAAGACATGTTAAAATCATACTTCAACTGTTAGCCTCTGACCAAAGCCTCAGCATCACAAAATGGATGCTGCTGCCACGACACAAGTCTGACCTCCTGCAGCTGGGAGTGATCCCAGCCAGGGAGGCCTGGACAATAGGTTTCCTGCTTGGGGAGGTGCTAGCACCTCCCCAGACAGCCTTTAGTGTATTGGGGCAGGGTGGGCTGAAAGGAATGAGACATGCCTGGGGCACACAAGGTGTTCCTTGCATAGTCCAGTTCAAACCGGCGCTGGGGCACTCCAGCCCCAGCTCTGGCGCGAAACTGGACAAAGGGAAGTGGGTGTAACCACCCCCTCCCAGGTCCCACCCATAAGGCGTGACCTAGCAGGTATCCCAGCCCCCCAGATTAGTATAAGAGTGGGAGTTGGGCCTCAAGACTTTAGATTATCCTGAACCTGCAAAACTGAACAGAAACTCTGGACCTTCGACATTCGACGAAAGAAGAAGACTGAAGAATCTCCCTTGTAGCCAAGGAGTGGCTACCCTGTGCAAACAGGCACCATCAAGTGACTACCCTTTGCTTTGTGAAACGTTCGACGAGGAACCGACTGCAGAGCCCGACCAGAGCCTTGATTTCCAGACTTCTCCGACCCTCATCCACATCTGCAGCAGAGCTGAGATCCGTGGAGGCGACGAGCGACGTGGGACCGGCTACCTGGGAAAAGTGGCTAGTAACTTACAGCGCAGCTTCTGAGGTACCCTCGAAGTTGTGCACCGGGGATTGAGAAGCCCCAACCCCAAGCACCATCTGCACCGAAGACCAGCCCCCCACACTCCACGAGTCCTGCGTGGGGCCCTTCAGCATTTTCCTGCTTGCCGCGTCTGTCCGGTTGCTTGCCCGCTGGCTAGTGGCCTTTCTGACGACGCTCCCTGAAATCTTCTGCGCTGGTTTGGCTCCTCCAGACTGGCTCCCGCTTCTCTGCAAAGAAGAAGCACCCCAGACCTTCCTGGTCTGCACCAGAAGCAAGTCCCTTGTTCTTCGTGGGTTCCGCTTGCCAAGGCTTGGTGAGTCCTAGTCCAACTTCGACGCCGCCGACAGCAAGAGCCTTCGTGGGACAGCTCGCCTCCTGGTCCTGGTCGTCCTCGACGCTTCCTGGTCCTCCTGGCTGCAGCGACAAGCTTCACCTTCACCTGCAACTCTTCACGACATCGCCTGGTTCCTTCCTGGTTCCACGTGGTCACTGGCTAGTGACCTTGACTCTGTCCCTTCTGCTTGCAGGTTTCTTCTCTTCTTGATCCCAGCCTTGGGATCCACCGGACACTCTTCACTGACTGCCTGTCAGCATCTTTCTTCAGGCATCCATAGGAGTCGACGACGAAAACGACGCATCTTCACCCCTATGCACCCGCAGCCTGTGGGCTAGGTAACTTGGGTACTCCGGTGCTCATCAGGATAGTGACTATCCTAGTGTCTAGTTTTCAAGTCTCAACTTCCTAGCTACTCCGGAAGTGTCCTAAATCTATCTATTTCTAAACTGTAACATTGCTATTGACTTTTACGCATTACGCGTGAGTGTTTCCACTCTGCACACGAATCCCGTGGGCCTCCCACTTCCTAACTAACGCTAGTGTAGTGTAGCCCCAGCGATTCCCTAGGCCTAGGCCTATTCTATTTCCGTGACAGTGGTTCTTATACCACTTACTTAGTATATGGTTTGCGTGGCCCCTAGGGCCTAACTGTATTACTTACCTGTGTGACTTACTGTATGCATTAATAAGACTGTGTTGTACTTACCTCTAAACTCATAAAGAGTGCTGAGGGTTTGCTTAGAATAAATACACTTTATTTTATATATATATCTGTTGTGGTGTCCTTTCATTTGGTATTCAAGGGATTATATATGGTATCACAGCTGGCTTCACATGCCATTCAGAGTTTAGCCTAAGACTGCTCTTGTCCATGCTACCACTAGGATAGCTGGTCTATAAGGTTGACTTTACAACCAATCACCATAAGGGTATTTGGACTGATATAAGGTGTACACTATAACTAGTGACATCATACATCAGGCCAACTTCTCACAGGCAGAGCTAAGGGTTGAGGGTGGACGAGCGCAATATGGAGGAAGTGTATGGGATAGATACGAGCAATGACTATAGAGCGTGGATGGGGCAGAGAGATAGGACTAGCAGTACACACATTCTCATCACGGAATAAATGTCACAGAAAAATCCAACAAGGAAAGAATCCCCCAGCCTCAACAGTAGAAGGATCAACTCAACCAATGAAAAAGTAGGGTGAAATCTATAACTTCCAGGGGCAGGTGAAACACAACAATAAAGAGGAAGGAATATGCCTCTTTTTTACACTTGCCGTCACCCGCATGTTGTTACAACTCGGTCGTTACAACGACCGCGTTGTAACAGCGCATGGCATTACTCCGCAAGTCGTAACAAGAACTTGCGGAGGGGGACGCTGGATGTTGGAATAGTATAATTTACTATTCCAACTCCAGTCTCTGCGGACAGTAGGGAAGGTGTTGGATTTTAAATCCAACATCTTCTCTCCCCTTCCGCAAGTCGTTGTTACACCTTGCGGGGTAATGGTATGCGTTGTAACGACTACGTTGAAACAACGTGCGGTGTGACAGATTCATAGTAAGGGCTGTTTACCAAGAGGAAGCCATTGAATCAGGAGCAAGGAATTGAAATAGACAAAAACCAACCAATGATGAGCAAGGGCCAGACCCAAAGCCCACTCCAGGTATACTTCGAAGCGTTAGTTACAGTGGTGTCTGTGTCAATGCTCTCTGCAGTGAGACTGCAAAGAGAGCAGAGCTAGTTACTGAATCAGAAATCTGTTCTTCTAAACTCTGAAAATGCTCTAATTGAATGTGCTGAGAAAGATAATACAAAGTACACCTCAGTAAACAGAAAAGCGCTCCCCTGACACTACTTTGTGTTGTATGTGTTGGATTTAAAGTCTTCTCTAATTGCCATTACCACCGTGCAGTGATGTATGCCTCCTGCTCCTCTTTTGATCATGTTCAGCAGCAGCAGTGATGTTCCAGGGGTTTCCAGGCAGCCAAGCTTTTAGTTCGCTCGAGCACTTCACATAGTTTAAGAATCTTTTACTGTGTTTAATGATTCAGATTCCAATGTAAATGGGCTTCAAATTTGTTCCTCAAATTTAATTTAGAAAGTTTTTAATTTGTGGTGATTTTACGTATATACGTGTATATGGGGATTTATATACCTGAAACCCAGCTACAAAGTAACTAAGTGATGTACAAAGGTGGGTAGGGGAGTCACACAGATGGGGGGTGGGTAAGAGGGATTGCCTGCTGAGTTCCATATTAGCACTAATATTTTTGGATGCTCTCTCTGAAGTAGAAAGGAAGATCGTCTCTTATCAACAGTGAACGAATGACCTGCCTTAAGGGATTCGAGCTCATTAATTATCCGACAAAGAGCCTGATGAACTATTTCTAACTGTAAACCTGAGACGTGCAGTCTGAATACCAATTGGTTTAGGAACGGAAATGTGAATGAATGAATGAATGAATGATCGAAATTTAATATAGCGCACAGCTACTCAACAAGAGTGTCCCGGCGCTGACGGAACAGATGGCAGGACTCTGAGGCAGGCACATTTTTGAAAAGCCAAGTTTTACGGTGTTTCTTGAAGATGAACTTACATATTTGTAGATCGCATTGCACATTGCTTATTCACAAGGTGTCGCAAAAACTACCTGTCTAATGAATATTAATTAGGCAAGGGATCTATTCGTGAACCAGCATGACTGGCTGTGAATGCACAGATGGAGGGAGGCCTGCAAGGGACAGCAGACCTGCATCCCTGCATATTCATTCCCAAAGAGGATTGTTTTCTTTAAACCTGTATCTATTAAAGGGAGCGGTGCTGCAGCTAAAAAAACGAGAAATCGTGTCCTTGTTGGGAAACATCGCAAGAGGCTCCTGAAATGAGTCCCTTTGCAACAGCGTCCCCTCAGTTTCCACCTCAACTTGGGTGTCTGCAAGGGTTCAAAGGTTTGCTCACTCAGCTCCAGCCACAACCCACATATACCTTAAACTGTGAATCCCAAATAGAAGGGGGCACAGTTTCATGGCCGCTCCTATTTTGAAAAACACATTTTGCAAACCAGAGAGAGTTTCCTGACTGAAAAAAAGTGTTTGGTGCATTTTCAAAGCAGTGTTTTGCGGATTCAGACCCTGTGCTTTTTCAAATCAAAGGCTTTGCAACCATAAAACCTCTGTGTCCACGCGACCCAACGTTGGTTAGAAAGGTTGGGAGCATTGTGAATACTTTTGGAATAGTACATTTGCAAACACACTATAAGCCAGCCTGGAGTCCAGTGCATATGTTTTCCTGTACTTTCTCTCTTTGGTGAATTTCTAGTTTAACTTTAGCAACTTCAGCAGAGACTCAGTTAATTCTTTTTTTACCTACTTCCCAACTAGTATTTTGAAATAGCTAAAGCTTTTACCAGTGAATAAAGCACTCTACTCCTAGGATGTCTGTTCCTTATTTCTACTCAGGGGTAGAGCTCAACAGCTCGCTGTTAGGAGCCTTGTTTAGGAAGGGCAGAGCATGTTGCATGTTCTCACTGTCCCTTTGTCTGCTCCTACGTGTCTGGATGTTACAGTATAAAAACTGAGCAATAGATCTTGTTTTATTGCTTCACCAATGCTTGTTTACTGCCTATATTGGCTTTGACAATGCTTGCAGGACTGTGGCACAAGCATTGGCACAGCCAACTGCAGTAGGTGGCAATCTCGGAATGATTTTTAGTATAACTTCCAAGATGGTCATCACGTTATGTCTCTATGCACCATGATTGCCATCCTGGAACGCTATAACAATAAGTACACAACATAACATGTTCACACTATTCCAAGATGCCCGCCCACCATTATTGGCTTTGGAAAAGCCAACAGCAGCAGATGGTAATCTTGGAATGTTATTTAGTGTAACTCCCAAGATGGCTCTCACGTTACATCTCTACGAAGCATGATGGCCACCTTGGAACAGTATAACAATAACTACACAACATAACATGCTTACACTATTCCAACATGCCCGCCCACCATTATTGGCTTTGGAAAAGCCAACTGCAGCAGATGGTAATCTTGATATGTTATTTAGTATAACTTCCAAAATGGCCGTCACGTTACATCTCTACGCAGCATGTTGGCCATCCTGGAACGGTATAACAATACGACGTAACATGCTTACACTATTCTAAGATGTCCGCCCACCATTATTGGCTTTGGAAAAGCCAACAGTGGCAGCAGTGGGCAACGGATCGGCAGGCAGGTGAGCTGGGCGGGCACAGGAATAAAGAGGTGGTATAGGAGGGACGGACATCTGATTGCAGCAGTGCTCTGCGTTGGAAAAATGGGAGGCAAGGCAGAAAGAGGGAAAAATAGAGCGATAACGAGGAAGTGTATGGAGTAAACTTGAAGGATGACTATGAAGCAGGTGGTTGGGGGGAAGAAACAGAGACAGACAGAGATGCAGAGAGGATGAGTGAGAAAGAGAAAGACAGAGAGAGCAAGAGAGAGAGTACCAGTATGCATATCCCCATTGAGTGCTACAGCTCAAATATCACAGAACAATGCAAAAAGAAAAATAGCTTCCCATCATCTGCAATGCTAGTATCTACTCAACTAATCAAAAAACAGTATGAAGCCTAAATGTTCCAAGAGTAGGAAAAACACATGAAAAAAGAGGAAAGTCATCAAATCAAGAACAGGGAATTGAAATAGATAAGAAAGTCAACCATTAGCAAGGGGCAAGCCCAAAGACTACTTTAAGTTCAAGACAAGGCTATCTGTAGCGAGACCGTAAAAAATGCAGAAATGAAACTGGAATGCAATTAAGAAAGCTAGTTGTTGAACCAGAAACCCATTCTTTTATTTTCTAAAAAATAGTTTAATTGAATGTGCGAGGAAGATAAAGCAAAGAACACCTCAGTAAACAGTACTAGGCTCCCTTAACACTAATTTGTATTGTAAATTGGTCTCAATTTATCATCATCAACTTGTGTGTTTTCTGCTCCTGCTTTGTTTATGTTCAGCCACAACAGTGATAGGTGCTGTGTTTTTAGTACACTTGAACACTTCTAATAGTTACACAATCTTTTACTGTGTTTAATGATTCAAATTCAGTCTTAATGTGCTTGGCCTTTGTTGCTCAAATGTAATTTTGGGAATAATACAATGTTTTTTTTGGTTTTTTTTTAAATTGTGCCTTTGAACATACAGATGTACATTTGGGGATGTATACAGCTGGGACCTGGGGTCGGGGAGAGTTGTACTAAAGAGGGAGAGGAGGGAAGGAATGCAGCGAGATGAGAGGGATGGTCAGCTCAGTCCCATCAGTCGGATGATTAAATGTGAAGGAGGTGTTGCTTGAACATGTTGATCTGTAGTAGTATTATATTGTCACATTTGTATAGCGCTTCCACAAAAGATGAGGCTGTGACGCACTCTGATTGTCATCAGTACCTGGGTGCTCTTGCATAGCGTATGGTTGTAAGAGTTTAGGATGAGGTGTGCCCTAAGTGGGGGATGTTAGCTTGGGTGCATGAGGCTCCAGACATGGTGTAGCATGCTTTGCCAGTGTTGTTGCGGAAAGGGAGCGGACGGATGCAGCCGTGCATGGCTATGCAAGTTATATGCATAGGCCGTACTTCCAGTTTGTGGACAGACTTTGGGAAGAGCTATGTTTTCAATAATTTCCAAAACTGGAGATTCCTTTCAGTAGGAGAAGGAGTGGGGGAGTTTTCTGTATCATGATGAGGAAGAAGTTCCTTTTCTTAGAAACATAACAAGAAAAGGCTTTGATATTATCTTCTCCTTATTGCATATTTTGTCTCAAGTCTCTATAAATATTGCAGTTACTTGATATGACCATGATGGAATGTTTATCACTTTTAAGGTGATACAAAAGATTTTGAAAGGTATGCAGATTGGTGGACAAAACTAATTGAGTTTTTTGAGGGTGGATGAGATTCTCTCCAAAGATCCTTCAGAAGTCAGGCTGGAGTGTGAAAGTTGCTCTTCAGGGGTTCAAGTATGAATCTGGGATGCCAACAGTTGGGTGTTCCCTCTGTTAAAGTGAGATAGGGCCGGGACTTGTACAGCTGTTGGGAATACATTTTTACCTTTGCGGAGTTAGTTAGTGACAGGCGGCTTGGGTCTATTTGATATGTGCTTCCCAAGCTGAGGTGATATTGAAGTTGTTCAGGTAGGATGAGAACCACTGGAGGGTAATTTCATTGAAGCCCATTCTCTAGGAGAGGGTGTTCAGGGTCTGCTGATTGATGGTGTCAAAGACTGGAGAGAGGTCCATTAGGATGAGGAGACTTGATCTCGAATGGGCCTTCGAGTACCTGAATGGTGGCTTTCTTATTTATATATTGGGGTTATCGCAAGTGGTCATGAATTAGGTAGTTGCTCTTGACATTTCCATGGAGCTGAGCGACAACAGTTTTTTCAATGATCTTAAACAGAAATGGTGGGTGTGTGGTCAGCCACGTTATCAAGGTCCAGGTTGTGATTCTTCAGGGAGGAGAGGCAGGATGTGTCTGATTTTGATAGATTTGGGACAAATGCCTTGGAAAAGTAGCATGTTGATGATGTTCAGGAGTGGACTGCGGGTGTCTCCAGAAAGGGCCTTCACTATTGATCTTGGGATGATGTTACTTTTGGTTAATTGAAGAGGCTTGAGATGTCTTCGTGGATAGGGGTTCAAGCTGGTACACTACAGTCTGCCTCGAGAAAATGTTGGTGGCAGAAAGGTGAGTGGGATTTCTCTGCTGCAAAGTCTACTTTTGGCAATCTTTGATTATGATGTTGGTGACATTGCAGTTGTTCATCAAATGGTGTAAGGCGTGGGATGGGTGGGATTCACATCGGTATTGATTGCTTTGAAGCATTGTACTGATTACTTTAGAGGATTCTGTGTTTACTGTGGGTTAGTCTGTAGCATTTGGTTCTGTGATGAGCCTGAGATGGGATGCACAGTGTAAGTCAGGTCTGTGAGCAGCGGCAATTAACACAGTTACTTCTTTTGGCTTCTGATTGCACATTTCCCGACTGTGAGTTTTGTGCGTAACAAATGTACATTAGTATTGTAGTGTTCTCTTGACAGCAAGCAACAACTTTTCATAAGATTATCAAAAGAAAACCTATCAAAGTCTGTCAAGAGATGGGGTCCTTTATACTCCTCATTTAAAGATAATAAGAAGCACAACGTAAAAGTTGTTACTCCTCAAAGGATCATTTCTAAAATAGTGTTTGGAAATATAAGTTCAAATTCTGAAACACAAATAGTTTATTGGAATGTTTCTCTAAATCCAGTTCAGTCGTTCGTCAAATTTCAAGGGGAAACTATAGTCTGTAAACGTTCAATATTCTGGCAACAAGGTTCCGACTTCAGCAAATTTGTATTTTGATTGCCCTGCAAGGATGCTCTGGGCCACGGGGAACTTATACTCTGCAAATTCAACATTTCTGTGATAGTGCTGTGTCTTCTTGGGACAAGCAGCTTTCTTGACTGAACTCATGCATTTTCCATAGTGTGTCCAGCAAGGAAGTGAAGCCTCTTTCCACAGTGTCAACCCTCTATGCACACTGCCAGCCTTTCCTGCATTTTTTTTCCAAAACCTGTTTTAATGTATTTTAGAAAATTATAACACAGATTCCTACATTTTTGGCAGATCGATGTACCCTTCAATAACCTTTGAGTTACACAGTTAAGATTTGTTCAGACAGTGAGTTTCAGTGGCAGACCTAAGTACAACAGCACATATACAAACGTATCCTGTTCTACAAGAGATGTCTGTTATACAATGTTCACAACGTGCCCAGCCATTTCCCCCAAAATCCCATCATATTTCTTTGAGCATCCTCTTGCAATGTATGCCATATGTTCCATTATGGAGCATCTGGCCATACCGTCTTTCCATCCCTCATTGAGGCTGGAGCCTCAGCTCTCCATTCTTTCGCTACGTTCGATTTTAGCGATTAAAAACCCCAGTCCTTTGGGTGTGCTTGTAGCTCTACTGCCATCCATTTCCTCCATGGGTCCCCACAGGCCATTTTGGGTACCAAAACCATTGGTGGACCCATACATTGGTAACATAGCAATTGATCTTTGCCCAGCATGGCTTTATGTAGGAAGAGTCCCAGATCATGCGCAATAGGGTGCCCCTCTCGTCATGGCATCTAGTACAGTTCTGGGATATCCCTGGTTTCATTTTAGACAACCTTTCTGGGGTGTAGTAAATGCGGTGTCAGAAATTGAATTGGATGAGGAGGATGTGAGAGGAGAGAGGAGATGGCTATTGTACATGGGGCCATTTTGGCCACCGTCCACTCATCATCGTCAAGTGTACCAAGGTTGCTTCCCAACAAGCTTGCAATGGGACTTTTGGGTCCAATGTAGACTATCAGTGAACAGTAAGTCCTCGAAATTTCACCTTTTCTTAGTAATTCTAATGTTTGTTTAGATTCTAATGGGGTATATTCTAGGGGAAGTATTGGTTGGGGTCGTAAGGGTTCAAATATGTGACAGAATTGAAGGAACCAAAAGAATTGGGACTTATGTAAATGAAATTCACTACTTAAGTTAGTGAATGTCTTAATAAAATCTCCTTTCCATATGCACATTAAGTCTGGACCTTTCCTGCTTTTGAGTGCATTCACCATAAGGCACTTTAGAGAGTCATGACTCAGGGCGCAAGGAGGTAAATGGGTGCTACAGACCATGACAGTATAAAGTGATGGGGACTGTATGGGGAGCTGTGCACAGAAGCCTCATGTTGAGAGGTAGGACATGTGTGAATCAGACGTCCTGTAAGTACTAACCATTTATGGGTACACTGGGTTCACAGGGCAGGCAAACAGTAGAGACAGTATGTCAGTGTGCTCCTCTAAGACATGGTTTGTGGGGTGGTGCATAAAGGCAAGGGTATGTTTCAGCCATCATTAAGGAGGAGGTGGAGGCTCTGGACACTCGGTCAGGCTTGGCGGCTGATGCATGACATGGGATTGAAGAGGCGCTGCTTCTAACCTAGTTCACAAATGTAACTTCCTCTGTGTCATCCTTGGGTTTGTCGTAATAAAATATGGGCACCAAGGTAAGGAAAGGCTTAGGATACTGCATCCCACTTTTGAATGGTAGGGAAAGACTAAAGTAACCTCAGGGGTAGTATTTTCTGTCTGGCCAAGCGGCAAGTTGGTGAGTTTGGTTTGCTTCTTGCTACACCTTAGTGGAAATTAGTGAAAGTCAAATTGGCTGCTTGAAGCTGACAGTTCCCTTCTTAATGTGGCAGGCAGCAACCTTCCCGGCACTCGCCTCAAGAGAGGTAACTAGGAAGGCCCTGGGACCCCATTTACCCCATTCTACGGGCCCGCTTCAAGGGGGAGGGATGCACAGACCGCACACTGGCGTATTCTGTATTGCAGAAGAAGCCTCTCAAGTGTCTACAGCCTCTTCTGTAATACCAAAATGCCCCAAGGGTACAAAAAGTGGGCAGGCATGCCATTGCGCCTCAGGGGCACGTCTGACAATACTGCCCCGGGTGTACGTGTTTGGGTCATCTTCTGTTTCTGTAGCCTTCTTTGCTGCCTCACTGCTGCAAGAGGGTGTCCGTTCTTCCTCAGTGGAGCGAGAAGAGCCTACTTTGTCTCTGCGCTCTGTCAGACACGACAATACAGTCACCTTGGAGTTAGCTGCCTCCAGCCCAGAAGGTGGTAAGAGCTTTTATAATATATACATTTACCTGATACTCTATTTAGCACAAAATATTCAGTGTTCTTTTGACTGTTGTTATTCTAAAAGCTGGAATCCTTGACTGTTGGTGTTTACTGAGTGGTCTTCTTAAGCTTACTCTTCCACTAGCTCTACTTCTTCTGTTTCCCTGGGGTCTGGATTCTTCCTGTCTATCCGAGAAAGAAGCAATGGGTGTCTGAGGCTTCGAAGAGGTTCTGGATATACTCATGCATCCGCCGTGCAGTGCTGTCATCAATGATGTAGTTTAAGATGTTGCTGTGATGTTTTCAATGATTTCATAGAACATGTCATGAGTGACGTAATATAGAAGGTAATTACCAGTGCATGGCATCGGCGCAAGTTTTGTTTACTTTAGGGCATGTGTTATTGTCACTTGAGATGACTATAGCTGGATAATTGCAGTGTTTTTGGTTAGTTTAAAATGATGTCTTAACTGACATTTTCACCTAAATAGAACGTCCCTTTAACCTCTGGTTGTTTCAGTGAATTTCTACTTTTTTTAAATGTAAAGTAAGATATTATTGTCATACCTAACTATAACATCACTTTAACTTTTTTCAGTGAATTTCTAGGTGTGTTTTTAACATAAAGTAATATTTTATTACCATACGTGATGTCAACCCCACCCCACGCATTGCCTTTGGCCTATAGCCATGCGCAGCATGAGGTTGGCCTGGCCCTCCGTCCATCCCTCCACTGGTGGGGGGTTGGGAGGTTGGTCGCAGTGGCAGGCACTCAGCGCGCACAGCTGGCTATGTGAGGTTACAATATAAAGGGTATCATTTTAAATATGGCAGGCCTACTTACTTTGTCATAGGGTTAGAAAACCAAAATATAAAAAGTGTGCCTATTGGCTTTATGAAGGGTTCAGCATATCAACATAGATAAAACACACCTATTGTCTTTGTCACAAAATAATTTAAACAGTGCAATGTGTAATAAAAGTGAGTCCCATAAAAAAATAATATTTGTTTTTTGTAAACAAATCAACATGTCTTTGAGTCTTTTTTCACATTTTTAAGCTACAAAGTGCAGCCAAAGTAACAACCATAAGGGGGCCCTGGACTCCAGCTGAAGAGCATAGAGCTGCAACTAAGAGAGCTTTAAAAAATATGGTTAGGTCTACTGGAATCATACATTTAATGACGCAGGAGACTTTTTGTTTTATTTAATGGTGCGGAGAGCCTGCTGTATTCCCTGCAGCCCCCCATAACATTAAACAAACTGCATTGTGGTTCCCCCACTCCTTCTAAGGGCATCACCAGGATCTAAAAAATGCAAATACATTTTCACAGGGCATTATGAGGTGCAGCTAATTTATCATTCCTTTATATGTATATTTTGTTTTCCTTTTTTGGGTGTCCTAGTGCCCACCTGGGACTCAGCAAAAACCAAAGGAAATGATGGACGGAGTGTTGAACATTGCAAACACTCACCCCAGTCAACTGATCTGGGACCCCAACATCTTTATTTTTGGTAGTGTGCCGCTGGAGGAGCCCAGGGCCCCATGGACACACCGGCTTCTTGCAAGCAGCACAATGGGCTGCGCAGGTGCCGGCAACACATTTGTTTTTGTTTTTTAAATAAACTGGGGTGTCCTCCTGATGCCCACCCAGGGCACGCCACATCGTTATCTGTGTTGAGGACCACGGGGGATCCCCAGGGTGCCCACAGCACCACTGGATCCTTGCTAGCGCAGGAGCCAGCATTCAGGTGTTTCAGTTGGTGAATATTCTGGCCTCAGCCCAAGTGGATGGTAAGTGTGCCAGAAAACATTGAAAAGGCAATCAATCAAAAGGACTCTTTGTGAAGTCATGTACTATGGAATACAGATAATATTAAGCCCTGTTGAAGTTCAGCATGGTCTGAACGAAGCGTGTTGGCTGTAATCCTTAGCTGTTTTTAGGAACAAATAAAACATTCTGGAATAAAGAAAAAAATCAACATATAACAAAGAAGTTTAGACACTTTTTTGGGTGCACCATCTTCTGGTCTATCTTTGAGTATCATATCTAAGATGCCAAAAGGCGAGCCTGTAGAGTTCTGCGCTGGGGCAATGTGGGTCTTCCTTTGGCCTGCTCTAATCTCTGCAGTTTTTAGTGTCAAGACACGAGCCTTGTAAATAGGCCTTGGTCCTGAAGGATTGTTGTCATCTTTTCAGTGTATTCTCTCGAATCTGGTGATTGGATCATTAATTGGATGGACAGGCCAGGTGAAGTGAATTGCTTGTATTCAGTGTGAGGTGCCGGTAGAACAAGTTACTTATTTTCGGTAACGATGTATCTGGTAGAGTCATATGTTAGTTATAGATGCCTTACCATAGAATTTCCCCCAGGCGTCAGTCTGGATCTGGAGATTTTTTCTCCAGCAGTACCCCTGCCCGTCGTTAGGTAGCGTCGGTCGGCTCCGCATCCGTCGTCCGTGTCATGGACTCCGGGATGACGTCGCAGGACCTACAAGATGCCGCCCATGCCTGCTGATGTCAGTTCTTAACACGGCTTTCCACGCAGGAAGCGCAGAGCCATGAAATACACTGACCACTGGTGCATCAAAACTGGGGCCCTTTAGGGTAGTCCCGGTCCCAACTAGAAATGAGTTCGCAGAGTGGGGAGGATGGGTGGGGCTGTAAGGAATCTACAACTAATGTTTGTCTCTACCAGATACATCATTACCAAAGGTAAGTAACTTGTTCATCTGATAGAGACTGTTAGTTGTAGATTCCTTACCTTAGAATAGATACCCCAGCAATACCATCCCCGGAAGAGGGTCTGCGAACCAAGATCAAACCAGAAAGTCCTGGAGAACTAAACGGGCAAAGTACCCATCCCTCCGGACTTAGCTATCCAGGCAGTAGTGTCTGGTTAATGTGTGCAAGGATGCCCACGTTGCTGCCTGACAGATGTGCAGTACTAGATCTCCACGTGCTAATGCCGTGGTTGCCACAGTTGCTCTGGTGAAATGAGTACGCAACCCCACAGGAGGGTTCTTTTTCACCAAAGCTTAGCATATTTTGATGCAGAGGACAACCCATCGAGAGATGGTCTGATTTTGAACAGCCAGACATTTCTTGACACCCACATAGCCAATCCATCCGTAAGTCTTTTGAGCAATCAAGATAAAAAGACAATGCGCGTTTTGGGTCCAGAAGTTGCAGTCTCTCCTCTTCCTTGGAGGGATGCGGGGCTGGATAAAAGGTGGGCTGAGTGGTAGATTGTCCCACTTGAAAAGGCGTAACGACCTTAGGAAGGAATGAACGCTTGGTCCGAAGCACCACTTTATCCGGACAGATAGAAAAAGGAGCTTAGAAGATAAATACTGCAGCTCGCTCACCCTGCGAGCAGAGGTGTTGGCAACAAGAAAGGCAGTTTTGAGAGTCAGCAACATTAGGGAACAGTTATGAAAAGGCTCCAAAGGGAGCACACATAAGAAAGGTGAGACCCAGATTTAAGTCCCATTAGGGCATTACAAAAGGAGATAGAGCAAACAGATGAGTAAGGCCCTTGCTGATCTGGCAGACGAAGAAAAGCAGAGATGGCTGCAAGATATCCTTTAAAGATGCCCAAGGCAGAACCCTGCTGGGCCAAATAAAGTATATACAAGAGAACTTCTGAAAGAGGAGCAGAAAGCTGTGCACCACGCCACAAATTTGTTCCGTCTACAGGCATATACCGTTTTAGTGGGGGGATGCCTGGCTACCAAGATAACATTACAGACTTCGGGCAGAAGTTTGAAAGCTGTCAACCGCTGCTGCTCAATCTCCATGCAAGGAGGTGGAGACTGGACAGGTTCGGGTGAAGAACCCTCCCCTGATGCAGCGACAGAAGATCCTCCCAAAGGGGAATTCTGATCGGAGGATCGATGGCCATGCTCAGAAGGTCGGGGTACCAGCCTCTTCGTGCCCAGTCCGGAGCTACAAGAATGACTTGAGCCCAGTAACGCTTGATCTCCTTGAGCACGCTGAGCAGAAGTGGTACAGGCCGAAAGGCATACCGTAGGCCGAAGCTCCACTCACGATGAAAAGCGTTGAATAGCGAGTACCGCCTTGGAAACTGCTGACATTGCGTGTTCTCTTCGGGGGCGAACAGATCTAACCAAGGCTCTCCCCACCGCTGAAAGAGACCTTGCACCACCTCCAGATGGAGATGGCATTCGTTATCCACTAGGTACCGATGGCAGAGTTTGTCTGCCCTGGCATTCAGGAAGCATGCCAGGTGTTGAACCACCAGGGTTTGTCCTGATGTTCCAGCCGCGTCCAGAGGCGGAGAGCCTCTTGACAAAGGGTCCACGATCTCACCCCACCCTGTTTGTTGCAGTACTACATGGCAATAGTTTTGTCGGTGAACACCTGGACCACTTTACCCCTAAGAGAGGGAAGGAATGCTTTCAGTGCCAGTCTGATGGCCCAGAGCTCCAAGAGATTGATATGGAGGCCGGACTCCAACAGAGACCAGATGCCTCTGATCTTCGACTACCCCAGGTGGCCCCCATCCCAGAAGTGACGCATCCCTCACCACCGTTAGATCTGGTTGGGAAGGGAGATGGATCTGCCTCGGAGCCAATCTTGGTACGTGAACCACTACTGCAGTTGGTGCACTGTTCCCTCCAAGATCTGGATGTAGTGGGAAAGATTCCCCTGATGCTGCACCCACTGGAACTTCAGGTCCCACTGCAGAGCCCACATATACCATCTGGCATGATCCACCAGCAGGATGCAGGAGGCTACGAGGCCCAGCAGCCTCAGAGTCATTCTCACGAAAATCTGGGATAGAGACTGAAACATCGGTATCATAGCCTGACGAACCCGGAATCGCTGCTCGGGAGGATAGGCCCAAAACTGCACTGTGTCCACAACCGCCTGATGAAAGGAGGCGTCTGATAGGAAGTCAGGTGTGACTTCGGCATGTTGAAACTGAACCCAAACGAATGCAGGAGGTCTGCCATAGTCTGGAGGTGGGAGACTGCCTTCAACAGTCGGTCATCAGGATAGGGGAAGACTGGAACCCCGGATCTGCGCAGATGAGCTGGGTCCCACATATGCAGCCACGCAGAGGCTGGAAAGTTTGCGTGACTCTGTGGCTGAGCTGGATAGGACGTGGCTGGGCGCCCCTTCCGTAGCCACCAAAAAGACAAATGGCAGACTAAGATGGACATGAGGTAGCCGCGAGGTCAAGGATCTGGCAGTAGCTCAAGAATCCTTGAAGTGCTCAAGCACTGAGTCTGCCTTGTCACCGAAAAGGCGAGTGCCATCAAAGAGTATGTCCATCAAAAAAGACTGGACATCCCCTGAGAAGCCAGAAGTCCTCAACCAGGCATAGCGTCTAACAGCTACCAATGTGGCAATCATTCTGCCCAGTGAGTCGGTGCTATCCAGTCCACACCGTATGGTGAATATGGCTGTGTCTCCCCCCATCTGCCACTGCTTGAGAGAGAACGGCCCGGTCCTTCTCCGGGCACTGAGGCAGCACCTGGGCAACCATATTCCACATAGTATGGGAGTAGCAGCCCAAGAGGCATGCGGTATTCACCAACCACAATGCCAAGCTGAAGGGGGAGCAGAAGGGAATGCACCTTTTGATGAAGAGGCCTGGACTACCAAGCACTCGGGGGAGGGGTGTTTGGTCAGGAACGCTGGTTTGCCTGGAGTGGGACTGTGATGGCGGGCAATCATCCTATTCACAGGAGTCCCTATGATGGGCTTGGACCAAGTGCCCAGGAAGACGTCCATGAGGGCTTAATTGAACGGCAAAAGGAGTTCAGAAGATGAAGCTGCAGGCTGAAGCACCTCTGTCAGGAGGTTAGTTCTGACTGCCACCGTACGGAGCTCGAGGTCGAGGACCTCAGCTGCCCTCCTCACCACCACAGCATAGAAAGCTCCCTCCTCCATAGCCACAGTAGAAAGAGAAAGCAGGCCAGTGTCAGGGGAAGTTTCCAGACCACTGGCAACGCCCAGGTCCATTCTTCAGTCCGGTTCCTCAAGACGGTCAGTTAAAGGGTCTAGCAGCCCCTCTCAATCCTCTTCCTCACCTTCTGGCCCAAAAGGAATGCCAGGAATGAACACAGGGACAAAAGTTCCTTCCGGCATCGGAATTGTCGTCGGTTCAGCTTGTGTCAACTTTGGGGATGAGGATGGGGCAGGTGCCAACCGGGGGCACAGTCGACGCCGGGAGCGTCATCGTCATCGTCTGGATCAATGTCGGGAAAGGTCTAGTGAGATCGACTGGTGGCAATCCGGATCCAGGCCTGGATTCACTGGGACCCTCCGGAGCTGTGGCCAGATCCTCCGGCGTTGAAGTCCCAGGGCCCCTAACGGACTACACTGGGCCCGAAGGTACACCAGCGGAGCCAAGCTGCCCAAATATGAGGTACAAGGTCTCATAGAACTTTTGGATTTAGGCAGGAGACGCTCCGACTCCGGGATAGGGAGGGAGGCACAGAGCCGTCTCAGGAGTAAGCTCCGGAAACAGAGCCTTTGAGCAACGACGCTCAGAATCCCGCATGGCGACCGATGGGGAGAAGTTAAAAAACGCCTGTGCTTCTTCGACTTCTTCTTGTGTTTCCCTGATTTGCCCGAAGATCTCCCCGACAACTTCGAGTGCGAGAAGTGTGGGCTCCGCGACCATTCTCAAGGCCTTCACCTCAAATGAGAACAGGAGCGATTCGGAGCCGAGCGCCAGGCCTCCAACAGTTTGAGGACCGCTCCCGCAATGCCGTCGGGTTTATGGCTGGGGACTCAGAGCACAACTTCAGGTTGTGGTCGCGCTTCAAACACCAAAGGCACACGAGGTGCGGATCCGTCACGGACATCATCCGCTGGGAGGATCTGCAGGGCTTGAAGCTGGCCCTTCTCTGGGACATCTTCGACGCACCAGAAGACATTACTCGAAAAAGACATTGACAAAAAGTTGAAAAAAGGTAGGCAAAAACTGGCTAGGGGTAGCTCTCTCCGGATCTGCGCTAGGCTGGCACGGAACAAGAAAGAGCTGACGTCAGTGTGCATGGGCAGCGTCTATGTAGGTCCCGTGACATCATTCCGGTGCCCATGACACTGACAACGGATAATGACACAGATGATGGACGTGGAGCCGACCGACGCCACCTAACAACACGCAAGGGTACAGCTGAAGAAAAAATCTATGGATACAGACTGATGCCTGGGGGAAATTCTAAGGTAAGGAATCTACAACTCGGTACAAAAGGGGGTGGTGATGGACGGAGCATCAGAACCAATCAAACACTCACACCCAGTCAACAGATCTGGGTTTGATCCATCACCGTTCTTTAGCCCACTCTGCCACCCCAGTTCAGACACGGCCATATGCAAATCAGTCTGACCCTGTGCCTCATGGGAACAGTCCAGCCCGAACTGCCAAGCCATGCCTTCCCTGGACCGGAAACAAGCTTCCTAGCACCGGTTTCTGGCATTTCAGCCGTCTTCAGCCAGGTTTGCTTGAATCCAGTGGCAAAGTGAGCAAGGGACTCGCGTCTGAGCATACCCTGCCAACTTATGGTGAACAAAGCGGTACAAAAGGGGGTGGTGATGGACGGAGCATCAGAACCAATCAAACACTCACACCCAGTCAACAGATCTGGGTTTGATCCATCACCGTTCTTTAGCCCACTCTGCCACCCCAGTTCAGACACGGCCATATGCAAATCAGTCTGACCCTGTGCCTCATGGGAACAGTCCAGCCCGAACTGCCAAGCCATGCCTTCCCTGGACCGGTTTCTGGCATTTCAGCCGTCTTCAGCCAGGCTTGCTTGAATCCAGTGGCAAAGTGAGCAAGGGACTCACGTCTGAGCATACCCTGCCAACTTATGGCGAACAAAGCTGTACAAAAGGGGGTGGTGATGGACGGAGCATCAGAACCAATCAAACACTCACAACCTGTCAACAGATCTGGGTTTGATCCATCACCGTTCTTTAGCTCACTCTGCCACCCCAGTTCAGACACGGCCATATGCAAATCAGTCTGACCCTGTGCCTCATGGGAAAGGTCCAGCCCGAACTGCCATGCCTTCCCTGGACCGGAAACAAGCTTCCTAGGACCGGTTTCTGGCATTTCAGCCGTCTTCAGCCAGGCTTGCTTGAATCCAGTGGCAAAGTGAGCAAGGGACTCACGTCTGAGCAAACCCTGCCAACTTATGGCGAACAAAGCGGTACAAAAGGGGGTGTGATGGACGGAGCATCAGAACCAATCAAACACTCACACCCAGTCAACAGATCTGGGTTTGATCCATCACCGTTCTTTAGCCCACTCTGCCACCCCAGTTCAGACACGGCCATATGCAAATCAGTCTAACCCTGTGCCTCATGGGAACAGTCCATCCCGAACTACCAAGCCATGCCTTCCCTGGACCGGAAACAAGCTTCCTAGGACCGGTTTCTGGCATTTCAGCCGTCTTCAGCCAGGCTTGCTTGAATCCAGTGGCAAAGTGAGCAAGGGACTCACGTCTGTATTGGGGTGAATGTATGACATTCTTCTGCATTCTGTCCATCAACTGTTGTTTTTGCATTTGTCACCCCGAGTGGGACGGGTATGCTCAGACGTGAGTCCCGTGCTCTCCATGCCACTGGAATCAAGCTATCCTGGCTGAAGAGGGGTGAAACCCCGAAACCGGTCCTAGGATGCTTGGTTCCAGTCCAGGGAGGACCTGGCTTGGCAGTTCGGGCTGGACTGTTCCCATGAGGCACAGGGTCAAGACTGATTTGCATATGGCTGGGTTCAAACTGGAATGGCATGGTGAGCAAAAAAACGATGGATTTAGGCCCAGATCTCTGTACTGGGGTGAATGTATGACATTGTTCTGCATTCTGTCCATCAACTGTTGTTTTTGCATTTGTCACCCCGAGTGGGACGGGTATGCTCAGACGTGAGTCCCGTGCTCTCCATGCCACTAGACTCAAGCTATCCTGGCTGGAGAGGGGTGAAACCCCGAAACCGGTCCTAGGATGCTTGGTTCCAGTCGATGGAGGACCTGGCTTGGCAGTTCGGGCTGGACTGTTCCCATGAGGCACAGGGTCAAGACTGATTTGCATATGGCTGGGTTCAAACTGGAATGGCATGGTGAGCAAAAAAACTATGGATTTAGGCCCAGATCTCTGTACTGGGGTGAATGTATGAAATTCTTCTGCATTCTGTCCATCAACTCTTGTTTTTGCATTTGTCACCCCGAGTGGGACGGATATGCTCAGACGTGAGTCCCGTGCTCTCCATGCCACTAAAATCAAGCTATCCTGGCTGAAGAGGGGTGAAACCTCGAAACCGGTCCTAGGATGCTTGGTTCCAGTCCAGGGAGGACCTGGCTTGGCAGTTCGGGCTGGACTGTTCTCATGAGGCACAGGGTCAAGACTGATTTGCATATGGCTGGGTTCAAACTGGATTGGCATGGTGAGCAAAAAAACAATGGATTTAGGCCCAGATCTCTGTACTGGGGTGAATGTATGACATTGTTCTGCATTCTGTCCATCAACTTTTGTTTTTACATTTGTCACCCCGAGTGGGACGGGTATGCTCAGACGTGAGTCCCGTGCTCTCCATGCCACTGGAATCAAGCTATGCTGGCTGAAGAGGGGTGAAACCACGAAACCGGTCCTAGGATGCTTGGTTCCAGTCCAGGGAGGATCTGGCTTGGCAGTTCGGGCTGGACTGTTCCCATGAGGCACAGGGTCAAGACTGATTTGCATATGGCTGGGTTCAAACTGGAATGGCATGGTGAGCAAAAAAACAATGGATTTAGGCCCAGATCTCTGTACTGGGGTGAATGTATGACATTGTTCTGCATTCTGTCCATCAACTGTTGTTTTTGCAAGGAATCTACAACTAACAGTCTCTATCAGATAATGCCAGCAGATCTGAGAGATAATGTACTTGTTCTTGTTACAATGCTCCATTCTATGAATGTCTACCTAAAAATTATTGTTTTCTGATGTTTTCTGAATTGTAGGAGGTTGAATGCACCTGTCAAGGATGAATCTAATAAATGTATATGTGAGTAAAAGACAATGGTTCATCTGGAAATATTTTATTATTGTGACCTTCTGGTGGTTGGTTCGATGGACCTACGGTATTCCTTCATTTCAGTATTTAAACACGGATGGCTCTACCACCTTTATTCTGGACTGACTGTGTTCCATTGGGTGTTACTAGTTCACAACGGTTACCCAGGGACCCATATTTCAATATATTTTATGCATATTGTGCAACAATGGGCCAGGGAGCCCATTTTTGCACACCATGCATAAAATAGCTCAAGGGAGCTAAAGTGTTCTCATACCTTATAAGAGTGAGACCCAAGCGCAGGTCTTGATTTTGGACTCCATGAGTTCTGCGGAAGAGTTTTCTTTTGTTGCTTTCTTTTTACAGGTTAGTGTAAACAATGCTGCAGAGGTCTAGATGTCAATCTGGGCTATTGAGAATGATCAAGTCAGTTCTATTGAGCTGGGCTGTCAGTAAGAGTGGTAAAACTCTTCTTAGCACGGATGGAAAGGTCAAAGTTCGTGTTTTTAACAATTTTATTCATTTGAGACTGGTCCGAATGATGTTGGCTATCTGAAATGGAGTGTGTTGTTCCTGATGCCCCCTACACTTTATAATCAGACATGAGCCCCAGGCCCATTTTCTGTAAGTATAGAAATGTCAGTGTCAGCAGAATACATAAGGAACTGGGGGAAGTGTGGGTTTACCACATGGGCTAGCAGATGCACGTGGGCATTAAACCACAGAGGGTACTCTGGTTGAGGACTTGCAACCACCAGGGTCAGCATTCGGATGTTGAAACACCTGCTTTTTGACTCTTACTCTTGAGGTATGATCTGGAGTTCCCATCCATTCCTTGCGTGCCACAGTTTATGGACCAAGCATGTCGAAGACTGCCGAGAGGTCTAGCAGTATCAGTACCATGTGACTGTCGTTGTCCAATGAAGCTAGAAGGAGCGCTCTGATGCTGGCCAATGGCATTTTAGTCCCTCCTGCCGGCCTGAATCTTGATTGGCAGTTGTTGAGTAAATTATTCTGGTCCATGTAATCCAGGATGTTACTGCATCTTACTATATTTCAGAGTGGCCCCAGGTAACACGATGGGTGGTACAAAACAATGCAATTAATAAAATACATAAAATCCATTGTTTGGTGCTTGCTGCTTGTGTATGATAATTGAAAATAATGCATGATGTATATGTTGTCTGACAGTGGTCTGGCTCTTCACTAGTGGGATGTACTGGGATAATACGCAATATTATGCTTTTAAAAAATGAATTAATTTTAATGAAGCAATATAATTAAGCACTGTTGAAAGGCTGATGCTGCTCGGTTGAATGATTGTCAAGCACATTACATTTACGGCTGAAGAATTGCATGTACTGCTGTGCAATGAAAAGAGTAATGTGATTAACTGGGTCATGTATTTATGTAGAGACCATGTAACATCACAGGGTTTACCCGCGTTGCAAATGCAATGGAATCAGTAGTTGAACTCAGTCTCTACAGTAGGGATGTGACTGAGCGCAGTGCACATGATGCGATGCATTTTCTATCTTCCATAAAGTATTTCTATGTGGATCATCTATTGCATTTTCTAGTCCTGTGCCACCAAGTGATTTTATTTCTCTAACTTGTTTTTATTGAGAATTTACATAGTGCGGTACATTACAAGTTGTCACATGTAAATGGTGCAAAATGAAGCAACATGCAGCATCCTGCAGTTAGTAATACAATGTAGTTTTTTTTAAACAGGTTATACCATTGTGATCAGGGCCTGTGAATACACAGAGGGGGATATTCTCAAGGACGTGTGATAACCATCCCAAATTTAGCTTAACGCAACTTTGCATATCGCAGTCCATCGTGAGAAAATAACACTGTCTTAACGTCCAATTCCCAATCTGGTGGCACCATGCGTTTGCAGCACAATATCGTGCCAAATGACCACGTAAAAACCAATGCAACAAACCAAAAATGCGAAACACAAGCGCCCAAAAAGTTGCGATGCCCTAAAGCGCGATACCAAAATCAGCGAAAACCAGCGACAGGCCTGCAATTCCCATGCGTCATGCGTGAAAATGAACTATAAAAGCAAAAAAAAAAACACCGAAACCAATTTGAACTGCGTAGCACCATGGATGCACCTGGACCGGGTGCAGAGGACAACACGAACTCCACAAGTCCCACGGAGGACCAGCCTGGAACCCCGTGTTCGAGGAAGGGCAAGGAGAAGAGGAAGAGGAAGACGGAGTTAAGTCCTCAGGAAGACCAGATCATCGTCACGGAGGTGATAGAACACCATCAACAACTGTTCATCACCTCCACTGCGGCACTGGCAACCCAAACGGAAATATGGCAGTCCATCGTCACCAAAGTCAATGCAGTCGGAGTGTCAAGTAGGTCAATGGAGGAGGTCAAGAGGCGCTGGCACGAAGTGCACAGCCAAACCAAGGAGAAGCTCGCTGCCAACAGGAAGGCTGCAAGGGCGACTGTAGGTGGGAGTCCTGCGCCACAGGAGGAGCTGGATGAGCTGGAGGAAATGGTGGCCACAGTCATCAGCGTGGATATGGTGGCAGGAGTTGGGGGCATGGACACAGCTCGATATGACCAGACCCAACAGCAACAGAGTGAGTAACAACCAGGGACTGGGGGAGATGGGCACAACGGCACACATGCACAATCATGTGTAGCACACTGCACACGTACAGTGACTGGGGAACATGTCCCACATCCCCGTGGCACACTGCAGCACACACACATAGCAATAATAGCACATCCGACGACAATGTAGTACAAAGTGCAACACCTACACTGCAGAACAGAGGACACAACAGGTTCCACTTGTGCGTAGTAACTGTACACTCACATCGGGCATTGCTTGACACTTTGTGATGATAATGTACGGGTACTACCACACATCCATCATGTAGTCGAACATCCCACTGTCTGCCATCAAATAGCCAGCTTCACCAAAACAGTCACAATGTGCCTTGTCATGCAGTCTGTTTGTAAACATCTGCTAAATATCAACATACATTGGAAACTCTGTTAACCTGCATCTCCCCTTAACATTGCAGAGGGCCAATCAACACTTACTGCAGCGCAGACCACTAACCTCATCATTGATGATGAAGAGGACAACCTGCACATATGTCAAGACACCCTCCAACGGATAATGAACAGCCTCTGCACCCCACCCCCAGGAGCAGGGCAGGCCAGCTGCCTCGAGGTGACACCCCCACCTGAACAGACCACACAGCAGGAAACACACACCACCACGGCTGTCTCCCAGGTCCCCCACGAACAATACATTGAATTCCAATGCCGTGTGTTGGGTTGCCAGTTGGAGGTGGCGGATCAGCTGCGGGTGGGTTTCGAGCTCGTAGCAGCCAAACTCGATGCCATACATGAGTGTCTGAGTCCTATTAGGGACCACGTACAGTCCCTAACGGACACCCCTTTTCCGCACCATGCTCATCGATAATCCTTGGCTGACCTCGCTGGGGCCATTACACAGATACAGGAACTGTCTAGTCAGACAGGCACCAGCAATGACAGCACAGAGTTGGCACAGATGTGGAGGACAATGGAGACCATGGAGCAGATGCAAGTTGGAAGTACAGCTGCCACGGCTGAACACCAGCGAGATGTAGCTGGGATCTTCCATGCCCTGCAGTTCATCATCTTGCCATTGCTGCCACTGAGCCAGTCCCAGATAACTGCAGTGGGAATTTCAACACACACATCTCCGACCCCAGATGTGTCAGTGGCACACAGTGATGCAGCCCCATCACCATCGCACCCTGATGTGTTAGTGGCACACAGTGATGCAGCCATTACACCGCCACACACACCGGACACAGAAGAAGTATCAGAGGAGTAAGATGTGGATGGTAATTGCTGTGTGAGGAAGGAGGTAGTAGCATCCATCACCGCCCGATGGCCTGTCCCTGCCTGGTTCTGCCCTATGCATCATGCCCTGGAACAACACCTTCACTGCCGGCAGGAACACTTTGCGACATCCACCCGGACCCCGACATGGACTGCCACATCTTCACTGCTTGACAATTACACAGCAATCCTGCTGCCAACTGCACTCTCCTTCTTCCAAATCACCTTTCAATCCCCAAAGGACTCTGGTTGGTCCACCACTGGACTTCCATGTTATGTGGGCTTGGATGGCCATGTACAGCTCCAGCTCCGTCATTCACCAGAATGTGAATAAAACATTCGAAATCACACAGAAGTGTCATGACTATGTTCACTCACGTATGAAAGTATAGCTGGATGTAGGGACAATGATTGCACAAAAAGGTACACCCTGGTGAATGACATCAATGCACATGTTTATCCCTGAGACACATGGCCATTTGGATGACTGTGAAGGTGAGTACTAGCTGTGTCCCCCTTGCACATTAACAGCAATCTCACAACCCCCCAACGTAGGCAACCCACCCCCATTGTACATGCGTCAGTCAGACCCTCCCTGTGTAGGGACGATGCTCATTGTGGCACACGAGTGTTCAATCTAATCAACACTCATCACAGTTAGACACCAGTGAAGTTGCGTAGACTTTATTGGCATGTGCGTGTCAGTACCGACAAGGCAATGGCCACAACATGCAGGGACATGCTTACAACACTTACACGCAGCATGGGAACATGTCGAGGTGCAGGAAATGGGGAGGCAGAATTGAACACCAATCATTACGGATGGCAACGGTCTCCGCCCACCTTGCCTTTCTGAAGGAGTCATGTGTTGTATGGCATCTGCCCATTGCCTCGTGTGAGTGGGCACGACTCACAGCCCATGGGGTCTGCATAGTGCTCTGCCACAGGACTGCGCTGACTGTCTGCTCTGCTGACAGTGATCAGGTGAAGGGGTCCGACAAGGTCACATGTCGTGCTACGTTCCCATGTGTGTGCTCTCCCCCAGCAGTGTGTCCGACTTGGTAACGTTGCCAAACGACGCTGTGCTGCTCCGACCATGGAACTGCATCACCGTGCACAGGTGTAGTTCCAGGCACATGCATTCAGGGTCCAGACAAAGGCAGACATGTCCTCTGTTGTGGTGGGATATGTGAGCATTCCCCACGATGCAACAAGGTGTTGGGACCTGTGCTGTGGGTGACAATCCGATGTGGCTGCAGGAACGTAGTTACTCGTCCATGAATGCCAGCACAGCTTCATGTCCAATGTGTTCCAATAGTACGTCGTTGTCGGGTTCTAGGAACACCAGGGTGAGCCAATCCATTAACTGGTTCGGGCAGATGTGCACAGTCCACGCCGTTTCCCCAATCCACAACACAGCCCAATAGGAGAGCGCCTCGATGTGGTCACTGCACACGAGGAGTTGTGCAATCTCCCATGCGCAACTGCCAGCACATACACCAAAGATCCGTGCATCCCATGCAGGCTATCCCGGAGACACTCCTGTTTGTAGGCAGGCCAACAGGGGGCGCACTGTCAGGTCATAATCCAATTCAGCTACCGTTGCATTGGATAGGCAGACCTCCATGGGCCACTCGAATGTGCATGATCGACAGTAGAACCAGGGCTGGACACAGGTGACGTAGGCAAGACGGAAACTGATTTGCAACACTGCCAGTGGCAGTGATCCCAACAGATGCAGCATTCATGCACGGTACAGTTCCACGTGACAGGGGTTGTGCATGTGCCAGGTAATGCCTGCCATTGCGTTTGTTGGGCTCGTGGCATCGGCACTCCTCAGACCGGCGGAAGTTCGAGGACGACATGCAACAGCTCTGGGCAATGAGTCGTATGTGTGTGCAACGTTTGGACCAATGGGTAGTTTATAGCCAATGTGTCAAGGGCATCCCTTGCAGGTGTAGGTCGTGCAGGGACAAGTGTGTGTGGGGTGTTGGTACATTGGTGTTTCATTAGAGCTGTCCGTGGTGTGGGAGTCGTCAGAGGCTGGTATGCTATCTTACGGACGGTGTGCCAGCCGCATTCAGGACCAAGGTCTGGGGTTCGGTTGGCCTTCAGCCTTGTGTGTTGAGACAAAGGGGTTTCATTCCTGATTTTAGTCTGGCTACTGCTTGCATTTCCTAAATGTGATGTGGACTTCGTGCTGACTTTGATGCCAGGCCTGTGTTTTGGGGTGCACAGATTTTGAGACACACGCAGCTGTCGGCATGTTTGCATGAGCCAAGGGCCCGATGGCCTTGCGCTCCATGTTCAGTCTCTCTCTTTCTCTCTCTCCCTGTCCTTTGATTAGTGCCTGACACACTTTCTTATCTTGGATATTGTCTTGCAAGCTGTGAGTCACAGATTGTCCAGGGATGCCCCACCATGACTCTTCAAAATAGTTGTTTGGCGACAAATTAGGATGTGACATTTGGTTTGGTCTTTCAATGGTGAATGTGTGAATCAGGGTTTCAGTGCTCACATGTATGTTGATTGTTGCAATTGTGCGACATCAGGCGGGTGCTTTTGTTCATGTTTTCGTGCCGTTGATGTGCAGTGTCTTGGTCCGGGGGAGTTGGGGGTGCCCAGGGTGGGGCCGGGGGAGGGGGGTTTGGTCCTGAGGGTGGTGGCGGTGGGTATTGTGGCCCTCTTGGGTGTCCGGCACGTATGTTCAGTGGCATCTGTTGTTCTTCAGGTGTGGCTCTGGGCTGGGCTCCCTTTTGTGGTGCAGGCTGCCGTCCAACTTTGTGCCAGGTCAGAGCACGTGTTAATTGTCTGCTGCTAACGCGCCTTATCGCATGTTTTGTGGTCTTTTCGCTGATCTGGCTGGTCGTTGAGAATGTTGCGAAGTTGTGTTGTTGTGACTTTTTGCACGGGAACGCCTACTCTGCATCTCATTAGCGATAGTTGCCCGGGTCATCTGTGGCAATGTTTTTTGGGGCTGCTATCGCAGATAACCTGGTCCCATGGGCTGTTAGTACCAGCTTGTGAATGGGGTGATACATTTATCGTGACTTTGGCTGCGATAAAGTGCCATTAACTCGGCGATTGCTCCTTGAGAATATACCCCAGAGACATTTAACTGGTCAGTGAAGGCCACGCCTCCCGATTGAGCTACATCCAAATCACACCCATCAGGACAAAAATCCTATACTTGAAAATCCTTTAAAACTTCACAAAAACTATTTGTTTTGGTGGTGGTTCCCGTGGTTATCTGCTAGGATGACTCAGTGGGTTTAGCTTCCAATGCTTCAACCTGTGTGTAATGTGCAGGTTACATGGTCTAACCCAGCGGACACTAAGTTAGACATGTGTAATTTATTTTGCAGTTTCGTACAGCAAGGACCAGAATCTCAGGAGTGTCTAGGCTTTCCACAAGCATGATTAAAAATTACATATGCAATTTTGAGAGCCAATATATTCAGAAAGAGATGAGAAGAGAGAGACGGAAGGAAAGAGCAACACTGGGGAATTTATAGTCAATTCTGTAATTCCGTAGCTAAGATGAGCCAGGACAGTAAGCAAGTGGAAGCCGAGAATGATGGGCCGTGGGCTGTACACAGACTACAGGGGATGTGAGGGAGTAGGGAATATAGAAGATTACTTTTCTCCAACTCAATGATCCTAATTTTATTGCCCGTGGAAGGCTGGAAGCCTTAGGCTGCTCTGACAGAATTGGATCTGCATGTGAGTTCTCACCACTGAGCCGTCTTCTATGGACAAGATCACAAGACGCTTGTGCTGAATGTGGACACTTTTAAGGCATTGTTGCTTACAGCAGTGCATTAAGAAGAAAGCCCTTTGAGAGGGTTCTATTAAACGTGTTCACTCCACTCACTGCTTCACCGCGATAGCTCCTCTAGAATGAGATATTCCTTGGTTCCACGTAGAGGAGATTTAAATTCCAGCGCCCACACTCTCAAGAAATAAAAGATGAATATGTATTTTTTTTTGCAGAGTTTTATATAGCGCGAACTTGACCCGAATCCAATCGGGTATCAGAGCGCTTTACATAGCACCAGTTACGTTACATTAGGACACACATTCATTTTTTGTTAGGCACAGGGAGATTAAGTGATTTGCCAAGAATCACAGGATGTTCGGCGTCATTACCGAGACTCGAACCCAGTTCCCCAGGTCCGAAGTCCAACGCCCTAGCCGTTAGGCCAACTCCTCTCCCCAGACTTGAACCCAGTTCCCCAGGTCCGAAGTCGAGCGCCCTAGCCATTAGGCCAACTCCTCTCCCCAAGGCCAACTCCTCTCCCCATGTATAGACCTGGAACAAAGAGACCCAGTAGAAACAAGGGGACTCAAGCATACTTAATATCAACCATTAGAGACACTGGGCACAGAGATACATTAACCATGACCCATCCCTACCGTCTTCAGAAGGTTCACCCCCACACTCATCGAGATTGAATGGGAGGATGAAACTGAATGGGGGTGTCAGTAGTTTCTGGGGTCCTTTCCGTTAACTGAGTATTGTGACCTAGGCAGACTTAAATATCATATGGTAAGGAAAACTGTGGATGGGCAAAGAAAAACATACACCTGCAACTTAAGTGGCTTACAAGATACTTCCTAGAAAGAACTAACCTCGGTGGATAAATTGGGCAGCTAAAGAAACTGCTATCAGTCAGTCAGTCAGAAAACTTTATTTCACCAACACAATGTAGGCACAAAAAGTATACTACATATAAAAAAACAATTCCCAACATTACAACACACATATAAAAGATCATTACTTTAAACATACAGATACAAATTCATGATCATTTACACAATAATAAAATCATTTCATTTTGTAGGAATATAATTTCAGATGGTTATTGATCTCTTTTTTAGTGCCAATAATAAAAAAGATGCTAAAGAGACACAGATAAAAGGCTCAGGTAGTAGCTGAAGATAATAAAGTGCTGCGCAACACTGTTTAAAATTCATTTTTCGCATAATAGGGATAATCAAACGTTTCCTTTTGTTATAATAAAATTTACAGAAAAACAAAAAATGTATATCATCCTGCATAGATTGATTATCACAGGTACAAAATGGGAGTTCAGAAACAACATAAATAATGCGAGGAGTACCCAGTATTAACGGAATATAATTTAATCGAAACCTCAACTGCTATCATAAATGCAATGATGTGGAATTAAATGGGTCTAATTTGAAATACTTAGAGGAAGTTGTGGAGCTTTAGAGACAGGTGGTTAATTCCAGGAAGTGTGTTTTATAAATCTTCAGAATCACTCGCTTACATGAAGGTCCAGAGACATCTGTGTAATTGTTGCAGAAAATTGGCTTTTCACTGTGAACAATATCACATCCACAGACTTTGATGAAGGAATAGAGTATAACTGCGTAGGATTTGATGATCTAACTAAAAGATTTGCCTCAGGTAACATTTCCAGGTCTCTGCTTCAAAGATTTAAAGTTATATGTGCTCTTCTTGACTTGCAGAAATTTGAAGCATTCGAAAAGGACATACCAGGTGAAATGTCAGAATCTCTACAGAAGAGCTGGAATATTGCAACTGGTAACATTTGCACTTCAAATGGAGAAACGAAAAGTAGATCCGAATTAGCTTGGTCATCAGAAGATTCCTGTGTCAGCGCAGTGACTTCTGTATTAATGAGTGGGATAACAAAGAAATCGTGATCGGTGTAACAGTTCAATTCGTCTTTTAACAAGATTGTTCTACAAAACCAGGGTACCTTCAAATTAATTTACGATACTTAAATAAAGGTACTATAGGATGCACTAAAATTCTATTCTGAAGGTTTTGTTGGCTGTGTAGGTGTAACTCATGTTATGCTTCTGCGTTGTCTCTCTGTAATAGTCAGGAATAAGTAAGTATTGAAAGTCTACTCAATTGTACATCACCAATATTTTCTGATCTTTGTGCGAGGAGACGTGGCTTCATCGTCAAATTGTGTGATCCTGAGCAGGTTTTTTTAAGTAGTTTTGCAGTTGCAAAATATGACGGCATTTAAAACCCCATGATTGGGTATTCTAGATCGCAAATGTCTCAGATCACGAAAATATTCAACTTGTTTAATCCCCTTTACCCAATTACATCTCTTTCCCTTGCCTGGAGAGTGAAACCAGCATAAAGTTGACTTTAAAGAATACTGAGTTTAAGAGGTTCATAATGATATATCCAGACACTAGGGGCCCGATTCACAGAACTAACTTAAGACAAACTCCTAAACTCACTACCATTTTGGTATTCACAGAAGTCACTTACTCATTTTGGTATTCACAGAAGTAAGTGCCTTCTGTGAATACCAAAATGAGTAAGTGCCTTCTGTGAATACCAAAATGAGTAAGTGCCTTCTGTGAATACCAAAATGGTAGTAAGTTTAGGATTTTGTCTTAAGTTAGTTCGGTGAATCGGGCCCAAGGACATGTGGTCCCATTTGCAGTTTCTGGTCGAACGTTACCTGTGCACTTACGGAGATTATAGGTGATAATGTGAATTGCTCACCTGAGATTTGCCTATTAGGCTTAGTAAATGAACTAAAGCCCTGAAATCGGCGAATTGTTGCTGTCTCAGTGTTATTAGCAAAACGTTTAGTTGCAAAACATTGGGGTGGGAAAACTCCACCAAAAAAGAGACAGTGGTTGAAAGAATTTATTTATTGTAAAGAGCAGTTAACCACATATGCTGAAGAAACACCTGAGGCCTCAAGGCCAAAAGATTTCTGGGCCCCACTCATGGGTTATTTACTGGCTAATCCTAATATGATATAGATCTTTACATTTTCATATGAACAACACTGTACGTGTTGTCTGACTATCCGAATGATAATGTACATCTATGATACCTGTATATGCTTCCATAATGCGCTGACGCGACGCGTTGACTCTGCACCGCCCTATTCTTTTTTCTTTTTTGCCTTGTTTTTTTTTTTTCTGCAAATGCTGCATTGTGGGAATTATGGGTTCCTGTTGTTCTTATGCACAATTGTTTTCACATACTGTTGTCATAAGTTGCGATGTATACTTGTATTACAGCAGTTTCCTCCGTGCAATTGGTATGCTCAACAACATATCTGCTGAACATTGATTGCCACATGTTTCATTGAACTGTAGAAACGCAATAAATAAAAGTTTAAAAAAAAATATCTATAGATATATATATATATATATATATATATATATATATATATATATATATATATATATATATATATATATATATATATATATATATATATATATATATATATATCAGAAGAAACATCCAACTCCAAGGAAGAAGAGGCAGGTACTCGAGGTAGGTAGGAATAGGGCTCATATAATATATTTCAGGTCTCCGTCGACCCGCATTAGATCAGATATGCGTTTCAGCTGCGCAGCAGCCTTTGTCAATGTGATTGGCGACATCAAAAATCCCGGTTAAATAACCCTTCCGTCCATTCGAAAATGGATAGGCATAGACGACAGACTATGTTGTTATAACCAAATGCTGATTGCAGCTATTTGACTGATACACGTTGAACAGAAAACATCACTGGCAAAACATACTTATTGCATAATAACTGAAATGCTGAATGCAAAGAGATTGTAACTATAAATAACAGCATAGTGCATTTTCCGCATAGTTTCACCAAACATTCAACCATACTCTGCCTACTGATGTATGCCCTGAAAACATATGATGATATCTCTCCTGTTCTGGATGGAAGCTTACCTTGATGACTGGCCAGGGTATTTGGGTATTTAACATTATGGTGCCAACTCTCTATAAAAACATATAATGCCCTTTATGCATTGAATCAAAGAATGATTTACAATACGCTTGAATTAAATAAGGTCATGCTGCCTATATTATTTACAATTCTGTGCCAAAACATTGTATCCTCAAATTTCAAATGGAAATATATATATATATATATCCAGACACTACCACACCCAAAAGCATGAAAAAAGAATACAGAATGTTAGATACAAAAGCAATCTAGAAACTCTTGTCACCTCTCTTTTACAGACCTCTCATATAGTTCAAATGCTGTTGGATTTCCAGTTCTTGATTCCTGAGACTAAGGTGTGGGGAGACACATGGAACAATCCCAGATGACAGACAAATTAGAAACTCAAAGAGAATCAAACATGTAACGGCAGGGTCCATGTGTCTCCCTAAGAAACATACGCTGACTGTACAAACATACTACGTTAATAAGTGAAGGAAGTGAGAAGGCCTAGAAGAATTTCAGGGAATACTCAAAATCTAAAGGAAACTAAATAAAAAAAGACATGCAATCTACAAACAATTGCTGACAAACTGAACTAAAGGTCGAAGAGCTGTAGAGGACAATGTTGAAGCATGTGCAATGAAGGCGCACAAGAGACTAATAGAACGAGAGACCTTGTGACAATCCAAAGTAAAGCTTTCTTGGGTACTACGTCACCAGGTTGGCTACAGCCAACCATTGAACACGCTGGAAAGAGCCAACACTGCACAATGACAAGTGCCTTAGAAAAAGAAAGCAAACCATAGGAAATCACTCTGAGAAGGCGAATAACTCAAGACCTGGCATGCCCGACTTTCAGCTCCAACATCAAACTCCGAAGAGGTTACAGAGAACGCGGGTAAGGGAACTCTAACAGAAACAGGTGAGATTAACTCTAGAAGTCACCTTTAAAACAACAAACCCCACTGTTGCAGCCCCCAGCACTCAAGGAAGAAGATTAACCAACAAAACTTGCAGAACACAACACCCACCAACATGGCAACTTGAAAGGCGGTAGCTACTTCAGTGAGAAAACAAGCCCACAAACAATGCAGAATATGCATACAAACCCAAAGAGCTTTAAGAGGCTAAACGGAGGCCCAGCTGCCTGCCTACGATCTACAAGGTTGAGGGACTGGATTTCCATTAAGGAGCTATCCATGCAATCAGAAATATGCATTCGCAATTGACATTTAAAACTAACTATGCCGGTGCAATTACAAAAGCATTGGCCAAGCGGGACCCAGTTGGCTTTGCCAGTGCTTGTTTCTGAATCGCATCCACATGTAGGAATAGTACACACTCCATGACATTTCCACATTTCTACTTCATATTTTCCCTCCGAAAAAGCTCCTATCTGATCTTTCTTTAGCTTACAATGTAAAGTTTTCAAGCGCACTTCTAGCATTACGACCCGGGGCATCTAAGGGAAATGTCAAACTCTATCAGAAGCCACAGCATTGCTGCTGGTTACAACCAGAGCTCAAGAGGAGAAGACAAATATAGATCTGAGGCTTCCGTCTGCGAGCACTGGTTCCCCTGAGCAAGTCTTGCTGTGCTAAGAGGCAGAGCCTGATGCCAATACGAGTTCAAAAATAAGACTGTCCTTTAGTAGAAACTTAAATTCAGCTGTTCCAGTTCGGTTCACGTATTTGCTTGTCCCTGGCATGAAAAATGTACTTAATTTTATTTACAGCATTTTGGGCTTTTGTCAAATACTGCCCACCACCTCGCGGTAGATGCAGTGCAACCCCCATACAGGCATTTTGCTAACCAGGAAACAGATCTGCCGGCCCCACCGGTGTTGTACCCATTTTGAGGTCCAGTTCAGTGGGCTGGATAGGGTCATGGTCTTCTGTGGTCTGGTCAAGGTGGTGCGTTCCCTGCTCGGGTACCTCCCCATACCTCCTGATTCACAGGATTACATCACCGACAGGTACAGAAACCCATGGGCGTAAAACAGGCCCCCCGCAGCCCCCGCGGTGCGGGGGGGCCCCAAGCTCCAGGGGTCCCTCTTGGCACTGCAATCTGGCCAGAGAGCTCTTGATTGAGCCTGGAGATGACCCCTCTTCGTACCGTGCAGGGAGGCCCCCTCAATTTTCATTACGCCAGTGCAGAATCCTACAGGTACTAAGGCTCCCCAACAATGACGGAATTTCGACCATGGACCAATGATTTAAAACTAATATCCAGATCCAGACATATGTTCCAAGACTCATGGTACAGTTGTGACTTTTGCATTCTTGACAGGAGGAACCTTGAAAAAGCCCCAGGCCTGCGCTCCCGTCATGGGGTGAAACACATGTTGGCTGCACAACGACAACGGGGTATCTAACCATCTGTGAATCTGTCTACTCAAACCTGTATTAAAATATGTGATAACCTGCTTTGATGTCTCATATGTTAATGTTTCTTACTAACCATACAATGCTACCCAAATAAGTGTTTCCGTGCAAGTACATAAAAAGAGTTGTCTAGAAGAATTTGATAGTTGCATCTCAATTTTAGAACAGAAACAGGAAGTGACGTACAGGAAACTGGCAAGACATAGTGGATTGGGAAACTAACAGGCAGCATGTTTACTAAGGAAGCCTTGTTGGTTTGGGAATGACACGTCCTTCTTTAGACAGAGTGTACACTGTAGAAAAGCCATCTTGGATCTAGAGGTAAAGCTGGAAAATGCCCCCGAGTCATCTTGCAAGGTAAGAGGGTTACAGAAAGTACAAGAGCACACAAACCTGACCTCCGGGGATCCCCAAACAAAACGTGTAGTTGACATACTTTGACACTCTGTCTCTGAGAGATGCGCCAGGGTACAAGCAATGCCAGGACAGAAGCAAGATGGCGGCACTGGGAGAGAGACCAGAGCACCAGCATGCAATCTAAAAAACCTCCTAAATGTAGAGGTTCTTTCCTCAAGAACCATCGAAGGGTGATCATAGCCTGACGTGGACCTACCGCCCATGCAGAGTAACAAAGGGAAATTGCTGAAAAGGGTAAAAATATTCTTTAAAATAAAAACGTAAGAGCAGAATAAAAATATGGATTTAGGAACTTTCATATCTGGTGCAAAGAGAAAATGAATGCCCTAAATTTGAAATGCTCAAGTCCGGAGAGGAGGAGGGATATTTCTACTTTTACTCACCTGACTACAATACTCTCATGTTGTCGGCAGGTCTTCGTTTCGCCTAGTTGTCTCCCCTCTCTCATTGTAGAAGTAAATTATAAGAATGTGCTTACCTGAAAACTTACAGGGGCCATGAAGCTGGTGACGGTTGTGAGTACGATGCTCTACACGTTCGTTGACATTAAGCTTTACATATATTTGGCCCTGAAACTGTAAATGTATATCATCTTAATTAAGTTTGGTTATTCATTTTTTTATACTGATTTTTGAGTTGCTCCTCAGAGATACTGTTAAACTTAAGAAAAAAGTGCTGCTCTTCCGGCTACTTTTTGAGTTATTGAAAAAATACAGGGGCGTATTATCAAGAAACGGCGTTAAAATTATTGGAGAATTCCAATAGAAGCCCATGTTCTGGTGTCAACATGGGCTTCTATGGGAATTCTCTGCGGCATATTATCAAGCCCATTATCACCCGCTTAAGCGGCAGATTTCTGCCGCTAAAGCGGCGATAATTTTAACGAATTGCTTGATAATATGCCCACAGTCCCTTTTTAGGTATCTAATAACTTTCGAATGACTTCTTATTCTGTTTTATAAAGGATTTTCTAGTCTTTTTAACAGGAACGTCATTCTATTATTGCATCGGTCTTCCCTATCTACTCACAAGTGAATTGAGATTTTCTCCAGATGACATCAAGACCATTCATCTGACATAAACCACCACAATACTAAAGGCATTGTTACAGTTTTCAGCATCGTAGAGCCAGAAACCGGTCAGTCTCTTTGCTTGATATGAAGCCGAATACCTCCTCGCCTTGTCAGAGGACATAAGCCCTCACTGAGAAACCCAGGAACTGTCCAAGAACCTGGGTGGGACCCTCCAGAGAGATTCAATGTGCATCATATCATGCTCGCTCGCCTCCAGGTGCTGAGTATTGTTTGTAGGATAGAAGGGTGGAGAGTAGGACCTGTATAGGTGTAGGAAATGAAAAGTGTTACCACCAGAAGCACGCTCCTTCTTTCTCATGCATCAGAACTATGAACAGGGCTCCGCCGCCATCCACAACAAATGCCGCCTGAGAGGTCCCTGCAGCATGCTACGCATAAGAGTGAGAAATGAACAGACAGTCACTTCTAGGAAATATACTTCCAGAGTAAATATCTCATGAACATCTGTGCTCTGTTTCAGCCCTTCGTAAGCAGGGCCGGACTGGCCATAGTGGGCATCGGGCGTTTCCCTAGGAGGCTGGAAGGGTGGGGACTGGTTTTACAGCAGTGGGGGCGGTATTGTTACGGGTGGCCGGCTTTGCAGCAGAGCTGCAATATCAGTCCCCAGTAACTAAAGCATCAGTGCTTTGCACTTGCACCCCCTCCCACCCATCCCCAAGGGGCTGGCCTGACAAAATTGCCAGGGCTGCTTTGGGTTCCCAGTCGGCCTTATTCATAAGCAGTGGCCTAGCAACGGTGCCATGGGCTGCAGAGCAAGCATGGAAAATGGGGCCCCATCCAATATTTTGGCAGTAAAAAACAGCTATATTTGGAGTGCCGTGGACACCTCACAGCAGTGTGCCCTGGTACCACTGCACCCGCTGCACTATTGAAAACTACACCCCTGTTCATAAGTAGCATCTTTAAGAATATCTTACACATATGTTACGTTGTATAGGTAGGTGGCATTTAAATCCTCATCTCCTCAGAAACTCAATGATATCAGATACGTATGTGGAAAGAATTATGAGAGTAAGAAAAACTTGATCCTTGGGGAAGGTGCAAAGAATTCCCTTTTAATTTGGTCTGCCTTGACAGCGCAGCTGTCAGCAAGACGTCTTGTTAACAGTTCTTTAAAATATAGGTAAAGGCGGCTTCTGCTCTTCCCAGAGGAATATTACTCTCTCGCCTTATAGTAGTAATATGTTTATTTGCATGAATTTAATTTATGTAAAAATTCTTATATAACTTTGAAATCACACTATTTATTAAAAACTGACCATAGATCATAAAAACGGACACATGCTGATATATATTTCAGTGCAGGTTTCACAGAACAAAATCCATACATTTGATTTCACGTCCTAAAATACCTTTCAAACTTGCTTTCACTGCATCTAGGCGCTCCAAATACCCAAACGACTGAATAGTGTCCATCTAACAGCAAAGCTTCGATATGGACAGAACAGGGAATGCACTACGCACTTTAGAGTAACCCGAGGGATCAGACAAGGATGTGTCCTTGCCCCCCTTTTATTTTCATAGTACATCAATGAAATTGACTCTTTACTGCAGAGTTTGAAGGCTGATACCCCTATCGTTGGTAAACGTGTAACATCAGTTTTATTATATGCTGACGATGCAGTCCTGATTTCCAGGACTGCCAACGGCCTTCAACTCTTGATAGATAATTTTTCTAATTTTATGACCTGTAAAGACTTAGCAATAAATTTGTTTAAGACCTTGGTTATGACGTGTGGAAAAGGTAAAGTCAAAAGTAGAACCCATAACGTCGATGGTGTACCAATTGAAAGGACATCAACTTTTTCTTATCTGGGGTTACTTTTTAACTGTAAAGGTACTTGGAATGCACATATTAACTTATGTAAACTGAAATTTTTAAGGACAAGTGAGGCTATTTTTAGATTTTCAAAAAAAATAGACAATAAGCCAGTGCGAGAGATTTTAAAACTATATGGAAGCAAATGTATAGAAGGGGTATGCTACGGCGGAGCATTATGGGGTACGGCAGATACTTCCCCACTGCAAACACTGGAATTTTTTTTTTTACGAAGAGTGTTATCAGTTCCCAATTCCACGGCTACCTATATCACCCATAGGGAAACAGATGTACCTTTTTTAAGCGATATGATTAGTATGTCTGCCCTAACACTATGGTATCGAATCTGGATAAAGGACGAAACTCACTTTACACAGGAAATTATACGTGACTGTCTCACACTCAACCATTGGAAGAAAATACCATGGCTTAAATATATCAATGGTCTTCTTACTGAGTGTGATGCAAAACTTGACCATAGAGACCGTATGAGTATAGAGAATTATAGTTAGGGGGAGTTAAAAAGGAGATTTTTTATATCCAGGGAAAAAACAAGGGAAGCCATGTTGTGTAACAAATCAAGTGTTAGAACATATCGTGAAGGACCTTTATCGTTGGGAACCCAGCCATACCTCATTTTCATTAGAAATACCCAACATAGATTTTATTTAACTAGATTAAGGCTGTTTACGCTGCATTTTCAGATAGCATTCCCAAAGATGGGTAAGTGGAGTGCAAACCTGCCAAAGTGTCCGTGTGACGGTAAATCCGCCCATAGCACTCTGCACTTTGTACTGTTTTGCAACTTTTATAGGGACTTAAGGAAATCAATTCTACGTCCAATTTTTATCTCTAACAGATTGTACTCCTATAAAACGGCCTTTAATTTTATTTGTAATTCAGAACATGTTTCGATATGTAATGCGGTAATTGCCTTCACTCAACTGGCCATTAAACGAAGGAAGGAACTTTTATACTTGGAATCGCTGGTTTATGAATCGGAATAGGTTGTACACTCTTTGATTTGAAAACTTTGATCTATTTTTAAAAAAACATAAATGAATTTTTAGCCTGTAATTCTTATGTGCTGTAATATAAAATTAATTGTGGAAATAATTTGACTATTGTAAAATGTTATGATTATTTGTTTGTCTTTTATGTAGAATGCTTTTATGGATATATACTCATATACCGAATAAAGCTTGTTTTGACTTTGACTGAATAGTGGTTTCATTCCTCTCCTTACGATACTATTTAAACCTTGACATGTGCATACAATGTGTGCCAGTGATTCCACCTGAGATGAACTGCCAGTGTACATTTCTGATGACAAGTCAATGTAAGATTTAATCATCCCTGCCCTGGGTTAAAAGAATAAGAGGTAGTTGTCTGCCATGCACAGTTTTTCTTTTCATTTGATATGTAACCTTCATGGGAATAATTATTTTCGCTTTTTTAATATCAGTAGCTTCAGCTGCAAATATGGGAACTCTGCCTTCCAGCTAGTTACAGATTACTGATTGAAAGATCCTGAAAAAGCTTTCAAGGTTTATCACACAGCCTGCTAGGCTTATTAATTTCATGTCAGACTAGGTATTTTAATGTGACAAGCCGAGCAGACGGTGCATCATTTTGCTTTGCAACGCATGATGGACTACTTTACACCCGTAATGTTCAGTTTGTCATCACACATTCAGTTATTTACCTCATCCGTAACTTATAAACAGAAAGCAATGTTTTTGTATTTATTTAATGCAGTGGACTTAGTGTTCAATATTGTTGACCAGACACCATTATCACTACCCCCACCATTCATACCACTACCTCCACCATGTATACCACTACCACCACCATTATCAGCACTAGGGCTGCCATTGCCTTTACCACAACCGCTATCACCACGCAACCAAGAGTGTCACCAATGTTACCACAGCTTTTACTATCACAAACATTCTCACTACTATTCCCACCACCACCACCATCACCACCACCTCCAGTACATCACCATTACCTGATTATTGCCAACATTACCACCATGATGATTACTACCACCACCGTTAGCACCACCCACCACTGCCACGCTGCCAACAGCGATATTACCACAGTTACAATGACCAGGTGGGATTCAGCATATGTGAGAAACAATGTCATCGTGCCAATTCGACCAAGAATAAGTCACTAAACCACTTGAAATCGCTGGGAAAGAGTACTGCGGCAACATTGCTAAGCTGTAGTACATTTTAGTACGTAGCGCGCTCACTTGGAGCAACATAGTGTATTTTAGACTCTCCCGTTTTGTCATTTGTGTTTGATGCATATTTTGCCATTTGCCCCTTGTTTTTATCTGTCATCCCACTGCCGCATACCTGCACTTTAAAAATTTGAATTCACCGCGTTTGGAGCGGGCCCTTACCTCCATCTTAAACCACTCTGTACCTGGCTTGAAACAACGGCGGACATCTTGGGTGAGGGTTGAGCAGCGGAGCGGTCTAGTCGTCATAAGGACGCTAGACCGGTATTTAAGCTGGGAAAATCTGGCGGCTGGTCACTTGAAATCGCTGGGAAAGAGTACTGCGGCAACATTGCTAAGCTGTAGTACATTTTAGTACGTAGCGCGCTCACTTGGAGCAACATAGTGTATTTTAGACTCTCCCGTTTTGTCATTTGTGTTTGATGCATATTTTGCCATTTGCCCCTTGTTTTTATCTGTCATCCCACTGCCGCATACCTGCACTTTAAAAATTTGAATTCACCGCGTTTGGAGCGGGCCCTTACCTCCATCTTAAACCACTCTGTACCTGGCTTGAAACAACGGCGGACATCTTGGGTGAGGGTTGAGCAGCGGAGCGGTCTAGTCGTCATAAGGACGCTAGACCAGTATTTAAGCTGGTCATGCTAACGCGCAACGGGCACGCGCTGCGGGTTCGCCAGAGCATCGCCGGAGTCACGCCAGAGTCCAGCCCGTCTGCGCCCGTCCGCGCACGGACGGGCCCGGAGGCCTGGTCATCTGGCAATAGACGTACTTATTCCACAGAGGAGCTGCGCAGGTTGGATAATGGGGGTGGTGTCCGGACCACGAAACTTTGCTGACCATTACCAATAATGATATATCTCGCCCACACAAGTTCACTCCCTCGGGCCGGTCCTCCGGTCTGAAGATTGTTAGCTTAAACACTAGATCACTCCAATGTCATCATGTGGAGGTCTATAGTCTGCTCCAAGACAGTGACATCGATATCCTGACCCTCTCGGAGACCTGGCTGGGTGAGAATTCAACGATTGACATCATTGCCACTCTCCCAGGGGGCTATGACGCAGTATGGCATAACCGCCCGGGAGGAATGCGAGGAGGTGGGGTAGCGATCTTATTTAAAAAGAGCCTGTCAGTAGAAAGATTGTTATGTGAATCAGTAGACTTAGCTGACCTGCTCGGGGTGAAGATAACTATGAACAATGTCTGCTGGGTGGTGTTGTCAGTTTATCGCCCACCAAACTCAACCCCACTCTTTCATGATCTCTTTGGGCCTATTATGTCGGACCTATGTACCCGATATAAGAACATTTTGGTCACTGGAGACTTTAATTTGCATTGGGACAATCCCCATTGGGACTTAGCTACTCGCCAATTAGATACCATGATGACTGCCCTGAGGTTTAAACAACTTGTGGAAGTTCCCACTCATATTAAAGGTCACACCCTTGACCTTGTGTGGACCACAGATACAACTGTCACGCTTAAAGATGTTGTCCCATGTATATGGTCAGATCATCATCTAGTGTCCTGTGAGATACGTATCCATGGCCATATACATAATTTATCGTCGGAAATCAGGAGAACCCGCAAATGGGCAGAGGTTGATTTAATAAATTTGACCGAGGCGCTATCCCCAATGGTCCAGTCCTTTGATCCGGAACGCAGTCTAGATCGGGAATATGCGGATCTAACGCAGAACTTAGCTCAGGCCATCGACCAGATAGCGCCAGTAAGATCTCAACTGATAAAGGGACTGGGTAAAGGGGCTCCCTGGTTTACATCAGCACTTAGGGAGCATAAAAGGAAGCTTAGAGCCTCTGAAAGAGGTTGGAGGAAAACTAAGCAGGATACTGCCAGGAATCTTTATAAAGCCTCCCTCCACCTATATAAAAAGGCTATTGCCCTAGCCAAAGCAGATTACTATGAGTCGCGCTTGAGTAGAGCAGTCAACGTTCAGAAAGAGACATTTAAAATTCTGTCCGAACTGAGCAGTAAGCCCGAAAACACCAAGCCCCTTATTGACTGTAATTCCTTTCAAGGTTATTTTTTAGAGAAAGTGAAGAACATCATTAAGGAAATAAGGGGTGGGATGGTAACTGGGACGGCTATAACTCCGGCTCCTTTCGGACCAGTTGACTGCTCGATTACAGTATTTCCAGAGCTGGATACGCTCAGCCTGGAGAAACTGATGGGTAAAATTAAATCTAGCTCTCCAGCGGATCCGTGCCCACCCAGTGTCTTTCGGGTAGCCCGTCCGGTACTGGAGGAATGCATCATCTCCCTCCTCAATAGGTCCTTGGAAACAGGGTATTTACCGCTAGAACTCAAGGAGGCTCGTGTAAGGCCTTTGTTGAAGAAACCTGGTTTGGATCCTGCAATACTGAAAAACTACAGGCCCATCTCCCAGCTGCCTTTTTTCTCAAAAATATTGGAACAGCATGTACTAAAGTCCCTGTCTTTGTACCTGGAGTCTCATCAACTACTCCATGAGCGACAGGCAGGGTTCAGAGCTCATCACAGCACCGAGTTGGTGATGCTCTCGGTGCTGGATGAATTAAGAGGCATGGCTGACTGTAAGACACCGAGCGCCCTGATCTTGCTAGATCTATCAGCGGCGTTCAATACGGTCAGTCATGCTCTTCTCCTGGACAGGCTGAGCGATTTTGGGATCAAGGGCTTAGCATTTAAATGGCTGCAATCCTTCCTTTCGGGTAGGACACAAAAGATACAACTAGGGGATGAAACATCTGAGGTGGGGTTTTTAGAATGTGGGGTGCCACAGGGCTCCGCCCTGTCCCCACTCCTCTTCAACCTCTACCTACAACCTCTAATTGCATCATTGGCCTGCATGGGCTGTAGAGTTTTTAATTATGCGGACGACACGCAGCTGTTACTGAGTGTCGACAACACAAGGACTGCACAACTTAATGCCCAGAACATCTTGAGGCATACTGTTCAATGGATGACTGAAAATCTGCTAACCCAGACAAGACTGAGGTATTGGTGATTCCATCTACCGCCTCACCTTGGAATGACCTCTACTGGCCAGCAGAGTTAGGTCTTGCTCCAAAACCAAGTTTGAATGTAAAGAGTCTGGGGATTAAACTGGACTGTGATCTCTCAATGTCCAGTCAAATCTCCTCTGTGGTGGGAAGCTGCATAAATGTGATCCGTCAACTGCGGAAGTTAGCCCCTGTCCTCTCTCAATCAATGATGCGCTCAATTGTAGCAGCAACTGTTATTTCAAGGCTAGATTATGGGAATGCCCTCTATCTGGGACTCCCCAAAACCCTGACAAATAGACTACAGGTCGTGTTGAATGACGCCGCACGACTGATTTTTAGACTCCCACGGAGAACTAAGGCCTCCCCTCTGCTTCATAGCCTGCACTGGCTCCCCATTAAAGAGCGAGTGGAATTTAAGAGCCTATGCACGGCCCATAAGGCAATTTATGGCCAGGCTCCCGCTTATATTGCAGATCGTTTGGTTGTGTACAGCCCAGTGAGAACACTTAGATCTTCAGATTCTCAGCTACTGGTCTGCCCCCGTTACAAATTAGTAACCAAGGGAGGCAGAGCCTTCTCTGTGTTAGTCCCTCAGCTATGGAACACGCTGCCTGAGATGCTGCGCAGGGAAGGGAACCTCCTGCGGTTTAGGAAGATGCTAAAAACACTGATGTTTAGAAGGATTCTGAGTGTCAGCTAGACCAGGGAGTGTTTTCTTGCAATGTCTGCCAAGCTTATTGTTGTAACTAGAGATTTCGAGCGCCTAGAGACCTGCAGGTGATTGGGCGCGATATAAATCCAAAATAACAATAACAATAACAATAACTAAACTCTCATATCCCACTCAGAGAGCACACTGTGGAGAGTAAAGTTGTAAAGTGTTAATGAGCATCAACAGCCAGGCTTCCCAGACCTTTTGGAGAACTACTTAAGACCAGCAAGCAGCATTCTGCATGACGAATATGACAAAGGGTAAACAATGTTTACCACGAAACTTTTTCACCGCAGGGAATTACAACGCGGTCATTGCAATGACTGCGTTTTAATTCCACATACCATTACTCCGCAAGTCGGAACAACGATTTGCGAAGGGGAAAGAAGGTGTTGGATTCAAAATCCAACACCTTCCCTAACGTCCGCACAGACTGGAGTTGGAATAGTAAATTAGACTATTCCAACATCCAGCGCGCCCCCTCCGCAAGTCGTTGTTACGACTTGCGGGGTAATGGTATGCGGAATTACAACACGGTTGTTGTAACGACCGCATTGTAATTCCCTGCTGGGAAATAGACTGCGGGATAACGAGGCATATTCATGACAAGGGTACAAGCAAGCCTGGTATTATACAGCATGATAGTTTTTTGAAGGTAGACATCTTGAGCGTAATCATTTTGCTTAAACCTTGATAGCTGACAAAAGTAAGGCAGGGAAGGAAAACATAAACTCATAAATTTGGCACTTATAAAAACAAACAAAAAAGATCTGGAGCCTCTGTTTCAAGAGATTAACAGATTTATGATAGACCTGCTTGACAAAGCTAAAGTGGTAGAGATCATGGGCCAGGACAAAGAAATACTTTTTGCAGTAGCAAAGCCCACGCTGCACAACATGGCACGAAGTGCAATTGCAAATCACACGTCTTTGCGGAATGCAATGTCATGATCATTTGAGCATTACCTTCATGGGGAGGGAGAGATGGGGAGAGAGGGGTATCCCTCGGAGTTCAACTATCAATAGTGCAGTAGTTGCAGTGGAACCAGGTCCCTGAGTTTGAGAGCCCTTTTGCACTCTAATTGTGGCTTTATATTCCTACCATCTGGCAGCGGTCACATTTTCGGCTTGCATTAGGACCCACAGCACTTGTAAAGTGGTATCTTATATAACCCAGGGCCAGTAAATTAAATGCTACTGGTGGGCTTTCAGCGCTGCTTGCGCCACCCACCGAAGGAGCCTTTCAAACCTGTCTCAGGCCTCTGCTATTGCAGGGCCAGCGCGCAGTTCACTGCCGCTGTGACGTGGCACATAAAGAGGTTGCCATGTCTGTGACTCCCCTTTTACTACATATCAGTCACCCCTAAGGTAGGCGCTAGCTAGCCCTATGGGCAGGGTGCGCTGTAGGTAAAAGGTAGAACATGTGCCTTAACTGTGTGGCATGTTCTGGTAGTGACTAACAGCCATTTTGGTTTCTCACTACTGTGAGACTGCCCTCTGATATGTGTTTCATTGGTAATTCCTGACATGAGCGCAGTAGGGTGATCAAGTTTGGTATGCTTGGAATAGTGGTAATAAATTCTGCGTTATGGTGCTCGCCGATTTATTATCACTATTTTATAAATGCCACTTTTAGAAGTGGGCATTTCTGTGTGCTATGTGTCTTTGTGCCTGCATGTTGTGTATTGCATGTTTGGCTCTGGATGACAGGGGCTAGGGAGGTGCAGTGGCTCCAGAGGGGCTGGGTGAGTCAGCGCTAGGCTGAATAGGCTGATCTGCATTTGCAACAGTGGGAGGAGTAGCAGCTGGACCTGAATAGGACTGTGCCTGCCTTACACAATGCTGGCTCCGCGCCCCTGTGGTGTGTCTGGGGCTAGAGCCTACACTAACAATAAGGGTGTTTGTGCACATGAAAAGGTGAATGGAAGTACCCCCCAGAACTGGTTTGGACTGGGCACAGAGCCCTGTGCCAGGGGTAGAACAAAGACATTTGCACTATAAATATTGGGGCTGTGACCCCATGTCTGTGTGGAACTTTGTGCTTACTTGGAGCTGAAGGACTGCTGGGCACTAGGAGGAACCGCCATGGGACCCAGCTACTGATTCCTGGGGGTCCCTATGTGCTGGCCTGCCTGTGCCCAGCTCTGCCCTATGGGTCTTTGGACTTAGCGACTGGCTTAGAGCTCTATCTTTATTGCCCTTGGAGCTCGGCAAGGGGGCTCCTGCTTCCAAGCACATCGTGAGCGCTTCATCTGCATTGCCCCTTTGAGTCCGGTAGGGGGCTCCTGCTTTCAAGCGTGTGGTGAGCGTTGTGGGTTCTTGGGAAGGTAAAGGAGGCTGCTGGTGCACGTGTCGGCGCATCTCCCAAACGGTGCAGTGGGCATTTTGCCTGCCGGTGTGCCGCCACTGAAGGAGACTTCACTCTGTGACGAGATGAAGTCAGGAGGAGAGCCTGACCTTGGGCGGGGCCGGCCAGAGGAAGCAGAGCAAAAGGACAGGAAGTCAGGCAAGTCTGTGCCTGGGTGTGGGCGGGACTCCCATGTTGCTGGTGAGAACCCTGCATGCTGCCTGAGCCTGTTTGTAGGCGGGCTCCAGGTGCAGCCAGAGGAAGAACCGTAGCCTAGCAGGCTCCCCACTGCCTCTTCCCGTCTTTCGCCTGGAACAGCCTGCCTCCCGCCGAGGCCCCAGTGAATGGGGCCTGCGGGGCACACGCTTTGGGCCTGATTACTGTCACAGCTGCGCTGCCGGATTGCAGGCACCTGCAACGTCGGGGGCATTCTTCGGAGAATACAAGGGTGAGTTGCCCCGCCGCCCTCTTTAGCATTACGGGCCGCGCTGTCGTGTTCTCGGCCCTGAAGGGCCATTGGCATACCTCTCTTGGGTGCGGAAAGAGCAACGAGGGGATTCCGGCATTTATTCCCCTAAGTGCAGCTGCACTGCATGGTCGTGGGCAGCTGCGCACTTCCGAGATATCGAGGGCACTTTTGTGTTAAGGTGGCATTGCAGTGCGAGCCCAGGACAGGGCCCACGCTTGGGAACACTGACTTGGGGACAGTAACCCTGTGGCAGGTGTACTATAAGTTTCTGCTGCTGATGAGGTTTAGGCCTAAGGTGGGCCTGATGTACTGCACTACTGCTGATTATGTTTTACATAACATACTATACTAGGAAGTGCTATGATGTTCATGCCTCATGATTTATGCATAATGTGTTTATTCTAAGTACAGTGTCTTCCAGTAGTTACTGGTTGTCTTCACTAATGGTGAATTATGATGGTTCTGACAGTGGCCTGATTGGCCCTGTAATGTATATAAACCCTGTAACGTCATACTACATGCCAGCGGGCACAGTGTATATATGTGATTATGTCCTAATGTGTTTTATGGATAATACAAATGCCATTTTTACTTAACCTTTTGTAGAGTTTCTTTCGTGGTGTGCCTTGCGTGTCGCTGCTGTGTGTGTGTGTTGCGCAAACGCTTTACACATTGCCTCTGGAATAAGCCTGACTGCTCTGCCAAGCTACCAAGGGGGTGAGCAGGGGTTTTATCTTCAGCGTGTAACTCCTTTGCACTGACTAGAGTGGTGGATGAGCAGGGGTTATCTTCAGCGTGTAACTCCCTTGCCCTGACTAGAGTGGTGGTTCTGCCTGGCTTAGGCGCATGCACTAGCCAACCAGAAATCCCATTTCTAACAGCAACCATTTGTAAGGTGGAAGCTGTCCATGCAGGACAGCCACCCAAGTGTGAACAGGAGCTGCGAGCATTGGGGTGAGCAGTCAATAGTCATTTGGACTGCAGGATTTTCTCGCTCATGTCCATTTCAAATTGTGGCATCGTTTTTGATAGAGCAACCTCTGCTTAGAGTATCTACACCGGCATTTTATAATTGCAAAAATGGAGGTTTGATGTCATTTGCAGCCACCCACCTTAGCCTTCTTAGCTATTTGCATGCACTCGGGAATCTAGCCTTATGAATAGTAATAAGGTAGCAATGACAGAGCTGATACATCTAGGACAATGTCAAACTTAGCTGTGTTGCATGGCACTGTGCAAACACCCCAATGGAAAGTGACACAGCCAATAGATAGGTGATTAAATTATAGGAAAGATGCCTTCATTTAGAGCAGGGTTCTCCAAAGTCGGTCCTGGAGGGACAAATCCATGCCATATTTTTAAGATAACTACATTCATCTAAATGGGGATATGCTAAAAGTCTGGCATGGATCTGGCCCTCCAGGACCGACTTTGGAGAACTGTGATTTAGAAACTGGCTGCTGGGGTTCTCCACCCCAAAGATGGCGAAGTACCCTGTCTGCTGAACTAACTGTCCACACGCTCTACTTAGAGTCGGGTCGACCGTCATGTTTCTGCCTGTGGAGACCCGTTAGCTCAGCCAGAGGAAGGCGCCCACCTTATTTATGGTGCTCACCTTATTTATGGTAGCCGTTCTGATGAATTTTGTTTTCTGATCCGTACCACCAGGAAAAGCCGGGCAAGCCTGTACAAAAAAAAGAAAAATGACTCAACCCTACATGATGTTCCACAGTGGAAAAAAATGCTGATATGTACCACAGAAGACAGTATTCTATCAGAATATCAAATGTTTAATTATTGACCTACCAAATTATTCTGAGCAAAATATTGAATGCCACATTATCATGAAGATAAGGTTGTGAGGAATGCATAGACTTACACTTCTCAACTTCACATCTATGCACGTTGCCCACATATATATCTTCAAGGTACGTAGATGCGGGGCTAAGAATAGTAAATCTTTAGTTTCCTATGAAGACTTATCTTCATAATATACGATAATCGATATTTTGGGCATTATATATTGTTAGGTCACTGTTTCTGTCCATGATATTCTGACAGTGAACATGGCAGACAAAGACGGACACTGTAGGGCTGGAATATTTCATGGCATCCTCTTCAGATCTACGCATAAACCTATAGCGTTTTACCTAATGCCTTTGGAAAGTGCATTGTAAAATCAGTTTTTTGAGGGATAACTCACACTCATCTCGCGACTCCACTTAAAGGAGCAGAGTCCACTGACTTGGTACAATATGGAAGAGCTAGGAAGAGATTTCCCAGGGCTACAATTAAGTTTCACAAATTCGATTTAGTAATTTGCAATCTCCAGCAATGAACACACTTATCCCATACTCCTTGGAGGATTATTTCACATCCATTCCATTTGCTACGTTTCCTCAACTGCTGATACAGACCGGCCCAGAGATGAGTCTTAGAAATTGGTGTAGAAATATCTATATTCTGTGGCTGCACATAAAGGTAAAAGATCTCCAGTAAAAGCTGTGTGGAGCAGTCATTTCTATTCGCTCTGCATTCTGGGCGGCTGGCTTGTGCTTGCACTAATGCCTGCAGAAACATTTCCTATTTCACAGGCCAGTGGCCATGTCAAGTTCTTTCTTTGGGATTCCCTGGGAAGCCTGCTCTCTCAAATGCGTCTTTTCGCAGCACGCTGCATGATTCGATGACCTAGCACAGGATGTGCATCACCAAGGGACAGAAGGGGACGCGGAGCGAGACGCCATGTTTCAGTGCAGCGTGGCGGTGGGTAATGCACCAGGCATCAGCAGCTGGGCGCATTCATTGTGCATTGGCATGGGTGTATCATTCATACATCGCTAGTCTCAAGAGCTAGGGCTCGGCAGCACTGAGGTAGCTCATGCCTAGCGTACAGCTGGAAATGCATACAAAAAAGAGATTGCATGAGAGGTTAGACAAGTATTGTCAAAGTGAGTGCATAGGGTACATACAGTGATTGTTCTGGGATACTACATTGACTTCTACTACATGGACGTCAATATTACATCTACATGATCTTTACGTCAGGATGGCCATTGTCTCCAGAACCCCTAACTCCATTGGTGGCCACGTGTGTGTTGGAGCCATGTCTACATCACAGCACGTTGACCTAATCACCATTGTTGAGGTCATGGTTTGTGATGTTGGTGCAGCCGAGTAGTACATAAATGGTAGCTATGTGAGATACTGATTTCATCCTTTAGGTAAACCTCCATTTCCAATCTGGGCCACCCAGTCAGCATCTGGGGATCATTTGCTTGTGGTGTGAGGATGGGCTAGATATTCCGCAAGGTGGAGGTTCATGGGAATGTTGTGCCTCACATTGATTTACTGTTTTGCTCTGGTGTCTCTCTCAGCAGATTGAGTATGACTCTGAAAGGCCTGTTTTAGGTCCTTTAGAGATACCTTTTGTGTGTGGTTTCCCATTGGGAGACAGTGAGGGATGCGCTGTGGGGGTGTCAGCTCTGTGGTGGGAGACTGAAGTTACTCTTTGGTGGTCGTGCGAGAGCCTGCTAGCGTGTAGTATTTTGAGTACTCAAGTTTCCCAAGTAAAACCAGTGAGCTGTGGAGCTTTTGGGATGTAACGGGTAGAAATTTGTAGCGCTCTGTATAAATCAAAAATATCTGTCAGCAGCTTATGTAAATTTAAGCTTCCACCAGTTTATCATCCCTAAATCCTACTACATAGAATGTGGTATCCACCATGCCTTGTTTGGACAATGGTCCAACCTCGCTGGACCATGACCCTGTGTCATAAGCAAGGTCAACTCCTGATCATCCATGGCTTTCTACTTACAAAGAGAACAGCACCTGCCCTTCACTCCCTTGACCCAGGAGAACCATCCACCCTTCCTTAACCCCTCGGTCTGCTCGACTCGATCGAGCGCAGACTGCCGGTCAGATCCACAGAGGGTTTACTTGTGGGGTACATGGTAGATCCACAGAGGGTTTACTTGTGGGGTACACAGTAGATCCACAGAGGGTTTACTTGTGGGGTACACAGTCTACCATGTGTTTTCTCATGTAAGTTGAAATAATGACGGCTTCGTAAGACCCTTAAGCAAAAACAGTCAAGTCAACCTGTGAACGAACAGAAAGCTTTTCAGAGTCTGTCTCATGACTCCGCAGTGGAGCATTGGCCCGCGACATTTGGTAAAATATTGCACATTTTTCCAATGATAAATTCGTCCATGTTTTTGTGCCCAGGACATGAACAAACATAATAAGAGAACGCTTTAAAGTCACTTGCAAAGGGAAAATGTACATTTCTAGGGCTTGATAGGAGAGTAAAGGGAAAAGCAATTCCCTTGTATGCAGGGCAGTTATAAATAAATGTAATGTAAGTCTTTCCATCATAAGTGAAGCGTTCTGTGTAGTAGAGGTTTTCCCGCAGAATGCTTCTTATGCCATTGTATTTGTATACTTGTCCCGTGCTGAGCAAACCAATGCAATAAAGGTTGATTTAATTCGTACATTTTTAAACAGCATTAAACACCATAAATATTATTATTTTTATGATCAAAGAATTAATGCTTATAATGTATTTGACAAATTGGTGTCAAAGTGAGTTTTCAGAAACTGCGAGAGGAGACAGATAGCCCGAACATCCTCTGCCAGGAAAGAGCGCGCGGAACAAGGCTTCAAGGACCTGGAAGCGCAAACGCAGACGAGGGAAAACATTGTTCCCGACATCCGCAATGGGTCACTTGCGCTGCGTTATTCAGGCGAGAAATGTGGGAGGCAAAGGGAAAAATGCGCCTAGCTGCAGTGCATCCTTGTTTCCCTGTTCTGTTTTTTATATAATTTTTTTACAGTCACTCAAGCAGCAGGCCAACATATTCGAGATCGCGTACTATGTTTTGGCGCGCCAGCATAGCTTCCTTGCCCTGGGTGCAGAGCACGTTGTACTGCGCAGAAGACAATCGATGCCAGAGTGGAAGTTGTGTAACCTGCTCCCAACTGGAGATCACTGGAACACACTGGTCTGAAGTACGCATGCGCGCTCTATCTATTATAACAGAGGGTAGATTTTCACGCTATCTTTCACTGTTGTGTTGCGCCTCTGACGCAACAGGCGCGCAACGTGGGAGTCATGTGACCCCGAGTAAATAAAAGAGGGTCACGAGCGTACGTAAGACAGTAAGGGACTCGATTTAGAACCCTGGTGCCTTAAACCCAATCACCTACCTGCCGTGATGTGAACGGCCAGCATAACGGGGGATTTCTGAACACCTGTGACACGAACTCTGCTGGGGAACGGCCAACGCGGACCACATTTCCCAGCATTCCTTCCTGCCGCGCTTGCTGGTGACGCCGCCGGGGAGCGCCGGAGCTCTACATAGGTAGAGACAGAGAACTTTGATTGGGACCCACAAATCTCGAAATCAACGCTTAGGTTGTCCCAAATAGCGGGAGGGATTAGTAAGGTCCAGCGAACCTCGGTCTTTAAACCAGCAGCACCGGCCATAGAAATATATCGATTACAAGCTAGAACTGCCTCATTGTATGGAGCTGAACTTTGGGGCCATAAGAACATTTCCAAACTAACTATGGCTGAGCAGGGTTTTATGAGAAGCCTCGTGGGTTTGCCCTTAAGTACACCACTTATTCTCCTACGATTTGATCTGGGGTTGGAATCAATTGAAGACCTTGCAACTCTGCGGCCCATGCTCTATTGGAAAAGACTCTGGTCGGTGCCAGAACTGGCCCCTTACAGAGAGGAATTCATAGAGGTTTGGGCTTTAATAAAAACAAGAATATTGCATGGTTATCCCATATTAAGAATCTTAGCACAAAGATCGGCAGGATCGAGCTTTGGGAATCTCCGGAAGTGTCCTGTATAGGGACACCTAAAACGGAACTCATAAGCCAGATGAGGCAACAGAAACTACTTGGCCTACATGGTTTAAGCTCTCTGGGGAACTAAAGAGTTTCTCCTGGTAAAAGCCGAAATGCGAGCAGAAATCTTCCTAGACGTAATCTATCCACCTCTCGCGAGGAAGCTCTACTTACAGCTAAGGCATGGTTGCTTACCACTTAGGGCATTCACCCACAAATGGGCAAAATCAGAAAACACTGTTTGTCCGGCTTGTAAGCATAATCGAGAAGACGTATGCCATGTTATGTTTTTCTGCCCTGCGTATCAATTAATAAGGAAAAAGTGGCTTCTCCCCCTTTGTAGGAATCTTGGATTTAGACACTGTATACAGGCATGCAGGGTTTTAACGTACGATACCCATCCCCCTATTGTTTTTGCTGTGTCCCGCTTCTTATATGGTTTATGGCGAAGAAGGGAAACTTTTGTGTAATCATCCCCGCCTTTTATTAATTCTGTCTTCATTGATAACTACAAGTTTAATTCATTCTTAAACATTGTATTAACTTGCCTTTATTTATTGTTTTAATGGAATGTGTATCTTTGTATGTATTTTAACCTGTACTTTTATGGTCTTCGACCGAAATAAAGTTATCAAATGAATGAATGAGTAAGGGCTACGACGTCGCCACCAGTAAAACCAGCCACCCGACTCCCATGTCGTTATTTGCCCTCCCGGCCCGTGATCCCTCAATTACTGTAAGCCGGTTGCAGGGCGTGCCATTGCCCTGGCAACACAACAACTGGCGACGAGGGTGGGCGTGCCCTCGCTGGTCGGTGGACGGTGGTGTGGCGGTTGCGAGCGCTGCCATCGGCTCGCGGCGCTCGTGCCCCAGCGTGTGGTCGCTGTCATCCCGACCGTGGTATGACCCCTGGTGCGCCTGCAACTCGGCGTGACAAGCGTCCTCATCAGCGCGAGCCCTGGAGGTGAGACGCGGTAGCGCTACCCCTCCCCCTGCTCATTGTGAGCTACGCGCGAGTCTCTGGCCTACCGGCCACGTGCTGCAAGCCCCAACTCCAAGCGCTTTGCCTGCACACGGAGGATCAGGCCACTGTACCCCGCTGGCAGCAAAACAGGACTGGCAAGACAGGGAGTGAAGAAAGAGTGCACACGCCTGAGGCACATAGCAGAGCCCAGGTGGAGTCATCACCTCAGCAAGAGGGGTGGGGACCCCAACACCCACCAATAAGCAGGAACAGCAAACACAGGCCCTGGCCCATCGACGGAGGGGTGCACAGCCAGCAGTGGCTGAACTGAGTACTGGGAGCCCAAGCAAGTGGTGTGCAGTCACTAAGCATTGGTAAAACCAATAACAAAAGAAAAAAAATCACACACGCTTCAGGGGAAAACCGACGTAATTATCAGTCAAGGTGGCGAATATGGCCACGATACCCCCCATAGAGCCGTTCATCGTGGAGGGGCCACCCTCATCGCTGGCACCCAAATGGAAGGACTGGGTGGATCGCCAACTCATATTCTTTGAGGCCACCAAGGTCCATAAGGGCCAGAAAAGAGCAATGCTGTCGCATCTGGGGGGCAAAGACATCCATAACATCGCTAAGACCATAGTAGAAGCCATGCCCAAGAGCCACCACACACTGATAAATGCCCTCAATGGACATATTGAACCCATGGCCAATCAAGATTACGAAAGGTTCATATTCAGGCAAGCGTGCCAGCTCCCAGAAGAATCGTTGGACACGTACCATGCCAGGCTTAAAAACCTAGCGTCCACATGCGGCTTCCCCGATGTAACAGAAGAAATTAGGGGACAGATAATTCAAGTTTGTGCCTCTACCAAGCTCCGGGAACGGATACTTGAAGAATCCGGTAAGTCCCTCGTGGACATACTGACCCTAGGGCGGACCAAAGAATTGTCGAAAGCGCAAGCGGCGCACATGGAAGCAGCTCTGCAAGTACCTGTGAAGGCCGAGCCCGTGAATGCTGTAATGACCAAACCCACGACGAGGTGGGTTAAGAAGGGACCCGGGACATCTACATCAGGGCAACCCAAAACCTGAAGATATTGCGGAGGATCGCCTCATCCAGCGGCGTAATGCCCCGCCAAAGGCAAGAGATGCTCAGGGTGCGGGCGGTTTAACCACTTCGAAAAAGTCTGCAGGTCCAAGAGATACCGCAAACCCCGCCAAGTGGTAAATGCTTTGCCCGAAGAAGAAAGAGGACACAGCGACATGGACGACGATGAAGAGGAAGAGCGGGTGGTACACAAAGTCCACATGATCGGCACCACGACCCGGAAAGCGCGACGTTTGCCCCAGTGCAGCATCCGAGTAGGGTCTCAAGACGTCACAGCCGTGGTTGACACCGGCGCAACCATCAACATCATGGCATCGGCCCTACACCGCAACCATGGATCCGATGCCAGTTCTACACCCATCGACCATCACCGTGTTTGCGTATGGTTAAGGCACACCCCTGAAGATACGAGGACGATTCCGAACACCCATATCGCACGGTACCCATTCTATCACCACTAATGTATATGTTACCGAAGATGGTCAAGGAATGCTCCTGGGGTGCAGAGCCGCCGAGGACCTGGGAATAGTGACATTCGCCTTTGGGGTCCACCAGGAGTCCGTCCAACATCTTTTAATTGATTTTCTGAGGTATTTCAAGGGATTGGACGTTTCAAAGCAAAGGAAATACACCTCCACATTGACCCCACCGTCCAACCAGTGGCCCTGCGGCACCTGCGGATAGCTTTCCACCTGCGTCCCCTGGTCGAGGAAGAGCTCAAGAAATTGGAAGCTGCTGGTATAATCGAGAAGTTGACAGGCCCTACCCCTTGGGTGTCCCCGATCGTCATCACCCGAAAGCCCAATCAGCCAGGCGCGGTGAGGATTTGTGTTGATATGAGGCTTCCCAATGTTGCCATCAAGAGAGAACGCCACATCACCCCCACGATAATAGACGACCTCATCGGGGAAATGGCCGGAGCCTGCTGGTTTTCCAAACTAGACCTGAGGTCCGGATACCATCAGTTGGTACTACATGAGGCATCTCGCAACATCACAACCTTTTCGACACATGTGGGGCTCCGGAGATATACCCGGTTGAGTTTTGGAGTGTCAAGCATAGCTGAAGTGTTCCAAAACATCATACAGGAACTCATTGCAGACATCCCTGGCGTCATCAATGTCAGTGACGATATCATGGTACATGCGAAAACCATTCCTGAACATAACACTCGCCTCACGCAGGTGCTCCGACGGTTGCGAGAGGCAGGCCTTACCCAACACAGGGAGAAATGTGAGTTCCTGAAAAGGAAGCTACAGTTCTTTGGGTACACGTTTTCCAGGGATGGAGTCAACCCAGACACTGAAAAGGTCAGAGACATAAAGGATGCTGTCACCCCCACCAATGTCACCGAGGTCCGCAGCTTCCTCGGTATGGTGAACTACTGCGGGAGGTTCATCCGGGATCTTGCCAACCTGACCCCACCCCTGAGAGAGCTCACCAAGGAGTCCACCCCCTGGAAATGGGGCTTTGACCAAGACAAGGCGTTCGAGGAAATCAAAGAGGCCTTGTCTGAAGCCACCACACTGGCATTCTTCGACCCCAGGAAACTAATGCTGGTCGCAGTGGATGCAGGCCCCATGGGCCTAGGGGCAGTCCTGCTGCAGAGACGGAGCCAGGAGGAGGACTGGCCCCCCGTGGCTTTTGCTAGCCGATCACTCACCGAGACAGAGCAATGATACTCCCAAATTGAGAAGGAAGCCATAGCAATTCATTGGGGGTGCCGCCATTTCCACTTATACATCTATGGAAAACCATTTGTAGTAGCAATGGACCACAAGCCACTAGTAGCACTCTTCTCAGGGACCTCCACGAAACCTCCACCTCAAATCGAGAAGTGGATGCTGCAGCTCCAAAATTACAATTGCAAAGTGGAGTTTTAGCCCAGCTCTCAGACTCCGGCTGACTACTTATCTCGACACCCCGAGCTGCCATGGTCCGAGAGATGGAAGATGCGGCTGACACGGAAGAATACGTTAGGTGCATCACGGCTCGCTCCTGTCTGATTCCCCTCTCCATGGAGTGCCTCCGCGAGGCCACCAGCAAGGATGAATGCCTACAACGACCCAGAGCAGCTCTACAGAGTGGCAACTGGCACAAGGCCAAGGAAGAATGGAAGGGACTGACAGCCAACACACAACGGATAATGGACAGCCTACACCATGTTAGAGAGGAGTTGACCGAAGATGACACGGGGTGCCTCCTAAGAGGTCACAGGCTGGTAATCCCGACGTCGCTAACCGAGCAGGTGGTCCATCTGGCACACGTCAGACATCAGGGCATCATCAAAACTAAGTCCAGACTCCAAACCAAGGTGTGGTTCCCACTGATGGACGAACTGGTGGAAGCCACTGTCCGATCATGTGCGGCCTGTCAAGTAATGGGGGAGATACCTCGACCAGCCCCGATCATAGTAGAACCACGGCCGTCAGCTCCGTGGTCCTGAGTCAGCCTGGACGTCACACATTTGTGACTATTGATGACCACTCCAAGTACCCCGAAGTTGAGATCATATGGACGCCCAGTGCCGCGGAGGTAATACCAAAACTTGAAAAAATAATGGCCACACATGTCCTCATACAAGAACTAAAGACAGACAACGGTCCCCCCTTCCAAGGGCAAGAATTCACCTCTTACTTGAAATCTCTCAACATTCACCACCGAAGAAGCACACCCAGGTGGCCACAAGCAAATGGCGAGGCCGAGAGATTTATGCGGACCTTGAATAAGGTAATCCGGATTGCGCATGACAAAGGACAGTCTATTGAATGGTCCATTTTTAAATTTCTGAGGAGTTATCGCCAAACGCCCCACACCACCACCGGTGTAGCCCCGGCCCTTCTCCTCATGGGGCGGGTGGTCACTAACTCGATTCCCCATCACACCAAGTGGCAGCCGGAGACCCTGGACGACCCACAGATTGATGCCCGGAGGTGCAAGACACATGCACAGGTCAGTCGCCAACGGAGGGCCCAGGTACCCCAGTTGTGGAGAGGCGATGAGGTACTTCTCAAGAATCGAATCACAAGCGGCAAGTTCAGGTTGACATACGAAAAGAACCCGTGGACTGTAGTCCATGTCAAGGAAACCCGGATTGTTGCAAGGCAAGGAAGAGAAACCATAACTCGAAATGTGTCACACTTCAAGAAGTATCAACCAGAAAGGTCGGGACCCTCACTATCCCAGTCTGAACATAGTTCCCAGAGCACACCAGTGGCGGAGGCCAACTCCAGCGGAGTAACAGATGCGACGGCCATAGGAGACATCTGGGAGTCGAGGAGTCGTGCATCGAGCCCGGGTCTAGACACCTCAGGTGTGGCGCTGGATGACCTGGATCGCTGTCCTGAGACCCAGCCCGGTGAAGAGGCCTTGGAGTTCCGAGATCGTGACTCCCAGAGCAGAAACTATCTCAGCATCATATCAATAAATGGAAGGAGTGGGCAAGTGATCCATAAACAATAAATTATTGTAGTCCCCAAAAATTATTTTCTGTAGTCCAAGAGATTTCTTCCAAATAGATTCTTTTATTCTTTCAAATTATTTTCAATTTGGTGCTCCAACACATTCTTAGAAGTCCAAACAAACTCTTAGTTATACATAAACACAGCCAACGCATTTCGTCCCCCTTGGGACCTCATCAGGGCTGCAAGAATAGAAAAGAAAATATCACTAATAACTACATCATACATCTCTTTTCCCCAAAATCAAGCTGACAATCATATTAATATTATTTAATACATCTATAACCTCTATAACCTGCCAATATAACAATCTTGAATTTATAGAATTTACCCAAAAACATAATCACACAATCTTAAAAGAATAACATCATAAATTGTCATGTTATAATTTTGTCACTGGTTAGCCTGTTAACTATCTCAGGACACAGCATATTATTCATTATTCCTGCATTTTGTTGTAATTGGCTATCTAATTTTGATTATCACTCATTGTTGTTTCCATATGATGACCTATCACATACCTCCTAAATAATGACGCGATGGTATATAAATATCAGTCATGGACAGGTACCAGTATCATCAAGGTCTTTTATTTTCTCATCAAATTAAACGTTTTCTAAATGAAATAAGACATGATAATCAATTATTCCCTTATTATTATTTGCTTTAGTATTATTCATTATTTCTGGACTTTGTTATAATTGGCTATCTAATTTCATCCCTATTATCGCGAATTGTTGTTTTCATATAATAACCTATCACATACCTCCTAAATAGTGATGCGGTGGTATGAAATATCAGTCATGAACAGGTGCCAGTATCATCAAGGTCTTTGATTTTCTCATCAAATTAAAAACTTTCTGAATAAAATAAAACATGATAATCAATTATTCCTTATTGCTATTTACTTAAGTATTCCTGATTGTTTGTTTTTTAGTGGTTTTAACGGTGGGCCACTGGAAGTGGAGTGGAACATATACGTTTAGCACAATTTGCATTAATTTTATATTCACCAGTGCACACATATTTGACCCTCATCGTTTCGGATAGTAGACTATCTCAGCATCACCTCCGGGGTAACCCAGCACCATCCTGCCGACTGAAGGACTACCTTACGTAAGATTGTTTTATGTTATACGTACTACACCTTGCAGAGTAAGCACTTTATGCAATGAGCTGTAGGTCAGCTCAGACTGTTCATTATTTTTGTTGTTTTTCATGTTTGTTGGGGAGGAATGTTGTGTTGCGCCTGTGACGCAACAGGCGCGCAACGTGGGAGTCATGTGACCCCGAGTAAATAAAAGAGGGTCGCGAGCGTACGTAAGCCAGAAAGGGCTACGACGTCGCCACCAGTAAAACCAGCCACCCGACTCCTGTGTCGTTATTTGCCCTCCCGGCCCGTAATCCCTCAATTACCGTAAGCCGGTTGCCGGGCGTGCCATTGCCCTGGCAACACAACATTTCACCATGTGCATGAGACCGCCCTAATGTTTGAGGGCAATTTATTTTGGAAGCCCTATGGAGGGTCCCATGGGAAGCCGGGGACAGCCTGGTCTTCCCATGGGATCGTTCGTGGAGAAGAACGACGTGGCAGGGCATGATAGGCTAGTTAGTGAGCAGGAGCGGGGTTAGGGTAGGGCTACTAATAGGAGTCTAGAGAGAGGGTCAGCCTCTCTCTGCCTCATGTCCCCTTCCACGCAGGCTGGTCTGTTTGCCACCGATCCGCCCGGCTGACGAGGAACGGATTCTGGGGTGCAGAATTAGGGGTTTTCTATTGGACACCATGTTTAGGGCGGGTAGCTAGTCAGAGACGTTTTAATGCATGGGCAAAGTGGGCTCTGGCCCAGGGCCTCAGCCTTTCAGGGGGCCCCCTGACAGAGTCAGCTCCGTTCTCTAGAGTTTTGCCCCAATGACCGTGAATATTTCGAAAGAGAGATTGTTTTAAATACTGTTTTCCTTTAATTTATTTTTTATGTACCGGATGTGTGAGAGTCTAGTACAGCCATTTTGCAGAGAAATGTTGCGTTTATGTTTCATGCAATATACATTAAAAAGTTTCTTTTAGATCAAAACAAGGCCTAACATATAAGAAATGGGAGGGTGTCACAGAGATTATTTGCAGTAATATTGGTGAGCTGCTGCTGTGTTAAAATGTTAAAAACACACATAGCTATCCCTGAATATTAGATGTAAACACATTTAGGGCCTTATTTATGAGAAGTGATGCATCGCTGTGTGAAAACAGGGATGCGTCACTTCTTAGTGCACCCTCCTTGCGACATGATGGATGCGTCATATTTACTGTATGTCATCATGTCGCAAGGGGTTAGTATTTCTGACGTATCTGTAGGTGCAAAAGTGATGCATTGCTGGGGTGTGTCTGAAAATAGACGCAACTCCAGTAATGTGTCCTTTCACATAGGGCAAACCCCATGTGAAAGGGCCTGCATCAGTCTTACGCTTGCTGTGAGGCAGGTGTAAGATATTGACGCAATGGCGTCCTAGAAGTGGGGCACTGAGTTCTCATATATTTCAATGCGCCACTTCTTCGAGGCTTTTTGCGGGGGAACACCCACCCTGCATACATTATACCTGGTGCAGGTAAAATGTGGTGCCGGTGTTTACAAAGTGACGCATCTGCCTAGATGCATCACTTTGTAAATAGGGCTCAACATGGCACATTTTTTACGCTGCTGGTGCGTCACAAAAAGTGATGCAATGGCGGCATAAAAGTGAAGCAAGGCCTCATAAATAAGGCCCTTAGAATTTGGACAAGGGTTCCTTTGCATTGTCAGGGACCTAATTAAATTAAAAGAAATAGTGTATTTAATAAAGCGCACAGCTAGTTAGACTAGAGTGTCCTGGTGCCTGACAGCAGGAGGAAAATGTGCCTAAAAGACCCATCAATTATTAATAAGCCAGGTTTTAAAATTCTTCCTCAAAGAGAGTAGGTCTGTGGTTAGTCTCAGAGACTCGGGGAGTCTATTCCACAATCTTGCGCCTAGAAACCCGAGGAATCTGCCTCCAGTGCTGGCACTGCATATTTTAGGCACGATGGCCTGGAAGATCTTAGGGGTCTAGATGTTGTGTAGCGATTAACGCACTTATTTAGGTAGCCGGCTCCTAAGCCGTGGAAAGCTTTAAAGTCATCGCTTTGAAAGTCGATCCGTTCTTCTATGTGGAGCCAGTGTAGAGACTTAAGAATAGGGCTTATACTAGATCTGGGTTTAGGTCTCAGGATGGCTCTGGCTGCCGCGTTTTGTACCACTTGTAGACGCTGGATAAGGGATTTAGGAAGACCGAGGTACAAGCTGTTGACAGTCAAGCTTTGATGTCACCAGAGCCTGCACCACGATCTTTCTGCTCTCAAGCGGTAACAGTGGCAGGAATTTGTTTAGCATCCGGAGTATGCCAAAGCAAGCGCCAGTTAGATTTTGGATTTGAAGGCGCATGGAGAGTGTCTTGTCTATGACAATTCCTAAGTTTTTTACTTTCTCCTTTTCCGCGGGAGGGCGCGGCAGATCTTTTGGCCACCAAGAGCTCCAGTCAGGCGTTTCTGGATTACCAAAGAACTTCAGTTTTGTCAGGATTGCTCTTCAGCTGATTGATCATAAGCCAGTTAAAAATCTTTGTGAGGCAAGACCTAAGCATTGCCCCGTCAAAGTCCGTTCCTTTTTCACATGTAAAAATCAGCTGAGTGTCATCAGCATAGGAAACAATTTTGGCGCTCTCTTCCTCTACCAGAAATGCAAGGGGGGATAGATATATATTAAAAATGGTAGGACTGAGAATGGAGAGCCCTGAGGGACACCTACATTCATGGCCGGAACCAGGGACGAGAAAGGGGGGAGCCAGATGTCCTGAGATCTATTTGCCAAGAAGGATGACATCCATGTTAAGGCACCCTCCCAGGTCGATGTTAGCAAGTCTCTCCAGGAGCCTCTCATGTGGGACCGTATCGAAGGCCGCCGACAGATTGTGCAGTATCAGAACAGCCTTGCCTCCCTGGTCCAGGTTACCCTTGAGAAATTCAGTCTCTCCCAGCAGAGCAGACTCCGTACTGTAGTTAGCCCGAAAACCGAATTGTGACTCATGAAGGAGCTTCCCATCTTCAATGTGTTTTTGGAGGACCTTGTTTACATGCTTCTCTAATACTTTGGAGAGGGCCGGAAGAAAGGAGATTGGCCTATAGTTGGCAGGGTCCGTCGGTTTGACGTTAGCCTTTTTTATCAGTGGAAGAATCTTAGCATTCTTCCATAATTTCGGCATGTTGCCTGAGGAGAGGGAAGCATTAAAGAGCTGGTTTACCGTGGGGTTTATGGTGGGAGCTAATAGGTTCAGGATATTCGCTGGACATGGGTCGCTAGGAGAGACAGACTTAATGCTTTGGAGAAGGGTCAGTGACCCTTGAAGCTGAAACTCAGGGAAAGCTAGTGAAGATGGAGGATCCAAGAGGTGAAATTTGCTATTAGAACTAAGGGAGAAGTCAGTTCTTCCTCCTAGATGTTAGTGAAGGCCTGTTAGATCACAGAGATCTTTTTGTGGGAGAATTGAGCTATTTGCTTAGACCATTCTTCCGTGCATGGCCCTTCCTTTGTGCCGGCTTTCGGGCTGGTAAAAAATGTAACTATGCTAAAGATTTCCTTACTCTTATTTTGGGCATTTTCTATCGTTGTTTGAAAGACGTTTTTCTTGGCTGCCTTCACAAGAATGTAATGAGCTTTTAAGGTGTCTTTATACACTTTCCTGTCCTCAGATAGGATTACGCCATTTCCATTTTTCTACAATTTCTTTTGCTAGATCTGAGGGAATCGTTAAACCATGGAGCTGGTGTGGCCGACCTCTTTGAGGAGCATGAAAAAACCGGTACCCCTGCACCAATGTTGGTTCGGAGCCCTGAATCTATTGAGAGGGCGTCCGAGTAGGGGCAGCCAAACAGCTCCACTGAGGAACGACTGAGGACGTCTGCTAACATCAGGATAGATATTTTATGTAAAGTTCTGTAATTAGGGACCCTCTGCCCTGCGTTAGTCCAAGGGGCTGTGGCAGAGTTGGGAATAACAAATTTTAATAGGAGGTGGTCAGGCCAGGTAATCGGAAGAGGTAGGCTTACTGATATGACAAAGTTGTGAAATATTTGGTCAAGGTGGCTGAGAAATAGATGGAAACATGTTGCAGGCCTGCAGCGTCTCCAACAAGGAAATTGTTTGAGGGTCTTTTCCATTGTCCATATGTATATTGAAATCTCCCAGAGCTGAGGAGTGGTGTCTTACATCACATGTGACAACGGAACTTCACGTTGCATACCTACTCACACACATCTGTGTGGACACATTCTGTCATGCTTTATGACAATGCTCCACATGGTAAGAGGTTGGACACCATACTCACATTGCTGAAGTAACGTAAGGGCACATGTCTGCCAGCAACTATCCCAAAACAATGTCTGGCTCACAGAGGTGGAGGTGTCAAAAGGTACCCACCCCCATTGTACATGCGTCAGTCAGACCCTCCCTGTGTAGGGACGATGCTCATTGTGGCACACGAGTGTTCAATCTAATCAACACTCATCACAGTTAGACACCAGTGAAGTTGAGTAGACTTTATTGGCATGTGCGTGTCAGTACCGATAAGGAAATGGCCACAACATGCAGGGACATGCTTACAACACTTACACGCAGCATGGGAACATGACGAGGTGCAGGAAATGGGGAGGCAGAATTGAACACCAATCATTACGGATGGCAACGGTCTCAGCCCACCTTGCCTTGCTGGAGGAGTCATGTGTTGTATGGCGTCTGCCCATTGCCCCGTGTGAGTGGGCACGACTCACAGCCCATGGGGTCTGCATAGTGCTCTGCCACAGGACTGCGCTGACTGCTTGCTCTGCTGACAGTGATCAGGTGAAGGGGTCCGACAAGGTCACATGTCGTGCTACGTTCCCATGTGTGTGCTCTCCCCCAGCAGTGTGTCCGAATTGGTAACGTTGCCAAACGACGCTGTGCTGCTCCGACCATGGAACTGCATCACCTTGCACAGGTGTAGTTCCAGGCACATGCATTCAGAGTCCAGACAAAGGCAGACATGTCCTCTGTTGTGGTGGGATATGTGAGCATTCCCCACGATGCAACAAGGTTTTGGGACCTGTGCTGTTACTCGTCCATGAATGCCAGCCCAGCTTCATGTGCAATGTGTTCCAATAGTACGTCGTTGTCGGGTTCTAGGAACACCAGGGTGAGCCAATCCATTAACTGGTTCAGGCAGATGTGCTCAGTCCATGCCGTTTCCCCAATCCACAACACAGCCTAATAGGGGAGCGCCTAGATGTGGTCACTGCACACGAGGAGTTGTGCAATCTCCCATGCGCAACTGCCAGCACATACACCAAAGATCCGTGCATCCCATGCAGGCTATCCCGGAGACACTCCGGTTTGTGGACGGGCCAACAGGGGTCGCACTGTCAGGTCATAATCCAATTCAGCTACTGTTGCATTGGATAGGCAGACCTCCATGGGCCACTCGAATGTGCATGATCGACAGTAGAACCAGGGCTGGAAACAGGTGGCGTAGGCAAGACGGAAACTGATTTGCAACACTGCCAGTGGAAGTGATCCCAACAGATGCAGCATTCATGCACGGTACAGTTCCACGTGACAGGTGTTGTGCATGTGCCAGGTAATGCCTGCCATTGCGTTTGTTGGACTCGTGGCACCGGCACTCCTCAGACCGGCGGAAGTTCGAGGACGACATGCAACAGCTCTGGGCAATGAGTCGTATGTGTGTGCAACGTTTGGACGAATGGGTAGTTTATAGCCAATGTGTCAAGGGCATCCCTTGCAGGTGTAGGTCGTGCAGAGACAAGTGTGTGTGGGGTGTTGGTACATTGGTGTTTCATTAGAGCTGTCCGTGGTGTGGGAGTCGTCAGAGGCTGGTATGGTATCTTACGGACGGTGTGCCAGCCGCATTCAGGACCAAGGTCGGGGGTTCGGTTGGCCTTCAGCCTTGTGTGTTGAGACAAAGGGGTTTCATTCCTGATTTCAGTCTGGCTACTGCTTGCATTTCCTAAATGTGATGTGGACTTCGTGCTGACTTTGATGCCAGGCCTGTGTTTTGGGGTGCACAGATTTCGAGACACACGCAGCTGTGGCATGTTTGCATGAGCCAAGGGCCCGATGGCCTTGCGCTCCATGTTCAGTCTCTCTCTTTATCTCTCTCCCTGTCCTTTGATGAGTGCCTGACACACTTTCTTATCTTGGATATTGTCTTGCAAGCTGTGAGTCACAGATTGTCCAGGGATGCCCCACCATGACTCTTCAAAATAGTTGTTTGGTGACAAATTAGGATGTGACATTTGGTTTGGTCTTTCAATGGTGAATGTGTGAATCAGGGTTTCAGTGCTCACATGTATGTTGATTGTTGCAATTGTGCAACATCAGGCGGGTGTTTTTGTTCATGTTTTCGTGCCGTTGATGTGCAGTGTCTTGGTCCGGGGGAGTTGGGGGTGCCCAGGGTGGGGCCGGGGGAGGGGGAGGGGGGTTTGGTCCTGAGGGTGGTGGCGGTGGGTATTGTGGCCCTCTTGGGTGTCCGGCACGTATGTTCAGTGCCTCCGTGGCATCTGTTGTTCTTCAGGTGTGGCTCTGGGCTGGGCTCCCTTTTGTGGTGCAGGCTGCCGTCCGACTTTGCACCAGGTCAGAGCAGGTGTTAATTTTCCGCTGCTAACGCGCCTTATCGCATGTTTTGTGGTCTTTTCGTTGATCTGGCTGGTCGTTGAGAATGTTGCGAAGTTGTGTTGTTGTGACTTTTTGCACGGGAACGCCTACTCTGCATCTCATTAGCGATAGTTGCCGGGTTCATCTGTGGCGATGTTTTTTGGGGCTACTATCGCAGGTAACCTGGTGCCATGGGCTGTTAGTACCAGCTTGTGAATGGGGTGATAAATTTATCGCGACTTTGGCTGCGATAAAGTGCCATTAACTCGGCGATTGCTCCTTGAGAATATACCCAAGAGACATTTAACTGGTCAGTGAAGGCCACGCCTCCCGATTGAGCCACATCCAAATCACACCCATCAGGACAAAAATCCTATACTTGAAAATCCTTTAAAACTTTAAAAAAACTATTTGTTATGGTGATGGTTCCCGTGGCTATCTGCTAGGATGACTCAGTGGGTTTAGCTTCCATTGCTTCAACCTGTGTTTAATGTGCAGGTTACATGGTCTAATCCAGCGGACACTAATTTAGACATCTTTTATTTATTTTGCAGTTTCGTACAGCAAGGACCAGAATCTCAGGAGTGTCTAGGCTTTCCTCAAGCATGATTAAAAGTTACATATGCAATTTTGAGAGCCAATATATTCAGAAAGAGATGAGAAGAGAGAGACGAAAGGGGAGAGCAACACTGGAGAATTTATAGTCAATTCTGTAATTCCGTAGCTAAGATGAGCCAGGACAGTAAGTAAGTGGAAGCCGAGAATGATGGGCAGCGGGCTGTACACAGACTACAGGGGATGTGAGGGAGTAGGGAAATATAGAAGATTGCTTTTCTCCAACTCAATGATCCTAAGGCTGCTCTGACAGAATCGGATCTGCATGTGAGTTCTCTCCACTCAGCCGTCTTCTATGGACAAGATCACAAGACGCTTGCGCTGAATGTGGACACATTTAAGGCATTGTTGCTTACTGCAATGCATTAAGAAGAAAGCCCTTCGAGAGGGTTCTATTAAACGTGTTCACTCCACTGACTGCTTCACCGCGATAGCTCCTCTAGAATTGAGATATTGCTTGGTGCCACGTAGAGGAGATTTAAATTCCAGCGCCTACACTCTCAAGAAATAAAAGATGAGTATATATATTTTTTTTTTGCAGAGTTTTATATAGCGCGAACTTGACCCGAATCCAATCAGAGCGCTTTACATAGCACCAGTTACATACGTTACATTAGGACACAAATTCATTCTTTGTTATGCACGGGGAGATTAAGTGATTTGCCCAGAATCACAGGATGTTCAGCATTATTGCCAAGACTCGAACCCAGTTCCCCAGGTCTGAAGTCAAGCGCCCTAGCTGTTAGGCCAACTCCTCTCCCCAGACTCGAACCCAGTTCCCCAGGTCCGAAGTCGAGCGCCCTAGCTGTTAGGCCAACTCCTCTCCCCAAGGCCAACTCCTCTCTCCCTGTATAGACCTGGAACTAAGAGACCCAGTAGAAACAAGAGGAATCAAGCATACTTAATATCAACCATTAGAGACACTGGCCACAGAGATACATTAACCATGACCCATCCCTACCGTCTTCAGAAGATTCACCCCCACACTCATCGAGATTGAATGGGAGGATGAAACTGACTGGGGGTGTCAGCAGTTTCTGGGGTCCTTTCCGTTAACTGAGTATTGTGACCTAGGCAGACTTAAATATCATATGGTAAGGAAAACTGTGGATGGGCAAAGAAAAACATACACCTGCAACTTAAGTGACTTACAAGATACTTCCTACAAAGAACTAACCGCGGTGGATAAATTGTGCAACTAACGCAACTGCTATCATAAATGCAATGATTTGGAATTAAATGGGTCAACTTTGAAATACTTAGAGGAAGTTGTGGAGCTTCAGAGACAGGTGGTTAATCCCAGGAAGTGTGTTTTATAAATCTTCAGAATCACTCGCTTACGTGAAGGTCCAGGGACATCTCTGTAATTGTTGCAGAAAATTAGCTTTTCACTGTGAACAATATCACATCCACAGACTTTGATGAAGGAATAGGGTATAACTGCATAGGATTTGATGATCTAACTAAAAGATTTGCCTCAGGTAACATTTCCAGGTCTCTGCTTCAAAGATTTAAAGTTATATGTGCTCTTCTTGACTTGCAGAAATTTGAAGCATTCGAAAAGGACATACCAGGTGGAATGTCAAAATCTCTACAAAAGAGCTGGAACATTGCAGCTGGTAACATTTGCACTTCAAATCGGGAAACGAAAGGTAGATCCGAAGGCTTGGTCATCAGATGATTCCTGTGTCTGCGCAGTGACTTCTGTATTAATGAGTGGGATAACAAAGAAATCGTGAACGGTGTAACAGTTCAATTCGTCTTTTAACAAGATTGTTCTACAAAACCAGGGTATCTTCAAATTCATTTACGATACTTAAATAAAGGTACTATAGGATGCACTAAAATTCTATTCTGAAGGTTTTGTTGGCTGTGTATGTGTTACTCATTTTATGCTTCTGAGTTGTCTCTCTGTAATAGTCAGGAATAGGTAAGAATTGAAAGTCTACTCAATTGTACATCACCAATATTTTCTGATCTTTGTGCGAGGAGACGTGGTTTCATCATCAAATTGTGTGATCCTGAGCAGGTATATTGAAGTCGTTTTGCAGTTGTGGCATTTAAAACCCCATGATTGGGTATTCTAGATCGCAAATGTCTCAGATCACAAGGATTTTCAACTTGTTTAATCCCCTTTACCCAATTACATCTCTTTCCCTTGCCTGGAGAGTGAAACCAGCATAAAGTTGACTTTAAAGAATACTGAGCTTAAGAGGTTCATAATTATATATCCAGACACTAGGGGCCCGATTCACAGAACTAAATTAAGACAAACTCCTAAACTTACTACCATTTTGGTATTCACAGAAGTCACTTACTCATTTTGGTATTCACAGAAGTAAGTGCCTTCTGTGAATACCAAAATGAGTAAGTGCACTTAGGTTCATCAATAAGTAAGTGCCTTCTGTGAATACCAAAATGAGTAAGTGCCTTCTGCGAATACCAAAATGAGTAAGTGCCTTCTGTGAATGCCAAAATGGTAGTAAGTTTAGGATTTTGTCTTAAGTTACTTCTGTGAATCGGGCCCAAGGACATGTGGTCCCATTTGCAGTTTCTCGTCGAACGTTACCTGTGCACTTACGGAGATTATAGGTGATACTGTGAATTGCTCAACTGAGATTTGCCTATTAGGCTTAGTAAAAGAACTAAAGCCCTGGAATCGGCGAATTGTTGCTGTCTCCGTGTTATTAGCAAAACGTTTAGTTGCAAAACATTGGGGTGGGAAAACTGCACCAAAAAAGAGACAGTGGTTGAAAGAAATTATTTATTGTAAAGAGCAGTTAGCCATATATGCTGAAGAAACACCTGAGGCCTCTCGGCCAAAAGATTTCTGGGCCCCACTCACTGGTTATTTACTGGCTAATCCTAATATGATATAGATCTTCACATTTTCATATTAACACTGTTAGTGCTGTCTGACTATCCGAATGATAATGTACATCTCTGATACCTGTATATGCTTCCATAATGCGCTGATGCGACGCATTGACTCTGCACCGCCCTGTTCTTTTTTCTTTTTTGCCTTGTTTGTTCTTAATTGTTTCTGCAAATGCTGCATTGTGGGAATTATGGGTTCCTGTTGTTCTTAAGCACAATTGTTTTCACATACTGTTGTCATAAGTTGCGATGTATACTTGTATTGCATTTTATATATATATATATATATATATATATATATATATATATATATATCAGAAGAAACATCCAACTCCAATGACGAAGAGGCAGGTACTCGAGGTAGGTAGGAATAGGGCTCATATAATATATTTGAGGTCTCCGTCGACCCCGCATTAGATAAGATATGCGTTTCGGCTGCACAGCAGCCTTTGTCAATGTGATTGGCGACATCAAAAATCTCGGTTAAATGACCCTTCCCCCCATTCGAAAATGGATAGGCATAGACGACAGACTATGTTGTTATAACCAAATGCTGATTGCAGCTATTTGACTGATACACGTTAAACAGAAAACATCACTGGCAAAACATACTTATTGCATAATAACTGAAATGCTGAATGCAACGAGATTGTAACTATAAATAACAGCATAGTGCATTTTCCGCATAGTTTCACCAAACATTCAACCATACTCTGCCTACTGATGTATGCCCTGAAAAGATATGATGATATCTCTCCTGCTCTGGATGGAAGCTTACCTTGATGACTGGCCAGGGTATTTGGCTATTTAACATTATGGTGCCAACTCTCTATAAAAACATATAATGCCCTTTATGCATTGAATCAAAGACTGATTTAAAATACGCTTGAATTAAATAAAGTCGTGCTGCCTATATTATTTACAATTCTGTGCCAAAACATTGTATCCTCAAATTTCAAATGGAAATATATATATATATATTCACTTAAAAAACCATAGGTTTCACACATGTTATAGTTAGCTGTACATTTCACTCGTAAAAAACCAATGAAATTCCACGTTATAGTTAGATCAGGTAACTATAACTTGCGCGCCCACAATAAACTGCTGATGACGTCACATATTACATCACTCATGACATGGTCAGTGACATCACTCATCACATCAATGATGACATCTGAAATGACACATTGTGGATTGCGGGCGCGCAAGTTATAGTTACCTGATCTAACTATAACGTGGAATTTCATTGGTTTTTTACGAGTGAAATGTACAGCTAACTATAACATGTGTGAAACCTATGGTTTTTTAAGTGAATTTGCAAGGTTTTTTAAATGCTAATTCCTAACTATAACGTGTGTGAAACCTATGGTTTTTTCAGTGAATTTGTACGGTTTTTTAAATGCTAAGTTATGTATTTATTTTTTTATTTTTTTTCTGATTTTTCACCGTGCGCACACCCTGCGCGCACGGTGCTCTTCGCGCACCGTGCGCGCGCTGTGGGCACTCGGTGCGCTTTGCGCACCAAGCGCCCACGTTGCGCAGTTCATACCGTGCGCGCCTCGCCTTTTTTTACACAGTAACAATTTTTTTTTCTCCCTTGCGGGTCCTTCAATTTATTTAATAAATGTGATTGTTATTTCGTTTTTTTTTTTTTTTTTTTTTGCCGTGCGCGTACGGTAAGTGTACCGTACGCGCACTCCGCAATTTTTTTTTTTTAATTATTAAATGTATTTTTTGTACTTTTTGGTCCTTTGTGGACCCCCTGACAAACGCTAGGGGGTCTGCAACTCTCTTCATTGCCCCCTTTTCACGTTATCCACCTTTGTTTTTCAGTGCGAGAGACAGAAAATGGCGGCCGACACTTTCTGATTTCAACCGATTCGAATGTTTACAGTCATGTAACCACCAATCAGAACTGAGCTCGCGCACGGCACCGTACGCGTACGGTAAGCTTACCGTAAGCGCACGGAGCGCGCTTGCAGATATATATATTGATTTAAATGCTATTTTCTCAGGACCTACTGAACAGATTTACACCAGACCTGCAAAAGGCACATCTCTGACCTGAGGACTACCTCTCTGTCAAATTTCAAGTAATTCTGTTCAGCCGTTCGGGCTGTAGCTCGGACTAAAGGTCCTATGGGAAAATGCATGGGGAAAACGCGTTTTGGGACCCCCCTTTTTTCTCAGCCCCCGCTTGACGAATCCCCCCGAGACTTTCAGGGTAGGAGCGGAGCGGAGCGCCCCACCTATTTTGAAAATTTCGCGAGGGTTCGTCAACCGGCGCCAAAGTTATTCCAAATAGAATGTTGCGGATTTCCTATGGAAACACGGTCCTAACTATAACTATCTACTGGCGACCGCCAGTAGATTATATATATATATATATATATATATATATATATATATATATATATATATATAAGAAGAAATCAGCCCAACTCCGGCTCACTTGGTGCGCGAGGGAGAAAGGGAGATGAAAGTGGCATTCCTCTTTCTGGTAATTCCGCATGGCAGACAAAATTATACAAGCGAGACAGTACAACTTTGCATTTGGCATTTTATTTGAACAGTATGCATCTTGAACTATTATTAGAGACACCGGCAAACAATACGCTATTTGTGCTGAAAGGAACTGAGTGCCGGTGTACGCTATGAAATATGTGTTGCATTCTGGAGCCTGTAGTTGGGGCCATGGGTCACTTGACCACACAATAACACTCACCTGTGAGCAAGGCATCAAAGCGCCGAAACGTTGGGATTTAAGGAGTGTTTCTTGTGCTGTAACGCAAAGACGAATAAAGTCAGTCTGCCAGTGAGCCGGAGTTGGGCTGATTTCTTCTTGTCTTAAATGCCAGCAGGATCTCCGTTCCTGTTACCGAAGCCCGCCCTGCAGAGTCGGAGGCCCCGGTAAAATGGAGCCCTTTTGAAAGAATATATATATATATATATATATATATATCCAGAAACTACCACACCCAAAAGCATGAAAAAAGAATACAGAATGTTAGATACAAAAGCAGTCTAGAAACTCTTGTCACCTCTCTTTTACAGACCTCTCAAATAGTTCAAATGCTGTTGGATTTCCAGTTCTTGATTCCTGAGACTAAGGTGTGGGGAGACACATGGAACAATCCCAGATGACAGACAAATTAGAAACTCAAAGAGAATCAAACATGTAACGGCAGGGTCCATGTGTCTCCCTGAGAAACATACGCTGACTGTACAAACATACTACGTTAATAAGTGACGGAAGTGAGAAGGCCTAGAAGAATTTCAGGGAATACTCAAAATCTAAAGGAAACTAAATTAAAAAACGCATGCAATCTACAAACAATTGCTGACAAACTGAACTAAAGGTCGAAGAGCTGTAGAGGATAATGTTGAAGCATGTGCAATGAAGGCGCACGAGAGACTAATAGAACGAGAGACCTTGTGGCAATCCAAAGTAAAGCTTTCTTGGGTACTACGTCACCAGGTTGGCTACAGCCAACCATTGAACACGCTGGAAAGAGCCAACACTGCACAATGACAAGTGCCTTAGAAAAAGAAAGCAAACCCTAGGATCATAGGAAATCACTCTGAGAAGGCGAATAACTCAAGACCTGGCATGCCCGACTTTCAGCTCCAACATCAAACTCCGAAGAGGGTACAGAGAACGCGGGTAAGGGAACTCTAACAGAAACAGGTGAGATTAACTCTAGAAGTCACCTTTAAAACAACAAACCCCACTGTTGCAGCCCCCAGCACTCAAGGAAGAAGATTAACCAACAAAACTTGCAGAACACAACACCCACCAACATGGCAACTTGAAAGGCGGTAGCTACTTCAGTGAGAAAACAAGCCCACAAACAATGCAGAATATGCATACAAACCCAAAGAGCTTTAAGAGGCTAAACGGAGGCCCAGCTGCCTGCCTACGATCTACAAGGTTGAGGGACTGGATTTCCATTAAGGAGCCATCCATGCAATCAGAAATATGCATTTGCAATTGACATTTAAAACTAACTATGCCGGTGCAATTACAAAAGCATTGGCCAAGCGGGACCAGTTGGCTTTGCCAGTGCTTGTTTCTGAATCGCATCCACATGTAGGAATAGTACACACTCCATGACATTTCCACATTTCTACTTCATATTTTCCATCCGAAAAAGATCCTATCTGATCTTTCTTTAGCTTACAATATAAAGTTTTCAAGCGCACTTCTGGCATTATGACCGGGGGCATCCAAGGGAAATGTCAAACTCTATCAGAAGCCACAGCATTGCTGCTGGTTACAACCAGAGTTCAAGAGGAGAAGACAAATATAGATCTGAGGCTTCCATCTGCGAGCACTGGTTCCCCTGAGCAAGTCTTACTGTGTTAAGAGGCAGAGCCTGATGCCAATATGAGTTCAAAAATAAGACTGTCCTTTAGTAGAAACTTAAATTCAGCTGTTCCAGTTCGGTTCACAAATTTGCTTGTCCCTGGCATGAAAAATTTACTTAATTTTATTTACAGCATTTTGGGCTTTTGTAAAATACTGCCCACCACCTCGCGGTAGATGCAGTGCAACCCCCATACAGGCACTTTGCTAACCAGGAAACGGATCTGCAGGTCCCACCGTAGTTGTACCCGTTTTGAGGTCGAGTTCAGTAGGCTGGATAGGGTCATGGTCTTCTGTGGTCTGGTGGTCAAGGTGGTGAGGTCTCTGCTCGGGTACCTCCCCTCACCTCCTGATTCACAGGATTACATCACCGACAGGTACAGAAACCCATGGGCGTAACACAGGCCCCCGCAGCCCCCGCGGTGCGGGGGGGCCCCAAGCTCCAGGGGTCCCCCTTGGCACTGCCATCTGGCCAGAGAGCTCCTGATTGAGCCTGGAGATGACCCCTCTTCGTACCGTGCAGGGAGGCCCCCTCAATTTTCATTACACCAGTGCAGAATCCTACAGGTACTAAGGCTCCCCAACAATGACGGAAATTCGACCATGGATCAATGATTTAAAACTAATATCTAGATCCAGACATATGTTCCAAGACTCCTGGTACAGTTGTGACTTTTGCATTATTGACAGGAGGAACTCGCTTATAAGAGCCTTGAAAAAGCCCCAGGCCTGCGCTCCCGTCATGGGTGAAACACATGTTGGCTGAACAACGACAACGGGGTATCTAACCATCTGTGAATCTGTCTTCTCAAACCTGTATTAAAATATGTGATAACCGGAGGAGGAGCCTAGCGCGCAACCAAGATGGCCGCGTAGGTGCGAGGCTCCCGAGGACCTCCGTGACCTCCTACATAAATCCTGGAAATATCCTGTCCTAGATGAGGGGACTGTGTTGGTGAGCCTGAGCTGAGGTGTCACCCGTTTTCCGCTTCCAAATTGGACCTCGGACACCGGCGGGAGCACCGATTGAGGTTTGCGGCCTTCTCCACGCCGGCCCCCCGGATTGGAGTTACGGGGCGATCCGGAGACAAAGTGATCAACAGCGGCGGGCAGGGCTGGGCGACTCGCGTACCCCGCACTTTCACTTTCGCTTTTGCACCCTCCTTGCTGTGTAGGCGAGGTTGGGTTGCGGGGCGGTGTGTGGTGGTGTGGCCTCGTTGGGGTGCCCTGCTGGCCCGCCGGCTGTGATCCGTCCTGCGGACCTGTGGCTGCCCCCCCCCGGAGCCCGTGAACTGGTTTGTCGGCCCTTTCCGAGGTGATTGGCACGAGTTGGGGACTGGAACCATGTCCTCAAAACAAGATGGCGACCGGGCAAAGGTGAAATCGACCCGCCGTGGCGCAGCCCATCAGTCCAACAGCATGGACCGTTACACCCTCCAGAAGGGATCTCCCGAGGTGCCGCGTAGGTCTCCTGAGGACCCGACTGATGCTCCTGCGCTGCCCGCGGATCTGACCCTGCGAGATGTCATGGGCGCTATCGCCGAGATGAAGGCCTCGGTGGACCAGCGCTTTGACACACTGGCGCAAAAGATTGACTCGGTCCACGTGGATGTTGGCCTGGTGAGGGCTGATTTATCCAAGACCAATGACCGGGTCGATTCTTTGGCCCACACCACCTCGGGCCTTACAGCGGACGTGGCGGCCCTCCAAAAGGAGGTGCGCCGGCTTGGCCAGGCGAGCGCCCTGATGGATCGTCGACTGGAGGATTCCGAGGGTCGGGCCCGGAGGAACAATGTCCGCATTGTCGGGGTGCCGGAGGGACGTGAGGAGGCGGCGGCGGACCTGTTTGTGGAGGACCTGATACTCACCCATCTCCAGCCCCGGGGGCTGAGTAAATTCTTTGCGGTGGAACGTGCCCACAGGGTTCCCGGAGGACGACCTAAGGCCGGAGCCCCTCCGAGGCCTATCATTGCCCGGATTTTCAACTTTCGGGACAGGGACGCTATCCTTCAGACTTCTAGGCAACAAGGACCGGTCAGACTTGACAATATGGACGTAAACTTCTATCCTGATTTCACCCCAGCGGTCCAGAAGCAGAGACTGAGCTTTCTCGGAGTCAAACGTCGTCTACGGGACTTGAACCTCAAGTATGCGATGCTTTTTCCAGCTAAGTTGCGGGTGGAGGTGGATGGCCGCACGCACTTTTTTGATCGTCCCGAGGCGGCCGGGGACTGGTTGGACTCCTTGCCCGGGGATCGGGGCCGGGGGGGTGGGGGGGGGCGCGGCTGGAGGGGAGGGCTCGCCGGATCAGGAATGAGGGATTAATAGTAGGCCTCGCTCTGGACAACATTGTCGTCATTTTTGACTGTTCGTTAAGTCTCCCTCCTGTGGAGGTGGTACGGGATCTCCTGGGGACTCTCCCTCCTCCTCTGGGGGACTAGTTAGTTTAATCATTCATGGGGCGACAGGCACACTGCACTTTGGGGGGGCTGTTTGGGCTCATGCAGGGGTGCAGGGAGGGGGGAGTTCTGTTGGGATGGGTGGGTTGGGGTGTGGTGTTGTTCGTTTTTACCGCAAGGCAAACCCTTTATTGTATTGGTGTTTTTAAGGTGCTCTCCGGGGGACGAATGATGGCTTCTGTATGTAATTGGGGGTAGGGACCTGACTTTATTGTCCTGGAACGTTAACGGACTGGGGGATAGGATTAAGCGAGGTGTGGTCCTGCAGTATTTGAAACGACTTTCACCAGATGTGGTCTTTCTGCAGGAGACACACCTTATTGGGAATTCCTTTTGTGCCATGAATCGACGTGGCTATCGCTTGGTGGCCCACTCGGGCTTCACGTCGGGCTCACGGGGGGTGGGCATCATGGTGAAGAACTCGCTCCCGTTGGAAATAGACGAGGTACGCCATGATGAGAGGGGACGCTACACTGTCTTAGTGGGGAGAATGGAGGGTAAAGTAGTTGTCTTTGTATCAGTGTATGTCCCACCGGGGCTACAGTCTACGACTTTTGCAGACTTAGGGCGCCTCCTCCTTGACCTTCCGGGGGGGCTTCTGGTGGTTGGGGGGGACTTCAATGCGGTGGTTTCTGGGACCGTGGATCGTCACCCCCCTAGGGACCTCCCCCGGGCGCAGGCGTGGCTGTCCGGCTTCTTAGATACACTGGGATTGGTGGACTGCTGGCGCTTAAAACATCCCACGCAGCTGCAGTACACTTTCCACTCGGGTGCCCATGGTAGCCTCTCACGGCTTGATTATGTCCTTGTCCCTGCGGCCTATGTTGGGAGGGTAGGAGAGGTTCGCCATTTGGCGCGGGGTATTTCAGATCACTCCCCGCTCCTGTTGCACTTTGATGTCTTCCCGAGGGGGGAGGGCAGGGTAGCTCCAATCAATGCCTGGTATCTGCGCGACCCCACTATTCGTGCTGATTTGATTAAATCCTTGCAGCGGTATTTCGATGAGAATGTGGGGTCTGTCCCTTCGGCTATCTCCCTGTGGGAAGCCTTCAAAACAGTTCTTAGAGGGGAGGCCCTCTCCTTTATTTCCCATGCCCGGAGGCGCGAGCAGGAGGAGGTGACCCGGGTGGAGGCCGAAATCGCTGAATTGGAGGGTGATCTAGAGGGTGGGGTGACGGACGCTGCACTACATGTCCTACAACTTAAGCAGGCGGCCTACAGGGCCCTCGTCACGGAGGCGGCCAGGGGCCTCTATAGAGAGCAACAGGGGCGACTGTATGATGTGGGTGATAAGGCTGGTAAACTGCTTGCATGGTTGGATAAAAAGGAGAGAGCGAGTCGTGTGGTCCCGCTGATTGAGAGGATGGATGGTGTGCGTGTCACCGAGCCAGAAGACATTGTCTCTTGTTTCGCGGATTATTTCCGCGAGGTGTATTCCCCGGTTTCTCCCTGCTCGGAGGAGGACTCCCATGCCCTGCTTAGGGATATCGCGTTGCCTTCCCTTTCGGTGGAGGACAGGGTGTCGTTGGATGCCGCTCCTACCTCCGACAAAATTGCCCTCGCCATACGCTCGGTCGCATCCGGCAAGGCCATGGGCCCGAACGGCATCCCTATTGAGCTGTATAAGCTGCGACCGGATGTACTGGCACCCCACCTCCGTGCGATGTTCCTGGCGGCCCACTCGCTGGGCTCCCTCCCGCCGGACCAACGTCTGGCTACCATCGTGGTGATCCACAAGGAAGGGAGACCTCGAGACCGGGTTACATCCTACCGGCCTATCTCGCTCCTGAATGCGGAGCCCAAAATCCTCGCCAAGGTGCTGGCCAACCGGCTGGTCGGCGTGGTGGGCGATTTGGTCCACCAAGACCAGTCCGGCTTTATTCCCCATCGCAACACGGCCCTTAATCTGCGGCGCTTGCACGGGGTGCTCGCGCGTGTCCCGTTTGTGCGGGAGCCGGCCATATTGGCGTCCTTAGACGCCACCATGGCGTTTGACACGCTCGAGTGGCCATACATCTGGGCTATGCTGGCGAAGTTTGGATTTGGTCCGGGGTTCATCAGCTGGGTCAAATTGTTGTATTCGGGCCCATTGGCACAGGTGGTGGTGAATGGAAGAGTATCGGTCCCGTTCGAGCTGGGACGGGGCACGCGACAGGGCTGTCCCTTGTCGCCGCTCCTGTTCGCGCTGGCCTTGGAACCCCTGGCGGAGTGGCTGCGGTGGCACCCTTCCATCCGTGGTCTCCGTTGGACCCCCGAGTATGAGGACCGCGTGTCCCTATACGCTGACGATATCCTATTGTACTTAGCCTCCCCGCGTAAATCACTGATTGTCCTGGTTGATGTTTTGCGCTCATTCGGCCGCAACTCAGGCCTTGTCATCAACTGGGCTAAATCATGTGTGTATGTGCTTTCCGGGGAGGCTCCCGTCCTCCCGCGGGGCTGTCCGATCCAGATTGCCTCGCAGGGGTTTCGGTACCTGGGGGTTTACATTACTCTGGACCCGGAGGCCCGCTACGAGCGGAATTTGCTTCCCCCCCCTGCAGCGCTTGAAGGAGGACGTCGCGCGCTGGCGGCGCCTGCCGCTTTCGCCGCTCGGCCGGGCGGCATTGTTTAAGATGATGTCGTTGCCACGCTTCCTGTACGCTCTCCAGAATACTATGGATTTAGTCCCGGCGCGCTACTTCCGTGAGGTGGAGAGTCTCCAGCGCCGCCTGTTCTGGGACGGGAGGCCGCGTATTGCCTTGGCGAAGTTGACGCTCCCATGGTACGACGGGGGGATTGCCCTCCCGGATATTAAACGGTATTACTGGGCCTCCCATCTAGCTGCAATTAATCATGGCCTTTACGGGCCCGCCTTAAACCCGGCATTTGAAATGGACAAGATGCTCCTGCCTGGTGGCGACTATAATCGAGCGCTCTACTCTGGCGCGCCCGGGCCCCGCCTGACGGGACCTACGCGTGTCATGGTACGAGTATGGCACGCGGCTAACGCAGCTATGGGGTGGAAGGACCGTTTGACCCGGGCATCACCGCTGTACGCGTCTGAGAGATTGGGCTCCCTGTGGACCTCGAAGGGCTTCGAGAAGTGGGACACGATCGGCATCAGTAAAGTGGGGGACCTTTGGACGAGGGGGGGATTTAAAACATTCGAGACGCTGCAGACGGAGTTTCAGCTGCAGGGCAGTGAATACTTTCGGTACTTGCAGGTCCGTCACGCACTGGGCTCCGTCTTCCCAGACGTCGCCTCCATCCCGGAGTCTTCCCCCCTGGAGGATAGAGTGCTGGATGGCCACGTTCCGGACAGCACGATCTCCCTTATTTACAAAAAATTGATTAATGACCGCTCGGACTTGCTGACTGGCCTCCGCGAGGCTTGGGTTGCCGATGGGCTGGAGTTGGACGAAGAGGACTGGATTTCCGCGGTGGCCTCTCCGAAGGAGGTGGCCATACCGGCTCGCCTTCGCTTCGTCCAGCTTAAGATACTCCACCGGGTTTACATGACGGGGCCAAGGCTTCTGCGTATGGGCTATGCTGAGGATGGGTTGTGTAAGCGTGGGTGTGGTGCTTTGGCGACTTTTTTGCATATTTTGTGGGAATGCCCGAAGGTGGAGCGATTCTGGCGTGGTGTGCATGAGGTCCTGCGAGTGGTTACGCATGTCGCGCTGCTGCCTGAAGCGAGGAGATGCCTGCTGAATGTGTGGGAACCAACTGACTACTCGGTTCCGCAGACGCGATGGGTGACTCTGGGATATATGATAGCTAAGCGTGACATTGCTCAACTGTGGGGATCCCAGAGGCCCCCGGCGGTGTCGGCCTGGAAAGAACACATGGATTGGTGCATGTTCCGAGAAAAGGTGGTGTATGTGGCGAGGGGTAAGCCTGGGGCATGGGTGAAAGTATGGGGCCCCTGGAACGCCTACCGCGGGGGTATCTGCGCGCCACCATTGCTGCCTGCGGCCTCACCAGCCCCGTCCCCTTAGTTGACTCCCTTCCATAGCCCCGAGCACGGAGTTCCCCCAGTCCTCGATCTGTTCCCTTTCCCCTCTTTAGACTCCTGTTGATGGCTGGGGTCCCCCATTCGGGGAGCACGTGCTGTTACTTTCGATTGCGGGTTGCCTTGCGGGTGTGGTTTTTGTGTTGTGTGTATAAAATGAAACCGTATTGTGGGGTCAGAGTGATGTGGCCCACGACGCCGATACCTCCTGATTTTGCTTCTCTGCACCGCCCAGTGTTCTTGTATGAATGTCATAAGCTCCTGTCATTCTAGCGGCCGGCCGGAAGGTTGTAGGCCCATACTTGTATATTCTTGAGATTGCAATAAATGGTTTCAAAAACAAAAAAAACAAAAAAAAAAAATATGTGATAACCTGCTTTGATGTCTCATATGTTAATGTTTCTTACTAACGATACAATGCTACCCAAATAAGTGTTTCCATACAGCTACATAAAAAGAGTTGTCTAGAAGAATTTGATAGTTGCATCTCAATTTTAGAACAGAAACAGGAAGTGACATACAGGAAACTGGCAAGACATAGTGGATTGGGAAACTAACAGGCAGCACGTTTACTAAAGAAGCCTTGTTGGTTTGGGAATGACACGTCCTTCTTTAGACAGAGTGTACGCTGTAGAAAAGCCATCTTGGATCTAGAGGTAAGGCTGGAAAATGCCCCAGAGTCATCTTGCAAGGTAAGAGGGTTACAGAAAGTACAAGAGCACACAAACCAGACTCCGGGGATCCCCAAATAGAACGTGTAGTTGACATACTTTGACACTATCTCGAAGAGATGTGCCAGGGTACAAGCAATGCCAGGACAGAAGCAAGATGGCGGCACTGGGAGAGAGACCAGAGCACCAGCATGCAATCTAAAAAACCTCCTAAATGTAGAGGTTCTTTCCTCAAGAACCATCGAAGGGTGATCATAGCCTGACGTGAACCTACCGCCCATGCAGAGTAACAAAGGGATATTGCTGAAAGGGGCAAAAATATTCTTTAAAAACAAAAACGTAAGAGCAGAATAAAAATATGGATTTCGTGGATTTAGGAACTTTCATATCTGGTGCAAAGAGAAAATGGATACCCTAAATTTGAAATGCTCAAGTCCGGAGAGGAGGAGGGATATTTCTACTTTTACTCACCTGACTATAATAATCTCATGTTGTCTGCAGGTCTTCGTTTCGCCTAGTTGTCTCCCCTCTCTCATTGTAGAAGTAAATTATAAGAATGTGCTTACCTGAAAACTTACCAGGGGCCATGAAGCTGGTGACGGTTGTGAGTACGATGCTCTAAACGTTCGTTGACATTAAGCTTTACATATATTTACCCTGAAACTGTAAATGTATATTATCTTAATTAAGTTTGGTTATTCATTTTTTTATCCTGATTTTTGAGTTGCTCCTCAGAGATACTGTTAAACTTAAGAAAAAAGTGCTGCTCTTCCGGCTACTTTTTGAGTTATTGAAAAAATACAGGGGCGTATTATCAAGAAACGGCGTTAAAATTATTGGAGAATTCCAATAGAAGCCCATGTTCTGGTGTCAACATGGGCTTCTATGGGAATTCTCTGCGGCATATTTGCAAGCCCATTATCGCCGCTTTAGCGGCAGATTTCTGCCGCTAAAGCGGCGCTAATTTTAACACAATGCTTGACAATATGCCCCACAGTCCCTTTTTAGGTATCTAATAACTTTCGAATTACTTCTTATTCTGTTTTATAAAGGATTTTCGAGTCTTTTTAACAGGAACGTCATTCTATTATTGCATCGGTCTTCCCTATCTACTCACAAGTGAATTGAGATTTTCTCCAGATGACATCAACACCATTCATCTGACATAAACCACCACAATACGAAAGGCATTGTTACAGTTTTCAGCACCGTAGAGCCAGAAACCGGTCAGTCTCTTTGCTTGATATGAAGCCGAATACCTCCTCGCCTTGTCAGAGGACATAAGCCCTCACTGAGAAACCCAGGACCTGTCCAAGAACCTGGGTGGCACTCTCCAGAGAGAGTCAATGTGCATCATATCATGCTCGCTCGCCTCCAGGTGCTCAGTATTGTTTGTAGGATAGAAGGGGGGAGAGTAGGACCTGTATAGGTGTAGGAAATGAAAAGTGTTACCACCAGAAGCACGCTCCTTCTTTCTCATACATCAGTACTATGAACAGGGCTCAGCCGCCATCCCCAACAAATGCCGCCTGAGAGGTCCCTGCAGCATGCTACACAGAAGAGTGAGAAATGAACAGACAGTCACTTCTTGGAAATATACTTCCAGAGTAAATATCTCATGAACATCTGTGCTCTGTTTCAGCCCTTCGTAAGCAGGGCCGGACTGGCCATAGTGGGCATCGGGCGTTTTCCCTGGGAGGCTGGAAGGGTGGGGACTGGTTTTACAGCAGTGGGGGCGGTATTGTAATGGGTGGCCGGCTTTGCAGCTGAGCTGCAATATCAGTCCCCAGTAACTAAAGCATCAGTGCTTTGCACTTGCACCCCCTCCCACCCAGCCCCAAGGGGCTGGCCTGACAAAATTGCCAGGGCTGCTTTGGGTTCCCAGTCGGCCTTATTCGTAAGCAGTGGCCTAGCAACGGTGCCATGGGCCCCAGAGCAAGCATGGAAAATGGGGCCCCATCCAATATTTTGGCAGTAAAAAACAGCTATATTTGGAGTGCCGTGGACACCTCACAGCAGTGTGCCCTGGTACCACTGCACCCGCTGCACTATTGAAAACTACACCCCTGTTCATAAGTAGCATCTTTAAGAATAACCTACACATATGTTACGTTGTATAGGTGGGTGGCATTTAAATCCTCATCTCCTCAGAAATTCAATGATATCAGATACGTATGTGGCAAGAATTATGAGAGTAAGAAAAACTTGATCCTTGGGGAAGGTGCAAAGAATTCCCTTTTAATTTGGTCTGCCTTAACAGCGCAGCTGTCAGCAAAACGTCTTGTTAACAGTTTTTTAAAATATAGGTAAAGACGGCTTCTGCTCTTCTCAGAGGAATATCACTCTCTCGCCTTATAGTAGTAATATGTTTATTTGCATGAATTTAATTTATGTAAAAACTCTTATATAACTTTGAAATCACACTATTTATTAAAAACTGACCATAGATCATAGAAACGGACACATGCTGATATATAGTTTCAGTGCAGGTTTCACAGAACAAAATCCATACATTTGATTTCACGTCCTAAAATACCTTTCAAACCTGCTTTTACTGCATCTAGGCGCTCCAAATGCCAAAACGATTGAATAGTGTCCATCTAACATCAAAGCTTCAATATGGACAGAACGGGGAATGCACTACGCACTTTAGAGTAACCCGAGGGATCAGACAAGGATGTGTCCTTGCCCCCCTTTTATTTTCATTGTACATCAATGGAATTGACTCTTTACTGCAGAGTTTGAAGGCTGATGCCCCTATCGTTGGTAAACGTGTAACATCAGTTTTATTTTATGCTGACGATGCAGTCCTGATTTCCAGGACTGCCAACGGCCTTCAACTCTTGATAGATAATTTTTCTAATTTTATGACCTGTAAAGACTTAGCAATAAATTTGTTTAAGACCTTGGTTATGACGTGTGGAAAAGGTAAAGTCAAAAGTAGAACCCATAACGTCGATGGTGTACCAATTGAAAGGACATCAACTTTTTCTTATCTGGGGTTACTTTTTAACTGTAAAGCTACTTGGAATGCACATATTAACTTATGTAAACTGAAATTTTTAAGGACAAGTGAGGCTATTTTTAGATTTTCTAAAAAAATAAGCAATAAGCCAGTGCGAGAGATTTTAAAACTATATGGAAGCAAATGTATAGAAGGGGTATGCTACGGCGGAGCATTATGGGGTATGGCAGATACTTCCCCACTGCAAACACTGGAATTTTTTTTTTTACGAAGAGTGTTATCAGTTCCCAATTCCACGGCTACCTATATCACCCATAGGGAAACAGATGTACCTTTTTTAAGCGATATGATTCGTATGTCTGCCCTAACACTATGGTATCAAATCTGGATAAAGGACGAAACTCACTTTACAAAGGAAATTATACGTGACTGTCTCACACTCGACCATTGGAAGAAAATACCATGGCTTAAATATATCAATGGTCTTCTTACTGAGTGTGATGCAAAACTTGACCATAGAGACCCTATGAGTATAGAGAATTATAGTTAGGGGGAGTTAAAAAGGAGACTTTTTATATCCAGGGAAAAAACAAAGGAAGCCATGTTGTGTACCAAATCAAGTGTTAGAACATATCGTGAAGGACCTTTATCGTTGGGAACCCAGCCATACCTCATTTTCATTAGAAATACCCAACATAGATTTTATTTAACTAGATTAAGGCTGTTTACGCTGCATTTTCAGATAGCATTCCCAAAGATGGGTAAGTGGAGTGCAAACCTGCCAAAGTGTCCGTGTGACGGTAAATCCCCCCATAGCACTCGGCACTTTGTACAGTTTTGCAACTTTTATAGGGACTTAAGGAAATCAATTCTACGTCCAATTTTGATCTCTAACAGATTGTACTCCTATAAAACGGCCTTTAATTTTATTTGTAATTCAGAACATGTTTCGATATGTAATGCGGTAATTGCCTTCACTCAACTGGCCTTTAAACGAAGGAAGGAACTTTTATACTTGGAATCACTGGTTTATGAATCGGAATAGGTTGTACACTCTTTGATTTGAAAACTTTGATCTATTTTTAAAAAAACATGAATGAATTTTTAGCCTGTAATTCTTATGTGCTGTAATATAAAATTAATTGTGGAAATAATTTGACTATTGTAAAATGTTATGATTATTTGTTTGTCTTTTATGTAGAATGCTTTTATGGATATATACTCATACCGAATAAAGCTTGTTTTGACTTTGACTGAATAGTGGTTTCATTGCTCTCCTTACGATACTATTTAAACCTTGACATGTGCATAAAATGTGTGCCAGTGATTCCACCTGAGATGAACTGCCAGTGTACATTTCTGATGGCAAGTCAATGTAAGATTTAATCATCCCTGCCCTGGGTTAAAAGAATAAGAGGTAGTTGTCTGCCATGCACAGTTTTTCTTTTCATTTGATATGTAACCTTCATGGGAAGAATTATTTTCGCTTTTTTAATATCAGTAGCTTCAGCTGCAAATATGGGAACTCTGCCTTCCAGCTAGTTACAGATTACTGATTGAAATATCCTGAAAAAGCTTTCAAGGTTTATCACACAGCCTGCTGGGCTTATTAATTTCATGTCAGACTAGGTATTTTAATGTGACAAGCCGAGCAGACGGTGCATCATTTTGCTTTGCAACGCATGAGGGACTACTTTACACCCGTAATGTTCAGTTTGTCATCGCACATTCAGTTATTTACCTCATCCGTAACTTATAAAAAGAAAGCAATGTTTTTGTATTTATTTAATGCAGTGGACTTAGTGTTCAATATTGTTGACCAGACACCATTACCACTACCCCCACCATTCATACCACTACCCCCACCATGTATACCACTACCACCACCATTATCAGCACTAGGGCTGCCATTGCCTTTACCACAACCGCTATCACCACGCAACCAAGAGTGTCACCAATGTTACCACAGCTTTTACTATCACAAACATTCTCACCACTATTCCCACCACCACCACCATCACCACCACCTCCAGTACATCACCATTACCTGATTATTGCCAACATTACCACCATGATGATTACTACCACCACCGTTACCACCACCCACCACTGCCACGCTGCCAACAGCGATATTACCACAATTACAATGAACCAGGTGGGATTCAGCATATGTGAGAAACAATGTCATCGTGCCAATTCGACCAAGAATAAGTCACTAAACTCTCATATCCCACTCAGAGAGCACACTGTGGAGAGTAAAGTTGTGAATTGTTAATGAGCATCAACAGCCAGGCTTCCCAGACCTTTTGGAGAACTACTGAAGACCAGCAAGCAGCATTCTGCATGAAGAATATGACAAGGGGTAAACATCATTTACCACAAAACCTTTTCACCGCAGGGAATTACAACGCGGTCATTACAACAACTGCGGTTTAATTCCACATACCATTACTCTGCAAGTCGAAACAACGATTTGCGAAGGGGAAAGAAGGTGTTGGATTCAAAATCCAACACCTTCCCTAATGTCCGCACAGACTGGAGTTGGAATAGTAAATTAGACTATTCCAACATCCAGCACGCCCCATCCGCAAGTCGTTGTTACGACTTGCGGGGTAATGGTATGCGGAATTTCAACGCGGTCGTTGTAACGACCGCATTGTAATTCCCTGCGGGGAAAAAGACTGCGGGATAACGAGGCATATTCATGACAAGGGTACAAACAAGCCTGGTATTATACAGCATGATAGTTTTTTTAAGGTAGACATCTTGAGAGTAAACATTTTGCTTAAACCTTGATAGCTGACAAAAGTGAGGCAGGGAAGGAAAACATAAACTCATAAATTTGGCACTTATAAAAACAAACAAAAAAGATCTGGAGCCTCTGTTTCAAGAGATTAACAGATTTATGATAGACCTGCTTGACAAAGCTAAAGTGGTAGAGATCATGGGCCAGGACAAAGAAATACTTTTTGCAGTAGCAAAGCCCACGCTGCACAACATGGCATGAAGTGCAATTGCAAATCACACGTCTTTGCGGAATGCAATGTCATGATCATTTGAGCATTACCTTCATGGGGAGGGAGAGATGGGGAGAGAGGGGTATCCCTCGGAGTTCAAATATCAATAGTGCAGTAGTTGCAGTGGAACCAGGTCCCTGAGTTTGAGAGCCCTTTTGCACTCTAATTGTGGCTTTATATTCCTACCATCTGGCAGCGGTCACATTTTCGGCTTGCATTAGGACCCACAGCACTTGTAAAGTGGTATCTTATATAACCCAGGGCCAGTAAATTAAATGCTACTGGTGGGCTTTCAGCGCTGCTTGAGCCACCCACCGAAGGAACCTTTCAAACCTGTCTCAGGCCTCTGCTATTGCAGGGCCTGCGCGCGCAGTTCACTGCCGCTGTGACGTGGCACATAAAGTGGTTGCCATGTCTGTGACTCCCCTTTTACTACATATCAGTCACCCCTAAGGTAGGCGCTAGCTAGCCCTATGGGCAGGGTGCACTGTAGGTAAAAGGTAGAACATGTGCCTTAACTGTGTGGCATGTTCTGGTAGTGACTAACAGCCATTTTGGTTTCTCACTACTGTGAGGCTGCCCTCTCATATGAATGCATTGGGGATTCCCTGATATGTGTTTCAGTGGTAATTCCTGACATGAGCGGAGTAGGGTGATCAAGTTTGGTATGCTTGGAATAGTGGTAATAAATTCTGCGTAATGGTGGTCGCCGATTTATTATCACTATTTTATAAATGCCACTTTTAGAAGTGGGCATTTCTGTGTGCTATGTGTCTTTGTGCCTGCATGTTGTGTATTGCATGTTTGGCTCTGGATGACAGGGGCTAGGGAGGTGCAGTGGCTCCAGAGGGGCTGGGTGAGTCAGCGCTAGGCTGAATAGGCTGATCTGCATTTGCAACAGTGGGAGGAGTAGCAGCTGGACCTGAATAGGACTGTGCCTGCCTTACACAATGCTGGCTCCGCCCCCCTGTGGTGTGTCTGGGGCTAGAGCCTACACTAACAATAAGGGTGTTTGTGCACATGAAAAGGTGAATGGAAGTGCCCCCCAGAACTGGTTTGGACTGGGCACAGAGCCCTGTGCCAGGGGTAGAACAAAGACATTTGCACTATAAATATTGGGGCTGTGGCCCCATGTCTGTGTGGAACTTTGTGCTTACTTGGAGCTGAAGGACTGCTCGGCACTAGGAGGAACCGCCATGGGACCCAGCTACTGATTCCTGGGGGTCCCTATGTGCTGGCCTGCTTGTGCCCAGCTCTGCCCTATGGGTCTTTGGACTTAGCGACTGGCTTAGAGCTCTATCTTTATTACCCTTGGAGCTCGGGAAGGGGGCTCCTGCTTCCAAGCACATCGTGAGCGCTTCATCTGCATTGCCCCTTTGAGTCCGGTAGGGGGCTCCTGCTTTCAAGCGTGTGGTGAGCGTTGTGGGTTCTTGGGAAGGTAAAGGAGGCTGCTGGTGCGCGTGTCGGCGCATCTCCCAAACGGTGCAGTGGGCATTTTGTCTGCCGGTGTGCCGCCACTGAAGGAGACTTCACTCTGTGACGAGAGGAAGTCAGGAGGAGAGCCTGACCTTGGGCGGGGCATGCCAGAGGAAGCAGAGCAAAAGGACAGGAAGTCAGGCAAGTCTGTGCCTGGGTGTGGGCGGGACTCCCATGTTGCTGGTGAGAGCCCTGCATGCTGCCTGAGCCTGTTTGTAGGCGGGCTCCAGGTGCAGCCAGAGGAAGAACTGGAGCCTGGCAGGCTCCCCACTGCCTCTTCCCGTCTTTCGCCTGGAACAGGCTGCCTCCCGCCGAGGCCCCAGTGAATGGGGCCTGCGGGGCACACGCTTTGGGCCTAATTACTGTCACAGCTGCGCTGCCGGATTGCAGGCACCTGCAACGTCGGGGGCATTCTTCGGAGAATACAGGGTGAGCTGCCCCGCCGCCCTCTTTAGCATTACGGGCCGCGCTGTCGTGTTCTCGGCCCTGAAGGGCCATTGACATACCTCTCTTGGGTGCGGAAAGAGCAACGAGGGGATTCCGGCATTTATCCCCCTAAGTGCAGCTGCGCCGCATGGTCGTGGGCAGCTGCGCACTTCCGAGATATCAAGGGCTCTTTTGTGTTAAGGTGGCATTGCAGAGCGAGCCAAGGACAGGGCCCCCGCTTGGGAACACTGACTTGGGGACAGTAACCCTGTGGCAGGTGTACTATAAGTTTCTGCTGCTGATGGGGTTTAGGCCTAAGGTGGGCCTGATGTACTGCACTACTGCTGATTATGTTTTACCTAACATACTATACTAGGAAGTGCTATGATGTTCATGCCTCATGATTTATGCATAATGTGTTTATTCTAAGTACAGTGTCTACCAGTAGTTACTGGTTGTCTTCACTAATGGTGAATTATGATGGTTCTGACAGTGGCCCGATTGGCCCTGTAATGTATATAAACCCTGTAACGTCATACTACATGCCAGCGGGCACAGTGTATATATGTGATTATGTCCTAATGTGTTTTATGGATAATACAAATGCCATTTTTACTTAACCTTGTGTAGAGTTTCTTTCGTGGTGTGCCTTGCGTGTCGCTGCTGTGTGTGTGTGTTGCGCAAACGCTTTACACATTGCCTCTGGAATAAGCCTGACTGCTCTGCCAAGCTACCAAGGGGGTGAGCAGGGGTTATCTTCAGCGTGTAACTCCTTTGCACTGACTAGAGCGGTGGATGAGCAGGGGTTATCTTCAGCGTGTAACTCCCTTGCCCTGACTAGAGTGGTGGGTTCTGACTGGCTTAGGCGCATGCACTAGCCAACCAGAAATCCCATTTCTAACAGCAACCATTTGTAAGGTGGAAGCTGTCCATGCAGGACAGCCACCCAAGTGTGAACAGGAGCTGCGAGCATTGGGGTGAGCAGTCAATAGTCATTTGGACTGCAGGATGTTCTCGCTCATGTCCATTTCAAATTGTGGCATCGTTTTTGATAGAGCAACCTCTGCTTAGAGTACCTACACCGGCATTTTATAATTGCAAAAATGGAGGTTTGATGTCATTTGCAGCCACCCACCTTAGCCTTCTTAGCTATTTGCATGCACTCGGGAATCCAGCCTTATGAATGGTAATAAGGTAGCAATGACAGAGCTGATACATCTAGGACAATGTCAAACTTAGCTGTGTTGCATGGCACTGTGCAAACACCCCAATGGAAAGTGACACAGCCAATAGATAGGTGATTAAATTATAGGAAAGATGCCTTCATTTAGAGCAGGGTTCTCCAAAGTCGGTACTGGAGGGACAAATCCATGCCATATTTTTAAGATAACTACATTCATCTAAATGGGGATATGCTAAAAGTCTGGCATGGATCTGGCCCTCCAGGGCCGACTTTGGAGAACTGTGATTTAGAGATTGGCTGCTGGGGTTCTCCACCACAAAGATGGCGAAGTACCCTGTCTGCTGAACTAACTGTCCACACACTCTACTTAGAGTCGAGTCGACCGTCATGTTTCTGCCTGTGGAGACCCGTTAGCTCAGCCAGAGGAAACCTTGGCCTGAAGGTGCCCACCTTATTTATGGTAGCCGTTCTGATGAACTTTGTTTTCTGATCCGTACCACCAGGAAAAGCCGGGCAAGACTGTACAAAAAAAAGAAAAATGACTCAACCCTACATGATTTTCCACAGTGGAAAAAAATGCTGATATGTACCACAGAAGACAGTATTCTATCAGAATATCAAAAGTTTAATTATTGACCTACCAAACTATTCTGACCAAAATATTGAATGCCACATTATCATGAAGATAAGGTTGTGAGGAATGCATAGACTTACTCATCTCAACTTCACATCTATGCACCTTGCCCACATATATATCTTCAAGGTACGTAGATGCGGAGTTAAAAATAGTAAATCTTTAGTTTCCTATGAAGACTTATCTTCATAATATATGATAATCGATATTTTGGGCATTATATATTGTTAGGTCACTGTTTCTGTCCATGATATCCTGACAGTGAACATGGCAGACAAAGACAGACACTGTAGGGCTGGAATATTTCATGGCATCCTCTTCAGATCTACGCATAAACCTATAGCGTTTTACAGAATGCCTTTGGAAAGTGCATTGTAAAATTAGTTATTTGAGGGATAACTCACACTCATCTCGCGACTCCACCTAAAGGAGCAGAGTCCACTGACTTGGTACAATATGGAAGAGCTAGGAAGAGATGTCCCAGGGCTACAATTAAGTTTCACAAATTCGATTTAGTAATTTGCAATCTCCAGCAATGAACACACTTATCCCATACTCCTTGGAGGATTATTTCACGTCCATTCCATTTGCCACGTTTCCTCAACTGCTGATACAGACCGGGCCAGAGATGAGTCTTAAAAATAGGTGTAGAAATATCTATATTCTGTGGCTGCACATAAAGGTAAAAGATCGCCAGTAAAAGCTGTGTGGAGCTGTAATTTCTTTTCGCTCAGCATTCTGGGCGGCTGGCTTGTGCTTGCACTAATGCCTGCAGAAACATTTCCTATTTCACAGGCCAGTGGCCATGTCAAGTCCTGGTATGTTCTTTCTTTGGGATTCCCTGGGAAGCCTGCTCTCTCTCTCAAATGCGTCTTTTCGCAGCACGCTGCATGATTCGATTACCTAGCACAGGATGTGCATCACCAAGGGACAGAAGGGGACGCGGAGCGAGACGCCATGTTTCAGTGCAGCGTGGCGGTGGGTAATGCACCAGGCATCAGCAGCTGGGCGCATTCATTGTGCATTTGCATGGGTGTATCACTCATACGCTAGACTCAAGAGCTAGGGCTCTGCAGCACTGAGGTAACTCATGCCTAGCGTACAGCTGGAAATGCATACAAAAAGGAGATTGCATGAGAGGTTAGACAAGTATTGTCAAAGTGAGTGCATAGGGTACATACAGTGATTGTTCTAGGATACTCCATTGACTTCTACTACATGGACGTCAATATTACATCTACATGATCTTTACGTCAGGATGGCCATTGTCTCCAGAACCCCTAACTCCATTGGTGGCAACTTGTGTGTTGGAGCCATATTAACGTCACAGCACGTTGACCTAATCACCATTGTTGATGTCATGGTTCGTCCATGTGATGTTGGTGCAGCCGAGTAGTATATAAATGGTAGCTATGCGAGATACTGATTTCATCCTTTAGGTAAACCTCCATTTCCAATCTGGGGCCACCCAGTCAGCATCTGGGGATCATTTGCTTGTGGTGTGAGGCTGGGCTAGATATTCTACAAGGTGGAGGTTCCTGGGAATGTTGGGCCTCACATTGATTTACTGTTTTGCTCTGGTTTCTCTCTCAGCAGATTGAGTATGACTCTGAAAGGCCTGTTTTTGGTCCTTTAGAGATACCTTTTGTGTGTGGTTTCCCATTGGGAGACAGTGAGGGAAGCGCTGTGGGGGTGTCAGCGCTGTGGTGGGAGACTGAAGTTACTCTTTGGTGGTCGTGCGAGAGCCTGCTAGCGTGTAGTATTTTGAGTACTTAAGTTTCCCAAGTAAAACCAGTGAGCTGTGGAGCTTTTGGGATGTAACGGGTAGAAATTTGTAGCGCTCTGTATAAATCAAAAATATCTGTCAGCAGCTTATGTAAATTTAAGCTTCCACCAGTTTATCATCCCTAAATCCTACTACATAGAATGTGGTATCCATGCCTTGTTTGGACAATGGTCCAACCTCGCTGGACCATGACCCTATGTCATAAGCAAGGTCTACTCCTGATCATCCATGGCTTTCTACTTACAAAGAGAACAGCACCTGCCCTTCACTCCCTTGACCCAGGACAACCATGCACCCTTCCTTAACCCCTCGGTCTGCTCGACTCGATCGAGCGCAGACTGCAGGTCAGATCCACAGAGGGTTTACTTGTGGGGTACACGGTAGATCCACAGAGAGTTTACTTGTGGGGTACACAGTCTACCATGTGTTTTCTCATGTAAGTTGAAATAATGACGGCTTCGTAAGACCCTTAAGCAAAAACAGTCAAGTCAACCTGTGAACGAACAGAAAGCTTTTCAGAGTCTGTCTCATGACTCCGCAGTGGAGCATTGGCCCGCGACATTTGGTAATATTTTGCTCTGTGTACAAAAGGTAAAATAGTGCACATTTTTCCAATGATAAATTCATCCATGTTTTTGTGCCCAGGACATGGACAAACATAATAAGAGAACGCTTTAAAGTCACTTGCAAAGGGAAAATTTACATTTCTAGGGCTTGATAGGAGAGTAAAGGGAAAAGCAATTCCCTTGTCTGCAGGGCAGTTATAAATAAATGTAATGTAAGTCTTTCCATCATAAGTGAAGCGTTCTGTGTAGTAGAGGTTTTCCCGCAGAATGCTTCTTGTGCCATTATATTTATATACTTGTCCCGTGCTGAGCAAACCAATGCAATAAAGGTTGATTTAATTCCTACATTTTTAACCAGCATTAAACACCATAAATATTATTATTTTTATGATCAAAGAATTAATGCTTATAATGTATTTGACAAATTGGTGTCAAAGTGAGTTTTCAGAAACTGCGAGAGGAGACAGATAGCCCAAACATCCTCTGCCAGGAAAGAGCGCGCGGAACAAGGCTTCAAGGACCTGGAAGCGCAAACGCAGACGAGGGAAAACATTGTTCCCGACACCCGCAATGGGTCACTTGCGCTGCGTTATTCAGGCGAGAAATGTGTGAGGCAAAGGGAAAAATGCGCATAGCTGCAGTGCATCCTTGTTTCCCTGTTCTGTTTTTTATATAATTTTTTTACAGTCACTCAAGCAGCAGGCCAACATATTCGAGATCGCGTACTATGTTTTGGCGCGCCAGCATAGCTTCCTTGCCCTGGGTGCAGAGCACGTTGTACTGCGCAGAAGACAATCGATGCCAGAGTGGAAGTTGTGTAACCTGCTCCCAACTGGAGATCATTGGAACACACTGGTCTGAAGTACGCATGCGCGCTCTATGTATTATAACAGAGGGTAGGTTTTCACGCTATCTTTCACTGTTGTGTTGCGCCTCTGACGCAACAGGCGCGCAACGTGGGAGTCATGTGACCCCGAGTAAATAAAAGAGGGTCACGAGCGTACGTAAGACAGTAAGGGACTCGATTTAGAACCCCGGTGCCTTAAACCCAATCACCTACCTGCCGTGAGGTGAACGGCCAGCATAACGGGGGATTTCTGAACACCTGTGACACGAACTCTGCTGCCGTGAGGGGAACGGCCAACGCGGACCACATTTCCCAGCATTCCTTCCTGCCGCGCTTGCTGGTGACGCCGCCGGGGAGCGCCGGAGCTCTACATAGGTCGCCAGGCGCACCCGCAAAGCGGGACGCGCGCGGGCAGCGCTCAGGCGAAGCCCGGGCCAAGGGCGGGCCCGTCCTTGCCCGTCAGGGACCGTCAGAGGCCGGGCTGGGCCACCCCATTGCCACCCTCCAACCTGGACCTTTGCAGTGATAAGGTACTGTCATAGAAAAGTAAAATAAGGTGGATATCTCTGCTTGATTTAAGGTTCAGGTATTGTTCCGGAGATAAAACTTTTTGGCTGTTGGACTCATACACCTAATAGTTCATCCTTCCTAAATGTCCAGTGTTGCTTAAGATTGTAGGGAAGATTTATAGTAATTTTCGTGATTTTCCCACTTGACTGTAAATATGAAAGGAAATGGTAAAAACAGCAAAAATCTTAGGTCTTCCACTTCCCGCCCCGCAACCAGACATCAGACAGTAACGACGCAACCTCTTCCTAGTCTTACAGCCATTGATAAAATGCTTCAGCAAACAATTGGGGTTGTGGCAACAGCTATAGAAAATACGGAGAGGCGCTTGTCAATTACCCCTGCAATTTCTTCTTCCCAAACAGCGGAGGATGTCTCAATTGCTACTATCAATCCTCCTGATTTTAATTCCTCTCTTATGTGTTCCTTTGCTGAGTTGCCCTGCGCACAGCCTATCCCTAATGAAACGAATGCTCCAGAGGTTACTAAATCTCCACCCTATTCTGTACGAAATAAGGTGTCTGTAACTTGCCCGGCAACTAGGAAACCTAGGATTGGGAAAAGAAAAGCAACAAATAAAACTAAGCTTTTAACCAATTCCACTACATTAAACGATGGTTCCCCTCCCTTGCCTTTCACAGGGGCACCCCTCTGGCTACCCATATGATACACGATCTCCAGGCACATATGGAACAGTTACTTGGTTTGCATTTCAAATCTCTGATATCTAGGTTGGACAGACTAGTTTCTACCATCAACAATGCAGGCCTAGGGAAAGCCCAACTGATTAGTTCCCTAGGGTACCCTAGTATTAGTTCTGCTTCCAGCCAAGAAAATCCCCCTACCAGTTCCAAGTTCCTACCTATACCCCCCCCAGTCAATTGTCAAGACTGTTCCTGACATAACTATTTCTCTGCCCAGGGATATAGGCACTGAAAGTTCTACAATACAGAGGGGGGCTAATGAAGTGGGGGCAAAGCGTTTAGATAATCAAGTACTAGTGAACAGAAATACTGCTAGAGAAGGGTCTTATACTGTATTGCCTTGTATAGATCTTCCACCTGAGTCCCTACCATACGTTGTTGTGCTTGCGGGTGTCCCCCCCCTAACCCAAGGGAAAAACGAGGACTATTTGGAATTGAAAAATAAATGCATGTATTGGCTTAACTCTAATAGCCCTCTTCCCCCTAACAATCCTGGTGAAATACTAGGTGCAAGGAGAGTAGACTGGATCGGGCCCACACCTAAATCTATTGCAGGAAATTGTGTCATTTTCAACTTTAGGCACACGCTTGCTGTAGATTATATCTGCAGCAGGACACCATCCAGGTCTAACACCCAAATTATCCCACTGCACTTGTTGTACTTCTACCCGGTATCTCAGTACAGAGTAGGGCAAAATAGAGGCACTAGGTGGGAGGGGGGAAAGAATATATCGTATGCCAGAGCACAACAAGGAATGACTACTTGGGAGGACCGGCGGCCTCCCACCCCCCTACTGTCACTATTTCCCCAAAAGAATAGATTTAGTGTGTTGGAGGAGGTTGATTGACCAGACGTGATTCGGAGCCCTGCACTTTTTGTAGATAATATTTCGGGTACCCAAATAGCGGTAGTGATGGGTAGTTGTGGGAGTAGTACCCCTGAACATGTACCAACACCCTATTTTTCGAGCATAGGTGAGAGAAATTACTGATATTGCGGGGGCTTCTCTATCAGAGGAGCCGCCGCCGGGAGTTAAGTTTGGGGATACCATAACAGAACCCAACACTCTAATACAAGGAATTTGTCCACACCAAAATGAGGGTGATTTAGTGGTTAGGAATAGAGTAGAAGATGGGGAAATAAAAATTCTATCATGGAATGTGGCTGGGATAAAGAGCAAATTATCCATCCCTGAGTGGGGTAATTTTATAGGCAGGCATGATATTTGTTTAATGCAAGAAACGTGGGCACTGGAGGAGAATGCAAGGACTGGCTATGCCACTTTTGATATTCCGGCAATTACAAGGGACAGAGGGAGGCCTTCGGGTGGTCTGACAATATGGGTGGGGGTGCATTTGGGCGTCCAGGCAGTTCAGATATCAACTGGCTCCCTTGACGTCCAATGTGTACTTCTAACGCCAAAAGATATGTCAAGGGTTGCCTTAATAAACGTTTACTCTAGACCAGTTAAGAACGGCCAAGAATCTGGCACCATTGACAAACTAAAGCATTTTATACTGTCACTCGACCCCTCAATTGCTCTATTAGTAGGAGGTGATTTTAATTGCCAATTCGAGCCCCTGGAGAGCTCTGACATGGGAGATCTGGAGGAAGAGGACCATTTCTGGCATGTTTTGGATCCACAAATTTCTCCCGTCAGAGCTTGGACCCCTCTGGTCCTTCAAATCAAATCTTTATCCCTTGCACTGTCCTTAAGGGCCTGCAATGGGAGGCTGAAACTCGACCGCCCGGGGTTGGCAACGTTTAATAGACCAGGGCAAAATTCGACCATTGATTATATGCTGATGGAAATCAGACATTGGGATAAGCTTCAGGAGTTTACGATATACCCTAGGCAAGACAGCGATCACAACGCCCTTGTTTTAACTCTCAAACCGGGAAGCTTCGGGTTAACAAATCTTTCCCCCGATCCCAATAGTTCATCGCTTCCTGTGTTGCTCTCCAATAATAGGAGAAGGGTTAAATGGCCCTATTTCCAGAATTCCCCCGCCAAACTTGCTAAAATATACCAAATAGTAATGCCATTTCTCTCTGACATGGGGGATACAAGTGGAGATAACCTAAGCTTCCCCCTGGAGATTCATAAACATCTGGTTGACAAGCTGGTAGACCTGTTTAATCCTGATGGGAAAAAACAGTATCAGGATAGGACACACCCATGGTATGATGACTCTTGCAGAAAAGCAAAAAAGGATCTGCTTTCTGCAATAAAAGATGAAGCTAGAGTCAATATTAAGAAATTTCGCCTAGAATATAAAAAGGCTATCTTTAGGGGAAAGAAGGATTGGGAGGAGGATAGATGTGAGGAACTTAGGCTAACCCTTTCTCGAAGAGATCCTAAGGCATTTTGGGCTATTGTGAACTCTGGTGCGAGTAGGGGAGCTTTGACCCCAACTGTAAACATAGCACCCCAAGTGTGGGAAGTGCATTTTGGGGCACTGTATGGGGACTCGGGTGAAGATATTATGTTTTCTTCCAATCCTGACCCACCCATGGAGCATAGTCTAGTGAGAGGGAGTGACTCGGTCTTTGGTGAAATTGAGATCTGCCACCCACTTGCCGCTTTTGAGTTTCACCAGGAGCATCGATCGCCTGGGCTCTCGGGCGGCAGACGGAATAAGGTCTCTTTGGTAGGTGGGGGTTTTTCTTTCCCAGAACAGCCCGAGGCCATTACCCTCAAAGAAGTAGAGTCTGCAATAGCAAGGCTCCTACCTAACAAAGCCCCCGATTGGATAAGATGCCTGCGGACTTATTTCGCTCCCAACCAAAAATCTGGGCACCGTATTTGGTGGTACTATTTAACTCAATTCTTATGGGGGCCGATCCACCAGATACTTGGTTGGGGGCGGAGATAGTCCCTATATTTAAGAAAGGCTGCCCGTTAAAACCAGTAAATTATAGGCCTATCAGCCTTATAGATACCTCCCAGAAACTAATGGGCAGAGTTATTCTAGATAGAATCTTGGGATGGATGGAAGAAAATAAAATATTGTCCACACTGCAGGCCGGGTTTAGGTCGGGGATTTCAACCATAGACCAAATTTTTCGGCTAAAGGTCCTATACTGGAAAACAGTGAGAGTGGAGGGTGGCAGCCTCTACCTCATCTTTGTTGATCTGCGTGCCGCTTTTGATCTCGTCCCTAGGGGTAAGCTGTGGAAAGTTTTGGCAGATATGGGTCTTTCTCCCTATCCATTGAATATTTTAACCAGACTCCACAATGGTAATTATGCCCAGGTTAGGTGTGGGAGATATCGGGATCTGTCTGCACGCTTTCCTGTTAGGAAGGGTGTGCGACAAGGGTGTGTTTTGGCCCCAACATTGTTCAGTCTCTACATCAATGGTCTTGTGGACCATCTAGCTGATGTAATCGACAATGACGCACCAAGGCTGGCTACTGGTAGAGTGCCCGTTCTGATGTTTGCGGACGACACTTTGTTGATATCCAAAACATCATCGGGCATTCAACGTATTTTGGATGGTTTTCTCGCATTCTGTATTGCCCGAGGTTTGGAGATCAACTTGGATAAGACCAAGTATATGATTCTTAATCCCCCAAAGCAGACCCGATATAATCCCACCCTCAATGGCTCTCCTCTTGAGAGAGTCAGGACTTTTGTTTATCTAGGGATTACCCTGACAGAGAACTTTGATTGGGACCCACAAATCTCGAAATCAACGCTTAGGTTGTCCCAAATAGCGGGAGGGATTAGTAAGGTCCAGCGAACCTCGGTCTTTAAACCAGCAGCACCGGCCATAAAAATATATCGATTACAAGCTAGAACTGCCTCATTGTATGGAGCTGAGTTAGTTTCCAAACTAACTATGGCTGAGCAGGGTTTTATGAGAAGCCTCGTGGGTTTGCCCTTAAGTACACCACTTATTCCCCTACGATTTGATCTGGGGTTGGAATCAATTGAAGACCTTGCAACTCTGCGGCCCATGCTCTATTGGAAAAGACTCTGGTCGGTGCCAGAACTGGCCCCTTACAGAGAGGAATTCATAGAGGTTTGGGCTTTAATAAAAAACAAGAATATTGCATGGTTATCCCATATTAAGAATCTTAGCACAAAGATCGGCAGGATCGAGCTTTGGGAATCTCCGGAGGTGTCCTGTATAGGGACACCTAAAACGGAACTCATAAGCCAGATGAGGCAACAGACACTACTTGGCCTACATGGTTTAAGCTCTCTGGGGAAGCTTACTAAAGAGTTTCTCCTGGTAAAAGCCGAAATGCGAGCAGAAGTCTTCCTAGACGTAATCTATCCACCTCTCGCGAGGAAGCTCTACTTACAGCTAAGGCATGGTTGCTTACCGCTTAGGGCATTCACCCACAAATGGGCAAAATCAGAAAACATTGTTTGTCCGGCTTGTAAGCATAATCGAGAAGACGTATGCCATGTTATGTTTTTCTGCCCTGCGTATCAATTAATAAGGAAAAAGTGGCTTCTCCCCCTTTGTAGGAATCTTGGATTTAGACACTGTATACAGGCATGCAGGGTTTTAACGTACGATACCCATCCCCCAATCGTTTTTGCTGTGTCCCGCTTCTTATATGGTTTATGGCGAAGAAGGGAAACTTTTGTGTAATCATCCCCGCCTTTTATTAATTCTGTCTTCATTGATAACTACAAGTTTAATTCATTCTTAAACATTGTATTAACTTGCCTTTATTTATTGTTTTAATGGAATGTGTATCTTTGTATGTATTTTAACCTGTACTTTTATGGTCTTCGACCGAAATAAAGTTATCAAATGAATGAATGAGTAAGGGCTACGACGTCGCCACCAGTAAAACCAGCCACCCGACTCCCATGTCGTTATTTGCCCTCCCGGCCCGTAATCCCTCAATTACTGTAAGCCGGTTGCAGGGCGTGCCATTGCCCTGGCAACACAACAACTGGCGACGAGGGTGGGCGTGCCCTCGCTGGTCGGTGGACGGTGGTGTGGCGGCTGCGAGCGCTGCCATCGGCTCGCGGCGCTCGTGCCCCAGCGTGTGGTCGCTGTCATCCCGACGGTGGTATGACCCCTGGTGCGCCTGCAACTCGGCGTGACAAGCGTCCTCATCAGCGCGAGCCCTGGAGGTGAGACGCGGTAGCGCTACCCCTCCCCCTGCTCATTGTGAGCTACGCGCGAGTCTCTGGCCTACCGGCCACGTGCTGCAAGCCCCAACTCCAAGCGCTTTGCCTGCACACGGAGGATCAGGCCACTGTACCCCGCTGGCAGCAAAACAGGACAGGCAAGACAGGGAGTGAAGAAAGAGTGCACACGCCTGAGGCACATAGCAGAGCCCAGGTGGAGTCATCACCTCAGCAAGAGGGGTGGGGACCCCAACACCCACCAATAAGCAGGAACAGCAAACACAGGCCCTGGCCCATCGACGGAGGGGTGCACAGCCAGCAGTGGCTGAACTGAGTACTGGGAGCCCAAGCAAGTGGTGTGCAGTCACTAAGCATTGGTAAAACCAATAACAAAAGAAAAAAATCACACACGCTTCAGGGGAAAACCGACGTAATTATCAGTCAAGGTGGCGAATATGGCCACGATACCCCCCATAGAGCCGTTCATCGTGGAGGGGCCACCCTCATCGCTGGCACCCAAATGGAAGGACTGGGTGGATCGCCAACTCATATTCTTTGAGGCCACCAAGGTCCATAAGGGCCAGAAAAGAGCAATGCTGTCGCATCTAAGGGGCAAAGACATCCATAACATCGCTAAGACCATAGTAGAAGCCATGCCCAAGAGCCACCACACACTGATAAATGCCCCCAATGGACATTTTGAACCCATGGCCAATCAAGATTACGAAAGGTTCATATTCAGGCAAGCGCGCCAGCTCCCAGAAGAATCGTTGGACACGTACCATGCCAGGCTTAAAAACCTAGCGTCCACATGCGGCTTCCCCGATGTAACAGAAGAAATTAGGGGACAGATAATTCATGTTTGTGCCTCTACCAAGCTCCGGGAACGGATACTTGAAGAATCCGGTAAGTCCCTCGTGGACATACTGACCCTAGGGCGGACCAAAGAATTGTCGAAAGCGCAAGCGGCGCACATGGAAGCAGCTCTGCAAGTACCTGTGAAGGCCGAGCCCGTGAATGCTGTAATGACCAAACCCACGACGAGGTGGGTTAAGAAGGGACCCGGGACATCTACATCAGGGCAACCCAAAACCTGCAGATATTGCGGAGGATCGCCTCATCCAGCGGCGTAATGCCCCGCCAAAGGCAAGAGATGCTCAGGGTGCGGGCGGTTTAACCACTTCGAAAAAGTCTGCAGGTCCAAGAGATACCGCAAACCCCGCCAAGTGGTAAATGCTTTGCCCGAAGAAGAAAGAGGACACAGCGACATGGACGACGATGAAGAGGAAGAGCGGGTGGTACACAAAGTCCACATGATCGGCACCACGACCCGGAAAGCGCGACGTTTGCCCCAGTGCAGCATCCGAGTAGGGTCTCAAGAAGTCACAGCCGTGGTCGACACCGGCGCAACCATCAACATCATGGCATCGGCCCTACACCGCACCATGGATCCGATGCCAGTTCTACACCCATCGACCATCACCGTGTTCGAGTATGGTTAAGGCACACCCCTGAAGATACGAGGACGATTCCGAACACCCATATCGCACGGTACCCATTCTATCACCACTAATGTATATGTTACCGAAGATGGTCAAGGAATGCTCCTGGGGTGCAGAGCCGCCGAGGACCTGGGAATAGTGACATTCGCCTTTGGGGTCCACCAGGAGTCCGTCCAACATCTTTTAATTGATTTTCCGAGGTATTTCAAGGGATCGGACGTTTCAAAGGGAAGGAAATACACCTCCACATTGACCCCACCGTCCAACCAGTGGCCCTGCGGCACCTGCGGATAGCTTTCCACCTGCGTCCCCTGGTCGAGGAAGAGCTCAAGAAATTGGAGGCCGCTGGTATAATCGAGAAGTTGACAGGCCCTACCCCGTGGGTGTCCCCGATCGTCATCACCCGAAAGCCCAATCAGCCAGGCACGGTGAGGATTTGTGTTGATATGAGGCTTCCCAATGTTGCCATCAAGAGAGAATGCCACATCACCCCCACGATAGACGACCTCATCGGGGAAATGGCCGGAGCCTGCTGGTTTTCCAAACTAGACCTGAGGTCCGGATACCATCAGTTGGTACTACATGAGGCATCTCGCAACATCACAACCTTTTCGACACATGTGGGGCTCCGGAGATATACCCGGTTGAGTTTTGGAGTGTCAAGCATAGCTGAAGTGTTCCAAAACATCATACAGGAACTCATTGCAGACATCCCTGGCGTCATCAATGTCAGTGACGACATCATGGTACATGCGAAAACCATTCCTGAACATAACACTCGCCTCACGCAGGTGCTCCGACGGTTGCGAGAGGCAGGCCTTACCCAACACAGGGAGAAATGTGAGTTCCTGAGAAGGAAGCTACAGTTCTTTGGGTACACGTTTTCCAGGGATGGAGTCAACCCAGACACTGAAAAGGTCAGAGACATAAAGGATGCTGTCACCCCCACCAATGTCACCGAGGTCCGCAGCTTCCTCGGTATGGTGAACTACTGCGGGAGGTTCATCCGGGATCGTGCCAACCTGACCCCACCCCTGAGAGAGCTCACCAAGGAGTCCACCCCCTGGAAATGGGGCTTTGACCAAGCCAAGGCGTTCGAGGAAATCATAGAGGCCTTTTCTGAAGCCACCACACTGGCATTCTTCGACCCCAGGAAACTAATGCTGGTCGCAGTGGATGCAGGCCCCATGGGCCTAGGGGCAGTCCTGCTGCAGAGACGGAGCCAGGAGGAGGACTGGCCCCCCGTGGCTTTTGCTAGCCGATCACTCACCGAGACAGAGCAATGATACTCCCAAATTGAGAAAGAAGCCATAGCAATTCATTGGGGGTGCCGCCATTTCCACTTATACATCTATGGAAAACCATTTGTAGTAGCAACGGACCACAAGCCACTAGTAGCACTCTTCTCGGGGACCTCCATGAAACCTCCACCTCAAATCGAGAAGTGGATGCTGCAGCTCCAAAATTACAATTGCAAAGTGGAGTTTTAGCCCAGCTCTCGGACTCCGGCTGACTACTTATCTCGACACCCCGAGCTGCCATGGTCCGAGAGATGGAAGATGCGGCTGACACGGAAGAATACGTTAGGTGCGTCACGGCTCGCTCCTGTCTGATTCCCCTCTCCATGGAGTGCCTCCGCGAGGCCACCAGCAAGGATGAATGCCTACAACGAGCCAGAGCAGCTTTACAGAGTGGCAACTGGCACAAGGCCAAGGAAGAATGGAAGGGACTGACAGCCAACACACAACGGATAATGGACAGCCTACACCATGTTAGAGAGGAGTTGACCGAAGATGACACGGGGTGCCTCCTAAGAGGTCACAGGCTGGTAATCCCGACGTCGCTAACCGAGCAGGTGGTCCATCTGGCACACGTCAGACATCAGGGCATCATCAAAACTAAGTCCAGACTCCGAACCAAGGTGTGGTTCCCACTGATGGACGAACTGGTGGAAGCCATTGTCCGATCATGTGCGGCCTGTCAAGTGATGGGGGAGATACCTCGACCAGCCCCGATCATAGTAGAACCACGGCCGTCAGCTCCGTGGTCCTGAGTCAGCCTGGACGTCACACGTTTCTGACTATTGATGACCACTTCAAGTACCCCGAAGTTGAGATCATATGGACGCCCAGTGCCGCGGAGGTAATACCAAAACTTGAAAAAATAATGGCCACACATGTCCAGGTCAGTCGCCAACGGAGGGCCCAGGTACCCCAGTTGCGGAGAGGCGATGAGGTACTTCTCAAGAATCGAATCACAAGCGGCAAGTTCAGGTTGACATACGAAAAGAACCCGTGGACTGTAGTCCATGTCAAGGAAACCTGGATTATTGCAAGGCAAGGAAGAGAAACCATAACTCGAAATGTGTTACACTTCAAGAAGTATCAACCAGAAAGGTCGGGACCCTCACTATCCCAGTCTGAACATAGTTCCCAGAGCACACCAGTGGCGGAGGCCAACTCCAGCGGAGTTACAGATGCAACGGCCATAGGAGACATCTGGGAGTCGAGGAGTCGTGCATCGAGCCCGGGTCTAGACACCTCAGGTGTGGCGCTGGATGACCTGGATCGCTGTCCTGAGACCCAGCCCGGTGAAGAGGCCTTGGAGTTCCGAGATCGTGACTCCCAGAGCAGAAACTATCTCAGCATCATATCAATAAATGGAAGGAGTTGGCAAGTGATCCATAAACAATAAATTATTGTAGTCCCAAAAAATTATTTTCTGTAGTCCAAGAGATTTCTTCCAAATAGATTCCTTTATTCTTTCAAATTATTTTCAATTTGGTGCTCCAACACATTCTTAGAAGTCCAAACAAACTCTTAGTTATACATAAACACAGCCAACGCATTTCGTCCCCCTTGGGACCTCATCAGGGCTGCAAGAATAGAAAAGAAAATATCACTAATAACTACATCATACATCTCTTTTCCCCAAAATCAAGCTGACAATTATATTAATATTATTTAATACATCTATAACCTCTATAACCTGCCAATATAACAATCTTGAATTTAAAGAATTTACCCAAAAACATAATCACACAATCTTAAAAGAATAACATCATAAATTGTCATGTTATAATTTTGTCACTGGTTAGCCTGTTAACTATCTCAGGACACAGCATATTGTTCATTATTCCTGCATTTTGTTGTAATTGGCTATCTAATTTTGATTATCACTCATTGTTGTTTCCATATGATGACCTATCACATACCTCCTAAATAATGACGCGATGGTATATAAATATCAGTCATGGACGGGTACCAGTATCATCAAGGTCTTTTATTTTCTCATCAAATTAAACGTTTTCTAAATGAAATAAGACATGATAATCAATTATTCCCTTATTATTATTTGCTTTAGTATTATTCATTATTTCTGGACTTTGTTATAATTGGCTATCTAATTTCATCCCTATTATCGCGAATTGTTGTTTTCATATAATAACCTATCACATACCTCCTAAATAGTGATGCGGTGGTATGAAATATCAGTCATGAACAGGTGCCAGTATCATCAAGATCTTTGATTTTCTCATCAAATTAAAAACTTTCTGAATAAAATAAAACATGATAATCAATTATTCCTTATTGCTATTTACTTAAGTATTCCTGATTGCCAATCCCTAGTCCTCACCTCATTCTACATCCGTTCCTGTCAATTATATGGTATCCTCCACGCAATGAGCCCTATAACAACATGACACGAGAGGACCAAATCAGTATTCCTTTCTGAACCTTATTAAACAGAATATCATCATGTTAAAACCGAATATTCATTTATATCCACATAACTTCTATTCTAGCAATAACTTCCTAGTGGCCTCCACTTCCATTTGAATATAACCACTTTACCTCGTATCCTTTGCGTTTCTTTTTTTATATCTTTTATTTAGCCAATCACGTTCCCCGCCAATCACCTCCTTAATTATCATAAACTGTTTCCTATCCGGTCCGTGAGCTGCCAACCAATCAGCATCAATATTAAGCCTGTCTCATTCAAAGGTCAATACTGAATGTTGTGAGGTGAGGACTAGGGATTGGCGATCAGGAATACTTAAGTAAATAGCAATAAGGAATAATTGATTATCATGTTTTATTTTATTCAGAAAGTTTTTAATTGGATGAGAAAATCAAAGACCTTGATGATACTGGCACCTGTTCATGACTGATATTTCATACCACCGCGTCACTATTTAGGAGGTATGTGATAGGTTATTATATGAAAACAACAATTCGCGATAATAGGGATGAAATTAGATAGCCAATTATAACAAAGTCCAGAAATAATGAATAATACTAAAGCAAATAACAATAAGGGAATAATTGATTATCATGTTTGATTTCATTTAGAAAACGTTTAATTTGATGAGAAAATAAAAGACCTTGATGATACTGGTACCCGTCCATGACTGATATTTATATACCATCGCGTCATTATTTAGGAGGTATGTGATAGGTCATCATATGGAAACAACAATGAGTGATAATCAAAATTAGATAGCCAATTACAACAAAATGCAGGAATAATGAACAATATGCTGTGTCCTGAGATAGTTAACAGGCTAACCAGTGACAAAATTATAACATGACAATTTATGATGTTATTCTTTTAAGATTGTGTGATTATGTTTTTGGGTAAATTCTTTAAATTCAAGATTGTTATATAGGCAGGTTATAGAGGTTATAGATGTATTAAATAATATTAATATGATTGTCAGCTTGATTTTGGGGAATAAAGATGTATGATGTATTTATTAGTGATATTTTCTTTTCTATTCTTGCAGCCCTGATGAGGTCCCAAGGGGGACGAAACGCGTTGGCTGTGTTTATGTATAACTAAGAGTTTGTTTGGACTTCTAAGAATGTGTTGGAGCACCAAATTGAAAATAATTTGAAAGAATAAAGGAATCTATTTGGAAGAAATCTCTTGGACTACAGAAAATAATTTTTTGGGACTACAATAATTTATTGTTTATGGATCACTTGCCCACTCCTTCCGTTTATTGATATATTGTTTGTTTTTTAGTGGTTTTAACGGTGGGCCACTGGAAGTGGAGTGGAACATATACGTTTAGCACAATTTGCATTAATTTTATATTCATCAGTGCACACATATTTGACCCTCATCGTTTCGGATAGTAGACTATCTCAGCATCACCTCCGGGGTAACCCAGCACCATCCTGCCGACTGAAGGACTACCTTACGTAAGATTGTTTTATGTTATACGTACTACACCTTGCAGAGTAAGCACTTTATGCAATGAGCTGTAGGTCAGCTCAGACTGTTCATTATTTTTGTTGTTTTTCATGTTTGTTGGGGAGGAATGTTGTGTTGCGCCTGTGACGCAACAGGCGCGCAACGTGGGAGTCATGTGACCCCGAGTAAATAAAAGAGGGTTGCGAGCGTACGTAAGCCAGTAAGGGCTACGACGTCGCCACCAGTAAAACCAGCCACCCGACTCCTGTGTCGTTATTTGCCCTCCCGGCCCGTAATCCCTCAATTACCGTAAGCCGGTTGCCGGGCGTGCCATTGCCCTGGCAACACAACATTTCACCAGGTGCATGAGACCGCCCTAATGTTTGAGGGCAATTTATTTTGGAAGCACTATGGAGGGTCCCATGGGAAGCCGGGGACAGCCTGGTCTTCCCATGGGATCGTTCGTGGAGAAGAACGACGTGGCAGGGCATGATAGGCTAGTTAGTGAGCAGGAGCGGGGTTAGGGTAGGGCTACTTATAGGAGTCTAGAGAGAGGGTCAGCCTCTCTCTGCCTCATGTCCCCTTCCACGCAGGCTGGTCTGTTTGCCACCGATCCGCCCGGCTGACGAGGAACGGATTCTGGGGTGCAGAATTAGGGGTTTTCTATTGGACACCATGTTTAGGGCGGGTAGCTAGTCAGAGACGTTTTAATGCATGGGCAAAGTGGGCTCTGGCCCAGGGCCTCAGCCTTTCAGGGGGCCCCCTGACAGAGTCAGCTCCGTTCTCTAGAGTTTTGCCCCAATGACCGTGAATATTTCGAAAGAGAGATTGTTTTAAATACCGTTTTCCTTTAATTTATTTTTTATGTACCGGATGTGTGAGAGTCTAGTACAGCCATTTTGCAGAGAAATGTTGCGTTTATGTTTCATGCAATATACATTAAAAAGTTTCTTTTAGATCAAAACAAGGCCTAACATATAAGAAATGGGAGGGTGTCACAGAGATTATTTGCAGTAATATTGGTGAGCTGCTGCTGTGTTAAAATGTTAAAAACACACATAGCTATCCCTGAATATTAGATGTAAACACATTTAGGGCCTTATTTATGAGAAGTGATGCATCGCTGTGTGAAAACAGGGATGCGTCACTTCTTAGTGCGCCCTCCTTGCGACATGTTGGATGCGTCATATTTACTGTATGACGCATCATGTCGCAAGGGGTTAGTATTTCTGACGGATCTGTAGGTGCAAAAGTGATGCATTGCTGGGGTGTGTCTGAAAATAGACGCAACTCCAGTAATGTGTCCTTTCACATAGGGCAAGCCCCATGTGAAAGGGCCTGCATCAGTCTTACGCTTGCTGTGAGGCAGGTGTAAGATATTGACGCAATGGCGTCCTAGAAGTGGGGCACTGAGTTCTCATAGATTTCAATGCGCCACTTCTTCGAGGCTTTTTGCGGGGGAACACCCACCCTGCATACATTATACCTGGTGCAGGTAAAATGTGGTGCCGGTGTTTACAAAGTGACGCATCTGCCTAGATGCATCACTTTGTAAATAGGGCTCAACATGGCACATTTTTTACGCTGCTAGTGCGTCACAAAAAGTGATGCAATGGCGGCATAAAAGTGAAGCAAGGCCTCATAAATAAGGCCCTTAGAATTTGGACAAGGGTTCCTTTGCATTGTCAGAGACCTAATTAAATGAAATGAAATAGTGTATTTAATAAAGCGCACAGCTAGTTAGACTAGAGTGTCCTGGTGCCTGACAGCAGGAGGAAAATGTGCCTAAAAGACCCATCAATTATTAATAAGCCAGGTTTTAAAATTCTTCCTCAAAGAGAGTAGGTCTGTGGTTAGTCTCAGAGACCCGGGGAGTCTATTCCACAATCTTGCGCCTAGAAACCCGAGGAATCTGCCTCCAGTGCTGGCACTGCATATTTTAGGCACGATGGCCTGGAAGATCTTAGGGGTCTAGATGTTGTGTAGCGATTAACGCACTTATTTAGGTAGCCGGCTCCTAAGCCGTGGAAAGCTTTAAAGTCATCGCTTTGAAAGTCGATCCGTTCTTCTATGTGGAGCCAGTGTAGAGACTTAAGAATAGGGCTTATACTAGATCTGGGTTTAGGTCTCAGGATGGCTCTGGCTGCCGCGTTTTGTACCACTTGTAGACGCTGGATAAGGGATTTAGGAAGACCGAGGTACAAGCTGTTGACAGTCAAGCTTTGATGTCACCAGAGCCTGCACCACGATCTTTCTGCTCTCAAGCGGTAACAGTGGCAGGAATTTGTTTAGCATCCGGAGTATGCCAAAGCAAGCGCCAGTTAGATTTTGGATTTGAAGGCGCATGGAGAGTGTCTTGTCTATGACAATTCCTAAGTTTTTGACTTTCTCCTTTTCCGCGGGAGGGCGCGGCAGATCTTTTGGCCACCAAGACCTCCAGTCAGGCGTTTCTGGATTACCAAAGAACTTCAGTTTTGTCAGGATTGCTCTTCAGCTGATTGATCATAAGCCAGTTAAAAATCTTTGTGAGGCAAGACCTAAGCATTGCCCCGTCAAAGTCGGTTCCTTTTTCACATGTAAAAATCAGCTGAGTGTCATCAGCATAGGAAACAATTTTGGCGCTCTCTTCCTCTACCAGAAATGCAAGGGGGGATAGATATATATTAAAAATGGTAGGACTGAGAATGGAGAGCCCTGAGAGACACCTACATTCATGGCCGGAACCAGGGACGAGAAAGGGGGGAGCCAGATGTCCTGAGATCTATTTGCCAAGAAGGATGACATCCATGTTAAGGCGCCCTCCCAGGTCGATGTTAGCAAGTCTCTCCAGGAGCCTCTCATGTGGGACCGTATCGAAGGCCGCCGACAGATTGTGCAGTATCAGAACAGCCTTGCCTCCCTGGTTCAGCTTACCCATGAGAAATTCAGTCTCTCCCAGCAGAGCAGACTCCGTACTGTAGTTAGCCCGAAAACCGAATTGGGACTCATGAAGGAGCTTCCCATCTTCAATGTGTTTTTGGAGGACCTTGTTTACATGCTTCTCTAATACTTTGGAGAGGGCCGGAAGAAAGGAGATTGGCCTATAGTTGGCAGGGTCCGTCGGTTTGACGTTAGCCTTTTTTATCAGTGGAAGAATCTTAGCATTCTTCCATCATTTCGGCATGTTGCCTGAGGAGAGGGAAGCATTAAAGAGCTGGTTTACCGTGGGGTTTATGGTGGGAGCTAATAGGTTCAGGATATTCGCTGGACATGGGTCGGTAGGAGAGACAGACTTAATGCTTTGGAGAAGGGTCAGTGACCCTTGAAGCTGAAACTCAGGGAAAGCTAGTGAAGATGGAGGATCCAAGAGGTGAAATTTGCTATTAGAACTAAGGGAGAAGTCAGTTCTTCCTCCTAGATGTTAGTGAAGGCCTGTTAGATCACAGAGATCTTTTTGTGGGAGAATTGAGCTATTTGCTTAGACCATTCTTCCGTGCATGGCCCTTCCTTTGTGCCGGCTTTCGGGCTGGTAAAAAATGTAACTATGCTAAAGATTTCCTTACTCTTATTTTGGGCATTTTCTATCGTTGTTTGAAAGACGTTTTTCTTGGCTGCCTTCACAAGAATGTAATGAGCTTTTAAGGTGTCTTTATACACTTTCCTGTCCTCAGATAGGATTACGCAATTTCCGTTCCATTTTTCTACAATTTCTTTTGCTAGATCTGAGGGAATCGTTAAACCATGGAGCTGGTGTGGCCGACCTCTTTGAGGAGCATGAAAAAACCGGTACCCCTGCACCAATGTTGGTTCGGAGCCCTGAATCTATTGAGAGGGCGTCCGAGTAGGGGCAGCCAAACAGCTCCACTGAGGAACGACTGAGGGCGTCTGCTAACATCAGGATAGATATTTTATGTAAAGTTCTGTAATTAGGGACCCTCTGCCCTGCGTTAGTCCAAGGGGCTGTGGCAGAGTTGGGAATAACACATTTTAATAGGAGGTGGTCAGGCCAGGTAATCGGAAGAGGTAGGCTTACTGATATGACAAAGTTGTGAAATATTTGGTCATGGTGGCTGAGAAATAGATGGAAACATGTTGCAGGCCTGCAGCGTCTCCAACAAGGAAATTGTTTGAGGGTCTTTTCCATTGTCCATATGTATATTGAAATCTCCCAGAGCTGAAGAGTGGTGCCTTACATCACATGTGACAACGGAACTTCACGTTGCATACCTACTCACACACATCTGTGTGGACACATTCTGTCATGCTTTATGACAATGCTCCACATGGTAAGAGGTTGGACACCATACTCACATTGCTGAAGTAACGTAAGTGCACATGTCTGCCAGCAACTATCCCAAAACAATGTCTGGCTCACAGAGGTGGAGGTGTCAAAAGGTACCCACCCCCATTGTACATGCGTCAGTCAGACCCTCCCTGTGTAGGGACGATGCTCATTGTGGCACACGAGTGGGGTCGGGGTGCTCCGTGCTTCGTCCGCCATCGTGGGTAGGGCTGAGGCTTGGATACTCGCAGCGCCATTTTGGGTGGGGCTAGAGGCTCTAGCAGCCGGAAGCCCGCGCATTGGAGAGCTTATTTAAATCGCTCTCTCCAATTTTCCTTAGACTTCTACCATCGTGTTTGCCTGACAGCATTTTTAGCTGGCGTACGCTGTATACTTTTAACTGCGCTTTATCATATCGCGCTGCTGCTGCTCTTGCGATATTGTTATCTCATCCAGCATTTGGGGATAGCAAGCGGGGGTTTTAGATTAGGCTCACCTGCATTGTAAATTGTGTCTTCACCCGCATTTGGCGGGACTCAGCTAGTGGGGTCGGGGTGCTCCGTGCTTCGTCCGCCATCTTGGGTAGGGCTGAGGCTTGGATACTCGCAGCGCCATTTTGGGTGGGGCTAGAGGCTCTAGCAGCCGGAAGCCCGCGCATTGGAGAGCTTATTTAAATCGCTCTCTCCAATTTTCCTTAGACTTCTACCATCGTGTTTGCCTGACAGCATTTTTAGCTGGCGTACGCTGTATACTTTTAACTGCGCTTTATCATATCGCGCTGCTGCTGCTCTTGCGATATTGTTATCTCATCCAGCATTTGGGGATAGCAAGCGGGGGTTTTAGATTAGGCTCACCTGCATTGTAAATTGTGTCTTCACCCGCATTTGGCGGGACTCAGCTAGTGGGGTCGGGGTGCTCCGTGCTTCGTCCGCCATCTTGGGTAGGGCTGAGGCTTGGATACTCGCAGCGCCATTTTGGGTGGGGCTAGAGGCTCTAGCAGCCGGAAGCCCGCGCGGCGTAATACTATCAATAGGCATGGGGAAGCAGGCGCGCAGCGGATGCGCGCAGCGGTCGCGCCGTAGTCGCGCCGGAGGTGCGCCAGAGGTAAGCCCGTTCGCGTCCCGGGCGCGTCAGGGGCGCCTCTGGCCACCCAGCCGGTCGACAACCATGAGGAGGACATCAATTCATCGTACCGCACGGGGGACGGGGTCCAACATCGATCGCGCCCTTCAGCGGTCAAAAATCTGTCTTGCGGTCTACTGAATGTCCGCTCTCTTGTGAAGCACCATGCTGAGATAGCCCTGCTATTGGAGTCCTTACAATTGGACATACTATTCGTTACGGAAACATGGACTACAGCGGATAGTGGATTGGAACTAGGTTGGGCTTGCCCACCGGGCTATCTGATCAGGCATGTACCTCGTACCTCTGGTAGGGGAGGTGGAGTAGGTTACATCTTCAAAGACTCGATTTCCCTGGTGGAGCTAGCGGTTAGGGAAGTAATGGGGTTTGAGCTTATGGGCTTTTCCATTATGTCCCAGGGTGGTTCGTTGATTACAGGGTTGCTATGCTATAGGCCTCCCTCCTCGACCACAACCTCTCTTCAGCCACTGGTTGACTTAATTTACGATCTTTCAAACTCCCATGCTAAAGTTTTAATATTGGGAGACTTTAACCTCTGGCCGTCCGGCCCCCAAGACCTGGCCTATAGAGAGCTCTGCCAATCGTGCGGTAATATTCAACTTATGCAGCTGATTTTATCACCCACGCACGTTAAGGGACACGTGTTAGATCTGATCTTTGCTGAGCCAGAGATGGTGGTGGTGAATGAGATCTTGGAGCAGGATTGGACAGATCATTCTCTGATCACTATGTCCATTGGTGTACCCGGGCTGTTAAAATCAGCTACTACAAGTGGCTTTAAATCTAAGCGCCAATGGGCTCGACTGCTTAGAGAGCCAACCCGCCCTATTCTACTGCCCAGGGGTTTTCAGGTGGAGGACAGTGTAGATAAGAGCTACGCTGCACTCTGTCAGCAAATCTCGATATCCCTAGATGAACTGGCCCCTATGCGGAGGGTGAGGGAGAGACCTAGAGCGACTAATGCCTGGTTTAACGACGATCTGAGACAGCATAAGATCCGCTGCAAACAGGCTGAGCGTACTTGGAGGAAAGGATATAAGGAGTTGGACAGGGTAGCGTATAGAGTGGCCTTACAGGTATATAAGAACCAGCTGAGAAATGCTAAGGCAAAGTTCTTAGAAGATACCCTGGATAAGGCCACAAATAAATCGCAAACCCTGTTCAAGCTGGTTAACAACTTATCTAATCCGTCCTGTACAGCTCCCGCTATCCCGGCCTCTCAGGACCTGTGCGATTCATTGGCCGCTGCATTTGAGGAGAAAATAAGAACCATCTTGAACGGACTCTCAGTGCCTGGACAACTGGGGTCGCCGCTACCTCCTTCACTGGAACCTCTCCGCTGCTCGGTATTGCTTCGGGATAACAACAAGGTGGATACATCTTGTTTACCTTGCTTTCCCATTCCAACATCGGAGGAGTTTGTCTTATTGGCCAATGGAGTGTCATCGGGCTCACCACTAGATCCAATGCCTCATAAGATCTGGAAGGCGTTTCAGGTTGAGCTGTTTCCTCCACTTCATTCCATCTGCTGCCAGTCACTGATGACGGCGACAGTTCCAGAAAGCTGGAAAGTGGCAATAGTAACTCCACTATTAAAAAAGGCTTCTCTAGATCCATCCTGTCCAGCTAATTATAGGCCCATCTCGCTTCTACCTTTTGTAATAAAGGTTCTTGAGAGATGGGTCACAAAAGCCTTGTCCAACTATCTGGAATTAAACTCCTGCCTGGATACAGCTCAGTATGGCTTTAGGCCGGCACATGGCACGGAAACCGCATTGGTCACCGTGTTAGATGATCTGCGAACGCGTGTCGACAGGGGCAGGTCAGTTTTTCTGGTACTGCTGGACATGTCGGCCGCGTTTGACACGGTTGATCATGCGGTTCTCCTGGAGCGTCTCCATAGTGTGGGTGTAACCAGTCTAGCATTAGATTGGTTAACGTCCTATCTCAGTGACAGACAGCAAGCAGTGGCTTTACCACCTTTTCAATCTGCCACTCGACAGGTGAAGCAGGGAGTTCCTCAAGGGTCGGCGATTAGTCCGATCCTGTTTAATTTATATCTTCGACCCCTTATAGCACTGATTAAGTCATTCGGCATATCAGTCATCAATTATGCCGATGACACTCAACTGATTTTTTCATTTGAGGGTAGTGAGGCGGTTTCGAAAGACACCTTTCATCGCTGTATGTCGGCCACAGCTGAATGGCTGCGAACCAACTCACTCCAGTTCAATGGGGCTAAAACAGAGGTTCTCCACTGCTCTCCTGATCGCCTTCCCCGGGCGCTGCCCGACGACTTCTGGCCACCTTCCATTCCTGGCTCTGTGGCAGGAGCTAAATCGGCCCGTAATTTAGGAGTGGTATTCGAACCGGACCTACAGTTGGATGGTTCAGTTAATAAGACCGCAGCGACTTGTATGGGCCTGCTCCGTGCCCTACGCAAAATTTTGCCTATTCTCCCCAAAGGTTTTAGAGCTGAGGTGGTGCGGAGTATTATACTCAGTAGATTAGACTACTGCAACGCACTACTCTTAGGAGCCCCAAAAAAACTGATCCTGAAGCTGCAGAGGATCCAGAATATGGCGGCAAAACTGGCTCTATCGCGCCCGCGATCTGCTTCCTCCTCGGCAGCTTTAGCTGACCTACATTGGCTGCCGATACAGCAGAGGATCGCGTTTAAGGCGGCATGTCTTGTATTTAAGGCGCTGCATGGACTTGGACCAATCCCACTCCAGGGCCTGTTTTCTTGGTACCAAGCTGCCCGGCCTTTGAGATCCTCATCGGCGTTTCTGGTGCGGATCCCAAGGATCACTAGAGTTAGGATAGGTGGCCGAGCTTTCAGCCACACAGCCGCCTCATTATGGAATTCCCTTCCGCTAGTGCTGAGGGGTAAGCAAGATCTGACCTCCTTCAAAAGGGACCTTAAGACCTATCTGTTCCCTAGGGCAATATAAACATTCTATCGGTGGTTTAAATAGGGTCTCAGCGCCAGGATACCCTTGGGGTGACAGATGCGCTTAATAAGAGTCAAATACATACATACATACATACGAGTGTTCAATCTAATCAACACTCATCACAGTTAGACACCAGTGAAGTTGCGTAGACTTTATTGGCATGTGCGTGTCAGTACCGACAAGGCAATGGCCACAACTTGCAGGGACATGCTTACAACACTTACACGCAGCATGGGAACATGACGAGGTGCAGGAAATGGGGAGGCAGAATTGAACACCAATCATTACGGATGGCAACGGTCTCAGCCCACCTTGCCTTGCTGGAGGAGTCATGTGTTGTATGGCGTCTGCCCATTGCCCCGTGTGAGTGGGCACGACTCACAGCCCATGGGGTCTGCATAGTGCTCTGCCACAGGACTGCGCTGACTGTTTGCTCTGCTGACAGTGATCAGGTGAAGGGGTCCGACAAGGTCACATGTCGTGCTACATTCCCATGTGTGTGCTCTCCCCCAGCAGTGTGTCCGAATTGGTAACGTTGCCAAACGACGCTGTGCTGCTCCGACCATGGAACTGCATCACCTTGCACAGGTGTAGTTCCAGGCACATGCATTCAGAGTCCAGACAAAGGCAGACATGTCCTCTGTTGTGGTGGGATATGTGAGCATTCCCCACGATGCAACAAGGTTTTGGGACCTGTGCTGTTACTCGTCCATGAATGCCAGCACAGCTTCACGTGCAATGTGTTCCAATAGTACGTCGTTGTCGGGTTCTAGGAACACCAGGGTGAGCCAATCCATTAACTGGTTCAGGCAGATGTGCTCAGTCCACGCCGTTTCCCCAATCCACAACACAGCCTAATAGGGGAGCGCCTAGATGTGGTCACTGCACACGAGGAGTTGTGCAATCTCCCATGCGCAACTGCCAGCACATACACCAAAGATCCGTGCATCCCATGCAGGCTATCCCGGAGACACTCCTGTTTGTGGGCGGGCCAACAGGGGTCGCACTGTCAGGTCATAATCCAATTCAGCTACTGTTGCATTGGATAGGCAGACCTCCATGGGCCACTCGAATGTGCATGATCGACAGTAGAAGCAGGGCTGGAAACAGGTGGCGTAGGCAAGACGGAAACTGATTTGCAACACTGCCAGTGGAAGTGATCCCAACAGATGCAGCATTCATGCACGGTACAGTTCCACGTGACAGGTGTTGTGCATGTGCCAGGTAATGCCTGCCATTGCGTTTGTTGGGCTCGTGGCACCGGCACTCCTCAGACCGGCGGAAGTTCGAGGACGACATGCAACAGCTCTGGGCAATGCGTCGTATGTGTGTGCAACGTTTGGACGAATGGGTAGTTTATAGCCAATGTGTCAAGGGCATCCCTTGCAGATGTAGGTCGTGCAGGGACAAGTGTGTGTGGGGTGTTGGTACATTGGTGTTTCATTAGAGCTGTCCGTGGTGTGGGAGTCGTCAGAGGCTGGTATGGTATCTTACGGACGGTGTGCCAGCCGCATTCAGGACCAAGGTCGGGGGTTCGGTTGGCCTTCAGCCTTGTGTGTTGAGACAAAGGGGTTTCATTCCTGATTTCAGTCTGGCTACTGCTTGCATTTCCTAAATGTGATGTGGACTTCGTGCTGACTTTGATGCCAGGCCTGTGTTTTGGGGTGCACAGATTTCGAGACACACGCAGCTGTGGCATGTTTGCATGAGCCAAGGGCCCGATGGCCTTGCGCTCCATGTTCAGTCTCTCTCTTTCTCTCTCTCCCTGTCCTTTGATGAGTGCCTGACACACTTTCTTATCTTGGATATTGTCTTGCAAGCTGTGAGTCACACATTGTCCAGGGATGCCCCACCATGACTCTTCAAAATAGTTGTTTGGTGACAAATTAGGATGTGACATTTGGTTTGGTCTTTCAATGGTGAATGTGTGAATCAGGGTTTCAGTGCTCACATGTATGTTGATTGTTGCAATTGTGCAACATCAGGCGGGTGCTTTTGTTCATGTTTTCGTGCCGTTGATGTGCAGTGTCTTGGTCCGGGGGAGTTGGGGGTGCCCAGGGTGGGGCCGGGGGAGGGGGAGGGGGGGTTTGGTCCTGAGGGTGGTGGCGGTGGGTATTGTGGCCCTCTTGGGTGTCCGGCACGTATGTTCAGTGGCTCCGTGGCATCTGTTGTTCTTCAGGTGTGGCTCTGGGCTGGGCTCCCTTTTGTGGTGCAGGCTGCCGTCCGACTTTGCACCAGGTCAGAGCAGGTGTTAATTTTCCGCTGCTAACGCGCCTTATCGCATGTTTTGTGGTCTTTTCGTTGATCTGGCTGGTCGTTGAGAATGTTGCGAAGTTGTGTTGTTGTGACTTTTTGCACGGGAACGCCTACTCTGCATCTCATTAGCGATAGTTGCCGGGTTCATCTGTGGCGATGTTTTTTGGGGCTACTATCGCAGGTAACCTGGTGCCATGGGCTGTTAGTACCAGCTTGTGAATGGGGTGATAAATTTATCGCGACTTTGGCTGCGATAAAGTGCCATTAACTCGGCGATTGCTCCTTGAGAATATACCCCAGAGACATTTAACTGGTCAGTGAAGGCCACGCCTCCCGATTGAGCCACATCCAAATCACACCCATCAGGACAAAAATCCTATACTTGAAAATCCTTTAAAACTTAAAAAAAACTATTTGTTATGGTGATGGTTCCCGTGGCTATCTGCTAGGATGACTCAGTGGGTTTAGCTTCCATTGCTTCAACCTGTGTTTAATGTGCAGGTTCCATGGTCTAATCCAGCGGACACTAATTTAGACATCTTTTATTTATTTTGCAGTTTCGTACAGCAAGGACCAGAATCTCAGGAGTGTCTAGGCTTTCCACAAGCATGATTAAAAATTACATATGCAATTTTGAGAGCCAATATATTCAGAAAGAGATGAGAAGAGAGAGACGAAAGGGGAGAGCAACACTGGAGAATTTATAGTCAATTCTGTAATTCCGTAGCTAAGATGAGCCAGGACAGTAAGTAAGTGGAAGCCGAGAATGATGGGCAGCGGGCTGTACACAGACTACAGGGGATGTGAGGGAGTAGGGAAATATAGAAGATTGCTTTTCTCCAACTCAATGATCCTAAGGCTGCTCTGACAGAATCGGATCTGCATGTGAGTTCTCACCACTGAGCCGTCTTCTATGGACAAGATCACAAGACGCTTGTGCTGAATGTGGACACATTTAAGGCATTGTTGCTTACTGCAATGCATTAAGAAGAAAGCCCTTCGAGAGGGTTCTATTAAACGTGTTCACTCCACTGACTGCTTCACCGCGATAGCTCCTCTAGAATGGAGATATTCCTTGGTGCCACGTAGAGGAGATTTAAATTCCAGCGCCTACACTCTCAAGAAATAAAAGATGAGTATATATTTTTTTTTTTTGCAGAGTTTTATATAGCGCGAACTTGACCCGAATCCAATCAGAGCGCTTTACATAGCACCAGTTACATACGTTACATTAGGAAACACATTCATTCTTTGTTATGCACGGGGAGATTAAGTGATTTGCCCAGAATCACAGGATGTTCAGCATTATTGCCAAGACTCGAACCCAGTTCCCCAGGTCTGAAGTCAAGCGCCCTAGCTGTTAGGCCAACTCCTCTCCCCAGACTCGAACCCAGTTCCCCAGGTCCGAAGTCGAGCGCCCTAGCTGTTAGGCCAACTCCTCTCCCCAAGGCCAACTCCTCTCTCCCTGTATAGACCTGGAACAAAGAGACCCAGTAGAAACAAGAGGAATCAAGCATACTTAATATCAACCATTAGAGACACTGGCCACAGAGATACATTAACCATGACCCATCCCTACCGTCTTCAGAAGGTTCACCCCCACACTCATCGAGATTGAATGGGAGGATGAAACTGACTGGGGGTGTCAGCAGTTTCTGGGGTCCTTTCCGTTAACTGAGTATTGTGACCTAGGCAGACTTAAATATCATATGGTAAGGAAAACTGTGGATGGGCAAAGAAAAACATACACCTGCAAATTAAGTGACTTACAAGATACTTCCTACAAAGAACTAACCGTGGTGGATAAATTGTGCAACTAACGCAACTGCTATCATAAATGCAATGATTTGGAATTAAATGGGTCAACTTTGAAATACTTAGAGGAAGTTGTGGAGCTTCAGAGACAGGTGGTTAATCCCAGGAAGTGTGTTTTATAAATCTTCAGAATCACTCGCTTACGTGAAGGTCCAGGGACATCTGTGTAATTGTTGCAGAAAATTAGCTTTTCACTGTGAACAATATCACATCCACAGACTTTGATGAAGGAATAGGGTATAACTGCATAGGATTTGATGATCTAACTAAAAGATTTGCCTCAGGTAACATTTCCAGGTCTCTGCTTCAAAGATTTAAAGTTATATGTGCTCTTCTTGACTTGCAGAAATTTGAAGCATTCGAAAAGGACATACCAGGTGGAATGTCAAAATCTCTACAAAAGAGCTGGAACATTGCAGCTGGTAACATTTGCACTTCAAATCGGGAAACGAAAGGTAGATCCGAAGGCTTGGTCATCAGATGATTCCTGTGTCTGCGCAGTGACTTCTGTATTAATGAGTGGGATAACAAAGAAATCGTGATCGGTGTAACAGTTCAATTCGTCTTTTAACAAGATTGTTCTACAAAACCAGGGTATCTTCAAATTCATTTACGATACTTAAATAAAGGTACTATAGGATGCACTAAAATTCTATTCTGAAGGTTTTGTTGGCTGTGTATGTGTTACTCATTTTATGCTTCTGCGTTTTCTCTCTGTAATAGTCAGGAATAGGTAAGAATTGAAAGTCTACTCAGTTGTACATCACCAATATTTTCTGATCTTTGTGCGAGGAGACGTGGTTTCATCATCAAATTGTGTGATCCTGAGCAGGTATATTGAAGTCGTTTTGCAGCTGCGGCATTTAAAACCCCATGATTGGGTATTCTAGATCGCAAATGTCTCAGATCACGAGGATTTTCAACTTGTTTAATCCCCTTTACCCAATTACATCTCTTTCCCTTGCCTGGAGAGTGAAACCAGCATAAAGTTGACTTTAAAGAATACTGAGCTTAAGAGGTTCATAATTATATATCCAGACACTAGGGGCCCGATTCACAGAACTAAATTAAGACAAACTCCTAAACTTACTACCATTTTGGTATTCACAGAAGTCACTTACTCATTTTGGTATTCACAGAAGTTAGGATTCCTAACTTTAGGACTCCTAAATGCCTTCTCTGAATACCAAAATGAGTAAGTGCACTTAGGTTCATCAATAAGTAAGTGCCTTCTGTGAATACCAAGATGAGTAAGTGCCTTCTGCAAATACCAAAATGAGTAAGTGCCTTCTGTGAATGCCAAAATGGTAGTAAGTTTCGGATTTTGTCTTAAGTTAGTTCTGTGAATCGGGCCCAAGGACAAGTGGTCTCATTTGCAGTTTCTGGTCGAACGTTACCTGTGCACTTACGGAGATTATAGGTGATACTGTGAATTGCTCAACTGAGATTTGCCTATTAGGCTTAGTAAAAGAACTAAAGCCCTGGAATCGGCGAATTGTTGCTGTCTCCGTGTTATTAGCAAAACGTTTAGTTGCAAAACATTGGGGTGGGAAAACTGCACCAAAAAAGAGACAGTGGTTGAAAGAACTTATTTATTGTAAAGAGCAGTTAGCCACATACGCTGAAGAAACACCTGAGGCCTCAAGGCCAAAAGATTTCTGGGCCCCACTCACGGGTTATTTACTGGCTAATCCTAATATGATATAGATCTTCACATTTTCATATTGACAACACTGTTAGTGCTGTCTGACTATCCGAATGATAATGTACATCTCTGATACCTGTATATGCTTCCATAATGCGCTGATGCGACGCATTGACTCTGCAACGCCCTGTTCTTTTTTCTTTTTTGCCTTGTTTGTTCTTAATTGTTTCTGCAAATGCTGCATTGTGGGAATTATGGGTTCCTGTTGTTCTTAAGCACAATTGTTTTCACATACTGTTGTAATAAGTTGCGATGTATACTTGTATTACAGCAGTTTCCTCCGTGCAATTGGTATGCTCAACAACATATCTCCTGAGCATTGGTTGCCACATGTTTATTGAACTGTTGAAATGCAATAAATAAAAGTTTAAAATAATATATACGCATACGGCGGCCTCGTCCAAGGGAATGCTACTTATACTGATTAAGTTTGCCTGGAGTGATAGGGACACTACGCTACAGGAAATTAACGCACTGGAGAAAGAGATTGAAAAAGAGTGCGAGAAAAATAGATTGGACGAGTTTAAAGAGGGTATGAAAAAACGCATTGCAGCGTATGAACTCAAAATAAGACAAAGGAAACAGAACAAGTTCGAGCGCGATGAGAGGGATTATGAGCAGGGACGCGTTCTGACCTTTGCTAAGAGATATGATCTACCCAGGAAACAATTACTCAGTGGTAGAAATAAAGTAGCAACCGAACAAGGAGATACATATGAATCTGAAGTCACTGATGAAGATTTGAGCAGTGATGAAAGGGAATCGAGATTTGCTGAGAACGTAGCGGCCACCCTTTTTCACGAGGAGTTCCGTATCATTCGGGAAACGTGGGGCAGAGGTGGAAGAGGCAAACCACCGTCACAAAGGAAAAGAGCAGACGCAGAACAAGGAGAGGTGGCTGGAGCAAGCAGCAGCACCGCATCTCCTCGGATTACCAGGAGCAGACGGGGGGTGAGACGGTAACATCAGAAACACTTACCGTGGTAAATTTGACACCCAGAATACTATCCGAGGCGGAACTGAAAGTGCTCCAGTTTGGATTAGGTTTCTGCCCCTCAAGAAAATCGGAATACACGCAAACTAAGATCGATTTGTTCAGATTTGCAAGAAAAATGAAACTTATGAAATATTTCCAAGGCAAGAAGCCTATGAAAGGGAAAGGAACAACAACTACCAGTGAAACGGAGAATCTTACAGCTGGCGACTTAGAGGTACTGGCTGTCATGGAAGATCTACAATATGAAGGTGATCCCAGACAATTGATCCCAAAGAAAGTGACGGATCAATCAGAGATTACACAAATCAATCCTGGCAGTCCATTTAAACCTACATCTAGATTTGTTCCGATGATGCAGGCCGATTCCATTGACGTATTCACTGAAGTGGTGACGAAGGATTTGGTTAAGCTACGAGGAAGAAACAACTACAGCAGAAGGAGGGGCAATATTACCGAGATGCAAAAGCAGGCGATTAAGGATTTACAGAATGATAAATCTATTGTTTGTAAACCATCTGATAAGGGAGGTAATGTCGTTTTGATGACATTTGAATATTACCAAAAGGAAGCATTAAATCAACTCAACGACAAACTCAGTTACACCAAGATAACACCCAAGGAGTTCGAAAGTAGTATAATATCTTATCGAAACCTTTTGAATAAATGGTATCATAAAGGAATGCTATCCAAAGAAGAATACAGTTTTTTGGAGTGTAAACATCCGAAATTACCAACATTCTATCACCTTCCTAAACTGCATAAAGATTCCTCAAACCCCCCCGGTCGCCCCATTGTTTCCTCCCTAGGTAGTCTAACTGAGCACATGTCTAAATTTGTGGATTTTTTCTTGTCTGATCCTGTCACCAAACTGACTTCCTACATCAAGGATACTAAGGATTTTTTGAAACAAGTGGAAAACGTACATTGGGAAGACGATTATGTGATGATGACTCTTGATATATCTAGTCTGTATACTAGTATTAATCATGATCAAGGAATCGAGGCTGTTCAGTATTTTTTGAACAACCGGTCAATCAACCTGGCAGAACACAACACCATGTTAATTGAGTTTGTAAGATTTTGTTTGTGTAACAACATTTTTTTGTTTCAGGATGTCTTGTTCCAACAAATACGGGGTACTGCGATGGGGACCTGCTTCGCCCCCAGCTACGCGAACTTGTTCGTGGGCTGGTGGGAGGAGCAGGTGGCCTGGGCGGAGACCAATGTATATTGGACTCAGAAAGTCATTACTTGGACAAGATACATTGATGATTTATTTATTGTTTTTAAGGGCACTGAACAAATAGCAAGTGACTTTGTTGGCACACTTAACAACAATAATTTTAACCTCAGATTCACAGGAGACTTTAGCAAAAAGTGTGTGAATTACCTGGATCTAGTGGTGTTCCCCATGGGAGGTAGACTGTGCACTCGTTTGCATAGAAAACCGACCGCGGGTAACTCCGTATTACATGCCCGAAGTTGCCATTCGGAAAAGACTATAACTAGTATTCCGTATGGCGAACTGCTTAGGATCAAGCGGAATTGTTCTCTTGATAGTGACTACCAATTGGCAGCGAGGGAAAGCATGAATAGATTCAGGATGAGAGGTTACAACAAAGATATCCTTGACGAAGCAATCAAAAAAGCGCAAGTTAAATCTAGATCTGACTTGATTCAAGATGAGGATCGCAGTACTAGACCAGTGAAAGAAGGTGACAACAATTTCAGGATAATCACTGATTACTCTGAAGATGCCCACATCATTAGGAAGATATTTAGAAAGAACTGGCACATCTTGGAATCAGACCCTGTTATAGGCAGAGACATCCCCAAAGTACCACTCTTGACATTTAGGAGAGCGAGAACACTACGTGATGACTTAGTACAGAGTCATTGCAGTAAAGAGAGGACAATATCACCTTTTGGGAAAATTACAGGATTTTATCCGTGTCTTAAATGCAGGGCTTGTAAAAACAGTAAGAAGGTCACTCACTATAAAGTTCCAGGTCTACAACATCCCAAAAAGATCAATAAGTTAATGAACTGTAACACTTGTTTCACTGTTTACTGTCTGGTTTGCCCTTGTGGCTTACGCTACATAGGGAGCACTATTCACCCCACAAAGGTATGCATTTTAGAACACATGAGGGCCATCAATAACAAAGATGTGTCATATCCAGTGGCAAGGCACTTTGAATCATTTCATCAGAGCAACATGGATCTGTTGAGTTTCTTCTGTTTGGATCATGTACCATTAAATGTCAGAGGGGGTGACAGACAGTTACAATTAAGAAGACTCGAATCCAGATATATTATTGATACCCAGACCAAGATGCCACTTGGCCTGAATAGTGGGGAAGAGCTGGCTGTCCACCTGTAGCTGAATTCTATATGTATGGGGTTTCTGTTTTCTGTTATAATGTGTTATCGGGATATGATTGTCAACATATGGCAGCATTTGAACACCCATCCAGGGTGAAATGAAAAGGTTAAAATTTCTGTTAACCGTTGAGAATGCCCATTCAGGGCTACAATTGTATTGCAATTACATATAATTTTGCATGTTTAATAATGGCCGCCAATTCGGACTGAAGTAAGTCCTATGTAGATGTTCATGACATGAGTTAAGTATTTATGTCCATTGAAAGTCGACGCCTCTGGCAATTGACAAAGGCGGTAGCCGAAACGCGTTTTGCTGTGAATTTGTCCTGTTAATAAATCTGGACACTGTTCCCGTGAGTGCTGGTATATTTGTGTGCCTGGAGCTGTGAACGCACGCGGTATCCGTCACCGCGTTGATAGCACCCGATCGCGAGTGAAGGGACGAAACGGAAAGTTGAGCTGGATATATATATATATATATATATATATATATATATATATATACAGATATATATATATATATATATATCAGAAGAAACATCCAACTCCAATGGAGAAGAGGCAGGTACTCGAGGTAGGTAGGAATAGGGCTCATATAATATATTTCAGGTCTCCGTCGACCCCGCATTAGATAAGATATGCGTTTCAGCAGCCTTTGTCAATGTGATTGGCGACATCAAAAATCTCGGTTAAATGACCCTTCCCCCCATTCGAAAATGGATAGGCATAGACGACAGACTATGTTGTTATAACCAAATGCTGATTGCAGCTAGTTGACTGATACACGTTAAACAGAAAACGTCACTGGCAAAACATACTTATTGCATAATAACTGAAATGCTGAATGCAACGAGATTGTAACTATAAATAACATCATAGTGCATTTTCCGCATAGTTTCATCAAACATTCAACCATAGTCCGTCTACTGATGTATGCCCTGAAAACATATGATGATATCTCTCCTGTTCTGGATGGAAGCTTACCTTGATGACTGGCCAGGGTATTTGGGTATTTAACATTATGGTGCCAACTCTCTATAAAAACATATAATGCCCTTTATGCATTGAATCAAAGAATGATTTAAAATACGCTTGAATTAAATAAGGTCGTGCTGCCTATATTATTTACAATTCTGTGCCAAAACATTGTATCCTCAAATTTCAAATGGAAATATATATATATATATATATCCAGAAACTACCACACCCAAAAGCATGAAAAAAGAATACAGAATGTTAGATACAAAAGCAGTCTAGAAACTCTTGTCACCTCTCTTTTACAGACCTCTCATATAGTTCGAATGCTGTTGGATTTCCAGTTCTTGATTCCTGAGACTAAGGTGTGGGGAGACACATGGAACAATCCCAGATGACAGACAAATTAGAACATTGGAATGTGGAGCACTTCATTGTAGACAATGGAGTGCTCCGTGCTTCTACGGGCCGGTAACGGCCCGCAGAGCAACATTCCAATGTTTTACAAAAGCCTCTCGAAGCTTGAGGGGATTTAAATCTCCTCGAGCTTCGAGAAGCCTTTGTTTAATTTGTTAGAACATTCTGCCCTCTAGTGGCAGAATGTTCTAATAGCCTTATAGCCCTTCGTAGCAGGGCTATACCGCTATTAAAGTCCAGCTGCTTTTGTTAAAGTCCCTCGCCTTCGGCTCGGGCCTTTAACGCTGCAGCGGGCCTTTAATAGCCGGTATAGCCAGCATGTGCAATGAAGGCGCACGAGAGACTAATAGAACGAGAGACCTTGTGGCAATCCAAAGTAAAGCTTTCTTGGGTACTACGTCACCAGGTTGGCTACAGCCAACCATTGAACACGCTGGAAAGAGCCAACACTGCACAATGACAAGTGCCTTAGAAAAAGAAAGCAAACCATAGGATCATAGGAAATCACTCTGAGAAGGCGAATAACTCAGGCCAACACAACACCTGGCATGCCCGACTTTCAGCTCCAACATCAACATCCGAAGAGGGTACAGAGAACGCGGGTAAGGGAAGTCTAACAGAACCAGGTGAGATTAACTCTAGAAGTTACTTTTAAAACAACAGACCCCACTGTTCCAGCCCCCGGCACTCAAGGAAGAAGATTAACCGACAAAACTTGCAGAACACAACACCCACCAACATCGCAACTTGAAAGGCGCTAGCTACTTCAGTGAGGAAACAAGCCCACAAACCATGAGAATATGCATACAAACCCAAATGAGAGCTCTAAGAGGCTGAACGGAGGCCCAGCTGCCTGCCTACGATCTACAAGGTTGAGGGACTGGATTTCCATTAAGGAGCTATCCATGCAATCAGAAATATGCATTCGCAATTGACATTTAAAACTAACTATGCCGGTGCAATTACAAAAGCATTGGCCAAGCGGGACCAGTTGGCTTTGCCAGTGCTTGTTTCTGAATCGCATCCACATGTAGGAATAGTACACACTCCATGACATTTCCACATTTCTACTTCATATTTTCCCTCCAAAAAAGATCCTATCTGATCTTTCTTTAGCTTACAATGTAAAGTTTTCAAGCGCACTTCTGACATTCCGACCGGGGGCATCCAAGGGAAATGTCAAACTCTATCAGAAGCCACAGCATTGCTGCTGGTTACAACCAGAGTTCCAGAGGAGAAGACGAATATAGATCTGAGGCTTCCGCCTGCGAGCACTGGTTCCCCTGAGCAAGTCTTACTGTGTTAAGAGGCAGAGCCTGATGCCAATATGAGTTCAAAAATAAGACTGTCCTTTAGTAGAAACTTAAATTCAGCTGTTCCAGTTCGGTTCACAAATTTGCTTGTCCCTGGCATGAAAAATGTACTTAATTTTATTTACAGCATTTTGGGCTTTTGTAAAATACTGCCCACCACCTCGCGGTAGATGCAGTGCCACCCCCATACAGGCACTTTGCTAACCAGGAAACGGATCTGCAGGTTGTACCCGTTTTGAGGTCGAGTTCAGTAGGCTGGATAGGGTCATGGTCTTCTGTGGTCTGGTCAAGGTGGTGCGTTCCCTGCTCGGGTACCTCCCCTCACCTCCTGATTCACAGGATTACATCACCGACAGGTACAGAAACCCATGGGAGTAACACAGGCCCCCGCAGCCCCCGCGATGCGGGGGGGCCCCAAGCTCCAGGGGTCCCTCTTGGCACTGCAATCTGGCCAGAGAGCTCTTGATTGAGCCTGGAGATGACCCCTCTTCGTACCGTGCAGGGAGGCCCCCTCAATTTTCATTACGCCAGTGCAGAATCCTACAGGTACTAAGGCTCCCCAACAATGACGGAAATTCGACCATGGACCAATGATTTAAAACTAATATCTAGATCCAGACCTATGTTCCAAGACTCCTGGTACAGTTGTGACTTTTGCATTCTTGACAGGAGGAACTTGCTTATAAGAGCCTTGAAAAAGCCCCAGGCCTGCGCTCCCGTCATGGGTGAAACACATGTTGGCTGCACAACGACAACGGGGTATCTAACCATCTGTGAATCTGTCCACTCAAACCTGTATTAAAATATGTGAAAACCTGCTTTGATGTCTCATATGTTAATGTTAATGTTTCTTACTAACGATACAATGCTACCCAAATAAGTGTTTCCGTGCAAGTACATAAAAAGAGTTGTCTAGAAGAATTTGATAGTTGCATCTCAATTTTAGAACAGAAACAGGAAGTGACGTACAGGAAACTGGCAAGACATAGCGGATTGGGAAACTAACAGGCAGCACGTTTACTAAGGAAGCCTTGTTGGTTTGGGAATGACACGTCCTTCTTTAGACAGAGTGTACACTGTAGAAAAGCCATCTTGGATCTAGAGGTAAAGCTGGAAAATGCCCCCGAGTCATCTTGCACGGTAAGAGGGTTACAGAAAGTACAAGAGCACACAAACCTGACCTCCGGGGATCCCCAAATAGAACGTGTAGTTGACATACTTTGACACTCTGTCTCTGAGAGATGTGCCAGGGTACAAACAATGCCAGGAGAAAAGCAAGATGGCGGCACTGGGAGAGAGACCAGAGCACCAGCATGCAATCTAAAAAACCTCCTAAATGTAGAGGTTCTTTCCTCAAGAACCATCGAAGGGTGATCATAGTCTGACGAGGACCTACCGCCCATGCAGAGTAACAAAGGGATATTGCTGAAAAGGGCAAAAATATTCTTTAAAAACAAAAACGTAAGAGCAGAATAAAAATATGGATTTTGTGGAATTAGGAACTTTCATATCTGGTGCAAAGAGAAAATGGATACCCTAAAGTTGAAATGCTCAAGTCCGGAGAGGAGGAGGGATATTTCTACTTTTACTCACCTGACTACAATACTCTCATCTTGTCTGCAGGTCTTTGTTTCGCCTAGTTGTCTCCCCTCTCTCATTGTAGAAGTAAAATATAAGAATGTGCTTACCTGAAAACTTACCAGGGACCATGACGCTGGTGACGGTTGTGTGTACGATGCTCTAAACGTTCGTTGACATTAAGCTTTACATATATTTAGCCCTGAAACTGTAAATGTATATCATCTTAATTAAGTTTGGTTATTCATTTTTTTATCCTGATTTTTGAGTTGCTCCTCAGAGATACTGTTAACCTTAAGAGAAAAGTGCTGCTCTTCCGGCTACATTTTGAGTTATTGAAAAAATACAGGGGCGTATTATCAAGAAACGGCGTTAAAATTATTGGAGAATTCCAATAGAAGCCCATGTTCTGGTGTCAACATGGGCTTCTATGGGAATTCTCTGCGGCATATTATCAAGCCCATTATCGCTGCTTCAGCTGCAGGTTTCTGCCGCTAAAGCGGCGATAATTTTAACGCCATGCTTGATAATATGCCCCACAGTCCCTTTTTAGGTATCTAATAACTTTTGAATGACTTCTTATTCTGTTTTATAAAGGATTTCCTAGTCTTTTTGACAGGGACGTCATACTATTATAACATTGGTCTTCCCTATCTACTCACAAGTGAATCGAGATTTTCTCCAGATGACATCAACACTATTCATCTGACTTAAACCACCGCAATACTAAAGGCATTGTTACAGTTTTCAGCACCGTAGAGCCAGAAACCGGTCAGTCTCTTTGCTTGATATGAAACCGAATACCTCCTCGCCTTGTCAGAGGACATAAGCCCTCACTGAGAAACCCAGGAACTGTCCAAGAACCTGGGTGGGACCCTCCAGAGAGATTCAATGTGCATCATATCATGCTCGCTCGCCTCCAGGTGCTCAGTATTGTTTGTAGGATAGAAGGGTGGAGAGTAGGACATATATAGGTGTAGGAAATGAAAAGTGTTACCACCAGAAGCACGCTCCTTCTTTCTCATACATCAGTACTATGAACAGGGCTCAGCCGCCATCCCCAACAAATGCGGCCTGAGAGGTCCCTGCAGCATGCTACACAGAAGAGTGAGAAATGAACAGACAGTCACTTCTTGGAAATATACTTCCAGAGTAAATATCTCATGAACATCTGTGCTCTGTTTCAGCCCTTCGTAAGCAGGGCCGGACTGGCCATAGTGGGCATCGGGCGTTTCCCTAGGAGGCTGGAAGGGTGGGGACTGGTTTTACAGCAGTGGGGGCGGTATTGTAATGGGTGGCCGGCTTTGCAGCTGAGCTGCAATATCAGTCCCCAGTAACTAAAGCATCAGTGCTTTGCACTTGCACCCCCTCCCACCCATCCCCAAGGGGCTGGCCTGACAAAATTGCCAGGGCTGCTTTGGGTTCCCAGTCGGCCCTATTCGTAAGCAGTGGCCTAGCAACGGTGCCATGGGCCCCAGAGCAAGCATGGAAAATGGGGCCCCATCCAATATTTTGGCAGTAAAAAACAGCTATATTTGGAGTGCCGTGGACACCTCACAGCAGTGTGCCCTGGTACCACTGCACCCGCTGCACTATTGAAAACTACACCCCTGTTCATAAGTAGCATCTTTAAGAATATCTTACACATATGTTACGTTGTATAGGTAGGTGGCATTTAAATCCTCATCTCCTCAGAAACTCAATGATATCAGATACGTATGTGGAAAGAATTATGAGAGTAAGAAAAACTTGATCCTTGGGGAAGGTGCAAAGAATTCCCTTTTAATTTGGTCTGCCTTGACAGCGCAGCTGTCAGCAAGACGTCTTGTTAACAGTTCTTTAAAATATAGGTAAAGACGGCTTCTGCTCTTCTCAGAGGAATATTACTCTCTCGCCTTATAGTAGTAATATGTTTATTTGCATGAATTTAATTTATGTAAAAATTCTTATATAACTTTGAAATCACACTATTTATTAAAAACTGACCATAGATCATAAAAACGGACACATGCTGATATATAGTTTCAGAGCAGGTTTCACAGAACAAAATCCATACATTTGATTTCACGTCCTAAAATACCTTTCAAACCTGCTTTTACTGCATCTAGGCGCTCCAAATGCCCAAAAGACTGAATAGTGTCCATCTAACAGCAAAGCTTCGATATGGACAGAACAGGGAATGCACTACGCACTTTAGAGTAACCCGAGGGATCAGACAAGGATGTGTCCTTGCCCCCCTTTTATTTTCATTGTACATCAATGGAATTGACTCTTTACTGCAGAGTTTGAAGGCTGATGCCCCTATCGTTGGTAAACGTGTAACATCAGTTTTATTTTATGCTGACGATGCAGTCCTGATTTCCAGGACTGCCAACGGCCTTCAACTCTTGATAGATATTTTTTCTAATTTTATGACCTGTAAAGACTTAGCAATAAATTTGTTTAAGACCTTGGTTATAACGTGTGGAAAAGGTAAAGTCAAAAGTAGAACCCATAACGTTGATGGTGTACCAATTGAAAGGACATCAACTTTTTCTTATCTGGGGTTACTTTTTAACTGTACTTGGAATGCACATATTAACTTATGTAAACTGAAATTTTTAAGGACAAGTGACGCTATTTTTAGATTTTCTAAAAAAATAGACAATAAGCCAGTGCGAGAGATTTTAAAACTATATGGAAGCAAATGTAAAGAAGGGGTATGCTACGGCGGAGCATTATGGGGTATGGCAGATACTTCCCCACTGCAAACACTGGAGTTTTTTTTTTTACAAAGAGTGTTATCTGTTCCCAATTCCACGACTACCTATATCACCCATAGGGAAACAGATGTACCTTTTTTAAGCGATATGATTCGTATGTCTGCCCTAACACTATGGTATCAAATCTGGATAAAGGACGAAACTCACTTTACAAAGGAAATTATACGTGACTGTCTCACACTCGACCATTGGAAGAAAATACCATGGCGTAAATATATCAATGGTCTTCTTACTGAGTGTGATGCAAAACTTGACCATAGAGACCCTATGAGTATAGAGAATTATAGTTAGGGGGAGTTAAAAAGGAGACTTTTCATATCCAGGGAAAAAACAAGGGAAGCCATGTTGTGTACCAAATCAAGTGTTAGAACATATCGTGAAGGACCTTTATCGTTGGGAACCCAGCCATACCTCATTTTCATTAGAAATACCCAACATAGATTTTATTTAACTAGATTAAGGCTGTTTACGCTGCATTTTCAGATAGCATTCCCAAAGATGGGTAAGTGGAGTGCAAACCTGCCAAAGTGTCCGTGTGATGGTAAATCCGCCCATAGCACTCTGCACTTTGTACTGTTTTGCAACTTTTATAGGGACTTAAGGAAATCAATTCTACGTCCAATTTTTATCTCTAACAGATTGTACTCCTATAAAACGGCCTTTAATTTTATTTGTAATTAAGAACATGTTTCGATATGTAATGCGGTAATTGCCTTCACTCAACTGGCCATTAAACGAAGGAAGGAACTTTTATACTTGGAATCACTGGTTTATGAATCGGAATAGGTTGTACACTCTTTGATTTATTTTTAAAAAAACATAAATGAATTTTTAGCCTGTAATTCTTATGTGCTGTAATATAAAATTAATTGTGGAAATAATTTGACTATTGTAAAATGTTATGATTATTTGTTTGTCTTTTATGTAGAAGGCTTTTATGGATATATACTCATATACCGAATAAAGCTTGTTTTGACTTTGACTGAATAGTGGTTTCATTCCTCTCCTTACGATACTATTTAAACCTTGACATGTGCATAAAATGTGTGCCAGTGATTCCACCTGAGATGAACTGCCAGTGTACATTTCTGATGGCAAGTCAATGTAACATTTAATCATCCCTGCCCTGGGTTAAAAGAATAAGAGGTAGTTGTCTGCCATGCACAGTTTTTCTTTTCATTTGATATGTAACCTTCATGGGAAGAATTATTTTCGCTTTTTTAATATCAGTAGCTTCAGCTGCAAATATGGGAACTCTGCCTTCCAGCTAGTTACAGATTACTGATTGAAAGATCCTAAAAAAGCTTTCAAGGTTTATCACACAGCCTGCTGGGCTTATTAATTTCATGTCAGACTAGGTATTTTAATGTGACAAGCCGAGCAGACGGTGCATCATTTTGCTTTGCAGCGCATGAGGGACTACTTTACACCCGTAATGTTCAGTTTGTCATCACACATTCAGTTATTTACCTCATCCGTAATTTATAAACAGAAAGCAATGGTTTTGTATTTATTTAATGCAGTGGACTTAGTGTTCAATATTGTTGACCAGACACCATTACCACTACCCCCACCATTCATACCACTACCCCCACCATGTATACCACTACCACCACCATTATCAGCACTAGGGTTGCCATTGCCTTTACCACAACCGCTATCACCACGCAACCAATTGTGTCACCAATGTTACCACAGCTTTTACTATCACAAACATTCTCACCACTATTCCCACCACCACCACCATCACCACCACCTCCAGTACATCACCATTACCTGATTATTGCCAACAATACCACCATGATGATTACTACCACCACCGTTACCACCATCCACCACTGCCACGCTGCCAACAGCGATATTACCACAATTACAATGAACCAGGTGGGATTTAGCATATGTGAGAAAAAATGTCATCGTGCCAATTCGACCAAGAATAAGTCACTAAACTCTCATATCCCACTCAGAGAGCACACTGTGGAGAGTAAAGTTGTGAATTGTTAATGAGCATCAACAGCCAGGCTTCCCAGACCTTTTGGAGAACTACTTAAGACCAGCAAGCAGCATTCTGCATGAAGAATATGACAAGGGGTAATCAACGTTTACCACAAAACTTTTTCACCGCAGGGAATTACAACGCGGTCATTACAACGACTGCGTTTTAATTCCACATACCATTACTCCGTGTTAGAAATGGGATTTCTGGTTGGCTAGGGCTTGCGACAAAGCCAGGCAGAAACCACCACTCTAGTCAGGGCTGGGGAGTTACACACCAAAGATAACCCCTGCTCACCCCCTTGGTAGCTTGGCACGAGCAGTCAGGCTTATCCCGGAGGCAATGTGTAAAGCATTTGCGCGCGCACCCAGCAACAACACCCAAGGCCCACCACAAAGGAAACTCCACACAAGGTTATATATAAAAATAGCCTTTGTATTATACTAAAACATATTAGATAATATTCACACTGTGCCAACTGGCACTGGGCAGAATTTTACAAGGGACTATTTACACGGGACAGGGCCACATGGACCACTGTCAGAATCAGCACAAATCACCAATCGTACATGTAGAACATATACTAACTGTAACACAAATTAGCACGGTAGAGCACAACCAGTAACTACTGGCGCAATAATGACCTCAGCGTCATCACACTAGCATCAGGTATAAAACCTATCCTGCATCCATCACAGGGGCATAAACACATTATGCAATTTCTCATTAGTCTAACGCATTAGACCTAGCCACCTAAGTATAACTACACTAGGGGCGTACATCACACAGGGAAGCATTATCTCCCTAACATCAACCTACACAGGTAGAACAACCTCCTAGGCAGAAATCCTATGTAGAGGTATAAAACACAGGGTGCGCAAAACATGCTATACACAGTACATTTCCTAACACCCAATCACGTTAGCACATAAATCACATTTAGGGCCTGGTGCCTTATAAACCTAACAATCCCAACAGCCCCCCTGGCCAACTGGCCATCGCAAAGGAGGGGCTCAAATACTCTATGTCCTAACAGTCAGGGCGCGCTGCAAAGGCAGCGAAAAGTCAAGGTGCGCACTTTTGCGCAGACCTAAACGTTGCAGCTGGCACTAAGTGCTGCGCAGCTGAGCAGGGAAAGATGGGGGCAAAGGAGTGCATCTCGCTCCTAACTTCCAAAGACATGTCCCCAAAGCACTGTGGCCTAAATGATGCAGCTGCCCACTACTTGCTGGGCAGCTGTAAATATCCAATGAGGCCTGGCACCACTGTGCCCTTTTAATTCAGCGAGCCAACGTTGGAGCCACCCGGGGCTCTTAAACAATTAAGGTCACAACTGAGGCAACCACGGGCTCCTCTGGCCCTTAAAACAAATATGCCCCCCTTCGTTGGAGCCACCTAGGCTCTAAGAACAATTATGTCCATGTGGGGGGGGGGGGGCAACCTTGCGAGAAATGAACATGCCCACTATGCTGGAGCCACACAGGGCTCTAGAAATAACCATGCGCCAGACAGAACTTGCCCCCAAGCCCCACTGGGGCCCATAACTTCATAAATACTGCCCCTCTCGTTGGAGCGACCCGCTATCAGACGGGGCCGCTCTGACTCTGTGCCTCCCCCAGGCACTGCGCCAAGGAAAACCCGGAGCCCCACTCACCGGCTGTGGGCAGGACTCCTCCGGTCGTTGCTCCTGGCTGCAGCTTCCTCTGCATGCGGGGCTGGCAGCACTCCTCTCGCGGCGCGGCGTTACTCTTCACCCGGGCCCCCTCCTGGGACCCGGGACTTCGCTCTCCAGGACTCGTGAAGGCGGGGTAGGCTCCCGTCCTCCTCTCTGCACACCGCCATCCGCCTCGAGCTGGTGGGGCTCTCCCTCCTAGCGGGAGCCCCGCCTTGCTGTCGCACCAGGCTTCACCCGGTCCCCAGTCTCGGGACCGGGACTTCAGGATGGGGCCCGCGAGGCCCCTGGCTGCCTCCTTTGTTCTGGGCGCTGTCCAGTGTGGGGTGGGCTCCCGCCTGGACTTTCTTCAGTGTGCACCAGGGCTCCCAACAGCGCACGGGAGCCCTGTCTGGGCAGACACTTCCTGCTACACCGCAGGCTCCGCCCACGTCCCAGGCAAGGATGCCTGGCTTCCTGTGGGCCGCGGCGGTGATTTCTTCGGTGGCGTAAAACGAGGGGTGGGCTCCCTCGAGATAGGACATAAATGTAGAAGCGGGGTGGGCACCCGCGCATCAATTAAAAAATAAGCGGGGTGGGCACCCGCGTAAACTATGATCCTCAAGCGGAGTAGGCTCCCGCTAGGCGCACACTATAATGCGGGGTGGGCACCCACTCCCCGCAGCATCACGGGGGAATCCCTCCAGTGGGGATTCCCTCAGGCAATAGGCAGCAGCATGCTGCAGAGCTCCAGTGCTCCTTCAGGAGCCCAATTTCAGCGCTCCCAGGCACTAGAAGGCTGTATCAAGCCTTGGCAGAGTACAAGGACCAGAGAAATGGTCCAAAAGGTCCTGAAGGCGTCCAGGGGGCAAGGTAGGGCCCAGGGGCCAGCACACAGGACCCTCCAGCAGGGAGGTAGCCCCCAGGGCGGTCCCTCCTGGGCCCCACCAGCAGCAAGCCCCCCTCTGTCAGGATCCTAAAAGAGAACATTTTGTAAGGGGACACAGCCCCTTTTTATACACATAATACCTTTGTCTCAAGGTGCAGGGGAGGGCTGAACCAGATGCAACTGGTTCTTGAGCACTTTGTTTTGCTCAGCCCCTCTCCCTATTCACAGGACAGGCCAGGGTCATCAGTCGCACCACAGGGGGCGGAGCCAGCATTGTGTGGGGAAAGCCCAGCCCTATTCAGGTCCCAGGTGTACTCCTCCCACCCATCTAGCTGCTGATCTCCCCATTCACCACTGGGTGACTCCTCCTGACTCTGTGGATTCCCTAGCCCGTCACATGACCTCAGCCAGCCAATCGCCAGACAAGGCACTCATCTCACACTGCACACAGAAATGCCCACTTCTAGAAGTGCCACTTCCACACTAGGTACATTGACGCCGCACACATCATCGCGCAGCATTTCATCACACGAGTCCGCACATACCAAACTCGGCCCTGCACTCCCCGCGCATCAGGAACTAACATGGTCGCTCAGATCCCCCATGCATTCCTATGGGAGGGCAGGTCAGTCTCACTCAATGTAACCCAGAGCGCACACACTTTACACTGGGACACAGTGTTAAAGCGCCTAGAGGCCTAAATCCACTAATACACCATAGGGAAAAGGCTAGGATAAATGCAAAAAGTTCTAGGGGTGAACTTGCCAGAAGGGCCAAGTCCAACACAACCCCCTTCCAGCCAAAACGCAGGGCAGACCAATCACCACCGTGATGGTCTTCCCTGCTTGGGGCGATAGAACACGGACGCAGGCTCGCACTGCAGGGACACCCTCCGGTTCTACGCCGTTCTGAATCAACATGGTTCCATCTGAAAAAAAACAACCGGAAAAAACTCAGGCCCAACTAGGCTACCCCACTGGTACTACCTAGTTGTCCACGGCCAGGACCAGGCCCTAGGCCACCCAGATACCACTGGTCCTTGCCAAACTCAGAGTGGGGGGTAGTAACCCCTGGCATACAAGCCATTCTCCACTCTCCCTTTCAGTGTAGTTCCCAACTACCACTGATCCTTCAACCTAGGGTCCGCACCCTCAGGCTGACCAGAGGTCACGGGCAAGAATGCCCCACCCTACCTCTACTTCTGGTGTTCCGCACCCTCCCAGGGAAGCACACACCAGAACACAACTCTCCCACCAGTTCAGGACCTCTCTCCACCAACTGGTCTACCACCTGGGATCCACGGGGTCAGAGGCGAGGACTCCCTCCCTCTGCACCCCCTTCCACTGTAGAGCAGGGTCTCGTCACCTAAGATGAGCCTCCCCTGCCCTCAGGACTACAGCTGCCCTTACATCCAGATCCGGAAACACCGACTACTGGCTCCCCAACCGAGGGACGTACCCTTTGGTCAGATGCCTGGTGAACCAGGACTTAACGAGGGTGACACATAACTAATGGGTCGTGTGACAGTCTGCCTGGCGCTGATCTCACTACCTCCTGTCCATCTGACAGGGCGTGCAGACACCCCAGGACAGAAGTGGCGACACCACGGTCACTCAGTGGCGACTCAGCCCTCCCGGCTGGTCCCTGACCTACTGGTTCCCACTGGGGAATCCCTCCCCCTCTCACCCCTCCCTCTGGACTTCCGCACCCTCCCAACTGGAGCAGTACCGCCAGACACCAGGACTACTGGAGCTCTGATTACAGACACTCCACGTCCTCTAGACACTGGGAGATCCTCCTCAAATGACCTATTGGTACAGCCTAGGCCCCCGACCTGATGTTCCCTAAAGAAACCATCCAGGCCCTGAGACTGGGTTTCGGGCACCTGAAGACACGCAGTCCCACCCACTCCTTCTCCGCAGAGACAGGACGTGAGCCCCTACACCGAGACCTAGCTGGGCTACTCTGAACCTCTTCCACCACGCTGGGCTGGAAGACACCTCAGCCACTCCTTTTGGAATCACTCCCCAATGCAAGCTCCCTATCCCAGAGAACTCACACCCAATCAACCAGCAAGCTCCTTATTTCAGAGAACTCACACCAAAGAATTCAGCAAGCTCCTTATTTCAGAGAACTCACACCATTCATCCACACACACACCCCCCAGACTAGTAAGACAGTTTCTACCGCCCCTGATTTCTCAACCTGACCACCACGTGACACAGGTACTATTACTCCGGGAACTGGGAATGGGACATTCACATTCATCCAGCGCATTATACATTAATCCCCAAACCCCTCCCAAGACTGGTAAGACAGTTTCTACCGCCCCTGATTTCTCAACCTGACCACCACGTGACACAGGTACCATTACCCCGGGAACTGGGAATGGGAATACATGCACTGGACACACATCTGCTGCCACCACTGGATCCCACCCTTACTGGTGAATCCAGAAACACATTTCCACAGAAATGACACTTAAAAACAAACTTAGAACAATAATCCCTTTCCATGTGACTATCTAAATGCAGAGTTTTGTAGTGCAGCCAGCTGTCGCTGTGGTACTGCGCAAACGCAAGTCCTAATCCCACCGCTGATCACCAATGTTAGAAATGGGATTTCTGGTTGGCTAGGGCTTGCGCCAAAGCCAGGCAGAAACCACCACTCTAGTCAGGGCTGGGGAGTTACACGCCAAAGATGACCCCTGCTCACCCCCTTGGTAGCTTGGCACGAGCAGTCAGGCTTATCCCGGAGGCAATGTGTAAAGCGTTTGCGTGCGCACCCAGCAACAACACCCAAGGCCCACCACAAAGGAAACTCCACACAAGGTTATATATAAAAATAGCCTTTGTATTATACCAAAACACATTAGATAATATTCACACAATTTACACTGTGCCAACTGACACTGGGCAGAATTTTACAAGGGACTATTTACACGGGACAGGGCCACATGGACCACTGTCAGAATCAGCACAAATCACCAATCGTACATGTAGAACATATACTAACTGTAACACAAATTAGCACGGTAGAGCACAACCTGTAACTACTGGCGCAATAATGACCTCAGCGTCATCACACTAGCATCAGGTATAAAACCTATCCTGCATCCATCACAGGGGCATAAACACATTATGCAATTTCTCATTAGTCTAACGCATTAGACCTAGCCACCTAAGTATAACTACACTAGGGGCGTACATCACACAGGGAAGCATTATCTCCCTAACATCAACCTACACAGGTAGAACAACCTCCTAGGCAGAAATCCTATGTAGAGGTATAAAACACAGGGTGCGCAAAACATGCTATACACAGTACATTTCCTAACACCCAATCACGTTAGCACATAAATCACATTTAGGGCCTGGTGCCTTATAAACCTAACAATCCCAACAGCCCCCCTGGCCAACTGGCCATCGCAAAGGAGGGGCTCAAATGCCCTGTGTCCCAACAGTCAGGGCGCACTGCAAAGGCAGCGAAAGTCAAGGTGCGCACTTTTGCGCAGACCTAAACGTTGCAGCTGGCACTAAGTGCTGCGCAGCTGAGCAGGCAAAGATGGGGGCAAAGGAGTGCGTCTTGCTCCTAACTTCCAAAGACATGTCCCCAAAGCACTGTGGCCTAAATGATGCAGCTGCCCACTACTTGCTGGGCAGCTGTAAATATCCAATGAGGCCTGGCACCACTGTGCCCTTTTAATTCAGCGAGCCAACGTTGGAGCCACCCGGGGCTCTTAAACAATTAAGGTCACAAATGAGGCAACCACGGGCTCCTCTGGCCCTTAAAACAAATATGCCCACCTTCGTTGGAGCCACCTAGGCTCTAAGAACAATTATGCCCATGTGGGGGGGGGGGGGGCGATTTGGCGAGAAATGAACATGCCCACTATGCTGGAGCCACACAGGGCTCTAGAAATAACCATGCGCCAGACAGAACTTGCCCCCAAGCCCCACTGGGGCCCATAACTTCATAAATACTGCCCCTCTCGTTGGAGCGACCCTGTCGCCTAGCCACGGGACTGGAGGAGAACATCGAGAATGCCATTATTGATGGGCCCTTTACACCTCCCATGCAGGGTGGTTGCGGCCCCTTTAACGTAGACTGGATCACTGCAGAAGGAGGAACGACTCTGACGACGTCACCAGGATCGGACGAATCAGAAGCCAGTGAGCCCCGTAAAGCGGAAGTCCGGAGAAATGACGGCGCGAAAGCCCTTGGAGCAGTAGACGGAGACGGAGTGAGCAGAGCGACGGGACTGGAGAATCAGCAGGAGAACGGAGGACGAGAACCAGAGAGCGGAGCGGCAGGAGCCGAGAAAACTGCGGAGCCAGGAGGCCAACTTCACGGCATCTCGCCCCGCCACGCGCCTGGAAGAGCGTGGCTGGAAAAGGTACGAGGCCGGATCCTGGGGTTACTGTCCACAAGGGGAGGGAGATAATCTGGGAGGTTTTTTTTGTGGGGAGGTCACGGGGTGTCTTGAGGGTTGTTTTTTTCTGTGTTCTCGGTGCACGAAGCACTCAAAGAGCTCCTCTTTTGTCACGTGTGTTGATGGTGACGGACCCCCGGTGATTCCTCACTACCCTTCCCCCTCAAACCTCGGAAGAATAGGAACAGTAGACTAATCCTTGCTCTTACCTTCCTTTTCGTATCCCGCGGAGGCATACTCCCCCCTGACCAGGACCCCGCCGAGGTGAAGACAACCGCGACGACCCAGGCAGAACCCCCTGACCAGGACCCCTCCGTCAGTGAAGACAACCTCGACCCTTACACCTCCTGAAGAGAGAAGAAAGAAAGAGAGACCCAGAAGCTGTATCAAACTTTAATAAAACCTCAACCCTATCCAACCGTCTAGTGGCGCCTTGTCATACTCAGGGGGAGTACAGCACCTAGGCGACAAGTGGCAAGCCAGATAGGAGACTGAACTGCGAACCTCCACCCGATACAGGATGGACACACTTATTCACCAAATGAAGGAAGGGCAGGCGAAAATGGAGTGGGCCATAGAGCGGGCCTCCTCCCAAGCGGAGGCCGATCGGGCCGTCTTCACGTCGGCCATCCAAACGCAAGCTGAGAATCTGGTCAAATTGGCTGAGGGACAAGCTCACCTTATGGTCTCTCTGGGGCAGGCTAGAGCGGCCGCCCCTCCAGGAACCGTGGTCCCTCTTCAGAAGTTCACCCCCGGAGAGGACCCCTTGGCCTTCTTCCTGAATTTCGAAAGAGCCGCCCGGGCTAGTGCCTGGGCAGGAGAGAGGTAGCCCTTTTATCTAGCCCCCTTGTTGGTTGGGGAAGCCCAGGCGGCGTATCAGACTGTCAATAAGGATGGAACCGCTACCTACGCCATTATAAAACAATACATTCTAGATAGACTGGGGGTGGATGACGAGACTCATCGGCTGCGATTCCGGCAAGAGCGAGGGGCACCTGGCGACCTACCAAAGGCTCTGTTCTTTAAATTAAAAGAAGCAGCTGATCAATGGCTAAATCCCCAGGACTCCAGTATGGAGGAGGTAATGGGAAAAATATACCTGGAATAATTCCTGGAGGCCCTCCCCTATCCCAGCCAACGATGGTTGAAGCAACATGCCGGCTTAACACTAGAACAGGCTGTGGAAATGGCCACATCCCGAGCTCAAGGCCGCCCTCCCAAGGAACCCGAGCGACCAGTAAAACCCGCTATCCAAGGAAGAGGGGATCGGAAGTACAGTAAAGCGATCCCTGAGCCAGTACGAAACCGAGGAGCCCGACCAGATCACCCCCTTTCTCAGGTCCCCAGTGCTATGATTGTGGGGAGTGGGGACACATAGCTCGCTATTGCAGGAAGAAGAGGGACAAAGAGGAGGAACCAATGGACGTGAGCTATTTGCCCCACTCTCTTCTCTTCGCTCAGGAGACGGGACCCGTGTTCTACATGAGTGTAAAAATCCAGGGTAAGGGAGTACGGGCCCTACTAGACTCAGGCTGTAAACACTCTGTAGCCAGACGGGAGCTCATACACCCCTCTTGGGTCCTACCGGGTAGAAGGGTGGGTATAAGGTGCGTACACGGGGAGGTGAGGGATTACCCTTTAGCCACAATCCAGTTACAAACACCAAAAGGAGCCAGCATGAATGCGATAGTGGGGGTGCTTCCACAGCTTCCAGAACCCGTCATATTGGGAACCGACAATCCCTGTTTTTCCTCCATGATGAGGGAAGTTCTCTCTTCCCCGAACCAGTGGCCGGTCTCCGTATTGACCCCCGAACCCTGGGCTAAGGACACACACTTTCGTATGGCCCAATTAAACTATGCCAGCCTTGTCAACGCCTGGTCTCAAGCCCGGGCAGAACAAAACCAAGCGACCAAATCATACCCTACCTTCATTGAACAAAAGGGTCTCCTCTACCGTTTAGCGAAGGAAGATGCTGTTCCTCAACTACTGGTTCCCTCTGACTTCAGGGATCAAATTCTTTTTTTTGCCCATGCCCACCTTTTGGCGGGGCACGTTGGGGCTGAAAAAACGGGGCAAGCCATACTGCAACATTTCTTCTGGCCCGGGGTCTATGCCCAGGTTCAGAAATACTGCCAAGAATGCCACATATGTCAACGGCGCAATCCCTACACACCTCCTGCGATCCCCTTGCAACCACTTCCCATTATAGGCAAACCGTTTGACAGGCTAGGAATGGATCTCATAGGCCCCTTACCCAAATCTAGTCGAGGACATCAGTACGCCCTTGTTTTAGTGGATTACGCCACCCGCTATCCGGAGGCGTTTCCCCTCAGAGCAGCCACCACCTCCGCCATAGCTCAGCGTCTGGTAGAAGTGTTTTCCAGGATGGGGTTCCCTAGAGAAATGGTCACTGATCAGGGAACCCCATTCGTGTCCAGACTGATGAAACAGGTGTGCCACCAGCTCAACATCAGACACATAAAAACCTCAGTATACCACCCCCAGACAGACGGGTTTGTTGAGCGCTACAATGGAATGCTGAAACTAACCCTAAAAAAACTTCTGTCTGGGGATGGGAGGAATTGGGACCAAATGTTGCCTTTGGCCCTGTTTGTGTTACGGAGTCAAACCCAGTCCAGCTTAGGAGCTTCTCCTTTTGAGCTCCTTTTTGGGCGGAAACCAAGAACCTTACTCGAAATAACGAAGGACAGCTGGGAAACAGAGGGGAAAGAGGAAGCTGAGGCACTCCTAGACTATACCCGTCAGTTACAGTCTAGGTTACATAAATTAGGACACTTGCACATGAACACCTAGCCATCGCCCAAACCAAACAGAAGTATTTTTATGATAAGGGGAAAAAGTGGAGGGATCTCGATGTGGGTGATTGGGTCTTGGTGTTATTACCCACATCTGCTCAATAGATGAGAAAAGAGTGGCAAGGTCCCTTTCAGGTGGTGAGAAAAGTGGGTAGAACCTCCTACGTTCTACAGGTGTCTCGAACCAAAACTCAGTTATACCACATTAACATCCTAAAACAATGGCTGGGAACCCCTCCGGCTTCTTCCCAAACAGTCTCCTTTTCCACCCCTCTGTCGCATACCATTCCTGAATTGCCTATCAACCCCGAACTGTCCACCTATCAGAGGGACGCTATTGATTCTCTGCTACATCAATTTGCTGGGATATTCTCTGACCAACCGGGAAGAACCCACCTGGCTGAACACACCATACCGACCCCCTCGGGGTTGTAGTCAAACAAAAACCCTATAGGATACCTGAGGCCCGGCAAGCGGCCTTCCAAGCCGAAATCCAACAAATGCTAAAAACTGGAGGTATTATCCCTTCCCAGAGTAATTGGTGTTCCCCGGTTGTCCTGGTGCCAAAACCAGACGGAAGTATCCGTTTTTGTATTGATTTCCGGGCGGTCAATAGGGTTTCAAAACAGGACGCGTACCCTCTTCCCCGGGTTGACGAGTTGGTAGAACGCCTTGGTGAGGCCAAGTATATAACCACTATCGACCTCACCAAAGGGTATCGGCAGATTCCCCTTGCTCCTGGCGACCAGGAGAAAACTGCCTTCTCAACTCCCTCGGGGCATTACCAGTTTACTGTCCTCCCATTTGGGTTGCATGGGGCCCCGGCCACCTTTCAACGGACCATGGATACCCTTCTCAGACCACACCTTCCTTATGCTTCTACCTACCTAGATGACATTGTCGTCTTCAGTAAAACGTGGCCTGACCACCTTCACCACTTGAACCGTATATTAGACAGCATTTGCCAGGCAGGGTTCCACATAAACGCCAAACAGTCCCGGGTGGCTTATCACCAGGTAAAATATTTAGGGTTTCTGCTCGGAAATGGGAACCTAAAACCTCAGACGGAGAAGGTGGCCGCTGTTCAGGCTTTGACCTATCCCAAGACAAAGAGGGATCTTAGGGCGTTTTGGGGATTAGTGGGCTATTACAGACGGTTTGTCCCACACTTTGCCAATCAGGCTAGTCCCCTGACTGATCTCCTACATAAATCCCAGACTTCACCCCGCTTACGAGCTCCCAATGAGCAGGAAGCTACTGCTTTTCAGGCCCTCAAGGACGCTCTCACCTTTTCCCCTGTGTTAGTGGCCCCTGACTTTCAGAAACCCTTTATCCTCCAAACAGACGCCTCGGGGTTGGGATAGGGGCAGTGCTTTCCCAAGAGGATGCCGAGGGTCATGAGCGCCCTATATTGTACATCAGTAGGAAGCTCTTTCCCCGGGAGCAGGTCTACTCCACCATCGAGAAGGAGTGTCTGGCTGTGAGGTGGGGGGTGGAAAAGCTTCGCTATTATTTGGAAGGCAGGTCCTTTATCCTCTTTACGGACCATGCCCCTCTCACCTGGCTCCAGCGTAAAAAGGGCCACAATGAACGTATCCTCCGCTGGTTCCTGGCCTTACAGCCCTATCGCTTCGAGGTGAAACATCGCAAGGGCTTGGATCAGGGTAATGCTGACTTCCTCTCCAGATACCCTATTTCCCCCGATCGGGAAAATCCGGGGATTGGGATGTGTCGCCTAGCCACGGGACTGGAGGAGAACATCGAGAATGCCATTATTGACGTGCCCTTTACACCTCCCATGCAGGGTGCTGGCGGCCCCTTTAACGTAGACTGGATCACTGCAGAAGGAGGAACGACTCTGACGACGTCACCAGGATCGGACGAATCAGAAGCCAGTGAGCCCCGTAAAGCGGAAGTCCGGAGAAATGACGGCGCGAAAGCCCTTGGAGCAGAAGACGGAGACGGAGTGAGCAGAGCGACGGGAACGGAGAATCAGCAGGAGAACGGAGGACGAGAACCAGAGAACGGAGCGGCAGGAACCGAGAAAACTGCGGAGCCAGGAGGCCAACTTCACGGCATCTCGCCCCGCCACGCGCCTGGAGGAGCGTGGCTGGGAAAGGTACGGGGACGGATCCTGGGGTTACTGTCCACAAGGGGAGGGAGATAATCTGGGAGTTTTTTTTTGTGGGGAGGTCACGGGGTGTCTTGAGGGTTGTTTTTTCTGTGTTCTCGGTGCACGAAGCACTCACAGAGCTCCTCTTTTGTCACGTGTGTTGATGGTGACGGACCCCCGGTGATTCCACACTACCCTTCCCCCTCAAACCTCAGAAGAATAGGAACAGTAGACTAATCCTTGCTCTTACCTTCCTTTTCGTATCCCGCAGAGGCATACCCCCCCCTGACCAGGACCCCGCCGAGGTGAAGACAACCGCGACGTCCCAGGCAGAACCCCCTGACCAGGACCCCTCCGTCAGTGAAGACAACCTCGACCCTTACACCTCCTGAAGAGAGAAGAAAGAAAGAGAGACCCAGAAGCTGAATCAAACTTTAATAAAACCTCAACCCTATCCAACCGTCTAGTGGCGTCCTTGTCATACTCAGGGGGAGTACAGCACCTAGGCGACAGACCCGCTATCAGACGGGGCCGCTCTGACTCTGTGCCTCCCCCCGGCACTGCACCAAGGAAAACCCGGAGCCCCACTCACCGGCTGTGGGCAGGACTCCTCCGGTCGTTGCTCCTGGCTGCAGCTTCCTCTGCATGCGGGGCTGGCAGCACTCCTCTCGCGGCGCGGCGTTACTCTTCACCCGGGCCCCCTCCTGGGACCCGGGACTTCGCTCCCCAGGACTCGTGGAGGCGGGGTAGGCTCCCGTCCTCCTCTCTGCACACCGCCATCCGCCTCGGGCTGGTGGGGCTCTCCCTCCTAGCGGGAGCCCCGCCTTGCTGTCGCACCAGGCTTCACCCGCTCCCCCGTCTCGGGACCGGGACTTCAGGATGGGGCACGCGAGGCTCCTGGCTGCCTCCTTTGTTCTGGGCGCTGTCCAGTGCGGGGTGGGCTCCCGCCTGGACTTTCTTCAGTGTGCACCGGGGCTCCCAACAGCGCACGGGAGCCCCGTCTGGGCAGCCACTTCCTGCTACACCGCAGGCTCCGCTCACGTCCCAGGCAAGGATGCCTGGCTTCCTGTGGGCCGCGGCGGTGATTTCTTCGGTGGCGTAAAACGAGGGGTGGGCTCCCTCGAGATAGGACATAAATGTAGAAGCGGGGTGGGCACCTGCGCATCAATTAAAAAATAAGGGGGGTGGGCACCCGCATAAACTATGATCCTCAAGTGGAGTAGGCTCCCGCTAGGCGCGCACTATAATGCGGGGTGGGCACCCGCTCCCGGCAGCATCACGGGGGAATCCCTCCAGTGGGGATTTCCTCAGGCAATAGGCAGCAGCATGCTGCAGAGCTCCAGTGCTCCTTCAGGAGCCCAATTTCAGCGCTCCCAGGCACTAGAAGGCTGTATCAAGCCTTGGCAGAGTACAAGGACCAGAGAAATGGTCCAAAAGGTCCTGAAGGCGTTCAGGGGGCAAGGTAGGGCCCAGGGGCCAGCACACAGGACCCTCCAGCAGGTAGGTAGCCCCCATGGCGGTCCCTCTTGGGCCCCACCAGCTGCAAGCCCCCCTCTGTCAGGATCCAAAAAGAGAACATTTTGTAAGGGGACACAGCCCCTTTTTATACACATAATACCTTTGTCTCAAGGTGCAGGGGAGGGGCGAACCAGATGCAACTGGTTCTTGAGCACTTTGTTTTGCTCAGCCCCTCTCCCTATTCACAGGACAGGCCAGGGTCATCAGTCGCACCACAGGGGGCGGAGCCAGCATTGTGTGGGGAAAGCCCAGCCCTATTCAGGTCCCAGGTATACTCCTCCCACCCACCCATCTAGCTGCTGATCTCCCCATTCACCACTGGGTGACTCCTCCTGACTCTGGGGATTCCCTAGCCCGTCACATGACCTCAGCCAGCCAATCGCCAGACAAGGCACTCATCTCACACTGCACACAGAAATGCCCACTTCTAGAAGTGGCACTTCCACACTAGGTACATTGACGCCGCACACATCATCGCGCAGCATTTCATCACACGAGTCCGCACATACCAAACTCGGCCCTGCACTCCCCACGCATCAGGAACTAACATGGTCACTCAGATCCCCCATGCATTCCTATGGGAGGGCAGGTCAGTCTCACTCAATGTAACCCAGAGCGCACGCACTTTACACTGGGACACAGTGTTAAAGCGCCTAGAGGCCTAAATCCACTAATACACCATAGGGAAAAGGCTAGGATAAATGCAAAAAGTTCTAGGGGTGAACTTGCCAGAAGGGCCAAGTCCAACAGTCCGCAAGTCGGAACAACGATTTGCGAAGGGGAAAGAAGGTGTTGGATTCAAAATCCAACACCTTCCCTAATGTCCGCACAGACTGGAGTTGGAATAGTAAATTAGACTATTCCAACATCCAGCGCGCCCCCTCCGCAAGTCGTTGTTACGACTTGCGGGGTAATGGTATGCGGAATTACAACTCGGTTGTTGTAACGACCGCATTGTAATTCCCTGCGGGGAAAAAGACTGCGGGATAACGAGGCATATTCATGACAAGGGTGCAAACAAGCCTGGTATTATACAGCATGATAGTTTTTTGAAGGTAGACTTCTTGAGAGTAATCATTTTGCTTAAACCTTGAAAGCTGACAAAAGTGAGGCAGGGAAGGAAAACATAAACTCATAAATTTGGCACTTATAAAAACAAACAAAAAAGATCTCGAGCCTCTGTTTCAAGAGATTAACAGATTTATGATAGACCTGCTTGACAAAGCTAAAGTGGTAGAAATCATGGGCCAGGACAAAGAAATACTTTTTGCAGTAGCAAAGCCCACACTGCACAACATGGCTCGAAGTGCAATTGCAAATCACACGTCTTTGCGGAATGCAATGTCATGATCATTTGAGCATTACCTTCATGGGGAGGGAGCGATGGGGAGAGAGGGGTATCCCTCGGAGTTCAGCTATCAATAGTGCAGTAGTTGCAGTGGAACCAGGTCCATGAGTTTGAGAGCCCTTTTGCACTCTAATTGTGGCTTTATATTCCTACCATCTGGCAGCGGTCACATTTTCGGCTTACATTAGGACCCACAGCACTTGTAAAGTGGTATCTTATATAACCCAGGGCCAGTAAATTAAATGCTACTGGTGGGCTTTCAGTGCTGCTTGCGCCACCCACCGAAGGAGCCTTTCAAACCTGTCTCAGGCCTCTGCTATTGCAGAGCCTGCGCGCGCAGTTCACTGCCGCTGTGACGTGGTACATAAAGTGGTTGCCATGTCTGTGACTCCCCTTTAACTACATATCAGTCACCCCTAAGGTAGGCGCTAGCTAGCCCTTTGGGCAGGGTGCGCTGTAGGTAAAAGGTAGAACATGTGCCTTAACTGTGTGGAATGCTCTGGTAGTGACTAACAGCCATTTTGGTTTCTAACTACTGTGAGGCTGCCCTCTCATAGGAATGCATTGGGGATTCCCTGATATGTGTTTCAGTGGTAATTCCTGACATGAGCGGAGTAGGGTGATCAAGTTTGGTATGCTTGGAATAGTGATAATACATTCTGCGTAATGGTGCTCGCCTATTTATTATCACTATTTTATAAATGCCACTTTTAGAAGTGGGCATTTCTGTGTGCTATGTGTCTTTGTGCCTGCATGTTGTGTATTGCATGTTTGGCTCTGGATGACAGGGGCTAGGGAGGTGCAGTGGCTCCAGAGGGGCTGGGTGAGTCAGCGCTAGGCTGAATAGGCTGATCTGCATTTGCAACAGTGGGAGGAGTAGCAGCTGGACCTGAATAGGACTGTGCCTGCCTTACACAATGCTGGCTCCGCCCCCCTGTGGTGTGTCTGGGGCTAGAGCCTACACTAACAATAAGGGTGTTTGTGCACATGAAAAGGTGAATGGAAGTACCCCCCAGAACTGGTTTGGACTGGGCACAGAGCCCTGTGCCAGGGGTAGAACAAAGACATTTGCACTATAAATATTTGGTTTGTGACCCCATGTCTGTGTGGAACTTTGTGCTTACTTGGAGCTGAAGGACTGCTGGGCACTAGGAGGAACCGCCATGGGACCCAGCTACTGATTCCTGGGGATCCCTATGTGCTGGCCTGCCTGTGCCCAGCTCTGCCCTATGGGTCTTTGGACTTAGCGACTGGCTTAGAGCTCTATCTTTATTGCCCTTGGAGCTCGGGAAGGGGGCATATATGTGTGAAAGGTTTCCCCTAAATGTTTTTAGGTCCAAGAGGAGGGGAGAGAAACAAATGAGAATAAAGAACCTCTTAACTGACCTATCTTATTTGTACAGTGTTAATCACTTATTTTTAGCAAAAACCCCAGAATACAAGATTACTCAAAATACATTCAAAAATGTCTTTTTATTATTATTATTATTATTATTATTTATGAGTTTATTATTATTTTGGTTTTTTTTATATAGCAAATTTATAAATAGCAAAACATGCATGTGTATTCTATTAACATATACTTGATATATACATGATACATTCCTACAAACAATGTTTCCACATTAATTAAATTTCATAAGTACTAATAATTGTAGAAAACGACACAACTTGAAAAATACCTTGTGGAAAAGAACCCCCAAGAGAGAAAGAAAAAGCCGTCATGTAAACATTCTCACCAAGCATTCACTCTTTCATACCATCAGACATACCACATGGAGTGGAGAAAAGTAAATTATTCGTAAAAACCCAACCACAAACAACTCTGGTGTGAGATCCAACTTAAGTTTTGGTTAAAAAATAAATATACATTTAAGTTTTGGATAGTTCTTGCTAGGTCCTAAGATACTGGAATCAGGACAGTTGGAATTAAATTCCTTTAAGGATCTCCCAGGTGTGTAGTTGGTACTCCCGGTCTACGTACGTTTCGGAGACTGTATATAAATTTGATGTCTCCTTCTTCAGGACCAGTGTATTTATAGAGGTATCTTAGTCTTCTGGACGGCGAAAGAATAAGGGTTCTCTATATGTTATTGGCGTGGCCTCTCGTTTCTCGACCTCTGATCTATGTTTCAGCTAGTGCGGTTAGCACGAAGATTTTCCAAGGATGTAGCTCTTCTTAAAAGTGAGTAGGCATAAAGAGTTATATGCCTCGATATGTTAGGCCATTGGTAATTCATGCGTTCTGTTTATTCCAAGGACAAAGCGAGAACGTTTGTTCACACAATTTACAATGTTTTTCATCAAGTCCATCCAAGTTATATAAATACGTGTGTCCTCGAAAGGGTACGCTGAATGTCCGTCCTTTTATTTTAAATAGGTTGAGAAGCGTGTTAAGTTCCAAAGTACAATCTCAAAGTCTGCACAGTTTCCCGTTTTCTATATTGCAGGGTCGGAAAAGCTCGGGAAGGGGGCTCCTGCTTCCAAGCACATCGTGAGCGCTTCATCTGCATTGCCCCTTTGAGTTCGGTAGGGGGCTCCTGCTTTCAAGCGTGTGGTGAGCGTTGTGGGTTCTTGGGAAGGTAAAGGAGGCTGCTGGTGCGCGTGTCGGCGCATCTCCCAAATGGTGCAGTGGGCATTTTGCCTGCCGGTGTGCCGCCACTGAAGGAGACTTCACTCTGTGACGAGAGGAAGTCAGGAGGAGAGCCTGACCTTGGGCGGGGCCGGCCAGAGGAAGCAGAGCAAAAGGACAGGAAGTCAGGCAAGTCTGTGCCTGGGTGTGGGCGGGACTCCCATGTTGCTGGTGAGAGCCCTGCGTGCTGCCTGAGCCTGTTTGTAGGCGGGCTCCAGGTGCAGCCAGAGGAAGAACCGGAGCCTGGCAGGCTCCCCACTGCCTCTTCCCGTCTTTCGCCTGGAACAGGCTGCCTCCCGCTGAGGCCCCAGTGAATGGTGCCTGCGGGGCACACGCTTTGGGCCTAATTACTGTCACAGCTGCACTGCCGGATTGCAGGCACCTGCAACGTCGGGGGCATTCTTCGGAGAATACAAGGGTGAGTTGCCCCGCTGCCCTCTTTAGCATTACGGGCCGCGCTGTCGTGTTCTCTGCCCTGAAGGGCCATTGGCATACCTCTCTTGGGTGCGGAAAGAGCAATGAGGGGATTCCGGCATCTAACCCCCTAAGTGCAGCTGCGCCGCATGGTCGTGGGCAGCTGCGCACTTCCGAGATATCGAGGGCACTTTTGTGTTAAGGTGGCATTGCAGAGCGAGCCCAGGACAGGGCCCCCGCTTGGGAACACTGACTCGGGGACAGTAACCCTGTGGCAGGTGTACTATAAGTTTCTGCTGCTGATGAGGTTTAGGCCTAAGGTTGGCCTGATGTACTGCACTACTGCTGATTATGTCTTACATAACATACTATACTAGGAAGTGCTATGATGTTCATGCCTCATGATTTATGCATAATGTGTTTATTCTAAGTACAGTGTCTACCAGTAGTTACTGGTTGTCTTCACTAATGGTGAATCATGATGGTTCTGACAGTGGCCCGATTGGCCCTGTAATGTATATAAACCCTGTAACGTCATACTACATGCCAGCGGGCACAGTGTATATATGTGATTATGTCCAAATGTGTTTTATGGATAATGCAAATGCCATTTTTACTTAACCTTGTGTAGAGTTTCTTTCGTGGTGTGCGTTGCGTGTCGCTGCTGTGTGTGTGTGTTGCGCAAACGCTTTACACATTGCCTCTGGAATAAGCCTGACTGCTCTGCCAAGCTACCAAGGGGGTGAGCAGGGGTTATCTTCAGCGTGTAACTCCCTTGCCCTGACTAGAGTGGTGGGTTCTGCCTGGCTTAGGCGCATGCACTAGCCAACCAAAAATCCCATTTCCAACAGCAACCATTTGTAAGGTGGAAGCTGTCCATGCAGGACAGCCACCCAAGTGTGAACAGGAGCTGCGGGCATTGGGGTGAGCAGTCAATAGTCATTTGGACTGTAGGATGTTCTCGCTCGTGTCCATTTCAAATTGTGGCATTGTTTTTGATAGAGCAACCTCTGCTTAGAGTACCTACACCGGCATTTTATAATTGCAAAAATGGAGGTTTGATGTCATTTACAGCCACCCACCTTAGCCTTCTTAGCTATTTGCATGCACTCGGGAATCCAGCCTTATGAATAGTAATAAGGTAGCAATGACAGAGCTGATACATCTGGGACAATGTCAAAATTAGCTGTGTTGCATGGCAAACACTGTGCAAACACCCCAATGGAAAGTGACACAGCCAATAGATAGATGATTAAATTATAGGAAAGATGCTTTCATTTAGAGCAGGGTTCTCCAAAGTCGGTCCTGGAGGGACAAATCCATGCAATATTTTTAAGATAACTACATTCATCTAAATGGGGATATGCTAAAAGTCTGGCATGGATCTGGCCCTCCAGGACCGACTTTGGAGAACTGTGATTTAGAGATTGGCTGCTGGGGTTCTCCACCACAAAGATGGCGAAGTACCCTGTCTGTTGAACTAACTGTCCACACGCTCTATTCAGAGTCGGGTCGACCGTCATGTTTCTGCCTGTGGAGACCCGTTAGCTCAGCCAGAGGAAACCTTACCCTGACGGCCTGAAGGTGTCCACCTTATTTATGGTAGCCGTTCTGATGAACTTTGTTTTCTGTTTCATACTGCCAGGAAAAGCCGGGCAAGCCTGAACAAAAAAAGGAAAAATGACTCAACCCTAGAAGTGGAATTTAATACCTGCCTCTCTGAGAACGTGGAACCCCCTAAAGTTAATGATGCATTCCTTAGCATTTCTGAGGAAATTAGAAAGTTACTTTTGAAACCTCTGAACTCTGGGGCTAGCAGAACGAAGAGATGGTTTGACAGAGAGTGTAGTAAGACTCATGCTCACTTAATGACTTAGTTAAAACGAGACCCTAGGGTCATGGCTGAAGTGAGATCTGCTAGATCTGCTTATCAACAGGCAGTAAAAAAAAGGAAAAAACAAATCAAACTGGAAGCCTGGCACACCCTACAGGAAGCTTGCCATTTAAAAGATAATATGGCCTTCTGGAAAGTGGTGAATGCTCCCTTTTTTAATGATAACGCAACAGATTCCATCGAAGTAGCTATTACTGAAGAGTCATGGGTGACCTACTTTCGGGAGCTTTACCAAGAAGACTCTCTGGTAGTGGCAGAAAGGGGGCTAAACTCAAGAACTCAGGATTTAGTATCTTACCCAATAAACGTCGATTTTTCTATGGAGGAAGTCCTGACAGCTATTGAGAAGAGTCCAGCGGGAAAGGCTCCGGGCCCGGACGGAATACCCGTGGATATTTTTAAGGCTAACACCAAGTTATGGGCCCCGCTTTTAACTAATGTCCTTAACAGCTTTACCAAAGTGGGCTTTCCACTGACCTGGCAGGAAGCCATTGTGGTGCCCATTTTCAAGAAAGGTGATCGTAATATACCGAAATGTTATAGACCGATCTCCTTACTTGATTCACTCATGAAGATCGATGGGAGAGTTATACTTAACAAACTGCAAACATGGGTTGATGATAGAGGTATTCTCTCCCAGTTTCAATATGGTTTTAGGGAAGGTATGGGAACAATTGAGCAAGGATTGAACCTAGCACTCCTAGTAGCCAAATATGTCGAGGCCAAAAATGAGAACTTATTTCTGACATTTGTGGATTATAAGTTCGGCCTTCGACTGTATTAACCACAATAAACTTTGGCTAACTATGCAGGATATGGGAGTGGACCCAAACCTCCTAATATTTATCAAAGAACTATACCGAGAGGCAGGTGCTAGGGTACGTTATGGGGATAAGGGGGATTGTACTTCCAAATTCCCTATAGGAAAGGGCGTGAGACAAGGCTGCATTATAGCTCCTTTTTTGTTTAACCTATATATTAACTCGGTAGCATCTCATCTCCTGGAAGATAAGCAAGACTATCCTAAAATTGGCAATTCCTATATCCCCATTCTTTTATATGCAGACGATGCTGTAATCATGGCCCGGACCCAAATTGGTCTCCAGAGATCGATTAACAACTTTTCAGAATATATGGGTAATAGGGGCCTAAAGATTAATATAAGCAAAACTTTTAACATGTGCTGCACAAAAAAGAAGAATTTTAATTGTAATTCATTTCTATCTAACACAAAAATTGCGACTGTAAATACTTTTTCCTATTTAGGCATTAATTTTGACAAAAAGGGCACTTGGACAGCAGCAGGCGAAACACGAAAATTAGCATTTTCGCGAGCAATAGGGGCTGTTAAACATTTTTCCAATAAGGTAGGAGGCCGCCCAGTACCAGTCTTGTTAGACATTTATAGATCTAAGTGTGTATCCATAGCGTTATACGGCGCAGGAATTTGGGGGATAGCGAATATTCCAAGCATTCAGTCTTGTCAGAATGCTTTCCTTCGTTACCTACTGGCAGTGCCCGGGTCCACTTCTTCTTATGTATGCCATCAAGAGCTGGGCGTACCATATATTTCGGACCTTATCAAATTGGACCCCATCTTGTTGTGGCATGAAGTTTGGTCTGGCAATGAGACAGGCCTGAACAGGGATATAATAAGGGACAAAAATGTCCTGGCTCAAATACCTAAAAAACTTCTTTGTGGATATGGGCCATCCGGAATTCTTCGATACTCCAGATAGTATGGCGGGCTTGTCAAGAAAGAAGCTCAAGCAAACCTGCCTGCATTTCCTAGCAGAGCAACGCTGGGAGACAGAGAAATGCAAGAGTTCTGTTATGGCTAACCATTTACTTATTCAAAATCAAGGCATCCAGCCATATTTGAAGTTAGTCCCTAGTTGTTATTCCCAAATGCTATTGCCTCGTTTTAGGGCAGATATCTTTTTTAGATTAGTTACCTTCCCTGAGACGAACTGCTGGTTAAAGGAACTAATTCCCTGCCCTTGTGATTTGGTTTCTGCTCAATCCTCCCTTCATTGTATTCTCTTCTGTAAATACTACTCAGAACCCAGAAAAAGTATTCTTCGACCTGTTCTAAAAAAACTAGGGCTGAGACAATGTAGAGTGGCGTTGGTCAGATTGAAAATGTTAGATGATGAATTTCTTATCTTCTCTGTGACAACGTTTCTTAAAACTATTATAAGATATAGGATCTCTATGAATTAGGTTTCTTTTAAATGGAAAAAGTTTGTCTTTTAAAGTTAAACTGTCTTATTTATCTTGAATGAAATATTATATATGTGTGCTTTTATGGTTTTGTTTTTAAAATCGAATAAAGCTGTTTCTGACTCTGACTCTGAATGCCACATTATCATGAAGATAAGGTTGTGAGGAATGTATAGACTTACTCTTCTCAACTTCACATCTATGCACCTTGCCCACATATATATCTTCAAGGTACGTAGATGCGCGCTAAGAATAGTAAATCTTTAGGGGCAGATTTACAAGCCCCTTGCGCCACTTTTGTGTCACTTTTAACATGGAAAAAGTGACGCAAAAGTGGCGCAAGGGGCTTGTAAATCTGCCCCTTAGTTTCCTATGAAGACTCATCTTCATAATATAATGATAATAGATATTTTGGGCATTATATATTGTTAGGTCACTGTTTCTGTCCATGATATTCTGACAGTGAACTTGGCAGACAAAGACGGACACTGTAGGGCTGGAATATTTCATGGCATCCTCTTCAGATCTACGCATAAACCTATAGCGTTTTACCTAATGCCTTTGGAAAGTGCATTGTAAAATCAGTTTTTTGAGGGATAACTCACACTCATCTCGCGACTCCACTTAAAGGAGAAGAGTCCACTGACTTGGTACAATATGGAAGAGCTAGGAAGAGATTTCCCAGGGCTACAATTACGTTTCACAAATTCGATTTAGTAATTTGCAATCTCCAGCAATGAACACACTTATCCCATACTCCTTGGAGGATTATTTCACATCCATTCCATTTGCCACGTTTCCTCAACTGCTGATACAGACCGGCCCAGAGATGAGTCTTAGAAATAGGTGTAGAAATATCTATACTCTGTGGCTGCACACAAAGGTAAAAGATCACCAGTAAAAGCTGTGTGGAGCAGTCATTTCTATTGGCTCAGCATTCTGGGCGGCCGGCTTGTGCTTGCACTAATGCCTACAGAAACATTTCCCATTTCACAGGCCAGTGGCCATGTCAAGTCCTGGTATGTTCTTTCTTTGGGATTCCCTGGGAAGCCTGCTCTCTCAAATGCGTCTTTTCGCAGCACGCTGCATGATTCGATTACCTAGCACAGGATGTGCATCACCAAGGGACAGAAGGGGACGCGGAGCGAGACGCCATGTTTCAGTGCAGCGTGGCGGTGGGTAATGCACCAGGCATCAGCAGCTGGGCGCATTCATTGTGCATTTGCATGGGTGTATCATTCATACATCGCTAGTCTCAAGAGCTAGGGCTTGGCAGCAGTGAGGTAACCCATGCCTAGCGTACAGCTGGAAATGCATACAAAAAAGAGATTGCATGAGAAGTTAGACAAGTATTGTCAAAGTGAGTGCATAGGGTACATACAGTGATTGTTCTAGGATACTACATTGACTTCTACTACATGGACGTCAATATTACATCTACATGATCTTTACGTCAGGATGGCCATTGTCTACAGAACCCCTAACTCCATTGGTGGCCACGTGTGTGTTGGAGCCATGTCTACATCACAGCACGTTGACCTAATCACCATTGTTGATGTCATGGTTTGTGATGTCGGTGCAGCCGAGTAGTACATAAATGGTAGCTATGTGAGATACTGATTTCATCTTTTAGGTAAACCTCCAGTTCCAATCTGGGGCCACCCAGTCAGCATCTGGGGATCATTTGCTTGTGGTGTGAGGCTGGGCTAGATATTCTGCAAGGTGGAGGTTCATGGGAATGTTGTGCCTCACATTGATTTACTGTTTTGCTCTGGTTTCTCTCTCAGCAGATTGAGTATGACTCTGAAAGGCCTGTTTTTGGTCCTTTAGAGATACCTTATGTGCGTGGTTTCCCATTGGGAGACAGTGAGGGATGCGCTGTGGGGGTGTCTGCTCTGTGGTGGGAGACTGAAGTTACTCTTTGGTGGTCGTGCGAGAGCCTGCTAGCGTGTAGTATTTTGAGTACTCAAGTTTCCCAAGTAAAACCAGTGAGCTGTGGAGCTTTTGGGATGTAATGGGTAGAAATTTGTAGCGCTCTGTATAAATCAAAAATATCTGTCAGCAGCTTATGACATTTAAGCTTCCACCAGTTTATCATCCCTAAATCCTACTACATAGAATGTGGTATCCATGGCTTGTTTGGACAAAGGTCCAACCTCGCTGGACCATGACCCTGTGTCATAAGCAAGGTCTACTCCTGATCATCCATGGCTTTCCACTTACACAGAGAACAGCACCTGCCCTTCACTCCCTTAACCCAGGATAACCATCCACCCTTCCTTAACCCCTCGGTCTGCTCGACTCGCTCGAGCGCAGACTGCCGGTCAGATCCACAGAGGGTTTACTTGTGGGGTACACGGTAGATCCACAGAGGGTTTACTTGTGGGGTACACGGTAGATCCACAGAGGGTTTACTTGTGGGGTACACAGCCTACCATGTGTTTTCTCATGTATGTTGAAATAATGACGGCTTCGTAAGACCCTTAAGCAAAAACAGTCATGTCAACCTGTGAACGAACAGAAAGCTTTTCAGAGTCGGTCTCATGACTCCGCAGTGGAGCATTGTCCGCGACATTTGGTGATATTTTGTTCTGTGTACAAAAGGTAAAATATTGCACATTTTTCCAATGATAAATTCGTCCATGTTTTTGTGCCCAGGACATGAACAAACATAATAAGAGAACGCTTTAAAGTCACTTGCAAAGGGAAAATGAACATTTCTAGGGCTTGATAGGAGAGTAAAGGGAAAAGCAATTCCCTTGTCTGCAGGGCAGTTATACATAAATGTAATGTAAGTCTTTCCATCATAAGTGAAGCGTTCTGTGTAGTAGAGGTTTTCCCGCAGAATGCTTCTTGTGCCATTATATTTATATACTTGTCCCGGGCTGAGCAAACCAATGCAATAAAGGTTGATTTGATTCGTACATTTTAACCAGCATTAAACACCATAAATATTATTATTTTTATGATCAAAGAATTAATGCTTAATGCTTAAAATGTATTTGACAAATTGGTGTCAAAGTGAGTTTTCAGTAACTGCGAGAGGAGACAGATAGCCCAAACATCCTCTGTCAGGAAAGAGCGCGCGGGACGAGGCTTCGAGGACCTGGAAGCAGCGTAAACACAGACGAGGGGAAACATTGTTCCCGACACCCGCAATGGGTCACTTGCGCTGCGTTATTCAGGCGAGAAATGTGTGAGGAAAGGGAAAAATGCGCATAGCTGCAGTGCATCTTTGTTTCCCTGTTCTGTTTTTTATATATTTTTTTTTAACGTCACTCAAGCAGCAGGCCAACATATTCGAGGTCGCGTACCAAGCATAGCTTCCTTGCCCTGGGTGCAGAGCACGTTGTACTGCGCTGAAGACAATCGATGCCAGAGTGCAAGTTGTGTAACCTGCTCCCAACTAGAGATCACTGGAACACACTGGTCTAAAGTACGCATGCGCGCTCTTCCATGCATGATAACAAAGGGTAGGTTTTCACGCTATCTTTCACCAGGTGCATGAGACCGCCCTAATGTTTGAGGGCAATTTATTTTGGAAGCCCTATGGAGGGTCCCATGGGAAGCTGGGGACAGCCTGGTCTTCCCATGGGATCGTTCGTGGAGAAGAACGACGTGGCAGGGCATGATAGGCTAGTTAGTGAGCAGGGGCGGGGTTAACGTAGGGCTACTAATAGGAGTCTAGAGAGAGGGCGCTCATGCCCCCTTGCACGCAGGCTGCTGGCTGGTCTGTTTGTCACCGACCCGCCCGGCTGACGAGGAACGGATTCTATGGCAGGACCGGAGGCTTCGTATTATGCTTTCTCAATTCCTTTACTGAACTCAGCAGCCAATGAAAAGTGAACTACATGAGTAAAAAACATCACAACCCATGAGGCTTTGAACCACGCCTCCTCGTAATAGCCAATAGTAATCAGACAAAGCATACAAATCAGAGAGACACTTCCTTGTCTTCCTCTTTCTTTGCTGCTCCGCAGTCAAGATAAGTGTCTCTCTCTTTTGTATGCTTTAATGCTGAAATTTGTTTAGGATTGACATCGCTTTATGCAGGCTTTATTGTACATGCTGTATGTTGGGTTTTACCTCTCTGTCGGACGAGTGTTGCGGTTTTAGGCGCGGTGTCTGCGTGCCGCCTCACTCGCGTCTAGCGCTAGGCGCGCGTTGCCCTTGCCGGCGTTTCCTCTGTTGTTGCAGGGTCCAGCGCGTGTTGCGCTGTAGGTGCTTCTTCCCGTTCTTTTGTCTTGCCCCACTGCCCCGCGCTGCCACTGACACTGTTCAGTATTACGATCGCGGTACGCGATCGGAGGGGTTTGGCCCCCCCCCCCAGGGAGCGAGTCGCATGCCGAGGCCAGAACGGCTTCCGGCGTGCGTCTCGGGAGCGCGCACGCGCGCAGATGCGCGCGAGCCTCCCTACGAGTGCCGGACTTGACGCCCTGCCCCAGGCTGAAGTGGGGATTAACGCAGCTGGTGAATTAGGAGCGGAGTACGGGCCGGATAGGTGATTCATGCAGCGCTTGGGTTTCTGGCTGTCTGGTGCACAGTAGCCCTCACTACTTGGCTTGGTGGCCTCAGGCATTAATTTTTGGACCCTCTAACTCACCCAGGCTGGAGGGGCTCTCCCCCCCTCCTTTACTCCTCAGTGGTGCAGTTTTTTCTTCGCACTCCCTTTGGGAGTTTGTGTACTCCCTAGCTCCTTTTTTGCCCCGGCATTTGCTCCCACCTGACACCCTAGCCTTTGGAGGTTAGGGTTAGATAATTGAGCTTCCCTCTGGGGATTTACGGATTGAATACAAGGTATTCACCTGAGGCATGGCAGAATACGATTTCTACCAGGAGGAGGTGGCTGCGTGTGAGGACCAGGGTGATGATGACTATTATTACGACGATTCCATGGAGGATTTAATTGACAAAAAATTGGATGCCAAGTTAGACAAGGCGCTCTCCTCCGCCTTGTTGCCTATTGCTCAGAGGCTGGATCGTCTGGTTGCCCCGATCCCGTCCCCTGCTGGCTCTGGTCCTGCTCCGACCCCCCCGCTCCTTCTGAGCCCGTGGGTACCCCTTGGCCACACGCGCATTCCTATTCCAAGCTTTATAAATCTAATGAGCATGTCCTCGCAGAAGTCCCGGCTCCCCTGCCCAAGCCTTCCTCTCCCATTCCGGTAGTAGACACCACTTCAGGTCCTGACACTGACACCGACTCTTCAAGGGACTCCAAGCCTCGTAAACGCGCAAAGAAGCGCAAACACTCTTCCTCCCTCGCCCAAACCTCTCCCTTCCTGTTCGACCCCTCAGATATCGTCCATCCTCGCTCTGCAGACTGGGTCCCACCATCAGCGGTGGCTGAGTACATGCAAATTCATTTAAGAAAGAGCTTTGATAAGGAGGTGCGGGCACGCCTGAAATCTGAATGCCCTCGTCCCGACTTGCCCCATAAGGTAGCGACTACTCCCGACATAGATTCCTCCATGACCACTTTCCTTAAAAAGTATAATAAGACCCCAAGAAAGGGATCGATCGCGCCCTTCGGGCGTGTCAAGATAAGGTTCTTGACCTTGCGGGCCCCTTAGCAAAAATACTGGAGTTGGCCCTACAGGGGCGGCCATCCACCCTGAGGTGTTGGCTGGATGGGCTCAGAGGGCGATTTGTATGCTGGGCAATGCCAATTGCTCCATGGCTTCCGAGCGGCGCAAGTCAGTTCTTTTAAGGATCGATCCACAACTGGTGGAATTGGCCACGGCGGAACCGGGCCCACTGGCAGAAGGCCAGCTTTTTGGTGACAAATTCGTGAAGGACATTGCTAAATTCGTGAACACTTTTGCCTCTTTTGACAAGTCCCAATCATCCCTGAAGAGAGTGTTTCACCAGGTCTCTGGTAGGGCCGGACGTGGTAGAGGACGCTCGACCGGCCGCTACTCCAACCCCAGTCCTCAGCGAGGTTTCGCGCCTAGACGCCGGGGTTATACCCAAGAGCCAGAACAGGCTGGCTTCTATCCCTCCAGATGCCGTGGATACAGGGGCCGCTTCAACCGAGGGGTCAACCGTGGCCACAAAAACTTCGAATCCCAGTCTTCTGGTAAGTCCTGTGTACCCTATGATTCCCCTGGGGGGCAGATTGTTGCATTTTGTTGTGAATTGGGCTCGCCTCACCACAGATGTTTGGGTCTTGCAGACAGTTCAGGGATACCAGATAGAGCTTCTGGAGCCGCCAGGTCAACTCACTGCACCTCGACCTCTCCCTTTTTCCCTTCTAGAGCAGAATTTTATAGACTCCGAACTTCTAGAGCTTTTGGACAAACAGGCTATTGCTGTAGGACCTTTCAGTCCCGGAGGGTTCTGCAGCAACGTCTTTTTGGTACAAAAGAAGGGAGGAGGTCAAAGACTGGTGTTGAACCTCAGAGATTTCAACCCCTTCGTCGTCTACAGACACTTCAAGATGGAGGGCATCCATCTGCTCAGGGACCTATTGCTGGAAAACGATTGGATGGTCCGTTTGGACCTGAAGGATGCTTACCTCACGGTCCCGATTTGTCCCTCTCATCAGAAATTCCTTCAATTTCAATGGAAGGGAAAATGGTACCGGTATCGTACCCTGCCCTTTGGTCTATCGTCAGCCCCGTGGGTTTTCACAAAACTCCTGAAACCTGTGGTCTCCCGGCTGAGGGAAATGGGAGTGCGCATGATTGTCTATCTCGACGACATGCTCCTCATGGCCCAAGATCGGAATCTATTGCTCACGTACTTGGGGTGGACAATGTCCCCATTACAGAACCTGGGGTTTGTCATCAACTTCAAGAAGTCATTGATGACTCCAAGCCAACAGATGGAATTCTTGGGTTTCCAAATCGATTCAGTATCGGCCCAACTTCTTCTGCCTCTGCCCAAGATCAGGTCTATCAAACGGGAAATCAGATCCACCTTATCCAAGCAGAGGATTTCCCTGCGAGTTTTGGCGAGGATAGTGGGCCTACTGGCCTCCTCCATTCAAGCCATCTTCCCGGGCCCCCTACATTATCGAGCCCTTCAGCGGCTCAAGATACACTACATCCAGAGGCAGTTTCACTACGATCATCTCATTCCCTTATCCCCAGACGCTCGGGGGGAGCTGCAGTGGTGGCTGGAGCACATGTCGGCCTGGAACGGACGGGCGATTTTCGGCGCCGCTCCGGATGTCATTGTCGAATCCGACGCCAGTCGCTGGGGCTGGGGCGCACGGTGTGGAGACTTTGCCACAGGAGGACGGTGGTCTGCCGACGAGTTAAGGCTGCACATCAACTGCCTCGAGTTGTTAGCGGGTTCGTTTGCGATACGATCGATATCTCCCCTGAAGAGCAATTGTTGCATCCTCCTCCGGATGGACAATGTGTCGGCGGTGAGATACATCAATCGGTTAGGGGGGACGAGGTCCCAGATGTTGGTCAACATCGTCAAGGAGTTCTGGCAATTCTGCCTCAAGCACAAAATCACGGTCATAGCGGAGTATCTGCCGGGCAAGCTCAACCAGGTGGCGGATTGGAACTCCAGGTTCCTGCGCGATTACAGCGATTGGAAGCTTCATCCCTCGCTGTTCGCGGTGATCATGAATATGCGAGGCCCCTGCAAGATAGACCTTTTTGCCTCTCGCCTCAACGCACAAATCCCGTTGTTCTTCAGTTGGAGACCGGACCCGATGGCGATGGGGACGGACGCGTTCCTTCAACATTGGGGCCCACAAAGGAATTATGCCTTCCCTCCGTTTGCCCTGATCCCGAGAGTGGCGGCCTTTGTCCGTCGTCAGACGGCTTCAGTAGTGTTGGTGACGCCGTTGTGGAAGACTCAGTCGTGGTTTCCCACACTATTGGAGTTGTCAGTGGATCTTCCTTTTCAGCTCCCGATTTTCCCAACGATTCTCCAGGATCCAGTGGGAGCTTGTCACCCGCTGATCCTGCAGAACCAACTCCCTCTCATGGTGTGGACGCTCTCAGGAGACACGAGAGCATTGAGGGTCTTTTGCAGGCAGCTGCCGGTTTTATACGACAGGCTTGGGCTCCGTCCACCCGGAAACGATATTCAGCTTCATGGAAGCGATGGGTGGGTTGGTGCCTTCAACGGCATGTGGATCCCGTGGGATCGGATGTGACTGCGATTTTGAATTTTCTTTCAGAATGCGCTGAGTCTGGGCTTGCTTACAGGTCAGTTAATAATTTTCGTTCTGCTATCTTGGCGGGCCATGACGCTATTGATGGTAAACCGGTGGGGATGCATCCCCTTGTGTGTAAGTTGCTTAAAGGGGTTAGAGTGGCCAATCCCCCTCGACCCAGGTACTCCACCTTATGGGATGTTTCGAAGGTACTCTCTTTGTTGGAGTCTTGGCCTGATAATTCAGCGCTCTCCTTAAAGTAATTGTCGGCCAAACTCACTATGGTGTTGTGATTGATCTCCCGTCGTAGAGTCTCGGATGTGCGGGCTCTGGATTTGGCAGGTAGACTGTTTTCTCCACAGGGTGTCTCTTTTATCATATCACGGAGGACGAAAACTATGTCACGTTCGGTAGAGTATCCTGCTTTTCCTCACAATAATAAATTATGTGTTTTACAGTGTCTGAAAAGCTATGAGGAACGCACTCTTGCACATAGGACTGAGCCTTTGGGGCAATTGTTGATTGCAATTCAGAAACCTTACCGACCAGTATCAGCAGCCACCTTAGCCAGGTGGGTTCGGTGGGTAATGTCAGAGGCTGGTATTGATGTTTCCATTTATGGCGCTCATTCCACTAGGGGAGCGATGGCCTCTAAAGCGTATATTTTGGGATCTCGTTTAGAGGATATTCTGAGGGCGGCTGATTGGTCCACGGACTCTATGTTCAAAATGTTTTATTATAAGCCTATTTCTCATGTCTCTTCTGTGGTTATTGAGGAGCTTTGAACCAGCATAATACGAAGCCTCCGGTCCTGCCATAGAATACAAAATTTTCTAGCTATCGCTACAAGAATTTTAGATTCTATTAAGGACACGGAGGCGAGGATTATCCCACCCATTGGGACTGTTGTATCAACTGTTAAGTTGTATTGTTGTTATATTTCTAACAAAGTATTGCCCACCCTTAAGGACTCTGGTTTGTGGGTTTTTTTCCCCTTTTTTCTATTTTCAGGAAATGACTCTAACAAGAATTGAGGTGATGCTCTGGCTGGAGATGACTTTTCCCATTTACGAAGCGGCTGTCCTCAGGACTGGGACAGGACCATAACAGGATCTGAAGTTCTACTTCAACGGAAGGCGGATTTCCCCCTTTGGTAAAACTGATTTTTTCTATGGACTGGGTGACTATATTCTCTGTTGAGAAACCTAAAGAGACTGTTTTTTACTCTCCGTTGAGAGTTGATGTTCCGGTGATGTTTGTCGTTCGGACTTATAGACTGTTTTTCGCAAAGAAAGAGGAAGACAAGGAAGTGTCTCTCTGATTTGTATGCTTTGTCTGATTACTATTGACTATTACGAGGAGGCGTGGTTCAAAGCCTCATGGGTTGTGATGTTTTTTACTCATGTAGTTCACTTTTCATTGGCTGCTGAGTTCAGTAAAGGAATTGAGAAAGCATAATCCTCGCCTCCGTGTCCTTAATAGAATCTAAAATTCTTGTCGCGATAGCTAGAAAATTTTGTATTCTGGGGTGCAGAATTAGGGGTTATTCATTGGACACCATGTTTAGGGCGGGTAGCTAGTGAAGGTGGGGGCAGCAGAGTGGTGGGGAGTCAGATGCAGGCCTACCCACCCCTCGGGGGGAAGGGGTGTATGCAGGAGAACGATGACGGTGTGTTGGTGGCCCTGGGATAGGGCAAGTAAGTTCTCATTGGGAGGATGCGTGGGGAGAAGGGAGAACGAGTGTGGTGATGGAAGGAGCTCAGGGGTGCAAGAGAGGAAGAAAAGCGATGCAACCGGATAAGTGAAATTTGGGGGGACGAACAAATGGAGCAAGGGAGATAAGTAGACGTCGATTAAGATGTTTTATGCTGATTTGAAATGTTTTGAGTTATTGGCAATCCTGTCCTAAATAAATGGCCTTTTTCACTTTCATGGAGTGTCAAGTGGTGATTGCCTCACGATGATGTGACAGACACATCTAATTGTGTACCCCTAGGGTTCTCAGTGGTATGACAAAGGGTGTGCATTGTTTCATACTGCGCCAGAACACTTCTCTTCTGACTGTAGCGGGGGCGGGAGGGCGAGCATCTGCACCCACTCGGCTTCTACGTAACGTAACCCTTCCGACCCCCCACCCCCCCACCCCCCCACCCCAAAGGCACTGTTGGGGAACGCAAATTGCAGACCACATACTTGTTCTCCCCAAGAAGCAAGTTTCAAAATACGCCATGCAAATGGCAACACTATTCAGGTGGATAATCGGCAGAAGATCACAGGATGCGGCATTTCCAAATGTGTAACATGCACCACACAGACACAATAGAGGTAAGAAAGCTTCCTGCTGACGACACTGGCCCTGGATCAATCCAACACAGAACCCACATGGAGTTACATTCCCCACATCTGTCACAGCTGCCTATCATGAGGTGCATTCCCTGCACACACCACTTCCTGCTTTCTAGATTCTTTATCATAGGGAACCCCATCATGTGCACAGGAAATCCACACAGCCTTTCTACACCACCACTCCCATGGACAACAAATGACAGCACACAGGCTGCATTTGCTAGCCATAAGCACCCACACATACACCTCCAACCGTGCAAAAAAAGACGTAACAGAGACTGTAGATGAGCTGTGACGACACCGAAACCATGAGGCAACCACATCTGCAAACAACACCTGACCTTAGCACCAGCACACTTGCTGAGAAGCCCACTATACACAGCAGAGCAAATGGGATGCCAGGGGACAGCATTAATAAATGCCACAGGCTGAATTGACTGACAAAAAGAACATACATTCTTAGTCACACCAGTTTCACAAGCAGTAAGCAACAACCAAAGTACCTGAGAACATCAAATCGGACCAAACATGCAAGTGGGAGCAGGCGACATGCCTGACTATGTCAAAGCATGATACTCATGCCTGCAAAGGAGCTATACCATGTGATACTACTGCACACTTCCAATACATGCCAGAGTACACAAGAACTAAGGGCCTAATCACAACACAGGTGTACGTAAGACCAGCTCAGGGTAAAATACACCAAATAAGACTACTAGTTAAGCAGCCCCTACAAAGAGACAGCATTGGATGACTAAGAAGAAAGAGCATATTAAAAAGATGCCAGGTCTGACACTAACAAAGTACAGTCTCAGGGTAGTAAAGATATGCACATTATCACACTCATGGCAGTATTCCGGGGGTCCAGAAAACTGAGGATGTGAGTAACATCCTCAGCCACCTTGGTACAGGTGACCCTAGAATCCTCTGACAGGGACACAGTTGTTGCAGAAAGGAAATAAGGTCTAGTTGCAGTGTTTTTCATTACAAACAGCATGAGGCCAATTTACAAAGGCATTTATGAGTACTTGAAGTAGGATACAGAATATTCAAATACATTTAGTGCACATAGAAAGCACTGTGATGTCTTTACTATTAGAGACTTCAACATTGCAAGACAGATCCACATAGGCATTTAAGAGCATGTGATGTGGTACTACAGGAGTGCTCCTTCACATACTCATGAATGGCCTGGTGAATAAGCCCCATACTGTATAGCTCATGTGAGGTCACAACTCACAGCACTCCTTTTGAGATCTCATGCAAACCTGGTGCTAAATGAATACCCTCCAACAGACAAAAGTCAAGCCAGATCGTGTTAATCTCTGCCAAGACCTATAACATATGTTGATACCATCAAAAACACAGAGGGGACTTGAAGGGGTACCGCACTGCGTCCACCTCTGATGCTAGTCATGTACTGTAAGGCTGTCCTGCTGTCCACCTTGATTCAGGAGTCCAAACATGTACAGACAGATGGCCTGGTAAGAAGGTTTTTACAGCCCTGCTCACATCTGAGAGGTTTGGTTTCTGGCCACCTGAGACAGAGTGATCCTTCAACAAAGAAGGCATAAAAATATCCTGATGTAGACGTAAATCAGGTAGCATCTTTCATCTAGATCAGGGGTCTTCAAACTGGGGGGCCTCGAGTGCTCCCAGGGGGAACACCAGGCTCTGCCCAAAAGAAGCATTAAACTGATAACAGTGCTTTGTTTTTAGCAGAAAATAATGAGCAGTAGTAAGCCACTCTGAAAATGGCCATCACTAACATCTTTTGTCATTTATATCCTGGCTGAGAGAAGGTGTCAAAAGGGAAGGGGCTCCAAATATTCTTCAAAACCCCTTTATAGTGGTAAAGAACTACTGTCCTTTTCACAGGTTCATGCATGTGGCATGGTGGTGGCAGAATACCACGTTTTGGAGAGACTTAGTGTGACTTGGGTCACAGGATTGGTAGCCTACTGGCCCACTTGTGTCAATTCCTGGTAGCAATGAATTCAAACTCTTAGTCCGAGATTCCAAGCATATGGATATATGTATGTAGGATGTGATGAGCAAGCTACACACTGTATGTTGTTATAAGTGAATCAGAGTAGCACAGGCTGGCACATTCCATTTTCCATATCCTGTCCTGTCACTGTGCACTAGACAGGGAAGAGGAGCAAGGCTCAACTTTAGAAATGTCATTAGATCCTTTTATGCAGAGGACGGGTGATTAATCTTTCGGGAGGCTGCCATTTGGTGGATGTTGGGAGTTTAGCTGGAATGCAGCTCTTTGTATCAGGGTATAAAGCATCTTTTGCGGAGGGTCATCCTTTAGTGTTTTTCCTGATCACTGTCAGATGTGGCTGTGATAGTCAAGTGCAAGCTTCAGACACCTCTTTGTGCCTCAGTTGTGGGTGCTCCAACTTACAACCTTTCTTTGGAGAGAGCATCACTCAAAGCAAAGGCTAAGTCTGGAAGACAGCTGAGAAGGACACATGAAAGGAGAACTGCCTCAAATCGTTCCTGAAAGTGAAGACTGAGAACACATCTCTTCACTGCAGAAGCGTCAATGGCAAGTGAGTATTGCCAAGATATCTGTGATGCCTGGGCACACTACCTCAATGCGACAGGCTGGAGACTATAGATGAAAGGGCTCATGGAGATTTGCATCCTCAGTTCCCATCTTCACCAGCTCTTCCAAGTGGGGCCAAAAAACACATATACCTGGGTAAATGGAGCTTCAGCAGTATGGCCTGCTGCAAAGCATAATCCTTCCATGAACAAAGTACTATACTGTCTCCTTGATTCTGCAGCTTCTACAGACATAAAGACGTATGTGCAACAGTCTTAGCCAGCCACCATCAATCATGATCAGTCCCTACATCAAGGGCAATAACAAAAGAGCGGAAGTCTCATAGCTGAGATTGTGAGGTGTAATAAGCAAATAAGCATCTGCTTAGAATCTTAGGGCAAAGGGTACCTCATTTACTCACTTCAGGGAGGTAACACCCTATTTGTATCAAAAGGTATCCACTGTTCTCCTACCTGCAGGCATGGCAGTAGGAAGTTCACATTGAGAGCCATATGGAACTCGGATTTCAAGTTCAGGTTAGGGTCTCCCTTTGGTCAGAATTCTGGTAGAGAAGATCCTTCTAGCTCAGTTAACTCCGCAAAGATCAGCCAGAGGATGCTACAGTGAAAAGAAACTCTTGGTATTGCCGTTGAGTGGGAAGGACTAAAAGAGTCAACCACATTATACTACCTATGCCATTACAGCAGTAAGCAAATGCCATTCCTCAAGTGCCAGGTTTCCCCATGGGTGCTTGACCGGCTTCGATTACCGCCTTACCAATGTATTTTCCAGAAGTTTTAAATGCACTTATTTCCTCCTGGTCACCTTCTGGGTCGTGCACAAGGAGCTCTGTTGGACACGGTCCTTTCTGCAGGGTCATCCCCAGACTTTTTTCCTTCCACCTCCATTCTTGCAGATCTCGTTTTTGCTGGCCATAGGACTCTGGGCACTTTACCACTGCTAATCTGTCCTAAAGTTCTTGTACTCTCTCTTCCAAACATGATAAAATTGGCTTATACCCAATTGGCATATTTAATGGACCTATAATAAGTCCCTAGTAAAGTGGAGCTATATGTCCTTAGCACCTGTCAATTGAATGCTACTAGTGGCCCTGCAGCACCGATTGTGCCACTCACTTAAGTAGCCCTTCAAACAAGTCTCAGGCCTGCCATTGCAGGGCCTGTGCGTGCAGTTTTAAACTGTCAATTCGACCTGTCAATATTAACCTGTTAGACCTGTCATCCATAGGGTGGTCTTCCCCTTACCTTTTTCCTGCTTACTTTCACCTTTTGCTGCATTTATGGTTAGCCATAGAACTCTGATCACTCTACCACTGCTAACCAGTGCTAAAGTGCACGCACTACTCCCCTAAACATGTTGACATTGGTATACACCTGATTCGCATATTTAGGTTACTTTTAAGTCCCTTGTAAAGTGGTAGACCATATACCCAGGGCCTGGCATATAAATGCTACTAGTGGGCCTGCAGCACTGCTTGTGCCACCCACACAAGTAGCCTTTTAAACCTGTTTCAGGCCTGCCATTGCAAGGCCTGAGTTTGCCGTTTACTGCCGCCTCAACTATGCATTTAAAACCACTTGCCAAGTCTTAAATTCCCCTTTTATTATATATAAGTCCACTTTAAGGTTTTTCCTAGGTAGCCCTAAGGCCAGGGGGCAGTGTAAGTAAAAGATAAGCCATGTATGTTTACTTTTTACATGTCCTGCTAGTGACAAACAGCTAAATTAGTTTTTCACTATTGTGAGCCCTACTCCTCTCATAGGCTAGCACTGGGAATTCCTTTAAAGCTGTTATTCCTGATTAGAAAGTAGCTACATCATGTTTAATATGTCTGAAATTGTAATGATAAATCCTCTTTAGTGGTAAAGTTGGATTTTACATTACTATTTCAGAAATGCCACTTTTAGAAAGTGGACATTTCTCTGCTCTTAACTTTGCTGTGTGTGCCTGCAGCCTATAGCCAAGACACGTCTGGGCTGTGTGACAGCTACACTTTGTGCATTTTTTCTAGACAGCCACAAACACAGGAAGGGTGGGTGTGACAGAGAACTGGTCTGTAATCTGATAGCCCTCCTGGGCAGGAAGGGGGAGTGGTAGCTAACACTTGCATCTGAATAGGCTGTGTCCTGTGTCCCACATAAGGGGTGGGTTACCCCTGACAGATAGCCTGGCAGATAGGGCAGGGATGAAGGGGACCTGTGCACTTCAAGGAGCTGATTTGAAGTCACTCCCACTTCAAAGGCACATTTGGGTATAAGTACTGGGGCTCTGGCCCTACCAAGACAGTACGCTACTGGACCTGGGAAGAACTTAGTTGGAGCTAAGACTACTATGCTGTAAGGATTGCCTTTTTGCCTGGACTAACTTCTGAGGAATTGCTTCTCTGCTTTGCTGAGATGCCCTGCTGATCTCTGTCCTGCTGAGGACAAGGACTGGACCCATCTTACTTGAACCCAGAGTGATTCAGAGTGCTTGCTGGTGTGCTTCCTGTTTTCTGAAGTCTCAGGGACACAAAAGACTTCCTGCAATCCTGATGGTGCTGCTGGAATCTGCCATCTGTGAGTCATACCCTTGCTTGAGGTGCCCCCTCCAATCCTGGGCCTCAGAAGTGTGTTCTGCAGCTGTTTTGCAACAAAACGGACACATTTTCACCACTGCGCTGGTCAGAACCTCCGCATTGTGCTTTGACGCTGCTGCAGAGGCTATTTGATGACAGCAGTTCTACAACTTGCGTGGCCCGATGACGATGCACTTCTTGCATCTCAAAAGAGCTTGAAGATGACTCAGCGGCCCGACTGCGTGGAAAAGATCAACACATCATGCCCTCAGCGTCGACTCTTGGCTCCATCAAAAGTACTTTTTCAGCGGGACCTGCGTGAGTCTCGATGGCCTCTCCATCACAGTCAGCCTGAACTTTAGATTTACCCCGGTCCTCGCAACCTCAAATAACCTTTTAGCGCTATTGACTTCTAAGAAATGTTTTTGCATTTATTCTATAAAAATTCATTTCTCAATTTCTACTGATTGGATTTTTGTTGTTTTGGTCTTGTTTTACTCAGATAAATATTCGTTATTGTTCTAAACCTGTATGGAGTCGTTCTGTGGTGTTTTTATTGTGTTACTGTGTGTGTGTGCCTGTGTTGCACAAATACTTTAGACATTGCCTATTAGGTTCAGCCTGTCTGCTATGTGCCAAGCTACAAGAATGTGAGCACAGGTTAATTTAAAGTGTGTATCTAGCTTATCCTGACTAGGAATGTGGTCCCTACTTTGACAGGGTGCAAACCTCTGCCAACTAGAGACCTCGTTTCTACAAAACCTTTTGCAAGGCCCAAACCTTCCATTCTAATACATATAAGTCATTTCCAAAGTAGGCCCTAGACAGCCCAGAGGGTAGGGAGAAGTGTATTTAAAAAGTAGGACATGTACTTTAAGTTTTACATGTCCTGGTAGTGAAAAACTCTCTGATGGTGAAGTTGTATTTTAAATTACAATTTTGAAAGTGCCACTTTTAGAAAGTTGGCATTTTCCTGCCTTAGCCATTTAGTTCCTGCAGCCTGTCTCTGTGTCACATTACTGGGTGTAGTTGGGAGTTTGTCTATGTGTATTACTCTTAGAGAGCAAAACACAACAGAGAGTTTAGGTATGACTGGATGGGCCATCACTGGCAGGATGGGAGGGCAGAGCTGGGCACAGCCCCACTTACAACTGTGTCCTGCCTTCACACAAAGGATTGCAAACCCCCTGTAGTTAGTCTGGAGTCATGGCTGTGGAGGCAGGAATCCTGTGCACTTCAAAGGAAAACTTCTAAAAGCTTCGCCCACTTCAAAGGAGGCACCAGGTATAAATATTGACACCAACTCTTCAGTACACTTCTGGACATGTTGACTGGAGGAAAAAGTATTGCTGTGCTGCTCAAAGGACTGCCACTCTGCTGGACTGTTGCCCTGCTGGACTTCTGCCTTGCTGGATCGCTGCCCTCCTGCCTGAGTCAGAGGGATTTGCACCTGCACTTGAACCCAGGGCTCCCAGATTGACTCCAAGGGCTAGTCTACTGGCCTCCTGTTCTGAGCCACAGGGATATAACAGCCTCTCAACCATCTGAACTAGCACCCAGATTCAGCAGGAGCAAGCCCCTGACTCCCAAGTGGTGCCCCTCAGGTCCTGGACCCTTGATGTGGCCTCAGAGAGGCTAATGTGAAGTTTTTGGGCTCTTCGCTACCACCACAAGGCCATCGAGCACCGAAACATTGTCACTCACACAGCCTGTCAATGTGAAGTTCCATTTGCCCGACTCTTCGCGCTACAGCATCGACTACTCGCAGGGAGTGCCACCACACAGGTCCAGCTCGACCACTCGTAACAATAATAGGATCTTCGTGCTACAGCAATGTCCGTCAATGACGCCAGGTCTGCTCTTTGCGATCTATCGATTACTGTCTGCAACGCTTACCTGCTCCTCGCGGACCCCCCACAACGAACGGGGCGCTTTGCGCTGTACTGAGAAGGTAACTTTTCAGTAGGACTAACCTGGTCCATGTATCTGACCCAACTACCCCTCTTGTTACCTCCAGTAAGTCCCACATAGCAGGATTGCTGAGAGGTTGTCCGAGGCCATGCCCCCTTTCTCCACCACTCTGGAAACAGGACTCCTGGTGCACCACTAGTAGGAGGATAAAGTCCCATTGGTTCTTGAGGGTCCTTGGGGGCCAACTACCCTTCCTGTTACCTCCAGTAAGACCCACACAGCTGGATTGCTGAGAGGTCATCAGAGGCCACGCCCCCTTTCTCCACCACTCTGCAAATGCACCTCCTGGTGCACTACTGGTTGGGGAAGAAGTCCACTGTAGTCCTGAGGCCCTCAGGAGTAAAGTGGAATTCATTCCTTAACCAGCAGCACACCAGGAGGCACATTTGCAGAGTGGTGGAGAAAGAGGGCGTGGCCTCCAACTCCTCTTAGCAAGCCTGCAGTCTTGGTTTTACTGGATGTAACAGAAGGGGTTCCTGGACCTCAAGGACCCTCAGCATCCAAGGGGACCTCATCCCCCAACCACCACTATGCTAGGAGGTGAGTTCGCAGAATGGTGGTGAAGGGGGCGTGGCCTCCAGCAACTTGCTGGAGGTTTTTTTTTCAAAATATTATTTTTTTAAGTGAGGGGGCCTGTGTGCCCCTCTCTCCCTGGGCCGATTTCTGTCCCAGAGACCCAATCACCGGGGCCCAGCCTTTTCTTGTTCTTTTACATAACTTATAGGGAGGGGGGCAGACTGGGTCCCACTCGGGCGAATTTCGGTCCCGGGGACCGCATCTCCTGGGGCCTGGACATTTGTTTATTTCTTTTTCATTGTAAAAGAGGGAAGGGGGCCACATGGCCCCTCTACCTGGGCCGATTTTGGCCCCAAGGACCCCATCCCCTGGGGCCTTCCCATTTAAAGCGGGTGTCTCCAGGGCACCCACTCATCCCTGGGATTATGGGAAGAGCCGGAAGGGCCCCTCGGTCCCTGCTGGCTGCCCGCAAAATGCTCTCGCTTGCTCAAAGCGGAGCAATGTTTGCTATGGCTTGGCGGGAGTGGTAAAGCTCCCGTCAAGCCATAACAAACTGCAATGTCCCAGAGGTGGTCACCCCGGGACATTGCTGGACCCAGTCTTGGGGGGTGGCTGTCCCCAGGGCCATCTAAGGCTCCATGAGATGGGGTGCGCTGCGCACCTCCAATGTTAATTTAGCTCCGGGGAGGTGGTCGTCCCCAGGGCTGCAGGGGCCATACGGCCCCCCATTTACGTTTACGAAATCCCCAGGGAGGTGGTGGTCCACGGAGCTGCATTGGGGTCCATGCGGTCCCCCAAATTATTTAAAGTTAAAGCCCCGGGGAGGTGGTGGTCCACAGGGCTGCGGGTGGGGGCACGCATCCCCCTATTTACATTTACAAAATGCCATGGGAGGTGGCGGTCCCTGGGGTGGGGGGGCAAGAGGCACCCCATTTATAAAACAATAAGCCCCAGGGTGGTGGGCATACAGGCCTCCCCTGCATTTAAAAAAATAAATAAGCCCTGGGGCATTAGTGAGCACCAGGAGGGGGGCCGTGCTCCCCCTCCTATAATTACTAACGCCCCCGGGACCTGGCCCACCTGGAGGCCTATAATTAATAAAGCGCAGGAGGCCGAGCTTCTTTTAAAAAAAAATATTTGGTGGAATTCGCAGATCCAGCATGACTCCCGCCAAAATGTATTTTTAAAGAAATGCTTTTTTAGCCCTGGGTGGTCCCTTTGGGATCCCCCAAGAGGCTATGGGGGTCATGGTGTATCTACCCTGCCCCCTTTTCTTTCTTTTAAATCATTTATCTGTGACGCGGTTCAACGGAGTCACAAGATGGCTACCAACACTTTCTGGTTTGAAGTGTTGGCAGCCAATCATATCTCAGCAGAAGATTGGAAGCGGTCAAGGATCCACCTCATGCCTTAACTCCAAAACCACGGATTTACATCATTTAACAAAAAGGTCGCTTTCTGGACCAACAGCTACCTTTCTGTGAAATTTAGTGTAAATCCGTTGTCTAAAGTTCCTGTGGAATTAACGTGGAGAAAATAAGTTTTGGGACCCTCCTCTTTTCTCAGACCCCACTTGACTGATTAGCCCGAAATTTTCAAGACAACAGCTGAAGTGAGCGTCAAACTAATTTTGAAAATTTCACGAGGATTCGGCAAACAACGCCGAAGTTATTGGCAAATCAAAAAAAGCTCTGCCTATGGAAATTACATCCTAACTATAACTACCTTCTGGCGACCGCCGGTAGGATATATATATATATATATATACAAAACTCTTCACCAATGGACCACCAGATCCGCGGGCATAGAAGAAAACAGCAGAGCCAGGTAACCGCAGGTTATCAGTAAGTCCTTTCTATTTAAATTGTAGCTACCGTGCAAAGAGGAGACATACGCGTTTTGGCCTGAGCCTTCAACAGGGCCATAGAGCATGTGTGTATAGACAAGCCATTTAAAGGGTAAATTCCCTCCCCCAAAAAAATATATATATATCTACATACACACACATATATATACATGTGTATATATAAATATACAAACACATAAACACATATATATTTATACTTACCTTATATGCGTGATAAATGCATGCGAGATAAAGGTAAATGCAATGTAAAACATTTTGTGATATAGAATGCGTGGTAACGGTACTTCATTGTAAAAAACGTGGGAAGACTGTTTGCCCCCTCAACCAGTATCCCAATTTCTTGCTAGCTTGATGTTCAATGTAGATGTATTTGAAACAGGATGTCTTAGCAACCTCTTTTTAAATTCCGCATTCTTACAAAAAATTAACTTTCATCGAAAAAAAAGAGAATAAAAACCAGCACAACTTTCATAGTATGAGCTGTTTGGCTATCTCTTGTGCCAGAGGCAACAACAACAAAGTGATAGTAAGAATGATTGAATTAATCAACCACTGGAAATCATTCGTACCACATTCCAGTCCATAATTTTTGCTAATCAGCCTATTTCCTACTCCAATAGGAGCAATTCAATCTGAACTGCCAGGGCAGAGTTTCCCCCTCCTGCGGTTCTATCAGTTGCAGTGTGACATCACAGATGGTTTGATTAGAGTGGGAGACTGGGCTCTGAGGGTTTAGACATTGGGGATGAGCATCGTCCAGGCATGGACCAAAATGTCTGCAGGAACACAAGAATGTAGGCAACCTATTAAATGTATTACCATGGAGACTAGGACCTCCCCCCTTCAGACAGAGGGGACCATTCTCAATCACCTGGCATCCCTTAGGGGTCACCCCCAGTTGGCTTTCCGAAAACACCCTTCTCTGCTTGTTTATGCAACCAGCATTCAGGCCCATCCCAGAAGTGGAACAAACATGGGTTCAAATTAAACTCCTTTTCCCAGGCTGAGAGGACACCCAGGAGTATGTCAACACCAAACGCAAACAAGCATTTGCAATGCAATAGGTCTCCCAATTCCGAGAGCTTGAGCTATGGGCATTGTAATTAACAATGCATTTTATTTATGTGTCGAGAAAACCTGCAATTGGTGTGTAAATATGCACTTTGTACTCATAGTCGTTGCTTACGAGAAACAAGGCTGGCAGTAAAAGAGGCGCATTAGTTAAATGCAGAGCTATTGGCTTTGCAAATGTAAAAGTAATACAGCAGACAACAATTTTTGTTTTCTATTTATTGACTTTTGTAAGAATGGCGACACACCACGCGGCGTGCCGCCAGTACTAGAAAAGTAAATAAATAAAAAATAAACAACGTTTAAAAAAAGTTGTTTGCCAGCCATATTACTTTTTCATTTGCAAAGGCAATAGCTTTGTATTTAACTAATGCGAGACCTATTGCATTGCACAAATGCTTGAAAGGAAGGGATGGTGGGGGGAAGAGGCCAAAGGCAATAACAACAAATACAAACCCTCTCAGGGGAACAAGACCATGCAAATGTCACCTGATGTAACATAAAAACAGTTAAACAAGGATTATACCAGAAGCTAAGAGTTCTCAGGCTCACAGAGAAGGGTAATACCCCTCATAATTATGCTCACACGGAGTATAGAGTAGCGAGGCGCAAGAGGAACGAAAGAAATGGGAACAACAGGTGGGGGCACTCCAGGTGTTTGGACAAGAATCCGCACTCACCCGAGGGTGATGTTCTTCATCATTGGGTCCCTCCACAGACTGGGACCGCAAGGTACCCAGTGAGGGCTACAACCTTCCCACAGGAAAGGAGCAGGAGGGCTTGAGTAGCACGTCTATGTGTTAATCCCTCTAGGGTAAGGGTGAGGGGCAGAGTGCAACTGAAAAAGTGGTTTAAAATGATCTCAATAAGGACAAAACAATGTTATTCCTATTTCCTAATGGATAGACGTTAAAAGCATAGTGAGACAGGGTTATAGATATTCACCCTGTATACGGTCAACATGTTTCTGCCATATGTGACTTAGCTGTTCCAGGCATTCTTCAGGACCATAGTGTATTGTCACTCTGCTGTATAAACGTGTACAAATTATAATAGCAAAAATATACACAGGCCTATATCTGGACCAACAGAGCACAGTGGGAACGATACCCCTCATAATACATACCTCATTGCAAACAAATGGAAAAAACACAGAGTAGCCACGTTTAATTACAGCGGGCTAGAGGAGAGCCAGGAGAAAGCAGCCACATATATCAACCTCCCCATTAGTTGCTACTCCTACCATTGCCCTCTGCGTGCAGGCCTGTGGAAAAATGCCTTGTCCGAATCAGACTGAAATAGCAGCTCTACAGAAAAGAGGCAAAAAAAAAAGCATGTGGTGCCATTAATTAAATAACTAAAGGCGCATGGCGAGAACTCCTTGATGGTGTTTGGGAGATGGGAGTTATGTTCTTTGCAGGCAAGGCAAGGAAAAAAATCATACAGGTGCTGTTAATACATATATAAAAGCTCAAGGCGAGCGCTGCAGGATGTTGTGTTGGAGGTGGGAGGGGTGTGCTTTTGAAGCAAGCCAAGAAAAAACAAGCATTTACAATGCAATGGTCTCGGCATTGGTAAAGTTAGAGCTATTGGCATTGCTCATGACAATGCCGTTTCTTTACATGTTTTAAAAACAAAAACATAAACAAAAATAATGTCATGAGCAATGCCAATAGCTCTAACTTTACCAATGCCGAGACCATTGCATTCTAAATGCTTGTTTATTCAAGCATGCAAAGAAAACAACTGGCTTGGATGAAATATTCACGCATGGAACAGGGCAACATGAGGGTCCTACGTGTGATTATGTGAGATGCCTTCACAAGTAATGAAAAACACCAACACTGAGGGCACATAGTAGGTTTCTTGCTGACAAAAGCGAAGACAAAAAAGTTAGATTGGATCTTTCCGACTTAAAATATCTATTGAACTCAGCACAACTCAATTATTTTTTACAACCAAAACAACATTCGCTGTTTCTATAGATAATTAACTTAATGCCAAATTGTAGACTGCACGGCTCACTCAGTAAATTGTACAATCCAACATGGGTGTTGTGTTGAAGTCACTTGCCAATGGCACTTGACCAGCTGCGACGTGACAGCTCAATATTTCTTCTCTGTCTATTACCAAAGGTTCCGCCCATGTCGGATAAATCTGGTGCTCGCCAGGAAGAGGCCTGTGGCGTGATTACGCAATGTTTAGGGCAGGGTCCATAAATAAAAAAAGGGGAGTTAAAGCGCCATTGTAACTTAAATCTTCTGAAGGGGCACTGGCAGCCGCAAATATCAAGTTGTATGTAAATATTTCATAACATCACTCCCTTCAGTGACCGCTTACAGTATTACAGGCGTGAAGTGTATCCAAAGGCGAATAGGAAGACTTAACACATACACCACTAGCGGAATGGACTCACCCGACTACATGAACTCTCGCGATGACGATTTTACCTGAGGATGGTGACGCTACCCCTCCGCACAGGCAAAAACACCACTGGCTCGGACACCCGGATCGGCTTGAACTGGAACTTGCAGCCGAAGCACAGCGCCGAGTCGCTGAAGACGGACACAGAAACGATGGGCCTTTCGAAGATGTGGATGGGGTCCAGGTGCGAGACGATGCAGCCTCCGGGCTGGTAATCGTTGATGACGAAGGAGATCAGGTGAGGGAGCAACGCCGGGACACCACCGCCTTTCTCCGAGGCACAGCAGAAAATGCCTCGGAGAAAGGGAGTGTCCTTTTCGGATTGGGGGGCGTGTTTTGCTGTTGTCTCCTCCCTGAGATTTCTCGCCAAAAACACGCCCCCCGATCCGAAAAGGACGGGGCAGGATTAGAGTGACGGGACCTCTTCTCCAATGGCTGGCCAGCATTTACTAGGACAGCCAATGGAGAACAGGGAAGAAGAGGGGCGGGTTCAAGCCCCTCTTCTCCCAAGTCATTATGTCTCGCGAGCGAGACTGCGCAAGCGCAGCCATCGCTAGCCGAGACCTAAAAAGCATATGGGCGCTGTATTAAATAAATTAATAAAGGCAATGGCGAACGCTGCTTGGTGCTGTTTGGGAGGTGGGAGTGATGTTCTTTGTAGGTAAACAAAGAAAAAAGTAAATCATATGGGCACTGTTCATAAATAAATAAAGGTAGACCAGAGCAAGATTTACAGTCCTGTTTAGAACAGAGCTAAGTAAACTACAAGCACTGGTCTCGAATGCTCCAGCTTGCAGAAGAAAATAGTGCTCACAAACTACACATGTAACAGGGCCAGAACTTGAAAATGGGCAGAGCTTTTAGAGCCCATCTCCTGACTACAGCATGTCTTGCCTAGGTGTGACCTAAAAAGGAAGGCAACTTAGTCTGGGACTATCTATTGTTGCTTTGTTTGCTCATGGTAAGATGCTTTGAAAATCTTATGGTATCTGAAGATAGTGGAAGTTAAGTGGATGGAATTCTTCTTGGATTGAGAGAGACTGTCCTTGGACCAGTGAGTCCTCCAGATAGTGAAATACCCTAGAACTTGGTTGTAGATGTGGTTCATAGATGCCCTAGAATTGAGGCACAAATATGTGCAGCTGGGAAAATGCCATATGGGTTTTACCCTGAGTAATTTGTTATCCCAAATGGCATTATGGAGGTGCAATCTTGTGCATCATTGAATGCAAGGAGGCAACTAACAGTATCAAGCATGGCGGATCCATTGTGGATTCTTCTGGATTCGAATGAGCACTGCTGCCTTTTTGAAGGTGCATCTTTGCAGGGGTTTTGCTATGCAGGCATTTCATCTTCACTTAACACTTCTGCAAATTAATATGACCTTGACAAAGATGCTTCTTCCTACTCATCCAAAAGCCACCAATAAAAGTGCACTAGTTGTTGCTATCAATCATTGATAAAAACTTACCTGCAATTCACCATTCATCTGAAGAACAAGATCAGAATCTTTTCGTGACAGCCTGGTTAGGGCCATGGACCAATACTTCAGTGAAAACGAGGGGTCGGTGTCGTCTGCGTTGTCCCTTTGGGAAGCCTTTAAAACTGTGATACGCGGACACGCCCTCGCCCAGATAGTGGTGGCCAAGAAGGTTAGGAGCGAGGCGGTGGTGAAGCTGGAGACTGACATCTCGGGGTTGGAGTCGGCCCTGGAGGCGAATGTTACTCCGGACGGGCTACATGCCCTTAGCCTGAAACAGTTCGAATATAGGTCCATGGTCACTGACGCGGCCAAAACTATGTATAGGGAGCAGCAGGGCCGATTGTATGACGCGGGGGACAAGGCGGGAAAGTTGATCGCGTGGCTGGACAAAAAGGAGAGAGTGAATCGTGTGGTCCCCGAGTTGCGTGCTGCTGACGGTGTGTGTGTGACTGAGCCGGATGAGATTGTGGAATGTTTCGCTGACCACCTCCGGGCGGTGTACTCCCCGGTGACTGACAGGGATGAGGAGGACTCTCGCCTCCTACTGAGAGATATTGCTCTGCCCGGCCTGTCCGTTGAGGACCGGGAGCGGCTGGACGCTCCCTTGTCGTCGGATGAAATAGCGACCGCGATCCGTTCCCTTCGCTCGGGCAAGGCTATGGGTCCTAACGGTCTGCCCATTGAACTATACAAATTGCGTCCTGATAAGCTTGCGCCCTTCCTCAGCCGCATGTTCCGCGACTCTCTCGCGGCGGGTTCCCTTCCGGCCGACCAGCGCTTGGCCACTATAGTCGTTATCCCCAAGGAGGGCAAGCCGCGAGACCGCTGTACTTCTTACCGGCCCATTTCACTGCTCAATGCGGAGCCCAAAATCCTGGCGAAAGTCCTGGCCAATCGATTGTTGAGTGTCGTGTGCGACCTTATTCATCCGGACCAATGCGGCTTTATCCCGCACCGCAACACCGCTCTTAACTTGCGGCGTCTTCACGGTGCCCTTGCCAGGGCGGAGTTCCTCTCCGAACCGGCCGTGCTGGTTTCTTTGGATGCCACGATGGCCTTTGATACTATTGAGTGGCCCTTCCTCTGGGCCGTCTTGGATAAATTCGGCTTTGGAGAGGGATTTATTGGCTGGGTGAGGCTCCTTTACACGGGACCCATGGCTCAAGTGGTGGTGAATGGGCGGGTCTCTCGGCCCTTTGCCCTCGGCAGGGGCACGAGGCAGGGGTGCCCGTTGTCCCCGTTGCTTTTTGCTCTCGCCCTGGAGCCACTCGCTGCCTGGCTCCGTTGGGAGCCCTCGCTTAGAGGGATCCGGTGGGGCCCGGGCTTCGAAGATCGGGTCTCGCTGTATGCGGACGACATTCTCCTGTATCTCACCTCACCGCGGCAGTCACTCAACGTCCTTTTTGACGTTCTGACCTCCTTTGGGAACAATTCGGGTCTCACGATCAATTGGTCTAAATCCTGCGTTTATCCCATCTCTGGTGGTCCTCCTCTCCTGCCGCCTCGGCTCCCGATTCAGATATCTCTGAGCGGCTTTAAGTACCTGGGGATATACGTTTCGCTGGACCCGGTGGCTCGCTATGAGCAGAATCTCCTGCGTCCACTTCGGCGGCTGCGGGAGGACACGGCCCGGTGGTGCAGGCTCCCCCTGTCCCCGCTGGGTCGGGCCGCGCTGTTTAAAATGATGTCCCTTCCCAGGTTCCTCTATGCACTCCAGAACTCCTTCGATGTTATCCCAGTGGCCTACTTTCGGGAGGTGGAGAGCCTGCAGAGGAGACTGGTGTGGGACGGGCGGGCGCGTATTGCTCTTGCCAAGCTCACTCTCCCCTGGTATGACGGGGGCATCGCGCTTCCTGACATTCGCAGGTACTATTGGGCCTCGCAGCTATCTGCCATTAACCACGCCACGTATGCGCCCGGCTTGAATCCGGCGTATGAGATGGACAAGTTCCTGCTTCCCGGCGGGAACTACAACAGGGCACTTTATTCCCGCCTGGCTGGCCGGACCCTTACGGGTCCTACTAAGATTGCGGTGCGGACCTGGAGGGCTGCCACTGCGGCCATGGGCTGGAGTGAGCGATTAACATGTGCTACTCCCTTGTTTGCTTCCGACCGCCTGGGAAGCTTGTGGACCACGAAGGGGTTTGACCAGTGGGACACGATTGGTATCAGCAAAGTGGGAGACCTGTGGCACAAGGGCGCGGTAAAGACTTTCGCGGTGCTCCAGGCCGAATACGAGCTGACCGACAGGGAGTTCTTCCGCTACGCCCAGGTTCGGCACGCCCTGCTCTCGGTCTTCGGGGAGGGGACCAAGATCCCTGTTTCATCGCCCCTCGAGGACCGCATACTTGATGGACATGTCCCTGATAGTACTATTTCTTTAATTTATAAAAAATTAATCAATCACCGGGCGGACCTTCTTGTTCGCCTTCGGGAGGCTTGGACTGGGGACGGGGTGGAATTGGACGACGAAGATTGGCAGTCTGCACTGTCGTCCCCCAAGGAGGTTGCCATTCCGGCTCGTCTTCGGTTGGTACAGCTCAAGATTCTCCACCGGGTGTATGTGACGGGTCCGCGCTTGGTCTCGATGGGATTTTCCGGCGACGGGCTCTGTAAGCGAGGCTGTGGGCTCAGCGCCACCTTTCTTCATATCCTTTGGGAGTGCCGCGAGGTGGCGGACTACTGGCGCCGGGTCCACACGGTTATGGGACAGGTCACCGGGGTTGTGCTGCTGCCGGAGGTGCGTCGCTGTGTCCTGAATGTGTGGGAGCCCAATGACTACAGCGCGGCTCAGACTCGGTGGGCGGCCCTAGGGAACATGATTGCCAAGAGGGACATAGCGCAACTTTGGGGCGCTCAACGGCCGCCCACCGTGTCAGTATGGAAGGAGAATATGGACTGGTGTATGTTTAGGGAGAAGACTGTGTATGTGGCCCGTGGCAAGCCGGGGGCATGGGGTAGAATTTGGGGGCAATGGAACGCGTATCGCGGAGGCATCTGTACGCCCCCCCTGGTAGATACTGATATCGCCATGTCCCCCTGACCCTTGATGGCTCCTGGCGCCTTTTGGAACAACTACATATGGACGTTCATCTTCCTTGACCCCCTCCCCCCCCCCCCTCCGTCCCCGGCCTCCCGGTACTCCTTTCTTTAGCGGTTTGCTCAATTGTCCTGACTGGAGTTTCCCGGGGGGAGCCTGACCCGCACTGGTTTCCCTCATAACTCGCCTTATGTTGTGTATTGTTTGTTTTTTTGTTTTTGTGATTGTTGGACTTACGCTTCCTGTTCCTCGAGAACTATCTGGAGCCACTGCAGGGCAGTGCCCTGGGAACTGATTGTAGCTTTGATATGTGTAGATTTCCTTCTGTACCTAGCGGCCGGCCCGAGTGGTTGTAGGCCCGTACTTGTAACCGAATTATTGCTTAATAAAACTTTTTCAAAAAAAAAAAAAAAAAAAAAAAAAAGATCAGAATCTTTGATAACCTTTGTTTTGAATGAATGGTGCGTTCCCAATTCAGGTGGTCAACTCCACCCCACCACCCTTCAAGTGATGTCTGTGCCCTGTGGCAGCTGGCACACAATCGGTGATACTTGTATCTGTGATAGCATAAATATGTTTTTAAATGACCCAGCAAAGGCTGGGATAATTCATAGATAAAGGATATGCAGAGACAACACAGTATCCATCAGAACAACCTATTTATTCCTAAAAGAATGTTTTCCCATTAAATAATGTTTTTTGGTAGTCCTCTTTTTTCACATTACAGAGCAGTTTGAGTTTTGTTTCCACGTCGGTTACCATCTGCTTTTAGATTTCCATGTACTTTGTCTGATTCATTCTCCATCTTGCTTCCCTTTTGCTGGGGATTATTAAATGCCACAGAAAAAGTTGTATTCTGACGCTTGTTACCGTGAAAGGGTGTGGCACAGCCATTGCACGGAAAGAGGTTTTGAGTTTAAAATTAGGTGCACAACTGGATCAGCCGGTTTCTTGCAATATGTAGTACAAACGTTCCGTTTCTTTTAACGACACAAAACATTTATTTGTTAAAAAATACACATTCCATCCCTCAGAGATAACAATAACTTTTTGCATGCCCTTATATACCACACTTCCGCTATTTATATGTGTGCCTGTCAATGATGGACGTTGCCATCACCCAGTTTCTGGAGCTCAGTTAGTCGTCCCTTTTAGGATGAAAGACTGAATTCCAAAGGTCTATTGAGAGGGCCGTGGACCGATATGACCTCTATCCATTATTTACTGTCAATAATCGTTTCCATTTTAAACTAAGTAACTTTATAAAGAGGGTTGTTCCTAGAAGGATAATAGTTGCTGGATTTTACTTGCTGTTATGGCCGGTGGGAGGGTGGGGAAGTGTTTGCATTAGTGAGCGACAAGATCTCTAAGCAGACTCTACATTTCAGATGACTAGTTTCCTGGTGAAAGGAACATGAAGATGAGTTTTGGGCTCGTCCAAGACATACACTTTTCCAGGAAAAAATATTTTTGGGTCCACTCACAATTCAGGTTTGTGCTAGAAAACACTTTATATATTTCCGCTTTATAATGTTTAACGTATGTTGAGTTTGCGGTAAGCTCACCAACCATGTAGATTTACAAAAAACATACGTAACTGGAAAATTGCCCGTTTAGTTACCAAAAATCATATCTGCTTTATTGCTCTTCATGGCCATGTGCATTTGTAATCATTTTAATCATGTGACAACAGCTTTGGAGTTCTCTGTCTGTGAGCCCCTTGATTGTGATACAAGTTGTGAATGTCCTTTGCATTGTTTGCTCCATCGCCCAAGGATACCTTGCTTTTAGATGCACATTTTAGTCACTGACAAATGAAAAGTATTGAGAAATGAAACGAGTGTTTGATTTTAATCACCATTTTGAAATCTGAGAGAATATGTAATGTTCCGACAGTGCTCTTTAATGTATTGTTTCTTGGTAGCAACCCCCTGTTTAGGTCTCGGGACCATCCGGTCTGCTGAAGGCAGAACCGGAAGTCCGGAGATTTAATGTTTTGGAGAAGAGGGGCTTGAACCCGCCCCTCTTCTCCCCTCTTCTCCATTGGCTGGCCTCTTGAATGCTGGCCAGCCATTGGAGAAGAGGTTTGTCTCTCCGAACAGGCCCCGTCCTTTTCGGATTCGGGGGCGTGTTTTTTGCTACTTTTCTGATTATCTCCTCCAGCCAATGGCAAGAGGAGAGAAAAAGAAAAACACGCCCCCGAATCCGAAACCGCCGCTGCCTTTCTCCGAGGCATTTCTGCTTCGCCTCGGAGAAAGGCAGTGGTGTGCTCGTCCTCTCCCCCTGCTCTCGGCTCAAAAGTGGTAGCCTCTTCCCCCAGAGTGGTCAAACATGCCTCAGTGCTTTAAAACCCACCCGGTTCAGACGAACCGTGTTTATATTTGGGCTGTAGCGCTTTGTGTGAGGAAAACGTGTACCACTACTGCCTGTGCTTCGTGCATTCTGAAAAAACCCGCCCTGCTAATGCCACCGTTTTCTGTGTATTATTGACGCTTGAGAAACCCAAAACCTTTTTATTATATAAAACCCCGAAGCATTGTCTGCTCGGTTGCATTGTGCCTTTCCTTTCTTCTTTTGTATTGGGAATGGTTGTGGTGGGTGGGGGCTGCGGGTAGTTCGGTGTAAGCACCTTTTGTCATGGCCTCCATGTTTAATGATGCTATCTCGGGGTGTGAAAGGGCGCCAAGCCCCTCTCGGCGTTGAGGTGTGGTCTGACAATACTGGCAGCGGGTGGTGCCCGGCTCTGCACACGGAGGGGCTGGGGCTCAGGCCTTGGATTTGAGCCCCCTCCCCTGCAGTCACTGAACACCATATTGATGTGATGGCTGTTCTGGGTTTACCCCCACTCCTCGTGGGATGTCTGGGAGGTTTCAAGATTGTGCTAAATTCCGCCTGCTGTGTATAACGTTTGTCCCCAGAGAGGTGTCGCAGGGACTCCTCCCTCCCCACCCGTAATTATGCCCTTCGTCTTGAGGGAAAGGTGGAAACTCAGCCTTGCCTGTTGTTCCCAAATCGGGATTTATTATCACGCGTTCTTGTGATGGGGGTTGCCCACTGCTGATGGCTGAGAGGATTAGCTTGTGTGGGGGGATATAGCCTGCTCCGAATTTCATCGCTTTAGTTAACTACGCTGTTTTGTGTAGTACGGACAAGCTTCTTGGGCGTCGGTGCGCTGTACAGTAGTTTGGGGATTACATGTTTCTAAAGTTGAAAGGAATCCAAAGCTTAGCACTTTTAGGGTGTAAAAAGGAACCGGGCATATAACATTTCTAGCCAGAGGGTGATTTTTATGAACGGCCTAAGAATCATGCCGTTAAAATGGGTACGTTCCTGGTATTCTGTACATGGGTACGGTGGAGTGCGGAGTTTATGCCTCGCCAGGAGAGTGGGCACTGGGTGTGTTTGTTCGGTGGTTTTGGGACCTGCTTAGCATAACGATCAGTGTGGGACTCCTAAACCCGCCAATCAGTGTCCGTGTCATTGAAAGGGGGCGTGGACCTCCGCACTGTCTCGCATGCCTCTGTGCCTGGCAAGGACTCTGCCCTTTTTGCTCTGGTGTGCCCCTGAACCCATCTTGCAGAGAGGCAGGACACTGTAGATCGGACAGTAATGGCGCATGGTGACCACGTCTGGCTGGGCATATTATTTATGGTCGAGGTTATATATTGGGGAATATTGAGTATAAGACCCCAAGAAGGGTGGGCATCCCTCTCTGGTGGGTCAGAACAGATATGCATTTGTTAGTCTCGAAGCATGCCTGGGAGTGGGGGACGTCTGCGCTCGTTTTCTGGCAGCCCCTTTGCAGGCAAGCCCTAGTCTGTTCTCGTACCTCAGGGAGGCCCGTCCGTCATTTTTGCACAGTTCTCGTACTGGGGCAGGAAGGCTTCGCGCTGGTTTCTCAACACAGCGTACCGGAAGGACTCCAGGCCAGCTTTCACACGTCTTTCTGCTCATACCTTGCTAAGCGGGCAGTCCGCACTGGTGTTTCTCGTTATGCTTTACTTGAAGGGGTACAGCCAGGGCCAGGGGGCACATCACTCGGGGGCCTCAGACCTCCACGGAACCTATTCAGGGCAAGGTGAATAAATATCTGAGAGATATGGGAACTCTGAGCCCCTTCATTACGTTCAGCAGCGAGGCCCCAAGATTTTGCGCTAAGCCACTGGGGACGGCGGGCCGCCCATTCTGCACTGGTCCGGCTCCTCGTACCTTACTTGAAGGAGCGGCGACGCTGACTAGCCCGCACCCTCTCACCCTTTTCTAGCCAGGGCCTGTCCATTCGGCTGCAGACAGGTTGCTGACTCCGCTCCTCGGTGCTGCCGTGAGGTATCCGGCAGGCGTGTCCGCCAGTGAAAGTGGGTGCCGTGTGTCGCACGCCGGGACTTGTCTTGCCCAGAGGTGGCACGTGGCGCAGGAATGCTCCCCTGATGACATGCTCCTGCCACTGGGCCTGTCTGGACCCATCTTTTGCTGGTCGATGTAAACGGCAGCTCTCGGTATCAATTTTGGGGTCAATCTTACAAAATCCTCTTTCTTTGCAGTCGGATAATTCTAAGTAAATACCAGTTTCCGAATAAGCAGCAGTTTGTCAGAAGGCGTAGCATGACATTTGATCCTTGTCTTTAAACGCACAGCAAATGTGACTAGATAAACTGAAATCTCGTTCATTTACCTTCAGAACGCCAACATGATTGTTTTTGGGCATCTTCAGCACTCATACTTCCTGTGCCTATGCTGTGCAGTGGTCCTGTCGAAGGTTGGTGGTCCTCACCTGGTCTAATGCCTGTCCCTACGCCTCTCACTGGCTTATGGCATGCCAGCTGTGGAAGAATGCCAACCCCTGATTCAGTATACCCACATAGAATAGGGGTGTGCTGTGCTCATTCCACCCCCCCACAAGCTATTGACATTGTAAATAACAATGCCGTTTCTTTAAATGTTTTTAAAAACAAAAATAATGTCAGGAGCAATGCCAATAGCTCAAACTTTAACAATGCCGAGACCATTGCATTGTAAATGCTTGTTTTACAGCTGCAAAAAGAATTAAACTCTCTCAAGAAAACAAGCATTTGCAATGCAATCGGTCTCGCCTTTGGGACCTTATATGTATTTAGTTATGGAGCAGATTAGCCTGGGCGCTGATACATCTACTGTTCTATAACATGGAGGGAAAGTAAGCACCAAACTGCGTGATGCCAGGTATTGGAACACATGGACAGAAATATTGCCTTTCAGTGGGAAATGGTATAGTCCAAAGCTCTGTTTTTAACATAAAATCAGGGCTTTCGGTGGTCATATCACTGAAAATACAAGATTTGAAAAAAATATTATTGTCTACGGGTGCTTGTGGAAGACAATTTCTATGGACTGGAATCTAGAGAATGCTAAAGTTATTCTGGTATTTTACTGACCTCTGCTGGTCGTTTACTATCAAGACAGCTAAATAGAAGCAGTTGAACAGAATAAAAGTCCCTAAGCCGAAGCAGACAAATCCAATGGCTGATCTCCAGAGCCCACAAAGTACATACACTTATAAGTATCAAAGCTACCAAGTACCCAACGTACGAGGAGCACTCGGGCCTCAGCTGCACACAAGGAGCCAATCATAGGTAAGCACGCCTCCATCACAACGATTCCTTTCACTGTTCAAACTGCCCTGGATGCCTGACGCGTTTCGAAGTGTCCCCACTTCTCTTCAGAGGCTTTGGCAGTTCAAAAAGAGCGCGTAAGGCACCACCCCCTTAAATACATGGATGCACGCCCTGGATGGGCTTATGGGACTTGTAGTGCCTTACTATGCGCAAATGTTCAGCTGGCAACTTCTTCGAGCCCACAGATGGGCCTCGCTGTGCATGGTTCGTGCAAGATCCGTAGGCTGCTGCCCCACGATATCGGCCCGATGATAAGGCCGCGTGGCCCCCACTTCTCTAGGGTGGTGCTCCTCCCGCGGCTGGGTCGCCGCGTAAAAATCAAAGCTACCAAGTACCCAACGTACGAGGAGCACTCGGGCCCCCGCTGCACACAAGGAGCCAATCATAGGTAAGCACGCCTCCATCACAACGATTCCTTTCACTGTTCAAACTGCCCTGGATGCCTGACGCGTTTCGAAGTGTCCCCACTTCTCTTCAGAGGCTTTGGCAGTTCAAAAAGAGCGCGTAAGGCACCACCCCCTTAAATACATGGATGCACGCCCTGGATGGGCTTATGGGACTTGTAGTGCCTTACTATGCGCAAATGTTCAGCTGGCAACTTCTTCGAGCCCACAGATGGGCCTCGCTGTGCATGGTTCGTGCAAGATCCGTAGGCTGCTGCCCCACGATATCGGCCCGATGATAAGGCCGCGTGGCCCCCACTTCTCTAGGGTGGTGCTCCTCCCGCGGCTGGGTCGCCGCGTAAAAATCAAAGCTACCAAGTACCCAACGTACGAGGAGCACTCGGGCCTCAGCTGCACACAAGGAGCCAATCATAGGTAAGCACGCCTCCATCACAACGATTCCTTTCACTGTTCAAACTGCCCTGGATGCCTGACGCGTTTCGAAGTGTCCCCACTTCTCTTCAGAGGCTTTGGCAGTTCAAAAAGAGCGCGTAAGGCACCACCCCCTTAAATACATGGATGCACGCCCTGGATGGGCTTATGGGACTTGTAGTGCCTTACTATGCGCAAATGTTCAGCTGGCAACTTCTTCGAGCCCACAGATGGGCCTCGCTGTACATGGTTCGTGCAAGATCCGTAGGCTGCTGCCCCACGATATCGGCCCGATGATAAGGCCGCGTGGCCCCCACTTCTCTAGGGTGGTGCTCCTCCCGCGGCTGGGTCGCCGCGTAAAAATCAAAGCTACCAAGTACCCAACGTACGAGGAGCACTCGGGCCTCAGCTGCACACAAGGAGCCAATCATAGGTAAGCACGCCTCCATCACAACGATTCCTTTCACTGTTCAAACTGCCCTGGATGCCTGACGCGTTTCGAAGTGTCCCCACTTCTCTTCAGAGGCTTTGGCAGTTCAAAAAGAGCGCGTAAGGCACCACCCCCTTAAATACATGGATGCACGCCCTGGATGGGCTTATGGGACTTGTAGTGCCTTACTATGCGCAAATGTTCAGCTGGCAACTTCTTCGAGCCCACAGATGGGCCTCGCTGTGCATGGTTCGTGCAAGATCCGTAGGCTGCTGCCCCACGATATCGGCCCGATGATAAGGCCGCGTGGCCCCCACTTCTCTAGGGTGGTGCTCCTCCCGCGGCTGGGTCGCCGCGTAAAAATCAAAGCTACCAAGTACCCAACGTACGAGGAGCACTCTGGCCTCAGCTGCACACAAGGAGCCAATCATAGGTAAGCACGCCTCCATCACAACGATTCCTTTCACTGTTCAAACTGCCCTGGATGCCTGACGCGTTTCGAAGTGTCCCCACTTCTCTTCAGAGTCTTTGGCAGTTCAAAAAGAGCGCGTAAGGCACCACCCCCTTAAATACATGGATGCACGCCCTGGATGGGCTTATGGGACTTGTAGTGCCTTACTATGCGCAAATGTTCAGCTGGCAACTTCTTCGAGCCCACAGATGGGCCTCGCTGTGCATGGTTCGTGCAAGATCCGTAGGCTGCTGCCCCACGATATCGGCCCGATGATAAGGCCGCGTGGCCCCCACTTCTCTAGGGTGGTGCTCCTCCCGCGGCTGGGTCGCCGCGTAAAAATCAAAGCTACCAAGTACCCAACGTACGAGGAGCACTCGGGCCTCAGCTGCACACAAGGAGCCAATCATAGGTAAGCACGCCTCCATCACAACGATTCCTTTCACTGTTCAAACTGCCCTGGATGCCTGACGCGTTTCGAAGTGTCCCCACTTCTCTTCAGAGGCTTTGGCAGTTCAAAAAGAGCGCGTAAGGCACCACCCCCTTAAATACATGGATGCACGCCCTGGATGGGCTTATGGGACTTGTAGTGCCTTACTATGCGCAAATGTTCAGCTGGCAACTTCTTCGAGCCCACAGATGGGCCTCGCTGTGCATGGTTCGTGCAAGATCCGTAGGCTGCTGCCCCACGATATCGGCCCGATGATAAGGCCGCGTGGCCCCCACTTCTCTAGGGTGGTGCTCCTCCCGCGGCTGGGTCGCCGCGTAAAAATCAAAGCTACCAAGTACCCAACGTACGAGGAGCACTCGGGCCTCAGCTGCACACAAGGAGCCAATCATAGGTAAGCACGCCTCCATCACAACGATTCCTTTCACTGTTCAAACTGCCCTGGATGCCTGACGCGTTTCGAAGTGTCCCCACTTCTCTTCAGAGGCTTTGGCAGTTCAAAAAGAGCGCGTAAGGCACCACCCCCTTAAATACATGGATGCACGCCCTGGATGGGCTTATGGGACTTGTAGTGCCTTACTATGCGCAAATGTTCAGCTGGCAACTTCTTCGAGCCCACAGATGGGCCTCGCTGTGCATGGTTCGTGCAAGATCCGTAGGCTGCTGCCCCACGATATCGGCCCAATGATAAGGCCGCGTGGCCCCCACTTCTCTAGGGTGGTGCTCCTCCCGCGGCTGGGTCGCAGCGTAAAAATCAAAGCTACCAAGTACCCAACGTACGAGGAGCACTCGGGCCTCAGCTGCACACAAGGAGCCAATCATAGGTAAGCACGCCTCCATCACAACGATTCCTTTCACTGTTCAAACTGCCCTGGATGCCTGACGCGTTTCGAAGTGTCCCCACTTCTCTTCAGAGGCTTTGGCAGTTCAAAAAGAGTGCGTAAGGCACCACCCCCTTAAATACATGGATGCACGCCCTGGATGGGCTTATGGGACTTGTAGTGCCTTACTATGCGCAAATGTTCAGCTGGCAACTTCTTCGAGCCCACAGATGGGCCTCGCTGTGCATGGTTCGTGCAAGATCCGTAGGCTGCTGCCCCACAATATCGGCCCGATGATAAGGCCGCGTGGCCCCCACTTCTCTAGGGTGGTGCTCCTCCCACGGCTGGGTCGCCGCGTAAAAATCAAAGCTACCAAGTACCCAACGTACGAGGAGCACTCGGGCCTCAGCTGCACACAAGGAGCCAATCATAGGTAAGCACGCCTCCATCACAACGATTCCTTTCACTGTTCAAACTGCCCTGGATGCCTGACGCGTTTCGAAGTGTCCCCACTTCTCTTCAGAGGCTTTGGCAGTTCAAAAAGAGCGCGTAAGGCACCACCCCCTTAAATACATGGATGCACGCCCTGGATGGGCTTATGGGACTTGTAGTGCCTTACTATGCGCAAATGTTCAGCTGGCAACTTCTTCGAGCCCACAGATGGGCCTCGCTGTGCATGGTTCGTGCAAGATCCGTAGGCTGCTGCCCCACGATATCGGCCCAATGATAAGGCCGCGTGGCCCCCACTTCTCTAGGGTGGTGCTCCTCCCGCGGCTGGGTCGCAGCGTAAAAATCAAAGCTACCAAGTACCCAACGTACGAGGAGCACTCGGGCCTCAGCTGCACACAAGGAGCCAATCATAGGTAAGCACGCCTCCATCACAACGATTCCTTTCACTGTTCAAACTGCCCTGGATGCCTGACGCGTTTCGAAGTGTCCCCACTTCTCTTCAGAGGCTTTGGCAGTTCAAAAAGAGTGCGTAAGGCACCACCCCCTTAAATACATGGATGCACGCCCTGGATGGGCTTATGGGACTTGTAGTGCCTTACTATGCGCAAATGTTCAGCTGGCAACTTCTTCGAGCCCACAGATGGGCCTCGCTGTGCATGGTTCGTGCAAGATCCGTAGGCTGCTGCCCCACGATATCGGCCCGATGATAAGGCCGCGTGGCCCCCACTTCTCTAGGGTGGTGCTCCTCCCGCGGCTGGGTCGCCGCGTAAAAATCAAAGCTACCAAGTACCCAACGTACGAGGAGCACTCGGGCCTCAGCTGCACACAAGGAGCCAATCATAGGTAAGCACGCCTCCAGTATATATAAGTATATACTAAAAGTATATACAAGAGGTCTCGAATGCTCGACCTAAAAAGATACACACAGATAAAAGCAAGAAAGAGCCGAGTCTAACATCAGGACCTGTTCATTTGGACAAGATGAAATGTTCACTATTATGCACTCACGCCAACGCCAGATAAATAATGCAAAGGCTCCTTAAGTACTGTGGGTGCCTGACATGTCTGCTTTATTTTTTTACCTGCCCTCCTAGAATAATTAATAGAATGTCTTCTCTCATCATCTTGTACCTTCGCAGCACTGCTGTGGTCACTGTGCTCATTTTATCTCCTATGGAGAGTGTAAGGCTTAGCTCTTATTGCTCACATTCAAGCATGTGATCAGTTTGCCCAAAATAACTAGAGCAGATACCTTACTGAGCTGCTTTCCTGCAAGCTGAAATTTTTTTCTTGCTGTGCAGACGCTCTCTGTATTTCTGCAGTACCTTTTAGCCTCGTCATTTTCCGATGAAGTGGAGAAGCAGGGAACAGTACCAGGATCTTTTTGCTGCCACCACCAGAGGATCGATCCAACGTGTACCAGGGAAGAGGACAGAGCCTCTCACCAGCATGGAGCCTTCAAGAAACAATAAACGATCAGGCATGGACATGTGAGGCTAGCTCTGAAAAATAGGTTGAGGTGTTAAAGACAAGAAACTGGAAGCCTTGCAAAGTGTGTGTATTAGGGCAGCCATCTTTAAGTAGCCAAATAACTATCAATAATCACAAACCTATCACGATGCAATAGATGAAAAATGTGTAATTTAAAATAAATGTGAGTGTTTCTAACTATATTAAAACTACCAAGCAGTGTGCACTATACTGTGCTGTGTCAACATACAAAGGTGCAAATCAGTCATTATTGTTCTGCAATCACCAGCGAGGTAGTGCCCAGTCAAACAAGCGACTAGCTGTTCATATTCTCGCAGTGCACATGCGCGTGCATACCTACTGAAGCTCGTTGGTAATTAAAACACCAGCACTCTTGGGCTGGTCGTAAATGTAAAGAAGAGTTCAACCAAGTATATTCCCCCTTGAAAGCAAGACCAAAACCAAATGACTATCCTACCAAAAAGATGCCCAAATGACGATTGACATCAGAAAGTTGCAGAAAGACTAAAAAAACACAAGCAAAGGAGCAAAGGGGAGGGGGAGGCAGCACCAACAAACTGTGGCATTATGAGAAGGTGCGAGGGAGGAATGCTATAGTAAGATATAAACAGCAAAGGCTCCAAAGCTGAACAGAGCCAAATAGTAACAGAACAGGAAACCAAAAAACAAATAGTCCCCCAAAGAACTTATGAAGAACCATAGCGGAATGAGACAGTACTAAGTCCCTGCTCTGTGGGAGGAACAGAAGAGAGAAAGGAGAGACAAAGAGGCAGGACGGACCACTAGCAAGCAAGGATTTTAGAAGGACACAGACATAGACAAATGAAAAGCATTACCAAGAAAGGGGATGGACTTGATGCATACAGATTGATTACAGCACGTCTCGAAGAGACAGCTGCGCTGTCTAGCTCGACCTAAAATGAACCAGCAGATTTGGAAGAGTCCTAAGAGGGCTGAGCTTCCCACCATGTCCATGTTCACCATGGTAGAGCAGAACATGGCCCTTGCAGCATTAACAATCTTGAAAAGAGAGTGACAACATTCTATCCCACAATCCCCTGCTCCACAGAGGGCAAAAGGACACACAAGTAGGTTGTGGGAGAGTGGCGAGGACCACAGGGGGAGGAGTAACAAAGAGATATTTCTAACTAATAAAGTGCCTGTCTCGAGGGGCGAGTGGCCTTCAGGTTATAACGACGGTGCTGAGGGAGAGGAAAAAAGCGGTAAGAGGCTATCTTTCGCTTCATAGCGCTGGAAGGACCGTGGTAGAGGTAATAGTTAGCCCTGCGAGTGCTTCCATTTCGTTGTTTTCAGCATCCATGTATTCTGTTATTGTTTCTCGGATGCAGAACCCACAGAGCAATGTCATTAGCACAATCATGAATTTTTAATGCGCCTGGGTATCTAAAGTGCCAGGTTTAATGGAAGGTGCCAGAATCACTAACCTGACCCACATTCAGTTCTCATTTTTGAAAGATATTTCTTTACTTTCGTCTCTTGTTCTTTCCCCCTCCCCACAGCCCTTAAACTGGAAGCACTGTTACCTCTGATGCCTTCTGCTTCTCCCTACGCCTGGGCTATTTCCTTTCCTTTTTTCATGTCTTTTCTGCTCTTCCAGGAGCACATTTCAACAAGGTTCTCAGAGACATAAATATTGTCACTGAATCTATAGGGCCAGGTGAAGTTTCAGTACACCTCCACAGGTGGAGGAATTCACAGAACTCTACACTTCGCATAGAAGTTGATTTTCTATGGACAGGAAGTCAGGGAAGCTGGATTCAGAACCAATGAGGGTCTCATTGAAGGAGACACATCTCCTTCCAGGGTTATGCCATTGGTGACCTCTCACCTAGGTTTCATTCTCAACCTTGTAGACATTGTTCTCAGCCAGTGCTCTCCTTCTTCTGTTTGGTGGCCCTCTCACACCCATTTCCCAGATCAACAAAGGTGTCTCCCCTTTGTCTGTTTATTCATAACACCACAGCTTGCAGCTTATTCAGAACCTGGCAGCTTGACCCACCTGCAGCATATTCATAACACTGTAGCTAGACATGTCAGCAGCTTGCTCAGAACACTCCAGCTAGACCCACCTGCAGCATATTCATAACACTGTAGCAAGCCATGTCAGCAGCTCACTCAGAACACTGCAGCTAGACTCACCTGCAGCATATTCAGAATACTGCAGCTAGGCCCACCTGCAGCATACTCAGAATACTGCAGCTAGACCCACCTGCAGCATACTCAGAATACTGCAGCTAGTCCCACCTGCAACATATTCAGAACACTGCAGCTAGACCCTCAGAACACTGCATCTGGACACACCTGTAGCTTATTCACAACACTGCAGGAAAACCCACCTGCATCATATTTAGGACACTGCAGTTAGACCCACCTGCAGCAAATTCAGAACGCTGCAGCTAGACCCACCTGCAGCATATTCAGAATACTGCAGCTAGCATCATCTGTAGCTTATTTTAGAACACTGCAGGAAGACCCACCTGCAGCATATTCAGAACACTGCAGGAAGACTCACCTGCAGCATATTCAGAACACTGCAGCTAGACCTGCCTGTAGCTTATTCAGAACACTGCAGATAGACCCACCTGCAGTATATGTAGAGCACTGCAGCTAGACCCACCTGTAGCTTATTCAGAACACTGCAGCAAGAACGAAAGGCAGCATATTCAGAACACTGCAGCAAGACCCACCTGCAGCATATTCAGAACACTGCAGCTAGACCTGCCTGTAGCTAATTTATAACACCACACCTTGCAGCTTATTCAGAACGTGGCAGCTAGACTCACCTGTAGCATATTCATGACTGTAGCTAGACATGTCAGCAGCTTGCTCAGAACAATCCAGCTAGACCCACCTGCAGCATATTCATAACACTGTAGCTAGACCCATCTGCAGCATACTCAGAATACTGCAGCTAGTCCCACCTGCAGCATATTCAGAACACTGCAGCTAGACCCACCTGCAGCATATTCAGAACACTGCAAGCTAGACCCACCTGCAGCATATTCGGAACACTGCAGCTAGACCCACCTGCAGCATATTCAAAACACTACTTCTAGACCCACCTGTAGCTTATTCAGAAAACTGCAGATAGACCCACCTGCAGCATATGTAGAACACTGCAGCTAGATCCACCTGCAGAATATTCAGAATACTGCAGCTAGACCTACCTGTAGCTTATTCAGAACACTGCAGCTAGACCCTCAGAACACTGCAGCTAGACTCGCCTGTAGCTTATTCAGAACACTGCAGCTAGACCCTCAGAACACTGCAGCTAGACCCGCCTGTAGCTTATTTAGAACACTGCAGCAATACCGAAATGCAGCATATTCAGAACACTGCAGCTAGACCCACCTGCAGCATATCCATAACTCTGTAGCTAGACATATCAGCACCTCACTCGGAACACTGCAGCTAGACTCACCTGCTGCATACTCAGAATACTGCAGCTAGACCCACCTGCAGCATATTCAGAATACTGCAACTAGTCCCACCTGCAGCATATTCAGAACACTGCAGCTGGACCCTCAGACCACTGCATCTAGACACACCTGTAGCTTATTCATAACACTGCAGGAAGACCCACCTGCAGCATATTCAGAACACTGCAGCAAGACCGAAATGCAGCATATTCAAAACACTGCAGCAAGACCCACCTGCAGCATATTCAGAACACTGCAGCTAGACCTGCCTGTAGCTTATTCATAACACCACAGCTTGCAGCTTATTCAGAACCTGGCAGCTAGACCCACCTGCAGCATATTCATAACACTGCAGCTAGACATGTCAGCAGCTTGCTCAGAACACTCCAGCTAGACCCACCTGGAGCATATTCATAACACTGTAGCTAGACATGACAGCAGCTCACTCAGAACACTGCACCTAGACTCACCTGCAGCATATTCAGAATACTGCAGCTAGACCCATCTGCAGCATACTCAGAATACTGCAGCTAGTCACACCTGCAGCATCTTCAGAACACTGCAGCTAGACCCTCAGAACACTGCAGGAAGACCGACCTGCAGCATATTCAGAACACTGCAGCTAGACCAACCTGCAGCATATTCAGAATATTGCAGCTAGACCCACCTGCAGCATATTCAGAATACTGCAGGAAGACCCACCTGCAGCATATTCAGAAGACTGCAGGAAGACTCACCTGCAGCATATTCAGAACACTACATCTAGACACACCTGGAGCATATTCAGAACACTGCAGGAAGACCCGTCTGTAGCTTATTCAGAACACTGCAGAAAGACCCCCCTGCAGCATATGTAGAACACTGCAGCTAGATCCACCTGCAGAATATTCAGAATACTGCAGCTAGACCCGCCTGTAGCTTATTCAGAACACTGCAGCTAGATCCTCAGAACACGGCAGCTAGACCCGCCCGTAGCTTATTCAGAACACTGCAGCAAGACCGAAATGCAGCATATTAAGAACTCTGCAGCAAAGACCCACCTGCAGCATATTCAGAACGCTGCAGCTAGACCTGCCTGTAGCTTACTCATAACACCACAGCTTGCAGCTTATTCAGAACCTGCCAGCTAGACCCACGGGCAGCATATTCATAACAGTGTAGCTAGACATGTCAGCAGCTCACTCACAACACTGCAGCTAGACTTACCTGCAGCATATTCAGAATACTGCAGCTAGACCCATCTGCAGCATACTCAGAATACTGCAGCTAGTCCCACCTGCAGCAAATTCAGAACACTGCAGCTGTACCTTCAGAACACTGCATCAAGACACGCCTGTAGCTTATTCAGAACACTGCAGGAAGACCCACCTGCAGCATATTCAGAACACTGCAGCTAGACCCACCTGTAGCTTATTCAGAAAACTGCAGATAGACCCACCTGCAGCATATGTAAAACACTGCAGCTAGATCCACCTGCAGAATCCTCAGAATACTGCAGCTAGACCTACCTGTAGCTTATTCAGAACACCGCAGCTAGACCCTCAGAACACTGCAGCTAGACTCGCCTGTAGCTTATTCAGAACACTGCAGCTAGACCCTCAGAACACTGCAGCTAGACCCGTCTGTAGCTTATTTAGAACACTGCAGCAATACCGAAATGCAGCATATTCAGAACACTGCAGCAAGACCCACCTGCGGCATATTCATAACTCTGTAGCTAGACATGTCAGCAGCTCACTCGGAACACTGCAGCTAGACTCACCTGCAGCATATTCAAAATACTGCAGCTAGACCCACCTGCAGCATATTCAGAATACAGCACCTAGTCCCACCTGCAGCATATTCAGAACATTGCAGCTGGACCCTCAGAACACTGCAGCAAGACCCACCTGCAGCATATTCAGAACACTGCAGCTAGACATGTCAGCAGCTTGCTCAGAACACTGCAGCTAGACTCACCTGCAGCATATTCAGAATACTGCAGCTAGACCCATCTGCAGCATACTTAGAATACTGCAGCTAGTCACACCTGCAGCATCTTCAGAACACTGCAGCTAGACCCTCAGAACACTGAATCTAAACACACCTTTAGCTTATTCAGAACACTGCAGGAAGACCCACCTGCAGCATATTCAGAACACTGCAGCTAGACCCACCTGCAGCATATTCAGAATATTGCAGCTAGACCCACCTGCAGCATATTCAGAATACTGCAGGAAGACCCACCTGCAGCATATTCAGAAGACTGCAGGAAGCCTCACCTGCAGCATATTCATAACACTACATCTAGACACACCTGGAGCATATTCAGAACACTGCAGGAAGACCCGTCTGTAGCTTATTCAGAACACTGCAGAAAGACCCACCTGCAGCATATGTAGAACACTGCAGCTAGATCCACCTGCAGAATATACAGAATACTGCAGCTACACCCGCCCGTAGCTTATTCAGAACACTGCAGCAAGACCGAAATGCAGCATATTCAGAACTCTGGAGCAAAGACCCACCTGCAGTATATTCAGAACGCTGCAGCTAGACCTGCCTGTAGCTTACTCATAACACCACAGCTTGCAGCTTATTCAGAACCTGGCAGCTAGACCCATCTGCAGCATATTCATAACACTGTAGCTAGACATGTCAGCAGCTCACTCAGAATACTGCAGCTAGACTCACTTGCAGCATATTCAGAATACTGCAGCAAGACCCACCTGCAGCATACTCAGAATACTGCAGCTAGACCCACCTGCAGCATATTCAGAACACTGCAGCTTCACCCTCAGAACACTGCATCTAGACACGCCTGTAGCTTATTCAGAACACAGAAGGAAGACCCACCTGCAGCATATTCAGAACCCTGCAGCTAGACCCACCTGTAGCTTATTTTAGAACACTGCAGGAAGACTCACCTGCAGCATATTCAGAAGACTGCAGGAAAACTCACCTGCAGCCTATTCAGAACACTACATCCAGACACACCTGTAGCATATTCAGAACACTGCAGGAAGACCCGCCTGAAGCTTATTCAGAACACTGCAAGCTAGACCCACCTGCAGCATATTCGGAACACTGCAGCTAGACCCACCTACAGCATATGTAGAACACTGCAGCTAGATCCACCTGCAGAATATTCAGAACACTGCAGCTAGACCCTCAGAACACTGCAGCTAGACCCGCTTGTAGCTTTTTCAGAACACTGCAGCTAGACCCTCAGAACACGGCAGCTAGACCCGCCAGTAGCTTATTCAGAACACTGCAGCAAGACTGAAATGCAGCATATTCAGAACACTGCAGCTAGACCAGCCTGTAGCTTATTCATAACACCACAGTTTGCAGCTTATCCAGAACCTGGCAGCTAGACCCACCTGCAGCATATTCATAACACTGCAGCTAGACATGTCAGCAGCTCACTCAGAACACTCCAGCTAGACCCACCTGCAGCATATTCATAACACTGCAGCTAGACATGTCAGCAGCTCACTCAGAGCACTGCAGCTAGACCCACCTGCAGCATATTCATAACACTGTAGCTAGACATGACAGCAGCTCACTCAGAACACTGCAGCTAGACTCACCTGCAGCATATTCATAACACTGTAGCAAGACATGTCAGCAGCTTGCTCAGAACACTCCAGCTAGACTCACATGCAGCATATTCAGAATACTGCAGCTAGACCCACCTGCAGCATATTCAGAATACTGCAGCTAGACCCATCTGCAGCATATTCATAACCCTGCAGCTAGACCCACCTGCAGCATATTCAGAATACTGCAGCTAGACTCACCTGTAGCTTATTTTAGAACACTCCAGATAGACCTGCCTGTAGCTTATTCATAACACCACAGCTTGCAGCTTATTCAGAACCTGGCAGCTAGTCCCACCTGCAGCATATTCAGAACACTGCAGCTGCACCCTCAAAACACTGCATTTAGACACACCTGTAGCTCTTTCAGAACACAGCAGGAAGACCCACCAGCAGCATATTCAGAACACTGCAGCAAGACCGAAATGCAGCATATTCAGAACACTGCAGCAAGACCCACCTGCAGCATATTCAGAACACTGCAGCTAGACCTGCCTGTAGCTTATTCATAACACCACAGCTTGCAGCTTATTCAGAACCTGGCAGCAAGACCCACCTGCAGCATATTCATAACAGTGTAGCTAGACATGTCAGCAGCCCACTCACAACACTGCAGCTAGACCCACCTGCAGCATATTCATAACACTGTAGCTAGACATGTCAGCAGCTCACTCACAACACTGCAGCTAGACCCACCTGCAGCATATTCATAACACTGTAGCTAGGCATGTCAGCAGCTTGCTCAGAACACTCCAGCTAGACCCACCTGCAGCATATGTATAACCCTGCAGCTAGACCCACCTGCAGCATATTCAGAATACTGCAGCTAAACTCACCTGTAGCTTATTTTAGAACACTGCATCTAGACTCACCTGTAGCTTATTTTAGAACACTGCATCTAGAATCACCTGTAGCTTATTTTAGAACACTGCAGGAAGACCCACCTGCAGCATATTCAGAACACTGCAGGAAGACTCACCTGCAGCATATTCATAACACTGTACCTAGACATGTCAGCAGCATGCTCAGAACACTGTAGCTAGACTCACCTGCAGCAGATTCAGAACACTGCTAGTAGACAGGCATGTAGTTTATTCAGAACACTACAGCTAGACAGGCATGCCGTTTATTCAGAACACTACAGCTAGATCCGTCTGCAGCTTACTCATAACACTGCAGCAAGACTTACCTGCAGCTTATTCATAACACTGCAGCTAGACCCGCCTGTAGCTTGTTCATTGTGAGAAGGTGGCCTAATATATGCTGTCCACTAGTTCTAGTGGGCACCTTGTATCAGTCCAAACGCCCCTTATGGTGAATTGGTTAAAGACAACCTTTATTGAAAGCTAACCTAGTGGTAGCTATAGAGAGCAGCCTTCAGGCTAAGTCTTGAAGGAATGTAAAGCAGCTTGTTTTACCAGACTATAATCTCTTGAATGATCAAATGAAAGGACAACCACACCAGGTATATATTCAAAATATATGTATTTAGGATAAAACACACTCCTCTAGTCTCTTTATGAGAATGGAGTTCGAAGTACTTAATTTACAAGTTAGCAATCAACAGTTATAGCAGAAATACAAGTTTGGGCCCTAGGGGTGTACCAAACCATATACCAATAAAGTGGTATAAGAACCACGACTGAACTACACACAAGGCCTAAAGCCTGTAAATTCGCTGGGAGCCCAAAGAACCACCCAAGGTAGGGACGCAGGGGACCCACGGGGGCCGTGTGCAGTGTGTAAACACAACTGCGGGTTCCCGTTAGCTTCTATGGGCAATGTCGGGGTTGGAAATTTAAAGATTAGGGACACTTCTGGTCAGGTACTGCCTCTACTTTTAACACGCTGTTACGAGCGCTTTTGCTCGCTCTGTATTTTAACGGTAGTTTTGCTGTTTTTAGGCTTTTTATTTTCATTCCGTCCTAGTTGGACTTGGGCTCCATTCCCCCCTCCCTCTTACCGCATATAATTTGTTGGAAACACCGTCATTTGGCGGGTCCGGGGTCCGTGGGTGGTCCGGGGTTGCTGCTTTAGGCGCCATCTTGCTTTGGGCTTCATGTTTTGTTTGCGGGCGCCATCTTGGAGCGTACTGACGCTCGCTCGGCTCAAAGGAACGCCTATTTAAAGTCGTCCTCTCCCGCGCAGTGGGTACGCGCAGTGGGACGCCGTCGCTTAGCCGGAGTCGTGCCTGAGTCCTGCCCGTCCGCGCTAGGGACGCGCAGGACGCAGCGGAGCCCTGTGAGTTGGTCTCGGGTCCGGCTCTCGCTACAATGCTGACGTATTCTGGCGACACCTTGCGGGGTATTGGTCGCTCAATTGTAAGTTGTACCCTTCCCCCTATACACCCTCTAGCGGGCCCCTGTCATTGTGCGTGTGGTAGGTGGTCTTTAGATTCCCCTACCCTGAGCGCACACGAATATTCTACGGTTGTCCCCAGTAAGATCCGTGCTAAGCATTCCCTTCGCATCTTCAGCCTGAATGCCAGGTCTCTGGTGCTGCATTATCAGGCCGTGTTTGACCTGATACAGGAAGAGGCTCCGGACATCGTAGCCATCACCGAGACATGGCTGAAGGATGACGATGCGGCCATTATCAACTTGGCATTTCCCTCTGATTTTTCGGTTTTCACTCTTAACCGATCTACGAGGGGTGGGGGTATTGCGCTGGCCTTGCGACCGGGTCTCACTGGCAGCTGGTCGGGTCTGACCATTCCGGGATGTGAAAGTGCGGTGTTCAAGATCTCGGTCACCCCACATTTTACATTCTCAGGGATGGTGGTTTACCGCCCCCCTGGGAGTGATGTGGCGTTTAGAGCGGCCTTCCCCGATGTGGTTAGTTCCTTGGTGGTAGGCTGCTCTAACTTCTCGATTTTGGGAGACCTCAACTTACATTTTGAGAACCTTACCTCCCCCTCGGTTAGCGGTATTCTTGCTGACCTGGAGGCTTTTCAATTGGTGCAATTGGTTCGTCAGTCTACCCATTCAGGCGGCCACACCTTAGATCCGTTCTTCATCAATCTGACAGACGCTGTGGTCTCCGCCGTCACACCTCTTGGCTGGACGGACCACTCTTTGGTTACCATCTGCACCCCTCTGCCGGGAATGGTTATTGTTCCCCCGGCAAAGCTGGTTACAAAGCGGCAATGGAGTAAATTACGGCTGGAGGACTTACATCGTGTCCTCGCTGAGGAGCCTTTAGAACCTGTAATGCTGGTTGATTCAGGTTACGAGAAGTTCTGCTCCTGGATCTCCAAGGCGCTTGACGCCCTTATTCCTATTGCCGCCTGTAAAGTCAGCTCCAGGGACTCCAGTCCGTGGTACGATGGTGCCTTACGTATACTCAAGGGTGGCTGTAGGCGAGCAGAGAGGGCTTGGCGGAAGGCGTACGATAGCGGGAAGAAGGCTTTGTATCTCGCCTCCGTCAAAGCTTACCATCGGGCTGTTTGCCAAGCTCGGGCAGCTTACTACGCCACTGAATTTGGCAACAGCTCCAACCCCTCTAAAACCATCTTTAAAGTGATGAAGGACCTTTTGGCCAAGCGTGTCTGCACCACGACTACTGGTTCCACCTTTCACTGTGAGGCTCTTGCTCGATTTTTCCTGGAAAAGGTCGAAAACATTTATAGGACGTTCCCCTGTACAGGGCCTCCGGCAGAGCCTCCGACCAACATCTATGGCGGTACCACCTTGCACGTTTTGCCCTCGCTGACATCAGAGGAGTTTGACCTCCTGGCCCTGCAGGTTAAATCAGGGTCCCCCGCTGATCCCCTTACAGCGACGCTTTTTAGAGAGCAGTCGTTTGTGGGGCGGGCCGTGGTTCATTCTCTTATTAACATCTCGTTAGAATCGAGCACGGTACCCGCTAGCTGGAAGCGGGCAGTGGTTTCTCCCATCCTGAAGAAGCCGTCCCTGGATCCAGATAAACCTGAAAACTATAGGCCCATCTCTTTACTTCCGTGGCCGACTAAAGTGTTGGAGGCCCATGTCAACAAAGTTCTTTCTGCCCACCTTATCCATGCTAACATCTTGGATCCCACCCAGAATGGGTTCCGTGCTGGTCACAGCACGGAGACCGCCCTCCTCTCCATGGCTGAACATCTTCGCACGGTGATGGATGCGGGACAGACAGCAGCGCTCGTCTTATTGGACTTGAGCGCCGCGTTTGATACTGTTTCGCATCCTATCCTGTTGCATCGCCTGGAGGAGATCGGGTTGGGTGGACCTGCCCTCCAGTGGTTCCGGTCTTTTCTTGACGATCGGTTCTTTAGCGTTGCCGTCCCACCGTTCCAGTCCCAATTCCATCCTTTGAAACAGGGGGTGCCGCAAGGATCCTCGCTGAGCCCCACGTTGTTTAATCTATACGTGAGACCGCTGGCTGAGGTCGTCAAGCATTGGGGCATGACCATGGTCTCATATGCTGACGACACCCAGCTAGCGGTTACGATCAGCGGGGATGCCGACCGGGATGCCCCCAGGTTTCAGAGTGGACTTAGGGCGGTGGCGAGCTGGATGAGGAACAACTGTCTCCAGCTCAACGCCAAGAAAACAGAGATCATGATCGTGGGTAAGAGATCGGAGCTATGGGGGGACAGGTGGTGGCCTATGGAGCTGGGGCCGGCCCCCCTTCCGGTCACGGAATTAAAGAACTTAGGAGTATGGATGGATCCCTCCCTCAGCTATGTTGGCCATACGAAGAAAATTGCGGCCTGTTGCTTTGGTATCTTACGGTCGCTTCGCCCCGTTTTGAAGTTCTTCGACCATCGCACCAGGCAGCTTATCGTCCAGGCGACAGTGTTATCGCGCCTGGACTATGCCAGCTCTCTTCTGGTTGGGTCCAATGTGGCCGAGGTCACCCGCCTCCAACGTGTCCAGAACTCTGCGGCGAGAGCTATTGTTGGCCTACCCCGTTCTTGTTCTGCCTCCAGCACATTGAGATCACTGCACTGGCTGCCTATTCGGGCCAGAATCCAGTTTAAAGTGCTGTGTATGGCGTTCAAGATTTTGAGGGGGGTAGGCCCTTCTATTCTTGCGGATCTTCTGTCCTGGTATGTGCCCACTCGGCCCCTGAGATCCTTGGGTCAGGCACTTACTGTGATCCCCAGATACAGGCTGTGTCGGGTTGGCGGCCGCTCTTTCCGGGTCAGAGCAGCTGAGCTCTGGAACTCCCTTCCCCCAGAGTTGCGCCTACTAGATGATCTTTTAGTTTTCCGTAAAGCCCTAAAAACTTTTCTGTTTTAATAAATTTTTCTTTCCTCTGTTCTGTTGTGTTTTCTGTGGTGTTGCATTTTTACCTGCCGTGCGCCTGGACGCCCCTTTGCTGGGGCAGCAGTGCGCATTACAAATGTATGTAACATAACATAACATAACTTAGAATCGAGTCAGGACCAAACCCTGTTGAACTTAAGAAGTTCTATGGCTAGCACCCACGGGAGCACCGGAGAACTCGAGTTACCTCACCCAGAGAAGCCGGGTGCATAGGTGTCTTTTGGTGTTGGGTCGCGTCGTCGATTGCAATGGAAGCTGGCAAAGAACTGCTGCTGCCGTGTTCAAAGAGATCCAAGCCTGGATCTAGGATGGAAGGAACCTGAAAGCAGAGGGGACAGAGTCTGGGTCACTAGCCAGTGACCGAAGGCAGGATGGACCAATACCCACAGATGTTGGTGCTTCAGGTGAGTTGATGGGTGTCTTGACTCTTCAGCCACGAGGTCCAGGAGGCGTCGACGAAGTCCACGAGCCGGATTTGAGCTGTCCCACGAAGTCTGTTGAGTGCTGCGGTGTCGGCGACCAAAATAGACCCAACAAGCCTTGGCAACGGCAAGTCACTGGAAATCAGAGAAAGGAATGCGGTGCAGACCAGCAAGGTCTGAGGGACTCACCCAGTGAGGGTAAGTCAGGACACGTCTAGAGCAACCAGGAAAGCCCAAGTAGAAGAGGAGTTGCCTTCGTGGGGACCTACTAGCCAACGGGCTAGCGATCGCGAAGGAGCCTCAAGCAGTCGCACTTGAAACTGGCCCACGGGTCACTCGTGGAGTGGAGGCCAGCAATATTTGGTGCAGGAGGTGCTCAAGGCTGGGGCTACTCGGAGCCCAAAGAACAACTTCGAGGAAGACCAGGAAGATAGTGTTGCTGCAAAAGTTTACGGTGTCCAGGGGTCACGGTTCTACGTCACCCACGATAGCCACGGGCCTTAGCTTTGCTGTGGACTCAGGGTAGCCTCGGGGAAGTCTGGAAATCCACCTCTGGTGATGCAAAGACTTCGGCGTCCGGCGGGAGCTTCAGCGATGCAGACCGGTCAGTTGCTTCTTTGGTGCTCCTTGACCCCAAGGGAGATTTCTTCAGTCTTCTAGTCAAAGTAGAACTTCGAAGGTCCAGGATATATGTTTCAGAGTGTCGCCCAGGGTAATCTAAAGTCGCAAGGACTGGGTTCCCATACTTATACTAAGTTTGGGGTTTGGACATACTCCAGGGACCCACCTATGGGAGGGTTTGGAAAGATGGGTGGTTACACCCATTTCCTTTGTCCAGTTTCACGCCAGAGCAGGGGCAGGTAGCCCCTGAAACCGGTTTGAACTGGACTATGCACAGGGACACCAAGTGTGCCCCCATTGCAGGACTTCAAAGCACCAGAGAGTGCTCCCGCCCAGCCCCAATACACATCTGCCTGTCTGGGGAGGTGGTTACACCTCCCTGGGACAGGAAACCTATTGTCCAGGCCTCCCTTGACGGAGTTTCTGTCAGCAGCAGGAGGCCAGACCCGTGTCTGTGGCTCAGGAAAGTCCTACCGGGTTAGACCAGTGTGAACATGTCTCTCCCTCTAGAAGGATGGAATGCTACCCCCGCCGCCAGAACTGGCAGGGGGTAGTATTCTAAAGCGTTTGACACCAAACACGACATGTTTCCGTGCAGCCATCCCAAAGTTAGCATTTACCGCGATGTTTTAATGCACTTAAGAGTATATGGTCAGGCTGCACCACAAACAGCATCAGAGGAGATACTCCGAACGCTGCAGAGGGGCTGTGCTCATGCAGGGGCACCCTCTCACATAAAAACCAAGCACTCTGCCTTCAGGATTGTTAAGGCCTGCCATAGGAGTGACTTATAGGTTTTATATGTGTGTGTAAGGGTAGTGATATAGGTAGCCTATACCACAGTAAGGGGTGCAAGCACACCCTTACCCAGGCTGCAATAGCAGACCTGTGGTGCAATTTTGGAGTGCTTCCCAGGGGTGGCATAATACATGCTTCAGCCCCTGGTAGGCCTCTGAGGTACCTATGCCCTAGGTACATAGTATACCATATACTAGCGGCTTATAAGGCATTCCAGAATCCAATTAGATATGTACCTAATGTACATGCAAACCATTTTAGAGAGGAAGCAGCTAGGCTGTGGTCTTGATTAGCAGGGCCACAGCCAGACTAAGGTCGAAAAACAATGAAATACCAGCAAAAAGCGGGGGTACCCATGTGAAGCAGATCCTACTCTCCTACATTCCTAACGCTACAGCTTGCAGCTTAATCAGAACACTGCAGGAAGACTTTCCTGTAGCTTACTCAGAACACTGCAGCTAGACCCCCCTGTATCTTATTCATAACACTTTAGCTAGACCCGCCTGTAGCTTATTCAGAACACTGCAGCTTGATCCTCAAATCACTGCAGCTAGATCCGCTTGTAGCTTATTCATAACACTACAGCTTGCAGCTCACTCAGAACACTGCAGCTAGACCCACCTGTAGCTTATTCAGAACACTGCAGCTAGACATGTCAACAGCTTGCCTAGAACACTGCAGCTAAATCCACATGCAACATATTCAGAACACTGCAGCTATACCGACCTGCAGCTTATTCAGAGCACTACAGCTAGTTCCACCTGCAGCTTTTTCAGAACTTGACAGCTAGCCCCATTTGCCGCTAATTCAGACCCCTACAGCTAGATCTATCTGTAATTTATTCAGATCACTGCATCTAGTCCCGTCTGCAGCTTATTCGGAACACTGCAACTAGACTCTTTCTTGGTAGCCCTCATGCAGCCCATACTTGTGGAAAGTAAGCGATACTACACTGGCTTCCAGTGGCCAAACGTGACCTCAAAGAGCCTGTGCATTAGCCACACATGCATCACTGGCCTCAGGCATAATTTCGTGTAAGGGTATCTTCCAGCCATATGTCCCCACCAGAAAACTTTACTCATCATACACCAGTCTCCAGTCTATTCTGGAAATCAGAACAGAGTGCAGTGGTGGAAAATCCTTTTCCTACATCACTGCCAAGAAATGTAATTCTTTTCTGGCTCACCTCGGTGCCACTATTCACCATTTTACTTTCTGCAAAATTATCAAAACTGGCTATTTCTCCAGTAGGGCTTCTTCATCAGTCATCATATAACATTAGCACCAGAATGCTCTAAGAGATAATCACAAACTTTACAAGCTGAATAAATAAATAAATACATAAAATAACAGGAAGCATGACAACAACCCACAATAGCTATCAGAATGTACAGTATAACATAGCACAGATCAGAACCAACCAACAAAATAACTCTCACAATGGGCAACCATCACCCCATATCATCATTATCAACATTCACCATTCACTCAACTCTTCATTTAGCCCTCATACTTGCCTACACCGGGCAATACAAGAAACAAAAAACAGGATGGTACATATATTCCTGTCGGGACGGCCCTTGTTTGGGTCCAGGGCGAAAATAAATATGGCGCCCTCAGTGCCGCTGGTGAATGTGCTGATGATTATCACAATGGTCCTATGGTACTGTCTTTGTATACTGGTACCTTCACTCACTCAATTGGAGGTACCCTTATTGAAAAAATCTGCTCAATTGTAGTAATTAGTACAATATACATACGGGCCTTCGTTGTATAGTTGCAATATTTTTTATATATTTCAAACATCACAGAGGTGAAGAACACACATTAATCATATCACATCTATGGTGCAGACGATGCACTGAAAGTGAAGCACGCTCATGATTTTATACAGTTTAAAAGAAACATTGACAACACTGGAAGGCAACATCCCCACCCAGTATAGGTACCTGGAAGAAAGCAATGGATAGGTGCCTGTCCACTGAAGTCGCAGTGTTTCAGGCTCGGGATGTCCGCAAAAGCACAAGAAGATCTGGGCCCACTGGGCCACGTTTCGTGGCATTGACCTGTCTCTCCTGGGGCCGGCGGTTTCTCGAGACCCAATAGATAGGCTGGTAGTGAGTAACTCACCAATATAGGGTAATGGTGTTGTGCAGGGGTTAAAGAGCAAGATTGCACTACATTTGTATAATGTCGTATAAAGGGTGTATGGTGCGTAGTTGGGGGTGGAGGGAGGGGGGTCTGGGTCTGATGTTCTGCAGACCTCATTGGGGATGTTACTAGGTACCTTGCAATTGTATACTGTATCTATACATGGTTAGATGCTCGCCGGGCTTTGCCCATTTGATACCTTGAAAATCAATAAAATTTGTTGTTAAAAAAAAAGAAACATTGAAACACTGATCCCTGGTCTTCTTCGTCTAAACAAGTAAAATCCTGTTTACAACCACAGGTATTTTATACACCAATCAGTATATTCATGACCAGTTAATGTTTCAACCCTTAGCCTATTGGATGGGTCTCATCAGGACCAGTCATCTTGGGAATGTATACGCTACGGAAGAGAACATGAGGCCCAAACAGAATGATGTGTAATCTGTGTGGTGGAACCATGAATAAATAAACAAACTCACCACCTAAAGACTACTAGTCGAGACTCATCAAATTAAGTCATAAATTAGAATCCAATCATATGGAAATCTACAGAGAAACGTACAGTAGTATGAATAAATCAGCACGTAGAGGATAGGGTCAATCAACCTTCCGGATGACCACCATACGGAACCCTGGCGTAGCACCGCGTTGCACGCTAAAATCATATCGAAGATACATGCTGTGTGTTTAGAGCGATAGTGCACCGAAATATGCCACGCTATACAGAGTGGATCCGTGTTCACCATGAAACCACTTTTGCAGATCAATACCCAGTGGTCACATCCTACCACCATTCTATGGAATCCTGCAAATCTGGATGCTGAGGATTGGGAGTGATTATATGCTAAAATAAGGAATGACTCTATGCCTGACATGATCTACTTTTTCTTGAGTCTATAATTCAGTTGGCCACGTTGCGTGGCCGTAAGTGTGCATCCACATCTCAAAACATTACATTTAATAACATGTGCCATTCATAGATGTCCACATGTCCCACCTCGAGGAATGAGCAGGGGAGCAGACCATATTTATGCAATATTTCAAACCCTTGTGTCACTGCTGGAGCCCTTACCAGTGGAGTTGCGATCTCCGGACCTGAAAGAGTTTAACGGTAAGCAGGCTCATAGTCTGTAATGACAAAGTCCAATAATTATGGTAGATTTTCCTTAATATCACCAACAAAAACGCTAGCGCCCAACCGTCAGCACTCGCCATTTACAATGCGGGATGTGCCTCCGTTCACTGTTAATGGACTAGTGGGAACCTGCCCCGATGATAAAACCATTGTCTGTGACTAACTAGACCCCCACTGTGGGGACCGGGCGCAATGTTGGGGAAAAAGTGCATGAGTTTACGAGTTGGTGCATTTACTGGATAAAACCAATCTCATTGAAACCACACAATACTTTGCTAAGGTTCCTGCGCCAATACTGATTATTACTATGTGATACAACACACCGATATACAGTCGCTATTGTGAAAATCAAAGCTCAATAAAAAGCATTCTTTGAAAACAGGCTGCCCAACAAAACGTCAGCCTGAATTAAACCTGTCTATTTTTACACGTGCAAATGGTGGATCCATCCAGCAAATTATCTTAAATAACAATGTGCTGAGTTTAAATACCATGGATGTTAGATTCACAATGTCGACTTGATCTTGTTGAGCACAAAGTAAGTCAGGGTACAAAATTTCTAGTTCGATATTGAGAGACGATATTCATAAATATCATTCAGTCCCAGCTCTGTGCTTTTCAGTGTGTCGATCCATTTACATTCTTGCGTCGATATTGAAAGGCAACGCTATTCATAAATATCATTCAGTCCCAGCTCTGTGCTTTTCAGTGTGTCGATCCATCTACATTCCTGCGTCGATATTGAGAGGCAACGCTATTCATAAATATCATTCAGTTCCAGCTGTGTGCTTTTCAGTGTGTCGATCCATCTACATTCTTGCGTCGATATTGAGAGGCAACGCTATTCATAAATGTCATTCAGTCCCAGCTCTGTGCTTTTCAGTGTGTCGATCCATTTACATTCTTGCGTCGATATTGAGAGGCAACGCTATTCATAAATATCATTCAGTCCCAGCTCTGTGCTTTTCAGTGTGTCGATCCATTTACATTCTTGCGTCGATATTGAGAGGCAACGCTATTCATAAATATCATTCAGTCCCAGCTCTGTGCTTTTCAGTGTGTCGATCCATCTACATTCCTGCATCGATATTGAGAGGCAACGCTATTCATAAATATCATTCAGTTCCAGCTGTGTGCTTTTCAGTGTGTCGATCCATCTACATTCTTGCGTCGATATTGAGAGGCAACGCTATTCATAAATGTCATTCAGTCCCAGCTGTGTGCTTTTCAGTGTGTCGATCCATTTACATTCTTGCGTCGATATTGAGAGGCAACGCTATTCATAAATATCATTCAGTCCCAGCTCTGTGCTTTTCAGTGTGTCGATCCATCTACATTCCTGCGTCGATATTGAGAGGCAACGCTATTCATAAATATCATTCAGTTCCAGCTGTGTGCTTTTCAGTGTGTCGATCCATCTACATTCTTGCGTCGATATTGAGAGGCAACGCTATTCATAAATATCATTCAGTCCCAGCTCTGTGCTTTTCAGTGTGTCGATCCATTTACATTCTTGCGTCGATATTGAGAGGCAACGCTATTCTTAAATATCATTCAGTCCCAGCTCTGTGCTTTTCAGTGTGTCGATCCATTTACATTCTTGCGTCGATATTGAGAGGCAACGCTATTCATAAATATCATTCAGTCCCAGCTCTGTGCTTTTCAGTGTGTCGATCCATCTACATTCCTGCGTCGATATTGAGAGGCAACGCTATTCATAAATATCATTCAGTTCTAGCTGTGTGCTTTTCAGTGTGTCGATCCATCTACATTCTTGCGTCGATATTGAGAGGCAACGCTATTCATAAATGTCATTCAGTCCCAGCTGTGTGCTTTTCAGTGTGTCGATCCATTTACATTCTTGCGTCGATATTGAGAGGCAACGCTATTCATAAATATCATTCAGTCCCAGCTCTGTGCTTTTCAGTGTGTCGATCCATCTACATTCCTGCGTCGATATTGAGAGGCAACGCTATTCATAAATATCATTCAGTTCCAGCTGTGTGCTTTTCAGTGTGTCGATCCATCTACATTCTTGCGTCGATATTGAGAGGCAACGCTATTCATAAATATCATTCAGTCCCAGCTCTGTGCTTTTCAGTGTGTCGATCCATTTACATTCTTGCGTCGATATTGAGAGGCAACGCTATTCTTAAATATCATTCAGTCCCAGCTGTTTGCTTTTCACTGTGTCGATCCATCTACATTCTTGCGTCGATATTGAGAGGCAACGCTATTCATAAATATCATTCAGTCCCAGCTGTGTGCTTTTCACTGTGTCGATCCATCAACATTCTTGCGTCGATATTGAGAGGCAACGCTATTCATAAATCTCATTCAGTCCCAGCTCTGTGCTTTTCAGTGTGTCGATCCATTTACATTCTTGCGTCGATATTGAGAGGCAACGCTATTCATAAATATCATTCAGTCCCAGCTCTGTGCTTTTCAGTGTGTCGATCCATCTACATTCCTGCGTCGATATTGAGAGGCAACGCTATTCATAAATATCATTCAGTTCCAGCTGTGTACTTTTCAGTGTGTCGATCCATCTACATTCTTGCGTCGATATTGAGAGGCAACGCTATTCATAAATGTCATTCAGTCCCAGCTCTGTGCTTTTCAGTGTGTCGATCCATTTACATTCTTGCATCGATATTGAGAGGCAACGCTATTCATAAATATCATTCAGTCCCAGCTGTGTGCTTTTCAGTGTGTCGATCCATCAACATTCTTGCGTCGATATTGAGAGGCAACGCTATTCATAAATATCATTCAGTCCCAGCTCTGTGCTTTTCAGTGTGTCGATCCATCTACATTCTTGTGTCGATATTGAGAGGCAACGCTATTCATAAATGTCATTCAGTCCCAGCTCTGTGCTTTTCAGTGTGTCGATCCATCTACATTCTTGTTGGTTCATCTTAGTCGCCAAATTGTCTCCACAGCTATCCAGTCTGATCACTTCTAGTACCTGCCATTGTATGTCATCCACACTATGGTTCATGTCCATGAAATGCTTAACCAGAGGAGAGATATGAGGCAGAAGTACACAGACACTAAGTGTGGAAGACCACTATGCCAAGTTTACAGGAGACACCTTGAAAGACATACAGGATGGAATCCACAGGATTGTGACGTTATACGATTAATGTATGTTCTTCACTTACATGATTGAAATATATATGTAAAAGATTGCAACAATACAATGAAGGTTCATATACTGCATTAATGACTAGTATTGCACAGATCCTTTCAATCAGGGTACTAATGGGGGTACTACTATACAAAAAGAGTCCCACAGGGCCATTGTGATTATTATTATGGCTATACCCAGGCAGGGCCGGACTGGGAACTGAACCCTGCCCTGGCACACTGCTTGTCCGTCCCCCGGCTGGGTCAAGGGGGGGGGCGGGGGGGGGGGGGGGTGTTTGCAGCCGAGCTGCTGGCTAGGGCCGGTTCCGGCCGATTTTGTTACAGGGGGCCGATATTGCTAGCCCCCTGTAACAAAAACGGCCCCCAGGGGCCCAAAACCAGCCCCACCCTGGCAGCCCACCGGGGAAATGCCCGGCGCCCGCTAAGGCCAGTCTGGCCCTGTGCCCAGGTCCCTGTGGGCTCATTGGGATGGTCTTTGTGATTACATGCCTTAGAATCACAGCCGGTGAATGTGGTCAGGCAGCAGGAGGCCCATTTTGCGTTCTCGGGTCAGTCGCTGGGTAGTTGCATCGCAGGGTGGCTGGGCGGAGGCATCTCTGCACCTTCCTCCGCTCGCCTGATGTACTCACACCTTGGTTAAGTTGTTGGTGGGGCAGATAGGGTTGTTGGTGCATCAGTTGGGATGTGGGGTAGGTGTGGGGGTGGGGATGTGGAGTAGTTGTGGGGGTGGGGGTTTTCACCTGCTCTCAGCTGAGCACAGACACCATGTGAACACTGGCAGTTTGTGGGGTTGGTGGGGTATATTGAGGGCGTCAACGGTGGCAGGTGAAGAAGGCATGATTGAAAGAGGTTTAGTCTGAATAATTTGGAGCCCGGTGGGAGAGACGCTGGAGACAGCTCCCTGCGCCTCTCTGAAGATTGGCACAGTGGGCCTGAGCTCGGCTCACCCTTGCCAAAAGCCGGCCCTGATTCCTGCATCTATTAGACAATCGTGTGTTTTTCAGTCAATAGCACTAAGCATGCTTGAGCGACATGGAGAAATATGGTTTGTATGGGAAAAGTGAAACTACAAGTACCATCATGCTTAGCGCTTTAGACTGAAGGGAAAAAAACTGTCCACAAGTCATCTAGTGTCAAGGCGCCCCCTGGCACTTATTTGTTAAAGACTCGGATGAGAAATACGTAGGAAGGTAGAACGACGGATGCCGACGCCAGGTAGAGATGAGACTAGTTCTCCTACTGTTTATACCTTAAATGCGAGCTGGAAACACAGGGAAACATGTTTAGACAGTGTATTTTGTTGCCACTGCAATCGACATCTCTTGCTAGAGCGGGTATGCCCTGGTGTTTAATTAATCTTTCAAATCCATTGCGGCTCGTTTAATTAAAAGTTTGATCAACAACTGAACGAATAGAAATCCCGCTTTTTAAAATTAATATTGAAACACGCTGGAAAGAATGTACTACGAGGAAATCCACTGGGTAGATAACTGGATTTTCTTTCGTAAAACCGATTTATTTAGTCGTCTGCAGCTCCTCGGTTGCCGAGAAACCTGCCTTTTCAGGGGCGTAGCTCTCGGTGGTACAATGCGTGCCCTCTCCATTCCCTTTCTGTAAAAGACGACTTCGGTAGTCACTACAGCGCTCGCTCCCTTACCCGCGGTAATCCTGACTCGGGCACAAACAGGGTTTCGCGCACAAATCGCAAACCCCCCACAGAGCCATGTATTTTCCCCCCGCACAAATTACGTCTTGTAAATCCTGCCGAAATTTATGAAGGGGAAAAACGCAATATTTAGAGTTTTGCAGCTCAGAAAAAAACAAATGTGCTGGATTACTTTATCCCGCATTACGACCCAGGAATAAAGAATCAGGAGGTAACACCGCGCCAGGGTAAGGATGAACCCTTCAGTATCGGTATTTATCTCGGCAGGATTACTACCCCATAAATACCTGAAAATCAGAATGGGCTCCTAGGTCTATAGCGCTTCGAAGGTAGGTGTGGCCAGGGCCGGCTTTAGCGCTGGTGGGGCCCAGTGCGACCATCACTTTTGGCGCCCCCACGTCCCTTGACCGCCTCTACGAATTTTCTCGCTCCCACCTGCAACCGTGCCCCTCATCATCTCTCCTATCAAAAGATATTGCTAAGCATAGCCCCCCCCCCCCCCCCCCCCCCAGGTCATGGCGCCCCCTTCCACAGGTCAGCGCCAAGTGCGGCTGCACCTGTCACACTACCCTAAAGCCCACCCTGGATGTGGCACTGCAAGGGAAGGTGTTTCATTGATTTTTTACAAGGTTCTAAAGCAAAACAGCGGCAATGTCCTGAAGTCTGACCTTAAAGGGCGAAGTTTGAAACCTAAAACTCACATGCTGTCACACAGGTTCTTGGGTAGACACACGAGGGGAGCAGGCCCGGCTCCAGGAATTTTTATTTGGGTGGGCCAAGAGTGCACTCGGGTGGGTCACTGCTGGCCCGATTCTTCGCTTATACATCTAGCCAGGCCTGCTCTGGCCCCACCTTTATCTCTCCTTAGTCTTACAAGGCCCAGTAAAACGCACTCTTTTCCAAGTCCCTTTCTAAATGTTATCACTCTCAAAAAGTGTTTTTTCCATGTAATGTCCGTTTGATGGAAAGAGGAGGTTTCTAAGGTGGGAGTATCAGGCAAGTGACACTACTCGGGCTCCCTCTATGCGAGCCTTCGGGGAGAAACCCACTTCATTACTATCCCCACCTGACCACGGACTCTGCAGCGCACTCCCTTACAGGCTTGATTATCCACTTTTCTACCACCCTTCTCCATCACACCTTATCTCACAGCTGACCTTGGGCCCCAGCCCCATATCAGCCACCACTCCGTTCCACTTTCATTATTCCCAGAAGAAAACAGTAAAATCACCTTCAAACTTAAAAAATGGAATATAGCAGTGAATGTAATTAGCACGCACTTTAAAGTATGCTCAACTGTTGTCCTAATCGCCTGACTGAAAACAGAAAGGCCATGACAGGGCCGGCTTTAGTGCTGATGTGGAAGTCTTTTGACGCCCCACCAATGACCTCTTTCTCTGTAGATAACTTAACTACCACCCTCCACTACTGCCCCTCATCTCTCCGTAGCCCCTCCCCCTCATGGCCTCCTCCTTAGTCTCCCTAACTACCACCCTCTACTACTGCCCCTCATCTCTCCGTCGCTCCCCCCACCCCATGACCTCCTCCTCGGATTCCCTCACTGCCACCCTCCACTAGCGCCCCTCATCTCTACGTCGCTCCCCCCACCCCATGACCTCCTCCTCAGATTCCCTCACTGCCACCCTCCACCAGCGCCCCTCATCTCTCCGTCGCTCCCCCCACCCCATGACCTCCTCCTCAGATTCCCTCACTGCCACCCTCCACCAGCGCCCCTCATCTCTCCGTCGCTCCCCCCACCTCATGACCTCCTCCTCAGATTCCCTCACTGCCACCCTCCACCAGCGCCCCTCATCTCTCCGTAGCTCCCCCCTCCCCTTGACCTCCTCCTCGGATTCCCTCACTGCCATCCTCCGCCAGTGCTCCTCATCTCTCCGTTGCCCCTCTCTCATATCCATTTAATTTGTTTTATAACGCTACTCAAATCAGTGTAGGGTGTCACAGTACTTTACATAACAGCACACGTTATACAGGGACAATAAATCAGTCTACGGGGAATGTCACATAAACCAATGAGGATTACAAGGTGTAGAAATCACGTCATCCATACTAGTGGGCAATATATTTTACGAGGGTTTGGTCTGGAGAAGCACAAACTCAGGATTTAAAGAGTACTCCAGTGGTTGGGGTTTGGCTTTTCTGAAATTTTTTTATAACTGCACAAACTCTTTTTAGCAAAATTAGAATAATGAAAGACTGGAGAAGTTCTAACTATATCACAACACAAAAAAGTGAAGTTTGTATGCAGCTCTTTGATGACAGCACATAGGTCACTGTCCTATGTTAGGATAGTAACTTCTGAACTGCAAGTAACACAAGGATATCTGTGAAAAAGGTGGTAACCCACTGAGCTATTCCCATAAAATTCAGTTTATCAGCATTTAAAAAAATAAAAACAGACAAATGGTTGCTCTGCAGCAGGATCATAAATCACCAGTTATCTGATTTTCTTTTATTGTTGTACATTTGTGGCAGATTCACTGTGAGGGCTAAGGCTCATGTTTGGGTGGGCCAGGCTCATGTTTGGGTGGGCCTGGCCCACCCAGCCCACCCTCTAGAACCGGGCCTGGAGGGGAGGGGCATGGGGCCCCGCCCAGCCTTTGTTGATTTTTGCCCCTCTAAGCTCTGTTGGCAACTTTCAGCTCAGGAAGCTCAAGTAACCTGCTATTGCCAATGCTTGTATAATAATGTGTAACCAGCTATCCTTTACATAAAAAAATTACTTTGTACTTTCTCAAAGCCCTTCCATCCTTTGAATATCCGCTACATCACCATCTGTTCAATGATAGCGGCTTTAAATGACTTTAGGGAGTTTAAGCGCTATAAGCAAACAGAAGGAAAACACTGGCACCCTCATTTAAAGTTTCTTTTTTTTGTATCACCAATTAAACTCACATCTTCGCTCATGCAGTGTTTGAGATTCTGCTTGTCTGGATAATATGAAAATATTTCCATAAGAGTACTCGTATTTAGCCCAGTTTGCAATTTTCATTCCCATGGTTACGCATGAAAAATAAGCGGACATTTTCAGTAGCCTGTGATATTAAAAGATGCTGAAAGGCAAACAAAAGAAAGCTTTCTGTGACAAGTATGTATAGTGCAGCAGGTGCAGTGGCACTATGGTGCAGTGGGAGAGCGACCCAGGTCTTTAAGGCTCCCACTTAAGAGTGCAGCTATCAATAGTGCAGCAGGTGCAGGGGCACTGCGGCCAAGAAGTTTGATTGGCCCACTGCTCGTCAATTATTTTTATGTTATAATTACTAGGGTTGTTCTTTGTGTGGGCTCTTCTGTGGGACCGTCGGTGGTTGCCACAGCTGGGGAACCTGAAGGAGAGAAGAACATTAAAGTTTAGTCGAGGAAAACAAGGAAAGTCGCTAGGTCCCAGACATTCGCAAAGATATGCACACCACTCTGATGACACCATCCTTAAATTCACACAGAAGTTCAATAAATCACAATTGCATATTTCTGACCCGGCCTCCTCCATACAAGTCATTTTCCTGAAGTTTCACATAATTATGAAAATGCAAATTACTAACCCTGGGCGGGTAACTCAACTCCGCCAGCGGAGTTTGCGGAGATTTGCCTACCCCGCACTCTGTGGCGAACGCGGAGCTAGGCAAAAGTCCGCCTCCATGGCGGAGCAGAGTTAACCGCTCCCTCCCCCCTTCTAAATACTTTAAAAAGAAGGCACTTACCTGTGTTTCTGCCACCTCCCCTGCCTGGTTGCTCTCCTTCCTGCTCCTTTTGCGTCCTTTTTCCTAAAAAAAAACCACTACGTTGTACGTCTTGCGAGTGCGCATGCGCACACTCAAGACGTACAAGGTAGTGTTTTTTTCAATGAAGAAGGACGCGAGGCAGCGAGGAACGGGAAAGGAGAGCGGCCAGGCAGGGGAGGTGGCAGAAACCCAGGTAAGTGCCTTCTTTTTAGTATTTTTAAAGCATTTGAGAGGGGGGGAGCGGGGAGGGAGAGGAGCGGAGCTATGCGTAGCTCCACAGAGTATTTTTCAAACTCCGTGGAGCTATGTGTAGAGGCACTACGCCAGCTCCGCCCACGCTTACAAATTACTCGAATTTCGCAGACCTCTAATACACACCTCCATTGTCCAGGCTAAATCTAAAGGAACATACACCGGGAGCAGGATTCTGCAGCAGTCCACACCATATCAGATGGCTCCACCAAAATAAACCTCATGTAAGTGTCAGGCATCTTAGAAGGATGAAAGTTTGAGTTAGCCATAGTAGAGATTGAGCATGTGGTTGTAACGCCCTGAACGTCTCAGGATCGTTTAACAGATACGATAATGAGAACGCAACCACTTGTGAAGGTTTAGTTATTTTAATGAAGGCAAAAATAATACAAGGAATAAACAAAGGTTATAGTCACTGGAATCCTCCAGGCTAAGTACGTTACCAGCCCACAGCACGGATGGTCCTAACCGTCCTCTGCATATACGCCGATCCCGGCGTATGCCAACAGAGGGCAGAAATGAAATGGCCGACAATGCCAATCGGTATGCTGTGAGGGGCACGAAGAGTGTTGGGGAGAATCGAGGAGTCAGGGAAACACCCAGCCGGGGTCTCTACCTGAAGGGAGCAGCCGCTCAACCTCTTCCTCAGACTGCACCGGGACGTGGTGTCACCTCCTGGTGATGCGTCACCGATACCCCAATCACAAGCAAAGAAGACTGAACCGAGAGCAGCCGCTCGATCGATCCCGTGGACTTCCGAGTCTGTAACGCGGCAAACACCTCCTGGTGTGCGTTACAGCTGGCAGTCCCTGTATCTCTGGTCGGGCTGGGAGTTACGACTCCAACCAGCAAAAGCGCCACTGCGCTTTGACTCAGCCGAGTCAAAAAGCGAAGCTCAATGGTTATCCGGTAGAGCTTCCGGGTCCTTCACAGGTGACGATGGGGCAAGACACGGCCCAGGGAGTAACGACTCGACCTACCTCCGTTCTTGCCTTACTGGAGCACCACTCCGGAACACTGCTCTTCACTAAGCAGGTACGTCGGTGTAAACACAATATCCGACAGCGTTGTACCTCCCGGTTCCTCCCTTTATAGGGCGTGTTTTCCTTGAGTTATGTAACAGCTCTCCTGTTTACATGAGGGCGTGTTTTCCTTGAGTTATGTAACAGCTCTCCTGTTTACATAAGGGCGTGTTTTCCTTGAGTTATGTAACAGCTCTCCTGTTTACATAACCTCTCAACCGCTAAGCATCCTGGGAGATGTAGTCCGTTTTCGCTGGATACCGTTTTCCTCCCCTCGCATGACAGGAATTCTTGACAGTACATCCTCCCTCTCAGCGGCTCCCCACGGGTCCAGCGCTGGCAGGAAAACGCCGATGGAACAAGGAGACCAAGCGCGGAGCATGAACCCCTTCAGCCGGTTCCCATGACTGCTCCTCCGGGCCATAGCCTTTCCACGCAACCAGGTACCACAGCTTCCCCCTGCGCCATTTGGACGCCCGTATGCCCGACACTTCATACTCCACCTCCGACTCCACGCATACCGGCCTAGGTGTCCCAGACGGCTTGGAGGGTGCTGGTTTGAGCAATGATACATGAAAGACAGGGTGTATCCGCAATGACTGGGGCAAGCACACCTTCACGTTCACGGGACCCATACACTTGGTAATTCGATAGGGGCCCATGTACTTGGGATGGAACACACTGTTCTTTCGAAACCTCATGTTTCTTGTGGATATCCAGACGTAGTCTCCAGTGCGGTACAGTGGCCCGGGCCTTCTCTTCCTGTCTGCCGCAGCCTTGTATCTTCTCTTGGCCTCTATTAGGACAGCCCTTGAGCGCATCAACGTGTCTTTTATGTGTGCCACCCTGTCCGCTGTGGCGGGAATCCTGTCCTCTCTGAACGGATGTAGAAATGGCAAGAACCTGGGATGTTGGCCATAGTTGCTATAGAACGGAGATGACTGTGTGGAGCTGTGAGTGGCATTGTTATAGGCTATCTCTGCAACCCATAGCAAGTCGACCCATTCTTCCCTGCCCTGGTCCACAAAACATCGCAGATACTGTTTGAGCGTTTGGTTCAGGCGCTCGGTTTGGCCGTCCGTTTGAGGGTGGTAGCTGGTGGACAGGGCAGTCTTAACATGCAGCGCAGTGCACCAAGTCTTCCAGAATTGCGCAGTAAACTGCGACCCCCGGTCCGACACGATCACCCCAGGTAATCCATGCAGTCGTACCACATTCTTTAGGAGTAGTGACGCCAATTCCCCGGCCGTAGGGACTCTCTTGCAGGGGATGAAGTGCCCCATTTTCGTCAAGTAATCCACCACCACCAGTATTGCCGTCATCCCCTGGTCTACCGGTAGGCCCACCACGAAGTCCAGTGATATGCTATCCCATGGTCTATCCGGGGTCGGAAGTGGATGTAAGAGCCCTTGGGTTCGGCCATGGTCGGCCTTCATGGTAGCACACGTAGGACACTCCTGTCCCCACCTCCTGACATCCACTCTCATGGTTGGCCACCAGAAATGCCGTCCCATGCTAGCCACCGTTTTTTCAAAGCCCAAATGACCTGCGCATGGAGAGTCATGGCACCAGATGAATGCTTGTTTCCTTAGCCTAGGCGTGGGTATCAATAGGCACCTGCCCTTCAGGGGTATCCCGTCCTTCAACTGCCATTCTCTGTGACTGAGGAGCCACCTCCGCCATGCGAATGACCTGATCCCTCTCTTTATTCCCCTCAGGAAAGTATCCGGTTGGATAACCCCCCAATACCATCCTCGGGGAAATGATGGAATGCTCGGTCGCAGGCAATGGTTCCTTAACTGCAGATTGACGGGACAGGGCGTCCGCCTTCCGGTTTTCCGTCCCCGGCCGATATGTGATGCGGAAGTTGAACCCCGCAAAGAAGATCATCCACCGCAGCTGTCTGGGAGAAAGGTGTCTTGTGGCCGTCATGAACTGTAGGTTCCGATGGTCCGTGTACACCGATACCACATGTCTTGCCCCCATCAACCAATGCCTCCATTCGGTGAAGGCGTCCTTGATTGCGAGAAGCTCCTTCTCCGCAATATGGTAGTTGCGTTCGGCGTCGTTGAGTTTGCGGGACATGTACGCAACGGGATGAAGCACCCCTGTGTCGTGGTTGCGTTGGGACAAGATAGCCCCCAGCGCCACATCCGATGCGTCCGCTTCCACCACGTAGGGGAGATCCGGATCGGGGTGAGCCAACACCGGCGCCTTACCAAAGGCGCTTTTCAGGGCCTCAAAGGCTGTGTTCGCTTCAGGGGACCAGACAAACTCCTTGGACTTCCTCAGTAGCTGTGTGATTGGGGCCACCAATCCCGAAAATCCATCTATAAACCGCCTGTAAAAGTTGGCGAAGCCAATGAAACTTTGGACGTCCTTCACGCTTTGGGGCACCGGCCATTCTTTCACCGCCTTGATCTTTCGTTCTGCCATCTCCTGTCCCTCTGGACTCAGCATCACTCCGAGGAATTCCACGGATGTGACGTGGAAGTCACACTTGCTGAGTTTACAAAACAGCATGTTTTCCCTCAGCTTTTGGAGCACAGCTTTGACGTGGTGTACGTGCTCCTTCACACTGGACGAATAGATGAGGATGTCGTCGATATATACGACCACGTAGATATCCAACTCCTCTCTGAATACCTCATTCAAAAAGTACTGAAAGGCTGCCGGGGCGTTGCACAGACCGAACGGCATGACGAGGTACTCAAAAAGGCCGAACCTGGTCTTAAAGGCGGTCTTCCACTCGTCTCCGTCCCTCATGCGCACCAGATGGTATGCCCCTTTCAAATCCAACTTGGTGTAGATACGAGCTTTCTTGACCTGTTCCAGAAGTACACTGATGAGAGGCAAGGGGTACCGATTCTTTACGGTTATCGCATTCAATGCCCTAAAGTCCACACAGGCTCTCAGCTCCCCATTAGCCTTCGGGATAAAGAAGAGTGGCGAGGCGGCCGGAGACTTGGACGGGCGGATGAATCCTAGCTTGAGGAGTTTATCCAGGTACCCCCGGAGATGCACGTTTTCAGGCTCCGTCAGGGCATACAGCCTGCCGCTGGGAACGCTGGCCCCTGGCACCAGGTCGATCTGGCAGTCAAACTGTCTATGTGGTGGTAGCACTTCCGCCTTCACCTCATCAAATACATCCTCAAAACTGTGATAAGCCTGGGGGAGAGCCACATCTTTTTCTGCCGCTGTAGCCACCGTCTGACTCCCGCTCTCATCTGCGTCAAGGGATTCCGTTCTTATTCCACAATGCAGGATGCAATACGGTGACGTCAGTTCGATGCGATGTGTTGGCCAATGCACAGAGGGGTTGTGTTTCTGTAGCCACGGCAATCCCAATATGACGCCATATTGGGGCGCTCGGATGATGTTAAAATCGATTTGTTCCAAATGGTTCCTCCCACATCTCATCGGAAGGACCCCCGTGTGCTGCCCGATGGGCCCCGTCACCAATCGCCTTCCGTCTACAGCATAGACGTCTTCGGGTACAGCTTTGGGAAGAAGCACTAGCCCAACCTGCATGCCTCGTTGTGGTCCATAAACGTGCCAGTGGCCCCTGAATCCACCATGGCCACAACGGGTATCCACTGGTCATGCACTCCCACGTGCACCGTGAGAAACAGGTGTCGTTGTCCCTTGGTGACCGAGTTGGAAAGTGAAGGGATGGAAGAGTGACTCCGAGATGCCCCTTCTTTGGTCTGGGAGTCCTCTAGTTTTCCGCCGGTACGTCCACCACGGCTGTTACCGACCGGTTGGCCCGATAACGTGACGTCTTCGGTTTGGCAGGGCATTCACGTACGTAGTGGCCTTTTTTGCCACAATATAGGCACAATCCTTGTTTACGGCGTGACTCTTTCTCCGTGGCTGTGAGGCTCGCTCGTATTGCGCCGATGTCCATGGGTTCTCCCTTGGATGCGGTGGCAGTTTCAGGACTTCCCACTGTCACATAGGATGGAAGGGATTTTCCTTTTCTCCCATGATCCCCCTTTCTTTCACTTAGCCTATGTTCCAGCCGTAATACCAGGTTGATAAGGCCCTCACATGTCTTGGGTTGTGGGTCAATATGAGCCACGGCGTCCTTGAGCTCATCGCACAGCCCGTGATGGAAGAGCGCCGTCTGTTTAGCAACAGGCCACTTGGTTTCCGCAACCAGCCTTCGGAACGCGTTGAGATACTGCACCAGGTCGTTGGATCCCTGTCTCAACTCAAGCATTTCACGGTCCGCCGTGTACGAGTCAGCCCTTCTGTCGAAGACCTTCAGGAATTCCTCGCGAAAAGCACCCCAATCACATAAGATGGGGTCGTCCCTGCTCACCAGAGGTACGGCCCATTGTGCCGCGTTTCCAGCCAAATAGGATATAAGGAAAGCCACACGAGCCTGACTCGTGGGGAACGCCCTTGGTTTGCACGATAAATGTAGCGCCACTTGTGTGAGGAATACCTGCACTGTGTTAGGATCCCCACTGTACCTCTCTGGTGTTGCCAAGGGGATGGCTACCGGCATTTCCACTACTACCGCAGGGGTCTGGTGCGTGAGGGAGGTGCTGGGCGTGAGCGGGTCCAATTGGATAGTATCCAGTCTGGCTTTTACATCGGCTGTTTCTTGCCTGGAGGCAGCCAATTCAATTTGCACGGTCGCTAAAGCCGCCAGCACATCATCAAGTGTTGCCATGTCTGTTATCGACCGGGAGACAGTTAGTGTTATTAAGGTCGAATATTTTGTAACGCCCTGAACGTCTCAGGATCGTTTAACAGACACGATAATGAGAACGCAACCACTTGTGAAGGTTTAGTTATTTTAATGAAGGCAAAAATAATACAAGGAATAAACAAAGGTTATAGTCACTGGAATCCTCCAGGCTAAGTACGTTACCAGCCCACAGCACGGATGGTCCTAACCGTCCTCTGCATATACGCCGATCCCGGCGTATGCCAACAGAGGGCAGAAATGAAATGGCCGACAATGCCAATCGGTATGCTGTGAGGGGCACGAAGAGTGTTGGGGAGAATCGAGGAGTCAGGGAAACACCCAGCCGGGGTCTCTACCTGAAGGGAGCAGCCGCTCAACCTCTTCCTCAGACTGCACCGGGACGCGGAGTCACCTCCTGGTGATGCGTCACCGATACCCCAATCACAAGCAAAGAAGACTGAACCGAGAGCAGCCGCTCGATCGATCCCGTGGACTTCCGAGTCTGTAACGCGGCAAACACCTCCTGGTGTGCGTTACAGCTGGCAGTCCCTGTATCTCTGGTCGGGCTGGGAGTTACGACTCCAACCAGCAAAAGCGCCACTGCGCTTTGACTCAGCCGAGTCAAAAAGCGAAGCTCAATGGTTATCCGGTAGAGCTTCCGGGTCCTTCACAGGTGACGATGGGGCAAGACACGGCCCAGGGAGTAACGACTCGACCTACCTCCGTTCTTGCCTTACTGGAGCACCACTCCGGAACACTGCTCTTCACTAAGCAGGTACGTCGGTGTAAACACAATATCCGACAGCGTTGTACCTCCCGGTTCCTCCCTTTATAGGGCGTGTTTTCCTTGAGTTATGTAACAGCTCTCCTGTTTACATAAGGGCGTGTTTTCCTTGAGTTATGTAACAGCTCTCCTGTTTACATAAGGGCGTGTTTTCCTTGAGTTATGTAACAGCTCTCCTGTTTACATAACCTCTCAACCGCTAAGCATCCTGGGAGATGTAGTCCGTTTTCGCTGGATACCGTTTTCCTCCCCTCGCATGACAGGAATTCTTGACAGTGGTCTGAGGTCACACATGGTCTCTACAACAGAAGCAGAAAACCATGCTACGTGAGACTGATATTACATATTCTGTGGCAAAATCAAGGTGGGAGAGGTGTGGCGCAGCAGTCAGAGTGGCTGACACTGGAGTGCGGGGTTCACAGTTCCGGCGCCGAAGGTAGTTCAGCACAGCATTATGTGACTCTGGGCAATAGCTTACTTAATCTCCCCAACGACCCCCAGCGCCTTGAAACCCTTAAGGGAGTGATATGTTCGCACTTTACAAATTGGAATAAATATATATAATGGAGGCAGATAATAGTATCCCAGGACATCATGTAATAAAGCAAAGTGCCTAACTGGAGAAAGGGCAGAGCGGTTCACAGAGCCCAAGAAGAGTGAAAATAAGTGTGATTTACAAAGCTCATACAGCACTAGTGAGACTTTATGTGCTATAAAGTATTGTAGGGTGGGTTCCACATCACCATTGCTATTACAGAATCCTGAGTAACTCACTGATTGCCGTGTGGTTGGCAAGGAGGGTGTCTGTGCCTTCAGAACACAGCGCCTAGTGCAGTTTTACAGTCTGTAAGGCACTATTCCACCTCCTGTGAATTAGAAACTTCATTTAATAGGAGGAAATAGTGTGATCTGAGCAGACAGCTGTGTTTCCATAATATCAAAGGGAATTGCAATATTCCATGTAAGTTACTGAGGCCAACTGCTCTTTCTAATAATCTCCCTTTTTAAAAAAAATATTTTGCAGATATATGCCCCATCAAAATACACAGGAAAAGCTTCTTTTGAGCAAATCCACCGGTACAGAGCAGCTGTAAATTAATGTACTCCCACAAGAAAAATGAAGAGTTCCCTGCAGCCATAAAGTGACGTGAGTCAAAAATGTGTAGGGAAAGAGCCCTCATTTCTCCACACGTTCCCCACTTTTTATACGCACTACGTCCACCTTTTTATTTGATAGCGGCCGCATTTTTAGATAGGTTTCACCTCTCTTCTTTTTTTAAAGAATTTATATTTGGAAAGAAGTCAAGTAGATACAAATGTAAACAGAAGATAAAATAATACAAGTAGCGGTAGAAAGAAAATCCTAACAAAAACCAGAAAAAAACTAAAAGAAAAAGGTGAATGGAAGCAGCAGAGTTAGAAAATAGAGTAAGAAAATACAATACTTTAATATGTCGGTCCTCACACATACATTTCTATCAGCTTGAACAGCAGGAAGACAGAGAGTCTGAATGAATGGGATAAAACTGAACAGTGACATATGACAAGTAACAAGCAATTAGAGAGCGGGCCAGCTGGTTAATAATTCATTATGAGAAAAAAGTGGGAAGCAAGACCACACTTTTTTCCTCATGTTTTCCCAGTGAAACTCGCACTTTCTACGAGTTTAAATGAGGATCTGAGAACGTTCCTTAGTAGAGGACAATAAATGAGTCAAAGACCTTGGTTCAGGGACTCTGACATCAGAGTGCTGATTTTGTCACAGTGACTCAGGAACAATAAAACATGGCGCCAACAATTAAACATGACACCAACGTGACATTGATATTGATATTGATATGGGATACGGAAGCAATGACATACGGACATTAACACATGCCAATGGCATCAATCAATCAGGGATTTGTGAAGCGCGCTACTCACCTGTGAGGGTCTCAAGGCACTGGGGGGTGGCGGGGGGCCGTGCAGCTCTGAATCAGCCAAAGAGCCAGGTCTTGAGGCTCTTCCTGAAGGTGTGCAGAGTGGGGGAACATCTGATGTTCAGCATGAGTTTGTTCCAGGTGTTGGTTGCGATGTAGGAGTAGGCTCTTCCACCTGTTCTGGCTCTGCGGATGCGTGGGGTTTCGGCGAGGTCTACGGAGCGAAGGTTTCTCTTCGGTGCGTGGAAGGAGACTCTTTTGTTGAGGTATTGGTGTCCAGTGTTGTGGAGGGATTTGTAGGCGTGGGTGAGTAGCTTGAAGGTTACTCTCCTCTCGACGGGGAGCCAGTGGAGGTCTCGTAGGTGCTGGGTGATGTGTTCAAGTTGTGGGATGCTGAGGACGAGTCTGGCACCAGTGTTCTGGATGGTCTGGAGTTTCTGGAGCAGGGATTTGTTAATTCTGGTGTAGAAGGCATTTATATAGTCCAGTCTGCTTGTTAGAGTGCATGGAAGGAAGTGGGGCACTCATGTGAGGAAACTCACTCAGAGACAATGATGGGGAGCATTTTGAGATCGACAAATTCATGCTAGCACCCTCATATGTGAACATTTACATAGGAACACTGACACTGGGGCACTGACTTTCACAAAAGAACACTGGCTTAAGGAAACTGACACAGGGACATCAGGAAGTCTACCTCACCAGGAAGATAGCCAGGGGCATTAGGAGACCATGGGCAAGATGGCCCAAACTAACAAAAAAACACAATCCTACAACAGCCCTCACTCCTAGTATCATTGACATGTGCTGTACTTTTCTCAAACAACCATTAATATTTTGTGGAAATAAAAATTGAAGTGATCAATCGTGCTAAGGTCTGAGGGTTGGCGCATTTCTCCTTCTGAAGTCCTGTGTACAAAGCCTGTCCCTTGCTCAGCCTCCTTGAAAATGTCCATATTGGACTGCATTTCAGTACCCTCTTAAAACAGAGAAAAGTGGCATTGCCAAATGTATTTATTAATAATCTTGTAGCCCTGTAGGACAGGAGCTTTGGATTAGTGTGGCCAGCTCGGACAATGCATTTCCTGTACAGCAGGAGGGCAGTGCGGCTTAATCTTGCAGTATGGAAGTTGCTGATGTGTAAGAAACAATGCAGCTTCCTGTTCCCATGGCTATCGACCCTCCACTGCCAATCAGCCTTGTGGCGTGGGACCAGCTTCAGCCAGTGCTAAAGGATGGATTTTGCAGGCAGTGCTACCGATGGGAAAAGTGATGGAATCCAAAATGTTAACAACGAAAGCAGTGATTAGCAGTCGGGGACCCTTGCGACTTGTCCACTCCCTCACAAGAGTCTTTATTTATTTATTTAATTTATATGGCGCGTTATAACCACAGGGGTCTCTAAGCGCTGTCTGACCAGATTTACGTGAAAGATGTTACATTCACTTGAAACCAGCTGTGCACCTAAGATCTGCTCCATGCTTGTTTGAACAGTACCGTTTTTAGTTTTTTTCTGAAGGAAAGTAAGTTACTTTCCTTCCTGAGCTCTGGATCCAATTTGTTCCATAAAACTGGGAGCGTGTTGGAAAAAGCACGGCCCCCCACCGTGGTCAATTTAAAGCGGGACTGAGACAGAAGAGTGGCGTCCGACGAACGCAAAGTCCTACCCGGTGTGTAGGGGGATAGTCGGGATTTCAGGTATTTTGGTGCTTTGCCATACTGAGCCTTTGGCAGGAGTCTAATGCAAATATTCAGTTCTCCTGAGATAATAATTACGTAATATGCCTTAGTGAATTTCAGGTTAATCCTGGGGGCTACTGGTACTACTTACAGATGTATGCTGGTGCCCAGCTGAATGGTACTCCTTGTCTCTGGTGGATGACACACTGAGTGGACATGTGAGGATTTAAACCTGTGGCTATTGGATCAAAACAGATTACCTGCACTGAAGGCACTAGTCCACTTAACCACCAGACACAGCAGTCAGTGCTATCCAATAGCCTTACAGCATCCATGCTGATAAGTGCTGACATTGTTCAGTAACAAGATGGGCATTTTGCTGGGAAGTTTTCAGATTAAAAGAGTTGATACCGTCCATGAAAAGTGGAACAGCCATAGTGGGAGGTGCTGGCCTTGTCCCATGAAGAGTATAGCGGCCCAACTGAGAACTAACGGCATTTTCCAATAATGCATCAAAGTGCTGCTGAAAAGGTTTCAGTAACACCATTCAAGGAGCAGCAGCCATGCACTTTAATATTGGGAATAAATGTATAGCAGATATTCAGAGATGTGACTCTACTGTCCCAAAGAAGAGATCACAGCCTTCCTGAAAAGTTCTAATATTGTATTTTAAAGCAGAGCTGACCTATATCAATATTCTGTAGTAAAGGTTTGGCAGCCCTTAGAAGTGGTGTTATTCTTCACGAAGAGTGTGGAAGTGATAACAAGCATTGGCATAGACAATAGGTCACGCTTTTGGGACCTTATAAGTATTTAGTTATGCAACTGTTGCATGGCTAAACACTTATAAGGTCCCAAAGGCGAGACCTATTGGCTATGCCAATGCTTGTTTCTGTTTATTACAGCTCTGTAGTAATGGCGGCACCCGTGCTTTAGCTTAAACACCTTAAGCTAAAGTCGGGTGCCGAGATTGCTTCAAAAGTAAAGAATTGTCTGTTTCTTTACTTTTGAAGCAATCTCAGCACCCGACTTTAGCCTAAGATGTTTAAGCTAAAGCACGGGTGCCGCCATTACTACATAGAAGTAATAAACAGAAAAAAAAGCAAGCGCTCTCTTCGAGAAATGACTCTCGTGGCGGGGAAAAATGCTACCGCCGGCCACAGCTTGCAGTGCATGTGCGCGAGTGGTGTGCGCACAGCAGTAATCACGCCATATGGCAACTCTGCTCAAGCGCGCGCCCGCGCACATGCACTGCAAGCTGTAGCCGGCAGTAGCATTTTTTGAAGCCCTTACTTAAAGTCTCGCCAGACCAGCGCAAGCGCTGGGTCAGGCGAGACCTAAAAAAGTGCAGGTGATTCGAATTAAGGATTTGATAGCCTTGTTGACAGTGTGCTTATTAATATGGTGGTGGCATGATGGGTTCCTGAACTCCCTTTCACCAAAGCAGTCGAGCCGCTGCCTAATACAGATATTCTGGACCCTGCTCACCCAGTGCTGGTGAGGTCACTGATTCATTCAGTGCCTTTGCTGACAGCTTCCTGACAGGGAACGCCCGGCTGTCTGAGAGCAGGTTAAACGCAGCTTTCAGTTTCACTGTAGTATCACATCATGATACTAAACCGTGGGGCCTTTTCACAATTATTTTAATTTCCAGAACTGAAGCAAATATTATGTGCACAAGTTGACTCACGTTTGCATGTGCATACTTGGTGAGTGAACCCCAAAATGACTATAAGGTTGTATTTAATTCTGCCATGTTTTGACCAATGTTCCTGCCACACAATGCACCGTGTCCTATCCGGCCTCACAAATACTATGTAAGGGAGACTCCTATGTCCTCCCTTACAAAACTGTATTTAACCTCTTCCAGTTTTCACCATTGGTAATAAACAAACTGCTTAGAAACATATGATGTGCCACAAATGTCCTAGAAAGGTGTTAGAGGAGCCCCCGGGATAAATGCACGCGATTTTGAATCCCTTACCCACACTATTGTTTAAATTATTTAACATTTTTCTCTTGGTTGAACTAACTCAATCCTCCTCAAAAAACCTTTTTACATTTTTGTTATTACCAGGGGCCCATGCCCCCCTCCCCCTCACGCATACCACAAAGTTATACTTCTGGCCATGGGTCTGTGGTCGCCAGGCCCTTTCGAAGAGATGCTAACAGGGAACGTCCCCGAGGCGAGGCTTGTAGTATGTAACAACCGTCGGGTGCACAGCCCCCCCTGTTGCATCTTGCTCTTTCGTATGACAGCTTCAGTTCTACCGGTCAACACACATCTCCCCCTCAGGGCCTTTGCTGACAGCTTCCTGCTAGGTGATGAGAGCCCTGGGAACCCCGGGGACGCCTGGCTGTCTGAGAGCAGGTTAATGCAGCTTTCAGTTTCACTGTAGTATCACATGGAAGGAAACTGTGGGGCCTTTTCACGAAGGCAGTTTGGAGTACGTCGAGGACTAGACTTGTGGTACTATTGTGTGCTGTGAGCTACATCTCAAATGGGAATAAAATGGGAATATTCATGGAATATTCATATACAATAAAAACAAATAGAACGAAATGTGCCCTCTTTGCACCTTTACAAATAGGTAGTACAATTTCGGGTATCAAAGCTTTTGTGCATGGGCGTGTGTGCACGTGCATGCACATGAAACCACTGGGGGATGAATGAAGGTAAGCTTCCTAAAACTGAAGCAAAAGTCTGCCAATTGGCCCAAAAAGACAGGTAAAGATAATATTGTATTCAATACATTTCGCGCTATATCCACCGTGCTCATCTTGGTAAGTTAGACTATCGGGAACCTTCCCTCTCCAAATATAGACGGATGGACTAGTCTGGTCTGAACTTTTCAAAGCTAAAGAAAACCTTCTGATTCTTTCTATGCTAAGATGGTTAGGGAGCAGGCGAGGAAATAGCTGTTCAGACTTCTGGAAGTCTATGTATCTCGGCCTCCCTAAAAGGGTAAATGCATTTGCCAGTGGCTGCTCCTCCGTTATGGCGGAGTAGGGTCACCCCACCTGCTGCTGGTTCAGCAGGCACACACATTCATAAAATGGTAATAAAACCCATTTATGTGTGGCAGGCTCACGCTGCTTCAGCACGAGGGCAAGGGGCGGGGCTGATGACAGCAATTGCACTTACATCAGCCGCCTGCCAGTGCGCATGAAAGATTGTCCGGCTGTCTACAGCCAAACAATCTGTCATGCACACTTCAAAGCCTGCAATCCCAGGGCTGAAAAACCAGCTGAAGGATTGCAGCCGCAGGCCCCCAGCCTAAAAATGAGTGCTGGGTTAGCCTGCTCCAACCAATCCTGTGATTGGTTGGATTCCCGTGGCATGAAGTAGGAAGTCCCTCCCTTTCTGCCCAAGTCCGAGGAGAGTGCCAGAACGAGAGACGGCGACTGGAGCCTGTGGCCCGCAACATACATATGGTAAGTTTTTTTGTGCATCGCGCCCCACTATAACTTATCATCATCCACAGGAACACCATCAGAATCTCAACCAACACTGAAGACTCACTCAGCATGGCCGAACACCTTCACTTCCAGATCCACGTCAATCACAGCACCACCCTCAGAGGAACCCTCGTCTACCGACCCCCAAGCTCCCGTGCACAATTTAGCGAATCCATCGCTGACCTCATCAGCACACACGCCCTCGCCTCCACAGAATACATCCTCCTCGGGGACCTGAACTTCCAACTTGAGAACGCCAACAACAGTAACACCACAACCCTGATCGCCAACCTCACCAACCTCGGACTCAAACAGCTCGTCACAACACCCACCCACTCTGCCGGACACACGCTCAACCCCATCTTCTCTGCCAGTGACCACGTCACCTTCAACCACACCACCGAACTTCACTGGACCGACCACCACTGCATCCATTTTTCCTTCGAGAAACACACCGCGCACAACCAACCGCAACGGATCCCACACCGCAGCTGGAAAAAAGTCACCAAAGACCAGATCATCACCACTCTCGCCCAAAACCTTCCACCCTAGCCCTCCGAGACCGACGCAGCAGCCCACAACTTCAGACAGTGGATCGTCGACTGCACCAACACCCTCGCCCGATCAAGAAACCCTCCCACAAGTGCACCAACACGAGAGCCACCTGGTTCAACACCGACCTCCAGAACACCAAGCACACCTGCCGAAGACTCGAGAAACAGTGGTGCAACAACCAGACACCAGACAACCACGCCGCCCTCACAAATGCCAGACGCAAACACCACCAACTCATCCGATCCACCAAAAGAACCTCCTTCAAGGAACGCATCAACATCAACGGTCACAACAGCAAAGAGCTCTTTAACATCGTGAAAGAACTCGCCTCCCCCAGCTCCAATGACATCCCACCGTCACAAGAACTCTGCGACTCCCTGGCCACCTTCTTCCACCGCAAGATCACGGACATCCACAGCAGTTTCGACACCCAGACGCCAATAACAGACGCCGACATCCCGACTCAACCCCCACCCATCTCCTAGAACCACATTAACGACCAAGACACCGTCAAAATCATGAACACCCTGCACTCGGGCTCACCTTCGGACCTTGCCATCACCACATCTTCAACAAGGCAAGCTCCATCATCGCACCCCAACTCCGAAAAATCATCAACAGCTCCTTCAAGACCGTCACCTTCCCGGAAAGCTGGAAACACGCCGAGATCAACGCCCTACTCAAGAAACCCAAAGCAGAAGGAAAGGACCTCAAGAACTTCCCACCCATCTCCCTGCTCCGGTTCCCAGTGAAAGTCATTGAAAAGACGGCCAACAGACAACTGACCCGCTTACTGGAAGAGAACAACGTCCTGGACCACTCCCAATCCGGATTCCGCAGCAACCACAGCACCGAAACCGCCCTCATCGCCGCCACGGACGACATCAGAACCCTGCTGGACAATGGCGAAACAGCGGCCCTCATCCTCCTGGACCTCACGGCCGCCTTCGACACCGTCTGCCACCACACCCTGCGCACACGCCTCCGCGAAGCAGGGATCCGAGACAAAACCCTGGACTGGATCACCTCCTTCCTCACCGGCAGAACCCAGAGAGTCCGCCTCCCCCCTTCCGATCTGAAGCTACCACGATCACCTGCGGCATAGCCCAAGGATCATCCCTCAGCCCGACCCTTCTTAACATCTACATGGCACCGCTCACCAACATCGTCCGAGCACACCACCTCAGCATTGTCTCCTACGCCGACGACACCCAGCTGATCCTCTCCCTCACCAAGGACCCGGCCACCGCCAAATCCAATCTCCACGAGGGAATAAAGGCCGTCACAGACTGGATGAAGACTAGCTGGCTAAAGTTGAACTCGGACAAGACAGAGGTCCTCATCCTCGGTTCCACCCCCTCTGCATGGGTCGACTCCTGGTGGCCGGCCATGCTGGTAGCGGCCCGACACCCACCAACCACGCACGCAACCTGGGTTTCATCCTGGACTCCACGCTCTCTATGACCAGCCAAGTTAACGCCGTCTCCTCCTCCTGCTTCAACACCCTCCGCATGCTCCGAAAGATCTACAGATGGATCCCCACCGAAACCAGAAGGACGGTCACCCAAGCACTCATCAGCAGCAGGCTGGATTACGGCAACACCCTCTACACAGGAACCACGGGCAAACTCCAGAGAAGACTTCAACGCATACAAAATGCCCCCGCACGCCTCATCCTCGGAATCCCTCGCCACAGCCACATCACCACCCACCTGAGAGACCTACACTGGCTGCGGGTCAACAAGAGGATCACATTCAAGCTCCTCACCCACGCTCACAAAGCACTCCACAACACCGAACCACCATACATGAACAAACGACTATCCTTCTACACCCCGAACCACCAGCTTCGCTCCGCCAACCTCGCCGTCGCCGCCGTCCCACGCATCCGCCGAACGACCACCGGTGGCAAATCATTCTCCCACCTCGCTGCCAAGACGTGGAACACCCTCCCCGCCCATCTACGGCAGACCCAGGACCTGCTGACCTTCAGGAGACTCCTCAAGACCTGGCTGTTTGACCAGTAGCTGCTCCCCCCCTTCGCGCCTTGAGACCCTCACGGGTGAGTAGCACGCTCTACAAATGTCTTGATTGATTGATTGATTGATTGATGTTGCTGGCCGCTACTGGCATTTGCTGCCATCCGCGTTGGTAGATATGGTGGGTTTTTTTCTATTTAGAAAAACCTCTTTTCTACCACCGTTTTTGATGAGAGATATAAAGGTGCAAAATACTTTCCCACAGATATGATGCACAGAAGCAAGCGTAGACAGCAGACACCAAGGTGCCGCACATTAAAGTGACCTGGAAAATGCACAGAATGAAGGAATGTGAAATTAAGAAATGCATCCTTTATTTTAAAAAGAGGAATAATTGATGGTCTGAAATCCATTATTTGATATAATGTGAATGAACTCAGCAAGTAAACGCTTATTTTCTCTATTCTGATCTCTGACAGGTTTAGCAAGTATTTCAGAGAGACACTAAAAGTTCATGAACTGTACTTATGAATACAAACATTTGCACTGAGGTCTAAGGTCAGTCCTAAGTGGTGGCAAACTCCTCCAACTGCATAGCCAGGTCCCTGCAGCTGTTGTCAAACTCTTTTTGGGTTAGAAATAAAGCTGAATGGATTCAGAGATGGGAGGTGCTGAACTCTGCCATGAGGAAAATCAAACATGCATTGGCATAGCCAATAGGTCGCGCCTTTGGGACCTTATAAGTGTTTAGCCATGCAACAGTTGATGTTGTTGCACCAAGGATATTGTGCTGGATAACTAAACACTTATAAGGTCCCAAAGGCGAGACCTATTGGCTATGCCAATGCTTGTTACTTACTGTACTTAAACCCATTGCCTTACCCCTCTCCCCTGGTCAGCAAAGAGGAGACTGTTGCAGGGCAAATTGTGTGACAGGGCACAGGGGGTCAAACGTGATGTCATCGGGAGTCAAAGATTGTGTGATATCACTCCTGCTGTCCCTAGCATTTTGGTGAGTTCACGCCCATGTGCCCGCTCTAAGAGCACGCCAGAGACTGAGCTCGGAGTGTGCCCAGCTCGAGATATTACGAATTACTCTCTTGGCCACAGAGGCCCAGCTCCAAAATAGAAGTTGTGCCACAGATAAGGATCTTCATTGACGAGGATACTTCAGATGAGTTTTGTAATCACACAACGGCAGTTCAGAAGACTCTTTTGCTGTAAGTTCAGCGTCCTGACCTCTCTTCAGGGGATCCTCGCGGACTGCCCACCGCGGCCGGTGCGGGGTGATGAGCTCGTGCACAAATAAAAGGTATTATTTAGGTGCATACCGTAAGGAACCAAACGCGTCTCTGATGGATTTGCCATGTCTGCTTTTACACAAGACAGATTGGAGCATTTATGAGCCCCACTGCATTTTGCAATGTTTGCCACAAAGATTTAGGGTTTTTTTGGTTAAAAAAACTACTTCTCTTCCAACAAAACTAGCCCAAACAAGGTTCACCGAAAGAAATAATGTTAAAATACTGCGTTTAAAAGATTTCTAATCAAATGCGTTATTAGTGACGTTTCATGAACACACATGCATTAACATGTTTCTGATAATAATATGCACAAGGTATGCCGCATGTCGTAGACCAGTGTATAGCTTTACAACATTCGGACAGGTCTGGTCATTACTCAATTAATGTTTAAATTAAACAAACACCAGAAATATAATGTGTGTCCTGCACCGTTAAGCTACCTAGCGGTGCAATGCAGCATGTCCAAGATCCTAGTAGAGATGCACACTTCCTGTACGCACGTGACCGCATCTATGATGGAGGCCTGCGATGCCAGCTGCTTGGAGAATGGGGATACCAGGGGCCTTGCATGGGTTCTGCAGCCCCTGCGACGCAGGGGAAGAGCATGTTCCAACACGTCAGGGGACACCGAACCTTCAGGGGCCCCATTTAACCCAAGGCCAATGAAATACTGTGAGGTATGGGGGACAGAAGCATTCTAATGGGGAGGAGCATCATTTTACGTCACGCCACTGTGCTGTACCCATATGATGGGGTGACTATGGAATATTGAAGTCGAGGGACTGAGCTCCTTCGTGTCTAAAAAGTAGGAAACAAGTAAAACTGTTGGCATCTTCGAATCAGTGGCTCAGCCACCGTGGTCTGAATGCGCTGCCACGTGCAGTGCTCGCAGGGCAAGTGCATGTCTTCGTCTGTCCCACGAGCGGGGAGCAGTACGTTTCCTTGGGTTTTTTTTAAAGTCAAACCTTGCCTTCCGGCGATGAAAGGCGTACAGGCAGGGGAGCAAGAGTAAAGCGCGCACAGCCATGCTAATTGGAAACAGATGGCCCCTGCGCACCGATGCTCACTCCCGCAAGGTGGATGCCGCCACATGCACGAGTGTGTGGAAAAGAGCAGACCAATTTCTAAAGGTTATCTCCCAGGGCAGCGCATGCACGCTGCACTAGGCTCGACAAAAAATGCTTCCAGCCTTTGTAAAGGGTGGAGATTGCTGGCTGCACATGACTTAGCGGGCATATTTTAATTTAGCAAACCCCTACTTGAGGCATGTGGTCTGAAATGATGCTGAGACCAGTGTGAGACAGATCAGACATGGATGGAGCAGATTACTCACAGAGCGAGTATTGTTGGACTGGACCTACAGCCTTGGCAGAGAGGACTTTAACTCCATTTACTTTTCGGCATATGAAGGCACTGGGTGGCTGGACCATGCAGGAGCAGGTCTGAATCCTGTTGTTGGGGAGCTTTTCTCCGAAGCGTTAGGCTGTGCATGGGAACACCAAGATAGCCCGGTGTTGTATCTGAAACCTATTTGCTATACCTGGCACATGTCCTGTCTTTCTCCATGCCATAGCATGATGCTTGGCCCCCAGTTCCCTTTCCTCCAGCCTTTTCAGCCACTGGCCCCCATGAGCATGTCTGTCTCCTGACCCCTTCGCTTCTTCCTTTGCAGTATGGTAGTTCGGGAGTTGTTATTCAGTCTCTGCTCTTTAGAGATGACTGCTGGCCTGGCAGAGGTTTTTATGCCTTCAGACGAGCCACTGTCACCCCAGCTCCCCTGAGGGTACTGAATGTTTGTTGAACAGCAGCGAAGTTTCATGTGAAAGCTCAGCAAACGTTTTTGTTCTACAAAAACAAACTCCCAGGGTGTTTTCTCCCTGAGTGTAGGTGTTCTTTTCCTTTTTTTCTCAGGCTTTTACTTGTGGTCCCAAAGAGGAAACAAGCACTGGCAAAGCCAATAGGTGTCAGATTGTTGCAGGGATTCTGCTCAGGAAGAGAACTATGCTTGGGAACATAGAACATCAGCATGAAGGGACTGAGTCACCATACCACATCAGTACCTATGCGCCAGATCTGACTAGCTTATAGTGCCACACTTGCCCTCCTAACCTTCCCAGAGAGACAAGTGATTTGTCACCCCAGAACACAACACTCTGGACCCTCTCAGGGATTGTGGTAGCAGGTCATCCCCTTTCGTTCTCTCACTCGTACTAATCCACAATAAATAGAAAAGAGACACAAAGGAAGCTTACAATATTTATTTAAACTATCGTGCTCTAATATGCAATAACCGCACTACAATTAGAAAACAAATACAGGTCAGTAATGTCATTAGCATGATTAGTAGACCAAAAAAAGTGAAAAGTCCTCTCATATTAGCTGACAGATTTGCCTAAACCTACCCTCACCACAGAAGCAAAGTGATTATAGATTATGGATCTCTGGAATTTGTGGGGAACCCCATACCTTAGCATACATAGATAGTTGCTCTACATCTCAGCCGACGCAGCCCTCTTGTCTCTGAACCTTTACTCTGGCTGCAAGTCTCACCTCTGTGTGTTTCTAAAACAACGCATCACAGGTTATGTGACAAAACATGTGTGTTTAAAAACAGCAGCTGGATTTCCCTATTATGTCTAGGTGCTAGTGTCCAAACACCGAGAATAACAAGGAGCAATGTTGTTTGACCTTGCATGGGATGTTACGACTAAATCGCAGGAAAAGAACAAAATACAAAAACCTGTGCTGACTATATGGGAAAATACAATGTGGCACAAAAACAAGTGTGATATTTGGTAACGTGTGCAAAGCAAAAGTGGCCTACAACGAGCATAATTATGTAAACATAGGGAAAACGACAATGGGCTATGTAGGGAACACACAACAGCATATGCAAGAGCTATTGGCTTTAGCAAGGTGTTTTAGCCATGTTGTACACCAGTGTAGCTGCTGTTCAGCATGGCTAAAAGTTAGTGGAATGGAGTGAGGTGGGGTAGATTGGAGTGGGGTATATTGGGGTAGAGTGGAATGGGGTATATTGGGGTAGAACTGCATGGGGTATATTGGTGTAGATTAGAGTGGGGTGGAGTGTGGTAAATTGGGGTAGATTGGAGTGATGTAGATTGGAATGAGGTAGATTGAAGTGGGGTAGATTGGAGTGAGGGAGATGGGAAATTTAGCAGGATAGATTGCAGTGGGGTAGATTGAATTGGGGTAGATTAGAGTGGAGTGGGGTAGTTTGGAGGGGAGTATATTGGGGTAGATTGGAGTGGGGTAGATAAGAGTAGCATAGATCATGATATATGGGGGTAGAGTGGATTGGGATACATTGGGGTAGAGTGGAGTGGGATATATTGGGGTAGACTGGAATGGAGTGGGGTAGATTGGAGTGGAGTCAGGAAGACTGGAGTGGAATGGAATTAGGTAGATTGGTTGGATTATAGTAGGGTAGAATGAAATGGCTGGGGTAGATTACGGTAGTTTAAAGTGGGGTAGATTGGAGTGGGGTAGATTGGAGTGGGCGGACTGAATGGAGCAGATTGGAGTAGGGTAGTTTGGGGTGGGGTGGGGTGGGGTAGACTGGAGTGGCGTGGATTGGGGTGGAGTAGGGAGTAGTGGAGCAGGATAGATTGGAGTGGAGTGAGATAGCCTGAGGAAGAGTGGAGTGGAGGGGTAGATTGGAGTGGACTGTAGTTGGGTAGATTAGGGTAGAGTGGAGTGAGGTAGATTGGGTGGATTACAGTAGGTATGATTGGATTGGAGTAGATTGGGGAGGAGTCGATTATAATAGGGTAGATTGGGGTGGAGTGGCATAGGGTAGATTAGAGTGGGGTTGATTGTGGTGGAGGGTGTGAATTGGAGTGGATTGGGATGGATTTGAGGAGTGTGGCCCACTGGACTAGAGTGGAGAGGAGTTTGGTAGAGTGGAGTGGGGTAGATTGAAGTGGAGATAGGGTAGATTGAGTGGATTGGAGTGTGGTAGATTGGAGTGGAGCAGGATTTATTGTGATAGATTGGAGTGGGGTAGATTGTCGTGGAGTGGGGTAAATTGGGCTGGGGTAGATTGGAGTGAAGTAGAGTTGAGTCGGGTAGATTGGAGTGGAATCGGGTAGATTGGAGTGGAGTGGGTTGGATTTAGTACATTGGAGTGGGGTGGATTGGGGTAGATTTAACTTGATTGAAGTGGAGTGGGGTAGATTGGGGTAGATTGGAGTAGAGTGGGTTGCATTTGAGTGGAGTGCAGGAGATTGGGGTGAAGTGGTGTAAATTAGAGTCGAGCAGAGTGAGGTGGGGTTGATTGGGTTGGATTGAATGGAGTGCGGTAGATTGGAGTGGGGTAAATTGGGGTAGAGTGGAGTGGGGTTAATTGGAGTGGGGTAGATTGTAGTGGAATGGGGTAGGTTGCATCTTAGTGGAGTAGGGTAGATTGAAGTGGGGTAGATTGGAGTGGGGTGGTGTAGATTGGAGTGGGGTGGAGTACATTGGGGTGGGGTAGATTTGGTGGAGTGGGATAGATTAGAGTGGAGTAGACTGGGTTAGATTGTAGCAAAGTGGAATGGAGCAGATTGGTGTACACTGCAGTTAAATGGGATAGATTGGAGTGGAGTGGAGTGGCGTAGATTGTGTTGTGGAGTGAGTGGCGTAGATTGGAGTGGCGTGGAGTCGAGTGGCATGTCATAGAGTTTCTTACAGTGGAAGGTGTAGAGTGAAGTGGCATGTCGTAGAGTGGAGTGGAGTGGCATATTGTGGAATATGCATGGTGTGGTAGCGCAGTGCCCTTGCATACAACACATTTTCAATCTAAATGACTATTACCTTTGCACCAAAATAAGGATTTACTGCACACAAATGATAATGTGTGCAAATGTCATCACCTAGTGTATTGATGTGTTTGACTGTATCCAAATATTTGTTTCCACCGCACTTCAAGATTACAAACAAATGTTCTTCATTTATACTAATTCTGATATATTCTGAAACATCAGCACAGTAAATTTTGAGTTGTTTACTGGGAAAAACAGACATCCTGCACCCTCTCCTTTTACATGGGTAGCAGGTTTCACATAAATTCTCTCACTTTGAAGTCAGAGAAAGAAAAGTAAACACCTTGCTCCATCTGAAGAGAGCTTGACATTTGACCTATGTCTTTGCAGGCAAAGCGAGTTTGTGGAAGAATACAGTAAAAAAAGTCTGGGCTACAGGAGGGACAAACTCAAGTTGGACAGTCTAAATCAAATAAAACAAGCAAATAGAAAGCCAGAAAATGTACTCAAGGTGGCTTTCAAGACCTTTAATCGCACTTTCTTAAAAAACGTAGGGTCTCCATATTTAAAAAGAAAGTGCCATTGACCTTGTGGGATATCCTCCAGCATAGCCTCAAAAAGTGAGCTGATAGATGACTTATCTATCCTATTTGCCAACATGCGTACATTTTTAAAATGAAAAGCGTGGCAACACGCAAGCAGGTCTGGAAGTACCAATCCCCCCACCTCCAATCTTCTCCTCAATTTCTTCCAGGATATCCTGGGACCTTTTGATGCCCAGATAACGCTTCCTATTTTCCCCTGGAATTTAGCTATGTCTTCTTTCTTAAAAGTTAATGGAATAGAGTTAAAAAGGAAGGTGATTTTTGGAAGGATAATCATTTTTATTAAATTTACCCAACCATAAATATTTAAGGGGAGGTTTGCCCATTTTAACATTAGCCCTATCACTTCCTGACTAGTTTTCTTCCAATTAGTTTTTGTGATATCCTCCATCTTCTGTGTAAATAAAATCACTAGGTATCATATTTGTGTTTTAACTCTGTGAGTCCTGATTCCACTCCATTATCTCAGTTTTGTCTATATTTACTTTATAAGCTGCATTGAGTATGTGGATGTATGTGAGGAAAACACTGAGAGTTCCATACCTTTCGATTTATGCTCCCATTTGGAATTCCCCAGGGACCCCGGAATGTCTGAGGGATCAACTTAGTCAGCCCTTGAAATTAGGGGGTATCTACTATTGGGCAGATCTCAAGGAGGGCTCAATTATGATGAGTTGGGAGGCTATGAATAATTTGTCTAAGGGGCAGCTAACAAGGCTTAAATATTATCAATTGAGTTCCTGGTGGGCGACACAAGACTGGGTGGGGGAAGAGGAGTCAAAATTTAGTCAGGTGACGAGAACCGACCAGTGGAAAAAAGAAGTGTTGTTCTGGTACTGGGCTTTTTTGGAAGCGGATATGGATTTTGAAACTGAAATTACAAAACTATGGGGTCAGGAGTTTGGTGAGGGTGATTTGAAGCAAATGTGTTGTGATTCCTATGGTATCTTACGAACAGTGGTTAAACCAGCATCACTTAAACGCAATCGTTTATTCACCACCTATAGAGTATATTGGTCACCAGCGAAGTTATCTAAGATCTCCAGCAATGTATATAACTGCCCAAGATGTATGCTGACAGCGGCAGACGATAAGCATTTATTCATGCTATGTCCAAAAATATTATCTTATTGGAACTCAGTCTGTGACTTTATAGGGGAAACAATCGGGACACAGATTTCAGTAAGTTCTCGCCTAATTTTCTTTGGGCTAAATTCGAAAGAAGATGTGCAGCTCTCAGTGAGTAACGCAAAGTTTTTGTTCTATGTAATTCTTTTGGCAAGACGCGAGATATGTAGATTATGGAAATTGGAAAGTCCACCGTGTTTTACTGAGTGCCTTAGAAATATCATATATACCAGCGAGTCTGAGATGGCATGTGATCCTACGAGTGAGAAGAAAATCTGGGCTCTGTTGGTAAGGTGGAGAGATAAGACAACGTGAGTCCTATGATTAAGCCAATATTGCTGTCGGCTATGGCTCTCCTCTTGGCGGCTTCAGGGGGTTAAGGAGAAGGAAGTGGACACAGCAGTATACTTGTGGGTCACTACTCTTGTTTGCCTTATGGGGCACCGGTCAAGCCCCCCCCCCCTCGTAAGACCCAGAGGTTTTAGAGTACACCCTAACAAGAATGTTGGCAGAATGAGGAAATGAAATAAAAAAAAAATTAAAAAAATTAAAAAAAAGAAAGCCAGAAAATGTGAGTTACAAACCACAAAGCCAATGGTCAGCAATGGACGGAATACATTCCTAGGTCAGTTTTCTGAATGTCCCCAAAATGTCTTTAGCAAACCAGACAGCTGTACTGTCTGGCTGGTTTAGACCTAAAAAGCACTTCAGACCATCTGTAGGACTGGTGCGTTCATTAATGGAACGAGCTCCAATGTTCAGCTCACACTGGTGAATTACCCGAACCAGCAAACTAACAACCAGGTCCCTCATGGGGTACCCTGTGTGAACAAGAAAAAACAAAAAAGGGGATGAAAACATTGCAGTTCTTCAGCATCCTTGTCTAGACTTTGTAATGCACCTTTGCGAATAGAAGTTACACTTACCTATGGTGGAAGGATAAGAGTCAAAAGACAACCTGTAAAAAAGGAAAATGAAAAGTCTATGGTTATTTATTGAAAACTTGCACTTATAATTCTGTTATCGCCATTGATGTGGTGCACAAACATTGTTGATTTTCCATTGTTTTAATCTGTTATTTCCTTATTAGAGTACTCCCAAGAAATGCACAAAATTCATACAGGGAAGTTCAGCACAATCATATGAGGCTACATGAGAGGCAGCACACAATCCCGATAGGAGCTTAAAGAGGGAATTAAAGCTAGGCTGACTGAGAGCTAAAAGAGCCAATGATCAATGCATCTGGCAGTGTGGGAAGAGACTTCATACCAACATCCCTAACTGGAGGATATCCCTCTTCTGTCTCTCTGATCCCATTCTCTTTCCCCTGCTGAATTGAATTGAAATGATTACATTTGCATAGTTACTGAAAACCACAGCAATACAAATTTTGATTAAAATGATAGGATCATAATAAAATATTAATTACATGTTTGTAAAATTTCATAAATCATTCAAAGCTTTGAAACAGTTAAATTACTGACAGATTAAAAGTGCTATCGTGCAGATAGCTGCCAGTATAAGTAATGCAGTCAGTGCGGAGTTCGTTGCTCAGTCTGGAAGTGCTATTGTCCGGAAAGATGCATTACTAAAGGACCAATCTGAGCACTCTGTGAGGGTTTACCAGCTCGGACTTGTTTAGAACAGCCTCTTATCTGTATTTGGATGGAGTAGCACTATAATCGCTGGTGTTTAGGCAGCCGGCCACCTGCGTGGGATGATGACCTGTCGGGCTGCCCCTGAACCCAGGAGAAACTTGGGTCTAAGATGGCATTTTTTCCTCGGCTACATCAAGAAATCTCACTAATCTTCAGTTTAGCTGTGGTGTTGCTGGATGAAAGCATGGCAAAACTGCTTGCCTCCTTGAACAAATTCCTCTTTGGTTAAAGAGGATTTTTAACAGCTTTCTCCTTTCCTGTAGCAACTCCTTGCAGGAGCATAATAAATGGGTGATTTTTGCACAGGTTACAAGATGTTAAAGTTGGCTCCCGCTTCCATGGTGGAAGGTTCTGGGTGCATGGGATCAAGCCAAGGCAGAGCTTTAAAAATGTTGGTTTCTGTGCTTCTGGGTAACCCAAATTTCAATATTTTTTGGGGGCTAAGATCTTGTAATTGTTCAAAGTCATCCAAGAGTGCGATCTGGCTGAAAATGCTGATTTGTCCTCTACCAACAACAGTTTTTTCAAAGATTTCCAGACTAATTTATTGAAAGCTGAATGATGACTCTGTATGTTCCAGAGGGCCAAGAGTCCAGTGCTTACCAGAGCTTCCTGAAGGTAATTTCTTGCAGGAGAATTCTCCCCCTGTTGGAGATCTTGCCATAGGAGCTGATTTAGAGTTTTAGGGGCCGATGATCTGATCTTTTTCCAGCAGATGAAGTATGCGCCGTACCTGGCCCATCATTGCTTTAGTAGGCCAAACTCCAACCTAAGTTGCGCCGGGGAGGTGTAGTTTGGAAGGCTAAGCATAGTTCTGTATGCTTTTACTAGTATTTTGTCCAGCAGTTTAGCATCTCTACCTCTTCAAAGCTTCACTACCATAGGTAAGTGTGGGTAGGATTTTAGCCTGTGCTACATTCAGTGTTGGACCGGTTCATTTAGATGTTAAGCTTGATATTATTAGTGCTAGCACCAGCCCTTTCCTTTTTATCTCTTCTTGATGTCGAGTGAATGATCCTTCTTTGTCCATGTAGACACCTAGATACTTGTAGGGCCCCGCTGGTTCTATTTGTGTGCCGCCCAGATGCCAGAATCTCACTCCTTTCCTCTTGCTATTATTTGACATTGTCCTAGTTTTCTTTAGGTTAATTGACAGGTTGTTTTCTTCTACGTTGTCCTGAATTCCGTTAAGGAGATGTTGCAAGCCAACTACTGTATGGCTAAGCAGAATTACGTTGTCCGTGTAAAGGATATTGGACAGAGTTGTGACCCCCAGCCTGGGCACGTGAGAATTGCAGGTGTTAGGTGTCTGTGGTAAATCTGCCACAAATAAATTGAATGGGGTGGGTGCCAGCACACACCCTGTTTAAGGCCTTTCGTTGTTTTTACTTTTCTCGAAAGATGCATCTCTGTTCCTAGGTTCACCTGTACCCAGGTGTCTGTGTGTGGGAGCGTTAGCATTGTTAGGAGAGCATTTGGGATGCCCCATCGGGATAACTTCGCCCACAGTCCTGCCCTCTCCACATTATCGAAAGCAGCACTAAATTAGATAAAACAAGAGTGCAGCTGCATTTTCTTCCATATTGCTGCATCAATAAGCAACGAGCTAGTCAGGATGTTAGTTGTTGTACCTGTTTTTTTACGGAAGCCTGTCTGGTTTAATGGTATTATGTCATTGTCATCTGCCCAGGCTGTAAGCTCATCCAGCAGCGTTCCCGCAAAATATTTGGCCATGTTATCGATCAGTGCCACTAACCAATAATTATCAGGCAAGCCTTGTCGCCACTTTAATGAATAGGGACAATCGTGGAGGCTTTCCATGAATCATGGATAACGTCCAGTAATTTCACTTACAAAAATATTGGGTGAAATATTCTTGCTAACTCTGCAGCCCTCTGTTTAAACATAGTGGGCGGGGTTCCATTCAGACCCGGCACCCCTTCCTTTCTTCCCTTTTTGATCTGCTGCCTGATTATTAGCTGCACTGCGGCATGGGTCATTTCCCCTGCTGGGTAACTTATAGCTACCATTTAATCTCAGGTGTTAGCGCAAGGGGCATAGGGCCGTATGTACGATATTTCCATTTTGAATTACCTAAATAGCGAATCTCAAGAAATCGCTATTTAGGAAATGCAAAATGGAATGTACAAAAATAGAGGTTTCCTAGTAGCGATTCCTACAGAGTCTAAATAGAGATTTCCTAGTAGCGATTCCTAAAGAGCCTAAAAGGCCCATAGGTACGAATTGTTTTGCATTTCAAAATTTGTGATCTCCAAATAGGAAATTGTAAATTTGGAAATGCAAAGCCAAGGGTGCCTATGGGCCTAAGGTGCCCCTTGATGCACTCCCCCCAAAAAAAGAGGTGCACATGTAAAGCACAAAAAAGCGTCTTGGAGTCGATGGTAATAGCATTTCCTAAATGCCCATTTTGCATTTAGGAAATGCTTTGTACATGTGCATGCAAAATCGTAAATAGGCAATCACGATTTGTGATTTCCTATTTGCGATTTCTTATCTCCATTGTACATTAGGAAAGGCTGTTTTGCATTTTTTAGTGGGCCAGAAATGCGATTCGGCCTTTTAAGAAATGCAAAAGGCTTTTGTACATATGGCCTATAGAGTGGTTTTGGGAGCCACCAACTTGTGAGCCCAACTTACTTTGTCTTTGTGAACAGGGGTAGATATGCATTGGGCTGTCCAACATCCGAAGATGTACCTCAGGACATAAAATCCCTCCCAAAATTAGATAAAAAGTAAATTAGCAACAATGATTGGCCCAGACTAAAATTTGGAACACCCTATTTCATTTCTGTATTCAAGAGTGTCTTTTACTCCTTGTGTATCCTTTGGGGCATTCACCAGATGCCCCCCGCCCTCCAAAAAAACCACACACCACAGTCGAACAGGATTTGAATCCCTGTACAAGCTTCCTATCAAACAGCAAGCAATACCTAAAGTACTGACCCAAAAGGTGCCTTACACCAGTCTATTTTTCCAGACGTCTGTGCCCTACCAGTCCATCTAACGCCTATCTATGTATGTATGTATATGAGTATGTATAGGTATTTCTAGAGCGCAAACCTAGCTAGAGAGCAATTAAGCACTAAGCAAGGACGGGAGCCCCAAGTTACGATTAAGGATCATTTACAATAGATGTTCGTGGGTAGTGAATCCTGCTATATGGACACTGCACGGACCATTTCGCAAATATGGTATTTTTTGGCAGGCGCAGGCTGTCAATCTTCTTTCAGGGAGGATAGGTTGGCACGACCCAAGCACTAAAGCCCTCACTGCCCATTCTGTTTGCGACCTCATGCAGTGTGTGGGGCGATGCGACCATTCTTGTCAGGCCTGCCCGTGGAGGTGTAATGTCCCTTGAAAAGGTGGGTCTTCAGCTCCTGTCTGAATCGCAGAATGTTTAGGGCAGTTTTGATGTCGATGGTGTTGTTGTTCGAGGTGCTGGGAGTGTAGCTCTTCTGGCAGTCCCTTTGATGCAGTTTCTTTTGTTTCCACTCTGATGATGTCTTAGCCTCTGGTGCTCTCTACCAGAGGTAGCTAATTCTCTCTGCCAGGTATGGAGGACTCCTAGTTAACCTCTACTCCCCCCACTCATCAGTACTAGCCAAAAAACAATTGTAATAACGTGTTCTCGCCACCACTGGCCCCATCCCTTGGCTCTCTGACACAGCCTCGCAGACTTAAAAAATATTTTAAAAAGAATTAAGACAGTATTGGTAAAAAGAGCATGCGTTTGTGCACATACAAGTTTTACTTCCCCCGAGCTCGTCTTTGCACCATCACACTTCACCCCCCTCCCTGCACCCTCACACCTCCCCACACACACACAAAGCGGTCTACACACTTCCAAGCATTGCTTTGAGGTGATTGACTGTTAAATGATTGGCAGGTGACACTGTGGAGAGAAAAGGCTCATCATACTCTTACCTAAGAGTGTAAACACAAGATGGCGTCTAAATGGCGGATGCAGCCTGAAGACGGAAGGCACCAGCCATGTCTGTGCAGAAACCGGCCATTGCCGCCTTTAATCCATTCTCCTGCACCGCAGGCACGGCGTGTTCCTTTCTCTCGCTGCAATCACAAGAGACAAACACTTTTCCATTTCACTGGCTGGCAATTTCTGAAGCACCAGCGTCCTTCCAGTGGATGCATAAAAGTAATCACACAGTGGGGGCTCTCGAATGGAGGAGCATCTTGCAAGTCTGAGATTCTGATCTCATGGACCCCTATTTTTTTTATTTCTTTAGGCATTGACGTGGAACAAACCAAGGAGCAGCAAAGCATTTTATGGAAAACATTTTAATGCATTGGAGAGTGTTGTCCATAGAACAGAACTGCGGGGGCAGCTGAAATCAAGAAATCTAACAAGTGTGGGGCTGGGGCATGAACCTGCCAGTGAAGCCCCTGCCTGGATTCTCACCCAAGGATTTTCTAGAAATAATGAGTGCGATATTGTGCATTTTTAAGCAAGTCAATGCCCATGGTATTGGCTAAAACAGGGTAGGATTTAAACACAGTGTTAGGATGGGGTAGTTTCTTGTGAATGGAAGATGCATGGGACCCCCCCAAAGTTTAAAATAACCCTTTGATCTGGCCAGGGTTAAATCTCATTTGCCTAAATACATGGGGGGGGGGGGAAGAGTTGCTTCTTTGATGGCATTAATGATGTTTCATATTATTCAGAGCTATTTTGTACTTACTTTCAGGCCTCTAATGCCATACTCGTTTATAGGCAATGTGTACAAAAGAAGCTTGGATGATCTCATCAGTGATGTCATCAATGATGTCCTTTGAGATGTCATGAGTGATGCCATAATTGAAGTCACAGATCATGTCATGAGTGATGTAATATGTGAGGTCATAAGTAGTGCATGGTGGTGCAGCGCACAACACAGAAATTCACCAGTTTGCTTATGACCTCCCATATTGCATCACTTATGACATGCTCTATGACATCAATTATGGCAGCGCAGGTTAGCAGTGGTAAAGTGCTCGGAGTACTAAAGCCAACAAAACAGGGGTCAGAAAAAGTGGAGGAGGAAGATAAAAAGTGTGGCTGTGACTGCAGAAAGGGACATTTTCCAACAAGAAGCAAAAAACGTGTGTGGAACATACTGGACAGAACTCGTCAAATGTCATCTGCCCACAGACTCACTCTTCAGTACAAAGATTTATAATGTAGTCAATGCCTATACGCATCTATAATGCATGAGAAGCACATCCGTTTTGTAAACAATTACACCCAGTACCAGGACACAGGCTGTACAAAGTTAGGTAGAAAAGTGATATGGTAGCTACTAGTCACTATGTAAACTATAAAACAACCTAGCACGCTCATTGGATGATGTAATCAGTGATACCATCAACGATGTCATTTGAGCTGTGATCAGTGAAGTCATAAATGATGTCATAGAATGTGGTGAGTGATGTAGTATGTGAGGTCATAAGCAGTGGATGACGGGGGCGCAAGTTATAGTGACCTGTGCTAACCATAACTGGCGAAATTCTGTGGGTTTTTAGTTCAAAATGGTAATGTTGTCACAGACATATTAGTTACTGCAGGCAACTATAACTCACGCGACCGCAATCCTCTGCTGATGACGTCAGATATTACATCACTGATGACATATGTGTCTTTCTGAAAAAAAACATATTTGTAATATATGTATAGCTAAAGATTAATGGACGAAGACATGGGTAAATAAGTGTCTAAATACAGTGATGTAATATCTGACGTCATCAGCAGAGGATTGAGTTGCGTGAGTTATAGTTGCCTGCAGTAACTATAACGGGGGAATTTCATTGGTTTTTTACGAGTGAAATGTCCAGCTAACTATAACATGTGTGAAACCTATGGTTTTTTAAGTGAATATATATATAAATATATATATATATATATATATATATATATATATATATATATTTTCAAGTTTTCACTGAAAAAAACATAGGTTTCAGGCACGTTATAGTTAGAAATTACCATTTAAAAAACCTTAGAAATTCACTGAAAAAACCATAGGTTTCAGGGGCGTTATAGTTAGTTGGACTTTTCACTCGTACAAAATCATTGAAATTCCCCGGTTATAGTTAGTTCAGCTAACTAAAACTCGCGCGCCCGCAATGCACTGCTGATGACGTCACATATTACATCACTCATGACATGGTCAGTGACATCACTCATGACATCACTGATGACATCTCAAATGACATCACTGATGACATCATCCAGTGAATGTGTATTTTTCTGAAAATTACATATGTTTTATATATGCATATCTCAAGGTCGATGGAAGAATAAATGGGTATATAAGTGTCTAAATGGATGATTTGTTTTTGAAAAATTGATTGTATAACTGACTAATTAAGTGTATCTTAGTGAATACATGGCTTAGTGAGTAATGTTTAAATGTGTAAATATCTGTATCAGTCTCTCACTTTGTGTATAAGTGGCTGCATGGGTTGGTGAGTAGCTACATGAGTGTCTATATAGGTTATTAGTTGGTTTTTTGAGTATCAGTACGAGTGTCTGAGTGTCTGTATGGTTCGGTGGGGGGTATTACGTAGTGCATAGGTGCATGAATGAGTGACTCACTGTTTGTATGTATTAAAGACAGCATGTGTGCAGGACTGTATGGGTGGATGAGTGTGTGCATGGGTGTGTTAGTGAGTGATAGACTGTCTCAATAGTGTCTTTATGAGTAACTACATATGTTTTAAACTAGTATATGTGACTATTGGTGTATATAAGTGAGTATATGTGAGAGTGAGAGATTGAAAGAGTTCCTGTATGAATAAGTATGTGTTTCTATAAGTGATTGTTTAAAAGACTAAGTATGTGTAAGTTTCTGTAGAAGTAAGTGTGGTGGTGTGTGTATAACTGTTTATGCAAGTAAATGGATGTTTGATTCTTTATTAGCATGAGTGACTATGTGTGTGAGTAACTCTATGGATGAGTTGCGTTGTGTAACAGGATGTATAGGTGTGTGAGTACATATGATGAGTGAGTACATGTATGAGTGACTGTATAGGACTGTTGGTGAATGAGTGGATGTGTATGTGGATCTTAGAATTACTGAATAGGTTGTTGTAACTGGTATTGGTATGTCCATTGTTTTGAACATTGTAGTTTCTATTTTTGAATGTGTGTATCAAAGGTTATATTAGGGGAAGAGGAGGTCTGCCACTCTCTCACAAGGATGATGTCATCAGTGATGTCATTAGTGATGTCATTTGAGATGTCATCAGTGATATCATGAGTGATGTCACTGACCATGTCATGAGTGATGTAATATGTGACGTCATCAGCAGTGCATTGCGGGCGCGCGAGTTATAGTTAGCTGAACTAACTATAACGGGGGAATTTCAATGGTTTTGTACGAGTGAAAAGTCCAGCTCACTATCACACCCCTGAAACCTATGGTTTTTCAGTGAATTTCTAAGGTTTTTTAAATGCTAATTCCTAACTATAACGTGCCTGAAACCTATGGTTTTTTCAGTGAATTTCAAAGGTTTTTTAAATACTAATTTTTAACTATGCCTACAGAGATAGGACATGTGAAGAAAGAAGAAAAAACGCACAGAAAGAAAAAAAAGAAATGCAGAAAGAAGCAGCAGAAGTCCTCAAACACGAAGAAAAGTGCAGGAAGAAGGATAACGTGCAGAAAGAACAAACAGAAGAGCAGAAAGAAGCCTTGTTGCAAAATCATCCTGTACCCTCAACTTTTTCAGACGGATACTGGTGGTAACTGAGTCTGACTAACCAGTCCTAGAGCCAGTGCTATGTTAAAAGACACTCAGAATACAGTGAAAACACCTACTTACACTAGGGAACACTATGCGTTGGGGTCCCCCTGTGATCAGCATGACCTCCTCTGTAAGCCCCTAGTATATAATAGGGCAGGGGATTAAAACTACCTCTTAAAACGCGCCACAGGGCGTGTTTGCACACGTCACCTCAGGCCCCGTCCCCTCACTTCCCCACTGTGTAAACACGCCCTGTGGCTGTTTTAAATTGGTAGATTAAGTCCCCTTGTATCCTGAGGGTCCCTAGGGTCCAACTAGACCACTAGGTACCTCCAGTAAGCGCCACAGAGCTGCGTTGCAGAGAGATGTAAAAAGGGGCACGGCCTAGACCACCTCTCTGCAACGCAGCGGAGTGGTGATTACTGGAAGCACCTGGTGGGCTAGTTGGCGCCCAGGGTCCCTCAGGATTGAAGGGGAATTATTTCCCCAATTTAAAACGCGCCACAGGGCTTGTTTGCACACGTTAACTCAGGCCCCGTCCCCTCCCTTCACCACTGTGTAAACACGCCCTGTGGCCGTTTTTAGTTGGGAGATTAAGTTCATTTGAATCCTGAGGGTCCCTAGGGTCCAACTAGCCCACTAGGTACCTCCAGTTTGCGCCACACAGCTGCGTTGCAGAGAGGTGTAAAAAGTGGCATGGCCTGGACCACCTCTCTGCAACGCAGCTCAGTGGCGCTTACTGGAAGCACCTGGTGGGCTAGTTAGCCCCCAGGGGCCCTCAGGATTGAAGGGGAATTATTTCCCCAACTTAAAACGCGCCACAGGGCTTGTTTGCACACGTTAACTCAGGCCCCGTCCCCTCCCTTCACCAATGTGTAAACACGCCCTGTGGCCGTTTTTAGTTGGGAGATTAAGTTAATTCGAATCCTGAGGGTTCCTAGGGTCCAACTAGCCCACTAGGTACCTCCAGTATGTGCCACAGAGCTGCGTTGCAGAGAGGTGTAAAAAGTGGCACGGCCTGGACCACCTCTCTGCAACGCAGCTCAGTGGCGCTTACTGGAAGCACCTGGTGGGCTAGTTAGCCCCCAGGGGCCCTCAGGATTGAAGGGGAATTATTTCCCCAACTTAAAACGCGCCACAGGGCTTGTTTGCACACGTTAACTCAGGCCCCGTCCCCTCCCTTCACCAATGTGTAAACACGCCCTGTGGCCGTTTTTAGTTGGGAGATTAAGTTAATTTGAATCCTGAGGGTCCCTAGGGTCCAACTAGCCCACTAGGTACCTCCAGTATGTGCCACAGAGCTGCGTTGCAGAGAGGTGTAAAAAGTGGCACGGCCTGGACCACCTCTCTGCAACGCAGCTCAGTGGCGCTTACTGGAAGCACCTGGTGGGCTAGTTAGCCCCCAGGGGCCCTCAGGATTGAAGGGGAATTATTTCCCCAACTTAAAACGCGCCATATGGCGTGTTTGCACACGTCACCTCAGGCCCCGTCCCCTTCCTTCCCCACTGTGTAAACATGCCCTGTGGCCGTTTTTTAAGTTGGGAGATGAAGTCCCCTTGAATCCTGAGGATCCCTAGAGGCAAAATAGCCCACTAGGTACGTCCAGTAAGTGCCATTGCAGAGAGGTGTAAAAAGGGGCACGGCCTGCACCACCTCTGCAACGCAGAGCAGTGGCACTTACTGGAAGCACCTGGTGGGCTAGTTGGCCCCCAGGATCCCTCAGGATTGAAAGGGAATTATTTCCCCAACTTAAAACGCACCACAGGACGTGTTTGAACACGTCACCTCAGGCCCCGTCCCCTCCCTTCACCACTGTGTAAACGCGCCCTGTGACCGTTCTAAGTTGAGAGATTAAGTTCCCTTGAATCCTAAGGGTCCCTAGGGTCAAACTAGCCCACTAGGTACCTCCAGTAAGCGCCACAGAACTGCGTTGCATAGAGGTGTAAAAAGGGGCGTGGCCTCAGAACACCTGTCTGCAACGCAGCTCCCTGGCGCACACTGGAGATACCTGTTGGGCTAGTTGGCCCTCAGGGAGCCTCTGTATTGAAGGGGAATTAGTTCCCCAACTTACAACTGGCCAGGGGGCGCGTTTGCAGAGTGCTGCAAGGAGGGGGCGTGGCCTCCAGCGCGATGCTGGTCTTTTATTTATTTAATTTTTTTAAGAAGGAGGGCTGTGTGGCCCCCCTTCTTTTTCTAATTTACTGGCCCTGGGGACCCCATCCCCCAGGGCCTGCACCCTAATTTTTTTTGTTGAAAAAAATAAATGTGGCCCTCCCAAGGCCTTAATCGGCCCCGGGGACCCCAACCCCCAGGTCATGGCCTTTTTTTAATTTAAATTCTTTAGGAGGGGGCTGCGTTGCCCCCCTCCTCAGGCCACTTATGGCTCCGGGGACCCCATCCCCCGGGGCCGGCCTTTGTTTTTTATTATTTTAAAAATATATATCTTTATAGAAACACCTAGGACATGCTGGACAAACCGTATGTACCTATCACCATGACGATTTGCGTGATATTCATTAAAAGGCGACTATGCATAGAATGAATCCACATGGAATGTATTTACACCGCTAGTGAAGCTCTGACGTGTCTGACGCCCTACCATGCCTAATCCCGGCGCCCCCGCCGGTGGGTACTCTCCAAGGAGACACCCATGTCGTTTATTTATACAAACATGGGTAGCTATTGACGGGCACATTTAATATACACGCACACCAAGCCATTCAAAGGGGATTCGACAAAAATTCGACCAAACTATGCAAGAAACCCCCCTCACGGTTAATAAAAAACACATCCACCGCCAGATGTGTAATACTTTTTATTTTACTCTCTGGAAAGGAGACGAACCTCACTTGAGAGTCACAGCGTGCTCCTGGCTGAGCCCAATGCTGTGTTACACCCACCAGTGCCCGCCGATTGCCTCACACCTCTGTGTTGTATTCCACCAGCTAGTGCGTATGCTATGACACTCTCTAGCCCATGTGCACTGTAACACCACCCCGTGAATATGTCATGCCACACTTGCCTTCGCACAGGTTATATTGCCCCATCTAACGTGCCTTCCTCGATGTGTATGTTATAACGCACAGAGCTATGCCATACATATTACAATCTGGGATCCATATCTTTTTCACAGTGCATATGCAACGTTACACTTCCCAGCACATATTTTATATTACAACTTTAGAGACTAGTTATGTTACATAACACTGCCCTATGCATATTACACTCCAAGGCGCATATCGCATAGCACACGCTAGTGCCTGTGCTATCTCACGCTCTCCAATGAATCTGTCATTGCGCACAATGTATTGCATATTATATTTCACGCCCCGGTTCATCTTATATCACACTTTTTAGTGCATAGTTTATACCATATACTACATCTAGTTTTCATTTTCAATCGTGCTCTCAGGACTATGTTCTATATAACACTGCGTCCACCTACCCTTTTCACGGGCATTACATTTTGCGATGGGGGTGGAGGGTCAGGGGGTGTTTCTGCCAAGTGAGCCCGGAGTCACAGTCACAAACGTCCTCTTCTTCCTGAATAAAAGTGAGATTATGCTGCATACTTGTTCATATTTTAAGTAGTTCGCACAGACACACATTTTAAAAACAATAAAGTTCCTAATACCCACCTTCTCTGAACAGTTAGCTTGCTGCCCCATCCACCTCCTCCCTATCCTCTGTTGTCTGAATCCATGGACTAGCCTCCTCCCTCCTGCCATGCATGGTCTGATGTGCTGCCACTGCCCTCCATTTAGCATGATGTACCAGTCCACTCCTCCTGCCCTCCTGCCCTCCATTGCCCAATTCTATGGCCCATCATTGACCTCCTGCTTAGCCTCTGTGCTTAGCTTGCTGCCCCTATTCTCCTTCCCCCTGCCCTCCGATGTCTTTGTGCATGCCCCTGCTCCATCCTTTTTGCCCACTATGTTCCATGGACCTGCCACTCCTATCTACTCTGAGTGTTCTGTTGAGCTGCCACTCCCCTCCCACCTGCCTAGCATTGTCAGATGACTGTAACCTGTCCCTGCCACCTCCACCTTGCCTGTCCACATGCCATGCGCCTATCCCCTTCCTCCTGTCCTCCATGGTCCATTTTACTGCCACACCCTTCTGCCCTCCCTGATCTGTTGTGCTGCAACTGCTCCTCCTGCCTGCCCCGCGCGGTCTGTTGTGAGGCCCCTTCCCCTGAACTCTCTTGTCTGTGCCCAGGTCCTGACCCTCCCTTTTATCCTCCATGGCCCTTTGTGCATGCCCCTGCACCCTCCTTCTTGCCCATCATAGCCATTGTGTTGCCACTAACCCTCCCGCTTGCCATGCATGGTCTTCTGTGTTGCCATGGCCCCTCCCACCTTCCCTGTGTGGTCAGCTAGCTGCCCCTGACCCCCTCCCACCTTCCCTCCATGGTCTGTGTGTATGCCACCATAGTCTCATTATTGCTCTCCATGGTGTGTCTTGTTTCTAGTGCCCATCCTGCCTGACCTCCATGGTCATCTTGCTGCTCCTGCCCTGCCACCTTGCCCCCAGCCCTCTGTTTCCATGTGCAGACCCCCTATTCCCTCCCTCCTGGCTTGTCTGTTCCATTGTAATGCCCCTGATCCGTCCCTCCTGCCCTTAATGGTCTGTTATGCTGCAGCTTTCTCTCCTGTCTGTCCATTATGGTCAGCTAGCTACCATTGCCTCTTTCCCATCTGTTCTCTGTTGTCCATATGCATGGTCCTGTCCCCTCCCTATTGCTTTCTATGGATTGTTGTGCTGCACTCCCGTCCCGCATGCGCTGTGTGGTGTATTGTGCTGCTGCAAACCCTGATGCCTGCCCTGTAGGGTCAGTTTGGTGCACCTCTCCATGTCCCTCCTGTCCTCTGTTATCCGAGTGCATGTTCCTAACCCAATACCTCCTGCCTACCATGATTCAATGTACCATACTTGCGAACATTTTGAACTTGGTAAGAGGGAGATTTTGAAAAAAAACTGGGGTTTTGATTTTCCCCTTTGAGTTACATTGAAAAAGAGGAGATTGTAGACAGGAGACAGATCAAATAAAGCACATTTGAGCTTAAAAACATTGGACGTTTCCTGGCTGAAACGGTCTGTTGGCATGTATGGTTGTACTACCACTGCCTCTTCCTTCTGCCCACAATGGTCTATTATATTGCCACATCCTCTCTTGCCAGTCCTGTATTGTTGGTTTGTTGCCCCTGCCCCCCTTTCCACTGCCCTCCATAGTCTGTTGTGCTGCCACTGCCCTTCCTGCCTGCCCAGTGTGGTCAAATTGTTGCCTCTGCACTCTCCTACCTGCCTTCAATTTTCAGAGTCCGTGCCCCTGGCCTCTGCCTCTCAACAGTATCCCAATGAACAACTATATTGCTAACATTCTATATTTATTACAAAAGTGTAGAACGCCTGACGTCATCTTGATGTAATCAAAACTGTAATACCTAGAGTATTTCCTTTAGAAATTACATATATGAGAGGGTCTTATTTGCATCAAAATTATGGTTAGTGCTCTAAAAAACTAAAATGAGGACATATTTTCTGAGTTTTCAAATAGCGACAAAGAACTTTTAAATTATTTGTAATCTTTATGTCTTTTTATCCAGTTGACCACTTGATTAAATGTTGCACCTTGGCGAGAGGATGTGGTGTTACTTCCAGAGCTGCAGACTTTGCAACTGGGGAACCAGGTTGGAGTTTCTGCTTCAGCTCAACATTCTGTGATTGTGGTCAAATCACTTAATCTCCCCATATCTACAACCAAAATGAATTTGATCGTGTGTGATGTAACCAATGCTCATGTAAAGCATTCCAATACCTGACAAGTCTGCACTATATAAAACTGCAAATACACACAAAATAAGTGTTTTGCACACTTCTGTCATTGGGCTACATGTGGGCTACATCTGGGTGATATTTGTGCTGCATTTAGGCTCTTTTGTGTCTGGTGGCCATCTTGGGAGATTTATTTGTTATGAAGTTTCCTAATTTCCTCATTTACTGCAGTCTCCTCAGTAGGAAATGCTTTCAGTTTTTTACTTTGATTCCATCAAGAAGGTATTCAGATATGTCACACATTTGCCATAAATTCAGAATGTTAGCACTCTAGTTGCTCATTAGATCACTGTAGTAAAGCTACTGCTCACCAGGGAAGTCTGCTGCTGGTATTCAAAGTGCATTTTTCAGTCTGCATGTCAGAATTTGTTTATGAAATAGAAGAGGATTTGAGAAGTCAAAATGTGCCCTAATTTTTCTTTCTTCAGCACTAATCATAATTTCTATGGCAAAATGAACCCCCTCATTGTGTTCCTTTTTAAATTAAATGTTTTAAGTGTTACCACTTAATTCCAATCAAGATGGCTTCAGGTGTGCCATACTTTTGTCATAAGTAAGACTGTTAGCGCTCTAGTTGTTCGTCAGAACACTCTGGGACATTCTGTCATTGGGCTATACTTGGGCTACATCTAGGTGATATTTGGGCTGTTTTGTCTCTGGTGGCCATCATGGGAGATTTATTTGTTATGAAGTTTCCTAATTTCCTCATTTACTGCAGTCTCCTCAGTAGGAAATACTTTCAGTTTTTTACGTGGTTCCATCAAGAAGGCATTCAGATGTGTCACACATTTGCTATAAATTCTGAATGTTAGCACTCTAGTTGCTCATTAGATCACTGTAGTAAAGCTACTGCTCACCAGGGAAGTCTGCTGCTGGTATTCAAAGTGCATGTTTCAGTCTGCATGTCAGAATTTTTAATGACATAGAAGAGGATTTGAGAAGTCAAAATGTGCCCTAATTTTCTGCAGCACTAATCATAATTTCTATGGCAAAATGAATCCCCTCATTGTGTTCCTTTGTAAATTAAATGTTTTAAGTGTTACCACTTTATTCCATTCAAGATGGCTTCAGGTGTGCCATACTTTTGTCATAAGTAAGACTGCTAGCGCTCTAGTTGTTCGTTAGAGCACTCTGGGACATTCTGTCATTGGGCTATACTTGGGTTACATCTGGGTGATATTTGGGCTACATTTGGGCTCTTTTGTCTCTGGTGGCCATTTTGGGAGACTTATTTGTTATGATGTTTCCTAATTTCCTCATTTACTACAGTCTCCTCAGTAGGAAATACTTTCAGTTTTTTACTTTGATTCCATCAAGAAGGCATTCAGATGTGTCACAAATTTGCCATAAATTCAGAATGTTAGCACTCTAGTTGCTTATTAGATCACTGTAGTAAAGCTACTGCTCACCAGGGAAGTCTGCTGCTGGTATTGAAAGTGCATGTTTCAGTCTGCATGTCAGAATTTTTTAATGAAATAGAAGAGGATTTGAGAAGTCACTCAAAATGTGCCTTAATTTTTCTTTCTGCAGCACTAATCATACTTTCTATGGTGGCAAAATGAACCCCCTCATTTTGTTCCTTTTTAAATTAAATGTTTTAAGAATTACCACTTTATTCCAACCAAGATGGCTTCAGGTGTGCCATACGTTTGTCATAAGTAGGACTGTTAGCACTCTAGTTGTTCTTTAGAACACTCTGGGAAGCTGCAGTAGAACACAAAGGAATCAACTGACAGTCTCTGCCCTTGTTGGATGTACATGTTTTACTGAGAATGTCAGACTTCATTCTCACATGACTGAGAAAGATAATGTGAATTTACAGAAAATATGCTCTCAGTTAGCTTATGGATCACCTTCCAAACCTCTGTGGGAAAAGCATGAGAAAATAGTTTTCTCTCAAACATGATTCATGATATCACAGCAGAAGGCTTATTCACATGGTAAAATCACCTTAGAACACACCACAATTCCTAAAATGAGTATGGTACCATCAACAAATGATTTATAATGTAACTAAAGTCTTAAAACCTTCTATTAACTGCAATGCTTTTTAATGAGGTGCTATCATGTATATTGGTCCCAAGATGGCTGCCAACACTTCTTGGATGAAGTGCTGACAGCCAATCAGATCTCACGATGAGATGTGTGGTTAGGCTCCGCCCAGATATATATGTGATTTTACTTTCGATTTTCTCAGGAACTACTGAACGGATTTACACCATTTAAGCAAAAGGCACATGCCTGACCTGAGGACTACCTCTTCGCCAAATTTCAAGTAATTCTGTTCAGCCGTTCGGGCTGTACCTTCGACTAAAGGTCCTATGGGAAAATGCATGGGGAAAACGCGTTTTGGGACCCCCCTTTTTTCTCAGCCCCCGCTTGACAAATCACCCCGAGACTTTCAGGGTAGGAGCTGAGCGGAGCGCCCCATTAGTTTTGAAAATTTCACGAAGATAAGTCAACCGGCGCCAAAGTTATTCAAAATAGAATTTTCAGATTTCCTATGGGAACTCGGCCTTAACTATAACTATCTACTGGCGACCGCCAGTAGATAATATATATATGTATATGATATATATATATATATATATATATATATATATATATATATATATATATATATATATATATATATATATATATATTCCATAAGAAAACACACTGCCCTTGCAGCATAAAAACAGGCCACTCCAAACGTGCTCAGCAATTTCTTTATTTGAGGCAAAGGTAGGCCCGCAGGCATTACGCGTTTCGACTCGGCTGAGTCTTCATCATATGCCACTGTGTCCTGGTGGGTTCGTTTGCATTTTGAAAAACGTAACTAACAACATTGAAAAAGGACAATGTCCATTTCTTTCCAATTTTTAAAGAGGCAGTGAGCGCTTTATCTAAGAGTTCGTTTTTATGCAGCAATGGTGAGTACAACATTTCAGTTTTCATCAGGTTGAATCCTTAGAACAACAGTGTTCACCAATATATATATATATATATAACATGGGTAGCTATTGACGGGCACATTTAATATACACGCACACCAAGCCATTCAAAGGGGATTCGACAAAAATTCGACCAAACTATGCAAGAAACCCCCCTCACGGTTAATAAAAAACACATCCACCGCCAGATGTGTAATACTTTTTATTTTACTCTCTGGAAAGGAGACGAACCTCACTTGAGAGTCACAGCGTGCTCCTGGCTGAGCCCAATGCTGTGTTACACCCACCAGTGCCCGCCGATTGCCTCACACCTCTGTGTTGTATTCCACCAGCTAGTGCGTATGCTATGACACTCTCTAGCCCATGTGCACTGTAACACCACCCCGTGAATATGTCATGCCACACTTGCCTTCGCACAGGTTATATTGCCCCATCTAACGTGCCTTCCTCGATGTGTATGTTATAACGCACAGCGCTATGCCATACATATTACAATCTGGGATCCATATCTTTTTCACAGTGCATATGCAACGTTACACTTCCCAGCACATATTTTATATTACAACTTTAGAGACTAGTTATGTTACATAACACTGCCCTGTGCATATTACACTCCAAGGCGCATATCGCATAGCACGCGCTAGTGCCTGTGCTATCTCACGCTCTCCAATGAATCTGTCATTGCGCACAATGTATTGCATATTATATTTCACGCCCCGGTTCATCTTATATCACACTTTTTAGTGCATAGTTTATACCATATACTACATCTAGTTTTCATTTTCAATCGTGCTCTCAGGACTATGTTCTATATAACACTGCGTCCACCTACCCATTTCACGGGCATTACATTTTGCGATGGGGGTGGAGGGTCAGGGGGTGTTTCTGCCAAGTGAGCCCGGAGTCACAGTCACAAACGTCCTCTTCTTCCTGAATAAAAGTGAGATTATGCTGCATACTTGTTCATATTTTAAGTAGTTCGCACAGACACACATTTTAAAAACAATAAAGTTCCTAATACCCACCTTCTCTGAACAGTTAGCTTGCTGCCCCATCCACCTCCTCCCTATCCTCTGTTGTCTGAATCCATGGACTAGCCTCCTCCCTCCTGCCATGCATGGTCTGATGTGCTGCCACTGCCCTCCATTTAGCATGATATACCAGTCCACTCCTCCTGCCCTCCTGCCCTCCATTGCCCAATTCTATGGCCCATCATTGACCTCCTGCTTAGCCTCTGTGCTTAGCTTGCTGCCCCTATTCTCCTTCCCCCTGCCCTCCGATGTCTTTGTGCATGCCCCTGCTCCATCCTTTTTGCCCACTATGTTCCATGGACCTGCCACTCCTATCTACTCTGAGTGTTCTGTTGAGCTGCCACTCCCCTCCCACCTGCCTAGCATTGTCAGATGACTGTAACCTGTCCCTGCCACCTCCACCTTGCCTGTCCACATGCCATGCGCCTATCCCCTTCCTCCTGTCCTCCATGGTCCATTTTACTGCCACACCCTTCTGCCCTCCCTGATCTGTTGTGCTGCAACTGCTCCTCCTGCCTGCCCCGCGCGGTCTGTTGTGAGGCCCCTTCCCCTGAACTCTCTTGTCTGTGCCCAGGTCCTGACCCTCCCTTTTATCCTCCATGGCCCGTTGTGCATGCCCCTGCACCCTCCTTCTTGCCCATCATAGCCATTGTGTTGCCACTAACCCTCCCGCTTGCCATGCATGGTCTTCTGTGTTGCCATGGCCCCTCCCACCTTCCCTGTGTGGTCAGCTAGCTGCCCTTGACCCCCTCCCACCTTCCCTCCATGGTCTGTGTGTATGCCACCATAGTCTCATTATTGCTCTCCATGGTGTGTCTTGTTTCTAGTGCCCATCCTGCCTGACCTCCATGGTCATCTTGCTGCTCCTGCCCTGCCACCTTGCCCCCAGCCCTCTGTTTCCATGTGCAGACCCCCTATTCCCTCCCTCCTGGCTTGTCTGTTCCATTGTAATGCCCCTGATCCGTCCCTCCTGCCCTTAATGGTCTGTTATGCTGCAGCTTTCTCTCCTGTCTGTCCATTATGGTCAGCTAGCTACCATTGCCTCTTTCCCATCTGTTCTCTGTTGTCCATATGCATGGTCCCTCCCTATTGCTTTCTATGGATTGTTGTGCTGCACTCCCGTCCCGCATGCGCTGTGTGGTGTATTGTGCTGCTGCAAACCCTGATGCCTGCCCTGTAGGGTCAGTTTGGTGCACCTCTCCATGTCCCTCCTGTCCTCTGTTATCCGAGTGCATGTCCCTACCCCAATACCTCCTGCCTACCATGATTCAATGTACCATACTTGCGAACATTTTGAACTTGGTAAGAGGGAGATTTTGAAAAAAAACTGGGGTTTTGATTTTCCCCTTTGAGTTACATTGAAAAAGAGGAGATTGTAGACAGGAGACAGATCAAATAAAGCCCATTTGAGCTTAAAAACATTGGACGTTTCCTGGCTGAAACGGGTCTGTTGGCATGTATGGTTGTACTACCACTGCCTCTTCCTTCTGCCCACAATGGTCTATTATATTGCCACATCCTCTCTTGCCAGTCCTGTATTGTTGGTTTGTTGCCCCTGCCCCCCTTTCCACTGCCCTCCATAGTCTGTTGTGCTGCCACTGCCCTTCCTGCCTGCCCAGTGTGGTCAAATTGTTGCCTCTGCACTCTCCTACCTGCCTTCAATTTTCAGAGTCCGTGCCCCTGGCCTCTGCCTCTCAACAGTATCCCAATGAACAACTATATTGCTAACATTCTATATTTATTACAAAAGTGTAGAACGCCTGACGTCATCTTGATGTAATCAAAACTGTAATACCTAGAGTATTTCCTTTAGAAATGACATATATGAGGGAGGAGCCAAGATGGCGACCGGGACGGCAGCGTAGGCTCCCGGCTCCGTGAACCTCCGCACCCCGCACAAATATCCTGCACGAGATCCTTAGCCTGTGCTATCTACCCGTGTTGGTGAACGCGAGCGGCAACCGGCTGTGTGACCCCGAAGTTTCTGGCAGCGGTACCGCCGGAGAAATGTCCGGCTGAAGTTTGCGGCCTGTGCAGCCCCGGAGCCAGGGTCTCGAGTGAACGCCGTGGCCGGGCGGCAGTGCAACAACAACGGCCTTTGGTGACTGGGTGGGGTCGGACTGCCGGAGTGGTGCGAATGTCGGACTGCGCTTCGCCGTGGTTGCTCCTACCACTAAGCGTTGCTGAACGAGTGCGTGCCTGAGGTGGCAACTACAGGACTCTCCGGTGATTGCTTCAGCCTTCGCCGGTGAGCTGCCCGGACGCCGCCCGTAACTTGTCCCGATTCTTGCGGGCTGCTCCCGGATTTTCGCGGGCGCTGGTCCGTGGCGGGGACGACTGTGGCCCGTGACCACGCACCGGACACATTGCTTGCTTGCCCTCGGAACCCAGTTACCAGTGCCATGGAATCCGAGGCGCTTGTGTCTGAGCCCCGGTCCCGATCTGGGATGGACCTACCCAGCGGCCATTTTGGTATGCCAGAGTCCGCCATCCTGTACACTGGGTTGCAGCAGGATTGGGAGGGTGTGACTCTGAGGAGCGTAGCGGAGCGAGCGCCGGGAGCTGTACTGGGGTACGGTGACCTTCTCGAGGCTCTCGGTGCCCTTCACTCCACCCTGATTCACGGAGCCTGGGTGTTGGGGAGCAAGCTCGATGGAGTGACATCAGCATCGGAACAGTTGCCGCCTGCCTATCCCCAGGTACACTGGGACTTCTCACGCCGAGCACGGGGGGACAGTGTCGTGGCCGCCCCTGTGAATAGTGCACACCTGGACTCTCCGGACAGTATATTAACTTGCGATCAGCTGGCTGTGGATTTGGTCTGTTCCGGAGGTTTCGGACCTGAGCGGGGGGAGGTGGCCTTGTCCCGTGCGCGGTCTCCGACGACCCAGGCAACGTCCACGCAACGGTCGCCCGCCCTGGCTGATTCCGCCTTCCTGGGCCTGGTGTGCAGTGTAAATCCTGGCTCGGCATCGGGAAAGACGATCCTCCCTAGAGCTGACTGTGTCGATCTTCAGAGCCCTTTACCCTATCTGTGTGTGTCGCTTCCTGAGTTTTATTGGACACTTCTCTTCCTGGTAACATTGGACATGGCACTGGGACGAGGGGAATGCATGGGTGGGTTTGCAAAGAGTGGCCAAGGATGATGCTGACCCTTCCGAGGTGGTCACCTACTAGGCGGGCGGGCTCGGGAGTTGTGTGCTCTCATGGCATAATTGTTAGTGTACCAAGTGCGTAATGCTCCTTACTCCTTTTTGACAGGGTCGATTTTGTGTTCTTTATTGTATGCTTTATGGGAAACCGTGTGGTGCGGGAGGGAGAAACCGGGGGCGTGTTTTGCAGGCCCTCCTCCAGTTTATTAATACTCTCTCTACCCCCCCGTCTGGTGGGGGCTCCTTTCCCACTTCTTTTCTCTGTTCTTCTATATTTCGGGTCTGGTTCCGGGGCGACAGGCACACTGCTGGGGGGGGGGCCGTACTCATCTGCAGAGGTGCAGGGTGGGGGGTTGGGGGGGGGATCCTTTAGTCTTTCACCTCCGTTTTCTATGGCCTCCTTTTCTTCTCTTACTCTTCTTTGTCTTTTTCTGGGATCAGTATGGTAGTACTCCTTTGTTGTTAATCACTGCTGTTTCCGGAGTGCCATAATTTCCGTGGAGTTTCCTGGGTCTTGGGGCAGGGGGTTGCAGGCGCACACGGCCGTGTCATCCCTCCACATCCTGAACTTACTGTTTCAGCGCCATTGCTTAGATAGACTGCTGTGTATTGTTTACGTTCATCGTTCTGCCTGCCATTTTTCGCTGCTGGGAAACTGTTTGGCACCTGATCCTTCCATCCTTTTCTATTACAAAATGTAAACCTTTATTGTTCTGGTCTCCTATCTGGGCTGTTCAGAGACTGGGAGTATGCTAATGTTGAGATTTTGCTCCCCGAGGCACTGACTGTGATAGACCTGCTTTCGGTTATTCTGATTGTTTAGCGGCCGGCCCCGGGGGTTGTAGGCCCATATGTGTAATTGCTTTAGGCCTGGGCGAAGCACTACGCTACGCTCGCGTAGTTTGCGAAGTTCGCGCTACTTCGCACTACGCGAACTGCACGTAGCACAGTGCGAACACGCGTAGCGTAGTGTTGCGTAGTGCTGCGGTCATTTTTTGCTTGCTCGCGACCGCGAGCAAGCAAAATGACATCCTGGCGAGACTTTTTCCTTGTTCGCGATCGCGAGCATGGAAAATAAACCTCCTGGCGAGATTCCCAACGCGAGAAGGTCAGGTTTCTCATTGCGAGGGGTCGCGTATGCTCGCGACCGCTCGCGATGAGAAACTACCAGTTCGCGTTGAGAAAGCTGCAGCTCGAGTAAAAATCTACTCGAGCAGCAGAAAACTACAGCTCGCACTGTGCAAGATGCCATTTTCAATGATTGCACAGTGCCGGTTGCTTGTCCGCACTGTGCAATCATTGAAAACAACATCTTGCACAGTGCGAACATGTTACTTCGCAGTTCGCGAAGTGCTACGCGTAGCTCGCGTAGTGCGAACTTCACTTTGCGTAGCTTCGCGAAGTGCTACTTCGCGAACTACGCCCACCCTTAAATTGCTTGAAATGTCAATAAAGGTTTTAAAAAAAAAATTAAAAAAAAGAAATGACATATATGAGAGGGTCTTATTTGCATCAAAATTATGGTTAGTGCTCTAAAAAACTAAAATGAGGACATATTTTCTGAGTTTTCAAATAGCGACAAAGAACTTTTAAATTATTTGTAATCTTTATGTCTTTTTATCCAGTTGACCACTTGATTAAATGTTGCACCTTGGCGAGAGGATGTGGTGTTACTTCCAGAGCTGCAGACTTTGCAACTGGGGAACCAGGTTGGAGTTTCTGCTTCAGCTCAACATTCTGTGATTGTGGTCAAATCACTTAATCTCCCCATATCTACAACCAAAATGAATTTGATCGTGTGTGATGTAACCAATGCTCATGTAAAGCATTCCAATACCTGACAAGTCTGCACTATATAAAACTGCAAATACACAAAAAATAAGTGTTTTGCACACTTCTGTCATTGGGCTACATGTGGGCTACATCTGGGTGATATTTGTGCTGCATTTAGGCTCTTTTGTGTCTGGTGGCCATCTTGGGAGATTTATTTGTTATGAAGTTTCCTAATTTCCTCATTTACTGCAGTCTCCTCAGTAGGAAATGCTTTCAGTTTTTTACTTTGATTCCATCAAGAAGGTATTCAGATATGTCACACATTTGCCATAAATTCATAATGTTAGCACTCTAGTTGCTCATTAGATCACTGTAGTAAAGCTACTGCTCACCAGGGAAGTCTGCTGCTGGTATTCAAAGTGCATTTTTCAGTCTGCATGTCAGAATTTGTTTATGAAATAGAAGAGGATTTGAGAAGTCAAAATGTGCCCTAATTTTTCTTTCTTCAGCACTAATCATAATTTCTATGGCAAAATGAACCCCTCATTGTGTTCCTTTTTAAATTAAATGTTTTAAGTGTTACCACTTAATTCCAATCAAGATGGCTTCAGGTGTGCCATACTTTTGTCATAAGTAAGACTGTTAGCGCTCTAGTTGTTCGTCAGAACACTCTGGGACATTCTGTCATTGGGCTATACTTGGGCTACATCTAGGTGATATTTGGGCTGTTTTGTCTCTGGTGGCCATCATGGGAGATTTATTTGTTATGAAGTTTCCTAATTTCCTCATTTACTGCAGTCTCCTCAGTAGGAAATACTTTCAGTTTTTTACTTGGTTCCATCAAGAAGGCATTCAGATGTGTCACACATTTGCTATAAATTCTGAATGTTAGCACTCTAGTTGCTCATTAGATCACTGTAGTAAAGCTACTGCTCACCAGGGAAGTCTGCTGCTGGTATTCAAAGTGCATGTTTCAGTCTGCATGTCAGAATTTTTAATGACATAGAAGAGGATTTGAGAAGTCAAAATGTGCCCTAATTTTCTGCAGCACTAATCATAATTTCTATGGCAAAATGAATCCCCTCATTGTGTTCCTTTGTAAATTAAATGTTTTAAGTGTTACCACTTTATTCCATTCAAGATGGCTTCAGGTGTGCCATACTTTTGTCATAAGTAAGACTGCTAGCGCTCTAGTTGTTCGTTAGAGCACTCTGGGACATTCTGTCATTGGGCTATACTTGGGTTACATCTGGGTGATATTTGGGCTACATTTGGGCTCTTTTGTCTCTGGTGGCCATTTTGGGAGACTTATTTGTTATGATGTTTCCTAATTTCCTCATTTACTACAGTCTCCTCAGTAGGAAATACTTTCAGTTTTTTACTTTGATTCCATCAAGAAGGCATTCAGATGTGTCACAAATTTGCCATAAATTCAGAATGTTAGCACTCTAGTTGCTTATTAGATCACTGTAGTAAAGCTACTGCTCACCAGGGAAGTCTGCTGCTGGTATTGAAAGTGCATGTTTCAGTCTGCATGTCAGAATTTTTTAATGAAATAGAAGAGGATTTGAGAAGTCACTCAAAATGTGCCTTAATTTTTCTTTCTGCAGCACTAATCATACTTTCTATGGTGGCAAAATGAACCCCCTCATTTTGTTCCTTTTTAAATTTAATGTTTTAAGAATTACCACTTTATTCCAACCAAGATGGCTTCAGGTGTGCCATACGTTTGTCATAAGTAGGACTGTTAGCACTCTAGTTGTTCTTTAGAACACTCTGGGAAGCTGCAGTAGAACACAAAGGAATCAACTGACAGTCTCTGCCCTTGTTGGATGTACATGTTTTACTGAGAATGTCAGACTTCATTCTCACATGACTGAGAAAGATAATGTGAATTTACAGAAAATATGCTCTCAGTTAGCTTATGGATCACCTTCCAAACCTCTGTGGGAAAAGCATGAGAAAATAGTTTTCTCTCAAACATGATTCATGATATCACAGCAGAAGGCTTATTCACATGGTAAAATCACCTTAGAACACACCACAATTCCTAAAATGAGTATGGTACCATCAACAAATGATTTATAATGTAACTAAAGTCTTAAAACCTTCTATTAACTGCAATGCTTTTTAATGAGGTGCTATCATGTATATTGGTCCCAAGATGGCTGCCAACACTTCTTGGATGAAGTGCTGACAGCCAATCAGATCTCACGATGAGATGTGTGGTTAGGCTCCGCCCAGATATATATGTGATTTTACTTTCGATTTTCTCAGGAACTACTGAACGGATTTACACCATTTAAGCAAAAGGCACATGCCTGACCTGAGGACTACCTCTTTGCCAAATTTCAAGTAATTCTGTTCAGCCGTTCGGGCTGTACCTTCGACTAAAGGTCCTATGGGAAAATGCATGGGGAAAACGCGTTTTGGGACCCCCCTTTTTTCTCAGCCCCCGCTTGACAAATCACCCCGAGACTTTCAGGGTAGGAGCTGAGCGGAGCGCCCCATTAGTTTTGAAAATTTCACGAAGATAAGTCAACCGGCGCCAAAGTTATTCAAAATAGAATTTTCAGATTTCCTATGGGAACTCGGCCCTAACTATAACTATCTACTGGCGACCGCCAGTAGATAATATATATATGTATATGATATATATATATATATATATATATATATATATATATATATATATATATATATATATTCCATAAGAAAACACACTGCCCTTGCAGCATAAAAACAGGCCACTCCAAACGTGCTCAGCAATTTCTTTATTTGAGGCAAAGGTAGGCCCGCAGGCATTACGCGTTTCGACTCGGCTGAGTCTTCATCATATGCCACTGTGTCCTGGTGGGTTCGTTTGCATTTTGAAAAACGTAACTAACAACATTGAAAAAGGACAATGTCCATTTCTTTCCAATTTTTAAAGAGGCAGTGAGCGCTTTATCTAAGAGTTCGTTTTTATGCAGCAATGGTGAGTACAACATTTCAGTTTTCATCAGGTTGAATCCTTAGAACAACAGTGTTCACCAATATATATATATATATATAACATGGGTAGCTATTGACGGGCACATTTAATATACACGCACACCAAGCCATTCAAAGGGGATTCGACAAAAATTCGACCAAACTATGCAAGAAACCCCCCTCACGGTTAATAAAAAACACATCCACCGCCAGATGTGTAATACTTTTTATTTTACTCTCTGGAAAGGAGACGAACCTCACTTGAGAGTCACAGCGTGCTCCTGGCTGAGCCCAATGCTGTGTTACACCCACCAGTGCCCGCCGATTGCCTCACACCTCTGTGTTGTATTCCACCAGCTAGTGCGTATGCTATGACACTCTCTAGCCCATGTGCACTGTAACACCACCCCGTGAATATGTCATGCCACACTTGCCTTCGCACAGGTTATATTGCCCCATCTAACGTGCCTTCCTCGATGTGTATGTTATAACGCACAGCGCTATGCCATACATATTACAATCTGGGATCCATATCTTTTTCACAGTGCATATGCAACGTTACACTTCCCAGCACATATTTTATATTACAACTTTAGAGACTAGTTATGTTACATAACACTGCCCTGTGCATATTACACTCCAAGGCGCATATCGCATAGCACGCGCTAGTGCCTGTGCTATCTCACGCTCTCCAATGAATCTGTCATTGCGCACAATGTATTGCATATTATATTTCACGCCCCGGTTCATCTTATATCACACTTTTTAGTGCATAGTTTATACCATATACTACATCTAGTTTTCATTTTCAATCGTGCTCTCAGGACTATGTTCTATATAACACTGCGTCCACCTACCCATTTCACGGGCATTACATTTTGCGATGGGGGTGGAGGGTCAGGGGGTGTTTCTGCCAAGTGAGCCCGGAGTCACAGTCACAAACGTCCTCTTCTTCCTGAATAAAAGTGAGATTATGCTGCATACTTGTTCATATTTTAAGTAGTTCGCACAGACACACATTTTAAAAACAATAAAGTTCCTAATACCCACCTTCTCTGAACAGTTAGCTTGCTGCCCCATCCACCTCCTCCCTATCCTCTGTTGTCTGAATCCATGGACTAGCCTCCTCCCTCCTGCCATGCATGGTCTGATGTGCTGCCACTGCCCTCCATTTAGCATGATATACCAGTCCACTCCTCCTGCCCTCCTGCCCTCCATTGCCCAATTCTATGGCCCATCATTGACCTCCTGCTTAGCCTCTGTGCTTAGCTTGCTGCCCCTATTCTCCTTCCCCCTGCCCTCCGATGTCTTTGTGCATGCCCCTGCTCCATCCTTTTTGCCCACTATGTTCCATGGACCTGCCACTCCTATCTACTCTGAGTGTTCTGTTGAGCTGCCACTCCCCTCCCACCTGCCTAGCATTGTCAGATGACTGTAACCTGTCCCTGCCACCTCCACCTTGCCTGTCCACATGCCATGCGCCTATCCCCTTCCTCCTGTCCTCCATGGTCCATTTTACTGCCACACCCTTCTGCCCTCCCTGATCTGTTGTGCTGCAACTGCTCCTCCTGCCTGCCCCGCGCGGTCTGTTGTGAGGCCCCTTCCCCTGAACTCTCTTGTCTGTGCCCAGGTCCTGACCCTCCCTTTTATCCTCCATGGCCCGTTGTGCATGCCCCTGCACCCTCCTTCTTGCCCATCATAGCCATTGTGTTGCCACTAACCCTCCCGCTTGCCATGCATGGTCTTCTGTGTTGCCATGGCCCCTCCCACCTTCCCTGTGTGGTCAGCTAGCTGCCCTTGACCCCCTCCCACCTTCCCTCCATGGTCTGTGTGTATGCCACCATAGTCTCATTATTGCTCTCCATGGTGTGTCTTGTTTCTAGTGCCCATCCTGCCTGACCTCCATGGTCATCTTGCTGCTCCTGCCCTGCCACCTTGCCCCCAGCCCTCTGTTTCCATGTGCAGACCCCCTATTCCCTCCCTCCTGGCTTGTCTGTTCCATTGTAATGCCCCTGATCCGTCCCTCCTGCCCTTAATGGTCTGTTATGCTGCAGCTTTCTCTCCTGTCTGTCCATTATGGTCAGCTAGCTACCATTGCCTCTTTCCCATCTGTTCTCTGTTGTCCATATCCCTCCCTATTGCTTTCTATGGATTGTTGTGCTGCACTCCCGTCCCGCATGCGCTGTGTGGTGTATTGTGCTGCTGCAAACCCTGATGCCTGCCCTGTAGGGTCAGTTTGGTGCACCTCTCCATGTCCCTCCTGTCCTCTGTTATCCGAGTGCATGTCCCTACCCCAATACCTCCTGCCTACCATGATTCAATGTACCATACTTGCGAACATTTTGAACTTGGTAAGAGGGAGATTTTGAAAAAAAACTGGGGTTTTGATTTTCCCCTTTGAGTTACATTGAAAAAGAGGAGATTGTAGACAGGAGACAGATCAAATAAAGCCCATTTGAGCTTAAAAACATTGGACGTTTCCTGGCTGAAACGGGTCTGTTGGCATGTATGGTTGTACTACCACTGCCTCTTCCTTCTGCCCACAATGGTCTATTATATTGCCACATCCTCTCTTGCCAGTCCTGTATTGTTGGTTTGTTGCCCCTGCCCCCCTTTCCACTGCCCTCCATAGTCTGTTGTGCTGCCACTGCCCTTCCTGCCTGCCCAGTGTGGTCAAATTGTTGCCTCTGCACTCTCCTACCTGCCTTCAATTTTCAGAGTCCGTGCCCCTGGCCTCTGCCTCTCAACAGTATCCCAATGAACAACTATATTGCTAACATTCTATATTTATTACAAAAGTGTAGAACGCCTGACGTCATCTTGATGTAATCAAAACTGTAATACCTAGAGTATTTCCTTTAGAAATGACATATATGAGGGAGGAGCCAAGATGGTGACCGGGACGGCAGCGTAGGCTCCCGGCTCCGAGAACCTCCGCACCCCGCACAAATATCCTGCACGAGATCCTTAGCCTGTGCTATCTACCCGTGTTGGTGAACGCGAGCGGCAACCGGCTGTGTGACCCCGAAGTTTCTGGCAGCGGTACCGCCGGAGAAATGTCCGGCTGAAGTTTGCGGCCTGTGCAGCCCCGGAGCCAGGGTCTCGATGAACGCCGTGGCCGGGCGGCAGTGCAACAACAACGGCCTTTGGTGACTGGGTGGGGTCGGACTGCCGGAGTGGTGCGAATGTCGGACTGCGCTTCGCCGTGGTTGCTCCTACCACTAAGCGTTGCTGAACGAGTGCGTGCCTGAGGTGGCAACTACAGGACTCTCCGGTGATTGCTTCAGCCTTCGCCGGTGAGCTGCCCGGACGCCGCCCGTAACTTGTCCCGATTCTTGCGGGCTGCTCCCGGATTTTCGTGGGCGCTGGTCCGTGGCGGGGACGACTGTGGCCCGTGACCACGCACCGGACACATTGCTTGCTTGCCCTCGGAACCCAGTTACCAGTGCCATGGAATCCGAGGCGCTTGTGTCTGAGCCCCGGTCCCGATCTGGGATGGACCTACCCAGCGGCCATTTTGGTATGCCAGAGTCCGCCATCCTGTACACTGGGTTGCAGCAGGATTGGGAGGGTGTGACTCTGAGGAGCGTAGCGGAGCGAGCGCCGGGAGCTGTACTGGGGTACGGTGACCTTCTCGAGGCTCTCGGTGCCCTTCACTCCACCCTGATTCACGGAGCCTGGGTGTTGGGGAGCAAGCTCGATGGAGTGACATCAGCATCGGAACAGTTGCCGCCTGCCTATCCCCAGGTACACTGGGACTTCTCACGCCGAGCACGGGGGGACAGTGTCGTGGCCGCCCCTGTGAATAGTGCACACCTGGACTCTCCGGACAGTATATTAACTTGCGATCAGCTGGCTGTGGATTTGGTCTGTTCCGGAGGTTTCGGACCTGAGCGGGGGGAGGTGGCCTTGTCCCGTGCGCGGTCTCCGACGACCCAGGCAACGTCCACGCAACGGTCGCCCGCCCTGGCTGATTCCGCCTTCCTGGGCCTGGTGTGCAGTGTAAATCCTGGCTCGGCATCGGGAAAGACGATCTTCCCTAGAGCTGACTGTGTCGATCTTCAGAGCCCTTTACCCTATCTGTGTGTGTCGCTTCCTGAGTTTTATTGGACACTTCTCTTCCTGGTAACATTGGACATGGCACTGGGACGAGGGGAATGCATGGGTGGGTTTGCAAAGAGTGGCCAAGGATGATGCTGACCCTTCCGAGGTGGTCACCTACTAGGCGGGCGGGCTCGGGAGTTGTGTGCTCTCATGGCATAATTGTTAGTGTACCAAGTGCGTAATGCTCCTTACTCCTTTTTGACAGGGTCGATTTTGTGTTCTTTATTGTATGCTTTATGGGAAACCGTGTGGTGCGGGAGGGAGAAACCGGGGGCGTGTTTTGCAGGCCCTCCTCCAGTTTATTAATACTCTCTCTACCCCCCCGTCTGGTGGGGGCTCCTTTCCCACTTCTTTTCTCTGTTCTTCTATATTTCGGGTCTGGTTCCGGGGCGACAGGCACACTGCTGGGGGGGGGGGGCCGTACTCATCTGCAGAGGTGCAGGGTGGGGGGTGGATCCTTTAGTCTTTCACCTCCGTTTTCTATGGCCTCCTTTTCTTCTCTTACTCTTCTTTGTCTTTTTCTGGGATCAGTATGGTAGTACTCCTTTGTTGTTAATCACTGCTGTTTCCGGAGTGCCATAATTTCCGTGGAGTTTCCTGGGTCTTGGGGCAGGGGGTTGCAGGCGCACACGGCCGTGTCATCCCTCCACATCCTGAACTTACTGTTTCAGCGCCATTGCTTAGATAGACTGCTGTGTATTGTTTACGTTCATCGTTCTGCCTGCCATTTTTCGCTGCTGGGAAACTGTTTGGCACCTGATCCTTCCATCCTTTTCTATTACAAAATGTAAACCTTTATTGTTCTGGTCTCCTATCTGGGCTGTTCAGAGACTGGGAGTATGCTAATGTTGAGATTTTGCTCCCCGAGGCACTGACTGTGATAGACCTGCTTTCGGTTATTCTGATTGTTTAGCGGCCGGCCCCGGGGGTTGTAGGCCCATATGTGTAATTGCTTGAAATGTCAATAAAGGTTTTCAAAAAAAAAAATAAAAAAAAAAAAAAAAGAAATGACATATATGAGAGGGTCTTATTTGCATCAAAATTATGGTTAGTGCTCTAAAAAACTAAAATGAGGACATATTTTCTGAGTTTTCAAATAGCGACAAAGAACTTTTAAATTATTTGTAATCTTTATGTCTTTTTATCCAGTTGACCACTTGATTAAATGTTGCACCTTGGCGAGAGGATGTGGTGTTACTTCCAGAGCTGCAGACTTTGCAACTGGGGAACCAGGTTGGAGTTTCTGCTTCAGCTCAACATTCTGTGATTGTGGTCAAATCACTTAATCTCCCCATATCTACAACCAAAATGAATTTGATCGTGTGTGATGTAACCAATGCTCATGTAAAGCATTCCAATACCTGACAAGTCTGCACTATATAAAACTGCAAATACACAAAAAATAAGTGTTTTGCACACTTCTGTCATTGGGCTACATGTGGGCTACATCTGGGTGATATTTGTGCTGCATTTAGGCTCTTTTGTGTCTGGTGGCCATCTTGGGAGATTTATTTGTTATGAAGTTTCCTAATTTCCTCATTTACTGCAGTCTCCTCAGTAGGAAATGCTTTCAGTTTTTTACTTTGATTCCATCAAGAAGGTATTCAGATATGTCACACATTTGCCATAAATTCAGAATGTTAGCACTCTAGTTGCTCATTAGATCACTGTAGTAAAGCTACTGCTCACCAGGGAAGTCTGCTGCTGGTATTCAAAGTGCATTTTTCAGTCTGCATGTCAAATATTTTTAATGAAATAGAAGAGGATTTGAGAAGACACTCAAAATGTGCCCTAATTTTTCTTTCTTCAGCACTAATCATAATTTCTATGGCAAAATGAACCCTCTCATTGTGTTCCTTTTTAAATTAAATGTTTTAAGTGTTACCAGTTTATTCCAATCAAGATGGCTTCAGGTGTGCCATACTTTTGTCATAAGTAAGACAGTAAGCGCTCTAGTTGTTCTTAAGAACACTCTGGGACATTCTGTCATTAGGCTATACTTGGGCTACATCTGGGTGATATTTGGGCTACATTTGGGCTCTTTTGTCTCTGGTGGCCATCTTGGGAGATTTATTTGTTATGAAGTTTCCTAATTTCCTCATTTACTGCAGGCTCCTCAGTGGGAATATTTTCAGTTTTTTATTTTGGTTCCATCAAGAAGGCATTCAGATGTGTCACACATTTGCCATAAATTCTGAATGTTAGCACTCTAGTTGCTCAATAGATCACTGTAGTAAAACTACTGCTCACCAGGGAAGTCTGCTGCTGGTATTCAAAGTGCATGTTTCAGTCTGCATGTCAGAATTTGTTTATGAAATAGAAGAGGATTTGAGAAGTCAAAATGTGCCCTAATTTTTCTTTCTGCAGAACTAATCATAATTTCTATGCCAAAATGAACCCCCTCATTTTGTTCCTTTGTAAATTAAATGTTTTAAATGTTACCACTTAATTCCAATCAAGATGGCTTCAGGTGTGCCATACTTTTGTCATAAATAAGACTGTTAGCGCTCTAGTTGTTCGTCAGAACACTCTGGGACATTCTGTCATTGGGCTATACTTGGGCTACATCTAGGTGATATTTGGGCTACATTTGGGCTGTTTTGTCTCTGGTGGCCATCATGGGAGATTTATTTGTTATGAAGTTTCCTAATTTCCTCATTTACTGCAGTCTCCTCAGTAGGAAATACTTTCAGTTTTTTACTTGGTCCCATCAAGAAGGCATTCAGATGTGTCACACATTTGCTATAAATTCTGAATGTTAGCACTCTAGTTGCTCATTAGATCACTGTAGTAAAGCTACTGCTCACCAGGGAAGTCTGCTGCTGGTATTCAAAGTGCATGTTTCAGTCTGCATGTCAGAATGTTTAATGACATAGAAGAGGATTTGAGAAGTCAAAATGTGCCCTAATTTTTCTTTCTGCAGCACTAATCATAATTTCTATGGCAAAATGAACCCCCTCATTGTGTTCCTTTGTAAATTAAATGTTTTAAGTGTTACCACTTTATTCCATTCAAGATGGCTTCAGGTGTGCCATACTTTTGTCATAAGTAAGACTGCTAGCGCTCTAGTTGTTCGTTAGAGCACTCTGGGACATTCTGTCATTGGGCTATACTTGGGTTACATCTGGGTGATATTTGGGCTACATTTGGGCTCTTTTGTCTCTGGTGGCCATTTTGGGAGACTTATTTGTTATGATGTTTCCTAATTTCCTCATTTACTACAGTCTCCTCAGTAGGAAATACTTTCAGTTTTTTACTTTGATTCCATCAAGAAGGCATTCAGATGTGTCACAAATTTGCCATAAATTCAGAATGTTAGCAATCTAGTTGCTTATTAGATCACTGTAGTAAAGCTACTGCTCACCAGGGAAGTCTGCTGCTGGTATTGAAAGTGCATGTTTCAGTCTGCATGTCAGAATTTTTTAATGAAATAGAAGAGGATTTGAGAAGTCACTCAAAATGTGCCCTAATTTTTCTTTCTGCAGCACTAATCATACTTTCTATGGTGGCAAAATGAACCCCCTCATTTTGTACCTTTTTAAATTAAATGTTTTAAGAATTACCACTTTATTCCAACCAAGATGGCTTCAGGTGTGCCATACGTTTGTCATAAGTAGGACTGTTAGCACTCTAGTTGTTCTTTAGAACACTCTGGGAAGCTGCAGTAGAACACAAAGGAATCAACTGACAGTCTCTGCCCTTGTTGGATGTACATGTTTTACTGAGAATGTCAGACTTCATTCTCACATGACTGAGAAAGATAATGTGAATTTACAGAAAATATGCTCTCAGTTAGCGTATGGATCACCTTCCAAACCTCTGTGGGAAAAGCATGAGAAAATAGTTTTCTCTCAAACATGATTCATGATATCACAGCAGAAGGCTTATTCACATGGTAAAATCACCTTAGAACACACCACAATTCCTAAAATGAGTATGGTACCATCAACAAATGATTTATAATGTAACTAAAGTCTTAAAACCTTCTATTAACTGCAATGCTTTTTAATGAGGTGCTATCATGTATATTGGTCCCAAGATGGCTGCCAACACTTCTTGGATGAAGTGCTGACAGCCAATCAGATCTCACGATGAGATGTGTGGTTAGGCTCCGCCCAGATATATATGTGATTTTACTTTCGATTTTCTCAGGAACTACTGAACGGATTTACACCATTTAAGCAAAAGGCACATGCCTGACCTGAGGACTACCTCTTTGCCAAATTTCAAGTAATTCTGTTCAGCCGTTCGGGCTGTACCTTCGACTAAAGGTCCTATGGGAAAATGCATGGGGAAAACGCGTTTTGGGACCCCCCTTTTTTCTCAGCCCCCGCTTGACAAATCACCCCGAGACTTTCAGGGTAGGAGCTGAGTGGAGCGCCCCATTAGTTTTGAAAATTTCACGAAGATAAGTCAACCGGCGCCAAAGTTATTCAAAATAGAATTTTCAGATTTCCTATGGGAACTCGGCCCTAACTATAACTATCTACTGGCGACCGCCAGTAGATAATATATATATGATATATATATATATATATATATATATATATATATATATATATATATATATATATATATATATATATATATATATATATATTCCATAAGAAAACACACTGCCCTTGCAGCATAAAAACAGGCCACTCCAAACGTGCTCAGCAATTTCTTTATTTGAGGCAAAGGTAGGCACGCAGGCATTACGCGTTTCGACTCGGCTGAGTCTTCATCATATGCCACTGTGTCCTGGTGGGTTCGTTTGCATTTTGAAAAACGTAACTAACAACATTGAAAAAGGACAATGTCCATTTCATTCCAATTTTTAAAGAGGCAGTGAGCGCTTTATCTAAGAGTTTGTTTTTATGCAGCAATGGTGAGTACAACATTTCAGTTTTCATCAGGTTGAATCCTTAGAACAACAGTGTTCACCAATATATATATATATATATATTACCTACTGGCGGTCGCCAGTAGGTAGTTATAGTTAGGACCTATTTTCCATAGGAAATCCGCAACATTCTATTCCCAATAACTTTGGCGCCGATTGACGAAACTTCGCGAAATTTTCAAAACGTTTGGCCAGCTCCGGTCCGCTCCTATCCTGAAAGTCTCGGGATGATTCGTGTAGCGGGAGCCGAGAAAAAAGGGGGGTCCCAAAACGTGCTTACCCCATGCAATTTCCCGTAGGACCTTTAGCCGCAGCTACAGCCTGAACTGCTGAACGGAATTACACCAAATTTGGCAAAGAGGTAGTCCTCAGTCCAGACTCGTGCCTGTTGCTTAAATGGTGTCAATCTGTTCAGTAGTTCCTGAGAACATCAAAATCACATATATATCTGGGCGGAGACTAACCACACATCTCATCGTGAGATCTGATTGGCTGTCAGCACTTCATCCAAGAAGTATTGGCAGCCATCTTGGGACCAATATACATGATAGCAACTCATTAAAAAGCATTGCAGTTAATAGAACCTTTTAAGACTTTAGTTACATTATAAATCATTTGTTGATGGTATCATACTCATTTTAGGAATTCTGGTGTGTTCTATAGTGGTTTTACCATGTGAAAAAGCCTTCTGCTGGGATATCATGAATCATGTTTGAGAGAAAAATATTTTCTCATGCTTTTCCCACAGAGGTTTGGAAGGTGATCTATAAGCTAACCTGAGAACATATTTTCTGTAAATTCACATTATCTTTCTAAGTCATGTGAGAATGAAGTCTGACATTCTCAGTAAAACATGTACATCCAACAAGGGCAGAGACTGTCAGTTGATTCCTTTGTGTTCTACTAGAAAAATTAGGGCACATTTTGAGTGACTTCTTAAATCCTCTTCTATTTCATTAAAAATATTTGACATGCAGACTGAAAAATGCACTTTGAATACCAGCAGCAGACTTCCCTGGTGAGCAGTAGCTTTACTACAGTGATCTAATGAGCAACTAGAGTGCTAACATTCTGAATTTATGGCAAATGTGTGACACATCTGAATGAATTCTTGATGGAATCAAAGTAAAAAACTGAAAGTATTCCTACTGAGGAGACTGTAGTAAATGAGGAAATTAGGAAACTTCATAACGAATAAGTCTCCCAAAATGGCCACCAGAGACAAAAGAGGCCAAATGTAGCACAAGTATCACCCAGATGTAGCCCAAGTATAGCCCAATGACAGTATGTCCCAGAGTGTTCTAAATAACAACTAGAGCGCTAACAGTCTTACTTTTTACAAAAGTATGGCACACCTGAAGCCAAAAATTCTGACATGCAGACTGAAACATGCACTTTGAATACCAGCAGCATACTTTCCTGGTGAGCAGTAGCTTTACTACAGTGATCTAATGAGCAACTAGAGTGCTAAAATTCCGAATTTATGGCAAATGTGCGACACATCTGAATGCCTTCTTGATGGAACCAAGTAAACAAGCATTGAAAATGCAATAGGTCTCGCCCTCATTTAAGTTAAAGCAATTCTGTTTGTAATTAGGTGGCTTTTTAGCTTTGCTTTTATTAGTGTTTTTCAAACTTGCATGTACTTAACATGCATATGTATGCATATATGTATATGTATGCATGCATTTATATTTGTATTTATATAGATATGCATATTATATATATATGTTTATATGTGTATATATATATATACACATACATATATATAAATGCATATGCATATATATGCATATATATATATGTGCATATGTGTGTGTGTAGAGAGAGGTAGAGAGGTAGAGGTGTAGAGGTAGAGGTGTAGAGATAGAGAGGTAGAGGTAGAGAGGTAGAGGTAGAGAGGTAGAGAGGTAAAGAGTAGTAGAGAGAGAGGTAGAGTGAGGTAGAGAGGTAGAGTGGAGAGTGAGTAATATAGAGTAGAGAGAGAGTAGTAGAGAGTAGTAGAGAGAGTAGCAGAGAGTGAGTAGTAGAGAGTAGTAGAGTGAGTAGTAGAGAGTGAGTAGTAGAGAGTGAGTAGTAGAGAGTGAGTAGTAGAGTGAGTAGTAGAGAGTAGTAGAGAGAGTGTAGTAGAGAGAGAGTAGTAGAGAGTGAGTAGTAGAGAGTAGTAGAGAGGGAGTAGAAGAGAGTGAGGAGTAGAGTGAGTATTAAAGTGAGTAGTAGAGAGGGAGTAGTAGAGAGTAGTAGAGAGTAGTAGTAGAGAGTAGTAGTAGAGAGTGAGTAGTAGAGAGTGAGTAGTAGAGAGAGAGTAGTAGAGAGTGAGTAGTAGAGAGTAGTGGAGTAGTAGAGAGTAGTGGAGTAGTAGAGAGTAGTAGAAAGTGGAGTAGTAGAGTGAGTATTAGAGAGTAGTAGAGTGAGTAGTAGAGAGCGAGTAGTAGAGAGCAAGTAGTAGAGAGTGTGTAGTAGATAGTGAGTAGTAGAGAGAGTAGTAGAGAGTGAGAAGTGGAGAGAGTAGTAGAGAGTAGTAGAGTAGTAGAGAGTGAGTAATAGAGTGAGTAGTAGAGAGTAGTTGAGAGCGAGTAGTGGTGAGTAGTGAAGAGTGAGAAGTAGAGTAGTAGAGAGCGAGTAGCAGAGAGTGAGTAGTAGAGAGTAGTAGAGAGAGAGCAGTAGAGAGAGAGTAGTAGAGAGTGAGTAGTAGAGAGTAGTAGAATGAGTAGTAGGGAGTGAGTAGTAGAGAGAGAGTAGTAGAGAGTGAGTAGTAGAGTAGTAAAGAGTGAGTGGTAAAGAGTAATAGAGAGTAGTAGAGTGAGTAGTAGAGAGTAGTAGAGAGAGTAGTATAGAGTAGTAGAGTAGTAGAGAGTGAGTAGTAGAGAGTGAGTGGTAGAGAATGAGTAGTAGGGAGTAGTAGAGAGTGAGTAGTAGAGATTAGTAAAGAGTGAGTAGTAGAGAGTGAATAGTAGAGAGTGAATAGTAGAGAGTGAGTAGTAGAGAGTAGTAAAGAGTGAGTAGTAGAGAGTGAGTAGTAGAGAGTGAATAGTAGAGAGTGAATAGTAGAGAGTGAGTAGTAGAGAGTAAGTAGTAGAGAGAGAGTAGTAGAGAGTAGTAGAGAGCGAGTAGTAGAGAGTGAGTAGTAGAGTGAGTAGTAGAGTGTGAATAGTAGAGAGTGAGTAGTAGAGAGTAGTAGAGTGAGTAGTAGAAAGTGAGTAGTAGAGAGTGAGTAGTAGAGAGTAGTAGAGTGAGTAGTAGAGAGTGAGTAGAGAGAGAGAGTGGTAGAGAATAGTAGAGAGCGAGTAGTAGAGAGTGAGTAGTAGAGAATGATTAGTAGAGAGTGAGTAGTAGAAAGTGAGTAGTAGAGTAGTAGAGTGAGTAGTTGAAAGTGAGTAGTAGAGAGCGAGTAGTAGAGAGCTAGTAGTAGAGAGTGAGTAGTAGAGAGTAATAGTAGAGAGTAGTGGTGAGTAGTAGAGAGTAGTAGCGAGTGAGTAGTAGAGAGAGAGTAGTAGAAAGTGAGTAGTAGAGAGTGAATAGTAGAGAGTAGTAGAGAGTGAGTAGTAGAGAGTAGTAGAGAGTGAGTAGTAGAGAGTTGTAGAGTAGTAGAGAGTGAGTAGTAGAGAGTGAGTAGTAGAGAGTGAGTAGTAGAGAGAGAGTAGTAGAGTAGTAGAGAGTAGTCAGTCAGTGTCAGTCAGTGTCAGTCAGTCAGTCAGTCAGTGTCAGTCAGTCAGTGTCAGTCAGTCAGTGTCAGTCAGTCAGTCAGTGTCAGTCAGTCAGTGTCAGTCAATCAGTGTCAGTCAGTGTCAGTCAGTCAGTGTCAGTCATTGTCAGTCAGTCAGTGTCAGTCAATCAGTGTCAGTCAGTGTCAATCTGTCAGTGTCAGTCAGTCAGTGTCAGTCAGTCAGTGTCAGCTAGAGCAGCTCTGCTGACCTGGTTCTCTGGCTCTAAAGCAGCTCTGCTGACCTTGTTCTCGCCCTCTAAAGCAGCTCTGCTGACCTGGTTTCTCTGGCTCTACAGCAGGTCTGCTGACCTGGTTCACTGGCTCTAGAGCAGCTCTGCTGACCTAGTTCTTAGGCTACAGAGCAGCTCTGCTGATCTGGTTCTCTGGCTCTACAACAGCTCTGCTGACCTGGTTCTCTGGCTCTAAAGCAGCTCTGCTGACCCGGTTCTATGGCTCTAAAGCAGTTCTGCTGACATGGTTCTCTGGCTCTAGAGCAGCTTTGCTTACCTGGTTCTCTCCTTCTGGAGCAGCTCTGCTGACCTGGTTCTCTCCCTCCAAAGCAGCTCCACTGACCTGGTTTCTCTGGCTCTACAGCGGCTCTGCTGACCTGGTTCTCTGTCTCTAGAGCAGCTCTGCTGACCTGGTTCTCTGGCTCTAGAGCAGCTCTGCTGACCTGGTCTATGACTTTAAAGCAGCTCTGCTGACCTGGTTTCTCTGGCTCTACAGCTACTCTGCCGACCTGGTTCTCTGGCTCTAGAGCAGCTCTGCTGACCTAGTTCTTAGGCTCTAGAGCAGCTCTGCTGACCTGGTTCTCTGGCTCTACAACAGCTCTGCTGACCCGGTTCTACGGCTATAAGGCAGTTCCGTGGACCTGGTTCTCTGGCTCTAGAGCAGCTCTTCTGACCTGGTCCCTTGGCTCTAAAGCAGACCCGCTGACCTGGTTCTCTCCCTCTAAAGCAGCTCTGCTGACCTGGTTCTCTTGCTCTAAAGCAACTCTACTGACCTGTTTTCCCTGGCTCCACAGCAGCTCTGCTGACCTGGTTCTCTGGCTCTAGAGCAGCTCTGCTGAAATGGTTTCTCTAGCTCTACAGCAGCTCTGCTGAGCTGGTTCTCGGCCTCTAGAGCAGCTCTTCTGACCTGGGTCTCTGGCTCTAAAGCAGCTCTGCTGACCTGGTTCTCTGGCTCTAGAGCAGCTCTGCTGACCTGGTTCTCTGGCTCTAAAGCAGCTCTGCTGACCTGGTTCTCTCCCTCTAAATCAGCTCTGCTGACCTGGTTTCTCTGGCTCTACAGCAGCTCTGCTGACCTGGTTCTCTGGCTCTAGAGCAGCTCTGCTGACCTAGTTCTTAGGCTCTAGAGCAGCTCTGCTGACCTGGTTCTTAGGCTCTAGAGCAGCTCTGCTGACCTGGTTCTCTGGCTCTAGAGCAGCTCTGCTGACCTGGTTCTATGGCTCTAAAGCAGCTCTGCTGACTTGGTTCTCTGGCTCTAGAGCAGCTCTGCTGACCTGGTTATCTGGCTCTAAAGCAGCTCTGCTGACCTGGTTCTCTGGCTCTAAAGCAGCTCTGCTGGCCTAGTTCTCTGGCTCTAAAGCAGCTCTGCTGACCTGGTTCTCTCCCTCTAAAGCATCTCTGCTGACCTGGTTTCTCTGGCTCTACAGCTACTCTGCCGACCTGGTTCTCTGGCTCTAGAGCAGCTCTGCTGACCTAGTTCTTAGGCTCTAGAGCAGCTCTGCTGACCTGGTTCTCTGGCTCTACAACAGCTCTGCTGACCTGGTTCTCTGGCTCTAAAGCAGCTCTGCTGGCCCGGTTCTACGGCTATAAAGCAGTTCCGTGGACCTGGTTCTCTGGCTCTAGAGCAGCTCTTCTGACCTGGTCCCTTGGCTCTAAAGCAGACCCGCTGACCTGGTTCTCTCCCTCTAAAGCAGCTCTGCTGACCTAGTTCTCTTGCTCTAAAGCAACTCTACTGACCTGTTTTCCCTGGCTCCACAGCAGCTCTGCTGACCTGGTTCTCTGGCTCTAGAGCAGCTCTGCTGAAATGGTTTCTCTGGCTCTACAGCAGCTCTGCTGACCTGGTTCTCGGCCTCTAGAGCAGCTCTTCTGACCTGGGTCTCTGGCTCTAAAGCAGCTCTGCTGACCTGGTTCTCTGGCTCTAGAGCAGCTCTGCTGACCTGGTTCTCTGGCTCTAGAGCAGCTCTGCTGACCTGGTTCTCTCCCTCTAAATCAGCTCTGCTGACCTGGTTCTCTGGCTCTAGAGCAGCTCTGCTGACCTGGTTCTCTGCCTCTAGAGCAGCTCTGCTGACCTGGTTCTCTGGCTCTAGAGCAGCTCTGCTGACCTGGTTCTCTGGCTCTAGAGCTGCTCTGCTGACCTGGTTCTCTGGCTCTACAACAGCACTGCTGACCTGGTTCTCTGGCTCTAAAGCAGCTCTGCTGACCCGGTTCTACGGCTATAAAGCAGTTCTGCTGACCTGGTTCTCTGGCTCTAGAGCAGATCTTCTGACCTGGTCCCTTGGCTCTAAAGCAGACCCGCTGACCTGGTTCTCTCCCTCTAAAGCAGCTCTGCTGACCTGGTTCTCCCGCTCTAAAGCAGCTCTACTGACCTGTTTTCCCTGGCTCCACAGCAGCTCTGCTGACCTGGTACTTTGGCTCTAGAGCAGCTCTGCTGAAATGGTTTCTCTGGCTCTACAGCAGCTCTGCTGACCTGGTTCTCGGCCTCTAGAGCAGCTCTTCTGACCTGGGTCGCTGGCTCTAAAGCAGCTCTGCTGACCTGGTTCTCTGGCTCTAGAGCAGCTCTGCTGACCTGGTTCTCTGGCTCTAAAGCAGCTCTGCTGACCTGGTTCTATGGCTCTAAAGCAGCTCTGCTTCCTGGTTCTATGGCTCTAAAGCAGCTCTGCTGACCTGGTTCTCTCCCTCTAAAGAGCTCTGCTGACCTGGTTCTCTGGCTCCAAAGCAGTTCTGCTGACCTGGTTCTCTGCCTCTAGAGCAGCTCTGCTGACCCGGGTCTATGGCTCTAAAGCAGCTCTGCAGACCTGGTTCTCTGGCTCTAGAGCAGCTTTGCTGACCTGGGTCTCTGGTTCTAGAGCAGCTCTGCTGACCTGGTTCTCTGGCTCTAAAGCAGCTATGCTGACCTGGTTCTCTGGCTCTAGAGCAGCTCTGCTGACCTGGTTCTCTGGCTCTAAAGCAGTTCTGCTGACCTGGTTCTCTCCCTGTAAAGCAGCTCTACTGACCTGGTTTCTCTGGCTCTACAGCAGCTCTGCTGACCTGGTTCTCGGCCTCTAGAGCAGCTCTGCTGACCTGGGTCTCTTTCTCTAGAGCAGCTCTGCTGACCTGGGTCTCTGGTTCTAGAGCGGCTCTGCTGACCTGCTTCTTAGTTTCTAGAGCAGCTCTGCTGACCTGGTTCTCTGGCTCTACAACGGCTCTGCTGACCTGGTTTCTCTGGTTCTCTGCACTCACGGTGCACGCACCCAACTTCGCGAAAATATATTTAAAAATAATGTAAGTTTATTATAAGTACAAATATGTTATTTTTATGACTATCTTAGATAATCTCTTGCCCTAATATGTATATTAAAGACACATACAAATCATTTTGGAACATAACATCTTTTTGCGGGAGTTGCGCACTCAGCGCGCCCCAGCACGTATATGACATCACGCGGGACCCGCCACCGTGCAAGCATTTTGTACCATAATGCGCATGTGTCGCGAATGCGCGGAAGCAGGAGTCGCGGACTGGTCGCATACCAATCGCGCACATCACGTAATATTAAATATATATGATGTTACTGAAAAACACGCAGCCGTCGCACACCGTACGCGGATCCTTCACGACTTTTCTAAAATAGCGGCTAGAATCCACGCACCCACCGTGATGTGTACGCTTTGAGTGCGCGGCTCCGAAAAAAATTTGGAAAAAACATTTTTTTTAAAGAAAGTAATATAGATATATTAAAATAATTTTTTCTGGTTTTTTTTGCAATTTTCAGAAAATATATAATGTTATTTAATGAATAAAATATTTATAAATGAACAGTTAAAAAATTGTAAGAAATCAGTACACAAAAATAGGTATAACTACTATCACACTTAAAAATTTGCATTTAAAAAACCTTTGAAATTCACTGAAAAAACCATAGGTTTCAGAGACGTTATAGATAGAAATTAGCATTTAAAAAAGCTTTGGAATTCACTGAAAAAACCATAGGTTTCAGAGACGTTATAGATAGAAATTAGCATTTAAAAAACCTTAGAAATTCGCAGAAAAAAACATAGGTTTCAGGGGTGTTATAGTTAGCTGGCCATTTCACTCATACAAAACCATAGAAATTCCTCCGTTATAGTTAGTTCTGCTAACTATAACTCGCGCGCCCGCAATGCACTGCAGATGATGTCACATATTGCATCATTCATGACATGGTCAGTGACATCACTGATGACATCACTGATGACATCTCAAATGACATCACTGATGACATCACTGATGACATCATCCAGTGAATGTAGTTTAGTTTGAAATTTAAATATGTATTATATATATATATACCAATCTGTATTGAACATTGAGTGGATATATAACTGTCTGGATAAAGGATTTAGTAGCTGTCTGACTGTCTGTTTAAGTGAGTAATATATATATATATATATATATATTGTATGACAGAGCCACGCATGGCTAAACCACGCTTGCCTCTACTAAGCGGCCCCAACAAAGAACGTGTCATGCCTTTACCACGCAATTTTGTGGTAAAGGCATGATTCGTAAAGGGATGTGTGGTAAAGATCACACCCCAATCCCCCCGAGCCATAAGAACAATCCCGTCCCCTGAGCCCTAAACTACCTTGAACCCCCGAGCCATAACCACTACCCTGACCCTCGTGAGCTCTAAACACTACATTGACCCCCGAGCTCTAAACATCACTCCAACCCCCCCCCCCCCGAGCCATAAAAGCTAACACTACTCCTCCAACCCTAAACACTACCCTGAAGCTCCCTGAGCCCTAAACACTCCCCCAAGCCCTAAAAAGTATTCCGACTCCCCCCCAAGCCCACAACCCCGACCCCCCCAAGCCCTAAAAGCCCTAAAAACCAACCCTGACCCCCCAAAATTACCCCAACCCTTAAAAACTATCCCCACCCCCACAAAATCTGGCCCCAATCCCACTTACCTCACTCATCCTCTCACGATCCTTCCTGTTCCTGGGCTGACCCATCCCAGTATGTAGACCACGCACAGATATGTGTGGTTAAGGCATATGTGTAGTTAAGGCATGCATGGTTGAGCTTGAAATGGCACATGTGGCTCTGCCTGTGTTGTATAGGCCGTTTCTCATTTATATATATATCTCGAAACTCCAAATCCTGGCCCGGCAGTCGCTCCAGGAAACCACAGGCACGGACCTCAGCGTACTCAGCACAGAATCACGAGAACATCGAATTGATGCAGAAAGCAGTGAACATTTATTAAGCAGTAATCACCACCAATTGATCTGGCATAGTGCCTGCCATGATGCGTTTCGATCCCATCACGCGAGCTATATCAGGTACCAGGCAGAGATCAACCTAGATGTATAATAAAACTCCTAAATTGCAATTCGGAATTCATTATGTATTGTCTGATGTGTCCGTGCAACCTTCGTTATGTGGGGAGCGCGATACACCAGACTAAAAAGAGGGTCTTGGCGCACATGCGTGCTATAACTAAAAAAGACAACGGTTATCCATTTGCAAGACATTTTGCAGAACACCATAATAGCAACAACCAACAATTGAAGTTCTTCTGTCTAGATCAGGTTGCCCCGTTAAAAAGAGGAGGGGACAGAGTAAGAATTTTGAGACAGTTGGAGTCAAAATGCATAGTGGATCTGGGCACCATTACCCCCCATGGCCTGAACTACGAAGAAGAACTATGGGTACATGTAGGATAATAGATAAGATTTTAATTTAGATTGTGATTTTATACTGTGATTATTTTTGTTGTAGAATGCTATATGAATCAATTAGTAATGTCATTGAAGACGAAATGTATAGTAAGAAGTATTGAGTGAACTAAATGCATGTAACAATAGGAGATGCTTTCCACAATAATACATTGGAATAGCCCTATTTTTTACTTTTTACTTTTTCTTTTCACTATGTACCTTTTCCTTTTCAGAATGAATCCTTTCTCCCCTCCCCCTAACAAGAAAGATTTTTCTCTCTCCCTTCCTCCCTGCCTTCCACTTGACAACATTCCTAACTACATATCCTATAATCAAGTGATTCAAGAAGAAGAAAATATTAAATCTATAAAAATAGAAAAAAATAAAAAAATAATATATATAGAAAATTATATATAAAAAATGTTGTAAAAAAATGTTGTGAAAAATTCCAACATAATTCCAAAATATGCTAAAAGTTTGCTTACTTTGCTTTTTGTCTATTAGCGTTTACTAGCTCGCTCTTTTTCTTTGCTTACATTTCTAATGTTTTTAAATATGATTTTAGGGGTCTAAATGTCAGAAATGGACTAACATGGAAACGCGTCATATAAGGATGGCTTTACATGAATTAGAAGTGGACAATTTTTGCCCATTATGGGCGTAATTGCGGCTATCTGTTGGTCTGTCATTACTAATTGTTGCAGAGATTTTAGTAAGTGGAACTTATGGCCTATGCCCATTCAAGGCTTATTTTCGTTTGAGATAATATCTATGACATGATATTACATCCAATGCAATCTAGATGGTAATTGAGCATCTGTCAATATTTATTAATAATTATTGATAATTTTGATATTTTTGATATTCCCTAAAGAGCAACTATATTTATTGATTTTATGGCTATTTATTGACAGTAAACGATACCCATACAGCCATGATATCACATGTATGGTTCACGGGGTAGAACATCTATGATATATGTGAAATAGGTTACTCTGTTGACTCTTTTAAGATGGCCGCCGTCGTTACCATGAAATCACATGTTTGTAAATAAGTCAGTTTTCTATTTGGTTTGTAAGTTTACTGATTGACATGTATTTAAACTTTATGAATCCATTGTCGTGCTGACATTGACGAAGGCCGTCATGGCCAAAATGCGTTTGTCTCGCTACGGGAATGCAATAAAGTAATCCAATATACCTTCTCGAGTGTGCGCCACACTGTGTCATGCAGAGTGTTCGGATATATATATATATATATATATATATATATATATATATATATATATATATACATACACACACACACATATATATATATATATACATACACACACACATATGCACACATATACATATATATATTCACTGAAAAAACCATAGGTTTCACACATGTTATACTTAGCTGGACATTTTATTGATAAAAAACCAATGAAATTCCCCCGTTATAGTTAGTGCAGGCAACTATAACTCACGGGACCGCAATCCTCTGCTGATGCTAATACTGTATTTAGAAACTTATTTGCCCATGTCTTCTTCCATTAAATTTTAGCTATACATATATTACAAATATTTTTTTTTCATAAAGACACATATGTCATCAGCAGAAGATTGCGGTCGCGTGAGTTATAGTTGCCTGCACTAACTATAACGGGGGAATTTTATTGGTTTTTTATCAATAAAATGTCCAGCTAACTATAACATGTGTGAAACCTATGGTTTTTTCAGTGAATTTGCAAGGTTTTTTAAATGCTAATTCCTAACTATAACGTGTGTGAAACCTATGGTTTTTTCAGTGAATTTGTACGGTTTTTTAAATGCTAAGTTACTTTACGCCATTCGTGGCGTGCGCGCCCAGTTAACGCAGTTCGTTCCGTGCGCGCACGGTGCGCTTCGCGCACCGTGCGCGCACAGTGAGCACGCGGTGCGCTTTGCGCACCGCGCGCCCACTTTACACAGTTAGTGCCGTGCACGCACGGTGGTTGTGCCCACGTTATGCGGGATGGGCCATGTACGCACGATGCGCTTCGCGCACCGTGCGCACATGGGGGACATATTATGCGCATCTTTGTGAAATTTATTCTTTGTTTATTTCTTACAAGTAATAAGCCATGCACAAATGGTGCCCTTTGGGCACCATTTGCACACGGGGTGGGGAGGGTGTGGATAATTTTTTTTAAAAATTTTTTTTACCGTACGCGTACGGTAAGCGTAATCGGCGAATTTGCGAAATATAAAAAAAAAATTTTTTGGGCTTGGGGGTTGTTTGGGGACCCCTATATCAATGCTGGGTGGTTAGGATCTCAAGAAACTGCCTCTTTAGACATTTTTTGGCATCGTTTTTGCTGCCCAACTCAGAGAGCGAGAAAGAAAATGGCGGCCGCCGCTTCCTGGTTTCGACCGATTCGAATGTTTACTAAGATCTAACAGCCAATCAAAATCGCGCTCGCGCACGCCACCGTACGCGTACGGTAAGCGCACCGTAAGCGCACCGTAAGCTGGCTCAGATATATATATTGATTTAAAGGCTATTTTCTCTGAATCTACTGAACAGATTTACACCTAACCTACAAAAGGCACTTCCTTGACCTGAGGACTACCTCTCTGCCAAATTTCAAGTAATTCTGTTCAGCCGTTCGGGCTGTAGCTGTGTCTAAAGGTCCTATGGAAAAATGCATGGGAAAAACGCGTTTTGGGACCCCCCTTTTATCTCAGCCCCCGCTTGACGAATCCCCCCAAGACTTTCAGGGTAGGAGCGTAGCGTAGCGCCCCACCTATTTTGAAAAATTCGCGAGGATTCGTCGACCGGCGCCAAAGTTATTCAAAATAGAATGTTGCGGATTTCCTATGGAAACGTGGTCCTAACTATAACTACCTACTGGCGACCGCCAGTAGGTAATGTATGTATATATATCTATATTTATATGTACACACACAGACACAGAGTATTACTCATAGGGCGCATTGGATTGTCAGTCCATGACCATGTTAGTCCTCGCCCACACACCCTGCATACGTCCCAGCAACAGTGGAGGACGTTCCTACACCCACCACACCAAGAAAGCCTAGAACAAGCTCTCATTTCACCTACAAACCACATCCTCTTTGCTGGAATTCAGAAGAGGACTCAAGACCTGGTTATTCAAATGAGCCCTGGCAGCAGCTATCAGCACCTGGATACCCTCACTGGTGTTTAGCCGCACTTTACAAATCCAGCTAGATTGGACTGGACTGGATGTGCCCAGTATAAACAACACACACTTAGAATCCCACAGTGCTTAGGTAAGCAGCTTCCACAGTGCCCAACAATCGGAATAAAACAATCTCTCCTACTCCTTGTTGTGTTCTGACCTGGGAAAGCTAAGGCAGTGAAGGTTCTGGTCAAGATGGGAATAACTCACCAAATGAAACCAGTGATTAAAACCTCAGATGTGCTATCAGTGGCTTGTAACCTTTTTCAAATGAATTGCATCAGAATGAAAAAGCTGCACACACACATCAGGGCATATATGCTGCCGCGTTAACTACACGACTGATCATCTATTCCCCTGAATGACTTCCAGTTCAATGAAGCCGTCTCTGGAGACAGTTTACCGCCTTGTTGTAGACATGGTAGCCCGGCTCAGGACAAGCCCAGCCGGAGGGTCTGGAGAGAGTGGAAATATTACAAACATTTCGAAGGAGAGGAGCTGCCCTCAGGCTTCTTGTGGGCGATGCCTGGAGGCATTATGGGGGTTGGGGGCTTTATGACTGATCACAGGCTGGATTTCTATCTGCCACAAACCAGTCCTTACACAGAGCCCAGCTCAGCTCCTTTCTCTCTTTCTACTGCCCTGTTCTCATTCCACAAACACCCTGGAGATGCATGGGTGGATAGATTGATAAGTACAAAAGGGGTGCTCTTGTCGCCTTCCCCTTCAAGGCGCTAGTAAGGGGTAAGCTGGGCCCCATCTTTCAATGTTGACAAACAGTATCCCAAAATAGTGAGATGAGTTCTGATTGGCAGTAGAACAGCAAGGATGCCCTGGGCACTGGTGCTAGCAAGGAAAATGCCCCCTTTGGCTGCTGTGCTTGGACTTGATACTTTTGTCCTGGTGATGACCCTCTAAGTGATCTGAATAGGATGATAATTCTTTAATATGGGAATTAAATGACTGGACTTTGACGATGGTCCCTTTACTATGTTGTCCTGCTCTGCAGCCGCTTCATGCGCCCTTTATCAGCCCATGGACAGCGCTGTGTGATTACTCCATCACTGAGCAAACTCGTTATTTATATTTACTGCAACATGTATGAATAAAACGTTGTATGATACTGTGACTTAGAATAACTCTTTTGGAGAATAGTTATGCATCCTTTTATTGTCTTGTTTTCTCTAAACATGATACCTTTGTGAGCCCCTGTTTATATTTTTTTCATCAAAGTCTTAATTAATATTTCAAGCATCAATAAACACTTGACATATCTCTAAACAGAAACCGATTATCTCCCCATTTAGCCCTATTTTCCAATCCTCTTCCACCCCAACATGCTGGTTTATTTTATTTAGTGCGTTTTGAGCGTATTAAAAACAAGCATTGGCAAAGTCAATAGGTCTCGCCTACGCAAGAGCTATGAGCTTTGCCAATATGTTTTTAGCCACCAGCGTGGCTGCTGTTCAGCATGGCTAAAAGTTAGTGACGTAAAGTAGAGTGGCGTTTTGTGAAGATGAGTGAAGTAGAGTGTCGTAAAGTGGAGTAGAGTGGAGTGGAGAGTTATGGAATGGGGTAGAGAGCCGTGGAGTGGAGTGGAGTGAAATTGAGTGTATTTGAGTGGCATAGAGTGGAGTGGTGTGGAGTGTTGTGGAGGGAGTAGAGTGTTATAGAGTGAAAGGGTGGTAGAGTGGAATAGAGTGTCTCATTGGAGTAGAGTGTCAGAGTGGAGTACAGTGTCATAGAATATTGTAGAGCAGAGTGGAGTGGCGTGGAGGGTGTTGTGTAGAGTGGAGTAGAATGTTGTAGAGTAGAGTGACATAGAGCAGAGTAGATTATTGCATCGTGGAGTGGCATACAGTGGAGTAGTGTAGTAGAGTAGAATGGGGTAGAGTGTTGTAAAGTCAAGCGGCATAGAGTGGAGTGACATAGAGTGGAGGAGTTTGGCATAGAATAGAGTGGAGTACTGTGACATGGAGTGGTGTAGAGGGAGTTGCATAGAGCGTCATAGAGTGGAGTAGAGCAGGGTAGAGTGTTGTAGAGTGAAATAGTGTGGAATAGTGTCATATAGTGGAGTAGAGCTTAATGGAGTAGAGCGTCTTAGAGTGAAGTATCATGGAGAGGAGTGTCATAGAGTAGAGTGGACTAGAGTGAAGTGGCGTAAAGTACAGTGGTGCAGGGTAGAGTGGCGTAGAGTGCATTGGGTTTGAGTAAAGTAATGTAGAGTCCATTGGCGTAGAGTGCAGAGTAGATTGCAGAGGCATACAGTGCAATGGCGTAGAGTGGAGTGGTGCAGAGAGGAGCAGAGTAGCGTAGAGTGCAGTGGCATAGAGTGCAGTGATGTAGAGTAGATTGTTTCAGAGTAGAGTGAAGTGGCGTAGAGTGGTTTGGTGCAGGGTAGAGGGAAGAGGTGTAGAGTGGCATAGAGTGCAGGGCCATGGAGTAGTGTGGTGTACAGTGCAGTGGTGCAGAATAGATTTGAATGCCATAGAGTGGACTGATGCAGAGTAGAGTGGCATAGAGTGCAGTGGTGTAGAGCGTATTGGCAGCTGAGTGGCGTAGAGTTGAGTGCAGTGGCGTAGAATGCAGTAGCATACAGTGGAGTGGAGTTGAGTTCTGTGGCGGGGAATGCAGAGTAGAGTGTCATAAAGTGCAGTGTCATGGAGTGCATTGGCATATAGTGCATTGCTGTAGAGTGCATTGGCGTAGAGTATAGTGGTGCAGAGGCAAAGAATGCAGTGGTGCATAGTAGAGTGGGGTAGAGTGCAATGAGTAGAGTAGAGAGGCGTAAAGTGAAGTGATGTAGAGTGCAGGGTCATAAAGTGCAGTGAAGCACAGTAGATTAGAGTGCCATAGAGTAGATTGGCATAGAGTGTAGTGGCTTAGAGTATAGTGGTGTAGAGTGCATTGTGTAGAGTAGAGTGGTGCAGAGTAGAGTGCAGTGGTAGAGAGTGCAGTGTTGCAGAGTAGATTGGCGTAGGGTGCAATGGTGTAGAGTGCATTGGTGTAGAGTACAGTGGTGCAGAGTAAACTGACAGATGGTAATGGTGTTGAGAAGAGTGGCGTAAAGTGCACTGGTGTAGAGTACAGTGGCATTGAGTGGTGCAGAGTAATGTGGCATACAGTGCAGTGGTGCCGAGGAGATTGGAATAGAGTGTAGTGGTGTAGAGTGTATTTTGTTTTGAGTACAGTGCTGTAGAACACATTGGCATAGAGTGCAGTGGTATAGAGTGCAGCAGCGTAGAGTGGAGTGGCGTAGAGTGCTGTGGGGTAGAGTGGAGTGGCGTAGGATGGAGTGAAGGGGCACAGGGTATATTGCAGTGGCATAGAGTGGAGTGGCGTAGAGTGGAATGGCGCAGAATGGAATAGAGTAGCGTAGAGTATATTGTTTCAGAGTGCAGTGCCATAGAGTGCAGTGGTTCACAGTGGATTAGAGTAGCTTAAAGTAGATTGGCACAGATTGTAGTGGCAAAGAGTGTAGTGGTGCATGGTAGAGTAGTATGGAGTAGGGTTCATTGGCATAACCAGTAGAGTAGAGTAGAGTAGAGAGCCATCAAGTGAAGTGGCATGGAGTGGTGCAGAGTAGAGTGCAGTGTTGCAGAGTGGAGTGGCACAGTCTGGAGTGGTGCAGAGTAGGCCTTGGCAGTGAATCCGCTCAGTTTGCGGAGTTTGTGAAAGTTTTTGTACTCCGCACTTCGCGGAGCTCACGAAGTGCAGAAAACTCAGCTCCGCGTAGTGCAGTGGAGTTTTTCCCCGCTCATGCACGCCAATGGTGAGTTGGCGAGAGCGAGCTGCTGCTCGGGTAGAATTTCTTCTCGAGCGGCAGGAAAATTGGCACGAATGGCAGTTCGCACTGCACTCCGCCACTTGCGGAACTCCGCAGAGTTTTTTGTCACTACATGGAGTTCTGCATAACGAAACTCCGTGAACTACACCCAGGCCTGGTGCAGAGTAGAGTGCAGTGTAAGAGTGGTCCAGATTAGAGTGGAGTGAGGTAAAGTGGAGTATGCATGGGGTGGTAGCACACTGCCATTACTGACAACACATCTTCAATTGAAATGACTAATACATTTGCATAGACATACAGTTTTACTAATTACAGTACAGAGCACACAAACGATAATGTGTGGAAATGTCATCACCAAGTGTATTGCTTTGTTTTGATCATATTTAAATATTTGTTTCCACCACACTTGAGAATTACCCAAAAATGTGTTACATTTGTGCTTTCCATATTCTGAAATATCTGCACAGTTCATTTACAGCCATTTAAATTTAGTTTTGTGCTAGAAAATTAAATCGTACAGCACACCTCAACTAGCCAACATGAATGTCACATAAATCCTCTCACTTTGAAGACAGAGAAAAAAAAGTAAACAGAAAGCTCCCTGGAAGACAGAGCCTGACGTTTGAACTCTGTCTTTGAATTCACAACAAACGTGACAAGATAAGAACAAGATTTAAAGGCCTGTTTTCAGAAATGTAGTACTGGTGGAAGAATACAGTAAATAGGGTTTGGGCAAAGGAAGGGACAAACTCAAGCTGGACAGCTTAAAACAAATAAAGCCAGAAAATAGAAAGCAAGCAAATGTGAATTACAAACCACAACACCAATGGTAAGCAATGGGCGCACAGCATTCCCAGGGAAGCTTTCTGAATGTCCCCAAAATGTCGTTAGCAAACCAGACAGCTGTGGCTTTGACCTAAAAAGTGCCTGGTTGCTCTACAATACAATTTCCACATTGTAAATTCTCTCTTGAGACATCTGACATCAGGTATAGCTGTTTACTCTGGGTGATTCTTATTCAAATATCTGCAATGTTCTCAGTCTCACCGGTGTGTTCTGCAGATGTTTTGCCCAAGTCCGATAAGTGATTAGAGGTTTCCATTTATTCTCAAACACTTTCTCCTCCTTTTTAGGTCGCAGCCTACCATACGCGCAGCTATGAGGTATAGAAAGACATCTTGGGGAGTTTCAGAAAGTTAACCTGAGAATACATTCTGCCAGTGGCTTGCCATTGGCTTTGTGATTTGTAACTCACATTTCCTTGCTTCCCTTTTGCTGGCTTTATTTGCTTTAGTCAGTTCAGGTTCAGTTTGTCCCGCCCAATAGTAAAGCAGTGTTCACTAGATTATTCCACAAACTCGTTTTCTGTCAGCAGGCCTTTAAATTTTGAGGAGGGTGGGTGCACACTGCCTCACATCCCAGCATTCAGTTTGCCCTGATGCATCATAGTAAATGCAGTGCATGATAACACTTACTTCGGTGTCAGGCTTTAGCTTTTCACCCTTTTGGTGCAGCCAGGGCTTTGTATCTCTAGACACGTGTTTCAGGATAGTTGTCCTTCTTCAGTAGAGAGCAGCACATTCTTTTTGGGGGTGCTGGAAATGCTGCCCAAAGTCTTCTCAGGTCTCTGTACCACTCGCTGGGTGCAGCTGCATCAACAAGAGCTCGTCAGTTCATTAGCTCAAGGGAGCCTTTTCAAACAGGAGGAGGGTGGTTGCACACTGCCTCACATCCTAGCACTCAGTTTGCCCTGATGCATCATAATAAATGCAGTGCATGATAACACTTACTTTGGTGTCAGACTTTAGTTTTTCACCCTTGTTGGTGCAGCCAGTGCGGGGCATCTCTAGACACGTGCTTCAGGATAGTTGTCCTTCTTCAGTAGAGAGCAACACATTCTTTTTGGGGGTGCTGGAGGGCCTTTAAATCTTGTTCTTATCTTGTCACATTTGCTTGGCATTCAAAGACCGAGATCTAATGTCAAGCTGTGTTCTCCTGGGAGCCTTGTTATTTTGCTTTCAACTGACTTCAAAGTGAGAGTGTTTATTGGAAATAGCAATATAGCATACTTTTTTCATGGAGCCTGCTTGTGCCCTTTTTAACATTTATTTTAGACATAGCTATCTCATAGTGTATCTTCTTCATCTGCGCAAAACATTTGCAAGTTGTTTGCAAAATTCCTCTTCTTTGGCGAGTCCATGTAATTTGTGAAACTGCCCTTTTAGGAACAAGTACAAAGCCGCATTTCATTCTCAGCATCAGCCGAACATTTGGTGATCTTGGGCAAGTTACACTGTTTATGGCCCATTCATTGTCAAGCACAGGATAAGATCTTTTCAGTGGAAAGCTCCAGCCACACTGAAACACAATTTAACAATGTTTGGTTTTCACTTTGATATGTAAAGCATATGCGTTATTCGTGACACATTTGGCAACTTCATTTGGAGAGTTAGATAAGTTTAAAGGCACTTTTTATGAAAATGTTTGTGTTTAAGTTTACCTACACAATAATCATGTATTCCATCTGCAACTCTGCCTTTTTCGGAACACATACATTACTGGATATAAACGATTTCCTCATTTGTCCTTGCAGCAGAAGGTGCAGCAGCTGTAGTGGCCAAGGGGCCAAAAGGTCTAGGAACACCAGTTATTACTCTATGTTACCACTAAGTAAGCAGTCACAAGAGCAGTTAGTTACCTTGCAGACACCAGGGCCATGATTTGGGAGGTGCAGCAGGTGCAGTGACACAGGGTCCAGAAGCTCTAAGGACCCCAGTGAACACTGGTCTGGATGTTGCTCTATGTTACCACTAAGCAAGCAATCACAGGTGCAGTTACCTTGAAGGCACGAAGGCCATGATTTGGATGGTGCAGCAGGTGCAGTGGCGCAGGGGCCAGAAGTCCTAGGGACACTACTGAACACCAGTCGTTGCTCAATGTTAGCACTAAGCAAGCAGTCACAGGTGCAGTTACCTTGAAGGCACGAAGGCCATGATTTGGATGGTGCAGCAGGTGCAGTGGCGCAGGGGCCAGAAGTCCTAGGGACACTATTGAACACCAGTCGTTACTCAATGTTAGCACTAAGCAAGCAGTCACAGGTGCAGTTACCTTGAAGGCACGAAGGCCATGATTTGGATGGTGCAGCAGGTGCAGTGGCGCAGGGGCCAGAAGTCCTAGGGACACTATTAAACACCAGTCTTTACTCAATGTTAGCACTAAGCAAGCAGTCACAGGTGCACTTACCTTGCAGGCTCTAGGGCCATGATATGGATGGTTCAGCAGGTGCAGTGGCACAGGGTCCAGTAGCCCTAGGGACACCACTAAACACCAGTTGTTGCTCAATGTTAGCACTAACCAAGCAGTCACCGGTGAAGTTCCTTGCAGGCACTAGGACCATGATATGGATGGTGTAGCAGGTGCAGTGGCACAAGGGCCAGAAGCCCTAGGAAACCCCACTGGACATGGTCGTTGTTTTATGTTACCACAAAGCAAGCAGTCACAAGTGGAGCTACCTTGCAGGTATACAGTGTAGCTTCTACATTTGGGGGCCACACCCCCATGCAAATGAAGGAACTTTCACTGTATATTGTGCAAATGTTAACTTTGCACTTTGCAGAGTACTGCAGAAGGGGGTGCAAACTACCTGCACTGCACACACTCCTGAAAAAGCTCAAAACAGATGCTGGTCATATTTCCAGGGAAATATCCTAGTACGACAGCCCCAGGTGCTTTTAGTTCTCGCGCAGGTATGCACTCCCACGGCAGTAAAGAAACCCAGATGTCTGGCTCTAAAAGGCGGCTATATTCTGAGACCAGTGGACTAGAACGCTGAGTCGGGTTATAAACTAGACACGCTATTTAAAAAACTCATTGTTGCAGACGTACCCAGTGGAAGGTGCCTTCCAATATAGAGTGGAGGGAAAGGGGCTTCTATGGAAAGCACAAAAAGCCATGGATGGCACATTTAGTAAAGGAAATCATTTTCAGGGAAGCTTTACCACAATGGTTCCCAAACTTTTGACTTCTGGGGACCCCTACTTAATCATTACTGGAACCTGTGGAACCCCTCTGAATCATTAGTGGGATCCGGGTACCTACCATGAGTCATTACTGGAAGCCGGGGCCCACGGCCTAAGCATGGTCGATGATTTGAACTGCAAAACAATACACAAAAAATACAGAAAAAAACACTCATCAAACAAATACACAAATGTTGACGTGTTATACATAAAATTACAAAAATGTAATTTTAATAGAAAGGTTGGAGTTTTTCTAAATTTAATTGAGGCCACTCATTGTCCATACTATATTTTGTTTGATGTACCACAAATCAATTTGAGGATAATAATCTAATTTTTAGCCTCAAAATTCAAATTCCTTTATGTTTATAGTATATTTTAAAATGTTCAATTGTACATTTAGCTTCTTTATTTATATACACTTTATTAATCTGTTAATATTATGTAATTACCCAAGCAGTCAACTCCCTGAGGAGGCTTCGCTGACCCTCAGGGGTCCTTGGACCACAGTTTCGGAACAACTGCTATACGACATTTCTTCACCAAGGTTTCATGAAGACGTCTTTGAGAATGCTGCCATCATGTGTCTATTGTGCGGAATGACATAAAGTCCCACCATTGTATTCCGATTTCCGGTATCTCTCCAGTTATAATATAAAGTGCAAATTGGGTTTGTTAACGTTATCCCAGATTATGTAAAGCTCGTGCTGGAGCAACAACTGAGTAAGAGGCTTTTTGCACCATTTTCACTAACTGCTTCATAAGAAAATGAACCTGTAGGGTTTACTTCAATCAGTATTACAAAAAGAACTTGCCTCAAACTTAGTTTCTCTGACTATCTCATGTTAAAAGTGCAGAAATCACAATTCCATGCCCTGGTAAAGAGTGGAAAAGATTTGTGTGCAGGATAGTAATAATTCAAACTCCTAGTTCCCGGCTAGAGGGAGAGACAGAACCCAAACTTGTGTCTCATAAGCATGAATATGACTTCTTCTAGATATGAATGAGTTAATTAAATACATTTGTTTGGCGTGAGCAGCTACCCATGGCGCTTGGAGACAGGTCAAAAAGACTGGCAGGGGCCAGGCAGGGACAGACAGAACAGATCAGTACTGAGTGATAAAAACCAAGGGGCAAATTAACAAGGGCTTTATCTCCGCTTTTTTGGGTTTAAAAGCCAAAGAAGCGGAGATAAAAATATCGCCCTATCAACAACAGGGTGCTAACATGAAAAATCGCATGTTAGCACCCTTTTTCACTACGCTTCCCTTTGCATCTCTAATGAGATGAAAAGTGGGCGTTCCAGTGCAAAATATTAAGCGACATTTCTCCTATTATCAAGCTTCACGCTAACCCTGTTAGAGACAAAAAAAGCAGCGCTAACCACGGTTAACGCTGCTTTTTTACGTATGCTAATTTTCAGATTTAGCCATGTAATCCAATGGGAGGTGGATTACATGGCTAAATCCACCATGGGCTATCAACAAGGATATCCCTATCCTTGTAGTTTTATCGCTGCATTACCAGCGATAACCTCCCAAAATGCCGCTTTCGCTGGAATTTTTATCGCCTAGGCGGTTAGCATTGTTAATAACGAGATAACCAGGCGATATTATCCAGCAATAGCGGGCGTTAAAAAAATTAACGCTAAGCGCCTTTAGCGTTCATTTTCCCTGTTCCTAGTTAATATGCCCCCTAGTTTTTCTTTATTTTTTACCTATGGAAGGGAAGGAGCCCTTGCATCCTTAGATTATAAATAGGGCCATCGGAATTATGCGATTGTGCGATTTTCATGTATTTATAGATTTGCCACATTTGTCACATAATCTATCATCTGCCGGATAATCTGCAGATTTTACCAAAAAAACAATTTTGTTTCTAGATCGAACGGTCCAAAAGTTAATAAAAACGCAATGACAAGTGTTGCTTTGCACTAGAAGACCGTTTGCAAAATTTGACTGGTCACCTTTCTGTTGCTGATTGCTGTATTTGGGTGTTAAACTGATACTACTGAGGTGCAACCAATGTCCAGACAATGTTACCAAGTTTAACAAGTATTGGAAATGCAATAGGTCCTGCATTTGCTTGAGTTAGAGCTATAGGCATTTTAAATGATAATGTATTTTACCCATGTGTTATGGAGTTTATGTACGTGGTGTGTAGTGGAATTACGTGGGTGTATATATTACTGGTGAGGCCTAAGAATGCCAAAACAGGTCTTCAGTAGACCACGTGCCCACCTGGAGGAGACCTCAACTGGCAGCCCGTATAAGACTAATGAGAGTAGGAGCAAGGCTGAGGTGCACATGGTTGGTCTCTGTCTGCAGTAGGACTACAATGAAAGGCTGAAATATGGCCAGAGAGATGGCCAGACACTGAAATAATTTAAGCATTTTTTTTCTATCACTTTGATGTTTATTGCAGTAGCTCTATTGAATAGTTTCTCAATTTAAGTTTTGGAGTCATTTTGTATTCCTTGCTAGCTTGCTCTGTAGAAGGCATATAGGTTTGTACCACAGATGTGATTATTTGAGCAAGATAGTGTTTGTGCGATTAGGAGTTGTGGTGAAAGACTTTCCCCATCATGGTAACTGAGCTTCCAGCAATAGGTAAATGGGATCTAAGCATGGACGAGTGAGTGATTAATAGAAGATAGGAGGTCAGAAGTGAGGGAGCGAGAGACACAGTGTAGTTTAATCTGGTACTTGTGTAAAGCACCCAAATCAGTATGTGCTTTTAAAACTGCATCTACAAAAACAACAATTTTTTCCTTTGATTTCAGCGCTGTTGTCAAAGTGTCTATTTTGTTTTTTTACTGCAGTTGGTAATATTTTACCTCTGTTGTGAGTGCATGCATTTTGAGCTATATGCCTTAGGGTGGCTGTGGTTTGTATGTGCATGCTGCAAAATATCTGTTGCTTAAGGCTGCCCTTTTCTCCCTCGTCATATACATGTGCACTGGTGATTTTCTCATCCCATTGTTTCGCTCACGAACCAGACACTTCTTTTATGAACACACTACGCCTGATTCCAAGACACACCTGCTTAGTCGAGGCTTCCTTTGTCTTACACACTTGCCATGTTATTTTGTGGATATTTGGTGCTTCCAAGAGACGTGGGCGGTTGAACCCATCTTTCGAGTAGGGTTCATGAACTATTTTAAACCAGCTACCAAGGGTTCCAGAGGTAGACCGGGGGTAGTCTGACAACTTGGGTCCACCAATGTGAGGGAATAGAAGTCATGGAAGTTCCGACAGATAGTCCTGACATACTGGCCATTCGAATCTCCTCTACAAAGGGTCTAAATATCCTTATTATTAATCTTTATTCCAGGGGTGCTCCTGGAGGTAAATGCTCCCCTTCAGTCTATGTACTCGACCAATTTCTTCGGAACATGCCCAGAGATGGCCACTGGGTTGTGGCAGGTGATTTTAATACCTGTTTCGAACCTCTGGGGTTATATGACGGTAAATTATCTGAGGCTGAGGATTCGGTGTGGGGTATTCCGCAACTCAAACTAAACCCTATTAGTAAATGGACTCAAGCAGCCCTCTTTTTGAAGGGGCTTTGCTTAGAAATGGGGTTGAGGGCCGTCAATGGCAGAACGACATCCGACAGGTTGGGGAAGATAACCTTTAACAACGGTAGAAGCGGGAGCAGAATTGACTATATTTTGGTTAATTGTGAGCTGTGGACTGATGTCGTCGATATGGTAGTGACCGATCGTTTGGAAAGCGACCATAACCCCCTGATGCTGACCTTATCTGACAGTAGTTTTGCTGTGCCCCTTAATGATGCTGGAAGTCCCCTGCACGTGCAAGCTACTCTGTCTAATGATTTGAGAAGGGTTCATTTGCCTAAAATTGCATCGGACCCCCCTACCCGGGCTGCTATTAGGAATTTGGTTAACGCAGCATTGCTTAAGTTGTCTAACTGTGAGTCAAAGGAAGGAATTATAAATTCCATATCGGATATCCACAGTGATTTGTTCACAGGGCTTAAAAACTTTTTCATTAAAACTGTCCCCGCCATGACTAAACCAACCTGCCAGACGGAAAACTCGTGGTTCGATGCAGATTGTAGAGCGACACGTAAAGCACTGATCCTAGCAATTAAATCCAGGCACTCGCAAACGATTAGGAGCTGTAGAGCCGCATATAAATCCGCCCAAAGCCTGGCTAAATCTATCTGGGATGAAGCACGCTGGCGAGAGTTATTTGAGGCCCCTGCTTTATGATCTAGGATGCCAGCCCATTGAAGATATGATCCGGTATAGGCCCTTGGCGTTCTGGCGTCGCCTATGGACCACCCCGGAGCTATCTCTTTATGCAAGTGCAATGCTAGAGGTAAAAGATATGGGGGGCTCCCACCGAATAAGCTGGTTGTCAGAAATTAAATCTATCCTGACTGACATGGGTATGGGCGATCTGTGGTCTAACCCCGTGTCGGCCGTTTTTCCCCCTAAAAAAATCTTTAGGAATTCTTATTGCCATTGGTCCCTGCATAAACGTTATTCTTCCTCGACTGACAGCTCCCTGACCACAAGTTATCTGTCTATTAAGGATCATCCTTCTCTTGAGGCATATTGGGATGTAATAACTAAGAAGCTGGACCGGAAATTATATCATCAATTTAGAACCGGGTCCCTTCCATTATGCTCTTTTACTTCAAGATGGTCTATTAATGGCAATGACAAATGTCCAACGTGCAAGAATTTGGTTGAATCAGACGATCACTTTCTAATTGTCTGTCCGGAATATGTCCAACCCAGAAGAGCCTGGTTGCGGCCTGTGTGTCGTGAACTAGGTGTTAGATCAGCCCAGGTTGCTAGAAGGATTCTTAAAACAGACACGTCCCCTATCTTGGTCATTGGTCTAGCTAAATATATTAGCTGGGCCTGGATCTTATGGTGCAGACGTAAGTCTCTTAACCCCCCCCCCTCTATATTTGAAGCATAGCATCAAATATTTTTATGGTGTATGTTTTAATCAATTACAAGTCATAGTTTCTGAATTGTTTAATACTTTTTTATTCCTGTTTTTTAAATTGTTATTTATTTACTAAATTATATGTATATGATGTAAAACACTGTATTCTATTTTTAATTGCATTATTAATTATGTCTTTTAAGATCAAATATTCGAAATAAAGACTACTTTGACTTGCTAAGCATATTCCTCCTTTGCCAGGAGATGGTGAGAATAAGCCAAGCTTTCAACAATACAAAATGAGAACAGTGAGAAACATTCAGAGTTCACAAATCACAGTCTATGATAGCGGGATGCTTATGGAACATTCTTACTTTATCACAGGGTACCGGAGCCTCTTCTTACTGCTACAGGCTCAGCGGCTGTCGAGGATCAGCCGGATACATTGTCCTTGTACTTCTGGGACAGCTTTGGATGTGACCGCAGGTTATATCGATCTTGGCTGCTGCGTCCTGAGGGTGACGGTGATGACACAGGCGTGTTATCGTGGTATCTGGGACCAGGGCCGGACTGGGAACCAAAACCGGCCCTGGCAAAGTGCTTGCCCCCCCGGGGGGGGGGTTGGGGGTGCGGTCGAGTTCTTTGCCACGGCCGGTTTTCGGCCGATTTTGTTACAGGGCTGATTTTGCAGCTATGCTGCAAAAACTGCCCTGTAACAAAAGCGGCCCCCAGGGGCCCAAAACCAGTCCCCCACCCGTGCGGACCACCAGGGAATTGCCCGGTGCCCGCTACAGCCAGTACAGCCCTGTCTGGGACTCGTGCTTTCACCTTGGGCGTCGGGAATCTTTAGTTCAGAGTCTTGTGCTGTACCAGGGACTGGTGTCGCAACCAGGTCCTCTGCTGTTGTAGGTGAGGGGTCACCAGGCTCTCCGTCAGCGCATGCAGGGCTGCTTGTGACCGTCTCGCCTGGTAGGCTAACCACCGGAAATTCTTCGGTGTCGTCCTCCGGGGCTCTCTTGAATTGGGATATGTTGCGATCACACTTTCATGTCCTCTCTGAGTTGTTACCATGGAGCCTTTGACATCGATCATGGTCCAGGGGTCTAGTTCGAAGGGTAGCTGGAACGTTCCTCCTGGGTGGCGGTCTTGTACCAGTACTCGGTCGTCCACAATGACTAGGCATTCTCTTGCGTATCTTCTCCATGAGGCCTCAATATTGTTCTTGTTTCGTTTGGAGTCCAACCTGATTTGGGGGATTTGGTGTCCCTGCCCACACCGGATGATGCGGGATGGTATCCGTCACATTTTTACGGAAATACAGCTTGCTCGGGGAGATACCAGTGGTGCAATAAGGAGTGAGTTGGTACTCGCGGAGGAACTGGTACAAGGCTTCTTACAGATTGCGACTTTCCACTAGGGCGATTTGAATTGTTTTGATAAGAGTTCTCATCAGGCGTTCCACTTCGCCATTGGCCTGAGGCCATCTTGGGGTTATCCTGCGGTGTCTGACTTTGTGGGATGCCAGATATTCTGTCAGTTCTGCACTGGTGAAAAGTGGGCCACTGTCGTTGCAGAGTTCACCAAAAAGTCCATATGTCGCCATGAGTTTTTCAAACTTGGGGAATACTTCCACTGCAGATGTTGTAGAGACAAGCTCGACCTCCGGATAGCGGGAAAAATCATCCACCACTACTAGCATGTACCTTCCTCCGGGTAGACTGCCAAAGTCAGCACTCACTCTTTCCCCTGGTGCACCAGGAGCTGCTTCTGTGATGACAGGTGCAGGTCTGCTTGGTAGGCCAGTTGCAAGGCAAACGGGACAGTGCTGTACTATTGTTTCTATTTGTTGGTCTAGGCCGGGAAACCAAACCTTGCACCTGAGGCGGATCTTCGATTTGACTATCCCTTGATGGGCTCCATGTGCAAGGAGGGCCGCTTGCTGGGTCAGACTCTCTGGTAGGACAAGGCGCGGGCCTCTCAGGAGACGGCCATCAGCAGTCACGGACAGTTCTTAGGTTCTTGGTATACTATGGCCTGGGCTGTTACGGTACGGAGTGGCATCGGGCTTTGCAGAGGCTGACGTGACTGCTTGGATGGCGATCTGGAGGCAGTCATCGTCTTTTGTGGCTTCTATGACCTCCTTGAGGGATATAGGAAGGGGCCTGAACCTTTCCATGACCATCCTCACGTAATCTTCTGTGGCTGCCACTTCTGTGGCCTCGGGGAGGGTGGCCGGTCGAGCGTGCCTTGACAGAAGTCTGCCGGGTTCCGGGTGCCTGTCTATATTCGACTGTGAATTGGAATTCCTACAGCTGCAAAATCCATTTTTCAATCGTCGGGGGAGGGCGTGATGAGGAACCCTGAAAAAGCGGGATCAGAGGTTTGTGGTTGGTGATGACTGTAAACGGGTGGCCATACAGGTATAGATAGAAGTGGCAGCATCCCCACAATATTGCAATTGCCTCCTTCTCAATCTGGGAGTACCGTTGTTCCGTTGGCGTGAGGGTCCGGCTGGCATATGCAACTGGGGCCCATTCCCCACATTCTTTTCGTTGTGCTAGGACAGCGCCTAGGTCAGTGGGGCTGGCATCAACCACCAATTGGTACTCCCTTTTGGGGTCAAAATATACTAGTGTGGTGTCTGCAGATAGTGCTGCTTTAGTTTGTTGGTTTGTTTGTTGTTAGTTAGTTAGTTTGTTGGAATGCTTCTTCCTGCTCGGATTCCCATTTCCATGGGCTGGCGGCTTTGGTTGGGTCTCAGAGGGGGCCAGTTATGTCCGACAAGTTCTTGATGAATCGTCCACAGTATGTAACCATACCCAAAAAACTGCAGGCTCCCGACACTGACGTTGGGGCTGGTGCTTCCTGGATGTCCTTCACCTTGTCAGGGCCGGTGCAGCATCAGTCCACTTTCTCTGAGGCGTGAAAACATGGCTTGCAGGCAAAGTAGGTGTTCTTCCAGTGTGGGAGTGCGTACCAAGATGTCGTTGCTCACATTGAGCACACATTTCAGCCCGTGGAGGAAGTTCTTGACCATGTTCTGGAAGACCTTGGCAGTGCATGAAATCCCAAAGTTAAGCCGAGTGTGCCTCCAGAGTCCTGGATGAGTTGAGAAAGTAGTGATGGGGCGGAAGTCTGGCTGCAGGGGTATTTGATGGTAGCCAGAACGAAGATCTATTTTGGAGAACCAATTGGATCCTGCCAGTTCACTGATGATGTCATCTAATGTTAGTGTCAGGTGGCGTTCTCGCTTGATTGCTAGGTTTGGGACTCTCATGTCCACACAGATGGGTACTGCATCAGGCTGCTTTGGTTTTTTCGCTACGACGATGGGGAATACCCATGGCATAGAGCCTCGCACATGCTCAATGATGCCGGCACTTTCGAGGAGTCTGAGTTCCACTTCCACCTTCGGCCGGAGGTGGAAGGCAATCCTTCGGTGTCTAAGGGCTATAGGAGCCACTGACTTGTCGATGTGCAACTGGATGGCTGGACCTTTCCGACACCCAATCCCATCGAACAGTGGCGTAAAAGCTTGTAGCAGTCGGTCTAGGTCATGTGCATGTACATCGAAGGCGAACTGGATTAAGTTGAGCTCTTGGGCGGTGCAACAGCTGAGTAGGAGTCCCGATCCTTCCTTCGACATATAGACCTTGGCTCATTGGTGTGTGGCGTTGTGAGAGAGATCTGCCTGGAAGACACTGCACAGCTGGAGCAGAGAGTGGTTGCCAAATGCATATACCTGCACGTTAGTGTTGCGGAGCGCCGGTGGATTGGGTAGGCTTTGATAAATGCTGGCGGTTATGAGGTTGATGATGGCTCCGGTGTCGATGAGTGCGGCTACAGAGTTGTCTTGCACACCGATCTTGCAAATCGGTGTGGCGTGGCAGGTGGCTGTGAGCGCGTTCAACATCCTTACCACGTGGACAGTGACCGCGTCGTCGTCACCCATGTCACTGTTGGAGGAGCTATCGGGGAGTGGTTCGAGTGCTCGCACTTGCTTTTTTGGACCCTTGGGCCGTCTTCTTTGTGACGAGCGACACACTTTCGAGAAGTGGTTCAGCTTTCCGCACGCACTACAGGTCTTGCCACTGGCAGGACAGGTTCCTTCGTGGGGGTACGGGCCTCCACACCACCCACATGGGCGACTCTGCGGATTTTGCTTGGAGGAGTGTGGGACTGATTTGGTGAACTTTAGCTTGCTCTCTCTCGCTTCTGTGCAAATGGCGTAGACAGGTTCTTCCTTGATCGGCGTGGTGGGCTTAGGATCTATGTGGGCCGCCCTGGCCTTGGACAGCTCTTTGAATTGTATCAGCGTCAGGATGTCTCTCATGGGCATGTTATGTTCTTCAGGACGTGTTTGCGCAGTTTGGACAATGCGCATCCCTGGATGAATTGGGCCCGGACTTCTTCATCCTCATCTGGGAGGGTACAGGTGCTCACTAGCTCTTTCAGCCACTCATAGAAGATGTCTACCGATCGTCAGGCTGTTGACGTGCCTGGCGGAGAAGGAAACGTTCATAGTCGGGGTTGGCGTAGGGCTCTAAATGAGCTGTGATGGCATCGCGCATAGTGGCGTAGTTCCTCAGGAGGCCGGTTTCGCGTACCGTTTTGGAGATCTTGTGGATGTACGCTCCGCCCAGGTGGAGGAGCATGGGTCTACTTCGCTGGGCTGGGATCACTGCCGATTCGATGTAGGTCTCCAGGCACTTGACCCACACCTTCCAGTGTGCTGCTTGGGAGAGTGGGGGGGCCCGTAATGGTGAACGGCTCCAATGGCGGGACTGACGCCATGCTGGCGAATGGAAAGTTGCAGCAGCGAGTGGGAGGCAAATAATGCTGGGTAATTGCACGGTTGGGCACACTAGTGACTTGTGGTGCTGGGTCCCAGGCCTGCATGTGCGACAGGGCAGGCTACGACCTTGTGTGACCTCACCATGGGCCTGGCAGGGACCACGGAGTGACGTTCTGCAGGTTGGTTGGCGGTGTATGTCCCCATGGTGCAGGGTTGGCAGGAGCACTTCGGGGTAGGCTGAGCATAGTGAGTGGTCTGGATTCTGCTGGCTTGCTGTGGGCTAGCCACCATCTAGGAGGGTGTTGGCAGCAGTGTTATTTGCGTGGCAGGAACACCACGTGGGCTGGTAGTTATGCCAGTGTGAATGTATTTATTTTCGTGTTTTGGTGCTTGTTCTATTTGTTTTTCAATCAATCAATCAATCATTACATTTGTAAAGCGTGCTACTCACCCGGAAGGGTCTCAAGGCCCTGGGGGGGAGGGGTCCGTTACTGCTCAAATAGCCAGGTCTTGAGTTGCTTTCTGAAGGAGCGATGGTCCTGGGTGGTTCGAAGGCAGAAGGGGAGGGAGTTCCATGTCTTGGCGGCCAGGTAGGAGAAGGATCTTCCTCCGGCGGTGGTTCTGTGAATGCGTGGTACAGTGGCGAGGGCGAGGCTGGTCGATCGTAGCTGGCGGGTCGGCGTGTAGAAGGTCAGGCGGTTGTTGAGGTACTTGGGGCCCAGGTCGTGGAGGGCCTTGTGTGTGTGGGTGAGGAGTCTGAACGTGATCCTCTTGCTGATGGGGAGCCAGTGCAGGTCTCTCAGGTGGCCGGAGATGTGGTTGTGTCGGGGGATGTCCAGGACGAGTCGTGCGGAGGCGTTCTGTATGCGCTGGAGTCTTTTCTCTAGTTTGGCTGTGGTTCCGTAGTCCAGTCGGCTGGTGACGAGTGCCTGGGTGACCGTCTTCCTGGTTTCGGTGGGGATCCAGCGGAAGATCTTACGGAGCATGCGCAGGGTGTTAGAGCATGATGAAGAGACGGCGTTGACTTGTCTGGTCATCGAGAGGGAGGAGTCCAGGATGAAGCCCAGGTTGCGTGCGTGATCCATTGGCTTGGGAGTGGTGCCCAGGGCAGGGGGCCACCAGGAGTCGTCCCAGGCGGAGGGGGCTGATCCCAGGATGAGGACTTCCGTCTTGTCTGAGTTCAGTTTCAAGCGGCTGTTCTTCATCCATTCAGCGACGTCTTTCATCCCTTCGTGTAGGCTGGCTCTGGCGGTGGCGAGGTCGTTGGTGAGGGAGAGGATCAGCTGGGTGTTGTCGGTGTAGGAGATGATGTTGAGGTTGTGTTGGCGTGCGATGGCTGCGAGAGGGCTCATGTAGACGTTGAAGAGGGTCGGGCTGAGTGATGATCCTTGAGGTACGCCGCAGATGACTTCAGTGGCCTCGGATCTGAACGGGGGGAGGCGGACTCTCTGGGTTCTGCCGGCGAGGAACGAGATGATCCACTCCAGTGCCTTCTCTCGGATGCCGACGTTGCTGAGGCGCTGTACTAGGGTGCGGTGGCAGACAGTGTCAAACGCCGCGGAGAGGTCCAGGAGGATGAGGGCCGCTGTTTCCCCGTTGTCGAGCAGGGCTCTGATGTCATCGGTGGCTGCGATCAGGGCGGTCTCGGTGCTGTGGTTGGCTCGGAAACCGGATTGAGAGGGATCGAGGGAGCAGTTCGTCTCGAGGAAGGCGGCGAGCTGTCTGTTGACTGTCTTCTCGATGACTTTGGCAGGAAAAGGGAGGAGCGAGATGGGGCGGAAGTTCTTGAGGTCGGTGGGGTCCGCTGTTGGTTTCTTCAGTAGGGCGCTGAGCTAAGCGTGCTTCCAGCTCACCGGGAAGGTGGCGGTGGTGAAGGAGACGTTGATGATGTCCCGGAGTTGGGGTGCGATGATGGAGTCGGCTTTGTTGAATACGTGGTGGGGGCAGGGGTCGGTTGGTGATCCGAAGTGGATGGTGTTCATCGTGCGGGTGGTGTCTTCGGTGCTGACCGGGGTCCAGTTGCAGGTGGTGGTGGTGGGGGGCGTTGGTTCGGTGGGTGGTTGCGTGGTTGGTGCGCCGAAGCTGTTGTGAATGTCGGCGATCTTGCGGTGGAAGAATGAGGCGAGTGAGTCGCAGAGGTCTTGCGAGGGGGTGATGTTGTTGTTTCCGGAGCTGGGGTTGGAGAGCTCTTTGACGATGCTGAAGAGCTCCTTGCTGTTGTGGGTGTTGTTTTCCAGTCGTTTATTGAATGTTGACCTTTTGGTGGTGCGGATCAGCTGGTGGTGTATGCAGGTGGCGTTCTTGAAGGCCGTCATGTTTCCTGTGGTCTGGTCGTGGTGCCAGGCTTTCTCGAGGGTGCGGCAGTTCTTCTTGGAGTTTTTGAGTTCGTCGGTGAACCAAGAGGTTTTCTTGCTGCCGGGTCTGCAGGGCGGGGTCTTCAGTGGTGCGAGGTCATCAGCGCAGTCGGTGAGCCACTGTGTGAAGCTGCGGGCTGCTGCGTCGGGGTCCGTTGCGCTGGCGGGGGGGTTCCGTCTGAGGGAGGTGGAGAGCTGGTCGGTGGTGATCTTGCTCCAGCTTCTGCGGGGAACCTGTTGAGGGTGGTTGTGGGTCGTGGTTCTCCCGAAGTTGAAGTGGACGCAGCTGTGGTCTGTCCAGTGCATTCCGGTGGAGTGGCTGAAGGAGATGTGCTTGCTGGAGGAGAAGATGGGGTCAAGCGTGTGGCCGGCGTTGTGGGTGGGGTTGTTCACCAGTTGCTTGAGTCCGAGGTTGGCCAGGTTGTCCAGCAGGGTGGCGGTGTTGCTGTCGTTGTTGTTCTCCAGGTGGAAGTTGAGGTCTCCTAGGAGGATGTAGTCTGAGGAGGTAAGGGCGTGTGGGCTGACGAAGTCTGCGATGGCTTCGCTGAATTGTGTGCGTGGTCCCGGGGGTCTGTAGACAAGGGTGCCTCTGAGGGTGGTCTTGGGGTCGGTGTGTATCTGGAAGTGCAGGTGTTCGGTGGCGGTGAGGGTGTCGTCGGAGTTGGTCGTGATTCGGATGGTGTTTCTGTGGACGATGGCGATGCCTCCTCCGGTTTGGTTGACGCAGTCCTTCCGGGCGATCTTGTAGCCATCCGGGATGGCTATGGCGATGTCGGGAGCTGAGGAGGCGTTCATCCATGTTTCTGTGAGGAAGGCGACGTCTGGTGATGTTGTGTCGAGAAGGTTCCAGAGTTCGACGGCGTGCCTGTGGACGGAGCGGGTGTTGAGCAAGATGCACTTGAGGTGATCGTTGCTGGAGCCTGGCTTGGTGGGTGCGCTGCAGGATCGGGTGCAGGTGAAGTTGCAGGCGTGGCAGGTGAATGCTCCGTGGGTGCGTTTCGGGTTGGCTTTGTAGCAGGCTGGCTGTCGGCCGGTGTTGAGTGCGTGGAGGGTGGCGGCGTCGTATCTCTGTCGGGTTGGCTGGCTTCGGCGAGGTCCAGGGGTCATGGCGCTGGACGCGGTCCAGGCGCGGACGGGCGCCGACGGGCTTGCCTTAGGCGCGCCAGCTGCGCGCCCGCTGCGCGCCGGCTTCACGGCCTCCATATGAGGGGCTGAGGGAGGGAGGAGCAGCTGGGAGGTGGGAGCGGGGCGGCCAATGGGAGAGAAGGGGGCGGGGCCGCGGAGCTCAGCGGCGGAAAAACGGCGGTAGAAGACGGCGGGGGACACGGGGGGAGGGGGGAGAACAGAAAGAAATAAGGGGGCACAGGAGTACGGGTGCAGGGGTACAGAAAAGAAGCGAAGGCAGTCAGAGGCGATAAAACGGCAAAAAAATGGACTACGATCACACAGGGGGCACAGGGGTACAGAAGAGAACCACAGGGGCACAGTGATGCGAGCGTAGGGGTACAGAAAAGGAAGGGAGGCAGACAGTGGCGAGAAAGTGGCAAAAAAACGGAGTACGATCACACAGGGGGCACAGGGGTACAGAAGAGAACCACAGGGGCACAGTGATGCGAGCGCAGGGGTACAGAAAAGGAAGGGAGGCAGACAGTGGCGAGAAAGTGGCAAAAAAACGTAGTACGATCACACAGGGGGCACAGGGGTACAGAAGAGAACCACAGGGGCACAGTGATGCGAGCGCAGGGGTACAGACAAGGAAGGGAGGCAGACAGTGGCGAGAAAGTGGCAAAAAAACGGAGTACGATCACACAGGGGGCACAGGGGTACAGAAGAGAACCACAGGGGCACAGTGATGCGAGCGCAGGGGTACAGAAAGAAGGGAGGCAGTCAGTGGCGAGAGCGGCAAAACCAGCAGAAGGGAGGTCCGATCACACAGGGGGCTGCGTGGCGGCTGGGGGAGCGACCTGCCTGGTGACAGGGTCAAAGGTCGCTCCCTACCAGCAGAAGGGAGGTCCGATCACACAGGGGGCTGCGTGGCGGCTGGGGGGAGCAACCTGCCTGGTGACAGGGTCAAAGGTCGCTCCCTACCACCGCTTCGCGGCCTCCATATGAGGGGCTGAGGGAGGGAGGAGCAGCTGGGAGGTGGGAGCGGGGCGGCCAATGGGAGAGAAGGGGGCCTTGGCAGTGCTTTGTGTGTCCAGTGTAGGGCACACGATACCGTGCAGGGCTTGATGAGCCAGGGGAGAAGGGTGGTCCCAGGCACGCTCCTCACGTCTGGCCCACAGTAGTTGCAGTGTGGCTCAGAGGGGGGGGGCATAGCAGGTGCTAGAGCATGTCGGCATAGCCGTATGGGAGGCCAGACGTGCGCTTACCACTCGGGCCGAAGTGTAGACAATGACGGCCTGTGCCGCAGCAGAGGCGTCCTGCCATGATGAAGTGGCAGCACGGGGAGCCGCGGTGGCAGCTGCGTGGGAGTCTTGCACAGAGGCAGTGTGGCGTGGTACCTGACCACCTCGTCGCCAGTGCAGTGTCCTGGACTGGGCCTGCACTCAGGGCATAAAGATAGACTCGGGACACTAATAACCTTAGTGACCAGATTGTAACTGGACCCCCGGGATCTTTATTCACAAAACTCACGCTGGCTCGGCGTACGCCGGGCCAGTCCATTACAGAGCACGCTCGGGGTTCCCAACCAGGTCACCCCTCGATTATGGGGAGACATGGTGTCTCCCAGGACTGTAAACATTACAAGGAGGAAGTTGTGTTGTAGGAATGCAATTGCAAAACAAAGGAGTAAACCGCCATTGTAGCCCCACTGGAATCAAGACCACACAACTACATTCAGCAACATTCAAGGCTGAATCACACCACCGAATGTGTCACAAGATCGAAAAGCTTAAGTGTAACAGAGCGGAGCACAATCAGGGATTGGGGCAACCAGTGCTGGGACAGGGACCTTTCAACGCGGCGCTTCGCTGACAGAATGAGTGGCGCTTACGCTCCCCATATAGACAGTCGAGGGGACAAGGAGAAAGGGGGTAAACTGTCACAAGATGGCGGCAACAACTACAACAGGACAAGGCTGCATCATACCACCGAATATGTCACAAGATTGAAAAGCTTAATTGTAACAGAGCGGACCACTGTTAATTCAGTAGCATGAATAGGGGTTCGGGCAACGAGTGCTGGGACAGCGACCCTTCAACATGGCGCTTCTCTGAGAGAATGAGTGGCACTCACGCTCCCCTTACAGACAGGCGAGGTGAAAGAGAGAGAGGTGGGGGGTGCAACTGTCACATGATGGCGTTCAGGGAAGAAAGAAGGAACACCCACAGATGTGTTATATTCCCAAATGTTGTGTTGTTCTGAGGTTTGTGCAGTTCCATGTCTCACTTTGCATTCAATGTTTACGTGGCTTGATTCGAGAATAACCAGGCTCGAGCTAATGGGAGCAAAGAGAAATGGAGCGACACAGGAGATGGAGGCGGAACTGTCCCATTACTAACATGTTTATTAAATGTTCAATAAAATGTTTACACTTTACACTTTTTTCGCCGCATATTCCTTTCAAAAGGATAAAAACAGTGAGGTCAGCATGCACCTAATTATATCCTTAGGGTGCAGAATTTTGTTCAACTGACGCAATGCCACTTACTTTCGCTTTTTCTCTCAGATGTCCAGGGGAGGAGGCATGAGCAAGAAGGGTGCGAGTTAAAACAGCGCTCGTGAAAAGCGCTCCTAAAGGAAATATTTTTTTAAAGCAACGAGGGCGGAAAGTGACGGTGGAAAAGTGCAGCGACTGGCATGGTGGGAGAGAAGCCAGGGAGGAGGTGGAACTAAGGGAGCAGGAGATTAAAGAAATGGAGGTGCTCGAGCTACGCTGTGCAAAACAAATGCAAGGCGCAGCCATCATACTTGAAGATATGGCTTGGCATACTGCATTGCAAGAATTATAAAAAAGAGTTCTCCAAAATAACAGAAGATCAAAGGAAGCGGAAGGAAACTGTACTTGGGTGGTGCTCTTGTACGAGAAAACGGAAGTGACATGTCGCTGCATGAGCCATTTAGGAAGCAGCTAAAAAGAGCAACACTGCACTGAACCAATGGGAAGCCAGCAGGTGGCAGCTAAGTCCTTTTTTGAGTACAGCATGTCTCGCAGACAGCACATGCACGCTGCATAGGCTCAAACTAAAAATGACTAACTATTGAAGTAATACTATTAAAAAATATGCAGTATAATTTGCATGTTCTTGCCGCATAATTTACTAAAACCTTCCGCATAATTTGGCCCTCTCCTGATGCATAATTCCTGTGGCCCTGATTATAGGGAAGACGTTTCCACAACATGGGGCCTAGCAGAGAGAACATAATGCCCTACCTCCTCACTTTGAATGCTTGAACCGAAGCACAGCCATTGGCTGGCATTAGAATCATAAGGAACGGGATGGCACGTAATGCGACAGTCTGCTCTGGGTAAGCAGTGACAGTGGGCCTTTCTTACAGAGTGCACGATGACAAAAGCACAACGCCTTAAACTGGATGGGTGAGTGCGCGGGTAACCGGAAGAGCTCCTTTAGATAGAATGACATCTGGCAACAAGGAGGCAGGCTAAGGACTCTCAACGCAGCGTCTTGTGTCTGCTGGATTTGCTGAATAGACTTTATAGGGAGGCCCATAAAAAAGAACATTGCAGTAGTCAATGTGAAACAAGATAAGAGAGCAGACCACTGATTTACAAACTGACTCTGTAAGTAAAGAGAGGACCTTCTGTAACAGGTAAGATGTTGAGAACAGGAGGACCTGATGGAGTTAATTTGACAGACAAAGAAAAGAGATGAGTTCATCTTCATTCCTAGGTTTTCAACCACTTCTTTTGAAGTGGGACCAGGGACCAGGCCCTCAGACTGCCTTTGGGCAGTGAAAGTCCCTCAAAGTGAAGTAGATACATTTCATCCCCATTCCGTGTCATCCATCCAGTCTTCAACGGCAAAAAGTATTCATGGACATGTTCGGGTCTGCAGCCAAGGACACTGCAATGTGTTCATCATAAGCTTATAACGTCTGTTCAAGGCCAAAGCTACAAATAAGCTTGCAATACAAAACATATAGATGTTTGAAAGTGTAGGGCTCAGAATAGACCCTGCAAAGCTCCACACATGAGGATCTTAGAGCTGTATCTAAATGCCATCAGATACGCTGTCTGGGCTCTGTGGCTCAGGAAAGAAATTAATTAGCTGCTTTAATGAGAGATCTAAATTGCCAATCACCCTGAGCTGATCAACAAGGACAGAATGTGACATGGTGTCAAAGGCTGCGCTGAGATCCAGCAATATCAGTGCTACACAACCTCTGTTATTGAGTGTCAAGCAGATATGATTAACTGCCAGCAGAGCCACCTCAGTGCCATGTAATAGCCAACATACAGCTTTGTGAGAGTCTGAAAGATGATTTGACTCTATCTAAGCAGTTAACCTGAGTTTTACCCCTTTTCCAAGGATCCTGACTGGGTAGGGAAGGAGTGAGCTCCAGATTTGGTCATACCCATGTAGGACTTGACCTCATCTAGGCTCAAGATGGAAAGACTTGCAGAATTGAAGAAGCTTGCAGAGAAGGTGGACACACAGATTCCAGCTGAGACCTCTTAGACTGTGAGGGTTCACGTTTGACCAATGAGTCATGGATTTTGAGTATATTCAGTTTTGAATCTTTTACTCTGGGTCTTTTACATTACTCCTATATATATTTTCTGTATTTTGTATGCAGGTTCCTTCAGTAGTTTCTGACTTTGATATTTTTTCAGGAGTTATTTTATTCCATGGCATGGGTTTGCCACCATTTTTCATTAGTACAGTCTTCATTTATATAGCATTACGTCTTTGAGATCTAGTACTGTGTTACTTAATATTTGATGATTAATTAAACAACATGAGAAAATTGTTGACTTTATTGAGTGTCAGAAGCTTGATTTTTTTTTTAATCATAGAAACCTGGTTCTTCCACCTTTTTACATCTACCAAATAGATTGCATGAGTGAAACAGGGGACAAAATATCTAATAGGTGCCAAGAACATTTGTGTTTCTCCATGTTTTCAATGGAATGTTTCATGGAGGTAGAGTGCTCTCCCTATTGAAGGTGTACCTGGGGAAAGTGTGTCACTTTCATGAACAGTGTTATGAATTAATTATATAAGATTAAATAGATTTCATAACAAGGAACCATTTTCAGAGACAGAAAAACTTTATTTATATGTATGTGCATTTTTCTACTGTTTCGATCTGACCTAAGCTATATAAAGGTATTGATATTTGGGTGCCGCTCGTAGCAGTTTCCATAGTGCTGCACCGGACTTCTCTTCCTGGCTCATTCCACGGGACTGCGAGGACCAGCAGTTACAGCTTCCCTTACAGCTGGTGCCTCTTCCCGCTGATTGCTCCCAGCCAGCTTGTACTTAACGACGCCCTCTACGCGCATCGCTGAGCGAAGCCCAGGCCAAGGGCGGGCCCGTCTGAGCCCATCCAAGTACGATAGAGGACGGGACGGGGCCACCATCTTATTTCCATTGGCCGACATCTTGTGAGTCAAGGTGTTACTATTTAAGAGGTATTGTGTGGTGGCCCTGTACTTACTGTTTGCGATCCATTGGTTGGAGATAATGGCCGCATCAGGCCTGGGGAAGGGACGAAAGTCACTTAATGGGGCCGGAGTGGCTGGGACTTTGGACAACTTCCTCATTAGGGCTACGTCCGTCTTACAGAGAGAAATTGAGTTGACCGAAAAAAGGCTTTCCATTGAGCGAGAATTGGATAAATGGTCTTCGTTGGGCACATTCGCTTTGATAAAGTCCCCTGTACCTTTAATTAATAGCCAGGCCAATTCACTGCTAGACCCCATTCTTGCTGAACATGGAAGGGAAGGTAATCCACCTACAGTTGTTGATTGCAGCCCGCATAGTTTAACGGAGCGGGGGGACTCCATCGCAATCGATCCTTCCATACTAGCGCATAATGAGGGAACTACAAGATCTGGGTTGCCAATACGATTGATACCAGATACGAGTGTGAAAGCAAATGGTCAGTTGCTAGATCAGGCTGTTAGACGAAAGCGGGGAGGCACATCTTTGATCAACAATAAAACGAAAATCCAAAAACGGGCAAATGCCGGGAACATTGACTTTGTGGCTAATTTAGATAATCAGTATAGAGTGTTTACTGATCATTCTATAGCCCAAGGCATTGAGGACCCGATTCCGCAAGAGCATAGAAGAGACTTTTGGGCTAAAATGGAGCAGTTATTTACAGTGACTTGCCTCCCGATCCATGATAGACTTGATTCTATTGAAAGTAGACTTTCTAATTTGGAATTAATGTATGCTACACTGACTGGGGGGATGGTAACAGGGGTTGGGGAGGGCCTAACTGAGGGCGCAGGTTCACTGGCTAAAGATGGTTCTCAATGCCCTGACCCTAATTCAGTAAACAAAGTGATAGATTTGACAGCCCAACCAATAACACAGGGAAATAGAGTGGGCACTGTTGATCAAGTGGAACATATCGTGCCAACTCCATTGGTCCCACTGGGGAATCAAAGGGGAAAGACGAATCATGCTGCAGCTACTACACCACTTGAGGCTGGAAGTCTTGATCCAACTTTTTATAAGAAAATTCAATCGAAGCCAGTGGTTGTACCGAAGCCTGTGCTGCCATGTTTGGATCTGCCTCCAGAGTCTATTCCCTATGTAGTGGTTCTTGTGGGAGTCCCTATCCTGAATTATGGTACAAGGGAGGCATTTAGTGAGCTCAAAAATAAGTGTATTCACTGGCTGAACTATAACAAACCTCTCCCCAATCAGAGTAGAAGTGAAATCTTATTTGCAAGACATGTAGACTGGGTGGGTCCAAGAGCCAAGGATATACAGGGAGACTGTGTTGTAATTAACTTTAGGGATTCTAGAACAGTGAGGCATATCTGTACAATGGAGTCAGGCAACCTCGAATCAGTGATAAAAGTCCTCCCACTTACTTATTTCTATCTGGGTGCCCCTAGTTATGGATATGACGCATCTTTGAGGGGTTGGGTGGATCGACCTGGAAATGATCTGGAAGGTCGTATCCCTTATCCTGGAAACAGTAATCAAGCTATTACCACTACTGTCCGCCCCCACTCGAAGTCTTCCACCACAATAATAGATTCAGTGTCCTGGACTTAGTTGATTGACGCCCAGAGCCTAATAAGTTATTCTCTATGGCTAGGGATCTTACAGGCCCACAGAACATCAAGGAAGGTCTCGAGGAGTTGAAACATAATTGTCCAAAGCAGGGGCTCCAAGAAGTACTGCCAAACATGAATGATACAGGGTGTTCATTCTGGAAAAGCCCAAGGAGCAGGGCTATTGAGCCACTAACAATGTCAGCGTTGGGTGGGCCGGAGAAGGAGTGTGTGCGGGGAAGCACTGGTAGGGTAATTATTCCATCTGATGTAAATAGGTATGTTAGTAACTCGACTACTACCACAGGGGAGCCCAACGTGAATATTAACATACTTTCCTGGAATGTGGCAAGATTAAAAAATAAATTGATTTGAGAAGAATGGGGCACGTTTATAGACACATTTGATATTTGTCTAATGCAAGAGACTTGGGCCATGGATAATTTCCAGCGGACTGGCTTCGTGTCTTATAATACACATGCAACAACCAGGGGCAGGGGAAGACCTTCAGGGGGCCTAAGTATCTGGGTGGCTCTGCATTTGGGAGTCACAGCTAGACAGCTCCCAGTTAGCTCACATGACATTCAATGTGTCCTACTTGACCTGCCAGGGAATAAACATTTAGTTTTATTGAACGTTTATTCCAGACCTTCTCCGAGCGGGCTGGAGTCTAAGGTTATTACACAGTTGAATGACTGTGTTCTGTCCCTAGACCCAGAGTACTCCGTGATAATAGGCGGTGATTTCAACTGCCAATACGAACTCCTTAGTATGCTGATTTAGATGATCCGATTGTGGAAAACACACACTGGAATATTCCCGAGCCTTTGATTCCATTGGCTAAAGCTTGGACTCCATTGGCTTTGCAGATTACTGCTCTTACTCTTTCTCTGAGCCTGAGGTCATGTAATGGTAGATTCAATTCTGATAGACCTGGCCGTGCTACCTTTAATAGAATGGGGCAAACATCCATTATAGATTATATTATGATCGAAACAAGATCCTGGGATAAGGTCTCTGATTTTAGGATTGTTGACCGAGATGACAGCGATCACAATGCTCTGGTCATGATCTTAAAACCAGGAAGTTGGGGTTTGACCAGTTATGAAATCGAGCCCAATGTGGAACCACATTCCCTCATTCTGTGTAATAACAGACGGAGAGTAAAATGGCCACGTATATTGTCCTGCTCGAACAAGATGGCAGAGATATATAGACTGGTTCTGCCCCACCTTTGTGAAATGGCCGGAGAAGGGCTGAATTGTTCTATCACTGGGTGGGGTACAAGGCTGGTTGAAATTCACAGCCAGCTGGCCTCTAAACTATCGGAGGTGTTCTTTCTGATTGGGAGCTCCAAGGATAAATTGGTCAAAACCAACTCTGGGTATAATGCTGAGTGTCGGAAGTTGAAAAGTGAATTGATCCAAGCAGTCAAGGCCAAGAATAAAGTAAGGATTAAAACACTCCGAGCACAGTATAGACAGAAGATAGAAAGGGTAAGAAAGACTTGGGAGGATGATAAGTGGGAGGAATTAAGACTAGCCCTGCAGTATAAGGATTTTAAATCCTTTTGGGCTATTGTTAGCAATGACAGAAAAGAATATGAGATGACAATATTTTCTAGTATTGCCCCAGCAGCTTGGGAAGATCATTTTGCGAGCCTATATTCATGTATAGGCCCTAATCAAACAGCTTTAACTGCTCTGCATCCCATCTCCGAGTATCGAGTAGAGGGCGTCCCGGTGATCACGATAATGGAGGTGGAAACCGCTATTTATAAACTTTTACCTAATAAAGCGCCAGGCCTAGATAAGGTTCCAGATGATCTTTATCGGTCAGAACCTAAAGTATGGGCTCCCTATCTCTGTGTCTTGTTCAATTCTATACAATTAGGTGCGGAACCGCCAGAGTCATGGCGTGGAGCAGAGATTGTACCCATTTTTAAAAAAGGATGCCCATTACAACCTTCGAACTACAGGCCCATAAGTCTGATTGATATTACCCAAAAATTGCTTGGACGAATAGTCTTGGATAGAATTCAGACCTGGGAGGTGGAAAATGATATTCTGAATATCCTGCAGGCGGGTTTCAGAAAGGGCACTTCAACTATTGATCAGTTATTTTGACTTCAGGTCCTCTATTGGAAAACTGAGTGTGGAGGGTGGCAGCCTCTACCTCATATTTGTCGACCTGAGGTCTGCATTTGACCTGGTGCCCCGAGAAATGTTGTGGAGAGTTCTCCGGGATCTTGACGTCCCTCCGTATCGTCTGGAGAAGGCTACATTCAGAAAATTTTGCCCAGGTTAGATGTGGGAAATATGGAGAGCTGTCTGCACGTTTCCCAGTGAACAGAGGAGTTCGCCAAGGATGCGTGTTGGCACCTACCCTATTCTGCTTGTATATTAATGGGCTCATCAATCATCTTGAAGGAATTAAAGACACTGATGTCCCAAGACTCGCCACGGGTAGGGTACTGGCATTGATGTTCGCCGACGACACTTTGTTGTTGTCCTGAACATCCTCCGGCATCCAGCGTATTTTAGACGGCTTTGTGGACTTTTGTGGGGAAAGAGGTTTGGAGATTAACTTAGCAAAAACGAAGTTCATGATCCTCAATCCCCCTAAGCACACACGCCCGAATCCAGTTTTGAACGGTATTCCGCTTGAGCGAGTAAAGACGTTTGGATACCTTGGGATCACCCTCCAAGAACATCTCGGGTGGGAGGTACAAGCTGCAAATTCAGTATTAAAGCTGACCCAAATTGTAAGAGGAATGTCTAAGCTCTTTAGAGGTTCGGTCTTCAAGCCTGTTGCGCCAGTGGTAGAAATGTATAAGACACAAGCTAGAGCAGCGTCCATTTATGGAGCAGAATTATGGGGACACTGTAAGCCTCCAAGCCTAACTAAGACTGAACATTCTTTTATGAGAAATCTGTTGGGTTTGCCCCCAAGCACCCCGTTGGTTCCTATTAGGTTTGACTTAGGGCTGCTACCTGTGGAGGAGGTGGTGGCGTTGCGGCCAGTGATATACTGGAAGAGACTTTGGTCTACTCCGGAATTGGGTTCTTTTCAAGAAGAATTTAAGGGGGTTTGGCCCCTAATTAAAAATAAGAAAATTCCCTGGTTAACCCATATCAGGGATACCTGTGTCAAGATTGGTCTCCCAGAATTATGGGATTCCCCTGAGGTATCATGCTTGGCACTCTCAAGGGCAAACTTGGTAGATCGGTACAGGCAATACAATCTTATGAGCCTCCATGTGAATTCTGGTGTTGGTAGATTGACTGCCCAGTTTCTCCAAATTAAAGTTGATTACAGGAGGGAGGAATTCCTTGACCTGATTTTTCCTGCTGTTGCTAGGAAGTTGTACTTCCAGCTGAGAATAGGCAGTCTACCGTTTAGGTCTTTTACCTCCAAATGGGAGCTAAATAAAAAAAACGATTGCCCTGCCTGTGGTTTCCGAATGGAAAATGAAAAACATGTTTTTTTCTTCTATCTAGTGTATCACCAGTTACATAATCGATGGGTAAAACCTATTTGTAAAAATCTGGGCTTTAGAGATTGTGAAAATGCTTTAAGAGTATTGAAATATGATACCCACCCTCCGATTGTCTTTGCAGTCTCCCGTTTTTTAAATGGTATGTGGATCAAACGCAGAAACTTCTGTAATTAAGTAATAAGTTTAAATGTACTTCACCTACTTTTATTGTATTTTATCTGCAATCTTGATTTTATGATGTTGTATTCTTATTCAATTTATTTATTGTGTAATGATGAATTGTATGTTGTTATATTTTATCTGTACTTTTATGGCACCTGCGGCCGAAATAAAGTTTTTTGATGATGAAAAAAAAATAGATTGTAAAACTAATGTTAGTGAAACATGTGTTCTTTAGGGTGAAACATGTGTCAGCTGATTGATGAATAACAACTATAGACACAAAGATTAAATAGAAATTATTGCAATTCATGAGACTGGTGTGTGCTCCATTTGCTTATTACCTGTGTACACCTGGTGGTATTTAATATGATAAGATGTGTAAATCTGAACCACATATTGTACTGTTTTAAAGAGGGTTGGATTCCTTCTGCATTCAGTGAAACCAGGCAGTCTTTTGAGGCTAGGACACTCATAGGGGAGATTTGACTCCCCAGGTTAAAAATGGTAACATTGCTCGATATACTGCACAATGGTCGTGTACTTCTCCTTAGGCTTTCTAATGGTACAACAGGAATGGGAGAACAAGATACACTTTACAAATGCCCACTCCCTCAAACAAGTAGGTGCCAAACCAATGCCTTGAAAATATAGAACTCTCTACCGCTGGACCCAAGCTGGTCCCCTTACCCTCATATTTTTCTAGAAGGACCTGAAAACTATCTGCTTTAAGAAGGAAATTGCAAAGTAGGTCAAAATATAACCTTCCCACCTTCAGTCCCACCTTGACCTTGCTGCTATTCTGGGCTTCTTAAGATGAAAAACACTCCATTGCTCTAGAGCTTCTTCGGATCTGATTATGAGTTTGGCGGCCTTACCACCGGACCGCTGCCGTGGCAGTCCCTTGTAGATTTCTGAGCTGGCGGCCATAAGACCACCGGCAATGGGGGACACACAAATTTTAACTGGTAACATGACAATGTTACCGCTGTGCTGGTGGTTTCACCACGGTGGTCTTCGACGGAGGGGGAGCTTCATGCTAGGAATCTCACTTAATTTTACGTTTGTGCCACAGTGCAAATACATATGAGTGTATTTTCACGAAACAAGACTGTGAATACACACATATGTATTACACCTATAGAAAACTAACTTTCTCCTACAGCACGGGTCCACAGCCATTGCAACAGTGGACAAATGCACAAGGAACTTACCAATAATCCTGGTGACAATGGTGTGGGTTTCCCTCGTGAACAAGTGTCTTCAGCACAGAGAGGACCTGGACGATGGGCACCGTGACAGAAAGAGGAATGAAAATGGGAGACAAGGTATGTTTGTTCATGAAATATTATGTTTCCGGCAGGTCAAGTGTAGAGGTCTTCCAGCCACAGGCGTTTGGTGGCAAGGCACATCGTAATCTTGACAGCAGGAACAAGGGCTGGACTCACCCCTGTCGTCTGTTACCGCCATCGAGACGGGAAGAGAAAGGCAGCGGTCTTTCGTCTGTGGGACAACCAACATAATAGTTCAGCTGTTGGATCGCCTAGTCGGCAGGCGGTGAATCAGATGCCACGGCAACAGCGGTCCTGAGACCGCAAAACTCGTAATCAGTCCTTAGTCTCCGTTGTCAGGTGCTACCGCAACTCATTATAATTATATTATATTTTAGGCCAGGGTGGGATTTTAGTAAAAATTAATAATCATTAACTGTTCTTAAATGAGCCAGCAGAATGTGCCTACAGCAGAAGTGATCTATTTTTGTCAAGTTCTGCACGTTATTATGTAAAATACTTCAAATCCAGATAGTGCAGAATGAATGGATCAAAGTCACAGCAAGCACAAAATTGATTAAAAAAATATAGTTGGTGAATCAGACCAGTGAAAATATAACAACAAATAGTTTCTTTATCCTAAATGTCATCCACTTCATTGAGATTGTTCTGTGCAGTGGAAACAGGTAGCCAAAGGTATGCCTCGCACAGGCAAGCGGGTCACTCAGAGACATCTCCCTATAGATTCGAAAAGAAAGAGGTCTTGTTGGAAGAAGAGGCAACCAATGAATGCAGCACTTTGGCTGGTATCCCACTAGCACACAGGTGGTGATCAACATGATCCTTTTTTAGGCCAGATAACTGAGACAGAGTATGTTAAACACCTCGAAACCTTCTAGGAACACATATCAGATGACCTAGACCTAACTCACCTAGCGCACTTGGCAAGTCATGAACAAAGTTACATTGAAGTATCCACACATACCCTTAAGAGAATTCAGGACTTGAGTTTATTTAGGCCATGCCTAATTTCACTCCTGCCCCTCCCTGGCCTTTCCAATGCAGTCTCCATTCTCCTTTATCTCTTTGGGTTGCAAGTGCCCCCATCACCAGTGCTTTAAATGGTCCGGTACGGAGTGCCAGCACTTTTTTAATTTGAGAGGGAGACTACCGGCACTTCTCAAGACAGACATAATACTTTTAATTGGAGAGTACCGACACTTCTCAGAAACAAGCAGGTACTCTGGTACACAATAACCGCACTTCTAATTTCCCATTTCAAGCACTGCCCACCACATTTGCTCTCCCACCCTTCTATCCCCTTCACCTCCCTTCAGACCTCTCCGCATCTGCCTATGCTAGAGCATCCCTCAACTGCTTCCACCTCCCTCCAAACAAGTTTCTCCTAACTCCCTTAAAACAGCCTACCCTCTTCCTCACTATCCTTGGTTATCCACTGTGGCTCGACTCCTTCCTGGTAGTACCACCTACCAGTTAATCTTTCCAAACTCTAAATATCAAAGCATAGGATGGTGGTGCCTCGCAAGGCAAACATCTACTCATTCCTCCGAATCGCTCCACTCTTAGTTGCCCGGAAGGAAGGAAAGAGTGGCTCCCTTATAAAGGAGTAAAGCCTGTGAACTTTTCTCTTGTTTTAATGGTTGGCCAATGGACTTGAGAACTGGGGTCTACAATCCCCCAAGAGCAGGTGGTTAATTTGAGCCGGTGGCTCCAGGTGGGGTCCACCAGCACTGATTTTTGGGGACCGGCACTTATTTTCCCGCAGCAGACTTTGGTCCAAAGCAAGAGACTGAAAAAAACATTAGGGGTATAGGAGGAGGAAGCTAAAGCCAGAAAAACATTGACAAAGGAAGAAAGCAGGAATGACAAAGAATCTGTACGAATGAAATATAGAGATCAGGGCCGTATTACAGAAAATGGCCTGGGGGTGCAACGGGCATGTGTGCCCGCTTTGTACAGCCCCAGAGCACTTTGGTATCACAGAAGGGGCCGTGGACGGTTTTGCAGCCCCTTCTTTAATACTGATAGCGCTGGCGCACATGTAGGGCCAACGCTATCTCAAGAGGGCATTCCCTTTATTGCATGGGGGTGTAGCATCATGCAAATGGGGGAATCTCTTTGCCTCTGCTCCTGCACCATATTTGTGTGATTGTGCCACATTATGTACATGGGCGTAAAGGCAAAGACTCTGTCAGGAGACGCACTGATAGTGCACCACAAAAAGGTGGCACACTGTCAGTGAGCCTCCTGAGGGTAGCCCTCCCAAGGGATGAAAGTGGGTCTCATGGACCCCGCAGACACCCCCTTGCAGGCGGGTACAGTCACTTTCTGCACCCGCCTGCAAGGGGATCTCTAATCCCTCTTGAAAGTGCAGGCGGGTTGCCGCCTGCACTGTTGAAACATGGAGGGGATTTGAATCAACCGTTCTGTATTTCACTTGAATGTGCTGCCCTGAGGGCAGCATGAGTTCATAGCTGCCCTGTGGCAGCGCATTCATTCAACATAATAGGGAGCTCTTTCCGTATTTGCGCCCGACGCACCTGTTTTAAGGCGCACCACAACGAAAACAGGAAAAGTGCGCCCTTATGGTAATAGGGCCCCGGGAGTGTCTGGTGGTGGATTAAAGAGCATAAGGTGGAATCAACACTACCTAGCCTTGGTATTCAGCACCTGGACCTTTAACCCCTTCGGCGCTCATGACGGAACGGTTCCGTCATGAGCGTCGGTTGAGCTGTGCTCATGACGGAACCGTTCCGTCATGACCACACCCGCGCAAGCAGCGCTCAGCACAGCGGGGGAATCCGCCCCGCATGGAAGGGGTTAATAGCACTGAAAGCAGACCTCTGAGGGACCCCATCACTTATTCCTGTTAAGCACTGAAAGCCCTCAGTACAATCTTTTTATACACAGTTGTAAAACGAATGTCGTCTGAGTTGGCCAATTATCGACTATGATGCTGGTTCCTGCAGTGTCTTGAGTCGAGATAGTAACATAGAGGCCGTATTTCGCTTAATGTGCTCTCTTATGATATTCTATGACAGGTTCTCCAACCAGTAGCTCATGAGCTATTCGTAGCTCTCCAGCTACCTGTAAGCAGCTCTCCTCTGTGCAGCCCAGCCTATTCAAATAGAAGCTTTTACTTGGTTTAACTAAGCTATGTATACAAAATTTGAAAATGTCTGTATTTTCAGAACCCATGAGCTACTTGTAGAAAATATTTACATTTCTGAAAAATATTCAAAGCTGATATTGCAATGATAAATTATTCTGCATTAGGAAGACATAGTTAAAATTATTACGCTGGTGATAAGGGCATTGCAGTTATGGTTGTTATGTGTTACCCATAATGAGGCATGTTTTGACAATACTAATGAGGAACTAAGGTCCTTGGTACTGGTAATCTTGCACAACGTATTCACTAATGTCATCTTATCTGATGTGGTCCCTATTACAACAGCGATAATATCTGTTAGTAGCTGTCGGAGGCTGGCTTAGTATATGGTGCATACTTATTTAAGTAATGAACCTTGCACTAATCCAGGCAGCCCTTATGCTGGTTTTAGTGGTCTTTGATAACCATAGAAAGCTCTCAAAGTGGTAGCTGTGGAGAGCAGCCTTCAGGCTTATCTTGAAGGAGTGTTAAGCGGATTGTTTTACCAGTTGAATCATGTTGTGTAGGTTAAAAAAGATAGAACCACACAGTGTATATATAAAAATACTTCTATTTATTACACAACACTCACTTGCACATTGGCATATCTCCGACCCGGAGATATCAACACAAATAAACAACAATACATCAAATACAATAAGGTAAGTAGCACACATACGGTGTTCTCCAGGGGGACCATATATTAAGAAAGTGGAATGCGAACGGCAGGAGAGGGGGGTACTTAGATCAGAAGACCCAGAAGAGCTGGGGACAAAAGGAACCACCCAAGGAACCCCACAGAGGCTGTGTGCAGAGTGGGAACACAGTTGTGTGCCCAATGGAAGTCAATGAAGTCGCAGTTGCAGTTTTGCAGAAGAAGGACCCATCCCAGAGGACCCCGAAGAATTGCCTTGGAAGACGGAAGGTTAGAAAGCCACCCCATCAGTGGAGGCCCTGGAGACCAGGTTACCTACACCAGGGAAGCCAGGTGCATGGGGGTGAAGAGATGTGGGAAACCTCCGTAGACGACAATGGAAGACTTGGAGAAAAGTGCCTCTGGAGAAAAAGGTGAAGAAGTCCAGTGGAATCCAAGGGTGGATTCTGAAAGTGAAGAACCTGCAAGCAGAGGGGACAGAGTCTATGCCACTCAGTGACCAGGAGAAACAGAAGAGCAATGCCCACCAATGTCAGACACTTCAGACGAGTTGCCGGTGACCTTGTCGCTGCAGCTGTGAGGATGAGGCGAAGCTGAGGAACACCAGGAGCCGTGCATGAGCTGTCCCAATTGGATGTCGGTGACCAGGGGGACGGCTACCAACAAGCCTTGGTAGCCGTAACGGGCGTGGAGAACAAAGAAGGAGCAACGTTGGAACCAGCAAGGCCTAAGGGGCTCACCACAAGCAGGAGAGTCAGAGCAGGCCCTGAGCAAGCAGGGGAGCCCACTGAAGCAGGAGAAGACCCTCAGGAGGACCCACAGGCCGAATGCACAGGAGTCGCAAGAGGACCTCTAGCAGCTCACCAAGAAGGAAGACCCACGGTGCAGAGGTGCAGTGAGAATGGTGTACTTGACTGGAAGAGATGCTGGAGGCTGGAGCTTCTTGTAGCCCGAAGATCTCTGGAGTGCAGAGCCAACAAGCCTTGGCAACGGCCAGTCAACGGGGTGCACAAGGGTTCGGTCCCAGCGAGGGATGCAGGCCGCAAAATTGCAGAGAGGTCAGGTCAGGCCTCGAGGGAGTTCCAGAACCACCACCTGTGTTGCTGAGCCTTTTTGAAGTTCGTCAGACATCAGGAGCAGCAGATCGGTCAGCTTCATTTGCGGTGCCTGTAGGTGCAGGGGAGTGACTCCTTCACTCCAAGGGAGATTACTTCGGGTGTCCTTGATGCCCACAGGTCTGGTGAAGATCCTGAAGGAAGCACAGACACAGACAATGAAGAAGACTTACAGAACAGCTAGACCAGGAGCAGCAGGAGTCTTCCTTGGTACAGTCTAGGTTCCAGGAGAAGTCCAGCGAAGTCCAAGTGTCCAGTTGGTAGAAGAGTGACATGGTTTCAGGCTTGAGTCTTGTCCCACGATAAATCTAAGGAACCACCCACAGGTAAGCCCTTAAGAACCCTGGATAAAGGGTTGGAATGACTCAGGGGTCCCTCCCAGAGGAGGGGGTGGACAGAGGGGAGGATACTCCCATGTCCTCTAAACCAGTGTTGCGGCAGAGCAGAAGCCATGGGCTCCCTGACCTGGCTCGAACTGGAGTATGCAAGGAGGGCACCAAATGTGCCCTTCAAAGCAGTCTGGTGGCGCTGGCAAGCGCCTCCACCCCAGCCCAATACACTAAGTCCTGTCTGGGAGGTGGTCACACCTTCCTGTGACAGGAAACCTATTGTTCTACCTTTCCCTGCTCGAGCTTGGCTCAGCAGCAGGAGGGCAGAATTGTGTGTTGTGTTGTGTCGGCAGCATCACTAGCTTGCTGTCAGACCCTGAAAGGGTGTTATCAGTAGTACAGGGGGGTACCCTAAGGGAGCCCCCCCAGTACATGGGATCATACTTCCAACATTGGAATCGGTGTTGGGGTATGATTCCAACATGACAAGGATCTGTGCAGCCACTATATGGTCAGACATCTCATAATGACTGATGTCAACTACATGTTTTAAAATGGCTGACCTCACTTACAAAGCCTGGAGAATCTACTCCGGGGTTTGCTGGGGTGTCCTGTTCATGCAGGGGCACCCTCACACTTAGTACCAAGCACCATGCCGTCAGGACTGAAGAGCCTGCCATAGTTGTGACTTATAGGTTTTAAGTGCAGTGACCTCAGCTATAAGGAAACTTATATCTGTTGTGAGAGGTGCAAGCACCAACTCACACATGCTGTATTGGCAGGCCTGTAGTCACAGTTTAAGTGGGCTCCCATGGGTGGCACGATACAAGCTGCAGCCCATAGGAGACCCCTGGTGTGCCTATGACCTGGGTACCTTGGTACCACATTCTAAAGACTTATAAGGGTGCACCAGTAGCCAATTGTGGATGTACAAAATTATAACCATGGTCAATTTAGGGAGTAAGCACAGTGACTGGGGTCCTGATTAGCAGGATCACAGCCAGACAAGTCAAAACATTCTGACACCTAGCAAAAAGTGGGGGTAACCATGAAAGCAGATCCTACTTTCCTACAGTAGCTCAGGATGACTTTTATTGAACATAAGTAGCTCTTATTACAGAAGAGGTTGGAGACCTTTGTTCCATGGCATTTCAGAACAAAACATTTTTTAAAAGCCACATACTATTAATAAGTAGCTTCCAAAAATAGGCGTTAGTAGCCATATAAGCGTAGGAGAATAGAGACTGTGAAGTGATCGAGCCAGATGTCAGAACGCATCTAATGCCAAAAGTGACTTGAGATAAATGGAACTGAAGACACGGGGCAGGGGCAGTTTAATGTCCCAGAGGCAGGAAGTCTAGGGCAAGTGGGACAGTTTGTTCTTCAGCAACCGGTGGGATTTTCACAACTTTACAAATGAAATCAGTAGATTTCTACCGCATGTTGGGGAAAAAAACCAAAAATGAGCAATAGATGTAAAAGGGTATAGGCAGATGGTAAAGAAACTAAGGTATAGGAAGGGGTAGTAGTACTATGGCTGGGTAGGTGAAGGGTCTCACAGTAAAGGCAGCTGTAGAGGTGCAGGGCCTATGTACTTGTAGAGGTACACGCACGTCAATGAGGGGGGACAGAAACTTGGATGTAGAAAGGGGTATAAGAGCTGGAGTATATGGAGATATAGAGGTTCAATGGTATAGGCAAGAAACAAGTACTGGGTATAGGTAGAAGTAGAGGATGGGGGATAAAGATAACAACTGAAAGATAAAGAGGGAATCAGCTTGGGTATACAAAGAGGTATGAAGTGAGGAAGCAAGAAACAAAAATAGATGGAGCTAGGGAGGTAAAATTGAAACGGTATGTATGTGATCCAGCAAAAAGAAGGCTGGATGGAGGTTGTTTTCATTATGAAGGGCAGACACCAGGAATAATCCAATATCCTGGGTATGCCATTCATTTAAAATAAGCACTGGCAAAGCCAGTACGTCTTTTATTGCTAAGCCGGGGCGATGGTTAATTTGTGCAAAACAAAAAATTTATCGTAAGCATACACCATAAAAACGATACTGCCTAAACATGGCAGCCCGGTGCTTGCAATAAAAATGTAAAAATACTTTAGCCATGATATGGAAGGTTTGATACAACAGACAGTATGGCTGATTTCTAGCAAGCATGTGCACTCTGAATATATGTGGAAACCTCATTTTAGTTTTAAGGAACATCACATGCAAATATTATTATTTTTGAAGCACAGAAAATGCACTACTGTCTTTAAATTACGTTTACCTGAAGACATAGTTTAAACACACAAAATATTCTCAGAAATATAAAAAGGTCTAAAGAATGGATTGAAAAAAGATTTGGCAGAGTAAACCTTTATAGTCCACCTCCTCTGGCACTGAACAGCAGCTCCTGCACCTCTTTTTATGCGAATGTGTACATGTGGTCAAGTAATTGCAGCCACGCACAGTTCTTTAGGGCCTGTAGCTGAAGAGGGCTGACCCACTGCCCTATGCTGAATGCTGTGATGGGACAAAGCAAAATGGGAATGACAGACGACTAGACCAATGGATGACAAGGGCTGAGCAGAGGCGAGCTAAAGAAGCTGTCTTTAAGTTAGACCTAATGACTCGGGGTGGGTGGAGAGCAGCTGCCTAGAGAAGGTCTTCTATAAATGTGTTGTGCAAAGTATTACATATATTATGTTCAGAGATAACTTTGCAAAGTTTATTTGAAGTGTCGCCAGTGCTTTAAGTAGGCTGGAAATCCAATGAAACAACAGTAACAGTATCACTTTATCCCTGTGTCACAAAAGGGAAACCAAGTGACATTGTGCTGCAGCACTAGCACGTGACAGGCAGGAAGGTTAGGGATTTTTTCTTCAGCAGTAAAGGTTGGGAAGTAATTTATTTTTAATTAATTAATAATTAGTTGTTAATTATAATTAATTAATTAATTGAAAAATAAATATGGAAATTGTGTGATTAAGTTTAGGGGCAGGTTGTGGGGTTTATAGGGGTAAAGGGTGGGAAGTAATGTATGTTTAATTAATTTATAATTAGTTGATCATATTAATTAAATAATTGATAATTATTTGGGTAATTGTTTATTTTTTTGTGTGGGTTTTGGTTTTATAGGGGTTAAGGGAGGGGAGTAAATTCATTTTACTTACTTTATAATTAGGTGTTAAATCGTATATGTTTTTTAAAAATTTTATAGTTTAATTTCAGCTGTAGGGATTACAGGGGCAAAGGGGGGAAGTTAAAGAATTTGTATGTGTTTTAATTTCTTATTTAATAATAATATTATTTTAAATGATAATTAATTATGTTAATTATGAAAATATATATTTTTTTTATTTAGATGTGGGTTGTGAATTGTGTCGTGTTATAGGGTAGGAAATAAAAAAACTACATGTATGTAATAATTAATGTTTCTGTTTCTATATAATTTCTAATTAAAAAATATTTATTTGTTTGAAAATTATTTTTTGTTTTATTTAATATAATATTTGTAGGTATTTGTCATATGTATTTAACATTATAATATATTTTTGCTTTTAAAATTTTTTAATATTAAATATTGTTGTATTTGTTTTATTTTTAAATATTATGTTTTTGTTATTGATATTTTGATTGTTTTTAATTTTAAACTGATTGGAGTGGGAATACTAGTTTTTACCTCAATGCAATCCAACAGTTTCCCTACTGTTGCACTGACTGGAGTGAGAATAGTAATTTTTACCCCTCCGCTATCCAACACTTTCTCTACTGTTACACTCATTGGTCGGAAATAGTAATTTTTACCCCTCTGCTATCCAACACTTTCCCTATTGTTGCACTCACTGGAGTGAGAATAGTAATTTTAACCCTCTGCTTCCAACACTTTCCCTACTGTTGCACTCATGACAACAAAATTTTAAAGAGAAGCTACCTCTTTGACGGCCTATATTTCTTTCATTTCCTGGTAAATACTCTAATTAAATCTTAATAAACATGCACACCTACAGTGATGACCCATAAATACAATGTATACACACAATTCTTTACTTTTTATCTTTGTTTATTTTGTTTGATAAGCAGGTGCATTTTTTATATCAAAAGGTGATTATAAACATTTCATTTCAGTGTTATGATTTCAAATAATTCCCAAATATACTGAAGAGCAAATATGTACAATTGAACAAAATAGTAGACATATCTAAAATGACATAAACACAAATTATTTAGCCCCTCGATAGGCCAATTAAATCCCTACATATATATCTTGCATACTAGTCTTGCATACAAACAATCATACCACAGACAAATCACTACAAAAAAGAGAAAGAAAAACCAATAAGAAAATGTACAACTGGGAAAATCAATTGTTTAAAAGCAATCAGAATTTTTTTTTACATTTGACTGTAAAGTTTACAGTAACAGACTTAATTTCCTCTTATTCTTTAGTCTGAGTATGTCCAGATAAGCTTTCTTGTCCAGTTGTAGAAGAGCTGGTCTACGCACGTTTCGGTGAGAGATAATTTAAATTCACCTTCATCAGGACCATTAAGGAGAGAAAACTTTTCTGTGCACACACGAGGGGACAGATCTCTGAAATAGTAAATACATTGTATATAAGGTCTGGGTCTCACTGATGTATGTCTTTCCTTTAAAAAAATGTTTTGTCAAATTCTATTCGATTGGCCTATACATGCACGTCTCAGAACAAAGAGAAAAAAAAGAACGAGACAAGAGAAAATAGAAAGAAAGTAGAAGAAGAATGTGACCTCCTAGGGGAAAGAAACTGAAAATTGAATTACACGCCTTAATGTGACAAAGAAAGTTACTGCTATGTGGTAGAGATCTGCTAAGTGTGCAGTTACCCAATTAATGAAGGTACCAAACAATACGGAGCTTCAAAAGGGGAGACAGGTATAATAGAAAACTACCTGCTAGAGATAAGTCATATTTTCAAGCTCTTATAATCCTCAGCGAATCTTCTTTCTAAAGAGGTGGGTCTCTAATTAGGTTAATCTGTTAATTAGAAAGTCAAATAAAACAACTATCGGACTAAGTTTGAGGAGACTTTTTGTGTAAAACTAATTAAAGCTCTTAGGTCATAACTGTTGATAGGCACTACTCTCTTACCATAAAGACTGTTGGTTTGCCACGAAGTATAGGTTTGGACAGGCCTGTATATAATATCACCAAATAAAGTTGTTCTGTCCTGAAGGTATGCCTAAAGTGACAAAGATGTACATTTATTTATTCCAAGGGAGGAGAAAATAGATAACTCACTCTATTTTAAACATCGAATTAATACTGCTTACCTTCGTATGGAAATGTGTGGACCGCAAATATTTTTTATTTTTTAATCTTAAATTCTGGCTGTTGTCAAGGCCATAGCATGTGTCAAGATCAGGTCCAAGGTGTTTGTGAATTATTGATTCTAGAATTAAATCAGAAGAGGTTCGTATTATATATGATGTCAGTAAACAGACTTAAATATATAGATGTAGTATACAGGCACTGGATCAATCTCAAACATTGCCGCGTGCTTTAACATGAGCGAGCTCCATTCTCTACGTGGAACCTGTAGTATAAGTTTTTATGTCTCCAGTGCTATGAATTATCTGGTGTAGTGTACCAAATCGCAAACTAAATCTAAGTCTAGCTAGGTCACATGTGTGTGGCTGGCTTACTCTAACATCAACGACATATATGTTAACTTATCCATGCGTGGAACATATAAGCGCTACTTGGGACCAAGGTTGTGCATTCTGTCAGCCGTATATTATGGCCATTAAATGCGTCTACCGGTTTGAGATCGTGGGCGGTGTGGTGACAGAGCTAACTGGTATCTGAAAGAATAAAGCTCTAACGTCCATAGCCATCGCGGACGACTAACGTAACAATATGGAAGTTATCAGCGCTCTCGCAAGCCCCATTACCTTAATTTTAACAAAGCTAACTAGTATCTGAAAGAATAAAGCTCTAACGTCCATAGCCATCGCGGACGACTAACGTAACAATATGGAAGTTATCAGCGCTTTCGCAAGCCCCATTACCTTAATTTTCACAAAAGCTACGCCGTCTTCTCCAATGTCGTCAAATTCGAGGCTGGGATGAAGCAATAGTTTTTGAACTAACGCGATATTTCAGGGTCGGTGATTGAACACTACCCACTTAAGAAAATAGCCGGCGACATGTTGGAATGGACCTATAACGGTATATCATGCCGTATTGTGGAGATCCTAACTTGTTTGTTAATGCGATGATCTACATCTTTACATTGGCACCTCCAGGCCCCACAAGATGTTGGGTAATAATCAGAGTTTCCACACTATCAACAATATACATATATCTACAAACTAGTTCCTCCTCTATAATCATCATTAGAATTTCAGATCCTTTGTATATTTACATCATCGCATTAACAAACAAGTTAGGATCTCTACAACATACTATCATACTTACAACTTGAAACAATTAACATTTTGTTAGTCATAACATCATTGAATTGACCATTCCAAGATGGCGTTCACAATAGAATTGACCATTCGTTACATTACAACTTGAGGGCCACGAGGATTATGTCTAATTACATATACTTAGACATCATTCCACTATATCTAACCGTATTTGAGATTTGTTTCCCCCTAGATTGCTAACTACTCTACACATCGTGCCAATTTTCAACGCACGACCTCGACTTTGGACGTTTAAAGATGGCGCTGGCTTCTTCGTACTACCCTCCCCATACCAACATGGCGCGGTTTTTGAATACACAAATTACATGAGAACGGGTATACCTCAACGATATACCAGTACTGTAGGAGAATATTTTTGTAGGTCCTTTATTCAATTCTCATAAATTACTGGCATATCAGAGACATAGATATTGCTAAGATATGGCATGGTATACCGTTACAGTTCCACAATACGGCATGATATACCGTTATAGGTCCATTCCAACATGTCGCCGGCTATTTTCTTAAGTGGGTAATGTTCAATCACCGACCCTGAAATATCGCGTTAGTTCGTTACTTTTGACGAGTTATTTAAACGCGTCAAAAACTATTGCTTCATCCCAGCCTCGAATTTGACGACATTGGAGAAGACGGCGTAGCTTTTGTGAAAATTAAGGTAATGGGGCTTGCGAAAGCGCTGATAACTTCCATATTGTTACGTTAGTCGTCCGCGATGGCTATGGACGTTAGAGCTTTATTCTTTCAGATACTAGTTAGCTTTGTTAAAATTAAGGTAATGGGGCTTGCGAGAGCACTGATAACTTCCATATTGTTACGTTAGTCGTCCGCGATGGCTATGGACGTTAGAGCTTTATTCTTTCAGATACCAGTTAGCTCTGTCACCACACCGCCCACGATCTCAAACCGGTAGACGCATTTAATGGCCATAATATACGGCTGACAGAATGCACAACCTTGGTCCCAAGTAGCGCTTATATGTTCCACGTATGGATAAGTTAACATATATGTCGTTGATGTTAGAGTAAGGCAGCCACACACATGTGACCTAGCTAGATTTAGTTTGCGATTTGGTACACTACACCAGATAATTCATAGCACTGGAGACATAAAAACTTATACTACAGGTTCCACGTAGAGAATGGAGCTCGCTCATGTTAAAGCACGCGGCAATGTTTGAGATTGATCCAGTGCCTGTATACTACATCTATATATTTAAGTCTGTTTACTGACATCATATATAATACGAACCTCTTCTGATTTAATTCTAGAATCAATAATTCACAAACACCTTGGACCTGATCTTGACACATGCTATGGCCTTGACAACAGCCAGAATTTAAGATTAAAAAATAAAAAATATTTGCGGTCCACACATTCCCATACGAAGGTAAGCAGTATTAATTCGATGTTTAAAATAGAGTGAGTTATCTATTTTCTCCTCCCTTGGAATAAATAAATGTACATCTTTGTCACTTTAGGCATACCTTCAGGACAGAACAACTTTATTTGGTGATATTATAAACAGGCCTGTCCAAACCTATACTTCGTGGCAAACCAACAGTCTTTATGGTAAGAGAGTAGTGCCTATCAACAGTTATGACCTAAGAGCTTTAATTAGTTTTACACAAAAAGTCTCCTCAAACTTAGTCCGATAGTTGTTTTATTTGACTTTCTAATTAACAGATTAACCTAATTAGAGACCCACCTCTTTTGAAAGAAGATTCGCTGAGGATTATAAGAGCTTGAAAATATGACTTATCTCTAGCAGGTAGTTTTCTATTATACCTGTCTCCCCTTTTGAAGCTCCGTATTGTTTGGTACCTTCATTAATTGGGTAACTGCACACTTAGCAGATCTCTACCACATAGCAGTAACTTTCTTTGTCACATTAAGGCGTGTAATTCAATTTTCAGTTTCCTTCCCCTAGGAGGTCACACTCTTCTTCTACTTTCTTTCTATTTTCTCTTGTCTCGTTCTTTTTTTTCTCTTTGTTCTGAGACGTGCATGTATAGGCCAATCGAATAGAATTTGACAAAACATTTTTTTAAAGGAAAGACATACATCAGTGAGACCCAGACCTTATATACAATGTATTTACTATTTCAGAGATCTGTCCCCTCGTGTGTGCACAGAAATGTTTTCTCTCCTTAATGGTCCTGATGAAGGTGAATTTAAATTATCTCTCACCGAAACGTGCGTAGACCAGCTCTTCTACAACTGGACAAGAAAGCTTATCTGGACATACTCAGACTAAAGAATAAGAGGAAATTAAGTCTGTTACTGTAAACTTTACAGTCAAATGTAAAAAAAAATTCTGATTGCTTTTAAACAATTGATTTTCCCAGTTGTACATTTTCTTATTGGTTTTTCTTTCTCTTTTTTGTAGTGATTTGTCTGTGGTATGATTGTTTGTATGCAAGACTAGTATGCAAGATATATATGTAGGGATTTAATTGGCCTATCGAGGGGCTAAATAATTTGTGTTTATGTCATTTTAGATATGTCTACTATTTTGTTCAATTGTACATATTTGCTCTTCAGTATATTTGGGAATTATTTGAAATCATAACACTGAAATGAAATGTTTATAATCACCTTTTGATATAAAAAATGCACCTGCTTATCAAACAAAATAAACAAAGATAAAAAGTAAAGAATTGTGTGTATACATTGTATTTATGGGTCATCACTGTAGGTGTGCATGTTTATTAAGATTTAATTAGAGTATTTACCAGGAAATGAAAGAAATATAGGCCGTCAAAGAGGTAGCTTCTCTTTAAAATTTTGTTTCTTCCCCCCTCTTGGGCCTAAAAATCATTTGGGGAAAACCTTCTCTCACATATGCACTCATGACAGCAACCACTAAATTGCGACCGTTACACATCAGGTATCGCTCACGAATTAGGTAATTTAACATAATTACGGGGATACAGAAACGGACAACAACCATTATCATTATTAATTTGTTTTATGAATTGTGGCTCCTACCCATCAAACATATAACGATGAAGTATTTTCTCTATGTTTATGATTAACTGGACAGTAGCGCTGTCAAATATCAGTGAGGAGTTTGAATAATCGCAAAGCTTTATTTATATTACCATGGGGATACCTTTGTACATTTGTATATACTTTGGTATGTATAACGTTATTTATCGCTTTGAGTTGCACAATTGTACTATACCTTTAATATGTCCTCACTTTCCATGAACCAAGATTTGTATTTCTAAAGGGGATGGCACCCAGGTTTTTCACTTGACAAAGGCCTTCGCCGAAACGCATCGTGGTTTGTGTGCACAATAAATCCATTGTGCTATCCTCAGGTGTGCCACGGTTTTCTTTGGGATTTTCACAGAATTACAGGTTTTGTAAAAAAAAAATATATATACATATACATATATCTATCTATATATCTATATATCTATATATTACCTACTGGCGGTCGCCAGTAGGTAGTTATAGTTAGGACCCCTTTTCCATAGGAAATCCGCAACATTCTATTTTGAATAACTTTGGCGCCGGTCGACGAATCCTCGCGAATTTCTCAAAATAGGTGGGGCGCTACGCTCCGCTCCTACCCTGAAAGTCTCGGGGGGGATTCGTCAAGCGGGGGCTGAGATAAAAGGGGGGTCCCAAAACGCGTTTTTCCCATGCATTTTTCCATAGGACCTTTAGACAGGGCTACAGCCCGAACGGCTGAACAGAATTACTAGAAATTTGGCAGAGAGGTAGTCCTCAGGTCAAGGAAGTGCCTTTTGTAGGTTTGGTGTAAATCTGTTCAGTAGATTCTGAGAAAATAGCCTTTAAATCAATATATATATCTGAGCCAGCTTACGGTACGCTTACCGTAAGCTTACCGTACGCGTACGGTGGCGTGCGCGAGCGCGATTCTGATTGGCTGTTACATCTAAGTAAACATTCGAATCGGTCGAAACCAGGAAGCGGCGGCCGCCATTTTCTCTCTCGCACTCTGAGGGGGGGGCTGTAAACAAAGGCAAAAAACATATAAAGGGGCTGTTTAGACAGCGCCCATGCACATAGCCATGTTAGTTGAGTCCTCAAAGATCCCCCAAGGCCAAAAACGGTAAATTTTTATTTTTTGAAAATTTCGCCGATTACGCTTACCGTACGCGTACGGTGCGCTTACGCTAAAAATTTAAAAAAAAAAAAAAAAACACTCTCTGTGCATGGCATATTATTGTCATCACTTACAAATTAAATTTAACAGATTACCTATCACAAGGAAGCGCATAATATGTCCTCCAGGTGCGCACGGTGCGTAACGTGGGCACGCGGTGCACGGAACGAACTGCGTTAAGTGGGCGTGCACGCCACGAATGGCGTAAAGTAACTTAGCATTTAAAAAACCGTACAAATTCACTGAAAAAACCACAGGTTTCACACACGTTATAGTTAGGAATTAGCATTTAAAAAACCTTGCAAATTCACTGAAAAAACCATAGGTTTCAGACATGTTATAGTTAGCGGAAATTTTACTGATAAAAAACCAATGAAATTCCCCCGTTATAGTTAGTGCAGGCAACTATAACTCACGCGACCGCAATCTTCTGCTGATGACATATGTGTCTTTATGAAAAAAAAATAATTGTAATATATGTATAGCTAAAAATTTATGGAACAAGACATGGGCAAACAGGTGTCTAAATACAGTATTAGCATCAGCAGAGGATTGCGGTCGCGTGAGTTATAGTTGCCTGCACTAACTATAACGGGGGAATTTCATTGGTTTTTTATCAGTAAAATTTCCGCTAACTATAACATGTCTGAAACCTATGGTTTTTTCAGTGAATCTATATATATATATATATATATATATATATATATATATATATATATTCCAAAAGCAAACGTCGCTCCTTCTGGGGTGCTGGGACCCATGAAGGGTGGCATACACACCGGCGGAGCTCACCGGTAAATTCAATGTCCCAAAACCCACGTAGAACAGTATGCTCTCAGTAAAAAAGGCACGGCAACTCCGTAGTGCAGGTCCAAATATTTAATACACAACGCGTTTCGGCAAAAGCCTTGATCACGTGTAACCATGAACACAAACACCCAAAGTTAAATAAAGTTACATGTGGAAAGCAAGTATCATAGTAATCAAGAAGGGACTAACGATGGCTCAAATGTTCCCTTGCATGGTCGCCATCTTGGAAGGGCAAAATTTTTGAACGGCAAAAATAGACGTAAATCATAAAATGAAATACATAATGTGGTTCGATCAGAGTGCCAATCATGAAAACAATAATCGTTGCAAAGTATGCACATTTCATCTACAAAGCAGTTCAATCTACTTGTAAAAACGATAATCCCTAGTCGGGTTCGCCATCTTAGAAAGGTCAAATCAAAGGAGCAACACAGTTAGATAATCACAAATAGATGATTCTACAACAAATCTTGCAAAAAGAGTGTTGATCATAAAGATAATTCAACGACACAAAATTCTAAAATACATAGTGTAATAGAAAGTTCGATTCTTTTCTGTTATGCCTAGTCATTACATCAGTATACTAATGTAAATTCATCAAAAAGGAGCTGAATTTTCTCACGGATATAGGAGAAAACCCAGGTCAAATACCTGAAACGGTAACACAGCCCCACTCGGCATCGCAAGTGTAGAATCTGTCTCAATGGACTAAAGTTCTATGATTCAAACATTGTGTTGCTAGTGAAAGAATGAATGTCCAATGACACTATACAATGACCGAATCTGCACCAAAGTCTCATCTTAAATTAACATGAATACCAGAAAAGATATACCAAGATCCCAGTGCGAAGAAGTGTAAGTGTAGAGCAGGAACGGAGGAAAGGGTAGGATGCCCGTGTCGGTGTGTGCCAGTGCAAGGGCTCCTTCCTTCACTCCTGTATAAAAACATACAAAATATTCTAATTAGAATACAGTGTACAAACATTAAACAGCGCAAACAGAGGAAAAAAGGTGGCTGTTAGTGTTTTTCACGACAAAATACAGTCAATTAAAAATACTGTGAAGTAAATTCAAAATCGCTGATAAAATAAACAATTGATACAGTACAGTTAGAGCAGAGAACACACTCTCAGTAGGAAATAAATCATGTCTTAAGATGAATGGACAATTCTTCATCTAAGTTCAGCCCCCCCGGACTTTTAGTCAAAAATTCAATGATATATCTAGATTCACGTTGTCTCAAAGTCAGAACTCTATCACCCCCTCGAGGATTTCTGGGAATCTGTTCCAGAATCATATAGCTCAAATCTGCGACATTAGCAAAATGATGTTCATTAAAATGTCGGGCCACAGGGTATTTGGGATCATTGTTAGATATTGCTCTGAGATGTTCTAATACCCTCTTTTTGGATGGACAAATCGTACTCCCTATGTACAACAATTTACATGTGCATTCAATCACATAGATTACGAAATTAGAGCTACAGGTCAGAAATTGCGTTAGTTTCTTACTAATCCCATTGTATTCTAGAGTACTCTTGAATTTACTGTGTCGACACGCCTTGCAATGCCCACAAGGAAAAAATCCTACCAGGCCATGTCCTTCACCTGTAGGATACTGAGTAATGTCATGCTTAACTACCATGTCACGGATATTTTTGTCTCTCCTATATGTGATGGTAGGTCGGTCAGGTAATGTGGTTCCCAAAATACCATCAGATTTCAAAATACTCCAATGTTTGGTGAGTATGTGTCTGATTCTCTGTGCCTCTGAGTTGAAAGTTAAAATCATCCGTGTCCCTGTCTTTTCAGTGTCCTCCTCTACACAAGGTCTATCTTTCAAGGTGTCGGTGCGCTGTACACCGTCCACTCGTTCTATAGCTTTTTTAAGAACCCAATTAGGATAGCCTCTACTCCGAAATCTATTGATGATAACTTCTTGTTCCAGACAGAAAGCCTCAGAGTTATTGCAGTTCCTTTTAGCCCTCAGCAGTTCCCCATACGGTATGCTCCATTTAAGGGCTTCCGGGTGGCTGCTGAGGGCATGTAGGATACTGTTACCCGCTGTCTCCTTCCGAAACAACGAGGTGCACAGTTTGTCCTGTTTAATCTCTAAGCAGACATCAAGATACTCAGCTTGGCTGGCATGTATGTTCCCAGACAATGATATGTTGTACTTATTGGTGTTCAATTTCACCAAAAAAGCCTCAGCTTCCTCCTGTTGTCCACTCCAGATGATAAATAATTCATCTATATAGCGCAGCCATAAGATGACTTTATGAAAATCCTCCTGCAGGGTAGTGCTGGCGAAAATTTCTTGCTCCCAGTATCCCATAAAAAGATTGGCGAAACTGGGAGCAAAGCACGAACCCATCGCAGTACCCTTCACTTGCCTATAGAGGGCACCATTGAAGGAGAAGATGTTGTTCTTAAGGCAGAAGTCAGTCATTTCCATTATTATCAGACTATGCTCCCGATATTTTAAAGGTCTGTGCTTCAAAAAGTGGTCACAAGCTTCAAGCCCTTGTTGGTGATCAATAATCGTGTACAATGATTGTACATCGAGTACCATGAACAGATAATTAGATTTCCACTCAAGATTCTCTATCTTGGAGAGAAAATCCTTAGTGTCTCTCAGGTAACTAGGAAGTTGAACAACAAATTCTCTCAAGAAATGGTCAATGTATTTAGAGATGTGCTCGGTAACACACCCAATTGAAGACACAATCGGGCGTCCTGGAGGTTTAATCTTACATTTATGCAGTTTGGGGAGAAGATATAAAATGGGAAGTTTAGGGTGATCTTTCTTCAGATAGCAATATTCTTCCCACTCCATGAGACCTTTGTCTCTCCATGTGGTGAGTTTCTCCCAGATGTCAGTAATACTCTGGTTATACACATTGGTGGTGATCTGTATATAGAAATGACTGTCATCTAATTGCCTCATTGCCTCACTGATGTACTCTTCCCTATCCAGTACCACCACATTCCCCCCCTTATCTGCTGGACGAATCACAATGCTAGTGTCTTCAGCTAATGTTTTAAGTGATTGTCTTTGTGTAAGGGAGAGATTATTCTTGGTGTCAAAGCACGTTTATGTGTATTTAGTCTAAGCTTCATCAAAGATTTGATGATACAGTCTTGGAATGAATCGATGTTATCGTGCGGGAGAAGGGGTATAAAGGTGGATTGAACCCTGAAGTGTGTGTGAGCTGCCGCTGCCTGTTCCACTTCCATATTATCCAAAGTCTGTGTGATGTTAGATATGTCACTGCTGTTGTTATTTACTTGGGCCAGTTCAGCTAAAGTAATCAGAGTATCTATATCACTAATCATCAAGTTACTATCAGGTCTACTGTCCGCTTTCTTACAAGGCTGTTGATGTCCCAATCTTTTTAATATGTGCCATTTTTTAAGTTTCAATTTTCTTACATTTTTAAAAAGATCATTTCTAGTATCTGTGTACCTGAAAGAGGAAGAGGGGCAACATGAGAGACCTAAGCAAAGTGTAAATTTTTCTACATCAGTCATAGGTCTTTTTGAAAGATTCACCACTGTTCTATTTACCATTTCGGTATCCATTAGTAATTTTTGTTTGAGCGTGTTCGGCGATTTCCCACTACGCCCCTTCGTCGGCCTGTGTTCCCAACGTTGTTGGATTCTCTTCTTTCTGTTACGACGTTTCCCCTGCCTCGTCCTCGTCCACGTCCCCGTGATGTTGGGGGTTTGCTGTCCCTTGTAGATTGTCGATCCTTCTGCAGGACCCGAAACTCCTCTAAAAATTAATTAGCCTCGAATTTCTTTCTTCACCAGATGTATTCCCACCAGAAATGTCAGACTCAGTGTCGCTCATAGTGGAGTTATCAGTAGCAAATGGGTTAACATTCACAAGTGAAGTTGATTTGACTGTCTCTTGGGTTTTGTATAGATGGTCATATTTCTTGCTGAATGTTAATATTCTCCCGCTTTCATAATCAGAATGGTCTCTATTCATTTTCCTTTGTTTTCTTGCTTTAATCTCTTCTTCATGTTTGGAAAGTCTTTCTTTCATGGTATCAAGCACCTTCTTCAGGGCTGATGCATCTAACAACTGCTGTAATTCAGAAATGCTCAAGGTGATCTGTTTCAATAGTTCCTACCTGTCCTGCCAGGCATATTTGATGAGTATTTCCATCATCCCTCTTGAGCTAGATGCTGAATGTTGCGACCAGTCTTCAAGCATCTTCGGATTAGGGGCTTCGTAGGTGGGAGTAATAAAGATGCGAAGCACTCTAGGTGCCATGGCTTGATCTACATAGCTTTGTAGTGAGGTAGCTTCCCACCACTTAGAGATCTCAGTCCGTTTAAGTTTTTCCAGTTTTCTGATTTTATCATCCACAGAATGAGTAGTGGGGTCTACTAATTGTGTTGATTGTACGCTAGTTGTCGGTTTCCTACTGAATAGAGTGAGAGCCGCTGCTCTTCTTTCCGCCTCTTCCTCCATAGGCGCTGTTATTTGGACCAATGCATATGGTGCCCTGTGCCAATGCTACCCTTCTATATAAACAAATGAGAAGTTCCCTTTGCCGTCGTTGGCACAAAAACATCTGTGTTCCGAAAGTAAAGATCTAAAAATATCTTAACGAAACGGGCGTGTTCGTGTGAGCTAGTTGTTGCCAGTTCCAAAATGTATTCACACACGAGATGCAGTTGGATAAGCACTCGGAGTAACTTTGGCAAGCGTAACCTACGCCCCAAGCGTGTACTGACTAGCGAAAATCGCTAAGTAATCCCGGTTACACTCGTCGTTAACCCCGGGAGAGCGTAGTCACCAGGTCTTAAACAAACAAGAAAACTACCCACTCCCCCTTAGGGACGAACAAGAAAAACACAGGCTTACCTCCCGCGAATTGCTGTGTCAACGCTTTCAACACGCTCAGCAGTTGTAATTCCAATAATGTTCGAAATAACGGAGATCTCTCCCAGACGGCCGGTCCAGACTGCACCCCTCAATTCAAATTCCAAAAGCAAACGTCGCTCCTTCTGGGGTGCTGGGACCCATGAAGGGTGGCATAAGGAGGATTTTCATAAAGTCATCTTATGGCTGCGCTATAAAGATGATTTATTTATCATCTGGAGTGGAAAACAGGAGGAAGCGGAGGCTTTTTTGGTGAAATTGAACACCAATAAGTACAACATATCATTGTCTGGGAACATGCATGCCAGCCAAGCTGAGTATCTTGATGTCTGCTTAGAGATTAAACAGGACAAACTGTGCACCTCGTTGTTTCGGAAGGAGACAGCGGGTAACAGTATCCTACATGCCCTCAGCAGCCACCCGGAAGCCCTTAAATGGAGCATACCGTATGGGGAACTGCTGAGGGCTAAAAGGAACTGCAATAACTCTGAGGCTTTCTGTCTGGAACAAGAAGTTATCATCAATAGATTTCGGAGTAGAGGCTATCCTAATTGGGTTCTTAAAAAAGCTATAGAACGAGTGGACGGTGTACAGCGCACCGATACCTTGAAAGATAGACCTTGTGTAGAGGAGGACACTGAAAAGACAGGGACACGGATGATTTTAACTTTCAACTCAGAGGCACAGAGAATCAGATACATACTCACCAAACATTGGAGTATTTTGAAATCTGATGGTATTTTGGGAACCACATTACCTGACCGACCTACCATCACATATAGGAGAGACAAAAATATCTGTGACATGGTAGTTAAGCATGACATTACTCAGTATCCTACAGATGAAGGACATGGCCTGGTAGGATTTTTTCCTTGTGGGCATTGCAAGGCGTGTCGACACAGTAAATTCAAGAGTACTCTAGAATACAATGGGATTAGTAAGAAACTAACGCAATTTCTGACCTGTAGCTCTAATTTCGTAATCTATGTGATTGAATGCACATGTAAATTGTGGTACATGGGGAGTACGATTTGTCCAGCTAAAAAGAGGATATTAGAACATCTCAGAGCAATATCTAACAATGATCCCAAATACCCTGTGGCCCGACATTTTAATGAACATCATTTTGCTAATGTCGCAGATTTGAGCTATATGATTCTGGAACAGATTCCCAGAAATCCTCGAGGGGGTGATAGAGTTCTGACTTTGAGACAACGTGAATCTAGATATATCATTGAATTTTTGACTAAAAGTCCGGGGGGGCTGAACTTAGATGAAGAATTGTCCATTCATCTTAAGACATGATTTATTTCCTACTGAGAGTGTGTTCTCTGCTCTAACTGTACTGTATCAATTGTTTATTTTATCAGCGATTTTGAATTTACTTCACAGTATTTTTAATTGACTGTATTTTGTCGTGAAAAACACTAACAGCCACCTTTTTTCCTCTGTTTGCGCTGTTTAATGTTTGTACACTGTATTCTAATTAGAATATTTTGTATGTTTTTATACAGGAGTGAAGGAAGGAGCCCTTGCACTGGCACACACCGACACGGGCATCCTACCCTTTCCTCCGTTCCTGCTCTACACTTACACTTCTTCGCACTGGGATCTTGGTATATCTTTTCTGGTATTCATGTTAATTTAAGATGAGACTTTGGTGCAGATTTGGTCATTGTATAGTGTCATTGGACATTCATTCTTTCACTAGCAACACAATGTTTGAATCATAGAACTTTAGTCCATTGAGACAGATTCTACACTTGCGATGCCGAGTGGGGCTGTGTTACCGTTTCAGGTATTTGACCTGGGTTTTCTCCTATATCCGTGAGAAAATTCAGCTCCTTTTTGATGAATTTACATTAGTATACTGATGTAATGACTAGGCATAACAGAAAGAATCGAACTTTCTATTACACTATGTATTTTAGAATTTTGTGTCGTTGAATTATCTTTATGATCAACACTCTTTTTGCAAGATTTGTTGTAGAATCATCTATTTGTGATTATCTAACTGTGTTGCTCCTTTGATTTGACCTTTCTAAGATGGCGAACCCGACTAGGGATTATCGTTTTTACAAGTAGATTGAACTGCTTTGTAGATGAAATGTGCATACTTTGCAACGATTATTGTTTTCATGATTGGCACTCTGATCAAACCACATTATGTATTTCATTGTAGGATTTACGTCTATTTTTGCCGTTCAAAAATTTTGCCCTTCCAAGATGGCGACCATGCAAGGGAACATTTGAGCCATCGTTAGTCCCTTCTTGATTTCTATGATACTTGCTTTCCACACGTAACTTTATTTAACTTTGGGTGTTTGTGTTCATGGTTACACGTGTTCATGGTTACACGTGATCAAGGCTGTTGCCGAAACGCGTTGTGTATTAAATATTTGGACCTGCACTACGGAGTAGCCGTGCCTTTTTTACTGAGAGCATACTGTACTACGTGGATTTTGGGACATATATATATATATATATATATATATATATATATATATATATATATATATATATATATATATATATATATATATATATATATATATATAATATATATATTACCTACTGGCGGTCGCCAGTAGGTAGTTATAGTTAGGACCCCTTTTCCATAGGAAATCCGCAACATTCTATTTTGAATAACTTTGGCGCCGGTCGATGAATCCTCGCGAATTTCTCAAAATAGGTGGGGCGCTACGCTACGCTCCTTCCCTGAAAGTCTCGGGGGGATACGTCAAGCGGGGGCTGAGATAAAAGGGGGGTCCCAAAACGCGTTTTTCCCATGCATTTTTCCATAGGACCTTTAGAACGAGCTACAGGCCGAACGGCTGAACAGAATTACTAGAAATTTGGCAGAGAGGTAGTCCCTATGTCAAGGAAGTGCCTTTTGTAGGTTTGGTGTAAATCTGTTCAGTAGATTCTGAGAAAATAGCCTTTAAATCAACATATATATCTGAGCCCGCTTACGGTACGCTTACCGTACGCTTACGGTAAGCTTACGGTACGCGTACGGTGGCGTGCGCGAGCGCGATTCTGATTGGCTGTTAGATCTTAGTAAACATTCGAATCGGCCGAAACCAGGAAGCGGCGGCCGCCATTTTGTGTGTTTCACTCAGAAAAAAAAGAGTGAAAACAAGAAAAGGGGGCAATGAGGAGAGTTACAGACCCCCTTACATTTGTGAGGGGGTCAAAGAAGGACTGTAAAGTACAAAGAAAACATTTATTGATTTTTTTAAAAAATCACGGGGTACGCGTACGGTAAGCTTACGGTAAGCGTACGGTAGAAAAAAAAAATAAAAAAATAAATGAAATTCAGATTTAAGTGTTTAGATATTAGGGGGCTCTAAAAAGAGCCGTTGTGTTTATGAAATGATTTTTTAGTGGTACCTACAAGTAAGTACCGATGCAGAGTCTAAGGTTCAAGAGGAAGACTCTGTTCCCTTTATCATTGAAGTGCACACCATCTCCTCTATAAATGTCTTGCATGTCAAAACGCAAGTTGTTGTGGTAAATGGCACCCATACCATAGTCACGGAGGAAAGCAGAAACAGATTTGTTGACGTGCTTTCTTGCTTTGTCAATCTGCGGACAGAAATGATTGGACCAGTTCCATTTTTGCCTTTGGCATATGTTGGAAAACACAAAGGCAGTTTTAGGGAAAAGTGAAAACAGTTGTGCAAAGGTGTCCTTCATAAGCATTTCCAGACCTACCCCAGTCAAAGTGCCTAGGTCATTGCCACCACAGTGCACTATTATGAGGTCAGGGTGTTGGATTTGCATGAAGGATTTCACCAATGGCATCAATTGGTGCCACTTTAACCCTCTCTGACCAATCCATTTAATGTCTACATTTGGCAAAGCAAGGTCTCTCACCATATCTGTTTTCTCTGCAAACTTTTCACTCCAGAAGACATAGCTGTGCCCTACAATCCACACTGTGAACATCTACAAAGGAGAACTGGATGCACTCAGGAGGTGTCTTTCAGTAGAATGGCAATATGAAAAGAAAGACAGTTTGGAAATGGAGGCATACATATTTTTTTCAAAACAAAAAGAACTGATTGGCTGTTTCATACCATTCTAGAATAAAAACTAGGCTGTATGTGTAAACTAATAGAAGCATGTTTTGTATTGGTACAAAAAAATGTGTTACCAAAGAACAGTACTATGGATTTGCTGTTAGGTTTGAAAAGTCAAGCACTCTTGCTCTGTGGAATTGAAACATTGTGTGGCGAACTTCTGACCTAACTCCACACAGCAGTGTTCCATGAGCTGTTGCTATGGTAGCAGGCAGAAGTCAAGTTGGGGGAAGGGTACTAGGCAGAAGTCAAGTTGGGGGCAGGGTACTTTTGGAAAAGGGTTGGTTTTCAACCAATAGAAATGTGTGATTACATTTGAAAAAAGGGGGAAGCACTGAGATTTGAAACTTACATGTATATGTGTGGAAAAATAGAGGGAAAGTTTGCCATTATCTGGTTCTGCTGAGAGGAGAGAGGTGAACACAACAGAGATCCTGGCTCTGATAATCTGCTGTTTGAGTGTCACATTTCTTTCACAACTAACTAATTTTAAAGGTGAGTTTAGAGTTTGAGAGGGGATGTATGTGGTAACTTAAGAAATGAATAATAGAAATGGAAATTCTTTTTGTTGTAGTTGCGTTTATCATTTTCTGTTTTGGGAGAAATTTAAATGTGAGGAACATGTAAAATAATATGGAGTATGTTTTCACAATAAATTAAGGTGTACTGGAAAAAAAAAGAATAATTTAAGGGTTTGAGGTTGGACTCAGTAATGCAAATACATTCAGCATCACTAAGGCTGGTTGCCCTTGCTGGAGTATAGGCAGCCACCCAGGTTACACATGGAGGTGGTCTGAAAAAGAAGTTTGGACATGTGCATTTAAGAAAATCGAAAAAAGTGGTTTCATAATGTGTCAGTCTGTAAAAGTGATTTTCACTTGCCCCAAAAAAAAAGAGCAGTAAGTGTGCTTTCAAATTGGCAAAGAAATTTCGTTTTGGGACTAATGTGAAAACATGACTCTGTGTGCAGAGAGGAATTATAGGCAGAGATTTATTGCGTATTGCTCTGGTGATTTCACAGTTGCATTAGATGGAAAGGGGGAGCGATTTTTGGGGGGAAGAAGCAGACTCTTAGCACACACCCATGTGCTTGCCATGTATAATCATGCACAGTATTTACAAGCGAGTGGGGTTTTCAGGTTTCAGTCTGTAATGCAAATACATTCAGCATCACTAAGGCTGGTTGCCCTTGCTGGAGTGTAGGCAGCCACCCAGGTTACACATGGAGGTGGTCTGAAAAAGAAGTTTGGACATGTGCATTTAAGAAAATCGAAAAAAGTGGTTTCATAATGTGTCAGTCTGTAAAAGTGATTTTCACTTGCCCCAAAAAAAAAGAGCAGTAAGTGTGCTTTCAAATTGGCAAAGAAATTTCGTTTTGGGACTAATGTGAAAACATGACTCTGTGTGCAGAGAGGAATTATAGGCAGAGATTTATTGCGTATTGCTCTGGTGATTTCACAGTTGCATTAGATGGAAAGGGGGAGCGATTTTTTGGGGGAAGAAGCAGACTCTTCGCACACACCCATGTGCTTGCCATGTATAATCATGCACAGTATTTACAAGCGAGTGCGGTTTTCAGGTTTCAGTCTGTAATGCAAATACATTCAGCATCACTAAGGCTGGTTGCCCTTGCTGGAGTGTAGGCAGCCACCCAGGTTACACATGGAGGTGGTCTGAAAAAGAAGTTTGGACATGTGCATTTAAGAAAATCGAAAAAAGTGGTTTCATAATGTGTCAGTCTGTAAAAGTGATTTTCACTTGCCCCCCAAAAAAAGAGCAGTAAGTGTGCTTTCAAATTGGCAAAGAAATTTCGTTTTGGGACTAATGTGAAAACATGACTCTGTGTGCAGAGAGGAATTATAGGCAGAGATTTATTGCGTATTGCTCTGGTGATTTCACAGTTGCATTAGATGGAAAGGGGGAGCGATTTTTTGGGGGAAGAAGCAGACTCTTAGCACACACCCATGTGCTTGCCATGTATAATCATGCACAGTATTTACAAGCGAGTGGGGTTTTCAGGTTTCAGTCTGTAATGCAAATACATTCAGCATCACTAAGGCTGGTTGCCCTTGCTGGAGTGTAGGCAGCCACCCAGGTTACACATGGAGGTGGTCTGAAAAAGAAGTTTGGACATGTGCATTTAAGAAAATCGAAAAAAGTGGTTTCATAATGTGTCAGTCTGTAAAAGTGATTTTCACTTGCCCAAAAAAAAAAGAGCAGTAAGTGTGCTTTCAAATTGGCAAAGAAATTTCGTTTTGGGACTAATGTGAAAACATGACTCTGTGTGCAGAGAGGAATTATAGGCAGAGATTTATTGCGTATTGCTCTGGTGATTTCACAGTTGCATTAGATGGAAAGGGGGAGCGATTTTTTGGGGGAAGAAGCAGACTCTTAGCACACACCCATGTGCTTGCCATGTATAATCATGCACAGTATTTACAAGCGAGTGGGGTTTTCAGGTTTCAGTCTGTAATGCAAATACATTCAGCATCACTAAGGCTGGTTGCCCTTGCTGGAGTGTAGGCAGCCACCCAGGTTACACATGGAGGTGGTCTGAAAAAGAAGTTTGGACATGTGCATTTAAGAAAATCGAAAAAAGTGGTTTCATAATGTGACAGTCTGTAAAAGTGATTTTCACTTGCCCCCCAAAAAAAGAGCAGTAAGTGTGCTTTCAAATTGGCAAAGAAATTTCGTTTTGGGACTAATGTGAAAACATGACTCTGTGTGCAGAGAGGAATTATAGGCAGAGATGTATTGCGTATTGCTCTGGTGATTTCACAGTTGCATTAGATGGAAAGGGGGAGCGATTTTTGGGGGGAAGAAGCAGACTCTTAGCACACACCCATGTGCTTGCCATGTATAATCATGCACAGTATTTACAAGCGAGTGGGGTTTTCAGGTTTCAGTCTGTAATGCAAATACATTCAGCATCACTAAGGCTGGTTGCCCTTGCTGGAGTGTAGGCAGCCACCCAGGTTACACATGGAGGTGGTCTGAAAAAGAAGTTTGGACATGTGCATTTAAGAAAATCGAAAAAAGTGGTTTCATAATGTGACAGTCTGTAAAAGTGATTTTCACTTGCCCCAAAAAAAAAGAGCAGTAAGTGTGCTTTCAAATTGGCAAAGAAATTTCGTTTTGGGACTAATGTGAAAACATGACTCTGTGTGCAGAGAGGAATTATAGGCAGAGATTTATTGCGTATTGCTCTGGTGATTTCACAGTTGCATTAGATGGAAAGGGGGAGCGATTTTTTGGGGGAAGAAGCAGACTCTTAGCACACACCCATGTGCTTGCCATGTATAATCATGCACAGTATTTACAAGCGAGTGGGGTTTTCAGGTTTCAGTCTGTAATGCAAATACATTCAGCATCACTAAGGCTGGTTGCCCTTGCTGGAGTGTAGGCAGCCACCCAGGTTACACATGGAGGTGGTCTGAAAAAGAAGTTTAGACATGTGCATTTAAGAAAATCGAAAAAAGTGGTTTCATAATGTGTCAGTCTGTAAAAGTGATTTTCACTTGCCCAAAAAAAAAAAGAGCAGTAAGTGTGCTTTCAAATTGGCAAAGAAATTTCGTTTTGGGACTAATGTGAAAACATGACTCTGTGTGCAGAGAGGAATTATAGGCAGAGATTTATTGCGTATTGCTCTGGTGATTTCACAGTTGCATTAGATGGAAAGGGGGAGCGATTTTTTGGGGGAAGAAGCAGACTCTTAGCACACACCCATGTGCTTGCCATGTATAATCATGCACAGTATTTACAAGCGAGTGGGGTTTTCAGGTTTCAGTCTGTAATGCAAATACATTCAGCATCACTAAGGCTGGTTGCCCTTGCTGGAGTGTAGGCAGCCACCCAGGTTACACATGGAGGTGGTCTGAAAAAGAAGTTTGGACATGTGCATTTAAGAAAATCGAAAAAAGTGGTTTCATAATGTGTCAGTCTGTAAAAGTGATTTTCACTTGCCCAAAAAAAAAAAGAGCAGTAAGTGTGCTTTCAAATTGGCAAAGAAATTTCGTTTTGGGACTAATGTGAAAACATGACTCTGTGTGCAGAGAGGAATTATAGGCAGAGATTTATTGCGTTTTGCTCTGGTGATTTCACAGTTGCATTAGATGGAAAGGGGGAGCGATTTTTTGGGGGAAGAAGCAGACTCTTAGCACACACCCATGTCCTTGCCATGTATAATCATGCACAGTATTTACAAGCGAGTGGGGTTTTCAGGTTTCAGTCTGTAATGCAAATACATTCAGCATCACTAAGGCTGGTTGCCCTTGCTGGAGTGTAGGCAGCCACCCAGGTTACACATGGAGGTGGTCTGAAAAAGAAGTTTGGACATGTGCATTTAAGAAAATCAAAAAAAGTGGTTTCATAATGTGTCAGTCTGTAAAAGTGATTTTCACTTGCCCAAAAAAAAAAGAGCAGTAAGTGTGCTTTCAAATTGGCAAAGAAATTTTGTTTTGGGACTAATGTGAAAACATGACTCTGTGTGCAGAGAGGAATTATAGGCAGAGATTTATTGCGTATTGCTCTGGTGATTTCACAGTTGCATTAGATGGAAAGGGGGAGCGATTTTTTGGGGGAAGAAGCAGACTCTTAGCACACACCCATGTGCTTGCCATGTATAATCATGCACAGTATTTACAAGCGAGTGGGGTTTTCAGGTTTCAGTCTGTAATGCAAGTACATTCAGCATCACTAAGGCTGGTTGCCCTTGCTGGAGTGTAGGCAGCCACCCAGGTTACACATGGAGGTGGTCTGAAAAAGAAGTTTGGACATGGTACACGCTGACACAGCCTGCAAGTTACTAAGGGTGCATTCACCTTTCGCTGGCCTTCAGGAAAAGTAAAATAATCCCATACATAAGAGGGCTTTTGTTTCCTCGATCTCTGCCTCAAGACAGTGCTGCTAGTGCTAGCCTCACTCTCAGAAGAGCTCTGCTGTTCTGCCATCGTATCCCAAAGACAAACCAGCTCCTTCTCCCAAGGGATCACAAGCAGAAATGAGGGGAATGGGTGTGGTGTAGGAGAGTTCTAGAACTGAAAGTAGTTTCAACCAATCAAAAGTTGTGTTTCATGATCACATGACCTACCGTACGCTTACGGTACGCTTACGGCAAAAGTGCGCATGCGCGTAAAAAAGACACGCGCATGCGCATAACAGTCACTACCCGACACTTCCGCGTAACGTGCGCGTGTAGCGTACACGCGTACGCGTCCCACGCGGAGGACGCGCGGCTACGCAAATTGCGTAACTATACGCAAACAGCGTAGATAAATTACGGACGTTGCGTAAACCGTACGCTTACCGTAAGCTTACGGTACGCGTACTAAAAAAAATTTTTAAAAAAAGGAAAAAATGTATTGCTAATAAATTTTACATGTTTATTTTATAAAATATATTTAAAAAAACATATTATAGAATTTTAAAAATTTAACCATAGTCTTTAAAAAAGGATAGAAAATTAAAATAAAAATATGTTTAAAAAAATAGAAGAAAAAAAACAAAATTAGCATTTAAAAAACCTTGCAAATTCACTGAAAAAACCATGGGTTTCACACACGTTATAGTTAGGACTTAGCATTTAAAAAACCTTAGAAATTCAGTGAAAAAAACATAGGTTTCACACACTTTATAGTTAGGAATTAGCATTTAAAAAACCTTAGAAATTCAGTGAAAAAAACCATAGGTTTCACACATGTTATAGTTAACTGGACATTTTACTCGTAAAAAACCATTGAAATTGCCCCGTTATAGTTAGTTCAGCTAACTATAACTCGCGCGCCCGCAATGCACTGCTGATGACGTCACATATTACATCACTCATGACATGGTCAGTGACATCACTCATGACATCACTGATGACATCTCAAATGACATCACTGATGACATCACTGATGACATCATCCAGTGAATGTGTGTTTTTCTGAAAATTAAATTATATATATATTCAGTTCCACAGGTGCCCACAAGCAGGATGCACTCACTGTAAGCATACTCCAGTTAAGGGAAGGCACCCATGCTCCCAGCATCAGCAGAGCCTGACGCGTTTAAGGATCACTCCCTTTCTCAAAGCCTTTTCTGCAATTGAATGACTGCCAGCTACACGACTATCAGCGTATGTCCCTCCTTTATTTCCATGTTGCAATCACACTCAAGTGAGTTAAACATCACAAATGCATTCTGGGGCTGATAGTTCGTAAAATAAATCCCAAGTGGGCTGCAGTCAGTCCATTCAACCTAATATTAAAACATCACAGGGGCACAGGCAAAGTTCTTCCCCGTTCGTCATTCAGTTGCAGAAAGCCTTTGAGAAAGGGAGTTGTCCTGAAACGCTGGGAGCATGGGTTTCTTCCCTAAACTGGAGCTTGCTTACAGTGAGTGCATCCTGCCTTTGGGTACTTGTGGAACTGAATAAATATATATATATATATTATCTACTGGCGGTCGCCAGTAGATAGTTATAGTTAGGATTTTTTTTTCCATAGGAAACCTCAACATTCTATTTTGAATAACTTTGGCGCCGGTTGACAAATCCTCGCGAAATTTTCAAAACAGATGGGGCGCTCCGCTCAGCTCCTACCCTGAAAGTCTCGGGGTGATTCGTCAAGCGGGGGCCGAGAAAAAAGGGGGGTCCCAAAACACGGTTTTCCAATGCATTTTTCCATAGGACCTTTAGTCGAAGGTACAGCCCGAACGGCTGAACAGAATTACTTGAAATTTGGCAGAGAGGTAGTCCTCAGGTCAGGGAAGTGCCTTTTGCAGGTCTGGTGTAAATCTGTTCAATATTTCCTGAGAAAATAGCATTTAAAACCATATAAATATCTATACGCGCGCACGGTGACGTGCGCGAGCCAAATTCTGATTGGTTGTTAGATGTCAGTAAACATTCGAATCGGTCGAAATCAGGAAGTGTCGGCCGCCATTTTGTCTCTCGCAGTCTGAGGCAGTGAAAACAAAGGTGGAGAACGTGAACATGGGGCAGGGTAGGGAGTTCCTGACCCCCTAGCCTTTGTCAGGGGGTCACAGTAGGACCCCGAAGGGCCCAAAAAAGTTTTTAATTTTTTTAAAAAAATCGCGGGGTGCGCGCACCGAGCACGCACGGCACGAACAGCGTCGCGTGGGCGCACGGTGCGCGCACGGAAAAAAAACTTTAAAAAAAAAATGAATAACTTAGTGTTAGACCTGTCAGCCCTTTGGGTGGTCCCTCCTCATCCTTATTTATTTTGTCCCACTTTTGCCTCAAACCCTGTTATAATTTTTCCTTTTTGGGAACCACCAGACTTTTTAGTGTTGATGCAGGGTCAGGGAGCCATTTTCCCTACCCCTGGAACTTCTGTCTGAGGGCCTGAGACACAAAATGGTGGCCACCTATTGTCACCTGTGACATCACCAGAACTCACTGGAGGTTTCCAGAACATTCTAGAACCCTGTGACAGTGGGAGGCAGTTTAGAATGTTGGGAGGCCATCTCAGAGTGGCAGTTGGCAACTGACTGGAGAAGAGAGAGGACAGAGATAGAAGGAGGTCGGAGTAAGGCAGCAGAGGTGGAAACCAGTGCTTGGAGTGGGGTCCAGAAACCCACCCTTGATGCTAGTCTCTACTGACCAAGCCCAACCTAAAGCCCTGTGTGGGATCAAGACCAGAAGAACCATCTTAAAGAACTGAATATTTGGAACAGGCCTTAAAGAAGAAGAACAGCAAGTTCCTGACCTGTTCAGCAGTGTCCTCCTGGAGTCCTGACGTCGAGAAGCCTAGAGACCTGGGGCCTGAGGTCGAGAAGCGGCGCTGACAGAAAGCAGACGTCGTACCCGGAGCCGCCAGAGGTCGGATGAGGGCGCCGACGGAGGTCGTGGAGAGACACCGGAGGTCGAGTAAGGAGTCACCCGAGGTCGGGTGAGGGCGCCGACGGAGGTCGTGGAGAGGCGCCGGAGGTCGAGTGGAGAGTCACCCGAGGTCGAGGTGAGGGCGCCGACGGAGGTCGTGGAGAGGCGCCGGAGGTCGAGTGGAGAGTCACCCGAGGTCGGGGTGAGGGCGCCGACGGGGGTCGTGGAGAGGCACCGGAGGTCGAGTCGGGAGTCACCTGAGGTCGAGGTGAGGCGTCGACGGGGGAGTGAAGTCCGCCCACCGGAGTCGCCGGAAGCTGAGGTGAAGCGTGCCGGAGGTCGGGAGTGGAGATCGCACTCCGGAGACACCAGGAAGTGGGGAGTCCGAGTCCCTGTGACACTGGAAGGCGACATCGAGCCGAGGCCGTCCGGCGACATCGAGCCGAGGCCGCCCAGCGACATCGAGTCGAGACCGCCCAGCGACATCGAGTCGAGACCGCCCAGCGACATCGAGTCCAGACCGCCCAGCGACATCGAATCGAGACCGCCCAACGACATCGATCCGGAGCCGTCTCACGGCGTCGACATGGTGCCGAGCGGAGCCGATCATCTTGAAAAGGGCAGTAAGTGGTAGAGGGGGCATTTGAGGCCCTGTGGAGCCCTAAAAGACCATTCTAGGGGCTAGAGGGGTGTTAGAACCAGCCTGGGAGTGCCAGGGGTGAACTGAGACTGGTACAGTGACCTCCATAAAGGGTTGTGTGGTTTGGAGGGCCAGTTCTTTAGGTTACTCTTATTCTACCTCAGCTTAGGCCCCAGCCTTGATCAATCGAGGTGGGACACCCCCATGCCATCCAAGTGTCCTTAAGTTGTGTATGGGCAAAGTAAGACCAAGTGACCTCAGTAAAAGTGATTTGAACTGTAACTGTCATTGATTGGTTTACTTTATTTATTGAAGGTGCTTTATTTATTGTCATCCACTAATTTATTCCTGCACTATATTTATTGTCTGACTGTATTTATTTGCCATCTGTATTTATTGCACCCTATTTATTCCTTGCTTATTTATGACCTGAACCTATTTATTGAAATTCCAATGTAGTATTATTTATTTGACCTGCTCTTCTAAGGAAAATCTTATTGTATTGTATTTATTTTATGAAACCTGCAACTAAGAGAAAATAAGATAAAGACATATATATTTTCAATTTGACTTGCATTATTTTTACGGTGTAGTGTCGTTTTTGGAACGGATGAACGCATGGTTATTGTGAGGGTGTGACGTACGCTTAACACGGTGCCTGACCCCAACCGCTCGAGCCAAGCTACCATTGTGCTGGGAACCTGGTGACTGCTAACCCGGTTGCCCGGTTTCCAACATAAAATTGGTGTTCAGTGGTGGGATAGAGCTGTGCTTGCGTCTACTCGACAATAACTGTGGGTAGTCCATAGGCCTACACCGGGAGTTTTCTCCAAGCGGACTTCCTAATTTTGAGTTTTGTTTTTTCCAAATTTACTTCTGGTGGTGGGAGGAGGTATTACAAAAGGTACCCCCTGCATAGCTTCTGTAAGCAACTGTCTTCTATCCTGAGTGGGCAAAATGGAGTTTGTGTTGGAGGATGTGGAAACTTATACTGTGGCCCAACTCAGGGAGTTTTGTCAGCGAGAGGGGGTGTTTTGTCCCCAAGGTGCAAAGAAGGGTGAACTCCAGACCAGCTTGAGGGCTTGGGGGGAGGCACGGCGAGAAAGTAAGGTTGAGAAGGAGGACAGGGATGGAGAGCCTGACAGCGAGGGGGCTGGTTTGTACCAACCTGAGGTGGGGGACCTAGTAGCGGGGCCCAGAACACCATCAAGGAAGGGCAGCAGTGTCTCTAGCCACGGCTTATTAGAAGCAGAATTCACTGACCGGAGGGAGAAAAGACAGCTCACATGGGAATTGGCGAAGCTGGAGAAAGAAAAGGAGGAACGGAGGATGGCTCACGAGTTGAGGCTGAGGGAGATAGATCTCCAGATCCTACGGGTCGGGCACACCCTGTTCCTAATGGTGGCAGCGAAGAAAGAGAAATCACCAGGGAATCCAAACCCTATTTGCCAAAAGACATAGTAGCTAGCTATAGTGCGGGTGATGATATCGCCAGGTGGCTAGCAGCCTATGAGGTCTCTTTAAAAGTCCATGGGGTTCCAGAGAAATATTGGGGAGGGGGATTGTATAGATACATGCCTCCAGCTGGTAGGGATACATTACTGGCCCTGGAGCAGGATGAGCAGACCCACTACCCCACCATGAAAGTGGCGCTCGTGAGGAAGTTTGGACTAACACCCGAGAAGTACAGACAGAAGTTCCGGGGTAGCCACAAACTGGGCACACAGAATTGGGTGGATTTCCTGGACTATGCAAAGAAGGCATTAGAGGGGTGGATACAGGGCAGCGAGGTGAGAGACTACGAGGGGTTGTTTGATTTGATGTTGAAGGAACACCTGCTCGAAAAATGTTTCCCTGAACTGCGTCAACACCTGGTGGATAGCAAGCTGACCAATCCCCGGAAGCTTGCTGAGGAGGCGGACATTTGGGCTAGTACCCGGGTGTCCACAAGGGGGACTGGAGGGGACTCTCAAAAGACCGGACAGGGCGCCCCCCAGAAGAAAGAGGGAGGGGAAAAGAAAAAGGAGTTCTCTAAAGGCCCCCAAAATAGTTTCCAAGGGAAGGGAACAGGATTCACCCCTAGGGCTAACCCACCCAGAAACCCTAATCCTGGCCAGAGTCAGCAGCCAAGGGTTGTCAATTGCTTAGAGTGCGGTGGTGTCGGACACTATAAGGGAGATGTGAAGTGCCCGAAAAGACCACCCCCTCCCATCGGAGGAAAGACCCCCGGAGTAGATAGTGTAGTGCTCGGGGAGGAGATGCCTTTAGATAAGGGGAGAGAGTGGGTGGGCGTCACTTTAGTGTCCCTGGGAGAACGGGAGATGGTTCCTAAGATCCAGGTGCCCGCGAATACCACAAAGTATGGGCAGTGGGTCACCATCAACGGCCAAAGAGGGGAGGCTCTGAGAGACACAGGAGCCAGTATGACTATGGTACGTAGCCAGCTGGTGTCTCCAGAGCAGGTGATTCCCCATGTACTCCACCCTGCCGCGATGGCTGACGGCAGAATGGGCCACTATCCGGTGGCCGAGGTTCCATTTGAATGGGAAGGGGTTGCAGGGTTACTTCGAGTTGCCGTAAGCCCTGCCGTGCCAGTCGATTGTCTGCTGGGGAATGACATGGAGCATAATGCTTGGAAGGAGGTGGAATACTGGACTCATGCTGAGATGCTGGGTACACCTGACTGGGCCTGTGTCAGCACAGGGTCTGCGACTACCCGGAGGGGGAGTTCGTTTAGGCGGGAGCCTGGAACAAAGGCACCGCCGGCTGCCAATCAAGGGAAGAACCGAAGGCAGGAGGAGCCTGCCTCGGCATCCGCACCCCGTGTGACGGATAGGCCACCGGAGGTGGTGGACCAGGAGTCCGCGGAGGGGGATGTTACCGAACTGGAGAACCTACCCATCCCGGCCGAGTGGCACGTGGAGGGAGGGCCGACCAGGGAGGAATTCTGCAAGGGCCAGAGGGAGTGTCCTACCCTTGAGGGGCTGAGGCGACAGGCCGAAGCCCAGGTAGCAGGGAACGTTGAGGGGAACTACAATATTTACTGGGAGGATGGCCTCCTCTACAGTGAACCCAAGGCACCCATGCACGGATCGTCACGGGCCTTGGTTGTCCCTCAACGTTACCGAGCCTTCCTTCTGGAATTGGCTCATGAGATCCCCTTGGCAGGACACCTGGGGCAAGACAAGACCTTTGCCCGTCTTGTCCCACACTTTTATTGGCCTCAAATGAAAGTGTCGTCCGACACCTACTGCCGGACATGTGTGTCTTGTCAAGCCAGTGGGAAAACAGGGGTGAAGCTGAAAGCTCCCCTGGAACCACTTCCTGTCGTTAGCACCCCCTTTGAAAGGGTGGGCATCGACATTGTGGGTCCGTTAGATCCGCCTACTACAGCTGGTCACAGGTTTATCCTGGTTCTGGTGGATCATGCCACACGGTACCCAGAGGCTATACCTCTGAGGACCATTACTGCACCTGTTGTGGCTAGGGCCCTGATGGGAATCTTTACCCGAGTGGGTTTTCCCAAGGAAGTTGTGTCCGACAGGGGGACCAACTTCATGTCAGCATACATGCGGGCGATGTGGAAGGAGTGTGGAGTGACCTACCGGTTCACCACTCCTTACCACCCCCAGACCAATGGTCTGGTGGAGAGGTTCAATAAAACCTTGAAAGGCATGATCAGAAGTCTGCCTGAAAGCCTGCGGAGGAAATGGGACGTCCTCCTACCCTGTCTATTGTTTTCTTACAGGGAAGTGCAACAGAAGGGAGTGGGCTTCAGCCCCTTCGAGCTTTTGTATGGGCACCCTGTGCGTGGACCTCTCAGCCTGGTGAGGGACGGATGGGAAAGAACTCCCAGAAAGCTTCCCCAGGACGTGGTGAGCTACATGCTGGCCTTCCGGAGCCAAATGGCTAAGTTGTGGAAACAAGCTTCTGACATCTTGGAAGCCAGCCAAGCAGTGATGAAGGCGTGGTATGACCACAATGCTCACCCGGTGGAGTTGGAGCCTGGCCAGAAGGTGTGGGTGATCGAACCAGGAGAGCTTAGCGCCCTCCAGGATCGCTGGTCAGGACCCTTTGAGGTGTTGGAGAAGAAGGGTAAGGCTACCTACTTGGTGGATCTGAAGACCCCTCGCCAGCCCCTACGGGTGCTGCATGCCAACCGCCTCAAACCCCACCATGAGAGGCCCGAAGTCATATTGCTGATGGTGACTGACGGAGCAGAGGACGTGGAAAGCGAGCCTCTCCCCGACTTATTTGCGTCTCAAGAGAAGGATGGGTTGGTGGAGGGAGTGATTCTCTCCCCGTCCCTAACTCCTGAACAGCAGGAGGACTGCCACCAGGTCCTGGGGCAGTACTCTTCGTTGTTCTCCCTTGTTCCGGGTAGGACTCACCTGTGCGTCCATGACGTGGACACAGGAGACAGCCCACCTGTGAAGTCAAAGATCTACCGGATGACAGACAAGGTGAAGGCCAGCATTCACAGTGAAGTCACTAAGATGCTGGAGCTAGGAGTGATTGAACCTTCCAGCAGCCCCTGGTCCAGTCCGGTGGTACTAGTACCAAAAGCTGCACCACCGGGGTCCCAACCGGAACTGAGGTTCTGTGTGGACTACCGGGGACTGAACTCAGTAACCAAGACTGATGCTCATCCGATTCCAAGAGCGGATGAATTGATTGACCGGCTGGGAGCTGCCCAATATCTGAGTACCTTTGACCTTACTTCCGGGTACTGGCAGATCTCTCTGACTGATGGAGCTAAGGAAAGGTCAGCCTTCTCCATGCCCAAGGGCCACTACCAGTTCTGCGTGATGCCCTTTGGGCTCAAGAACGCACCTGCCACGTTTCAGCGTCTGGTGAACCAGATCCTCGCCGGAATGGAGAGTTTCTCTGCTGCTTATCTGGACGACATTTCCGTCTTCAGTAACAGCTGGGAGGATCACTTGCGTCACCTGCAAGCTGTTCTCCAGGCCCTGAAACACGCTGGTTTAACGATCAAGGCCAGTAAATGCCAGATCGGGCAGGGGCCGGTAGTGTACCTTGGACACTTGGTGGGTAGGGGAGCGGTGCAACCCCTCCAGGCGAAAATCGAGGCAATCATGGCCTGGGAACCCCCCAAGACTCAGACTGAGGTCCGAGCTTTTCTGGGCCTCACCGGATATTACCGCCGCTTCGTGAAGGGGTACGGTACCATTGTGGCCCCCCTCACGGAGCTTACGTCCAAGAAACAACCTCGACGGGTAGTCTGGACGGAGGCTTGTCAGCAGGCCTTTGTGAAACTGAAGCAAGCCATGTGCAAGGCCCCGGTCTTAAGGGCCCCAGATTTTTCCAAGGAGTTAATTGTCCAGACGGATGCATCGGAACATGGCATTGGGGCAGTGTTATCGCAACTCAATGAAGAGGGTCTGGATCAACCCGTGGTCTTCCTATCCCGGAGACTACTTCCCAGGGAACAGAAGTGGAGTGCAATAGAGCGTGAAGCCTTTGCAGTGGTATGGGCTCTGAAGAAGTTGCGGCCATACCTGTTTGGCTCGCACTTCCTAGTTCAGACCGACCACAGACCCCTTCGGTGGCTGATGCAGATGAAGGGGGAGAATCCCAAGCTACTAAGGTGGTCTATCTCCCTACAGGGAATGGACTTTCAGGTGGAACATCGGCCTGGAGTGGACCACGCCAATGCAGACGGTCTCTCAAGGTATTTCCGCCTGAGTGATGAGAACTCCCAAGGGGTTGGGTAGCTCTCCCCACTTTCAGCTGGGGGGGATGCGTGTTAGACCTGTCAGCCCTTTGGGTGGTCCCTCCTCATCCTTATTTATTTTGTCCCACTTTTGCCTCAAACCCTGTTATAATTTTTCCTTTTTGGGAACCACCAGACTTTTTAGTGTTGATGCAGGGTCAGGGAGCCATTTTCCCTACCCCTGGAACGTCTGTCTGAGGGCCTGAGACACAAAATGGTGGCCACCTATTGTCACCTGTGACATCACCAGAACTCACTGGAGGTTTCCAGAACATTCTAGAACCCTGTGACAGTGGGAGGCAGTTTAGAATGTTGGGAGGCCATCTCAGAGTGGCAGTTGGCAACTGACTGGAGAAGAGAGAGGACAGAGATAGAAGGAGGTCGGAGTAAGGCAGCAGAGGTGGAAACCAGTGCTTGGAGTGGGGTCCAGAAACCCACCCTTGATGCTAGTCTCTACTGACCAAGCCCAACCTAAAGCCCTGTGTGGGATCAAGACCAGAAGAACCATCTTAAAGAACTGAATACTTGGAACAGGCCTTAAAGAAGAAGAACAGCAAGTTCCTGACCTGTTCAGCAGTGTCCTCCTGGAGTCCTGACGTCGAGAAGCCTAGAGACCTGGGGCCTGAGGTCGAGAAGCGGCGCTGACAGAAAGCAGACGTCGTACCCGGAGCCGCCAGAGGTCGGGTGAGGGCGCCGACGGAGGTTGTGGAGAGACACCGGAGGTCGAGTAAGGAGTCACCCGAGGTCGGGTGAGGGCGCCGACGGAGGTCGTGGAGAGGCGCCGGAGGTCGAGTGGAGAGTCACCCGAGGTCGAGGTGAGGGCGCCGACGGAGGTCGTGGAGAGGCGCCGGAGGTCGAGTGGAGAGTCACCCGAGGTCGGGGTGAGGGCGCCGACGGGGGTCGTGGAGAGGCGCCGGAGGTCGAGTCGGGAGTCACCTGAGGTCGAGGTGAGGCGTCGACGGGGGAGTGAAGTCCGCCCACCGGAGTCGCCGGAAGCTGAGGTGAAGCGCGCCGGAGGTCGGGAGTGGAGATCGCACTCCGGAGACACCAGGAAGTGGGGAGTCCGAGTCCCTGTGACGCCGGAAGGCGACATCGAGCCGAGGCCGTCCGGCGACATCGAGCCGAGGCCGCCCAGCGACATCGAGTCGAGACCGCCCAGCGACATCGAATCGAGACCGCCCAACGACCTCGATCCGGAGCCGTCTCACGGCGTCGACACGGTGCCGAGCGGAGCCGATCATCTTGAAAAGGGCAGTAAGTGGTAGAGGGGGCATTTGAGGCCCTGTGGAGCCCTAAAAGACCATTCTAGGGGCTAGAGGGGTGTTAGAACCAGCTTGGGAGTGCCAGGGGTGAACTGAGACTGGTACAGTGACCTCCATAAAGGGTTGTGTGGTTTGGAGGGCCAGTTCTTTAGGCTACTCTTATTCTACCTCAGCTTAGGCCCCAGCCTTGATCAATCGAGGTGGGACACCCCCATGCCATCCAAGTGTCCTTAAGTTGTGTATGGGCAAAGTAAGACCAAGTGACCTCATGAAAAGTGATTTGAACTGTAACTGTCATTGATTGGTTTACTTTATTTATTGAAGGTGCTTTATTTATTGTCATCCACTAATTTATTCCTGCACTATATTTATCGTCTGACTGTATTTATTTGCCATCTGTATTTATTGCACCCTATTTATTCCTTGCTTATTTATGACCTGAACCTATTTATTGAAATTCCAATGTAGTATTATTTATTTGACCTGCTCTTCTAAGGAAAATCTTATTGTATTGTATTTATTTTATGAAACCTGCAACTAAGAGAAAATAAGATAAAGACATATATATTTTCAATTTGACTTGCATTATTTTTACGGTGTAGTGTCGTTTTTGGAACGGATGAACGCATGGTTATTGTGAGGGTGTGACGTACGCTTAACACGGTGCCTGACCCCAACCGCTCGAGCCAAGCTACCATTGTGCTGGGAACCTGGTGACTGCTAACCCGGTTGCCCGGTTTCCAACACTTAGCATTAAAAAACCATACAAATTCACTTAACAAACCATAGGTTTCACACACGTTATAGTTAGGAATTAGCATTTAAAAAACCTTGCAAATTCACTTAAAAAACCATAGGTTTCACACAGGTTATAGTTAGGTGGACATTTCCCTCGTAAAAAACCAATGAAATTCCCCCGTTATAGTTAGTTCAGATAACTATAACTCGCGCGACCGCCACTCTATCACAAGGATGATGTCATCAGTGATGTCATGAGTGATGCCACTGAACATGTCATGAGTGATGTAATATGTGACGTCATGAGCAGTGGATTGCGGGTGCGCGAGTTATAGTTATCTGAACTAACTATAACGGGGGAATTTCATTGTTTTTTTACAAGGGAAATGTCCACCTAACTATAACCTGTGTGAAACCTATGGTTTTTTAAGTGAATTTGCAAGGTTTTTTAAATGCTAATTCCTAACTATAACGTGTGTGAAACCTATGGTTTTTTAAGTGAATATATATATATATATATATATATATATATATATATATATATATATATATATATATATATATCTCCACACATTCCAAGTTGCCCTTGGTGAGGGTGCCTCTCACAAAAACGTTTCCTCATACAGTGAGGTCACCAACACGCTTCTGCTCCCCAGACTGACATGATACTGGCTTTCTTGGCTCAACGCGTTTTAGAGGTCAATCCTTGTTCAAGAGCCATTTCTAATCATAAGAACCGCAACAGTAGTTTGGAACACCTGCTTTTTTATTGAATAGAGTCCCGCTCTCCTGAGCAAGATCTCTCGCCTGATTGGGCGTCTGCCACAATGCCTTATGGTATTTGCAGACCAAACCATAAATAGAACCCCAGTGACTGCTGCTGTTGTTGGAAAGTGAAAGTTAAAATCATATCCCAAGTGGGTAAATGTCCGCTGAACATGCAGAGCCTGCTGCAGTCAACAGAACACTCACTGGCGAGCGTGATCGACCTGTGCGCGGCGCCGGATTTTCCCGACACCGCTGGTCCGTTAAATCACAGCGGGGCATCCTCGCGACTTGGGCCAAGCCGCAAACAAATCCACACATTCCAAGTTGCCCTTGGTGAGGATGCCTCTCACGAAAATATTTCCTCATACAGTGAGGTCACCAGCACGCTTCTGCTCCCCAGACTGACATGATACTGGCTTTCTTGGCTCAACGCGTTTCAGAGGTCAATCCTTGTTCATGAGCCATTTCAAATCATCACAACCGCAACAGTAGTTTGGAACATCTGCTTTTTATTGAATAGAGTCCCGCCCTCCTGAGCAAGATCTCTCGCCTGATTGGGCGTCTGCTGCAATGCCATATGGTAGTTGCAGTCCAAACCATAAATACAACACTTTCTTTTGCCAATATCTTTGGCGCCGTTTGACAAATCTTTCTGAAATTTTCCAAACTAATGGTTCACTCAGGGCAGCTCTAGTTTTTAAAGTTTCAGGGTGATTCGTCAAGTGGGGGCCAAGAAAAAAGGGGGTCCCAAAACGCATTTTTCCCCATGTTAATTTACATAGGAACTTTAGACAAAGCTACAGCCCGAACTGCTGAATGGAATTACACCAAATTTGGCAAAAAGGTAGGTCTTGGTCCAGAAAGCGTGCTGTTTTTAAATGGTGTAAATCCGTTCAGTAGTTGCTGAGAAATTAAAAAAATAAAAATGTATATATCTGAGCACCGAGGAGGATTCGTGAACCCTCCCAAGCTTCATTCTGGTTGGCTGCCAACACTCCAAACCAGAATGTGTTGGCAGCCATTTTGTGACTCGGTTACCGAGTCACAAGAAATCAGTAATAAAAAGATAAAAAACAAGAAAAGGGGACATGGTAGAAACACCCTGACCCCCTGGGTCTGCTCACCACCAGGGCCAAATAAAAGCATTAAAAAAAAGAAAATCGCCCGCATTCGCTCTGGGTGCGCGAATCCAGCCAAACACTTTTTAATAAAATGAAGCCCCCGGGTGGGCCAGGTCCCGGGGGCAATGTTCAAATATATAGCGTGGCCCCGATGGGGCCCCCGGGGGCCCCTGCAACCCCGAGGACAGCCACCTTCCTGGGGCTTATTTAAGCATATCGCCGACCGCAGCCCGGGGAGCGCAGCTGCTGACACACTGCGGCAACATGGTAAGAAGACAGGGAGGCGCTTATTGGGAGGCCAAGGGCCTTGTGGGAGGGAGGCAGGTGTACAACGGTGTAGATGCAGCGCGTGGTGGTTTGTTTCTCCTGCATCCGTTTCAAGCAAACGTCTCCGCTGTGTGCCATCCTTCCCGGCAGTGCACACACAGATCCACTTATACAGTATTTGCGCAGCGTTGGGAGGGGTGGTAACAGGCTGTGGTTGCTGCATTAAAGGAGGCGGCTCAGTCTTCGCTGCGCCACTCCCCGGGCGGGTTGGTATACTCGGCGAAAAGGTGTGGGTGGTCTGTTGCTGTACTCAGGTGTGGAGGTGGGGTTGGATGAAGGCTTAAAAGGTTCTCCTGTTCTCCACAGGGAAGGTATGTGTTTTTTCTTTCATGACTACTACTTTGGAGAAGATATATGCTTATACCCTTAAGTTCCCCGTTGTTTCGCACAATCTATTTATATGCGGCAATGGTGGTTTGTATACACAAATTCAATTATGTTCGGGATAATGGTGTGTAGACTCCCATGACATGTCGATGGAGCGGGCATGAATGTGCTTCAGTTATTCTCAGGATGGTGGTGAATGTAAATGAGTTGCTACCTTGCTATTGTAAGGTGAGCTTATGCTTAACATCCATCCTCTGCCATGTTCGATGTGAGGGACAGATATACTTGAGGGTATTGTGGTTATACATCTCAGCCATCCGTGCTCGTGGGATGACGTATTTACTTCGTACTAGTGGAGAGCACAACGCGTATAAGGTGTTGTTTAGAGAAGAGTATAGACCTGTGTGCCGAGGTTTACAAGAATGCGCATCCCCCCAACCCACCATACTCAACAGGCGACAACAGTGGAAATGTCCTTTCCTGGCTTTCTGGGAGATGTGTGTTTCTCTTCTGCACATGCGTTACGAATGTGCACCATCAACCTCTCACAACATGCTTGGGTGGATGTGTTCACCCTTAACCCCGGGATATGCTCATGGTGATAGATAAGTATGTCCCTTTGGCATCTGCTCAGGATCATCGGTTGTGTATCTTTTATGCTGATTGGTTTGCTGGTGGTTCTTCTGCGCATGTGCAGCGTGCTTGAGCTGTGCATTCCTCACCTTTCAGTGTTATGCAGTTGTGCATAATCTTGTGGGCATATTCATTGTGATTCAGATGTGTGTTTCTCCTACGGGCAAGCTCATGGTGATGGACATGTGTCTCCCACCCACACATGACATGCCCACGGGAGAGTGTTCACCATGTGGTCTGCCTATTATGATATGAGGTGTTTATATATATATGCTCTTCGGTGATGGATAGGCTCGCAAGTCTGTGTAAATCCAAGTTCTTCCCTTGAAGCTCGGGGTAATCTGGGTGTCAGTGTCTTATCTTGACACGAGTAGGTGATTTGTGTGTGTGTGTCACTTTCCAGCATTCTCATAGTTATAGAGAGGTGTGGTCTCGGGGATTTGGGGATATAAGTCCACTTTCCTGGCATTCTCAGTCTGGCAGATATGCATGTGCTTTGACCAATCATGCCCAGGTAGTGGGAATTGCGTATTTAAACCAGCCGATCTATAAATGGGAACACACTGTCCTTTCTTATACTTATATCTTCGAATGTGTCGCCGAATACCCTTTCTACATCGCTTCTAGTCGTAGGAATTTCTGTAAATCTGCTGCGCATGTGCACCTGGCATGAGAGTTCTGCGCCATTCAGGGAAATCTGTTTACAATAACATTCCCCGGACGAACGTTTTTAGAGTACATCATAAACTGAGAACGTGATATGAGACACAGGTCCATTTTACCTAAGCTTGAACCTGTCAATGATCAACATAAACTTCTTTGTGCACTTCTTTTGTTTCTTTCTGCACATCTCTTGCTTCTTTCTGCACCCCTCGTGCCTCTTTCTGCATCCCTCTTCCCTCTTTTTGCACCTCTGTTCCTTCTTTATGCTCTTGCTTGTTTCTGCACCCTTCTTCCTTTTTTTGCATCCCTCTTGCCTCTTTCTGCAGTTCTATTGTTATTTTCTGCACCACCCTTGCCTCTTTATGCACCTCACTTGCCCCTTCTGCACTTCTCTTCCTTCTTTTTACACCTCTGTTGCTTCTTTTAGCAATTCTCTTGCCTCTTTCTGCACTTATCTTGCTTGTTTCTGCACTTCTCTTGACTCTTTCTGCACCCCTCTTTCCTCTTTCTGCACCCCTCTTTCCTCTTTCTGCACCCCTGTTCCCTGTCTGCACCTTTCCTGCCTGTTTCTGCACCTCTCTTGCCTCTTTCTGCCCCTCTTTTGCATCTTTCTGCACTTTTCTTGCCTCTTTCTGTACCCCTCTTGCCTCTTTCTGCACCTCTGTTGGTTCTTTCTGCAAACCTGTTGCCTCTTTCTGCATCCCTTTTGCCTGTTTCTGCAACTCTCTTGCCTCTTTCCGCAGTTCTCTTGCCTCCTTCTGCACTTCACTTGCCTCTTTCTGCATCCTTCTTCCCTTTTTCTACACATCTCTTGCCTCTTTCTGCACCTCTCTTGCCTCCTTCTGCACATCTCTTGGTTCTTTCTTTACTGCTCTTGCCTCTTTCTGCATATCGTTTGCTTCCTTCTGCACTTCTCTCTCCTCTTTCTGTACTCCCTTGCCTCATTCAGCACCTCTGTTGCTTCTTCCCGCACTTCTCTTCCTTCTTTCTGCACCACCTTTGCCCCTTTCTGCACCCTTCTTCCAGGTTCCTGCACGTCTCTTGGTTCTTTCTGTACTGCTCTTGCCTCTTTCTGCACCCTGCTTGCCTCCTTCTGTACCTCCTTTGTTTCTTAATTCACTGCTCTTGCTTCTTCCTGCACCTCTCTTGCAAATATCTGTAGCCGTCTTGCCTCTTTCTGTACCCCTCTTGCCTCCTTCTGCACCTCTGTTGGTTCTTTCTGCACTGCTCTTGCTTCTTTCTGCACATCTTTTGCCTGTTTCTGTACCCTCTTGCCTCTTTCTGCGCCCCTCTTGCCTCTTTCTGCACCTCTGTTGGTTCTTTCTGAACTGCTCTTGCTTCTATCTGCTACTCTCTTACACATTTCTGCACCCCTCTTGCCTCTTTCTGCACCTCTATGGGTTCTTTCTGTACCTCTCTTGCCTCTGTGTGCACCCCTGTTGCCAATTTGTGCAGCTCTTTTGCCTGTTTCTGCAACTCTCTTGCCTCTTTCTGCACTTCTGTTGCTTCCTTCTACACTTCTTTTGCCTCTTTCCGCACCCCTCTTGCCTCTTTCTGCACCTCTGTTGCTTCTTTCTGTACCTCTGTTGGTGCTTTCTGCACTGCTCTTGCTTCTATCTGCTACCCTCTTGCACATTTCTGCACACCTCTTGCCTCTTTCTGCACTTCTGTGGGTTCTTTCTGTACCTCTCTTGCCTCTGTGTGCACCCCTGTTCCCAAATTGTGCAGCTCTTTTGCCTGTTTCTGTAACTCTTTTGCCTCTTTCTGCACCCCTCTTGCCTCTCTCTGCACCTCTGTTGCTTCTTTCTGAACTTCTCTTGCTTCTTTCTACACCTCTCTTGCTTCTTTCTTTACCCCTCATGCCTCTTTCTGTACCCTTCTTCTCTTTTCCTGCACGTCTCTTGGTTCTTTCTACACTCCTCTTGCCTCTTTCTGCACCCCTCTTGCCTCTTTCTATACCTCTGTTGGTTCTTTCTGCAATGCTCTTGCTTCTTTCTGCACCTCGGTGGTTTCTTTCTGCACTTCTCGTGCTTCTTTCTACACCTCTCTTGCTTCTTTCTGCACACCACTTGCCTCTTTCTGCACCCTTCTTCCCTCTTTGTGCACATCTATTGCTTCTTTCTGTACTTCTCTTGCTGCTTTCTACACCCCTCTTGCTTCTTTCCGTACCTCTTTTGCTTCTTTCTGCACTTCTTTTGCCTCTTTCTGTACCCCTCTTGCCTCCTTCTGCACCTCTGTTATTTCTTTCTGCGCTGCTCTTTCTTCTTTCTGCACCTCTCTTGCAAATTTCTGCACCCCTCTTGCCTCTTTATGCACCTCTGTTGGTTCTTTCTGCACTGTTCTTGCTTCTTTCTGCACATCTTTTGCCTGTTTCTGCACCTCTGTTGCTTCTTTCTGCACTTCCCTTGCCTCTTTCTGTACCCCTTTTGCCTCTTTCTGCACCCATTTTGCCTCTTTCTGCACCTCTGTTGGTTCTTACTGCACTGCCCTTGCTTCTTTCTGCACCTCTTTTGCCTGTTTCTGCACATCTGTTGCTTCTTTCTGTAGTTCCCTTGCCTCTTTCTGTACCCCTCTTGCCTCTTCCTGCACCTCTCTTGCCTCTTTCTGCACCCTTCTTCCCTCTTTCTGCACCGCTCTTGCCTCTTTCTACACACACAGGGCTACTTTTAAACAGACCTCAGGCTCAACAGTGCACACATGAAAGTGCAGAAAAGGGCTGCTGGCCTCTAAACTGCCATGCCCTATTATATGCTAGGGACTTAGAGGTAGTTTTAATCTCCCTGCCCAATTATGTACTAGGGCCTTACAGGGGAGGTCATGCCAATCACAGGAGTACCCCAACCCATAGTGTCCCCTAGTGTATGTAGGTGTTTTCACTGTATTCTAAGTGTCTTTCAGCATAGCACTGGCTAAGGGCCTGGTTAGGCAGAGCCCAGAGTCAGTCAGAGTCAGTTACCACCAGTACCAATCAGCAAAAGGTTGGGGGGTGCACAGGGCACAGGATGAATTTGCAACAAGGCCTCTTTCTGCACCTCTGTTGCTTCTTTCTGCATATCTCTTGCTTCTTCCTGCCCCTTTCTTCCTCTTTCTGGACTTCTGTTGTATCTTTCTGCATTTCTCTTGCTTCTTTCGGCACCTTTCTTCCTCTTTCTGCACATGTCCTACGTCTGTAGGCATAGTTAGAAATTAGCATTTAAAAAACCTTAGAAATTCACTGACAAAAATATAGGTTTCAGGGACATTATAGTTAGAAATTATCATTCAAAAAACCATAGAAATTCACAGAAAAAACGATAGGTTTCAGGGACGTTATAGTTAGAAATTAGCATTTACAAAAGCCTAGAAATTCACTGAAATAACCACAGATTTTAGGGACGTTATAGTTAGTTGCACATTTCACTCATACAAAACCAGAGAAATTCGGCCATTATAGTTAGTTGAGCTAAGTATAACTCACACTCCCGCAATGCACTGCTGATGACATCACATATTACATCACTCAAGACATGGTCAGTGACATCAATGATGAACAAAAGAAAACATTTATGCATAACTTTAACTACATTGTCACTGTATCATCCCTCAACTAAACTGCCAAGGGTTACATTTAGGGAATACTCATTTCGCTGCAGTTGACATCGTTTCCCCTCAAGGGAATCACTTTCATCTGGTCACGAGGTAAGCAGTAAATCACTGTTGATATTTCCGGTGAAGTTGAGGATAAATTTCACCTCCACAGGCACAATACCTTCAAGGCCCTGGTCCTCTATGTCTCTGGGATCAAGGAACCCGGGCGGCTGCTAATGGTCAATGAAACCAGGGTTGAATCGCAGTTGCTTTGGAACGCTACATACCCTTGCATTTAAAACATTCCAGATCTCCCCGCCTTCAAAAGAGCGCAGAAAACAAAAGTCTTCAAGGAAGCATCTGACCCCTGCAATCATACTTGACAACTCTTGGAAATTCAACCTCAGGAGAAAGAACTCTGGTCCATGTGAACCCTGTTTATGAACCCCACCCCTTTTTGGGATCGGGCTTTCTCACCACACACACCCCTGGTGCATACAAGATTTACCCTCTCTCCTTTACAATTGACATCCCTCTTGTTCTCTTGTGCAACTTATGGATTGGGAGCAGTGGTAATCCCTGGTCGGATTTTGGTGCAAGGTGTTTAAAGCACTTTAAAGCACTTTAAATGACCATTTCAATTTAGATATGTAGAAGCCATTTGGTCCTACAAGAATGGCAGACCTGGAGGGTTTAAACCTTAAAATGTATTTTCAGTTTGTAAGTCATACCGAAATCCAGTAACATAGTCAACAATAATTAAACAATAAATCAGAGTGCAAAGGTCAGAGTATAGAATCAATCAAAGAATTCAGTAAAGTTCAAGACAGAAAAATACAGAGTGAGCAAGGGAAGAGCAGTCTGGCATGGATTCACCTCATACAAGGATGGATCCAGCTCCGTAACACAACCTCCTAAGAGTTGTGAACACAGGATTCCATACTTTCAGTACAATTGTACACGTTCCCACGGAATGAAAGAAACAGAATTAAATAGAGTTAAACCACTGCAAGAAAATAAGTTTGAAAAGTCTGTCATAATTCTACAACATGGAGTTTCTCACGGACACCACCCGTGCTAGAACAAATATTGCTGCATTTTGTATAATTCTGCTAAGCTAAATGAAAACTGAACATGTGCAATTCTGCTGAAACAACATTTTAATTTGTATTCATTGTGTTGCCCATGAAAATACATTCAAACATTACTTTACTGAGAAATTAAATATTTGCCCATGTAATACAGAACATTGGTAGCAAATGTCACACACAAAATGGAGGATGAGGCCTACAATGGCTATGTTAGCCAGTTAGATGTTTCATTAGTGCAATGCATTTATGTTCAAAACACAAAGTTAACACAGTCAACTGCACTGCAAAGCGGCTCTGGCAACACGTTGGTCCATTATAAATCAATAGGAGGCATGTCCTCTCAGCCTGCAGCGCTGGCCCCATTCTGCTTCGCACTGACCTGAGCAAGAAAAATAATTAAATGTGTTTCCCTGGGCACAGAATACTTCAATGTTGTTGTTCCCACCTACACTGTGCTCCTCTCCCATCGCGTCCCATCCTTGAGATAGCTACCATTTAATGTTTTCAAGTAATTTTATTAGCAATCAATTACTGTTTTCTCTCTCTTGTGGTGCGTCACGCTGCAAAATTGGAGGTTATCAGGTCACCCACCCACTCACTGTGCTAGCTACACAATTGGTGAACAATCCCAATGTTCTGTTCAGAGTGATTGGGGGTTGGGGGCACTAGAGTTGAATGAATGAATATAAAATGTATAGAGCACTAACTTAGCCCAAGGGCGTCAAGGCGCTAACAGCAGAACAATATGCAAGCAGGAGAAGACACACTCAGACAAGTATCTAAGCAAACAGCCAGGTCTTTAAAACCTTTCAAAAAAGAGTGTGTGATTGTTGTCCCGAAATGTCCTCAGGGAGGGAATTCCACAATTTGGCTGCGGCAATTGAAAAGGCTCTCCCGCCCCATCTCACCCTTTTAAACCTGGGAATGGTAAGGAGATCTTTGCTTGCTGACCTGAGATTCCTAATGGGAGCATAGTGTCAAAATAAAGCTTTAATGCCATCAGGACCCAGGCCATAGTAGGCATTGTGAGTGAGGCAAAGGGTTTTGAACATAACTCTGCGATCCATAGGAAGCCAGTGCAAAGAAAGAAGAGAAGCTGAAACTGAGTGGTGTTTAGGCAAGTCCATCACCAGCCTGGCAGCGGCATTCTGCACCAGCTGAAGGTGCTGCAACTGTCCCTTGTTAATGCCCAAATAAAGGGCATTACAATAGTCCAATCTGGACAATATTAGCGCAACAACAACTTGTTTGCGTGAGGCAAATGAGAGAAACTGCGAGATCTTCCTTATAAGCCTGATTAGCCCAAAACAGGTGGCCACCGTCCTGCTAATCTGCAGGTTCAAAGAAAGGGAATTGTCCACCAAAACTCCCAAGTTTTTACCGTGGGAGACGGGACTTGGGCACGTGCCCAGAGAGTCAGGCCACCACTCCCCGGACCAAATGTCCAACTTGTCCCCAAAAATAAGAATCTCCGTCTTCTCGCCATTTAATTTCAGATAGTTTTGCACCATCCATGACGAGACTGCTTGCATGCAATTTTTAAAATTGCGAGCGGAGTCACTGATGTTATGAGTGATGGACACCATTATCTGCGTGTCATTCGTGTACGACAGCACCTCCAAACCAAAAGATTTTACCACCTTTGCCAGCGGGGCAACATAGATATTAAATAACTTAGGACTCAAGGAGGAACCCTGAGGCACTCCGCATGATAGGGGAGTTGGATTCTAATAGAAATTTCTCAATTTCACTGTTTGAGTCCGCTCGCTAAGGAAGGAAGCGAGAAGCCCTAAAGCCGAGCCCCCAATACCTATCTCCCTGAGGCGCTCCACAAGTCTCAGTGGGGATAAGGTATCAAAGGCTGCAGTAAGATCAAGTAAAATGAGTAAGGTGGTGTTAGACTTGGCATCTTTTGGTGTGTTTCCCCTGACATTTTGCTTTCTGACCTCCCGTTTTTGACTCTGTTTTTGCTGGTGTAATGATTCTGCGCACTTTCCTCACTGCTGTCCAGTGGGAAAGTGCAAGTGCTCCTGTATAAAATGTGTATGGATTGGTATTTCCATGATTGGCCTATTTGATCTATGTGTCAGTCCCTAGTAAAGTGCACTGCGAGTGCCAGGGCCTATAGATCAAATGCTGTTGGTGGGCTGCAGAACTGGATTGTGCCACCCACACAAACAGCCCGTAAAGTGTAACTCTGGCCTGCCATTGCAGAGCCTGTGCGCAGCCTGGGGCTGCCATGTCGACTTGGCAAGTGCACACACTTGCAAGTCCCTAAACCTTCCCTTTCCTACATGTTAGTCACCCCTAAGGTAGGCCCAAGGTACCCCTGTGGGCAGGGTGCATTGTATGTGAAAGGTAGGACATGCCCTGGTGTGTGTGGCATGTCCTGATAGTGAATTACAGCCTACTTTGTTTTTCACTATTGCAAGGCCACCTGTTCTCCATAGGCCAGAATGGGCAGTTGAATTATTACATCCTATAATCCTAACTGACCCAGGGAACATGGTAGAAATTCGAGTTTAGTATGCCTGAACTCAGAATGATAAAATACATCTTTTAGTGAAGTTGGTTTTAACATTCTGAGTTTGAAAATACCACTTTTAGAAAGTAGGTATTTTCTTGTCTGACCATCCAAACCTGCCTCTGCTAGGTTGTGTATTCCTTTTTTTTTTTTAAACTTCTTTTTATTAATTTTCCAAACCATGTCATCAACAACAATCGTGGCACATTTCACTCAGGTAGCAACCACAGTGTAGATATGTATACAAAATTTACCGCTATATATCGAAGCATTACAGTGTTTCTGGTGTCTGTCGTTCCACCAAACCAACAGATGTTAAGTCAGAGAGATCGCCATCGCATGTGACCCCCCCTCCCGCAGCCCCCTGCCCTTGGCCTTTTCGAACGCCTTTAGACGGTAGACCTGTTATGGAACCTCACCCACAGTTATCGCCCTGCAATCTCCCCCCAAGTCAGTCCACGGCTATTGACAAATTGTGTAGCTTGTGCAGCGTTCACCCCCACCTCATCATCAATGTGTACTTCTCTCGCACTATGGAGCCGTGCCCTCCAGCGGGTGTTCGAGTAAGTAGCATGTTAACGGTGCCCATATATTACAAGGCCTAGAGGCACTAGGCAAGAGCTCTGAATATAGCATAGCCTGCTCCTGGCAAATCACCAGATCAGCAATCCATTCCTTGAACTTCGGGGCCCTCCCCCTTCCCCACCGACAGGCCACCCTCCTTTTTGCCATTAAGAGCGCAACAGCGACATATTTTCGGTGTGTTGTCTGTATCCGTTTGACAAACCCTAGCAGTGCCGTCAGGGGCGTGGGATCCACAGGTGTATGCGTCATATGGGACAATGCCTCAAAAACCCGTTTCCAGTATTTATTTACCTCGGGGCACTCCCAAGCCAGATGCATAAAATCCGCCGCAGGCGCCCTACACCTGTCACAGCAATCTGTATCTCTCAAGTGGAATCGATGCAACCTAGCCAGTGTGTAGTATAATCTGTGTAGGTATTTATAGTGTATCATTCGGAGTCTACTGCTGGCTATTACTCTCTCAGTTTGCTGGCAGCAGAATTCCCACTGGTCATCTGAGATTGCCATCACCAGTTCCTGTTCCCATCTCGCTCTGGAGCCTGGGTCTGCGTATTCCCTTTGTGTGTGGACTGGTCTATAGATTAGAGAGACAAGTCATGTGGATGAAGTGCATTTAAGTATCACTTGCAGTGGGGCTAGCGTCCGCGGCTCCTCCGGGAAATCCGGTGTGAGTGTACGTATACCTTCTCTCAACCTGACATACAGAAATCTATCCATTGGGGTCTGCTGTATACTTTGTAGCATCTGCTCAGCTGAGCGGAACTTCCCCTCAGTATATAGATCCCCCCATGTCCATATATGTGCTCAGTCTCTGAACCGATGAAACAGCGTCTCCTGTGACAGAGGCATATTCGGGTGATACGTAAGAGGTAAAGAGGACGCATACTGCATGGGGGTGTCCATGAGGAGCCCAATCCTGCGCCAAGCGTTAATCGTACATGTGACTGTTGTGGGCCTCTTATCTCTGGGTGTCACAGGTAGGTTGTGTATTCCTTGGTGAACAACCTTTACAACGCAACTGTTACAACGCACTACACTTACAACTAAATTTTTACAACGCAACATCCACTACAACGCATTCCATTACATCGCATGACACTACAACGCATGTTTAAAAACTACCTTTACAACGCATTCCATTACATCGCATACTACCTTTACAACGCATACCATTACAACGCAATCCAACACTTACCCTACTGTTGCACCCCCTGGAGTTAGAATAGTAATTTTTACCCCTATACTATCCGTTGTAATGGTATGCGTTGTAAAGGTAGTATGCGATGTAATGGAATGCATTGTAAAGGTAGTTTTTAAACATGCGTTTTAGTGTCATGCTATGTATTGGAATGCGTTGTAGTGGATGTTGCGTTGTAAAAAATGCGTTGTAAGTGCATGCGTTGTAAAAGTGTGCGTTGTAACGACATACATCCGTATTCCTTGTCTGGAGTTTGAGTGACAGGGGCTGGGGAATTCCAGGGGGCTGGGGAATTCCCGGAGACAGGGTGAATCAGCACAGGGCTGAAGAGAGAGATCTCCATGTAGATGGGTGGGAGGAGTTGCACCTGGGACCTGAATAGGGCTGTGAATTCCCTCCCCAATGCTGGCTCCACCTCCTGCGGTGTGTCAGATGTCTCTGCTCTGCACTGTGAAAGGAAACAAGGAGTCATGTAAACAGCGTGCTCCAGGACTGACCAGAACTGGTTTGGATTAGGCAAAGGCCTCTCTGCCTTCAGAGAACAAAGAGAAACTTGGTATAAATATTGGGACCCCAACCCAAGAATTTTAGATCTCGCTGGAATCAAGGAACCTGCCAAGACAAAGAGCTGGAAGAGCTGCCAGGAGGAGTACTGCCCCTTTGCTGTGTTGTTGCTTTGTTGGGTTGGCCTGCAGCTGCTGCTTCTGCCTTGGGCAGTGAAAGGACTGGACTGAAATTTCTCTACTTGTGCTGAGTATCTCCAAGGGCCTGAGTCGAGCTGGCCTTCTGTTAAGAAGTCTCAGGGACTGCAAAGACTTCATCAACCTCTGGGTACTGCTCCTGGAACCGCTGTTTCAGTTGCCACAGAGAAGAGGGAACCGCGACCGACTCTGTCAACTGATTCCGTTGCTGGCCTTGTGTCCTGAAGGCACTGCAAGCCGCACCGACTCGTCCTGCACCGTAAGCCTTGGGCTCACCGACTCCGTCACCGAGCCACTGCCTGCACCGCATCGAGAGACACCGCAACCTGCATCGCCTCGCTTCACTTCGCTGGCCTGGGCTTACCGACATGTCCGCTGCTGGCTCGACACCCGTGAAAGACTCGTCACGCACAACTTTCCGACTCGGCCGGTGTTACTTCCCGCCAACCGGCTCTGTCGCTTGCATCGCAACTTGCCAGCACCGCATCGGGCACTGCCTCACCCTGCACCGCCCGCCTTGGTCTCACCGACGCCGTCTGGACGATCGTCACCGAGCCGCTGCTCGCACCGCATTGAGAGGTGTCGCAACGTGCACCGCTGCCACTTTGCACAGTAACCGCGACGGACGCCACGACCGGCTTTGTCACCTGCACCGCAACCTGCCAGCAATGCACCGAGCACCGTCTTGCCCTGCACCGCCCACCTTGGTCTCACCGACGCCGTCTGGATGATCGTCACCGAGCTGCTGCTCGCACCGCATCAAGAGCCACCGCACCGTGCACCGCTCCCACTTTGCATCGCAACCACGACGGACGCCAAGACCGACTCGCACCGCCATGTGGGTCACACTAAGAAAGGTACTGTGAACGAATCTATCCCGCTGTTGCTGGCCCGTACCGACGCGGTCAGCTGGAACTGCGAGACTCTGTTGTTTTCAGCATCGCAGTAGGCTCGGACCGAGCTATCGACTCGTACGAACTGTGTTTTTCAACGTATTTTGCAACTGATTTTGAGAAGTAACTATTTTTGAAGTACTGTATTGTGGATATTTATCGTATTTGGTCTTGTTTATATAAAAATATTGGATATTTTTCTAAAACTGGCGTGGTGTCCATTTGTAGTGCTTACATTGTATTACTGTTGGTTTTGTGCAAATGCTTTACACACTGCCTCTAAGATAAGCCTGACTGCTCGTGCCAAGCTACCAAGGGGGTGAGCAGGGGTTATTTTAGGAGTGTAACTCCCTCGTCCTGACTAGAGTGGTGGTTTCTGCCTGGCTTAGGTGCAAACCTTAGCCAACCAGAAATCCCATTTCTAACAGGTGGTATGCCCTGCATCCACCTCTGTACAAATATTGTCCAAAACCGCAGTAAGCGCAGTTTCTGTGCTATAACAGCTTCTGATCCCATGTTGAGAACCATCAAGAATTTGATGGTCCCTCAATTAGGCACTCATGTGGGAATTCAGGTGAGATTCTAGAATCTTCGCTGGGACCGGCAAGAGGGAAATAGGACGATAATTTTTCAGTTCCATCGGGTCCAGTGAGGGCTTTTTTAAAAGTGGCCTAACCACTGCCACCTTCCATACCCAGGGATATTGCCCCTCCGAGAGGCTAGATTTAGAACAGTGGTAAGATGCGGTATAATAGCATCTTTAGCAACTTTTAGGACCTTCAAGTGACAAGGATCCATAGGAGATCCAGACTTAATTCCTTCTAATAAGTGGTCTATAATCTCTGGTGACATACTCAGAAAAGCAAGTAAACTAGGAGTCACCTTCCTGCTGGGACTTTCCGTTGGATAGGTTACAGGCTGGGCATCCAGTTCCCTATTTAGATTTGAGGCTTTCAACTGAGCATATATATCCGAGATCTTAGTGCAAAAAAAGGTTGAGAGCCTATCGCAGAGTTCCTGTGAGGGCTCCACAGGGCCAGTAACCGGGGGAGAAATAAGGGAGTTAACAATGTTAAAAAGCTCTTTGGAGGATTTAAGCGACTCTGAAATTTTTACATAGTACCTTCCCTTTTCCTCCATGATAGCTGCTTTGAATGCTTTCAAGCATTGTTTATGCAGTTCTTTGCCTGAAGGTGCTAGGTCAATGCGCCATAGTCTTTCCTGCTTCCTACACTCCTGTCTCAACTTACGCAGTCTATCGGAGAACCAAGGTGAGGGCGGCCTTTTTCTTGCTGAATAATGACATTTTACGGATGCTAAGGTGTCCATGACTGCTAATAATTTTTCAGATAACTTGTCTGCAGCTAAGTGAGTGCTTAAATGTCCTGAGAACTGAACATTTGTGAGAGAGTTAGCAAAGGCCTCCTTACTAATCAGATTAAGATTTCGTTTGTCTGCCACTTTCCTGTTTTCAGGTCGAATATTTCAGGAAGCAGAGACCCTTAAATTAAAGGGAATGGCAAAGTGGTCTGACCAAGATAGTGGAAGGGGCTCTCCCACCCTAATACGATGATCGTTAGAAAAGATCCCATCTAGGGTGTGGCCCACCGCATGTGTGGAGGTTGTAATCAGTTGTGAAAAGCCACAGCCATTCATACTTTCCAAAAGGGTTTGTGTGTCGTGACTTAAGCTATTATCTAAATGAAAATTAAAATCACCTAGAAGTGTAAAATTTGTTCTTTCTAGGTAGGTCTCCAGAAGATTACAAAAGTCTTGACTGAAGGATATCCTAGAGTTTAGAACTTGGCAACCACACAGAACTCACACCTCAGGGAGTTCAACTAGCTCTGATAAACAAAAATGCACTAATTTCAAACTCCTCACATACACATACATTCAAGCCACTAGACAACTCTTTCCAGCAACCATTCAGACACCTCCGCTCCACAAGACTCCTACTACACCCATCCCACGCATACACTGAACCAGATCAGGAGGACGTGCATTCTCTTACATAGCTCTTAGAGCGTGAAACGGCCTCCACATCAGAGCCTCTCTTTTTTAATTCTGCAGGAAGCTGAAAACCTAGCTTTTCAGTTAATCAACCTACTGTAAGCAAGGCTCAGGCTCACACACCTTCTCAGGGCCAGGATACCATGGCGGGTGATAGTGCTCCTTACAAATACACATAACATAACAATATCATCCTGCACATATACTGACTTCATAACATCTACTACCACTATACTGTCAAAGTAAGTAGGCATAGAATTAAAAAGATAAATCTACACTTTCCTAAATATGTTTGCCTTAATGATATGGTGGTAGCTGACACTGTGGACTCAATATGCATGCAGATTAATATTACTGACCTCCATATTTTCATATGCAACCCACGCGTCCAAGTATCACCTACGATCACCGCAACAACCATGCATTCAGCTGAGAAACATCATGTTAATATGCTCACCCTGGATATGGAAAGTAGATCCATTCACTGGTCTGTTAAAGATTGCAGGGATCTGTTAGCATGAACTGAAAGCCATTTTGTACTTGGCAGCCATTTTAGTTAGCTATGTGCTAGCCATTTGCTTTCTCCCTCTTCCAGAACCTCGCACATCCTCAGAAGGGCCTAGCACCTGCTCCTAGTATAGAACTGTCAGGCTGTTCTAACTGATGTCAGCAACTCATTACTCCTCCTACTTGTTGACTGTGCATTTTCTGTATGACCATCTATGTGTGTAACTCTTCTCATGTGTACTTGTACCACCTTCTTTTGAGCCCCTGTGTGGGTATATAAGGCCCCTGTTCTATGTACTCCTTAGAATGCCTCCTACAGTGACTTGAGGGTACTGTGTGACACAATCTCCCTCATGTGAAATGTAATAAATGCATTGTTTTTATATTACAGCTTCTGTGCCAATCTCTTCTTTGATGGTTTAAAAGGACCAGGTGTATCAGTGAAACCCCTGAGAAGGTTTTGGTTTCTTCACTTGGCGCTCAACGTGGACCTCATCAGAGAAGTGGCTATCCAAGGGAGTGGTCTTGATGGGAGACAGGAATCTACTGAGGAGGACAGAACAGGACTCTATTAAGGAGGTACCCCACACTGAGATTCTCTGTCTCTGCCGCCCAGTATATTTCTGGTCTTCCTGATTTGACTCCTCCAAATGTTTACCACTCCTGACTGAGAACCTTTTTGGCGTGAGTATTCTAAAAACGACTGTTTTGTCACTCAGAACTTGGCATTGAGAAGTTGGAGATTTTTTGCTTGGTAAGGTCGTTTGTTGCGACGCTTTTTGGAATTATATGGAAATTGGCCAATATTTGGAATTTGGAAATATATAAATTGCAATTTATGTAGGCAGGTAATGAGAAACTTTTGAAAGCTTGAACAGCACACTTTGAGTTAAGTGCTACTTTGTGTATAATATCGTATATGCTGCAATATTCTTGGCATGCCTGTTCTTAGCACACATCATAGAATGTGTTGCTTTCTTGGAGGTACCATTATGGAACTTGTATGAAATCAGCCGGCTCCCCTAGAGGGGATACCTAACTAGGATTAGGTATAAAAACGTATTTCTTCCTCGGTGACTAGTACCCCAAGGAACTAAATATGTACATAAAAAGGATCCTGGTCTATGCACTTAGTAACATTCATAAGTGGTGATATGCAGAACGAGTTTTGATGCTCTGCCAGCCAAATTGGCGAATTTGGTGTATTTTGGCTTCTTGAAAATGGAACAGTCTTTTTGGGCTGTTTTTGAACTACTATTGAGAGCTTTTCTTGTAAATATGACAATTAATATTTACAAATGGTTGGTTTCAGTACAGTCTGTGGGCTGTCTTTTATTTCTGTCCTAAATGGTGATTTGTGGGTTAAATGTGTGTTTAAATGTCTATGTGGTTTATCATTAGTGGTACTTGTGTAAGTAGCGATTGCGCTCTTTGTTTAAGAATGGCTAGCCTTAAGCGCGCTCTATTGTGTGTTCTGAGTGTATGACCCCCTTCTGAAACTGTCTGGAATGAGCTCAATGTGTTTTTTTTTGTCATCATTCTGTTATGCAAAATATCATTAAAATAAAATATATTTGTAATATATGCTAAATAGCTGCACGCTGTCATTAAAATTGACAGAGTAAGACACTATACATGTGTGCAAATTGCCACGATGCTAAAGATAAAATTAGAATTCACATTGAATAGGAATAAAAGAGGCCTCAAAAATGAAATTGCGTGTTTTGCAATAAATAAACTAAAATACAAAATGTTACAGCATTTCTTAGATACATTGTATTAGATATTTAAAGGCATTCACATCATATGAGTGAATTTGGTTGTTGCTGAACGAAACATACATTATAGAACGATAGATTTGACTGCATTGAAATGCCTCAGTTTTAAATAGACTGTCACCGTGCTTACATTTCAACACTAAAAAAGAAGCTTTTCACTGAGAAGCAGCTGTCTGACACAAACCAATGGAGATTACACTTTGTCAAGACATTAGAAATACAGAAAAAGGGTTTTCTCTCCTGAGAAAGGCGTGAGAATTCGACGCCTGCTGCTCAACCAACAGCTGCATAAATAGCACGTGGCTATTTCTGTTTGCATGGCCACAGAAAAAATGCTAAAGTCAACTAAATCTTAAGTCAGTGCAAACACGGTATAAAACCCTGCATTTCACATTGCTGTTTTAAAAGTTAGAAATATAGTTTCATTATTTTGGATAACAGAGAACAGATTGACAGTAGGGATTTTCCTTTCTTAATGCCTTTTTACATAAGCACATCCGTGGTTCTGATGTTAAATAATGACTGTCCTCTAAAAAGTGGCGCAGATTTGTTCATGTTTCAAGTAAGGCTTCTGTGCTTAGGGTTATAAATGAATGTGTTAGGAAAGGAATGACGCTTGCTTTTCATATGTGCAACTATCAAAAGGGTTGGAGTTATTAAAAAAAAAAGGGGGAATTTTGATTATATAAAAAAATGTTATTAAAGATAAGTGCATTAAATTAGTTTTTTAATCTTTATAAAGCCTAAACATCATACTGTGAACTCCTAGCATTAAAATTGAATTTAAGCAGTGTTTTACAAACAATAGGGAGAACTAAAATGGAAAATGTCACTTCACCCAGGCGTACAAAACTCATTTTTATAAGGGTGTACCTTATACATTTCTGATCCCCCATCTCTGGGATTTGTAGAGGGCGTTCTGGGGATGACTACTATGCCAAAAAATTGTAGGATATTCATTTTTAAGTGCCCCAAACATCAAAGTCGAAATTCGGTAAAATTCACTATTTAAAAGAAATTCTGCAACTCAGAGCAGCTTTTAAACTGCATTAGGCTTCAGTAAATGCACACATTTAAGTATATCACAAATAGCTTACTTTAATACTTCTAGAAAAGCACTCCGCACACTGCTTACAAATATAAATATATATTAAAACCGAGCAGAAGTTATTCTCTTACCTCTAAACTGGCACACAGGAGGGGAGTGGGTCTGCTGTTCAGCTGTCAATCTCCAGGGTCCCTTTGAATTGGGAGAACCGCATGGAAAGCCTTGCACATAAAATGGGACAGCTGGTAAAGGGTTAAAGGTCGAGTTCTACATTTAGAAGCCTAGCAGGGCTCAGAGCAAGGTTTGCTTTGACATTTCGACCTTTGAAACATTTTGAAAGATGAAATGGCAGGGCAGGGAGAGAAGGAGAAGTTTTGCTTACTTTTTTGGCAAAAGCAAGTTTTTGTGCACTCATATGAACAGAGGGAAATATAATGGTATATGTGAACTATGATTACGAGAATGGCTCTGCCATGTATATAGCACTAATGCTTTTAGGGCTGAGTTAAGGAGGCAATGGGATTTAGTTTGACTTCATGTGCCCTCATATTACAGCTAGTATACTTGCTAAAGGGATTGGTGGTTGGTTATTTATGTTCTTTAGCTAGCTCAAAGTGCTATTTACCTCCTCAGAGTTTGTTTGTGCCCAGTTGCTACAAATAGGGGTTGATAGTGTTAACAGAAGTGAAACCTGTTTCAGGTTTCCTACTATCAAAATGGGGGAAGGAGGCTAGCTCCTCTACAAATTAAGGGTAGGCACATTTATGTTTTCTTTCTCTTTTTCTCACTTTTATTTTAGCCTGTCTAAATTGTCTAGGAAATAGCTATGAGACATTTAATTGGCTATTCAGTAATACTGTTTTAAACATCGATAGCATTAATAAAATGAATAAATAAATATGTTATGTTACTGCCCATCCTGTTTGATGAAATTATGAAAGGATGAGTAGTCTAGATTGCTGTTCCTTTATTTGATCTTTAAGGGGAACTAGATGTGGGTAGTTTTTGTTCTAAAATTCTCAGGTGATAACACCATTATTGTTTATGTTATTCTCATGCTACATACAGTTTTGCAAGGGCATTGCTAGTCTTTTATTAGCTAGTCTGTGTAAATAAACTGACAGTCCTTACTAGAGCTGATGTTGCATAGTTTGGATAGTGACAAGTAGAATGCAGGAAAGATGCCCATGTGATCCTTAGCAAACATTTTTGAGGAAAATATTGTTTTATAGGAGTTTGTTTGTCACAACATGTTCTGCTGGAGAAATGTATGTACCCACTATGTTGAAGTTTTTAGTTTTTTTTGTAATAAAAATCCCTGTTAAATTAGCAGTTTTAGATTTTCCTGCTGCTCTTATAACATGAGAGCATGGTCCTAAGCGTACAATGTAGGTGCTTTTATTAAGAGAAATAATTTTAGAAATGTCTGCAGTCCTGTACAAGTAATGCAAAGTCTATGAGTAAAAGTGTAGAACATTTCCTTTTTTCTTGAGGGTCTTCAGATGAATAATATAGGAATACACAGATGTAAGGATTTAGAGTATGTCTGTATTGTTTTTCTCTTTTCCTCAGAAGTTAGTAAATGAACACAGACTTCCTTAGCTGCTTCAAATAGTGAAACAGGTCTAGGGTTTTTACTCTCAGATAGAAGAAGTGGTTCTTGGGTGCCTTGCTAACATATGGGGCGTCCCAAGACTAGGAAGTATTCTGAGACTATTCTCTCTGTTGGTAGATTATTTCTGTGCCTTGTCTAAAGACCTTTTGTTCTGTCCACCAATAGATATTTGCTGCCTTACAACCATTGCCAGAGGGGCCCGGACATCAGATCCAGCCTGAGGAGTCAGCACCAGTCCAGCTTGAAGCCAAGGTGAAGGTAACCAGCACAGGCATTGCTGGCAACTAGGACCTCAGTGAAGGTAGAAGGCCGGAAGCACTGGGATGTGTAGTGTGTACCCCTGCCACTGTCTTGGGCGAAAGGCGGGGTCACAAATCAGAAAGGAGAAATCGTGGATCAAGTTTTTGATGCCCAGCTGAGAGAGTCACAGACCGACCAGAACGGCAAGGAGGCTTTGCTTGAGATGACCCCTTTTGAAACAAGGGTTGCTTCAGAGATCCTAGCATCAGGCCTCTGAATCCTGGTCCCAAAGTGAATGCAAGTTTTCACCTTTGTTTGTTGGTTAAGAGATACCTGGGCACACTGGATACAATTTGTGGCCCCAACGAAAGAGCAGTGCCCCAGCAGAGCAATACAGGAGTTAGGGATGGACTTGAGTTCAGGGTACAGGTGCTGTGTCTCTGGTGCCTGTTAGATTGAAGTGAAGAAAACTGGTGCACTGCCTGAGACACTGGACAGGATCGCTGAGCGCATTTGCCCTGGTGGGTGATTGCCCTATCCTGAAAGAAGAAACTTTTCCCTTGAAACTGGGCAGTGATTCCTGAGTTGCGAGTTGTGCAGCTCCACCGTGGGAACAACATGAGCCTGCCTGTGAGGCTCAAACGGACACAGGGAGAAGACTCCCCTCTGGCTGGTTGTACAGCGGCTTCAATTTCCCAAGGACTTTTTTTTTTTTGTTAAAAATGTACCCCTTTAGTCGTCCCATTTTTGAGGCGGAGCAGCCCTTTGCAGCTCTTCGTCCTAATTCCTATGGCCCTGTGCGGTGCTCCTGGTCCCTTGGAGCCAGAATTGTTTTTGTAATAATTTGTGTGACTTCCTTAATATTTGTATCTCTCTTAATGTGTATTCTACAAGAAAAACGTTTTCCTGAGCAGTTAACCAACGTTACTTTGCCCTTTGATTTTCTAGCCCTCATAAAGGAAAATGGAAAGTCTATTGAAAATGTTTTTATTAGATATGTGCTGTTGGCTATTCTGAAATTGAAATGGATGGTCACTAAAATGCACAGGAGACTTGAAAATGTTTTTACTAGATGGTTCTAGGATTTGCTTAGGACTAGAAAGTTAATAATTCTGTTTGTGATAATAGTCATTACTCCCTCCTGCTATCTGTATGACCCAATGCTCTGTTCCCTTTGTACTCCTGCTTATACCTTATATATACCCGCTTACTGAAATGTTTAGAATGTAAAATGCCCACCTAGCAATGAATTAGGATATTGATACATTTATGAAAATTAATGTGCAAATATTTTCTATGTTCCTACTGATTCATAGGAATGTCTTTAGCTCATGCTAAAAGGACCATCTGTTAAAGATTGCAGGGATCTGTTAACATGAGCTGAAAGCCATTTTGTACTTGGCAGCCATTTTAGTTAGCTATGTGCCAGCCATTTGCTTTCTCCCTCTTCCAGAACCTCACACATGCTCAGAAGGGCCTAGCTAGTAGAATGCACCTGCTCCTAGTATAGAACTGTCAGGCTGTTCTAACTGATGTCAGCAACTCATTACTCCGCCTACTGGTTGACTGTGCATTTTCTGTATGACCATCTATGTCTGTAACTCTTCTCATGTGTACTTTTACCGCCTTCTTTTGAGCCCCTGTGTGGGTATATAAGGCCCCTGTTCTCTGTACTCCTTAGAATGCCCCCTACAGTGACTTGAGGGTACTGTGTGACACAATCTCCCTCATGTGAAGTTTAATAAATGCATTGTTTTTATATTACAGCTTCTGTGCCAATCTCTTCTTTGATGGTTTAAAAGGACCAGGTGTATCAGTGAAACCCCTGAGAAGGTTTTGATTTCTTCAGGTCCACCAGGTACTGATACTTTGATGCTTTCAGCGGATGGAAGTTATATTCAGACACCAAGCGGCAAGGTGGACCTTTTTAAGTAGGGACCTGTAGCATCAAGCATGGCATTGGGGGGACTCACAAACAGGGATGCTGTGCTCATGGGTTTAGTTCTGACGAGTGATTGATGTGGGAGCCTTGTATGTCCTTTCATGTCATGGCACCCACAGAGGACACAATAACACCAGATGGCGGTACCCGACCCGACACGCTTCCTATCCAACTCCCTTCTTCAACTTGTTGAAGTGTACGCCAAGGCTATGACTTGGATGATGTACATGTGCTGTAAAACCTGCTGTCCCAGTGTTCCTTGGTTAAGCTCCTGAGCTGCGTAGTTGCTGCAGCTCCAGAGATGTAGAAATCTCGCGTGGGCTTCACAGAGCCCACGGGAGACAGAGACCCACCTAAATAAACCCAGTACGCTCACCGCTGTCCTTTAAATCTCCTATTCAGAACCTGCAGAGACCACAGGGCCTGCAGGGTCTTTACATATGGAAATCCCTGCTCTAGGCCCACCACGACTGTGGCACAACGCATGGGCATGCACCAAAGCACATGGGTGAGAGTAAAGCAGGGATTAAGCCACTTCCAAAGCCCAGAGAGCTTTTTCTCAAACGTGTGGGTGCCTACACATCTGCTGGATTGCATATCTAGGGGCATGAATGAGAAGGCAGGCACCAGCAGCACCACTGCATGCCTGCTGTGCCTGTGCATGCATTGGGACTGTGCATTACTGGGGGTGAGTGTCTGAAAAGTTTCAGCGCTCCGTCCATCATCTCCTTGTGTTTGCTTTGTTCACCCTAAGTTGGCAGGGTATGCCCAGACGTGGGTCCCTTGCTCACTTTGCCACTGGATTCAAGCTAGCCTGGCTGATGAAGGGTGTTACCCAGAAACCGGTCCCAGGATGCTTGTTTCCGGTTCAGGGAAGACCTGGCTTGGCAGTTCGGGCTGGACTGTTCCCATGAGGCACAGGGTCAGACTGATTTGCATATAGCTGGGTCTGAACTGAGGTGGCGAAGTGAGCTAAAGAAGGATAATGGATTCAACCCAGATCTGTGACTGGGGGTGAGTGTCTGAAAAGTTTCAGCGCTCCGCCCATCATCTCTTTGTGTTTGCATTGGGACGTCTGCCTCTGAGCCCTCTCTCCCATAGGGCACAGCACCAGCAGGCTATTCTATTGAGAACATGTCCCTAAGGCACCCTGTGACGCACCTCTGCAAGCAGGCGTTATAAATCTTTCCTTAGCTTCCCTATAAAGGACATCCGCTTGCGATGTACTGCCTAGAGTCTGCGCAGGCACCCAGCACAACCTTAAGAATGTGCCCTGGTACTGCAACAGAAACAGGGAGCAGAGCAGCCCTTTACTTCTGGAGGTATGACACTCCATCGCTTGGCATGGGAGCTCAGGGCACATTCATCACCCTGATTCTCCCAGCAGCTTTTATCTACGCTGGAACACCCATAAATTATTCATTGCTACCGATCACAGCCCATTAAAAAGTCATCTTCAATTTTCTTATGTCGGAATATGTGTAATCACTCATCACTATTAAAGAACAGGGTGAAGGAATACATAATCAGAGTGTGCACAGGGTGCAGCACGGTACCAACTAACCTGCGACACTAAATCCGTTTTATCTGCAGCTAACTAAACACCGAGCAGGAAACGAGCTTCCGGCTTTACTGACCGGTGCGCACGCTGCCTTAAAGGGACAGGCAGTCCAGTCTAGAGGAAAACCCACTTCTCTTCTCCGAGTCCTGAATCTCGAACAGTTACCAACAAGAGGCGTTCTAGAATGTTGCTTTGTTTGATGACATTATCTGGAGCTTTGAGATGCATCGTGACATCATTTACAAGGTGATCCCTTTAGAAGTCCATGGTATTAAAGCATGGGCGCAACACCCATTGGGCAGAACGGGCTTCAGCTACCACCCCCTTACCCCCCTCTCACCCCCCCCAGGCCCGGGCTGCTGCAGCTCTGGGCTCGGCTGGGCAGTGTCTGGAGTCTTATCTCCGGCACACCCAAGCTTTTCTCAGGTCTTTAAAGACCATTTGCATATTTACATACATTTGTAAAATGATAACCGAGTGTTGTATGGTGTCCTTTTACTATTATTATTAGTATTAGAATTCTTGTATGTCAGCACTCTGATGTAAGTGCATTCTGTGTTACCTAGATACTTAGAGGAATGTTAGGATTCACTTCGTGTTCTGAGTTGACCGGTGCTGGAGGGTCTCTGTCATCCGCACTGGTGGGTTTACTTATACCTGAATTGAGAATAAATCATCTCTTCACTACTTCGTGTGAGACCCGTCTTTACATTGGCGACGAGGATGGGATAACCTTAATGTGAATGATGCTAATGATTCATTTTTGGATGTAGGAATTTCCAATGAGAGTAGTGTTTCTAGTTCCAATTTTAGACATGCTAGTGTTGATACACATATGGCTAGTTCTTCATCTGATGATAATTCTAAGTCTTGTGCTGATTTGTCTGTTCCCATTACTGATTCTCAGAATGTCTCTTCTTCAGAGGAGATTATTTCTGGGAATGTCTCTTCTGGGGATCCTGTTAAGAGGGTGGTGAAATTGCCCAAGAAGTTTGAAGATTTTATTTTAAAATGATCTGTTTTTTTTTGTGTGTTTTCTTCTAAGTTTTATTTGCTTTTGTTTATGTAAAAAAAAAAAAAAAAAAAAAAAGGGGACATGTTGTATGGTGTCCTTTTACTATTATTATTAGTATTAGAATTCTTGTATGTCAGCACTCTGATGTAAGTGCATTCTGTGTTACCTAGATACTTAGAGGAATGTTAGGATTCACTTCGTGTTCTGAGTTGACCGGTGCTGGAGGGTCTCTGTCATCCGCACTGGTGGGTTTACTTATACCTGAATTGAGAATAAATCATCTCTTCACTACTTCGTGTGAGACCCGTCTTTACACCGAGGCTTAGTTTTATTTCTGGTTTTTATTTATTTTATTTTTTTTGGCTCCCCATGCCATTCCAGTTTGAACCCAGCCATATGCAAATCAGTCTTGGCCCAGCTCCAAATGAGAACAGTCCAGCCCGAACTGCCAGGCCAGGTCCTTCCTGGACTGGAAACAAGCATCCTAGGACTGGTTTCGGGGTTTCACCCCTCATCAGCCAGCATAGCTTGACTCCATTGGCATGGAGAGCACAGGACCAACGTCTGGGCATACCCGTCCCACTCGGGGTGACAAATGCAAAAAGAAAAATTGATGGACAGAATGCAGAACAATGTCATACATTCACCCCAGTACAGAGATCTGGGCCTAAATCCATCTTTTTTTTTTTTGCTCCCCAAGCCATTCCAGTTTAAACCCACATCTCTTGACTGGGGTGAATGGTTTGATTTGTTCTGCATTCCGTCCATCAATTGTGTGTCTTTTGCTTTCTAACCATAATTGTAAGATTGGAAGTTTGTTGTAGGGTCAGCACATTATTTATTTCCTCCACCCTCGATCCCTGATTAATGCCATTATAGCAATAGTTTACCTTATATCTGAAACACTACGCCGCCGTCAATAACGTGTTGAGTTACTTCAAGTGTCTGGGAATGCACCCTTCATTCAGACAACTCAGTCTTTATTCTTGCCCATCACTTTCACACTCACCCTGCACTCACAGCTATCACAATGCACTCGCACTGATCACCATGCACTCACAACATTCACCCGCTCACCCTGCACTCAGATTGATCACTCTGCACTCACAACGCACTTGTGCTGTTCACCCAGTACCTCACCCTGCAGTCACATGAGCACACTACTCACCCTGCTTTCATGGGACAGTTCCCTCACCTGTCCCTCTCACTACTCAATTTGCAATCTCACTAAAACAAGCCCATCACTAACTATGCATTCATTCATCCCACTCTGCACTTACATCCGCACCCCAATTCATATGGTCACCTCACTCACCCTGCGGTCACTCCTCTTACCCTACTTTCACATTGTTGCATCGCTCACCATGCACTAACATGGGCACTCCTGCCACCCACACAGCTCAGAGGGTTAATGTGCCTGCTACAAAGAACATGTACCAATCATATCACATAACTGAGTAGCGCTATAAAAAATTAAAAGTTTGTCAGAAAAGTGCTATAGAGAGATGAGGTGGTCTGTTGGTGAGCGGTAGTGAGGCAATTCATAGAGAAGAGACTGTTGCACAGTGTGGGATCAGTGCTAGTGCCAGCCCTGGCTGGGAGTGTTAGACACCCCCCCTCCCCCTCCCCGAAGTTCGGGTCTAGTTGCGCCCCTTGTATTAAAGTCATTTGTAGATCTTGCACCCCAGAGGTAGCTGCATTCACTCTGACAGCGATGTGAAGGTAAAACATATGTGCACCTAATTCCAGTTCAAGGGTCTTTGTAATGGTGACCCTGAGGGTAAAGGAGCTTAGGACTTACTCCTCCTCAGGGTCTTCCTTTACAGGACATACTCAGATTGGTTCATTTTGTTCCTAGCGTGGGTTTTAGGCGATAGTTAGGGATGTGTGGAAAGCGCCAATACAGCATAAGCCAGGCAGAAGCGGTAAGATAAGTTGAAGTACTTTATTTGCATGAAGGAAGCCCACGTCCTGTATATCCTGTCTCCACGAATTCCCAACTCCAACTTGCTCAGCTGGAGTTGGAAACCAGAAGGGCGAGCCCCAAGTGAAAGTAAAGAGAGTGCGAGACCTTATACCAATACGGGTAATTAACATATACGTAGGACATAATATCTTAAAACTAAATAATCTCCTTTTTTTATAAAACAAACTGAAGTAATAACTTACATTACATAATATAAACAGCATCATGTATGAGGTAATAAAATTCATTCATGTAAAAAAGCTTAAATCTAGATGGCATGGGTATATTGCGCGCATGCCTTTCAGACCCTCCAAATCCATTTGATTCGCAACTGCTTTATGACTCTATGTCACCTGACAATGTGGGATCAAATTGCCCAGTAGTTGCATCACCCGGGCATTAATTGTCCATGGTCAGCCACCAAGCACTCCCATCATTGTCTTCATTCAAGTTGCTGTTAAACTTAGTTATCCTGTTAGCTTGCTCTGAAGACAACTTTACTACAGCTCTTTTGATCCACCAGCCCTTTTTATTACACAGAAAAGACCCTTTGGCTACTTTAGTAACTCTCACAGGTGCAGAAAATGTTGATGCTCCCTTTTTTTTATTATATTAGGAAGTTTAATTAAAACCCAATTACCTGTTTGAAAATTGGTATCTTTGACAAAATGCATATTATCAAAGTATAGCTTGTGTGTGGATTGGACAACAGAAACTCTATCCTTCGTAGCTTTGTTAAGATCACACTGACAACCTCTTTCTTTGGCAACCAGATCTTTGATCCAATCAGGACACACCTCACATCTAGGTGTTCTTTTCCTAAAAATGCGAAATGGTGATACACCATTCGTACTATGAAGAGTAATCCAATAGGCCCATCATGTTCTCCTTAGGAAATCTTCAACAGGTAAATTGTTGGCAATGGCAGTTTGGGCACCCTATTTGAGAAATATGTTCATCCTTCCCACAAGTCCATCTGAAGGTGGCGAATACAGTGCCACCTTCAAATGTTTGTGAACAGGTGAAATGGGTGGCATTGTCCCTTACCAAATCTCTTGGGGGACCTTTTAAGTAAAACAAATTGTAAAAATGTGATTACTGTATCCATTGACGTGGTGGGTACAAAATCAAAATACAGGTGAGGGTTGGAAACATCCTACCGCAATGCTGGACGGATCACGCCCTAGTTCTTTTCTCCGCAGCTCTCCCGGTAGGCTACTCTAAGAACAGTAGCACGGGAACTGCTAAGACTGGGAGACAATGGTCAAGGCTCTTGAGAGGCGCAACCCTACCAAATCTGCTCTCTGAAGCTTTTCAGCTGGGAGACAATGCGGATGAAAGTTATAATTCCCTTACCCAGCGAATTACGGCCTCTCTGGACAATCTGGCCCCGCTAAGAAAAACGCGAGACAGAACAAAAACTGCCATGCCATGGTTTTCGAGGGAGCTCCTCCAACTTAAACATCAGTGTAAACGTGCAGAGCGGAGATGGAGGAAACACTATCTGGCATCGGATAAAGTCCTTTTTAAGCAGGAGCTGGCAGCTTATAAATCACAGATTAAGTGTGCAAAAGCGAGGTTCCTAGAGGAGACTTTATTGTCAGCCTCAAATAAAGCTCAGGCTTTGTTTAAAATAGTCAACGAGTTGTCACGACCGGCCTGTGCTACTACAGCTATCCCAGCCTCTCAGTTACTATGCGACTCGCTGGCCAAGGCCTTCGAAGATAAGATCGCGACCAGCTTGAGTAACTTGAGTCCCATGACACCAGGGGCTGCTCTCTCATCTACATCAGAGATGGAGGCGGGGAAAGCAAGGTTGGATAGTTTTCCTCTTCCCTCCTTTACAGAATTTGGCGCTTTAGCAGATAGTGTGTCCTCAGGCTCCCCCCTTGATGTACTTCCGCACAAACTCTGGAAAGTGTTTAGGGAAGAGCCGTTCCCTCCTCTCCACGCAATCTGCTGCCAGTCTCTTGGTTCCGCCCAGGTCCCGGACAGCTGGAAGCTTGCGGTAGTTTCTCCGCTGCTGAAGAAAGAATCACTGGACCCCTTATGCCCCGCTAATTACAGACCCATTTCATTACTCCCTTTCCCGATTAAGATCTTGGAGAAACTGGTCACGAAACACCTGTCCAGTTTTTTGGAAGTCAATGACTGTCTGGATGCGGCACAGTTTGGGTTCAGGCCAGCGCATGGAACTGAATCAGCTTTGGTGACTGTTTTGAGTGACCTTCGTTCGCGTGCCGACTATGGACGAGCACCCTTTTTAGTTGGCAGCGTTCGATACGGTCAGTCATACCATCTTGACCAGGAGATTGGAGGAGGCTGGTGTAGTGGGTCTGGCCCGGGATTGGCTTGTCTCATACCTGGCCAATAGACATCAGGTGGTTGCCCTGCCTCCCTTCAAGTCTACCATCAGAAGGGTTGGTCAGGGCGTACTCCAGGGATCGGCCATTAGCCCCATTCTTTTTAATCTCTACCTCCGCCCCCTGGTCAAGCTAATTAAATCTCTTGGCATTGCAGTCACCAACTATGCTGATGACACCCAACTCATCTTCTCTTTTGAGGGGGAGAATGCGGTGTCACAGGAGACCTTTCACCATTGTATGGTCACCACGGCAACATGGCTGAGTAACAACTCGCTGCAATTCAACAGCTCCAAGACGGAGGTGTTGCATTGCTCAGCGGACCGTGTCCCGCGCCCTCTACCGCAGGACTTCTGGCCCCCCTCCTTTCAGGGCACGGTAGCAGCGGCAGACTCGGTTCGAAACCTGGGTGTGACAATGGAACCTAATCTTCAACTGGATGGTTTCATTGATAAAACAGTGTCTACCTGCATGGGGCTGATGCGTACCCTGCGGAAGATTCTCCCTTTGCTTCCCGCCCATGCCAGACCAGAAGTAGTGCGCAGTATCATCTTAAGCAGACTCGATTACTGCAATGCACTGCTTCTGGGGGCACCTGTCACTGCATTAGGCAAACTACAACGGGTACAGAACTTCGCTGCTAAATTAGCACTTTCCCGCCGACGTCTTGACTCGTCATCCGCAGCACTTAAAGACTTGCACTGGCTGCCCATTTCTCAGCGGGTTGAGTTTAAAGCTTTATGCTTGGTCTTCCGGGCCCTTCATGGCTTGGGACCGTTGCCCCTACAGGAGATGTTCTCTTGGTATATCCCTACTAGATCTCTCCGCTCTGCTTCAGCCTACTTGGTAGTTGTCCCCAAGATCCGGAGAAAGCGGATGGGTGGCCGTTCCTTTGGCTTTACGGCATCCAAGTTGTGGAATGATCTGCCACTGCCGCTCAGATGCTTAGGAGACCTTCTCTCCTTTAAAAAAGAACTAAAAACTCACCTGTTCCCTAGGATAGTGTAGCTTGCTGATATAGTATTGACTGTGTTTCAGGATCTGTTAGAGCACAGCACCAAGATGCCCGTTGGGTGACAGGAGCGCTTTATAAGTGTGTTATACATACATACATACATACATAAATAATCTATCAAGATTATAAGGTATCTCTGGTCTGAAGTTAATAGCTCAAAGAGCCTGCAAAGTCCAAAGCCACCTTTGTCCACACATCATCTGGAAGTGGTACAATGTGAAGTGCAGTCTGACGTGTTACCCAATGCTTCTCATACAACAAACATGTGGTACACTTAGAAATCCAATTTGACACTTGTGAGTCCAATCACGGCCCCCAAAAACCTGTTTGAGGTTTTTGCAAGTGCTTCCCACTCCTAAGTGACCTTGATGGGCCGCACTGATCAATTTCTCCTCTATAGATGATGGTGGGATACAAACCTAATTTCTCATTAGAACTCCATTCACCAACGATAATTCACCTTAAACCTGAGCAAAAGGTTTGATAAAAATGGGTAAGGATCTCTCTTTTGGCGAACCTTTGATGGAAAGTTTATGACAGTTGATAGCACCTCATCCTGGGTTAATGCATCCATCCACTCATTCAAAGATACCACCACAGAAGAGTTTAGTGCATCATCTAAGATGGCAACTACACATTCAACGTCATCCTTGTCATCACTCTGATCAGTACTGTCCAACAGCATTCTGGAGAGGCAATCAGCCCGTATGTTCTAACCCTCTGGAATGTAGTTGATTGTAAAATTGTACTCCTGCAAACAAGATAACAGTCTGACCAATCTAGCACAAGCATTGCCAGATCCATTCCCATTAAGCATGTGGAGGAGGAGATTGTGGGCAGTGTACACTTCAAAATGTGTGCCTCAGAGGAATGTTTTGAACATTTCAATCACCCAGGAGCAGGCTAATGCCTCCCTCTCAGTAGTGCTATAATGCAGTTCGGCTTGCTTTAGAGAGCGAGAGGCAAAAGCAATGGTGTTCTCAATGCCCCTGACCAATTGAGTCAAGACAGCCCCAAGGCCTATGTGGCCTTCATCAACAGTAAGGATGCATTTGTGTCCTGATTTGGAAGGAGAAGGAGCTGGTGCCTTAACTATCAAATCCTTTGTTGCCTTGAATGCTGCATCTGCAACAGTATCCCACACAAGCGTAATTCCTTTTTGAAGAAGTTTGCATAGAGGCTGGACTACCAGGGTGTTTCCTCTAATAAATCTCGAGTAATACTCACTCATGCCCAAAAAGGATTTAATAGTGTCTTTATAATTGGGTGGCGTAACCTCATTTATAGCTAGAATCAAGGAACATTTGGTTCTGATGCCATTATTAGATATATGATGACCCAAATAATCAAGTTCTTGTACCAAAAACAACATTTGACTGACTTAAGTGTAATGCCAATATCCTTGAAAACTTCTATCACTCTTCTTAGAATTACAATGTGTTCCTAAATTGACTCTGCAAATATTAACAGATCATCCTGATATGCCTGTCTACCTATAATGCCTGATAAAAGTGAGTCCATTTATGTTTTTTTACACACTTGCTGCAGACGCCGGACCAAATAGTAAACGTAAAAATGTAAAAGCCCAAGAAATATAAGATCCTGTGAGTCTGCAGGTAGTGGAATCTGGCGATACGCTGAGCGTACGTCCAGTAAAGAGAAAAATGTTGCACCTCTCAAGTTGGAAAGCAGATCTTGACAATCCACAATTATGCTTCTGTTTAAAGTGTGTAAGTCAGTACACAGCCTTATGTCCCCAGTTTTCTTGCAAACCACCAAGATGGGAATAACCCATTCAGAATAGTCTGTGGGAGTTATAACACCTTCTTCAATAAGTTTATCCAAGAACACTTTATGTTCTCCACTGACCGATAACGCTATTGCTCTAGGTTTGTGAGCAATTGGAACCAATTGTTTTTTTAGTTACATTTTATGCTCAAACGTATGTGTGGTACCAATTTTTTCCGGAATACATCTGGAAATTGTGAAGTGATATTCATTGTGGTATTTTCAGTCTCTACAATAGAAGCTATGTATGTCTGGTTTACCACCACAGGGTTGTCTGAACCTGGGATTAGCATCAGGCCTATTTTGGCCAAATCCTGCCAACCAATTGTATGTTTACCTTTCATGGCCTCAATGGTGATGGGTGCACCAGAATCTGCCATCATTTGTAACTTGATTTCTCCAATTTCTATGTCACATAATGGTCCCTTAATGGGTATAGAATCGTTGTTGTCAACATCTAATGTGACTACTACTCTGGAGAAATCATGTGTGCACTCTTCTAAAGATGAATTGACATCTAATGAATGAATTTGTACATTACCTTTAGTACTCCTACAACCACTCAGGAAATGTCCTATTTTGTGACACTTATTACATCTCTTACTTGTGGCTGGACAAGATGGGTGATTACCCATGTGAGCTATAGACCCACATCTGTAACAGTAAGACACACTCTTTTTTTGCATTGATTTCGTACCTTTTTCCTTAATAGATATTACATTCACTGTATCACATTAAGTAACAAATTAACATTATGAGTGATTGGATCATTTGCAATGCATCTACTAGATACAATGGAGCCTTCTATTGATTTAGCTATACCTAGCACCTCAGTAAAACTTGTATCTTAACAACTAAGAAGTCGCTCTAGAAACTTTTTTGAACGGCAGCTGTATACAAATTTATCCCTGATGTATGTTCCCAAGGAATTACCAAAGTTGCAGTTTGCGGCCAGGTTTCGAAGAGCAATAACATACTCCTCCAGTTTCCTCTTGTCCTTGATTTCTTTTAAAGAAATTAAAATGTTCGCGAAGATTAATACGTTTCTCCTTGAATTTTTGATCTAGTATTGCTACAGATTCTGTGTATTCGTTCCAGACGTCAAAATGAACAGGTTGCAACATTTGAGGTAAGTTATCATAAATTTGTTGACCTTCCGTTCCTAGGAGAGTGAACGATAAAGCTGCGCCTGGAAGCAAATTTATCTGCATCAATGGCAATTAAATAGTTTTCAAATGATCTGAACCACTTTTTCCTTGGTAATTGTAGTGTACCAGGATGTTGCACAAAAGGTTGTAGTTGCACTAATTGTGGTAAGTTACTCGTATTTGTAACATACGAAGTTCAGGTAACTTGACAAATGAAGTGTAAAAACTATATTTAGAAAAGTCTAAAAAATAATGATTTAAATTTCACATACCATTACGGTGGAGATTCACAGTGGAGGTTGTTACTCACAGGAGCATCTTTTTTAAAACATACAATTGATAAATATTTATCCTTGAGGAATGTTTAAACTTTGTGAAAAATACTCCTCCAGAATAATACAATGGGACTTCCTCCCAATGCAATAGGGCCACTATTGATGTGGCCTGAAGATGTCACATTGTTATTACGATTCAGTATCTGTGTAGATGGAGATGTTTAAGAGAGACGTGTGCGTCCTAGAAACAGTTGTGTGCCGGGCGCGCTGAATGAAAGAGGAGTCCTTTGACAAGGGCATGTGCCAGTCGTCAGCTTTATTGAAGGTGCGTGCTGAATGCGTGCTGAGCCAATAAAATTGAATATGGCTTGCGTCGCGTGCCCCAATTGGCTGTTGCCAAACAAGGTTGTAGAACTCACCAAATTGAAGATGGGTTGAGTAGCAAGATGAGAGAAGCAGCAAATCGGCAAGACGACATGCAGTCCAAATTAGAAGAATCTTTGTACAATGTATCCTGGTACTGTGGTGATATTGCTGGTTGTGGGCTCCCTAAATCATTGCTTGTTCTTCCTTGTCGCCAAATGTGGGGAGAGACAATACAGCATAAAGCAGGCAGAAGCGATATGATAAGTTGAAGTATTTATTTGCATGAAGGGAGCCCACACCCTGTAGATCCTGTCCCCACGAATTCCTAACTCCAGCTTGCTCACTTGGAGTTGGAAACCATGGGGAAGGAACACAGAATGGCGAGCCCTGAGTGAAAGTAAACAGAGTGCGAGACCATATACCAATACAGGTGATTAACATAAAAGTAGGGCATAATATTTTAACACAACAGGATGACAGGAGGGCACCATGGCCTCCTCATCTGCTGGCTGTGGTCCATTGTAGGAATTTCTTTTTGCTGGACCTTCCTCCCTTCCCATTATTTTCAGCATTGGGCTTTTTCCAAAATATTTCTTAGCCTTTTTTTAATTATCTGTTGTTTTATCTCTCTAGCGTAGTACATTTTTATATGATTTATTGCTTTATTGGGTTTTAAGTTCCTTTCCTGTCAGGTGTGGGACTATTTTCATGCTGCTCTAGGGCAATCTGCAGAGATGTTGGCTCAAGAACGGAAAGCTTTGGAGATCACAAGAAGGTGTTAGAGATTGGAACACTTTGAATGGAACGTATGGGGCTGGGTGAAAGGATTAAGTGGAAGATTGGTTGACAGGAGTGGATGCTGGAGTTGTTTAATTGGGGAAATTTGTCATAGTTGGGGGAAGTCTATAAGCGGGGGGTAGTTTTTTTAAATGTATTAGTCACAGGGGAGTTTTTAGATGATTGTAAACTTACCATGAAGCGAGCTGCTGATCTGTCATAATAAAGCAGTCTTTTTCTCTTTATTTTTGTCCAGGTTGTTTTCTGCTGTCTCACCAGAAAGGCAATTATTAATGGATCAAAGAAACAATTGAATAAATAACTGTAACACTAAGACCAACAACTATTTTTGTGTGATATTTAATAATATAGGATTTAAACTGAAGTTATCAAAAAATTTAAAAAACAAAAGTCAAAATGTTTATTATTTTTGTGTTTGAAGTGGTAGGGATTACGAATTACCACCCCTCTTCTTCGTTAGATTTAGTACAATCTAATTCCTGTTTTCTCAACTCCATTAATACGTCCTATATTTTTTTATTTGCTGCCCATTTGATATCCATTATCCACAAACTATTTTTGAACATCCTTACCCCTTAAAACAGTACAGCATGTTAAGCACTTTTTTGTTTTTTTACAAGATGATGTTGCTTTTATTCATAATTATCTACATTATTGATATTTGGTATTGATTTTGTTATTTTTTTATTTGTTTTCTTTAATGTGTACTATTTTCTCCTGCAACAATATGATGTGCAAATTAAATGTACAAATGTAGCGAAAGTTTAAAATTGGTACAGTTGCAGGGTATTTTTTTACATTACATATTTGTACCTGAACAGGTTTTTGTAGAGCACATACTGTGGCCAAATGTTTTGCACGTCCGGCATCTTAATTCAGGGGTAAATTCATTTGCGCCTGAATTGGAACAGCAGCTCTGAATTTAATTACCCTGTAGTTTTTTGTCCACACAATTGCTTCCAGATAAAAACTGGTCCATAATGTGCAGGCACAATATTTATGCACTCTGAATGGAGGAAAACATGTGCCATTAGTGCATTTCCATCCATTCCAAAGTTGAAATGTTTCTGAGGTGATAAATTCAAAGTGAAGTATGTTGTAGCATTTTTATAATTTGCAAAATGTGCAAGAGATTTGTGAAAATTATTTTTGATAATTAATGTTTTTAATGATGCATAATCATGTTGCACCTGGAACGAGTTTCCTATGTCACTTAGAAATGTAAATAATGCCACATTTCTGTGTAAAACCCCATTAGTTTTTTAAATAGATGTAGTTTCTGGTGTTCTTCTGGTTTGCTCCTGTTCACTTCCCCCTCTCAATCAGTGTTCCGCTGTAAAGCATTACTCCTCTTGTTTTTGCAGAGCACCAAATGAATGGCGTCAGTGTATGAGTACTGTACAACATTGTTAGAAAAAAAGTATTGTGAATGAAACTTCTATTGTGTACACAAAGTATAATTTTCAAGGCTGTCTGTTGAAAGTGTTGGTGCAAACATGCTAAATTCTATAAACCATTGTTTAAGAAATGTTTAATTTTGTGTTGAACATCTCTGGAGTGCAGTTGCGGAGAGAACAGGTGAAAGATTTTTCTCTTACTCTTTGAAATGGGTTACTGCTAAAGATTTTGAATGTTACTACGTTGTTGTTTCTGATTTGCCAATGCAACTCTAACCATGATTATACCATGCTGAATTTGCAGAGGCTATAATTAGCTGGTGTGATTTGTCTATAAAACCTGTGGCTTTCTGGCTCTCCTGGGTTTCTTTCACTACTTTCCTTGGTGATTCATTATTTTCCTCAGGGCAATTTTTACTGCAGTTAGGATGCTGTCATGACTCTTTAGGAGTTTGACACTTATAATTCTTGCTTAGATTTTGCCTAACGAGGGATTATTATGGTTTACAAATTTGCATTGACCATACTATTTCATTCGGGCATTCATTGCATTTCATGCATTTTTCTCTGCACCACAATTTTGCCTATTTGCAATAAATTCCCTTTTTGCCTATAATTGATTTAGAACACAGTTCTTTTTTCTTCCAATATTTTATTCTGTTTAATTCTGCTAAATTGTGTTTTACAGATGAGGAGTGTAGTCTCTAACCGCTAGATCAACTGGAGACAAATTATTTAGGTAAAAATCAGGGTGACCAAATATTTGGGTTCAAGTGATTATTCGGTTTTGACTTCCACAAGTGCAAATTGTGTACCCAGGATATACCACACCCTGCAGAATTATAGGGGAGCATACATTCCTCAGTAAATTATGGGCAACTTTTAATGAGGACCTTAGAGGGAGTTTAAACCACAACCAAAGAAGTAATTGTTTACAACATTATTTGAGACGTACAGATTCGAAAGTGGTGTGGTTGAAGACATTGCAGCAGAGTTGTGAAGATGTGCTCTTCTGCACACTTCTGTCTCTTAATTTCTATATTAGCACTTTCACACTGTTTACCGCAATAACTAACACATAGGACACTGAGTGTCCTGATATATGCAGCACATAACTATACACACTTGTCACAGCCTGTTGTGTCAAATGTATGTGAACGAGCTGCAGACCCATGAGCAAGCTATCAGACCCCATGCCCTGATGCCTAACACCCACAACTATATACGTGAACCAAGCATAAAAGCCAATCCCTAAAGAATTAGTGGAAATGAGGGCAAGAGAAGGCAAGTGAAATGAAATACAAGCGAAATCAGAGTGCAATGAGCATTAGCATCAACATTAAGTTATGAAAAATGTATGCATACGACTTGCCATTAGGGTTGCCATCTTTCTCAAAGAAAAATACCAGCCATCTGTTCGTGTTTTATGAATCATTAAAGGATCGCACTTCAATAGAACTTTATAGAAAATTGTATGTATTTGTCTTTGCCATGGCCATTCTGTCTTCGTTCACTTTAACTATCAATTAGGGAATCAAAACGGCAGCTTTAGGGCACATTTGAAATGGATTTCTTCTTTTACTAACTGCTTAAAATATGTACAGATTCTCCTAATTTTTGTATCAAGCCAGAAGATTAAAATACTGGTCATGCCTGTAAAAAACATCAGGGATGGAAACCGTACGCAATGCCTGTCAGCATAGCATAGCAATCAAATAACCCTGAATTTGTGGGAGTCACTGTCAGACTTCAATATGGCCGCTTTCTTTCCAAATGTGCATCACTCTCGAAAAATATGTTTTTTTCCATTCACTTTAATAGGATCACCCTCTAAAACATTTGTTCTCACCCTCAACTAGAGAAAACAAGTTGATAAGTATGCATAAGGCAGAGGGATGAATTGGCTGTTGAGAAGGGTTGTCACCTGTCCCTGACAAAAATGCCGGCCATTGTTTATGTTTTAAGATTTTGCAGTGGCCCAGACACGATACTTAAATAGGACTTTATATAAAATCACCCATCGCACAAGCACAACCACACCAAATATTTGCACTTAGCATAAAAGGTCACTTTATTAGGCCAGGCAACATAAATTAGAATCTTGCTACAATAAACATTCTTGGAGCAAAAACCCCATTGTCATCACTCTTGAAACATTTTGCTATCCAACCAAATATTCCCCACAAGACTTCTCATCAAAAATACCCCATGAAATGCACAATCCCAATCAACCTTTCCAACGCCCCTCCCCACCCCAGAGGGAAGGATAAGCCCGCTCCAGACCATCCAAACCACAAGAAAAAACGCCCCCAAAGGAAAATCAGCGAACCAGGAAAATGCTACCTGACCTAACGTGACTTTATTTATTTATTTATTCATTTTTTTAATTATTTTTTTTGTATTGTATTCTTATAGGGAGGGTGGGTCACAAAAACGACAGCCTCCCAATCTCCTCACAGAAAAAAACACAGTTTTCCCTAACTGCTGCCTGCTCTGCTGGTGCTGCTAAGCCCCGCCCCTTGCCTGCCTAGAGCCCTCACGCGCTGTGTGGACTGTTCCACCGCGCGAAATTCCCCAAGGGGACAGCTGCTCGTGCAGCGATCCCCTTGGGACCCCATATTCATTTTTAACTGCACCAAGACATGGATACTTAAGGCACCTCCAGAACACATTTTAAAGAGCTTCTTGCTTATATTCCCTATTTTAAGTGAGTACTGATAAGAGGCCAAAATACCGGCTTTAGGTGATTTTCTTGTACCAACCTGGACATTAACATACAGGGCATGCCGGTAAAAAAATTACCCGGTGGTAACCCTACTCTTGAGGTGTTACAGAAGGTCTGTGAGTAGTAGCGGAGAGTGAAGAAATCTGGTAAATACACAAAGACAGCAGTACAATAATAATGAAGTATGAGACATGGGTAAGAAAATGATCTCACCTTGAGAAACCTGAAGAGAATGCTAGAACTCAAGAAAGGTGTTTGTGAAGGACAACCTGTGTGAGAATTGTAGCAATAGCAAGACGTCAACATCACTGATGCAAGGCACTGAAACAACATTTGTGAGCCATTAATTACTGTCTCTGTCACATGTATACCAGAAGCAGAGAAGAATTGAATAGTGGCCGCCATCTTGAAACAGAGTTATATGACTAATACGTTCCCAGTCACTACCAGAAAATATGAGATTTCGAGCACCATCATGGAATGTTACAGAATAACAAATGAAACAATTTGTCTGCCTTTCTTCAGTAGCCCCGTATGCCCATCCAGTATGGCTTTCAAGGGACTATACAACACATCTATGAATACAGAGGGCGTGCTTCTTTTTTTCTATACCTATGATGTTGTTAAGGTTAACAGGACAGGAGCTCTGACTGTCTTGGTTTTTTAAGGTTAACTCGACCTGAGTTACTTGTGATAGAAAAATAAACTTCCTTAGAGCCAAAGAATATCAGGTTTAACATAAATACATATATGACAATGTTATATGAGTACATTTAATACAGAGTTCCAGCAGCGGTTGCACTGCTTTAGGAGTGTGAGTATAAGTAATGGTATGCTTTTTGAGTGTGAATTGTTGAGAGTAGCTGTTTTGCAGGTTGATGATGTGTTGTGTTTTAAGCTGTGGTGTCTGTTTGGGTTGAAGAAGGCTCTATGCGAGATGGAGAATTTGAATATATTTTACATATATATTGCTTGAGGTTATGAAGAATAACGTGGTTCTGTAACAAGTTGAAGTTTAGTTATCGGAGTGAGGGTGATTTCCCGCTGATCGAAACTTCCCTTCCTATGTGTGATATCACCACGAGGGTGATATTCCCCATGTTTCCTATAGTGTTTGCTGACTTTGGATTTTCTTACTGGAACAGACAAGAGTTATTGTTTTATGTTTGATTTTCAATATTCTGTTTATGCGAAGCTGATCACTGTGGAGTGAAAACTGCTATAAGGTGCTGCGAGTTACGTCATAAGTGTCGCACTGCAATTAGTCGGCTGGTGCACGTGCAGCACTGAGCTTGACCATTACATCATTGGGTGCTACTCTGTGAGTGGTCCGTTAAGTGGTGTCGCACTAGGATTGGATGCTTGGATCACTGAGTAGGTAATTGTGGTTTGCTAGGAAATGCCGGTTATTTCACTGATAACCACCACTGATTTACAGAGTCAAATGAACACTCAGAGGTGCTTATTGAGCCAGAATTTGCACCATAACTTTACATAGACAAGTGCCCTAACATTATACTCAAAATAAATGGTTTGATATTGTGCCTCACTGTCATATATTCTAGGCATACTGCAGAAAAGAAAGTACTAACACTAGACCAAGAGTTCTCTTCCACGTCATCCTCGCCTTCAGCGCGGGGAACAACCTTTACAACGCAACTTTTACAACGCACTACCATTACAACGAAACTGTTACAACGCAAATGCATTGACAACGCATGCCATTACAACGCAAGTCTTTACATCGACTTGCACTAGATGGCGTGCTAACATTAAAAATAGTGTAGTTTACTATCCAAACACCTTCCCTACTGTTACGTGGACTGGAGTTAGAATAGTAAATTACACTTTTTAATGTTAGCACGCCATCTAGTGCAAGTCGATGTAAAGACTTGCGTTGTAAAGACTTGCGTTGTCACTGTATTTGCGTTGTAAAAATTTTGTTGTAACAGCATGCGTTGTAAAAGCATGCGTTGTAACATCATACATCCCTTATTTCCAGATCACCTTTGTCTCGCTCCTCCTCCTCCTTCTTCCCCCTCATCACTTCCCTTCCTTCTTTCTTCCTCAGTTTCTTATTTTCTTCATATTTTCGTCTCCATCCCCTCTCATCTGACTGCCCTTTCCTTTGTCCCTCTTTTCTCTTCAGGTCTCCATGTGGCGAGTGTGGCGGGGTTAAGGGATAACATTTTTTATAGCTAGTGCTTCAAAGAATTTTCAATGCTATCAAGGACATGGAGGCAAGGATTATGCTTCTCTTACTTTACTGAAAAAACACAGCAGCCAATCATGTTACAGTAAACATTACAGTAAATACAACAAAACTTAATTTCCCATGATCTACCCTATGGCATCAGCACCCTTTCCCTCAAACAGGGCCTGGGGAGTGTTGTCCCCAATGTCCTTTCTCTTTCTTTGCCAGAATGTTAGCCAAAACAGAACCATAACATTTGCAACACATAACGATGTGGAAAATCCCTGCGAACTCCAACCACTGATCTTCTTTCTGCTTTCTGGAGAACGCTATTCCTTTGCCTCATGCTACGGAAAGTCGAATCTTCCTGAAAGAACTGGAATATCTCAATCACTACTATACCAGGAACTTTGGCAATCAACCTTGTTTGTTATCTGAACCTACAAATAAAGTATACAATCCATAATATCACTCAAGCATTTCTCTTCAACAGCAAGGGTGGGCAATAGCTTACGAGTAACTTTGCACTTGAACATATTAATTTAATCAAATAAGCAAAGCCTTTGATTGTCCAGGAGAGCCAGGTAACTTATGCAATGTGAATGCGTCTTAGTACAATTAGAGATTTTACAAATAACCCAAGGAGGTGAAAAAACTCTACCTGTTAAATCCAGGGCACAAACACCTGAGATTCTTCTGCGTGAAATGAGGCACAAAAGTGTCATAAGCTTTGCTGACAGTTGCTTCCTGGAGATATCTTCATTAGCTGGCCAGGATATTGTTGTAATCAAAAGAAGGTCCAACTCCACAGGTATTGATAAGGTAGTAAGATTTATTAAGATGTTATCATGATGAGCTGTAGTACAGAAAGCCCCGCCAGGAGCAGCCTTCCTGCTGCTCAACCCGCACACCAACTGACACTCTCACTCATCCACCATTCCACAGCATCACCATGCTCCAACATTCCACACCACACTCACACTGGCTGAGCAGCAAGTATAAAACATCTACCTTCTTTCAGTGAACAAGAAAACAATGCAATGGTCCAAGGAAAAGAACACATTGGTGAAAGGTACATGCATAGAAATAACATGAGGACCGAATGCACAGACCTGAAGATGACTAAAAGGGCATACAAGTTACAAACAGAAGCAAAGAAAGCACAGTACAATGGGCAAGCAAGTTAACATCAAAATACAAAGAAAGTACAGAAGAATGTAGCAATTGACTTGGATGTGAACATAAGATATGATAGGATGGAAAATGACAATGCCCACCCATGTACTCACATTAATGCAAAATAGTGGTAGATCAGAGAGGCTTAGCACCTAAAAGCCTTCTCACACATACACCACCAACAGTGTGGGATTCACTTACAACCCCCCACAACCACACCATGGTGGTAATCCAGAGTGACTTAACACCAAAAGTAAACTTGCACACCAAACCAACAGGGTGATCTGCCTAAATCAACCACACCCATCATTCAAAAACCACAGACGCAACAGCATAAAGCAAAGGGATTCTCCATGGTGACATGTACAACTACCAGCTAATGTCTTCTGGTTTATTGTTTGATATGTAAAATCAATAAAATATGTTTAAAAAAAAAACACCCCTTTCGTAAAGTTCACTATTACAGCGAATCACACCAACCGTGAAGTTGACATCTTTAGCAAAGCACCCCAAACATGAAGCTTACCATTTTTAAAGCAAAACACACCCCATCCATGAAGTTTACATTTGCTCTTTTGCTCCTTTAAAGAAAGATCCAAACAAAACAAAGAGACAAGTTGTATCAAAATTTGGGTACAAGAGTCATAGTCTGGGGGTGCCAGGATTCTCAGCATGTGCTTCAACACCGACCATGCAGTAAGGTGGTCAGTCTAAAAAACGAAGGCAGCAGCAAATCTTACAAGAGCGAGGATAAAACTTTGCCCACACCCCACCATCGCAAGTCAAAAGCTTCAATAAACATTTAGGAAGTAAAGAAATGTGATCCCATGGATATGACACATGGGAGCGCAGCCCTCACCAGATTTACATGTGTACGCCGAAACAGCATGCCCACCAAGTGACATAGTTTGTACCTCTGCCACAAATGCGCATTACTCAGAGTCAGAGGCACAGAGGTCTCCGTGAGGACAAGGCATCCGGAACCATCATCATAGGTGCAAAGATGGCAGCACGCTGGCCAAAAGCGTCCTGGATGGCTCCAGGCACTCACGTGCAGTATAGCGTAAGGCTCCTCAACACACCACGAACTCCCGATGTTGGAGCTCGCGCTGGAGACACGAGCACGAGCCAAACAGTAGGGAACATGTGAGCCTCCAAAAACGTTGAACTTTTTTTTTTTACTTGGCACAACGATCACTCGAGTAGTGAACTGTTTCCTAACAGGCACCCCACACAACACCATTTTCGGTCTCACTGCGGGCCAAAGACCACACATGGGTGGGTGTCGACTGTCCCCCTTAAAAATATAGCCACTCCCAGCAGGAACCTCTTCGTATCAGTTTCACACAGTTCATCAGGAAAGGGGTCTAGTTTCTTCTGTGTCGACAGCAAGCACGTTGGGCATAATCCAATAAGCCAAGTCCACACACAATGCTAAAAACTCGGGATTACTAGCAATGATGAATCTCTCTGAAAGACACACAGAGCTGGCCTCCCACACTGCAGCTGTGGCAGACTGATCCGAAGGTCACAAGTGGGACAGGACGCAGCCAAACCAATATGCTTCACCGAAGGTCTACACCAAGGATGACACAGCTCGATCTGGCACGCCTGGGTTGGGGCCGACCGGTGTAGAGGTCACTGGTGAGGCTCAGGCCTGCCAGACTCACTGTTACACTCGTTATTAGTAGTTTCAATAAAGGTTCTTCCTACTGTATTTAAGGGAAAACGATCAACGTTTGCGGTCATGGTCGATTGCCATCCTGCTTATGTACTTCTGTATCTGGTGGTCATACATTATGTATATGTTGCTATGTCTGTGCACTGTATGTATTGTTGTTGCATTGAAATTTACAAATAAATGTAAAAAAATAATTTAAAAAAAGGTTCTTCCTACTGTAGTTATTTTAGACTCTAATTTCTTGAAGATCTTGTTTCCATAATTTCTTCTCTCAACCATTTCCCACATGCAGGTTCTTCTTTGTCAAATCAACGCCAAAATGTTGTAATCAAAAGATGTTCCAACTCCACAGGTGTAGACAAGGTAGTAAGATTTAATAAGATGTTATCATGAAGATCTATAGTACTGAGAGCCCCACCAGGAGCAGCCTTCCTGCTGCTCAACCCACACACCAACTGATGCTCCCACTCATCCAACATTCCAAGCATCACCACGCTCCAACATTCCACACCACACTGGCTGAGCAGCAAGTATAACAGATATCAAGAATCTAAGGACTACATCCACATCCTGCACGACTGAATATGTTGGCTTGGAAGGGTTGAATTAAATGGATACCCCTTAACATCTTACAGACAAAGGAATGTTCTCCTATCGGTTTATCGTCAAAAGGGTGATGGCCTGCAGAAATTGCCAAGTGACAATGTTTGACTGATCTATAAGACAATCCTTGGTCTGCCAACTGTAATAAGAGATTAATGATCAGACCGTAAAGTCTGCTCCCATGGGATTCACACGCCATTCATTACACCAACAAACTCATCATTTCCATGCCGAAGGATATTGTTTGTGAGTGCTGGGAGTCCAGGAATGTTTGCGATAGAATGAAGCTTGCTCCAAAACACCTGGCATTTGCCAGCATCTCCCGAAACACTCCAAGTCCTCAAAGTCAGTTGGCCTGACAGAATTAGAGAATAAGGAGAAACCCATGGGGTTGGGGAGAAGGTCCTGGAAGGCTAGAATCTTAATCAGATTCTGACATGACATTTCCAGCAACAAAGGGAACCAGGGTTGTGCCCTCCAAAAGGAAATCACTAGAACCAGTTACGCCAGTTGGCGTCTCATCTGAGAAATGATTCTTGGGATCCTGACAAAAGGGGGAAACACATAATGGACATCCCCCGCCAGCTCTGGAGGAAAGCATCAGAGTTCACCGCCAGGAAATCCGGCCTCCAGCTGAAGAAGATCAGGAGCTGCGAGTTCAGACGGGGGCAAAAAGATCTGTCACACATGGGTCCCACTGCTGGGTGAGACATCAGAAGACTCCGGGGTGCAACCTCCAGTTGATCGAGTCTCTCAGGAAGTGGGAATTGCAATCGCCTACCACATTCGTCTTCCCTGGGATGTACTCTGCTATCAAAGGAATCATGTGTCGGAGACAAAAGTGCCTAAAATCTTTGGCAATCTCCGCTAAGAGTCGGGACTGGGTACCACCAATTTGTTGATGTATCTCACTGCAGAGATGTTGTTCATACACAGAATACAGCATTTAGCCTTGTGAGGAGATAACGACTTGTTTGCAAACGACCCCACCAATAGTTCCAGACAGTTCATATGCAGATGCAATTCCTGCAGAGACCATGGGCCTCCTATAGAAACAGGACAACATCTATTCCTCAGCCCCATCTGCTGACGTCCAATTCCATAATGACATCTGGAACGCTGCCAAATATGGCTCTAACATTCCAAGCATCAATATGGTCCAGCAACCAAGTCATTTCAATTTTGGCTTTCTCTGATAGGGAGAGCTGCTCCGAGTACGATAAACCCTTTTGAATATGGAGGATCCTTAGGAGTTGAAGGGCACGCCTGAATGGATGATGCTAATAGCCCCACAATCCTGGCAAGGACACTCAAAGAGACCGTCGTAGATGAGAAAGCTCACCTCAGTTCATTCTTGATCAACAATCTTTGAAGCAAGAAGCTTAAGATGGACTTGAATATAATCTATCTGGAATCCAAGAGATTCTAGAGACCAGGAGGGAATCATACTCTGTTTTGGGACGCTGATGATGAACCCCAAGTCTTGCAAAAATGGAATTGTCCAGTTTAGATCGAGCAAGACCTTGCCCCAATCCTGAGCCATTATGATCAAGTAATCCAGATAAATTATTAATTTTACACCCCTGAACCTGAGGGTCTTTGCAACTGGTTTCATCAGTTTGGTGAAACACCAAGGGGACGATGAAAGCTCAAGAGGAAGGGCAGCGAATTCATAACAATGCAGGCTCCATTGGAATTGAAGAAACCCACTGTGCGTTAGGAAAATAGTCACAGTCAGATATGTGTCTTTCAGGTCGAGCCTCTACCCTCCAATGGGTCATAATTATTTAATCAATGCTAGTTGGGTTGGCGGATGATGGGTCTATCATGTATTTCAATTCACATTTCTAGTTCTTAACGTTGCTTTCAGCCCTCTAGTGGGCTTATTCATGCCTAATTACAACCCAGTCTTCTGTTAGTTCCTTATCAAAAAAGTGGACTAATGGTGACAATAAGTGACATATTGCTATTATTAAAAACCTAGTTACATTTTGACGTTCTTATTGCGTAACTATCAATTTTCTATCAGAGAGAGAAAAGAGAATTGGAATATATATTCATTAATAACTGGAGTGATCTGTACATTTGTCTACGTTGTCCTATAGGTGTGAGTACATCTCCTCATCCTTGCTGAGGCCATACGGAACCAGAGTTCTGAACGACAGAATGTGACGGGATTCTTTTTGTCTAAGTGTTTTTTCTCTATTGCCACCTCTCACACGGCAATCGACCATCTCCACCGCATAGAATCTCAACTTTTTTACAGTCCCCTTCATGGTACTTCTCCATGTGTTCTGCAACAGCGTAGCTCCGATCCTTGTTCACTGTAGCCCTCACGTGATCTAGGATACGCTTTTTTAACTCGCACACTGTGCTTCCCACGTATTTTAGTTGACAGGGACATTCAATTAAGTAAACCACGTATTGGCTTTTACAGTTGATGAATTGGTTTATTCTCCACTTCTTTTTGTTTACCATCCTGATCTCTTTTGTGTTATGAGCGATTTGACAGACTTTACAAGTGGAACACCTGAAAAAACCTTTCACGTCAAGCCATGTTCCTTGTTTTTTCGTTTTTTCAAAGTGGCTATGTACCAATTCATCCTTTAGGTTTTACGCTCTCCTGTAAGTAATTTTCAGATGATTTCCCACTATTTTAGCCATTGTAGGGTCAAGACATAATATGTCCCAATGTTTACATATGATTCTTCCAATTTCCTTAGATTCTGTGGAGAATGTTGTTATTAATCTAATTACATCCTTCTCTTTGTCTTGTGGTTGATTTTTGTTTTTTATAGTTTCAATTCTTGTTTGTTTTTCAGTTTTTTCCAGACATGATCTCAACACCTTTTTACTGTATTTTCTTTTTCTGAATCTCATTATTGTTAGTTTGCTATGCTTTTGCCATTCATGTTCCTCCGAACATATACGTTTTATTCTTAATAATTCACCATATGGAATATTTTTGATGAGCGGGGCTTGGTGGAAACTATCTGCATGCAACGTTGCATTGCTAGCTGTTTCTTTCCTGTGCAGCGTTGTGTGTAGCATGTTGTCTTTGATATAGATCTCCGTGTCCAAAAATATCACTCGATTGGTGCTGATGTTATATGTAAAATGCAGGTGGTGGTGTTTAAGATGTTAAAGTATGTGTCGAATTCCTCCTCAGATCCATTCCATACTATAAGGAGATCATCTATATATCTCATCCATGATATTATTTTTTCCACATATTGGTCATTGTTCGTGTTCCAAGCCACCTTTTGTTCCCACCAGCCGATTGTGAGACGAGCATAGTTCGGACTGAAAGAAAATCTCATTGCTGTCCCATCTTTTTGTACGTAGATTTCATCTCCAAACATAAATACATTTTGTGTTAAACACAGTTCAATCATTTCCAGTATCATTGTGTTGTGATTTGTGAAATGTATGTTTCGTTCCTTTAGAAAATATTTACACGCTGCTAGGCCAATTGCATTGTTGATGTTTGTGTATAGCGAGATCACGTCCATTGTGATTAACTTGTATGATGGTTCCCAAGTGATTTCTTGCACAATACTTAACAGATCTTTGGTGTCTCGCAAATACGATGTCAGTTCTTTTACATACGGGCTCAAGTAATTATCAATGAATTTTGCAATTGGTTCTAGTAATGACCCTTTTGCGGAAATGATTGGTCTCCCTGGTGGTCTTGTTGGATGCTTGTGGCTTGTGGCAGTTGTTACAACTGAACACCCGATAATTGCGACAATTTACTTTCTCCCAAAGATACACAAGCATCCCACAAGATGGCCTAGCAGCATGTAAATATTTTCTAAAGGAACGAAACATACATTTCCCAAATCACAACACAATGATACTGGAAATGATTGAACTGTGTTTAACACAAAATGTATTTATGTTTGGAGATGAAATCTACGTACAAAAGTGATGTCACTGACCATCTCATGAATGATGCAATATGTGACATCATCAGCAGTGCATTGCGGGCGCGCGAGTTATAGTTAGCAGAACTAACTATAACGGAGGAATTTCTATGGTTTTGTACGAGTGAAATGGCCAGCTAACTATAACACCCCTGAGACCTATGTTTTTTTCTGAGAATTTCAAGGTTTTTTAAATGCTAATTTCTAACTATAACGTCTCTGAAACCTATGGTTTTTTCAGTGGATTTCAAAGCTTTTTTAAATGCTAATTTCTAACTATAACTTCTCTGAAACCTATGTTTTTTTTCAGTGAATATATATATATATATATATGTGTTCAAACAATAATAACACACTTACAAGTAAAATGCAACTGTTAAATGCAAGGGATAAAAATAAAAGCAGATAATAATGATACTAGTACTGGACATCCACAGCAAGAAACAAGCACTGTTAAATACAAGTAATCAGACACAAGGAATCAAAGAAAAGCATGAAAAGTTATAAAGATATATACACAGAATACATCAAATGATTATAACCTCTGGAGACTTTAATGTGCACACAGAAACACTCACACATCACAATGTCAATATTCAGAGAAAATACATCAGCGGCTGCAACAACTTCATCTTAGCCCACACTAGACTGGGGAATTCACAGGCGGGGTCAAGAGACCCAGCAAGCCGGGAACTTCCACACTGAATAAGATGCGTCCGTATTCAGGTCCAAAATCCCATCTTCCAAGTCAACAGACCCCAGTTTTATAATATTCTCAATGCACTAGAGGCTTCAGATGAGACCTCCTCTGCGCCAAGGAAACCTACTGGAGTTGGCCAATCTCCCACAAGCATTCAAAAGGCAAAGGAGTTCTCACATATTGCTCTGCCCTCCTACATGTTCCAGCACCTAAGCTTAGTGCAGCTTGGGAAAGTAGAAAACATCTCCAAAAGTACAGAAATCAATCTTGAACGAGAATAACCTAAATATTGTGAGTAACCTGGGGACCTGCTTGTGTGTGCAAAGCTCCAGAAGTCAGAATTCAAGATCGCATGAGGGCATGTCAAAGCCAATAGTAAAAATATCATAAAACTTGCCAATGCACAACATAATGCACATTTGAGCACCACGCCCTACAACACTACACTCCGAGACAGAGAAGTACATTCCACACCTTTCTCTCTCTCATGCTTTCAAACGCACATCAAACACGTTCTGTTCCTGGCAAGGCTGTTATACTCTTTAAAACAGCCCCACTCTAAAGCTACAAAGAGACACGAAATGCAAGTGCAAAGTAGATTAAAACACATAAAATCAGTTAAAACAAAGGTAGTCAAAGTTCATCACTTGGTCCCAATATATGGGAGTGGCTCTTGCACTGCGCTGCTCCACCTCAATAGTGGTCTCTGTGGAAACGGCCTCGACCATGTCGGGTTTTGGAAGGGTAGAAGTTCCCTTGACTCTGGACGTTATTCCCGCGCCTTCTGTCTCTGCGATGAGAACCTCTGTATGAGGTCCAACTCCTGTCCCCGGCCTGACGCTCAGCCTCTATAGCGTCCAGCCCTGGTAAAAAAGCCATTGTAGAAGACCTTCTTAAGCGAAGACTGCGCTTTGTCCAGAGTTTACAAGGTTGCTACAAGTTTTTCTAAATCCTCTACAAAATTATCTCCAAAGAGTTGCCCATTTGCCAGTGGGTCTGCTTTCAATGGCGCCAACTCTACTAGTTTGGGATCACTGTGCATTAGGATAGAACAGTGTCTCTCTGAGGAGATCGCGCAGTTGCCATTCCTCAAAAAACAGATCGCTCACTGGCTCCATCCCATAAGGATATCTCAGTCTAAAGGTAACCCTGTCTCTTTAGCCTGAACTGCCATCTCCAGAATCTTGGTCAATGGACTGGATAAATCAAGGACCTTGTCCTGACAGCCACGCCAGGCAGGGTCGATGCCCCTTTCTTTTTCAGATCCTTGGAGAACTTTTTCATAAAAATTGCCATATTCCGATCAATTTCACACGCGTCATTAACGTTCCCAGGCAGGGAAGGGTGGGGGCATTCGGTATGCAGTTTCACTCTGTCCTCTTACTCAAACCCTTTGCGAAGTCTGGATTGTACATATTCTGCCACCTCGGAAGAGGGATACCACTCTGTTGACCTCAGATGTACAGTTTCCTCCAGATCTAAATTTTGGAGTTTGTCCTTGGATCCCTGTTGCTCAAGGAAGATAGTCTTGCATTTGCATTTATGCGGCTGAGGAACAGACTCATCCTGGAAACCTGAGATTCAGAGACTCCCTAGCCATGGTCAAGTAGAGTGTTCCTAGCAATCTTGTCAAGGGCCTTCTTGTGTGGCCAGAATGGCTCAGTCATGTTAGAAGTAATCGAGTTGGATGGTGCACGGGTTCCTAGGCATTCTACCCAGATCCTGTAGTGTATAGCACCTCAAATGGTCACAGTGCGACAGCCAAAGCTTTATTTATAGACTCTTGAACAGAGTTGTCTATAGCCTCCACCAACTGCTCTTTCAGGTGGTAGTCATTTCGGTTCTCGTATTCGTCATACCCCTCAAACTCCCCTTGATGGAATCCTGCCATGACAGTAATGTACAAAGCCCCAATTATTGGTCTCAAGTAGGCAAAAAAACTGGGGGAGGGGGGGTGGCAACTCTAAACAGGCTGAGTGAAGCACAAAATCAATTGTACTATTGATAATATACCCCGGCCGGGTAATAGTAGAGGGAGCAGTCTGTAGCCCCTAGATTCCAGCTCTCATAAATTATAAAAGCCCAGGTGAAGAGTATAGGAGTTTTAATGCAAGCACTAAGCTTTGTGTTCAACTCGTAACTAAGCCACGCTGCTTGAAAGTCGTGGGCACTTTGCACATGCGCAATCAGGCGCCCGCAGTAGAAATAGGACTGTGCACGCTACATCTGAGAACTGGCACAGCCTCTTGTTCCCCACTCTCTCTCCACACCGGGGGACGATTTAATGGGACCACAGTCTTCGAAGGGCAGCGCCCAGGCTAAGGACACAAACTAAAACTAAATACAATAAACAGTTGAAATCATGTCACGCTGTCAATTGGGAGCACAGATTGACGGATCCCGTGCTTACATAGGCGGCACCAATCTCTGAGGGGAGCAACAATTATAATAAATGTTTGAATACCACATAAAAGTGCGTAATAGGGTACAACATTTAATACATAGTACCTTTACAAGCAATAAGTACATCATGAAACACTCACCTCATGGCAGCAAAGTAAGAGGAAGGACATTGGGGACAGCAGGTCTTATAAGCCTTCCTAGGCCCTGATTGATGGAAAGTGTGATGATGTCATAGGGCAGATCATAGGAAATGAAGTTTTATTGTGTTTACTGTAACATGATTGGCTGCTGTGTTTTTGAAGTTAGGTAAGAGAACCATAATCTGAAGCCTATGGTCGTGACATAGAATTGTGGCCCTGTTTTCCAGGAAAGTGGTTTTTACTTTCTCCCTCTTCACACATACATATATCTTTTCAGCTTAAACCTTATCATACCCTTTTTAGCATCATGATACAAGCTTGCAAGGAGTATACTACCTTCAAATGCAAGAAACAGTGCACTTTTCTGGCGGGAGAAATGTAATGTATTTATTAAGTGCATGTAATAAAGTACATTACGTTTTGACAATTTAGCAATCTCTTCTTTTCCTTCTGTGACTGCAGTTGCCACATTTTGTTTTTTTAGCCAGTTCAACAAATGGTGTAGCAAATGTTCCAGGGACTCTACTGCAAGCAAGTAAAAAAATGGGCACCCCATCTCCAGGTTTAGTATTAAAGAAACATCTACAACTGGGGGTAAGTGGGCCCCTTCGATGTCTCAATCATGGTACAGTCCACCCTTTGCACAATTGATAATTTTGGCCATGAGTTCAACACTTCATAAAAAACATGACATTTAAACACAACAGCCAACACTTGTTTCACAATTGCCTGTTCATCAACAGCAAATTATAGAAAATAAATTGTGCTAATGGCAGAAACATTGTGTTCCTTACCAGTAACAGCTGGGCATCTCTGTTGCATACCTCACAACAAACTTTGAAAAGCTTCAAGTGGAATTAATTAAATTCACAAGGTAGCCAGATGAGGAAGTGTTCTGATAAAGAATAAAGCACCATTCTTTAGAGTTTGGCAGCTGCTGGGCTGCCGTGAAAAAATGGTGGCTGTCTTGTTGGCTCTATTAGGAATGTATTGATGTCATTGGCAGTCAAAATACGTCAAGGCAATGACTGAAAACTTCAGCACTGCAATGCGTGAAACACACTCCGGAATTAGCTTATGATTACGATTCACACAACAGTTTATTCAAAGATTTGTATGGCTTCCATTAAAATCAGTTATACGCACCACCAGATTGAAACCCGGGAATTCACTGCTCAACTTTTATAGAAAATCCTGGTTCTGAACCCATCACTTTAGCAGAAGGCGATAATCTAATTGCAACAACGGCAGACCTTTCTTGCCGCACCTCACACCAGTTCCAATATTTGAAATGACCATGCAAAAAACCCCAACATCAGCCGTTGAAAGGCGTCACTGTGTTCCAGATCAAAAGAGATTATGAATAGATGGGGGTGCACAGTTCAGAGAGTCCAAAAGGCAGGTAGTTGTAGAAAAATAACTTCTTTATTTTAACTTTAAAGACTTCATCTGGTATAAAAATTGTCCAGCCAACGCATTTCATTCCCCCATAGGGAACTTCATCAGGGCTGCAACATGACAAGACAACATATATATTACATTCAAATCATGAGACACAGGAATTACACGACAAACAAATGTATCAAAAAATTTATCAAAACAATGTCTCCAACAGACCAGCACAGAAAAGAAAACAAACATCCATCGTTTAACTAATACATATAAAGTTACATATAAGATCACAAATCAACACCTAATTTAAATATCAACAATTACATGTACAAGAAGAGCAACCTGAAGGTCTATTAATACATCATATTTATAGAAAAGAAAGTACACTTTCCGTTATTTCTTATTTGAAAAAACACACCCCACATACCAAAGTTGCAACAATCCCAAATGATGTGATCCAGAAATTGTAAAGGATACTTCGACCTAATATCAACAGCCAAAGGGTGAATCAATCATAATCTAAGTTTACAGTTATCCAAAAAACCTATCCTGATTCGGTGTATAAAATGGAAAATATAAAACCGCCTTAAATGTGTAAATAGTCATAATATCATGTACCTATAGTCAATAATCATACCATAGCAAATGGACATTGACTTATAAATGAGTGGAAGCATACCTTCTATTTTCAAATTTGAGTCACTGTGTAGTTTCCAAAACATTCATAGGGTGAAGTGTATTGCACTTGAACCCAAAAGTCCTATTGAGAAATGTGATATCTAATATTATACCTTAGTCAAGAATTAATAATATCTGACATATCTTCAAATCGGAATTATTCAAATAATCAAAACACATCACACAACGTTCGTATTTTAGGTAAAGAATAAAAGCTCACTATGCGCGGAATTAGGTACTTATTACGAAGAGGGACAATGTCAGAGACAGCAGTATATTATCAAAAAAGAATATTTAGAAAGAGGCTCACGCCTTATTCACGTGAGTATTGTCACTTTTTTATTTTTAGGACAATAAAGAACAATATAAGAGCCCCAACAGAGAATCATAGTGGGTGCAGAGTTTGTCAAGATTAGAAACGGTCACACCTTCACCGTGCCTGGTGATGCGGTGAGAATTTTTAGGGCAATTTTCAATTTAAAGAACCTTCTATAATATGTCACCTGCCAAAGACTACAAATCCCATCATCCACTGTACCAAGATTATCAATGAAGTGTCAAACAAAAAAGCACTAGTGACTTTTCTTCATTGTGCTGCAACTATAATATTTGACAAACAGTAGAAAAAAGTGAATCACTCCTCATGGGAACACATAAGGCGCAGAAATATCTTAATTCCAAACACTCACATTCTCACGAAGAGAACCGAGCCACAGTGTTTATAAAGAAAAGGGCGATATCGCAACATGGGATCTATTAAAAAAAGCCATCAAATCAAATGACAAAATCATTGGTGAAGAGCAATTGGAAAAATATGCTTTCTAAAGAAAGGGGTGCAGTTATAAAAAATAGCATGCTACTCGCTACAGCGTTGTAAAGTTAAAGAGCTGGGCAGCATGCCAAGCTCCATACATCCCACATATAATTTACGTGAGGTAAAAAAGAGAAAATATAGAAGACTACATTTATCCCCTGTACACGTCTCCTTACCTAAACCAGGCTTCCAAAACTTCCTTTCCTTTCCGTTTCTTCTCGTCGGTACAGCAACATAAACCGCCATTGGTATAAATATACGAAGCTCCACCCTCAGTTTGTACGAACAGCCAATCAACATGGACCGTGTCAAGAGCAGTAATTCGTATACTATATTGAACCAACGCAGACCGGCCGCCATTACTAAGTGGTCCGCAACCTCCGAATTTCTAATAACGTATACCCGCATAAGCCGAAAAAGAATTGGAAACACATAGATACTATGAATCAAAAAGATAGGGAAAAATATATATATAGTAATCGCTACAATTATGAGATTAACCACATTGTGGCCAAACACTCATATATATATTTTATCTGTTCGAATTCACAACACCTGGCATACATATAAGGAAATGTCGTAAAACCAAATAATATGTATCATTAATATAAATCACAATCGGCGAGCAAAGCGCATGGTAGGTAGACTCAAGATCTAAAATGGACATCTATCGAGATAAAAAAGGACGCCATCTTGAGACGGTCGAATTTATGGCAGTACCATAAGCAATGGGAAAATCTGAAGCAGTGCTATGTGTTAATATAAATATCAATAATGTGTTCGATCAATATTATTATAGTGGGTAATTAAGGTCAATATATATAGAAAAGTGGGGGCAATTCCAAATTATGATAACAAACACCATTAATTGCTGTTCCTAATGGCAAAATAGCGGGTAGACTCAAAGTATTACATATACATCCATCAAAATAAAAACGGACGCCAGCTTTAGACAGTCAGATTTTTGCAGGACCGTAGGCTATCGGAGGACCTAAAACAGTACAGTCTCTATACTCGATAATTCTGTCAGTCTGTTGATGGACTCACACCTGTGTATAATTGTGCTTTTTATTGTCTCCTAGATCACGGCCCCATTGGTCTACCATTAACCCATGTGCCAGAATATGTCAATTGCGTTAAAACCTTTCTGACTCTAGACCACCTTAAGTCTCTTAGAATGAAAATCATATGAGGTGACTTTCTCAGAATCCTTATATATTTTGCTGTGTGGCTACATACACTAACTTCATGAGGTATCTCTGAGTAAAAAGTTATATGAGGGGTACTTTTTACGTTTGTGATATTCCGTGTTACCTTTGGTTTTAGTACACTCCCCTCATTGTCGATGATATTAGGACTTTTGTTTTATACTTTTTACAGTACCCCTTAAAGAAAGATTGGGTCCTGTGTTCGTTTTTGCCACCTGCTACTGCAAACAATGGCGTCCGTTATTATAATCTGGAATTGTTCCCACTTTCCTATACATTGGCGTTAATGACCTACTATAAGAAAATTGATCGTAACAATATTGGTACTAATATTTATATATAGTACTGTTTTAGATCCTCCGATAGCTTACGGTCTTGCAAAAATCTGACCGTCTAAAGATGGCGTCCGTTTTTATCTTGATGGATGTATATGTAATACTTTGAGTCTACCTGCTATTTTGCCATTAGGAACTGCAATTAATGGTGTTTGTTATCATAATTTGGAATTGTCCCCACTTTTCTATATATTGACCTTAATTATCCACTATAATAATATTGATCGAACACATCATTGATATTTATATTAACATATAGCACTGCTTCAGATTTTCCCATAGCTTACGGTTCTGCCATAAATTCCACCGTCTCAAGATGGCGTCCTTTTTTATCTCAATAGATGTCCATTTTAGATCTGAAGTCTACCTACCATGTGCTTTGCTCGCCGATTGTGATTAATATTAATGATACATATTATTTGGTTTTACGACATTTTCTTATATGTATGCCAGGTGTTGTGAATTCCGAACGGATAAAATATATATATGAGTGTTTGGCCACAATGTGGTTAATCTCATAACTGTAGCAATTACTATATATATATTTTTTTCCTATCTTTTTGATTCATAGTATCTATGTGTTTCCAATTCTTTTTCGGCTTATGCGGGTATACGTTATTAGAAACTCGGAAGTTGCCGACCACTTAGTAATGGCGGCCGGTCTGCGTTGGTTCAATATAGTATACGAATTACTCCTCTTGACACGGTCCATATTGATTGGCTGGTCGTACAAACTGAGGGTGGAGCTTCGTATATTTATACCAATGGCGGTTTATGTTGCTGTACCGACGAGAAGAAAAAGAAAGGATAGGAAGTTTTGGAAGCCTGGTTTAGGTAAGGAGACGTGTACTGGGGATAAATGTAGTCTTCTAGAATTTCTATTTTTTACCTCACGTAAATTATATGTGGGATGTATGGAACTTGGCATGTTGCCCAGCTCTTGAACTTCACAACGCCGTAGCGAGTAGCATGCTATTTTTTATAACTGCACCCCTTTCTTTAGAAAGCATATTTTTCCAATTGCTCTTCCCCGATGATTTTGTCATTTGATTTGATGGCTTTTTTTAATAGATCCCATGTTGCGATATCGCCCTTTTCTTTATAAACACTGTGGCTCGGTTCTCTTCGTGAGAATGTGAGTGTTTGGAATTAAGATATTTCTGCGCCTTATGTGTTCCCGTGAGGGGTGATTCACTTTTTTCTACTGTTTGTCAAATATTATAGTTGCAGCACAATGAAGAAAAGTCACTAGTGCTTTTTTGTTTGACAATTCATTGATAATCCTTGTACAGTGGATGATGGGATTTGTAGTCTTTGGCAGGTGACATATTATAGAAGGTTCTTTAAATTGAAAATTGCCATAAAAATTCTCACCGCATCACCAGGCACGGTGAAGGTGTGACCGTTTCTAATCTTGACAAACTCTGCACCCACTATGATTCTCTGTTGGGGCTCTTATATTGTTCTTTATTGTCCTAAAAATAAAAAAGTGACAATACTCACGTGAATAAGGTGTGAGCCTCTTTCTAAATATTCTTTTTTGATAATATACTACTGTCTCTGACATTGTCCCTCTTCGTAATATGTACCTAATTCCGCGCATAGTGAGCTTTTATTCTTTACCTAAAATTCGAACTTTGTGTGATGTTTTTTGATTATTGGAACAATACCGATTTGAAGATATGTCAGATATTATTAATTCTTGACTACTAAGGTATAATATTAGATATCACATTTCTCAACAGGACTTATGGGTTCAAGTGCAATACACTTCACCCTATGAATATTTTGGAAACTACACAGTGACTCAAATTTGAAAATAAAAGGTATGCTTCCACTCATTTATAAGTCAATGTCCATTTGCTATGGTATGATTATTGACTATAGGTACATGATATTATGATTTGGGACTATTTACAAATTTTGAGGCGGTGTTATATTTTCTATTTTATACACCGAATCAGGATAGGTTTTTTGGATAACTATAAACTTAGATTATGATTGATTCACCCTTTGGCTGTTGATATTACGTCGAAGTATCCTTTACAATTTCTGGATCACATCATTTGGGATTGTTGCAACTTAGGTATGTGGGGTGTGTGTTTTTTCAAATAAGAAATAACAGAAAGTGTACTTTCTTTTCTATAAATATGATGTATTAATAGACCTTCAGGTTGCTCTTCTTGTACATATAATTGTTGATATTTAAATTAGGTGTTGATTTGTGATGTTATATGTAACTTTATATGTATTAGTTAAATGTTGGATGTTTGTTTTCTTTTCTGTGTTGGTCTGTTGGAGATATTGTTTTGATACATTTTTTAATACATTTCTTTGTCGTGTAAGTCCTGTTTCTCATGATTTGGATGTAATATATATGTTGTCTTGTCATGTTGCAGCCCTGATGAAGTTCCCTATGGGGGAATGAAAGGCGTTGGCTGGACAATTTTATACCAGATGAAATCTTTAAAGTTAAAATAAAGAAGTTATTTTTCTACAACTACTTGCCTTTTGGACTCTCTGAACTGTGCACCCCCATCTATTCATAATCACTTTAGCTGAAGGTGGTCTGCCACATCAGCAGGCCTTAAGAGATCCAAACTTGGTGGTGAAATAGCCATAGCTCTCTGCACACCTGGGTAGGAATGGGAATGTGTTGAGTCTCCACCGCAGCCTGCAGACACCTCCTGTGTGAGCCGTAGGTCTGTGCAGACCCACATCTCAAGGGATTTCTGTTTTAGAGCTGACTGCATGTCTCAGAGAGGCGCTGTCAGGACAGTACCTGCTCACAGAGAATGGCCCTTTTGTTGGGAGTGTATTATTTCTATTTTTAGGCTGTTTACGGAACGTGGTGCACGTGAAAAATACAATGTCAGGAGAGTTATGGACTGTGTGGAGGGAGTGTTTGGGAAGACAGTGGGTGAGAAAAATACCAGGGGGAAGATTTACAAGCACCTTGCGCCACTTTTGCATCACGTTTCTCATGTTAAAAATGACGCAAAAGTGGAGCAAGGGGCTTGTAAATCTGCCCCCAGGTATTTAGTTTTAATACTGTAGGGATGTGTTACTGAGGCAGGTGGAGGAGGGTGGCAGGATTCCTAGTATTTGTTTTTAGATTTCAGGGATGAGTCCATGATAGGTGGAAATGTTCTACTGAATGGCATTTTATGACTCCCACATGACTCGTATCCCACTACAGAGTTGATCGTCTCAAAGGGGCGTAGTTTCTTGGGGAGAGGCATTTGTAGATGGAAAGCTTTAAGTAACAGGAAGTTTGCCACCTCAGTGATTCAAGTGACATCATAGAGAGCTCCAGTTTTATGCTAGTTGTTTATGTGGTCATGAAGTGATCATGTTGATGGATGCAGAGCAAAAAGCAGCAACCAGAGCTTTTTAAGCAGAAAATAATTCCTTTATTAGAGGCATGACCTGATGACAGCTGTAAACATCTGCCCCTCACTTCTCCCTCACTCTTGTCTCAACATTCTCATTGTCACAGCATAGCATTCTGCTGATCACAAGGCAAGGTGCCCCAAAAGGCTATTTATGCCAATCAGCCGACATCTCCCCTTTTCATAGAATTTTACAACAATAATAAATTGAACACAGGATAGTGAACTAATTAGGCATGCAATGAATAGCAATTTTCATGCATATAAAAACTGCAACTTTACAGATATGATAACATGAACATACATTTAAAAATAAAAGTAAGCATTTAAGAAAAAACAGATATCATGCATGTGGAAAGTGCTGGACTGGAAAACACACATCAGTCCAACAATTTTCGCGGACATTTCCTTACTCGGGTACTACGACTAAGAGGCTCGCTATGGTCACCTCCAGAAGTCTGAAGATCAAGAAAGTTATCAGAATTAGCTGTAACTGGATATCCAGGTCTAACCCTAGTTAGCCTTCCCAACATGCCACCCACCATTTTCCTCCTTCCACCTTTGCTGTAGGCCCTCCTAACTCAAGAATTTTCACTGGCTCATGAAATTTTGAAAGACCTTTCCTCAACAACAAGGATCCCTTAATTCTGACTCAATCGCCCACATTCGGACGGTAGCCAACACTCTTACAATTCTTTAACCTGTCATGTTTGGCAAGAAATGAATCTGAACTAAGTTTGGTAGAAGTCCACTTGTCTGAGAGAGGGACATGATCTTTCAGACGTACTTTCACCATTGAATTAGGACAACGTTCATACCAAGCTTTCATTCCTCGCCTTATCTCAAAAGGAGATAACCCAGTTGATACACGAGGAGCTGTGCAGTAAGACCACAACATGCACCTCACAGCATCACAAACATACTTTACAGACTGGTAAGCACCTTGCACACACTCAAAAAACACTTTTAAAGCATTTTGCTAACCCATTGCTTTGTGGTCTATATAATGGTGTTTGAAGTGTTAACCCCTCAATTGGTTAAAAAAAATCAGATAGGATTTGTGAGTTGAACGGAACACCATTGCTAGTAAGTAAAATCTCAGGTCTTTGCAAAATATCTCGAGGAAGACCGCGAACAGCGTCAGCTGTGAGTTCACAAAGAAACTTTACTTCAACCTAATGAGATAAGTGATCAACAAGAACTAAGATATACCTGTACTGGACGGGTAAAATGGCAAATGCTCCAAGAAAATTGAAACCAACCTATTGCCAAGCTCTTCCTACTGTAGGTGCGGAGCACTCCAGTGATGAAAATGTTTTTAAGTGTATATCGCTCATGGTGCAGTGCATGCACTCCTCTGTGTATTTTTGTATTTCTGAATCTGTGCTGGACCACCAATACTCTTCTGATTCTTTTTTTTTTTTTTGCGGCACCCAAGGTTACCACCATGAGCGGATTCTATAATTCTGTGTCTCAATTTAGTGAGAAGAATCAGTTTCTCACCACAAAATAACAAACCGTCAACTTCAGACAGTTCATTGGTCATTTTCCAAAGAGGTTGGAGAACAAGATCAAGGCTTTTCTCCTTTGGCCATCTCAAGAACGAGATACCGTGTGTATGACACAGTCTCAATTACTGGACTTTCCAGATAGCCAAAGTGAATCGCCGACAAATAATGTGGTTCAAGGAGATCTGCAGGGTAATTCACAATGCTCACGGGAGGTTTTAATTAATTCTATGGAGAACTTTCCTCAGCCAGAAATTAAGGGCAATTTGGACAGCTTTCAGCAGAACCTAGAGGAGGCTTTGTTAAGATGGATCATACGTTTGTTTGATTTAAGAGCCTCTGAAGTGAAGTTGAATCGAGAAAATGTAGCACAGTTTTGTGCATTTAGCCTTGACTGTAATGTGCAGAAATATTTTAGAAATTACTGAGAAGAAAAACAAATCAGCTTGTTACAATTAGCGATTGCTGGATTTAGTCACGAGTCAGACTGACCAGTGAGTGAGAAACATTGGTTTACAGCAAGAGACAGGATGCTGAAACCTTAGGCAGAAGAAATGATGAAAATGCTATTTTTAAACATGACTGAGTGGGGAGAGAAGCAGCAATGTGCTTTTGAATCTGCAAAAGATGCTATATGGTGTGCTTTAGACAATACAGAAAGGAGACATTGAGTTACATGTGACTGTTCAGGGTCAGTATACTACGTGGAGTATGTAGGATAAACAAGGAAAGAAGAGGGTGCCCTTGGGCTTTTGGATTGAAATGTTGACAGATGCTAGAGAGTGATTTACTCCCCTTGAAAAATAGTTGTTTTTGTGTCACTGCACTTTGACAGATACTGGGCAGAAACAGTTGTTTGTGTGTTTTTTTGCTCTGACAGACATAGGGCAGATACAGTTGCTTTTGTGTTTTTGCAAGCTGGCAGATGAAAAAAACACAATGTGATTTTGAAAGTTGAAGTTTTTCTAATGCAATGAATGATGAATTCTCCTGAGTTATACAGAACAGGTAATGCACAACAAGCAAATGTGATCAAGTTGTACATACAGGAATAACTACCTCGAAACACGTGTCCAGGGATGGCTAATGCGACACTTACTTTCCTCAAACACTTTTGGCACAGGCGTAATCGCCGTCGCCACTACATGGACCACAGTTCCTTGGGGTAATATGCTGGTAGGACGAGCGGAGTGCGGCCAATCGGATTTTTTGTATTAAGGCTCCCTTGAGCCATTGGGCTGACGAGCCCCGGACCAGCACCTGCGCGCCATGAGTGGTACTTAACCTGATAATACTTTTTTGGCAGTCTACGCGGCAACCCCACACACTCACCTACTCCCTGCTGACGAGAGGCAACTACCTCGAAACATGTGTCCAGGGATGGCTAATGCGACACTAACTTTCCTCGAACACTTTTGGCACAGGCGTAATCGCCATCGCCACTACATGGACCACAGTTCCTTGGGGTAATATGCTGGTAGGACGAGCGGAGTGCGGCCAATTGGATTTTTTGTATTAAGGCTCCCTTGAGCCATTGGGCTGACGAGCCCTGGACCAGCACCTGCGCGCCATGAGTGGTACTTAACCTGATAATACTTTTTTGGCAGTCTACGCGGCAACCCCACACACTCACCTACTCCCAGCTGACGAGAGGCAACTACCTCGAAACACGTGTCCAGGGATGGGTAATGCAACACTTACTTTCCTCGAACACTTTTGGCACAGGCGTAATCGCCGTCGCCACTACATGGACCACAGTTCCTTGGGGTAATATGCTGGTAGGACGAGCGGAGTGCGGCCAATCGGATTTTTTGCATTAAGGCTACCTTGAGCCATTGGGCTGACGAGCCTCGGGCCAGCACCTGCGCGCCATGAGTGGTACTTAACCTGATAATACTTTTTTGGCAGTCTACGCGGCAACCCCACACACTCACCTACTCCCTGCTGACGAGAGGCAACTACCTCGAAACACGTGTCCAGGGATGGCTAATGCGACACTTACTTTCTTCGAACACTTTTGGCACAGGCGTAATCGCCGTTGCCACTACATGGACCACAGTTCCTTGGGGTAATATGCTGGTAGGACGAGCGGATTGCGGCCAATCGGATTTTTTGTATTAAGGCTCCCTTGAGCCATTGGGCTGACGAGCCCCGGACCAGCACCTGCGCGCCATGAGTGGTACTTAACCTGATAATACTTTTTTGGCAGTCTACGCGGCAACCCCACACACTCACCTACTCCCTGCTGACGAGAGGCAACTACCTCGAAGCACGTGTCCAGGGATGGCTAATGCGACACTTACTTTCCTCGAACACTTTTGGCACAGGCGTAATCGCCGTCGCCCCTACATGGACCATAGTTCCTTGGGGTAATATGCTGGTAGGACGAGCGGAGTGCGGCCAATCGGATTTTTTGTATTAAGGCTCCCTTGAGCCATTGGGCTGACGAGCCCCGGACCAGCACCTGCGCGCCATGAGTGGTACTTAACCTGATAATACTTTTTTGGCAGTCTACGCGGCAACCCCACACACTCACCTACTCCCTGCTGACGAGAGGCAACTACCTCGAAACACATGTCCAGGGATAGCTAATGCGACACTTACTTTCCTCGAACACTTTTGGCACAGGCGTAATCGCCGTCGCCACTACATGGACCACAGTTCCTTGGGGTAATATGCTGGTAGGACGAGCAGAGTGCGGCCAATCGGATTTTTTGTATTAAGGCTCCCTTGAGCCATTGGGCTGACGAGCCCCGGACCAGCACCCGCGCGCCATGAGTGGTACTTAACCTGATAATACTTTTTGGGCAGTCTACGCGGCAACCCCACACACTCACCTACTCCCTGCTGACGAGAGGCAACTACCTCGAAACACGTGTCCAGGGATGGCTAATGCGACACTTACTTTCCTCGAACACTTTTGGCACAGGCGTAATCGCCGTCGCCACTACATGGACCACAGTTCTTTGGGGTAATATGCTGGTAGGACGAGCGGAGTGCGGCCAATCGGATTTTTTGTATTAAGTCTCCCTTGAGCCATTCGGCTGACGAGCCCCGGACCAGCACCTGCACGCCATGAGTGGTACTTAACCTGATAATACTTTTTTGGCAGTCTACGCGGCAACCCCACACATTCACCTACTCCCTGCTGACGAGAGGCAACTACCTCGAAACACGTGTCCAGGGATGGCTAATGCGACACTTACTTTCCTCGAACACTTTTGGCACAGGCGTAATCGCCGTCGCCACTACATGGACCACAGTTCCTTGGGGTAATATGCTGGTAGGACGAGCGGAGTGCGGCCAATCGGATTTTTTGTACATACAGGAATAAACTGCAGTTTTGCATGAACAGCTGGTGCAGGTCCCAGTAGAAAATCCAGGGGTGGTGCTTAAGACACAGGATTCACCTGTGAAGCGGAACAAGTAGTTGTGGCAAGAAATTTGGAAAATGTTACTGCAAAGCACAGTTACTGTGTATGATGTTGCCGCTCATTGTGCCATACATTTACCAGACAGATGCTTTATACAGATGAAAAGGATAAAATCTTGGAGATAGAGGTGGTGACGCACAATTTTGATTTGGTAGGCATAACAAAGTGGAAGCACCTGGGAGAGAAAGCCACTCACAGATCATATTGCGAAGTGTTGGTGTACCTGATGTCCCAGCCCTGCGTGTGAGTGCCTGTGTCTTAGTGGGGTCGTGAGGGTGTGGGAGCCTTCAACCCCGAAGAGACCACCTGACAGCGCAGACTGTTACTGAGATCCTTTGGCTGAATCACCAGATTGGCTTACCAAGCACAGACTATTTTTGAATGTGCTGAAATGAGACTGAACTGAACTGATCCTGAAAGTGAAAAATTATGATTCCAAGAGCACTTTTGAATGACAGATTTGAAAGGATATTGTTTTAAATATAGCAGGAAGGCTGTATACATTTACACAGTTAGGATTGATGGAGGATATTTTTATTGAATCCAGCATTGCATATCCGGAGTGTTACAGGAGAAACTTTTCAGCTTGATGAAAATTATTTTGAGGTTCATTTATTATTTTAGATAGCAGATACACTTTGACTGCTTCAATAGTAGACGTTCCAGGATTAACCATTTATAACACTAGGAGCCTTAATAAGTTAACATGTTTGATTCTATTTGTGTATTCATCACACATTTATTTCTGTAGCTGAGTTATCAGATATACAATTCATTTTTGATGAAGTAATACGTTACATGGTTTTATAATGCCGCTGTTTTAATGTGTGCTTAATTTTATATTCATGCTTTCACTTAAAAAGTTGGATTTCGATATATATGTTATAATAGTCAAAGGTCATGGGGGGAAATGTAGCGCAAGAGGCACTCCTATATATGACCTTTGACTATCATTGTTTTAGTGACTTTAGGTGTTTTACTTTACTCTAGCCTGAATGTACGACATCATGTTTTCTGCACTTGCATGGACTTGAGATTTCATTTTGTGTCTCCTTGTAGCTTCAGAGTGGGAGTATTTCAGAGAGTAGAACGGCCTTTGCTAGTAACAGAATGTGTGGGATGTGCATTTGAAAGCATGAGAGAGAGAAATGTGTGGAATGTACTTCTCTGTCACGGAGTGTAGTGTTACAGGCAAGTGGTGCCCAAATGTGCATTATGTTGTACATTGAGAAATGAAGTGTGTCGTGCTACAGGCAGTGATGCACAAATGTGCATTATGTTGTACATTGGAAAGTTTTATGAAGTGTGTTACTATTGGCTTTGACATGACCTCATGCCATCTTGAATTCTGACTCTTGAGCTCTGCACACATAAGCAGGCACCCAGGATCCTCACGTTATCTAGGTTATTCAAATTCAGGAATGTTTTCTGTACTTTTGGAGATGTTTTCTACTTTCGCAAGCTTCACTAAGATAAGGGGGTGGAAGATGTGGGAGCACAGTAAAATACTTGCAAAATCCTTTGCCTTTGGAATGCTTGTGGGAGATGGGCCAAATCCAGTAAGTTTCCTTGTGCAGAGATTTTCTCTGAAACCTTTAGTGCTTTGAGAATACGATAAAACTGGGGTCCGTTGACTTGAAAGGCAGAATTTTGTTTTGACCTGAGGAACGGACGCGTCTATGCAATGTGGCAGTTCCCTTGCAGAGTCTCTTGACCCCAGGGCTGTGAACCCCCCAGTCTGGTGTGGGCTAAGATGAAGTTATTGTACCCGGTGATGTATTTTCTCTGATTATTGGCATTGTGATGTGCGAGTGTGTCTGTGTGCACATTCAAGTCTCCAGTGGTTATAATCATCTGATGTATTCTGTGTATATATCTTTCCATGTTTTCCTTTGCTGATTACTTGCATTTAACAGGGCCTATTTCTTGCAGTGGACGTCCAGTATTAGTATCATTATTATCAGCTTGTATTTTATCACATGCATTTAGCAGTCGCCTTTCACTCACTTGTAAGTGTGTTATTATTGCTTGCACATATATATATATATATATATATGTATATATATATCCACAGCAATCCTTATTCCAGAAAGAAGAAGGCACGCACACAAAGACTGAAGGAATAAGGCTTCTTTATTTAAAAAGGCCTCCCTCGACTCAGAGAATGAGGAGACACGTTTCGGCTGACTCAGCAGCCTTTATCATTCTGGTAGGTGCCATTTTGTTTCAACATTATATAGCCAAAACCTAGTAGACAAGGAAAAAATCCTAATCACTTAATGTGAAATAACAAAGTACTGGAAATTTAAATATGTACAATAGACGTGATATAATTATTACAAAAGTGCATGGTGAAAATTGTAAATGAATAAACAATATTAGAAACACAGATTGTGTTCAAATGTAATGTATGTCTGCCTAATGCAACGACAATCCACCATGAAATATGCACAATTATTTAACTGACATGCATAATGTATCCCATGTCTGCCAATGATCTAGGGGTGTGTATATATATATATACATATATATATATATATATATATATATATATATATATATATATATATATAGTTTCATTTAACATCTGGGAAAGCCTTTCTGTTAGAGAGTGTTGCACAACTAAAACCTCCAACTCCATGTTTATTTTACTAATTCATCGCTTCAGGTGACACCTTGACTAGGTATCTCGACTCACCACGCAATTGGGAAAAGTCCCCAGTCCCATCTTCAAGAACTAGAAAACTCCACCCATAGTCACCTTTGCAACTCATCTTGCTTGTGCAGTTGGCCAGGATCAAATAGCGATATGTGCTGTTGGACTGTGGTTTTTCTGTGTGCCCCCAAGCTCCTATAGGTAGTATAGAACATGAGGGAGAGTCCAGGCTCCTCAGTCATAATGATGATTCCAGAATGGCTTTTCAAGGTCCACGCTTGGACCTATTCTATCTTTATAGGGACCACAGCCACTTACTCCATAGTAGATACCTTGTTTTAATGGAGGGAGGGAGAGTGCTACACCCCTCCTTACCATCATTCAGCTTGAGTGCAGTTTCTGTGGAGCAAACATTTCAACATCCAACTCTCCTCTGCGAGCTTGGAAGTGATGGCAGCTGCCAGAAAAACCTCCACTAAAAGGAAGTATTAGACCAAATCACTAAGGTTGCACCATTTTGCCCAACCAAACAACTTTAATTTACAATTTGATATATTTTTATCATCTAGGCATTGTGCGCTACTCTCAACCCAGAACAGGTGCCTCCGTCTTTCTGCTCCCTGGGGGTGGTTTGAGGGTGTTTACCCAAAATCTGCCCCTGGGGAACATAAAGGTCACTTGCAACCAGGGGAAAATGACCTCCCTCCCCCTAAAGAAAATGAGGTGGACGATTCACCCAGACCATGCTTCCATCCAGGAACAGGTGAATTGGTCTTTCTGCCCCTTGGAGTTGGATTGATGGTGTTAACCCAAAATTCTGCCCCCAGGGAACATAAAGACCAACAGGCACCCAGGAAAAAAAAATTCTAGAAATAAGCAAAATGGGGTGATGGTTGCTCACTCACACTGCAGGCCGTGCTCTGACTCCAGAACTGATGCATCAGTCTTTCTCCTTCCTGGGGGTGGATTGAGGGCGTTTACCCAAAATCTGCCCCCGGAACAGGAAGGCCACTAAAATCCAGGGAAAATATCTCTATACTTAGAAGTGTAGCATGACTCGATGTCTGGGCAGGCATCACACATAACAATTTTTTTTAATCTCTCTGGTGTCTAGGGAGCTTTCAGCCCTCCAACTGCCACCCCATCCCCCCCAACAAGGTGGGCAGATTGGAGGTACAGATCTCCTATCTACCCAGGGTGGGTTGCAGACATACTGTTGGGGTCATTTTGGGGATGGGTGTGGGCCTTGGCCCGATATTTGGGCAGGCCGCCCCCACCTCTGCCAACAATTTAAAATATCTCCCTGGTGTCCAGTGAGCTTTTTGCCCGCCCCAGGAGTACATTTAAGGTAAAGACCTACTATCTGACTCCAGAGGGGCAAAATGACTGTTGGGTCATTTTAGGGTTGGGGGCTGGGCCTGATGTCTGGGCAGGCCGCCCCCTACGCTCAATAATAAAATAATCTCCCTGGTGTTTAGTGGGCCTTCTGCACCCACGGGGGGTAGATTGAAGGTAATGGCCTCCTATCTGCCCGGGGGGGGGGGGCAGAAAGACGTTTGTGGCTGTGGAAAACGGGCAGCACTAGCCCACTGCCAGGGGAGGTCCACTCCCCCTCCAAAACTACTCTCAGGGGTTTAGTGGGCTCCCCAGCGAGAGGAATATTGGAGCATTTGCCCCGGGAGGGGCAAAATGACTTTTGACCACTGCTGGTGATTTGGGGGGGGTGGAGACTAGGTCCAATGCATGGGTTGGATACTACCACATATTTTTTCTAAAAGAAGAACAATTGGTAGTGCCTAGTGGGCTTTCTGCCTCCCCTCTCACATGTGGGGGCAGATCAGAGGTAATAACCTCCACTCTTCCCCCAAGGAGGGGCAAATAGACTTTTGTGGCTGGGGGAGAGGAGGAGCACTAGCTTGTTGCCAGGAGGGGAGCCATCCCATCTCCAAAACTACTTCCTGGGTTCTAGTGGACTTTCTCCCCTTCCCCCGCCCGTGGCAGATTGGAGGAAAGCACCTCCTATCTTCCCCCAAAGGGGGCAGAAAGACTGTTGCAGGTGATTTAAAGGGGTGTGGGATAGGCCTGATGCCTGGGCAGGTCACCCCCACCTATTTATATACAAAAGAGCAATCCCTGGTGTCAAGTGTACTTTCTGCCTCCCTGAGGCAGATTGGCGAGAATAACCTCCAATCTGCCCCAGTGAGGGATAGGGGGCACAGAAAGACTTGTGGGTCTGAGGGGTGCACTACCCCCTTGTGAGGGGAGTGCTCCCCCTCAAAAAATAGTCCCTGGGGTCTAGTGGGGAGATCCCTGCTTGGGGATCGCCTTCCGGCTGCGAACCTCTTGCAGGGATCCACTAGGAGAAGGTACCATTGGAAAGGGGAGATCCTCCCCTTTCCAATGATACATCTCCTATCTGAATCAGTGTTCTGGGTGCGATAAGTGCCAACGCACTGATACAGGGAAAGTGAAATGAGACGATCGGCTCATTTCACTTTCACACACCAAAGGGATTTCCTGCCTCAGGTGCCAGGACATGTTGGAGCCGGCTCCAGCACTTCCTTAGCACCAAGAGGTTAAAACCAGGAGGACTAATAAACATATTAAAATGTATTTGTAAAACAACCACATTAGATATTAAAACCAACAGGAAAAAGAAACATATTCAGGTGTATTCATTGCAATCATACGCTTTGCAGCCTTCATCAATCAGACTATCAATAAAGCATTTTAAAGAAAGCCTTTCAATTCAACCATAAACGCGTGTGTGGATATTAGAGACTTTATTTTCTGTCTTTAAGCCACATAATGCAGCCATAGAATCAACATCAAAGAATCCCCACACTCCAAAGTCTGAGAACAAAAGCTCCAGCTCTGGGAGTGCTTGAAAATAATGGAAACGTCTCCCATGTCATAGTTTTTGGGCACCGGGAGGCTTAGGGTTGTTGTGGTGGTGCCCGTGCTCCTCCGTGGGGCACCAGAGAGAAAATATGCACATTTTCATCTTGCGCAGTCCCTCTGCAGAACACCCTCCTGCCCACACGCTCCAGAGCCTCCTGGCTGTCTCGAAGGGCACCTGTAGGGGGGCAGAAGAGTCCACGCTTTTCCCATAGATACTCTTGGGGAACCATACAGGGTGCCGCAGCAGGTCCAATCCCTCGAAAGGTGATGAGATGGCATTAGGGGGCCAGCTCCACTGGAATTGTAGAGACCCAACGTAGTCCTAGTGGTCAGCTGGAGTCAAAGTCCTTAGATCATCCTTGCAGGACATCAGGTGGCTTCTCTTTACAGCTGGGCATCCTTTTCCCCATCATCACCCCCCAGGTTCAGGGTTTTCTCAACTGTATCTCCATGTGCAAAGGGTTTTAAGAGGGGGTGGAATCCCAGGCCGATCTTACTATATCATCCTTCCACCCTGTCTCAATACAAAATCCAAAGAAAATCCAATACAAAATGGCGACTTCAAGTATTCGCTGGTAAGAGCTCCACTGAGGGCCTCAGCTAAATCCCTAGCTGACATCACTGCCTTATCCCTTCCAACCAAAACTTCAAAGGCGAGCCTCTCCTGTGTTGGTCCCAGACATCTGGACTTTCTCCTGTGTTCTAGTAGGCCTGAGCTGTCCTAACCCAGGTGAAGTAAGAAGATCATTATCAGATGCAGATTTCTCTCATACCCCTTCCTTTCCCAGGAACTGAGTCAATCACTGATAAATGGTTCCTTTGGGTAGAGAGCCCTTTGTTTCTGCTGCTGGAGAGCAGAGTAATTAACTTGGGGCCAGATGTACGACCATTTCTTGCGGTCGCAAACGGGAAATCGGCCCGTTTGGGACCGCAAAAAAGGGTCCTGGCATGTATAAACGCGATTTTGCGAGTCGGTGACTAGCAAAATAGCGTTCTCAACTCTCTATTAGGAAGGGGCGTACCTTCCTAATAGCGAGTCACAATAGAATGTACCATTGTTTTGCAAACGCATCTGCCGCCGCAAAACACTCGCAGTTTACCACCTACTTCAAGTAGGTGGTAAGCCACTCGCCAACAGGAAGGGGTCACAGACATGGTGGTCTGCTGACCCCAGCAGGCCACCATCCCTGTTAGTGCTAGCCATTCCTAATGGGCTAGCAAACTGAACCTGCGCAAAACTACGCAATTTACAACTCACAAATTGGAAGGGTCGTACATCTGGCCCTGGGTTCAGTCAGGGGGATAAAAAACCTGTTTTGATCATGAGCTTGGGCAGAGAAAGCTGACAAATCTTGAAGTCTCATAAGATGTGTTTATGAGTTACGGGGAACATCAAATTAAAACGCTGCATGCGTGTTTTATCCCAGCTTGGGACCACGCTGGACCCTGTAGGCGTAAGTAGCATAAAACTGTGCTTTAGGGCAGAATTTGTCTCTATGTATAATATAGTGAACACACTAAACCCGGGCTGAATTTTGATTATGCTGAAGTAATCAGAGTAATTTTGGTAATTTGGCGCTACTCTTTGACGCGCAATTACCGATAAATACGCAATTACTCCTGCTTGGGTAATTAAGAGGAATTTGGGGAAAGAAACATGTAGCCAGCGTCAGCAGCCACTCGCGCTCACTATTCGTGTACTGGTGCATTTAGCACTGTTTCTTAGCACAAAACGCATACTTGGGTATATATTTGGACACAAGGATGCATTTTGCTCTAGGATAATGCTCTAAGATAATGCTCTAAATACTGGTAGTAGGATGGGGAAAAATCCTACCCTAATAGCACTTTTAGCGAGAGTGAGCGGCAGCTCCCCTACATACCAGATAACCTATAGGGAATATGGGAACCACAACTTTTTCTGGCGCCACCACCATGCGTAAATTTCTCGTTGATCACCCCACCCTTCTGGCGGGAACCCATAGAATATAGCGCGTAATTACAGGGAACCCCTAGAATATATCACACAATTACAGATTTGTATTTTGCATAAATACAAGTAAGTTTGCGGAAATTTTCCTTAATCGTGCCAAAGCAAAATACACAAATTTTCGCACATTCTTATGTGCAGACTCTCTCCCAATTATCTGCTAGGTATTCATGCATTGTCCAGGCCCGCAGTACACTAGGCGTGGGGCCCCGAAGCACACGCCCTTCCATCAGCCTCTAACTCCGGGTACAGAGGTTACAGCACTTTAAAGTGGCATAGAAACAGTACATGAGGAGTGGATGTAGGCTTATGGCTAGAGCTGCCAACCTGGGAGTTGGGGAACAGGGTTCGAGCCTCGGCGTGGGCTCAGCATCCTGTGATTCTGGACAAATCACTTAATACCAAATAATGAATGTGTCCTTGTGTGAATTAACTGGCGTAAAGCACTCCAATACCTTCGGGTCAAGTTCGTGCTATATAAATCTGCAACAAAAATAAAATTAAAATAAGGAGCTTGGACAGAACTAGGAATGCAGGGCGCTCTGCTGCAAGCTAATACGGGTTTGATTAGTCTCCGCGAATGGATCAAATGCAACAGCCTCCTCCTGACGGTTTCGCAGGGACAAACTCATAGGTAAACAGAGTGACACGGCAGCCTCAAACCACAGGACCCGTCCATGACCGACACGAAGCGAAAGTATAATTCAATATCCGTCCCCAAGGCATGGAATTCTAACTCACGATACAGGTTACGAGGTCCCACAGCCAATGAAAAACTGAGAATCTCCTAGCCAATCTGTGGTCACCTCTCCCTCGACCGCCCAATCACGAAAGGTCCTTGTTTCCACCTACGTGATTGGTTGTAAGCGCTTAGGTGCTACAACAAGCGCTGGCCCCGTTCCCCGTAATTTCTGGGCTAAATACCTCCTTAAAGGATTTGAAAAGGACAACGGATTTCAGCATTAGCTGAAGAACTACCTAGAAGAATTTTGAACAGCTGGTCATCGTTGTTGTCATGGATACCAATTTACAGAAGCGGAAAGAGATCAGGAAGTCCCTGCGCATCAAAGTGATAAGCATGGGCAACGCGGAGGTGGGCAAGGTGAGCAAAAGGAATTTTGGGGGTGGGGGTTTGTTTAATCGATGGCAGCGAACAGTTGTTAGATACTGTGATTCGCGCATGCGTGTAATCTCCAAGGCAACAGTAGGGCGTGCCGCGTCAGTCCCCGCCCCTTCTATTGATGCCCATTGCATGTTCTTTATTTACTTATTTTTATTTTATGCGTTTTTATATAGCGCGGACTTTACCCGAAGGTGTCAGAGCGCTTCACAATAGGAACAGTAATGATACATGAGGCGAAAATTACAAGTGAGCATGTTACAAAAGCAAACGTTACGTTACATGAGGCAATAGTGACAATTGTGCAAGTATCAAGAACGAACAAAATACAAGAGGTAGCAAACGATACGTTACAAAAGGATACAAAAGGAAAAAGTGACGTGTGCAGGTTACAAAAGCATACAAAGTACAAGTAGAGGTAAAAAACTGCAATAAATGGCAGACACTCAAAACACTAAAACAAACGTTACATGAGGCAATGGTGGCAATTGTGCATGTATCAAAAGCAAACAAAATGCAAGAAGTAGCAAACGATAGTTACAAAAGGAAAGGTAACATGTGTGCATGTTACAAAGGAGTTCAAAGTACAAGTAGAGGTATAATACTGCACTAAATGGCAGACCCTCAAAACACACTGGGAAAGCACTTCTATAGGCATGGAGAACAGAATTTCCTATAATGGAAGGACTTCCTTCAGCTAATAGAGGGTGTGAATTAAATTTGGAAGTGTCTTTGAAGGAGGAGAGCTTTGAGGTTAGTTTTGAAAGCCTGGAAAGAGGTGGTGGTCCGGAGCTGAGGCGGAAGTGAGTTTCAGATTCTCACCGTGTTGCTTGAAAAGGATTGGGCCATCGATCTTTCCTTCTTGAAAGTGGGAGGTTCAAGCAATACATTTTCTGCATTACGTGATGTTCTGGAGCCTCCAGAGAGTTTCAGTTTATTCGCCAGGTAGTGAGGGGAGGAGGAGTGCAAGGCTTTGTGGGTGATACAGGCAGTCTTGTAGATAGATCTTGCCTCGATGGGAAGCCAACGGAGGGTGGATAAAATGGGTGTGATGTGGTCGCTTCTTTTGGGCCCATATATGAAACAAGCTGCTGAATGGAGAACAGACTTAAGGGGGGACAGGTGGGATTTGGAGAGACCAGTAAGAAGAGAATTGCAGTAGTCCAATCTGGAGAGAACCAGCGATTGGACCAGGGTTTTAAGGTCTTGCTCCGGGAAGAAGCGACAAATCCCCCAAAGAAGGCGCAGTTGGTATCGAGCAGACTTTGCAATGGAATCGATGTGGGAGAGTAGATTGAGTTTTTTGTCGAGTATGACACCAAGGGATTTTGCGCTGTCGACAATGATGGGTTTATTGTTGAGTAGATTCATCTGGTCCATCCATGATTGAACCGGGAGAGGAGAAAGTGAGGAGAGGAGGAGGTTTCAGTTTTGGAGGGATTCAGAATCAGCTGATGAATTAACATCCAGGTTTGAATGGAGTCGAGAGTAGAGCTTAGGCTGGAGAGATCGTGAGTGGAGGCCACCTTAAGGTAGATTTGAGTGTCGTCAGCATTGAGATGATAGTGGATCCCGGATTTACTAAGGAGATTTCCCAATGGTTCTAAATAGAGATTGAACAATGTGGGTGCAAGTATAGAGCCTTGAGGAATACCTTGACCGACCGCCAAAGGAGATGAAAGACTGTTCACTATTTTGATCATTTGGGATCTATCAGAGAGGAAGGAGGCAAACCATTTAAGCACAGTGCCCTCCATGCCCATTCTCTGTTGAAGAGTGTTAAGGAGAGTGTTGTGATTGACAGTGTCAATGGCTGCAGAAAGGTCAAGGAGAATTAGAAGACAAGACTCTCCCAAATCGAGTATCCGCAGCCCTTCATCAATCACTTGCAGCAGGAAGGAGAGTGTTGTGATTGACAGTGTCAACGGCTGCAGAAAGGTCAAGGAGAATTAGAAGACAAGACTCTCCCAAATCGAGTATCCGCAGCCCGTCATCAATCACTTGCAGCAGGGCTGTTTCAGTGCTGCAGTTTTGAATGAAGCCGGACTGGAAATTGTCAAGAAGATCATTGTCCTTGATATGACAAGAGAGTTGTTTCGCTACACATCTTTCTGTGATTTTCGCAAGAAAAGGTAGGTTAGTGATGGGGCGGTAGTTGTTAAGGTCGTTCTCATCAGCGGTGGGTTTTTTAAGCAGAGGGGTGACCTGCCCAGTTTTGAAGGAAACACGAAGGGAGCCTTGACAGAGGGAGAGGTTGACCAGAGTGGTCCAACAGGAAAGAGAATGGGTATAGAAGTCAAAGGCAATGGCACTAGGGATGGGGTCAAGAGAATGGTTGGAGGGCTTTGTTTTGAGGATGCATTTGAGGAGGGCACCTTCAGAGATGGGGTCAAAGTTCTGCCAAATGGTTAAGGATTTGCGCTCCTCTGTGGGGGTAGGATGAATGACCTGATCTACAAGTGATTTCACTTTTTCGTCAAAGAATATAGCGAATTCCGCTGCTTTCTTAGTAGAATCCTCCAACTTGGAGGTTGGGGGAGAGCAGTTTTGGTTCTTGATGAGGTCGAATAGTTTTTTGGGTCTATTTTTAGCTGAGTCGAGGAGGGATCTGAAGTGCGACGCTTTTCCAAGGAAGATGTGCTTGTGGTACTTGGATCTTGCTGAACGAAGCGTGGCCAAATTATCGGTGGAGGGCGCTTGTCTCCATTGTTTCTCAAGGACTCTTAGGTACTTCCTTTCTTTATAGAGGGATTTGTTGAACCAAGGTGCTGAGGGAGTAGGCCTTTCCTTTTGCTTTGGAGAGGAGCGACATTATTGATTTCGACAGCAAGGACTGTGAGGCATTGGGAGGTGAGTTCGTTAACATCTAGGTTCGGGTCTAGCCTTGGAAGTGATAGCAAAGCAGAATCACAGAGGGTACCGAGGTCAATATTTTTAGTGTCACGGAACCAGGAAGTAGCCCTCTTAGGTTGGCCGAGAGTTATAAAGTGTGATAGGTGAAGAGAGAATGGAATGAGGAGGTGGTCAGACCAGTCTACATGAATAGGGGTAGCGATAGTCAGCAAGCCTGCTTTAGAAATAACAAGGTCCAGGATTGAGCCCTTAGAGTGTGTTGTTTCTGTACAGTGTTGGATAAGATCGTTTGCAGAGAGGAAGGTGGCCAGCAAATTCGCAGAGGTGTCTTGAGGCGAGCCCCAGTGGACATTGAAGTCACCCACGAAGACCTGATTGTCACTTTGCGAGTATTGGTCGCTGATGAAGTCAGTGAGTTCCTCCATAAACGAAGGGCTGCTACCAGGCGGGTTGTAAGTAGCATGGAATCTGAGAGGTGAGCGGTGGTGCAATTGAAGCTCAAGAGATGGGCATTCAAAAGTGCGAAAGGAGCTGTTAGGAAAAGCCTTAAGTTGAAGGGAGTTTCTAAAGATGACTGCAACACCTCCCCCAACTTTGTTAATTCTGTCATTTCTCAATATAGAATAGCCTGTGGGTAATAGGAGATCAAACATAGAGTGAGAGGTATCGTTGAACCAGGTCTCTGTGAGGAAGAGCATGTCAATATTGTGCAGGATGATGGTATCGGTGATTTCAATTTTGTGTTTTATTGCAGATCTGCAGTTGTGGAGCATACAGCGCAGCTCTGTCGAGACTTTTTTGGTGAAGGGGGCACTTGGGCTATTAGGGGTGATGGGGATATTGTACTTATACGAGGGTGCTCGGGAGGGTTTAGGTGGATGAGTGGTTCTGACAGAGGAGATGGTCGGAATAGTGTAGATAGTAGGGTTACTTGAAGAAGAAAGTGGACGAAAAGTGGCGTTCGAGGACTTGTGTGAGTTTGCGATGTTTGCAGACAACAGGTTATGCTTGGCTATTATGGGGTGTGGGGGCGAGGTGCATCTCGTGGGAATGTGAGTGCTTTCCAAAGGAATTGATGTGTATGGAAAAGTGGAAATCTTGGAGCTTAAAACTGAAATGGTAGCTTCAAGTTGGGAGATGGAGGTGATAAGAGAGCCTAGCTTATTTTCCAGAGAGAGTAAGGCAGAGCACGGCATGTTGGGTGGTTCGATGGAAACAGGAGGGGGTGCACCTGGCGGTGGAAGGCAGGGAGAGGTGGGGGAACAGGAGGGGAGTAGGGGTACAGGGTTCAGAGGTGGAGAAAGGTGGTGGATGAGAGCAGGCGTTGGTGCACCAGAGGTGGAAGGAGAGTTGTCTTTGTTGGCGTTGCAAGAAGGATAGGAATTAAGGACATAATTAGGGGGAGATAGGAGAGTAGCGAGGGGGTGGGGTGAAAGGAGAAGAGAGGAATGTGTGGAGTCATAGGGATGAAGGAGGTTTGGGCGGAAAAGAGGGGAGGGGGTTGAAGAGGTCTTGTCAGCTAGGTGAGGTGGCTGTGAGGGAGCGGGCATCTGGCAGAGTGAGGGGGGTTGGGAGATGGGGAAGTTGAAGAAAGGAAGTGGTTCTGCTAGGCCCGAGGGAGGTAAAGGGTTACCAAGGGGGGAAAGGGGATAGCACAGCATTGCTGGAGGAGTGGGGGGAAGGAAAGAGATGCAATGGGTTTGTGGAGAAATCGGGGTGCATAGCGAGGGGAGGAGGGGGTAGAAAAGTGGAGAGGAGGAGGGAATAAGGGGAACGAAAGGAAAGTTAACTAGGGGAAAAGGCTGGAGGAGAGGTGAACTAAAAAGGGGGGTGGCAGGAAGGGATAGGGGGAGGAGATGAGAATGGAGTACCGGGACGGTGCAGATTGGACGAGGAGCGTGTTAGCTAGAGGTAAGGCTGAAGTGATGAGGGGGGGGCATACTGTGAGGGGGAAGGGAAGAATGGGAGGGGAGGGGGAGGGAAGAGGGTCAACCTGTGCCTCCCGAGGGTGCAGCCTATTGGAGAGGGGGGGGGGGTCAGGGGAGGAGACAGGGAGTAATTGGTGGAGCTGGGTGAAGAGTTAAGGGATGACCCGGTCGCAGGGGAGGGGAGTAGGGAAGGGTAGAGGTGGTCAAAGAGAGAGAGACAGGTGTCTTTGGCTTGGATCATGACAGTACCCTTGTTATAGAGTGAAATAGTGAGGGAGCCGTTGAAACACACAGAGGGGGGAATTTTTAGCTGTTTCCCATGAGGGATAGAGGAGGAGGAGGTGACGTTAAGGGAATTGTAAAAGCTGGTGGACCAAGAGGGGATGTCGTGAGTGAAAAAAATGTAATCGTTTTTGAGCCTCCCATAACGACCATTGTAAAATTGATCAACAAAAAGGGAATCAGGGAAACATTCAATGGTGTTATGCTTGAAATGTTTTGCTGAAGCTTTAGTCAGGTTAGAAGGGTAAATGATTTTGTAGCAATTAATTCCAGACTTAACTCGAGTGGTGGCCATGTTGGGAAACTGAGGAGGAAGAGGGTGGTGGGGATATGAGAAGGGTGTTACTAGGAAAGCGGTGGTGAGGAGAAGTATAAGGACAAGAAGGGGGCACATATTCCAGACGTCGGGTGAAGAGATCTGAACTAATGTGCAGTCAGGAAAGTGAGGCGATTAGGAACAGGTTGTTACTTCAAGATAGGACTGAAGATGGAGCGGTGTAAGAGGAAATTCACTGTATTTAGCATCAGCCTGTAACATAAACCACATTATGCACAGCATCACATTAGGCGCCAGACGCATTGTACGCCCATAATCTCAACAGTTTAATATTAGACCCTAACCTCCTAAGTATCTCCAACAATTGGGGCATAAAGCACAGGGTGGAACATAATCTCTCGGGCATAAACCATAGTATGCAAGACAACCTCATAATCATAAAAAACACATTTAGAGGTAACCAGATCAGGGTCCGTAAATCATACTACATGAAATACATTTCCTAGCACCACATAAACACATTAGGGCCTGGCGCCCTACAAACCTCCCAGTCCCCCTGGCCAACTGGCCATCTCAAAGGGGCTCAAATGCCCTGTGTCCAGAATGTCGGGGCTGCTGCCAATGCAGCGAAAGTCCAGGGTGCGTACTTGCGCAAATCTAAACGTTGCAGCTGGCACTAAGTGCTGCGCAGCTGTGAAGAAATGGGGCAAGGAGTGCATCTCACTCCTAACTCAGACAGAACTGCCCCCAATTACCCTAAGAGACTAGAGGAGGACAACTTTTGTCAGCTCATCCGTTGGGAGAGGATTGATCTGCCCTTATTGTCCCTTCTAATAATGCCTCGAAGAGAGGCCCGTAAGTGGTGAGCCACCCGGCCCAACTTCCAAATTGGTGTCAAAGGTATCCAGCCCAAGCTGCTCCTCCACTGGGATCAGGCCCACCAGCCCAGCAGGAGATGCTTCGCTGTGTTGTCACCACGGGCGCCTTCACTCAGGCTGCTGCCTTAGGTATGTGGCGGGGTGGGGCCCACAGGGCGCTGCCAGTCGTATTATGGAGCCCTCCCTGGTCGCCTAAGGGCGGGGGGCTTTGACGTGCGGTTCGGCGCAAAACAGGCCCTGGGGTCACACCACCGCCGCCAGGTGCTGCGTCTAGGCCTCACCTCCGCTCTGCACTAGTGGGAGCTGAAAGCCACTGCCGTGATCCTTAGATCTCCAGGTGTAGTCGGGAGGCTGCTTCAATCAAGGGGTCATCAGGCCTCGTCTTCGCACCCCTCACCACAGCTTTCAGATTGTCCGGGCCCACTCCCTGGGGATTGCGGCTTCTGTGCACTGGCCTGGCTGGTGAAGGGTAATCACCTTGCCCGGGGCCACACCTGGCGAGAGATCGTGTGGTGGTTCACTGTTGGGCTCAGGATCACTTCAAATGTGCTTAGAGGGCTCCGGGGATGGGGGCACCACAAGGGGCAGGGAACCATCAGTCGGAGCCTCCCTACGAGGCTCTGTGAAGGCGCCTGACCGACGCCATCTTAGGGTCAGGCACCGTTCCAACGCGATCACTCCCGGTGGCCCACCCTCGTGTAGGGGGGAGCCCCTCTGCTCTCCTCCGTACCTTGCGTTGTGGACAATGTACGCCCTCGAGCTTCAGCTCCACCGGGTGTTCCCCTCCGTAAATGAAGTTGCAGTATGGGAATAGAGCATTATGCCGTGGGTACCGATATGGGGAAAGCTGCCCTCATGCGGCTGGAAAAGGTTCCCTGGGTTAACTGGATGGAGTCGCTGGCGCCCTCGTCTGCCTCAGCATCCGCACGGCCCCTCTCTGGTCCCGGGGCCGCACAATTCGTGTCGGTGACAGAGCTTGGTGACAACCGCTATTTTGAGATGTGCCGTGGGCTCCGGCAGTAGGAGTGTCTTTACCCCGCAAACATCATCAGCAGCTCCTAACCCGCCTCCGGGGAGCCCCCGCACCTCCAGGTGCCCCAAGGCATCGGGTGACTCGGTTTTGGGGGATGTAAGTGCCTCAAAACGTGAATGTGGTTGGGCCTGGAGTGGAGCCGATCGGAGTCACGTCCTCGCCTTCTCGGGTATCCTGCTGCCATGCCAGTAGTGACTGGCTCTGCCTCTCGTTGTTCCGTTCTGGAAAGGGAAATCTCTGCACAGGACAGTCCAGTCCCGCAGAGGTCCTTCAGAGCCAGCGGCTCTCTAGGCAGGTAACAGGAGTGATAAGGGCTTCCAAGTTCTGTAGGGGCCATGGCCCCCCCAACAATATATCCCTTGAGGGGTCAGTGTTTGCAAAGGGCAGCAGTCATGGTGCCACATGAGAGCGTACTAAAGTCTTCACACTGCTCGGCAACAGAGCAGCTGTTCTGACACTTTCAAATGCCTTTATACAGCTGCATCATAGGAGGTGGTGTTGTTACAAGTGGTTTGGTGACGCCATGTTACTATTTTATGCTCTGTAAACTTTAGATCAGGCTTCTCCAATGAATAGCTCGTGAGCTGCTGTTAGCTCACCAGCTACCTGTACAGCTTTGCCAAGTGTCACACATCTGGCGTTATACTAACGCATTTTAAGGTTATTTCCCGCATTACTACAAGTGCACAAACGTATCACACATTATTAAATTAAGTTGCATCATGTCTCCCACTAACTTGCTGTCATGTAGTTCATTTCCAGTAGCTGGAAAGCAGCTTCCTCCACTGACAGCGACAGATGGGGCAGAGGATCCCTGCAGCCAATGCAATTACAGCTCATGTTTACAGTCTTCATTGGCCTGAGCTGTAGTGTATCACAAGGCTGAAGGGATCCCGATTGGATAATCTTTACTGACATGATACGCATTGGAGCATGGCCCGCCCTCCGTGGATCTGTGGCCCTCATTTGACATGATGATTGTAATCATCGGAGCAGCGGTGGTGCAGCAAGAGACCCAGACCAACATTCCAACACAAAGTAAGGAAGACGTAGTATGCCTCTGTGGGTGTAACAGGGTCATTTTAAACCTTGAAAGTGACCAAATGGCTCCATCCCTGACTCGGTGGAGGGAGACCAGCATAACTTTAGGGTGCTCCAGCGCACATGACACTGACACACTATTACTGTTTTAAGTCAATTAAAGAAGTGGGCTAATTTATTATATGCCTCTAATTACATGGTTAAATGTTTGGTTCGTGTCACTCGAAGTGTCACACATGAGGCAATTAATTGTCACAGATAAGCGTTTGGAGAAAATGGCTGAATTTTCAAATATATTTAAAGCTGAAATTTGAGTGATACACATTGTGACATTTGGGAGACTTTTTACAAATGTTAAACCCTTGGGCCCAAGGTCATGCTGCTGTCACTGTTATGTATTAAACAAGTAGAGGCATTCCATATTAACAAGTAGTTGTTTAAATTAGTGCTGGCAGCAACCAAGCGTGATCACTGGTAGTGATCTTGTATGCGGTGGGCACCAATATACTCTTGTCTGATGTGGTCACAATTAGAACACTAGTGTAGGAAAGTAGGATCTGACTTCATGGTTACCCCCACTTTTTGCCTGGTGTTTTGCTGGTTTTTGACTAGTCTGACTGGGATCCTGCTAATGAGGACCCCAGTCTATCTGCTTTCTCCCTAAAAGTTTTATGCATGTACTTTGGTACACTCCAGATTGGATACTGAGGTACCCTTATACGTCCCTAGTATATGGTACACATGTACCCAGGGCATATATACCCCAGAGGCTTCCCATGGGCTGAAGCATGTATTATGCCGTACATTATACACTAGGGAAAATGACCAATCTCTCCCTGACTCCCACCCCTGAGATAGCCTTGCTGGGGTACACAGTGAATTTCCCAAGGAAAATCAGACGGTTTGCAGCATTGGGTCTGCTGCTGGCGAAGCGAGAGGTGGCCGTTCATTGGGGGCGTAAGTCAGCACCGACTGTCCGGAACTGGCTGCAGAGCCTGGCATATTGTAACATTAACAGTGAACTATACGCAAGTGTGATGCCTAGCTCGTCCCGCCCCAAGGACATATGGGTCCCCTACCGGTCATATATAGAAACACTACATCACGATTCGGATCAGCAGGTGGGGCAGGGCATAGTGCCAGAAGGAGTGGAATAGCCATTTCTCTGCAGATTTTTTATATCCTATTGTTTTATTGAAGTTGAATAGCATTTCTATATATGTTAAATCCATATTCGAAAGACACAAGTATTAAAGATTTTTATTGCCTGGGTAAGATATTATCAACAGGGATCACTCTATTTAGTTTATACACTGCATATTGTATTTCAGATAACCTCCATTATTTGTGATTTATATTGTAGGCAGCCAATGGGAATGTGCATAGACATGGACATATCATGATATTGTATGATGCTGCATTGGTGAAAGAATATATCTGTACAATGTTTTGAGATTGATGAAAAGGAAAATAACGTTTACAATTTTTTTTTTTTAAATAAATGCATGTATTATGCCACCCATGAGAGGCCATGCAAAATGGAACTACAGGTCTGCTACTGCAACCTGTGTAAGCTGGTCCTTCACCACTTACTTTAGATATAGGTTCACTATATCTATAGGTCACTACACTTAAAACTTATAAGTCACCCCTATAGCAGGCCTTATCAAGCATGAAGGGTGCTGGGTTTTATTTGAGAGGGTGCCCCTGCATGAGCAGAGCCCCTCTGCAGCCTTCGGAGACCATTCTCCCGGGTTGTCTGTGACTCACTCAGACATATATGTAGAGGTGCATTATAACCTCGCTGTAAATGCTATCTTGAAAACGGCTGCATAGAAACATATCATGTTTGGTATCACACACCTTGGAATCATACCTTCACACCGGTAACCGGTGTGGGAGGTATGATTCCAATCTTTCGTGGGGTCACTGGTCTATCCGGTGCCAGCCATCTCGACACGGACAGCACAAAATGGATGCTGTCGACCAGAGACACATTTCTGCCCTCCTGCTGCTGAGCCAAGCTCGAGCAGAGGAAGGCAGCACAATAGGCATCCTGTCACAGGGAGGTGTGACCACCTCCCAGACAGGAGTTAGTGTATTGGGGCTGGGTGGGTGCACTCTGAGAGTCCCTGAAAGTCTGCACCTGGGGCATATTTAGTGTCCTTCTGCATAGTCCCGCTCAAACAAGTTCTGGGAGCCGTTGGCTCCTGCTCTGGCGTGAAACTGGACAAAGAACATGGGATTAACCTCCCTTCTGTTCTGCCCCTCCCCTAGGAGGGTCCTATGAATCTGTCCAACCCTCTCTTGTGGGTACAAAAGGGCTTATCTGACTGTAGTTCTTTAGATTTTACGTGGACAAGATTCTACTAGAAGAAACCACTGACCTTCGACCGTCTAGACACTCTGGACTTCGCTGGACTTCGACTGGGCCTGACTTCGCTGCCCTCTCCGTCCAAAGCTTTGTCTGTGCCCTTGCTCCATACAGGCTTAGTGCAGGACCTGTGGTGCCCTAAGGACAACTGAAGAATTTCCCTCTGGGTGAAGGAGTCACTCCCCTGTATTCTCAGGCACCTCAACGCAACTGATCGGTCTGCTGCTCCTGAGCTCCTGCGGACTCTGAAGATTCCAGCAAAACAGGAGGTGGGTTACGAAGGTCCCTGAGGTCGATCTGCCCTCTCAGCAAGTTTGAGGCCAGTATCCCACGTGGGGACTGCATAACCCGAACCCCTGTTCACTGCGTCCATTTGCAGTTGCATATGCTTGTTGCCGTTTCGCTAGCTTGTGCATTGGACTCCGTGCAGTCCTGAGCCTGAGCAGTAGTTGCACCAAAGAACTCCCGCCTACTCACACCAAGTGCTCCGTGGGCTGGTACTTTGCAATCTTGCTCGAGGTCCCCTCACGACTCCTGGTCATTCGGCCTGTGCGTTCTCCTGAGGGTCATCTACATTTCTGTTGGGCTTTCCTGGTCGCTCCAGACGTTCCCTGACCCCCCATTGCTTGGTGAGTCCCCTGGACCTTGCTGGTCCACACCGTAGCCTGCTTGACCTTCCTGCGTGGGTTGCTTTTGCCAAGGTTTGTTGGTGCTCAAGCCGGACACGACCCCTCAGCACTCAACATCCTTTGTGGGTAAATTCGCATCTGGCTCCTGGTCATCGTCGACGTCTCCTGGTCCTCGTGGCTGCAGAGTCAAGCATCCCTTCTCCGCACATGAAGCATTCGTCTACCGAGCCCCTGGTCTCTCTGAAGTGACCCATTCTCTGTCCCCTCTGCTTTCAGGTTCCTTCCTTCCAGAATCCAGGCTTGAATTCCACCGGACCCTTTTCACCTTCACCGCAGCAGCACTTCTTTGAAGTCTTCCATAGAGAGCGACGGCAGTTTCCGACGCCACTTCAGCCCTCGGCACCCGGCTCCTCTGGGATATGTAACTCTGGTACTACAGTATCCACATGTGGGGTGGCACTCCAACCTCTTATGTTCTGAAGGGTTTCCTCAAAGTCCTCCTAGAAGGGTCCTTAAACTGTAAAAGTGCAACCGCGACTTCCCCATAGAATTGTACAGAGCCTGCGGTCGTGTTAGTACACTGCACCCGTCCTCTGTGGGGTCCCTATCTACTCACCATGGGTGGTTCCTTGGGGTCCCAGCGATTCTACGTGCTCCAGACCTTGTCTTGACCTAAGTCGTGGTTGTTATACCACTATTTTAGTATATGGTTTGGTCTCTCCCTGGAGCCCGCTGTGTATTGTGCTACTTACAACTGTTCTATTGATCTCGTATTGTGTGCTTTGTGTTCTATCCTCGGGTAGAGGATACTAGAGAGTGTTATATTAATAAATACATTCTTTTATATAACTACTGTGTGGTTCTCCTTTCATTTAATTAATTCAGGAGGTGATATTCTGGTAAAACAAGCTGCTTTACATTCCTTCAAAATTAAGCCGGAAGGCTGCTCTCCACAGCTACCACTAGGAGGATGCAACGGGGAGGATTGTGGTACGCCCAGACGGAACTCCAGAGGATGCTAAATGCGTGCTTGATACCTCCGAATCATTTCCAGCTCCACATGGGAGACCGCTACTATTTGAGTGACGGTACGGACCTAACTTGATGAAGACACAGAAGGGAGACCCGACACACATTGGAGGGGGCGCGCACCCCCGTACTGAGGGCTGCCCCATGTGACGAGGGCAATTGCTCTTGCCTGTGCCACATACTGACTTGGAGTGATAGGTGACTTCTGGCATCATCAGATGCCTGATTGCACGCGATCTTCTGAACTGTAATGTGTATAATTGGTTACCTGCACGGGACTCGTTGAGCTGCGGGAAAATGATATTGCTTATCACCTTGTTGTGTGGGGGGAATGTTCGATTTGGGATGCTACTTACCTGACAGCAATTGCAGCCTATTTCTATGCTGGCGGTAAGCAACAGAGGGCTACTATCTCACCGGGGAGGTTTGAACGCCAAGGGCCTCGCTTCACCGGCGTGATGATGGACTCTCAGCAAGATGCGCTTCGGGAGGTCAGGGCCTTGGCCTCTGTGGGTAGTATGGGGCGGTACATTCTGAGAGTTGGCTTGGAAGTTGTGAGCCTGAGTTGTTTGGAGACACTGCCTTTGGGAGGGGGAGAGGAGTTTCAGAATACACATTATTGTGTACAGCGGGGATGTTATAGTTGCTCTACAAAATGCAAGGAAAGTTGCTGGAAGTATGACTGGAGAGAGTGTGGAGGTGGAAGGGATGTAATGGGGGGGGGGGTGAGGTGTGTGATTGAATACCTAGGATGGATCAGACCTGAAAATTCCTTACTAGAAATGTTCGGGAGTCGGACAGCCTGTTAAAGAGGAGGAGAGGATACGCTTACCTGAGCAGGAATGGGATTTCAGTGGGCTTCCTTCAGGAAACGTATACTTGGGGGGAGGGGGGGACTGCATAGGTCAACTGTGTATGGGATGGAGAGGACAGTTATTCGCAACTTCATCGCCAGTTATGCGTGGAGGCCACTGATCTGGGTGGCGCCAGGCAACCCGTTTTCAGCCTTGGGGTGACAGTAGACAAGGAGAGTACATATGTTATTGTCACAGACATGTTCGACGCCAGAGTGCTCTGCCTAATAAATGCTTATGCCCCCAATATAGATTTCGCAGATTTTTATGGTGCACTAATGAAAGCTGCTGCTGACTATATAGGACTAAAGGTGATATTAGCAGGTGAACTGAACTGTGTTGTGGATGCTCCCTCAGGGTAGACACAAAGCCTGCGATGACTGGGGCACTAAGTGAGGTAATGCGGGGATTTGGCCCGGATGATGTGTGGCGAGAGTGCAGCCCTCATAGCCACACCTACTCATGTTTTACCGCTGCGACTGGGATGCACAGTTAGCTCGATTACTGTCTGATGTCTGGTAACCAGGTTCAGGATGTTGTTCATATTTCCTATCTGGTTTGCTACCTCACGGACCACTCTCCTCTGTTTTTTTGTACCAAACAAGTAGAAGGGCTCTCAGTGTGCTTCTCTGGTGGATGAGGGCGTAGGAAAAGGCAGACCCAGTTTTTGCACACACTGTCTCTGAGGTACTGAATCATTACTTTGAGGAAAACTGGGAAAGCGCAGCCTCAGGTGCCACGTAGTGGGATGCAATGAAGGTGGTTCTTCAGGGGGAATGTATGAAGACAATTTATGGGGTTAAGATGCAGCTCACACGTATGTTAGATGTGCAGGAGAAACAACGGGCGCCCATGGAGGGGGGGTGTGGCCGCAGAATTAAAAAAGTTGGGGGAAAGGAAAGAGACTAAGATAGAGCTACTAGGGACTTGGAATAGGTTGGATGTTTGTGCATACCACTTATAGGCTGTGTCTGTATGCGGAAGGAAACAGGATGGGTAGAATTTTAGCTATGCATCTCCGTAATGAAACCCTAAAGACACCAGTTGAAGCGATACATGATACATGGGTAGAGAGGTACGCTCCCAACAGGATATCATGGATGTTTTTGCACAGCACCTGCAAGGTGAGGGGACGGGGGTTTTACCTGCGCCTGACACTGACGCTCGGGCGTAAGGGTAGAAGTACTTGATTGGCCTCCAAATGTCTCGCTTGTCTGGGGATGACAGAGAACAACTGAATGCGCCCCTTACCAAGGAAGATATCATAGCGACTATCCGTACACTATAAACCTCTATGGCTCCAGGAGGGGATGGCCTACCGGCTTAGCTGTATAAGGGCAAGGCCGACTCCTTTGCATATCGCCTACTGAGGGTATACCAGGAGGCATTTTAGAGGGGGCAATTGCCTGACTATGAGGGAAGCTCTCATAGTTGTGATACCCAAGCCAGACAAGGATGTAAAGGAGGTTTCTTCCTAGCGCCCTCTCTCCATGCTAAATGTTGCCGTTAAAATGCTCAGCAAGATCTTGGAAACCACTTGCTGGGCTATTTGCCTGCTCCGGTTCATGAGGACCAGTGCAATTTTATCCCTCACAGGCATCCTCTATGTAACCTGAGGTGGCTTTCCCTGGTGATGCACATGTCTGAGCCAGGGGATCGCCCCTATGCGCTGGAGCTATTCAACACAGAGTAGGTATTCGATTTCCTGTTGTGGGACTTCTTATGGCATGTACTGAGAAAGTTAAGAGTAGGGAAGGCGTTTGTCAGATGGGTGCAGCTGCTTTACCAGAGCGCAGTGGCAAGGGTCTGTATTAGCAGAACGTTGTTGTCGTTTTACCCTTTATAGGGGGATTAGGCAGGGTTGCCCATTATCTTCCCTGCTGTTCACACTGGCGAATAGCCACTGGCTTGTAAACTACAATCAATATTGCATGGGTGAGGAGAGCAGGTTGGGGAGACCACCCACGAGGTGGTCTACACACTGGTATACTTAAGGCAACCAGAGTACTCTGTCCCATTATGTTTGCAGCCCTGGCAGAGTTCGTAGAGGTCTCTGGGCTACGGGTTAATTGAACCAAGTCCAAGCTATTCCCCCTGGGCACCTTGGGAGGGGGGAACCCGCAGCAACAACTCCTGGTGCCGGGGCTCCAATGGGAGCCCACCAGCGTCAGATGCCTCGAGATACGAATAGCGAGAGAGACCGAGACATTTGAACCTCTGAATAATGGCAGGGTTCTGGAGGGTCTCAAAGCATTGGTAACATTTTGGAACACCCTCTGTTTGTCCTTAATGGACAAAGTGGCGCTTGTTAAAATGGTAGTATTGCCACTCTGTCTATATGTTTTTCAGGGAACATTTTTTAACATTCCTAGGAAGTACTTCGCAGAACTGGATACAATTATTGTTAAGCTGTTGTGGGCATCCAGACAGAAACGGCTTAGCCTAGCCACCTTGAAGCATACCTGAAGATGCGGGGGCTGGAACTACCGAGCTTAGACCTCTATTATTTTGCATCACAACTCCAGCACGCAATACACTGGCTGGAAGAAGGAGAAAACTGTGAAAAGAGACTGTTGAGAGGCACATGCGGTGCGATAACCCTGCCAGCACTCCTGATGTTGGAGACACGGGCGGGCACCCTCTCTGGTCCCTTATGTGGTGAGGTAAGTGTGCTGGCCATGGGAGGTGCAGTCCAGCGGGTGCGACATCACTCCCCTATGCACTGGATTTATATGTGCAGTCCCTGCGTCCGTTTGCACAAATAGCTCAGTCAATGGCGATAAATCAGTGGCGAGCGGGGGATGCATCATTCTGCGGAATTGATACCCACATGACAGATTTATTACACTGCCCGATGCGATTAAAACTTTTAACTTGGGACATGGGCAATTTCTTAAGTTTGCAAAAATGGAGGCCACGCCTCGTGATATATAACTAATATTACTCATTTTACAGAGCACTCAGGGAAGATATCCTGCTAAGCAGATGGCATGAGGCACTAGAAGAATAAATCGCAGATAAAGAATGGGAGAACATACATGCGGGGGTGCAAACGACCACAGCAAATTCAAGATTCAAATGAATCTATTTTAATGTGATACATCAGATATACGTTACACCATTTACACTGCAGTCTGTGTTCCTGGAAGGGGCGCCCACCTGTCCCTGGTGGTTGGTAGAAGGAGTAGACTTCCTGCATTTGCTGTGGCAGTGCCCAGTGTGGCGCAGCGGCCAGGGCAGCTGACTTCGGAACCCAGGGGCTCACAGTGTGATCCCCGGTGCCGGGGGCAGATCGGCCCAGCACCATGTGACTCTGGGCAATAGCTTGCTTAATCTTCCCGACGGCCCACAGGCCTTGACCCCTCAGGTAATTGTTCACACTTTACAAATACTGGACATTTACATTTACTGGCAGACCTAGTTAACAGGTCAAATGCAGCTACAGAGTGGGAAGTTCCCAGGGATCCCAGACTGTGCCTGCTGGGGCAGATACCAATACATAAAAAACAAGCATTTGCAATGCAATAGGTCTCGCATTTACGTAAGTTTATGCTATTGACATTGTAAATGACCATGCCTTTTATTTATGTTTTAAAAATGAAAAAAAAAATTAAAAGCATTGTCATTTGCAATGTCAATAGCTCAAACTCGCGTAAATGCGAAAGCTATTGCATTGCAACTGCTTGTATTGTCTAGTGCTTTTTTTAACACAATGCCCCCTACGGGGTCGGTCGCACCACCCTAGGCACACGTGGATGTCGACCCAATTACGTCTCACTCCTGGAAGTAGACTTACTCACAGAAAATTATTTGTGTGAGTCAATGCTTTTACAGCGGTAAAACCAAATTTTGAGGGCGGCATGTGGTTTTACATCCATGAAAAAATCCCAGTTGTGAGTGAAAGCTAAACTTGCTAGCACAAATAGCATCATGAATCATCCCCTACTATTCAAAACATTGCAAAGTTTATTGCTGTCCCAAGGTTAAGCCCGGGCACTGGCTTCCACTTTTTTTAAGATCTGGGTCACAGTAATGTGTTTTAGGCATTGGTGCACATCTGTCAAAAGCAGAAGGAAAGTGTGGCTCTTGACAGCTTTGATGTATGGGCACATCTGTTCTTATACACTGCTCTTTGAATGGCCTTGGAAAGTTTGTGTATCATTTGCACTTTTGTATATACAGGATTTTTTTTAAACAGGTGTGTCTATGATTGTACAGATACCAGAAGGCATTTCAAACGTGACCTCGTTGGACGGTTAAGAATGAGGCATTCTCATAAAATCTCAAACCTCAAGCTACCTTCTTCAGTTAAATTGTTGCTCTTCACAACCCCTGCTGCAACTCCCCCCCACCCCAACCCCCCTCCACTCGCGATTATTCCCCAAAGAATGGTAAAAGGACATTCTCTTATCTGGCTCCATGATCTGCCAGGGGTCACTGGTCGTCTATTCAGTAATCCGCATGTAGCCTGATGTGAACTGTATGCCGGGTTGCTGGTTTTTGGAAAGCTATAACCCCCGAGCTGCCGCCAAGCCTTTACTATTCTGTTTTTTAGTCCCAGCAGTCACTGATGCTTTATTTCTGTATGGTGTAAATGACGTCCTTGTTAGCTCCACAAGAAGCATATTACCTTCATTACTATACACAGATTTCTATAAAACAAAGGTTGTACTTTCACCACTGACCTTCCGCATAGGGGGGTCTGCAAAGAACACATCGCTTCTTGAGAACACATAGCAAGCTGCACATTTATGATGCTGCCTATCAGCTGTGAACTCGACAAAGCGATCTGTTAGGATCTGTTGCAAGGAGGCACGTTTCTAGCTCCACCTCCTAAGGCTCATTTAACACCCCCGGCACTGGCCCGCTCCACTTTCAAAAGGATTGAAGATAAACGCAGACGGAAGTCTGGGAGCCGAATTGGAAGTGTATGTCTTGGGTACAAAAACTGTACTTGATCCGGCCATGAACAGTACAACATCTTTTTAAAAAATCTTTTCCTCCATGTTGTCTGCTATTTCTACTTCATTGAAGGCTGGCATCCACTGCCCGCTTAGTCCCTCTCAAACAGTGGCGGACGATTACCCTTGAAAGAAATGTGGCCTGCCTTACATTTTACAAACCAAGAGAGGTGTGCCAGCCTCACTTCTATTCAGTGTTGCCAGATTTTTAGACCCGTCCCAAGCCCAAAGCCGCTCAAATATAAGCCCAAAATAAGCCCAATCAGACCAGTTTCAGCCCAAAAACCAGCCCAAATTAGCAAGTCTCCAATTATGCACAAATTGTCATCAGAAACCATTTAAACGACCAATATACATTCTATTCAATATACAGATGGTGGGAGTATGTTAACTGGGCACCTTACTTAATGCTATTAATTTTTAAGACCAGTTCTCACTCCGGCTTCTAAGAGCCCCTGCTGCTCCACTCTGCCTTATGCTTAAAGATTCAGCCCCCCCCCCGAAATCAGCTCCAGTTCGAGCGGCAAACAGTGTGCGTCAGTGCGCGCCTTGGCATCAGCAACGTGGTGAAGCACGGAGTGTCAGATCCATGCCAGGACAGTGGTAAACAGACGCACGTGGTGCTGCCAGCAGGTGCGTGCGAGGTTGGGTGGCCCCTGCACGACCGTTTTCGAAGCTGGGCTGGCCTACGAACAACCGATGTGGTCAGCTTTGGTTTGGGTGTTAAAACACTCTCTTTACCTACGTCAACTTCCTGGCATGTATCAATATTCATCACTTCCTACAAATAGGGTGACCAACTGGCATGGGTGCATAATTCAGGACGGTGAGTGTAAAAATTCAGGAGAAAGGGTCAAAATTCAGGACAAAAATTCAGGACAAAAATTCAGGACAAAACTTCGGGACAAAAGGTACGTTTTACAGACACATCAAAGGACGTCGCGTAATAGTGTATAAGTAATTCCATCTATATCCAAACATTCATCCATTTGAAAACGTACGTATCTTTCCATCCATCATTGCACTCATCCATCCCTCCCACACTTTCACTCATCCATTCATCCACCCTTTCACCCTATCCATCCGTACACTCCTCCATCCACTCTTCCACCCAACCATCTACTCACCCATGTAAAAAACGTGGTTTGTTCCCGAGCATAGGCAAAGTAAAAATGTCCAGTGTAGTTGAAACAATTGACAAAATCAAGTTCAATCCTTTGGTGTGAGGATTTATCTTTTCTTTATTTTCTCAGTTGTCCTGATCACATATTCCACAGCATCACATCAGAAGTGCATGCGGCCAACACGTGTTTCGTCTCGGGGTAATACAACCCCCACGACTTCCTCAGGGCCTATAAATAAAAAGATCAGTCACAAGCAACGAGTGCGAAGCAAATATCAAACAGCAAAGGAATACTATTAGTGCGTATCCGGAACCTCCGTTATAATACGAACAGCACAGTTCCAAGGAAAAAGTGTCACTCGGCCAATATTTTTCTGTGAAGGAGAGTACTCCGTCAGTATCTGGGGTCCTGGTGTGAATAGAAGCCATTTATCCACTCAGCCATCCAGCCATCCTTTCACTTACACATCCATCCACCCAGTTACTCATCCTACCACCCAGTCCTCTTTTCAGTCATCCATTCATCCTCCCTTTTTTCTCTTCATTGACCCTTTCACTTAGCCATCCTTTCTTTCTTCGATCCACCCATGCTTAACTCATCCACTCATGAATCCATCCATTGACCCTATCACTCATCCATCCACTCATCCATCCACCCATTCACTCACCGATCAGCCACCCTTTCACTCATCCATCCATCCTTTCGCTCATTATCCATCTATTCACCCTTCCATTCATTCATTCACCCTTTCACTAATCCATCCAGCCATCCACCCATCCCTTCACTTACTCACTCGCCCACCTTTTCCTCTTAATTATGAGCTGAGCCTTTGTCTGCAGAGTTGCAGACAGAAGAGGCCCATCAAGAATTTCGCCCTTGCTGTCTTCCTAAAGCAAGGGGTGGGATGGGGGAGGGTTCACTATGCACCTGCACATAGGCAATCTGAAAAAGTGGAAGTCATGAGTCATGCATGATGCACAGTGCCAGGCCATGAGGTGATTGTGACATGGTGTTTCCAGGGCTTTAAGCGGGATGAAAAAACTGGGGGTCTCTCCAAGGGGCGTGTCTGATGTAATTAATGGTGTTGCTTAAAACAACTAAGCTAAAAATCTGTGCTTAATAGCATTGTGTATCGCCAGACTGGTATTTTGCCTCTTCTGTCATTGCATCCAGATATATATCACAACAAGTAACGTTACACCTACAACAAGCCAGAACCATTTGCTTTGTTAATGGTTGTTAGTTTCATAAAATAAAAATGCAGCAACCATGGCTTAATTGAATATAATATTGAAACTGCACTTTTCTAAAATGATGAGACGGAAAGAATTCCCTGCCCCAATCTCCACTCTGTCTATTGCTTAAAGACTCAGCACCCCCACTCTAAATTTTTTCTTACACCCCCCTCCCCCGAAATTTGGCTCTAGTTGCGCCTCTGACTCACTCACCTGAGGTCGGGGCGGGCGTCGAAGTCCGGACTCAGCAACTGTGGGCACCGCCGGACGGCCTGCTGCTGTGCTGCGTGACTCCAGGCTCTGCTGTCGACTGGTGGTGGGCTCACTGGGCTGGCTAGCCTGTGCTGCGCAGAGAGCGCTGCCTGCGAGCACCACCCGCCGCCACCTGTGGCCTGGGTGACCACCAGTGGACCACAGTGGGCGGCAGCAGCAGGGACACCACGTGCGTCCGACTCCAGTCCGACTCCTCATGATGATGATGATGATGCGTCCTGGCGTCCACCGTTGAGCCGAGCCGAAAGTAAGAGCTCCGTCCGGTCACGCACCGTGACGCACGCAGTCCCAGCATTATAGAGAACCGCAGGGGCTGGCCAAAAAATGATACCCAGGGCCGTCATTGGTAGCGTTTTCGCGCGCTACTGGATTGACGGCCCTGGGGGACCCCCACATTGGCCCGCACACACACAAGTTGACAACAACAAAGCTAGGTGGCCCTTGCAGCACGCATGTGCAAAACAAGAGTGAGTGCACTGTGCACTGTCTACGTAACAAGTTAGCGCTTGCCACTGACAGTGACTGCCACCATAATGCGACGGACTCCTCGTGGTCGGCGCCCGCCCAGGCCACAAAATTGCGCACAACCTTTTAAATCTAGCCCAAAAAGTAGCCCCCCGCCAGGCATGTGTTTTTCCCGCACAACTTGGAAAAAAGTCGCCCAATTGTGCGGGAAATAGCCCAATCTGGCAACATTGCTTCCATTAGTGCTGTTTGGAGAGTGTTCTTCCCAGAGAAAATAAAAACAAGCTGTCGCCGTGAACGCGCGGGGCAGGAGATGTGCGTACGCGTGCACAACTCCTGTCCTCCTGCACGCGTGCACGTCCTGTCCCCTTTCCAATGAAAAACCAACAACAATAGATCTCGCCAGGTCGTTAGGTGGTTCCTGTGGTTGGGGTTGGTCCTAGCTTAGCAGACAGTGGCTATTCACTGGCTGTCCCCCGCCCCCCTGGTGGTGGTGAATGGGTGAGAGACATGGCTGAGTGGGCCGTGACCGAAGACAGCCGGATGCTTACATGTAGGAGTGACGGTAAGCTAGAAGATGACCTGTGTGCATGGGCATGGGCTTGCAGACCTACTTGACCCACCTGATGCTGGAACCACCCCCTAGGCTTGCATACTGCCTCTGCGCAGAGTGAATGAGTCAAATACTGTCTAAGTTAAGAGAGGGAACAGAGCAACAGTTCCTCGAGGTAAAAAGTGCTCGGGGGGGATACCCATGAGAGAGTAGGAGTTAGAATGACCGAGTTGGAAATGTAATCTCAGATGCTCCCTTCTATGTTATATTGGATATTATTCCAGAATCGTTTGCATTAACTGTATCTGTAGAGCGGGGGGAGAGGGGGTTTGTGGGGGGAGGGGGATTGGGATGGACCTATGGTGCTAATTGTGATCCGTAAGAATTTGTACTAAACGCCAATAAAAATGTATACTCAAAAAAAACATTAGTGAAACGTATTTGATGCATACTAATATATTAAAAACAGACTAATAATGGAGAACCAATATCCGCAACACGTTGGGCAACATGAAAATAAATTAGGAGCTCAATTCTTTAGGAAAGTCACTAAAGTGCCTCTGCAGGTGTAGGCCTTTGCAGTGGTGCAGATTTACAACTTTTAGGAACCCACAAGAGTTTGAAGAAGTGCGCCTGAAAACTATACTTGTAGCAAACGCTTGTGAATTACATTTTTAAATGAGCAAATATATGTATACATTTTCTCATGCAAAAATCTCCAGTGCTATTGCAGATTCAGTTCCCCTATGTCACTTTTATTCTCTCTATCCATCTGGAAAGAGTTGTTTACCCCTGTCCATGTCGGGAGTATGTTGCCAACCTTTTACAGTGCCGGAAGAAATTGAAGTTAAGTTGGGAGTACCCTTAAACATGTAAGATTGTGGGTGTGCTCAGACTCGTAGGGCATTTCAACTTGGCAATTGCTGCTTCCGTCTGCTTGCTGCCATGCAAGTCATTTTGCGGAAATGCTGCAAAATCAGAACCTGCTAAATCCAAAGCCTGGTATGATTTGAACCTTGGCATAATGAGCAAGAGTGCTGTCAGTGCTCTAATATGATACGAATACTTCCATAATGTGTCATCTAACTGCAGCCAGGGCACCGAAAGTGACACGTGGATCCTCAAAGCAAGTAGATATTTTAGAATGTTTCACACCCCTGGGTCAATTGTTTCCTTTCAACAATCCTCTTAAGCTCCTAGGGTCCCAGTGCTGAGACTTTTCTAACTTTTGGGCAGTACAGGGCAAAGACTTCATGGCTATTTTCCACCAGGAGATATCCAAGCCAAATGTGTGTCTTTTCTCCCTCTTCGCTATGGGGGCTGTAAAGGAACCCTGGGTTTGCTATTTACTCTGTAGGCTCCTCCTACAGAGGGATGGGCGCCTCCCTCATTTGTTGCTGACCGGGACACTTGCTGCTGACCGCGGCCCCCGCAGGGGGCCACTAGAGCGGTCGGCGCCCTAGTGTCGCCTGGGCACCGGTCACCCCTCCCCACCTCCCCCTCCTGGGAAAGCAGGGACTCCGGCCGGTGTCCCCCTCCTCTTCCCTGCCCGGAAGTGACGCGACGGGCGGCACTTCCGGGGCTCCTCTGGGCGTAGGGGGAGGCTATATAGCCCTCCCCCAACATGCCGGCGACCTCTTGTCGCTTCGCACGCCGCATCCCTCCCTACCGCTTACCCGGCGTGGTTGGCAGGTGGGGGTGAGAATATTGTAATATTTCCTTTTTCCGTTGCAGGCGGAGTTACAGGGCGATCTGGAAGCAGGCCGGTACCAAGGGTACCTCTGCGCGGCACCATAGGGGGTGCCAGAGCCAAATCCGAGGAGCCTCATGGGAGGGTCCCGGAAGCCGTGTCGGCGCCCCGCTAGTCCTTCGGGCGGTTGTGGGCCTGAACAACCGGGGGTTTGCTATGCTACGCTCCGCCCCGGGAAGGGGCGTGAGTAGAAGTTACCAACGGTCACGTGATCCTGGAAGAGAATCACTTGGACGGCAGCAGAGGCGGGGTTCGCCCCAGTGCTGCCCGGCTCATCAGGCGGGCAGGCGGCTCAGCTGGTTGCCTGCTCTTGGATCGCCCGTAAGATAACCCACCCATTACATAACGGTGTATGTAATAAACCTGCAGCATTTTGTACCCAATCAAACAGTCTGAGTGTGTGTTATTATTGGGTAATGTATTTTGTTGGAGGGGGGACTGAGGGGTGCCAATGGCGATACTATGAGAGCAGACGCATGTAGCGCTTTGCCCTACGCAGCTGCCGTGCTCGTGCCCGCCCGATCGACCGCCTGCCGGTTTGCCTCTGTTCAGCTCATGAATGGCAGTCTGCCGGAGGCACAGAGACTGGCCGCTTGTGTGCAGCTGATTTCATACATCGGAGGCTGTCGTCAGCCTGCTTGATGCTTCTGGGCTTCTGACCTGGAGCGTACTGTGCTATGAACTGCCGTTGCTTCCATGACATTTTTGACATTAACCAGCTTTTCCCAGTGCTTTAGTGCAACTAGTTGCCTGCTCCCTGATTGTTCTTTGCAGGGCACCTGATGTGCTAATCAGCCTCTACATCCAACTGTGTCCGCCCCCACCATGGAGCAGGGAGGGTGGTCACCGTTACTTGAAGTTATATTGCTTTGCAAAAGACATTGCATGGTATATTGTGAATAATGAGGGGATAACATCTCGAACCTTCCTTCTAAATTCCATGGCAAAAGACATGCAGCAATCAGTGAGTGTATGCCAGCCATAGTACGGCTAGTTATAGTAGCCACTGCAAAAATAATTAGAGAAGAGACAGATGTGTTAGACTCAGTTAGTCAGACCTTGGTGTTTATATGTAGGAGACCTGTGCTGGTGAAGAAAATTGGGGATCATATATTTTACCCTAGATGTAAAATGTCTGGAAGCAGAGTGTATAGGAATAAGGAGAATTTTGTCAGGCTTGTCGGAAATAAATGTGAGAGCCGCTCTATTGCCAACCAAAAATAAAAGAGAGCCCACTAAACTCAGTTACATAGGCTGGTTATACAAAATGGAATGCTTAGGGCAGATACTTCCAAAACGTAGGTTAAAAAACTGCAAGCACATAGTTTATGTAGTAGTTACCATGGCATATTCTTTGATATACTTCAAAAGGGGGAGAAAAATAATACATTTAAACTGCCTAATAGGTCAAATCTCCTGCAGGTATCTAAAAAGTGTGCCTCTCTAACATCCCCTGGTTTTAATGATATGAAACAGGTTGCATTTGTAAACACTAAAATAGAGAAAGAGATATCTAAAGTATTTTTTCTATTCAAAAGTGATACAAACCTTGATATATGATTCTGAATTGGAATTAAACGTACAGGGCATCGGGATAGTGCAAAAGGAAGAATAAGTTCAGGTGAGGGATTGCCTTTCTTAACTGTTTCCCCCCAGAGTGTGGCCCAACGAAGGATAGTAGATCTCCACTAAGGTAGTATTAAAGTCAGTATTCCTCACAGTATTAGTAAAAGTCCAGTTAGCAATATTAGTCTGAGTACCAGGTTCTGCTGCCTTGAATGTGAGTGTGTGGAAGACACTTGATATTTCAGTAATAATGATTAGGGAATGTGCCTGCCAGATACCCTAGAGATAACATTGTGGAATATACTGGTCTTGGGAGATTGATGGATAAGGATTGCTCGAACAAAATGGGACAAGAAAATAGTATAATTTATTTGCAGGAGACTTGGCTATCTAGGAATATTTCTCCATTCAATGTTTTTAGGCAGAATGTTTGTGAGACTCACCATAAGGGCCCAAGGCAGCAGACGGTGGGCTTACTAACTTTGGTATCCACAAAAATCGCTAATCACATAAAACAAATTACTAGGGTAAATGCTAAATTTGAATGGCTACAAGTGACCATGATATATCTTTATGCTAATATTGTAAGCCATTATCAATTGCTATTAACAAATGTATATGTTGACTGGGTTGGGAAACAACCAAACTGGAAATATGTAATTCAGTTTTGAGAAGATATCAGTCATCGCAGTGCTATTAGTAAGCAAGTACCAGTCATGATCATAGGGGATTTCAGTTTGCGTCTAAATCCAGCCTGAAAAGATATAGATCAGGCAAATATGCGGGAAGCGTACAGTATCCCATTGGCTAACTTTCCAAACTGTCCTTTGCGGAATGTGGCACAAAAAGATGCAACAATGTCTAGCAGATTTAGGTTTCATTTGTCTAAACAGGAGATCTCCAGCTGATACACTGGCCAGTTACCTTCCCTTCAGGCAGTTTGCAAGGCACCAAACATTACGTTTTTGTTCAGGAATGGTTTTACAATCTTCGCAATAATGTCCAGATTTTGAGGGTAAAGGGGAGTGACCACTGGCCCCTATACACTGGGTTGCAACTAGGGATCTTGAATAGGGATCAAGTGTTGCCTTTGGGAATCGAGTACCCAAGAAGTTGATTACCCACTGAAAATGAGTTGCAACATGTCTTATTAGTTAATTTACAGTTGTCTGTTGATCTGGGAAATCCTAAGGCGACAAGTAAAGATAAACTGAATTGGCATAATATGGTAATACGCAAGGTGCTGATTGTCTGATGGTCTGCCTAAAGAGGACGTCGCAGTTTCCGCAAACATTTAATAAGATGCCTTGTTATGGTTGGTTTGACTCACAGTGCCAGGATTTGAAAAAACAATTACGGAAACTAAAGAAAAATAAGGGGGCAGGAAATGACTCCGAAAAGGAGGAAGTTATTTAAAAAGAAGAGTGTGGTAAATGAATTTAAGTAAGGAGGAGTAATATAGAATGAATTGGGATTTGATGGTGACTGTAATTGCATCAAAGGACACAAAGAAATTCTGGGAGTTGATGAAGGAAGGAGGAAATAAAAGCAAAAATGTTTTGAGCCTTAATTTCTTGGAGGAAGCCTGGGCTGACTATTTGCTGAAGTTTTTATGGGTAAAAGTGAGCTAGATTATGGAGCATGGGTTGACCCGGATGATAATCTCTTATACTATACTTCACTGTCGGCAATAAAAAAAAGACCATAGTAGGTATAAATCTTACCAGAGCTGCATGCCTGGACAGCTTCCGGACAATTATAGTTAAATCCAATCCAGACTGGTGGGCCAACTTCTTTAATATTGGTTTTTAATGGATTTTTGAAGAAGGGGAAATTCCCAGACAGTTGGAAGTGTGCTATAATAAAGCCAATCTTTAGAAAAAAAACGACCCCAAAAGCAATCAATGGTAATTTCTAAGTGTCTTCCTGTTGTAATAAAATAATTACATCGTAATAATTGGGCACAGGTGAAGTTACACATTAATGGGACCCTTTCATGGAAAATCCCAATTTCACAGGGTTTGGGCAGGGATGTGTCTTAACGCCTACGTTGTTTTCCCCTTATTTGATCAATCAGCCTGCTTATCTAAATAGTACACATTCTGTTTTTGGGCAGAAGGGTCATCTTAATTACCTTGATTCGACCTGACCAGGACAACTAGCCCATCTGCCAGGTATTTGCATTTTAACGAGCCATGTTTAAGAGATCGTAATAGTTCTTCACGGCTGTTTTGTGAGTTATGGGGCAGACCTTGATCCCCAAGTATTGTGCATAATGCTGCGTTCAGGTAAGTGAGAATATCTTCTGAAGGGTGTCTCATGTCTTCTGTAGAGTGTGGAGGCCCAAAATCTGTGACTTCTGAGTGTTTATTTTAACTCCCGACAATTGGCCAAATATCTCAATATCATGTACAAGGGCTGGAATGAGGCTCAGAGGATTGCTTAACATCATCATGACATAGTCAGCATAAAGGGCCAACTTATGTTCGTGCATCCCTAGTTTTATCCCTGAAATTGGCAGTTTCATCATCCGTCTTCTGCTAAAGACTCCTTTTATAGGGCAAACAGTAGGGGAGGCAAGAGGCAGCCCGGTTTCGTTCCTCTATCCACATCCCAGTGCAAGGAGAGCAGTCCATTGACCCCAACTCTTACTGTGGGGTGAAAATAACATGCTCAATATCCAGGTCTTGAATGTAGGGACAAGGCACAATTGTATGCAGATCCCCCCAGGAGAAAAGGCCAGTGCACCAGATCAAAAGCCTTCTTGGCGTTGATGGAGAGTAGAAAGGTCCGTATCCCAAAGTTCTGTCTAGAATTTGTAATATTTGTTTAGTATTAACACTACATCTTTTGTCTGGGATAAATCCGGTTTGATCCAGATCTAGTAACCCCTGCACATAGAGTCCACACCAGTGTGTCATTAGACCCGTGAAAATCTTAGCATGTACGTTGAGGAGAGATATGGGCTTATCGGACGTGCACTGTGCCTGGTGTTTTTCAGGATTATGCATCGCCGTGAATACACCCTTCCACATAGTACTTGTGAGGGAGCCTATCATGGTGAAAGAATTATATAGATGCGTCCGGAGTGGCGCTTAAAGGGGGCAGAATGGCATAAAAGAGTAAAGTAAAGCATGTGAACCGGGACCTTGTCAGTGCATAGTTGAGCTATCCCTGAGATAACCTCCTCTAGAGCAATATCTTTTTCGAGCAAGGTCTTGAGGGATGGGGTCTGCACTGTAACTAAGTAAGATTGTATATTAGTTGTTGGTAGGGATTCAGTGTTGTATAGGCCCGCGTAGAACAGACAGAAGGCTTCAGTGGTCCTGTTTTCCTCATGTACCACTGATCGTTGGTAATTTGCTCTACGGTCCTCTTCTGTATCTTGGCCGTTAATTTACTGGCACGGTTCTCAGCTTTTATAATACAAAAGCGCAGCCATATCAAAGGCATTGAGTTGCTGCCTGGTCTAATCTCCATATGCGGCTAGGCGCAGATGTGTGGAAGTGCTGTAGTGTTATCATAATAGACAAATGATCGGATAGGGTTGAAACTCCAATACTTATGTGATATGTTCTTGGCAATATCTGCGGTGTGCCCATAAAGTAATCAAGCCTGGCGTAGGTTGGATATGAAGCATTATGGGGTTCCCGAACACTCCAAATGTGTGCTTCTCCCAGATCTGTCATCCACTTCTACCCACCCTTGAACAGAACCCACTCTGACTCACCCTTTGAGAAAATCGATTCTGACTCACCCTTTGAGAAAATCGATTCAGAGTGAAGTTCCTCACTATGTACCGGCCTCCTACTACTAGAACCTGGAGACCGGCAAGGTCATGATATGTTTTCTTGCTTATCATTGGGTGCTTAAACTGAGGCTTAGGCGAAAGCATGGGTGGCCGCTCCGTTGCATATGCTGTACGTGCTCTATTCGTTGGGGCAAGAAGCTTGCCCTGCTGCCGCCTATGCTGTATTTTCTGTGTGTGTGTTGTGGTACATGCACAGCTGCTGCCAGCACTGCACATGGTGGGCCTGATTCAAAAAAGGACTTATGACTTGTAAAGTTATGAGAGTGAAGTCACCAAACTAGGGGAGGAATCGCTGCACTCACGGCAGAATCTCCACACTGCAGTACTCAATGCGGAGATTCCGCACTCGTAACTTTACAAGTCGTAAGTCCCTTTGTGAATCGGGCCTGGTGTGTTTGTTCGAATGAAGCTTACATTGCTTCTGCAAGGACTGTACACCTGTTGTGTATATTTAAATGTTGTGTCCCAGCACGATTGTTAGACAGTTCACTTTGCAAAATCTTCTGACTTTGCAGTTAGAGAAAGATAAGTAAATGCCAATCTCCAGAATGCAATAAGCAGCAGTCTGTAAGAAGACATAAACTGACAACTGATCCCTGTCTTTGAACCCACAGCAAATGCAATGAGATAAAAACAAGATTTAAAGGTATCTTTGTTGCTTATTGACTTTCTGAATGAACAGAGAAGATTGTTCTTTTCCAGCTCAAGCTCTCTCACCAGACCAGGCCAGTACGCCCTAAAATAGCTTGCTGTGATGAAATCAGGCTCGCCATATCGAGTGGGTGAGTAGATTTCTCGAAGTCCAGGGATGGATTGCTCTCAGCGATGAAGCAGCTCCGGATCACCTGGAGCGGTGTTTTATCCCCGCCGCGATCCAGTAGTATTGTAGCACCCGCAGGTGGGTGTTGTGAACCGGAAGGAGCATTGTTAGAGGAGGAGAACAGGGTGTGGCAATAACGTGGCTATTTGGAAGGGAAAAGTCTGTGTGAGATCAAGAATCTGGAAGTCATACTGAGGCAAAAGGCGGCTTTAACAGTTACCGGCCTAAACTGAAAGAGGGAAGAACTCATCCAGATGGTCATTAGAAGTGGGATTTGCTTGATTAGACTTTTAAGGAAATATAAAATAGCTAAGAGACCAGGAAACAGTAAGGATAGTCATAGTGAAAGATAAATTCTTACTGGCGTTTCTTTTGAGGGATGCCTCAAACAAGGAGAATTCGGGAAGGGTCTCTGAGCTGTACCCATCTTCAAAAGAAGAGGTAAGAAAGGTGCTGGGATAAAAACTGAAAAGGACCAAACCAAAACCCTAACCCAACCACCCATTGGGTATATGTAAATGGTTCTTGGAGGCATTTAAAAAATGTGGGCAAGAATATATAAACACCTCTTCTAACATAAAAACTGCAGTGTATTCTAATTGTACCCAGCCGTACACCCAACCGATGGTATGAGAGCTGGGATTCTGCAAATGATAGTAATTGAGGCCATGGTACAATGGTTGGTAGGAGGACAGAGAAAGATAGAATGGTTTCTAGAACTGTATATTTATAGCTCCCAAATGGACTAAGATAATCCACAGCAGTCAATAAAAGCACAGAGGGAGAATAAATGCAACAGCTGTCGTCCTCTCAACTGAAACTTACAGAATCTGCTTTAATAAGGAAAGGGGAACTTGTGAAGACACCAAGTCCCCTTTTTTCTATGCAATCAAAGTCTGGGCTGATAAAATGGTTGTGCCCTAAAAATGCATTTGGACATTTTAATGAGAACATTTACATGAAGCAGTTTTTGGAGGCCTTACCAGTACATACTCAGAACTGGCTGAGACAGCTTCAAAACTACCAATGTACGTAAGACGGAATCTGCTATAACTAGCTGCAACCTCAAGCCTCCATTGAGCTCTCGTATACCTCAGGGCTCTGAATATGAGGAGTGGGAACATATTGACCTCCCACTGTCCCCCCAAAACAGGAGGAGCCTATAAAAGTAGGATGGGCATAAAGACTCATGTACTGGACACAGTGATCATGGATTCCCTTTTACTGTCCTATATAGGTGAATGCAAGGGTAGCTAAGGCCCATTTAACTCACGATGTAAAAAATTAGTTATTCATCAGAACTTGATATGTCCCGAACAGATTTTTCCAGGAAGAATGGTTAACATTAGATATGTTCATGGAGATCAGAAGGAATACCCCTTGGCCAGGGTTTACTTGGGGAAAAGATGAGAGGGTAGGACTTACACAGAAGTTGGAGTGGTGGCAGAGCTCCCAGAGGCCTTGATCATAGCTACAGATAATGAAGGTTTTAAATATTGTTTACGGGACTCCCTGTCAGGGGAAAGTAAGTGGGTAGGGGAAGCTCCCTTTGCTCATGAGGAAATCACTGATTCCAGTCCTGGCGATGGACACAGGACGAGGAAGGAGCGGAGGAAGGAAAAAATGAGGACTGTTTAAACCTCTTTTACTCTCCAAGGATCTATGGCACGGGGACCAAAATTTTACAGCCGCTCAGTTGGAAGACCCGACTTTCCAGAGCGCTTGCTTGAAGGCCCAGGAGAAAGGTGAAGAGCCCCGGGTAGACCCTTCTTCTGATGTTAATCAAAAAAGAAAGGGGAGGGGTGACTGTTTTGTGTGGGTGAACGTGTACAGGAACCTCAAATCTTAGTACTGGAACCCTTTAGGGAGCAGGTCTTATTCCTTGCACTCATTTGCTGGGGGGACACTTAGGACACAGAATTACAGATCAGTGAATAAATTTCCTTTTATGAAGAGCAACATGAGCAGGAAATCTTTGGTGCAAAGATGGAGCTGATGAGCACATCATTGCATGGGTAGGAAAATGTGTTGATTATATAAGTTTGGTGGTTGCTATTAACTTGTATTAGATCCCGCCCCCACACTACCCCCCGTTCTGTCCTCTCTGTATATACTTTGTTATGTTATATTATGTTAGCTAGTCTTCTAACGCGCACAGCTACTCCGAGGAGTGTCTCGGCGCGAACAAAGGGAAACTGAAAGCATAGCCAAGAAACTCAGACAAAAAGAGAAGTTTTTAACAATTTTTTGAAAGCTACTGGATCCTCCATACTGCGAAGCGCCAGCAGATAGGCGTTCCAAGCCCGGGCCGCAAGAACGGCAAGGGAGGCACCACCTAGTCGGTGCCGGTGGAAACAAGGAACCTTAGCCAACCTGAGTGCAGAGGAGCGCAGTGGCCTCCCTGGAACGTAAAAGGAGAACCGTTTCTGCAAATAAAGTGGCCCCAGGCCATGAAGGGCACGGTGGGCAATAGTGAGAGATTTAAACATCACCCAGGCCTTCATAGGAAGCCAGTGGAGAGAGCGAAGATAACCTCGCACGCTATTCCTTAAGGTAATCTCTCCCAGAAGGCGAGCCGCCACATTCTGCACCACTTGGAGTTTATTAAGGGAATAGGCCGGGATCCCCACATTGGCATAATCCAAGCGGGAGAGAATGAGCGCATGTACCACTGATTCTTTCGCCACCTGAGGAAGGAGTGGAAGAAATCTTCTCAGGACTCTAAGGAGGCCAAAGCAGCATCCCGAGAGTCTCTTAACTTGAATTGAAAAAGAGAGATCTTCAAACCACACTCCAAGGTTCTTTGCCACACAGTTGTTAGACGCTGGGGGCGGGAACTCCGCTGGCCAGATCGTATCTCTGAACCCAAGGGAGAAATTACCAAACAAAAGTACCTCCGACTTATCTTCATTACATTTTAATTGGGCCTTCGGAAGCCACTTAAAAACCGAAGAAAGGCAGAGATGAACAGGGGCCACGGCCTCCTCATTTTTATTCCAAGTAAAGAGTAACCGGGTGTCATCGGCATATGCGATCACCTTAGCCCCCAAATCCTCTGCCAATATGACTAGAGGAGTAAGATAGATGTTAAACAAAAGGGGGCTAAGGGATGATCCCTGTGGTACCCCCGTAGAGACTAGCTGAGGTAAGGATGCAGCAGGAGGAAGCCAGACTTGCTGAACCCAGCCCTCCAAAAAAGACTTAATCCAACCCCAGGCAGATCCAGAAACGCCAATCTCCGCAAGTCTGTCCAGCAGTAAAGAATGGGGTACCGTATCAAATGCAGCCGACAGGTCGAGCAGCACTTCTACCAGCGCCCCTTCCGTGCTGTAGGACGAGCGAAAATCCGACTGCGCCGAATGCAGGAGCCCCTCCCTCTCCACATACTCAGACAGTTGTCTGTTCACTATCTTCTCGCACACCTTAGCAAGGCTAGGAAGAAGAGAAATGGGCCTATAATTCCCAGGAATCAAGAGATTCAGGGCAGGTTTCTTCAATAGGGGGAGGATTTTTGCCTGCTTCCAAACACTAGGGACACAGGCATCCAGCAAGGAACGATTAATAATACTGTTCACCTCGGAGTTCACCACCTCCGCTACTGAAGCCAATAGTCTTGCAGAGCAGGGGTCCGCAGGTGAGCCAGACTTCACTCCCTTCAAAATCCTCAACGTACAAGATAAGTCAACCGGGAGGAAGTTAGCCAGGGAGTGACTAGGAGAGATAGAATCGGAAATGGATGAAGAAATAGAATCGGTCATGGATGGCAGGGGTTTAGAAAGAGGCAGTATAAAACTATTTTGTATCCCTCGAATTTTATCCCCCCAAAAATTAGATAGCGTGCCACACCAGGCATCCGTCACTGGCCGGGCGCTAATCTGAGCTATAGGTGACATAAAGCTCTGAACCATAGCAAAAATCTCCTTTGAGTTGTTATGCGCCTGGTCAATACGAACAGCATAATAATCCTTTTTAGGTCTCGGCTCGAAGGCTGCGCTTGCGCAGTCTCGATCCGAGATTTAATGACTGGGAGAAGAGGGGCTTGAACCCGCCCCTCTTCTCCCCTGTTCTCCATTGGCTGGCCTCTTCAATGCTGGCCAGCCATTGGAGAAGAGGTCCCGTCACTCCGATCAGGCCCCGTCCTTTTCGGATCGGGGGGCGTGTTTTTTTCAGAAAGTCTAATTATCTCCTCCAGCCAATGGCAAGAGGAGATAACAGCAAAGCACGCCCCCGAATCCGAAAACGCCACTGCGTTTCTCCGAGGCATTTCTGCTCTGCCTCGGAGAAAGGCAGTGGTGTGCTTGCCTTTTGCTCTGCCTTGTTGGCTATGAAACAAACAATCCTACGAGTTGTAGCAAATAGCAGTCTGCCAATCGTTTGCTTCCTCTCCAACGCATAATTCACAACTTTAACTGTGCCTTTCCTGTACTGTGTGTCCCGTGCGTGGCTCTGCCCCTTTTGGAATGAATGCGCTGTTTCTGTGTTAAAGCCTCTTCTGCAGGTCGATTGTCCCAGGCACTCTCTCGCTTTCCGTGAAAGCATGTGCTGCTCCTCCGAGGCCACGCCCGCTAGGGTGAGGTTTATTCACATATTATGGTCTCCAGTTCTAGGAATACACGTCAGGTGTAAAGCACAAATTCACCGACTCTGCCTGCTAATCCTCTTCGCCACCAGCGTGAACACGAACGGATGTGTAAGTATCTCTTTGGGAAACCTATCACATGTGAGCAAAGAATCCTTATTGTCTTCGCCAGAGCTTTGTTCTCATGGGAGGCTATTTGCGAGCCCTCCCCTCCCCCCAGCACTGAGGCGGCCTGCCATTCACACAAACCCTTATGGAGTAAAACTGTCATTTCCCCCACAACTCCCCTCTTTCTTGTCCTCCCCCCACCTCCTGCCAGGACACAAGAGTGCACCTTGGGAGCAACCTCCTTTCAACTCCGCCCCTCCATGCGGTTTGCCTGCTGAGCAGGGACTTAGCTCACAATCAGCCGAGAAAAGCAACCCCACATTGACCAATCTTCCCTCACCCACCACACACACGGACACCGCCCTCCGGCCTCTTGTGGGCCTGACATCTCTCTAATCGCAGGTCTCCCGTGGACCTGGAGTAGCAAGATATGCGTTTTTAATGTATGGATTGGGAAGAGCCACGCCATGGGTCATACCATAGCATCAAGATACATAAAACACTGCCTTTGGGATATTCCCAGTATAAAACATTGACACAGTCGTATCCATGAGGGCGCTTCAGGGTAGGATTGATGGAGAGAGCCATCTCACTTACATTGATTTTTCTGATCATCTTAGGCAGTGGAGACGGACGGACGGACGACACACACACACACACACGCACGCACGCGCGCACACACACATACACATACATACATACACCCCCTTGATTGACTCTGCTGTATACTAGGGGTGGTGTTATATCGGTAGACAAAATGCAGCCTCCCATGGCCATCTTTATTGTCAGTTTGAGATTTTGCAAAGTACAGCTCCTACTCAAAGTACATTGTATGCAGGAAAATGTTATTATTTCTTTGATTTGACTCAAAGCTGGAATGAGGAAGGAGAAAGACTATATACACACGGTCATGCGATACCTATATGTAAACAACTGCAAACCCCCTCATCATTCTGATGCATTGGATGCCAATCTCCAGTCTGCAATGAAAAAGATTCCCTAATCTGTTAAAATCCAGCACACTTTTCGTATCACCACTTTATTGCGGACTTTGTACTGCTTGTGCCCAAGGTGAAAACATGCAGGAGGATTGGGTAATTCAAATCAAAAGGTGCATTGCTCGACCTGAAATCAGGAAATGGAAAATAGGGCACCAAAGGAGGGAACAGCAGCGGGATTCATTGGAAGATAATTATAAAGTGCTGACATATCAACCTGCACTCACAAGAGTGTTGCTGCTCTAATTTAAAAAAAGGCAAGATCATGGCCATCCAATACCATATAATCCTATCAAATTCATCAACACACCACGTAGATAAACTCCACCATACCACTACACAACACAAAATACCATTCCACATAATTCCACTCCATAACACAGAATCCCAGGCAAGGTTTTAAAAACAAAAACATAAACAAAAATAATGTCATGAGCAATGCCAATAGCTCTAACTTTAACGATGCCGAGACCATTGCATTGTAAATGCTTGTTAGCTAGTGAGATCCCCTTGTAATAGATTTTCTGACTTTGCCTAAGCAGACCCTTTGCCACCAAACAGTATTTACTGAGGCGCCAAGAACGTTTTAATTTTTTAGTCCTGCTTCAAATCTTGGAAATCTTCAAATTTTCTTTGAAGTTTTGGAAATATCAAATGCTAGTACTTGTTCAATAATTGGTGCAAAATGCCTCTGTTCATGTTTGGGAAACAGCCTCTACAACGAGGTTTTTATAACGTTGCGACCACGCATTTTTAGCATGCATTTTTTTACCACATGTATGTTTTTACACCGCATACCTTTACCACGTATTTAAGGTAAGTTGTGGGGTGTGGGGGTTCTCCCCCACCAATACATTGTTTTTATTATACATAAACCATGTGTGGTAATGGCATAACTTGTGAAAGGATAAGCGTTGTATAATAATGCATGGTAAAAAATGCTCGGTTCAGGCATGCGCTCTATTTCCCTGCGTTGTTCTGTTGTACAGCCGTCATGTTTACCATTGAGATTCTAGTTCTTTAAAACAGATGTGAGTGGTGGTTTGAATAGCTAGAAATCAATCTTGTTTTTTTTTAACTGTTTTTATTAACATAGAAATAAAAATCAGCCAGTACATTGGTAGGTAAACCTGGCACATAGAATACTTCACATTGTCAGATCGAATGACAATTTTGTTGGGAAGCAATGGTATAATGATACACTGTAAACCAATTGTCCCGTGGTTTCTTCCCATTTGGACCTAAGAGATTTCCCCTTGTCAGGGATGTTGTTAATTAAGGTTTTGTATGTCCATGAGACAGCTTTACTGGGTATTTCTTTCTGCAATTATCTATCTTCTAGTGGCGCATACTCAGGGATGTCGGTGGTATCTATTCTCAGCCCTCCAGGCGTGATTCAGCTGTAGGTATTTGTATCTTTGGGCATTTTTTAATTAATATTTGTTAATCTTGGCTTTTTTTTTATAATTGTCTACTTTTGTTAAGTCTTAATATAAAAATGACACTAGGAAAATGCCAACCTCTTCCTTAGGAACTCATTTTCAAAGTCTGTCCAGGGTAACCTGATGAGCTTTCTTGTGAGCAATTTTGTTTGCATCCTTTTCCCTAAAGCCTATACATATCACTAAATACAAACGACTGACGCATTAGTCTCAAGTAGAAAGAAACAAGAGTGAGTCTTCACCTGTAAATGAAAAGAAGGAAACCAAGAGAATCAATGTAAAGCTACAATTTTCTGGTCCATTCTTCATCCTATCATGTCACAGCCCCTTTTGTTCATGAAACTGAACATATATTGCATCATATGATAAATGATCTGAACCTCCAGGTTTGCACTCAATTTCTCATTCCTATGTTAACAGCAGCCACGGTGTCAGGTGCACCTTTTGGGCTAAAGAAAAATTGTCTACAGAAAAAAATGCCTTGTGTACATTTGTAATATTCTCTCACTGGAACCTATCTCGTAAATGCAAGAAAGAATATGGGTACATTTGCTTATGTATGTATATCTGAACCACAATAGTCGTAGCCAGATGTGCGTGTTTTGAATTAGACACTGCAGATGTTTACTTAATTAGTTAGCATTGAACAACTCTTACTTTTAAAGGACCTTACTTAAATGCCTTGCATTCACAGAAAGTTGTATTTTACAGACTGTAGGGAAACCAATACCTGAACTGATTAGGGAGTAAAGGTTGAAAATGTGCTGCTAATTCCTTTAAATGTCCAGCGTCTTTGATGATGGTTTGTGTGCAGTGTTTGATCACTTGACCTGTACTCTTAAATGAAAAGTTTAAAACCATAAACATCTGTTTGTTCTCATTGTTAGTCCCTGTAAATCCCATAACATGGCAGTTGTATCAGCATAGGCCTTTGGAAGAGTCCTGTGTGAGAGTAAAATAGAGAAGATAAGGCAACACAAGGGTATTACAATTCTTAGTAGTGTACCTCTTGTATAGCTCTTGCTTTAAATACAATGTTTTGAAAAAAGGCATGCACACATTATAGATTGCAATAGGAGTATAGGTTCATTTCTCATGGAAAAGTAACTACACTACGAACATCCCTTTAGAAACGTAGAACCATGTGAGCTCCTTAGCATAAACAAATCGTGTCAGAACCACTTCTCCATTTTACCCTCCTTCTCGGAGTCTAATTCGAAAAATCTAGGCAAGTCATGCATGGTTATAGCTACAAATACTATTAAAGCTTCCTCTAAATACTGCGTCTTCGCATCACAATAAAAACATTTGATCTTTGTTATTGCTGCCTCCTTTCTCCAGTGTTTGTGAAAAATTGTCAGTAAAACATTTAAACCTAAAAATAAAACCCCGATCCATGGCCCTTTATTTGACCTCCTGTTGCTCTGATGTAGCTGCCCTCAGAATAAAGTCTTATTAATGCGGAAACAAAATGTCATTGCAGTGCCCTCAGTGATTGAATGGACAAAGAACATATACTTTTTGCCTTGAATCTTCTGGATATTTCTATGTGTGATCTTTTACTTGCTGTTGCTTTGACCTCTCTATTGCATTTTGACTCCGGTTTGAATCCACGTTCATCACTTATATTTAAATGATTTTCTTCTGTCTAGAGCTGTATCATAAAGCGCTACTGCGAGAAGAGGTTTGTTCCGAAATACATGGCAACAATCGGAATAGACTACGGAGTGACCAAGTGAGTGTTCCTATCCTTTGGCGAGGGTGGCTGTGGGTACTGAGGTCTACCAGCCTGAAGCCGGTGAATGTGTAAACTTCATCTTAGCATTGGGTGAGATTCCCCCTGCACATGCACTGCACAGTGATCTTTCACTTCCATTGTGGATCGCTCTATGAAGGACATGAAGGAGGCCTACAAAGTACATGCAAGGGACAGGCTCCTCTCATAGAATGCATGTGTCCCCACATCTTCAAGCAGAGCAAGTAAGAAAGAGGCTTTATAACAGGATAGGAAAAATGCAAGGATTAAAATATAAATGGATTTCATTCAGTGAATCAGTATGTTAATTAAGCTAAAAAAGTAAGAGAATGGAAGGAAATCGAGGCAGAGACTCACACAGGCCAGGCAAAAAGGACCAGGCATCAAAAAGCAAAGAACAATAAAGGAGAGAGAAAGCTGGAGAGAATAAAAAGGATTATGGAATGCTCATTATGAGCATTGACTAAGAATTGCAGGTACAAATAGTAATGAACTGAGCAAATACATGGTGAAAATTTAAATATAAGGGAGAAAGAAACAGTGACAAAGGAATATGAGAAACAACAACTGAAGTATTGAAAAATAAATAAAAAATTTGAACAGAGAAATAGACAAGTAATAATTGATACCTGGAGAAATTGGTAATTTTTTATTTTTCTTTTCAAAATGCTTTATTGATTTTCAAGAGGGAAGACAGAGAAAACGGTAACAGGGTTAACATAAGATATCTAAGGCACAATTATCACATATACAATCATAAAGTGAGGTTATTACGCCTATATGGGTATCAAGAGACTAACCCCAGTGATCAATAATAAAAGAAGAAAAGACAGGCAGAAAGGAAGGGAAAGAAAGAGAAGAGCAGGAAAGGAAAGGGAGAGCGAAGGCTAGTCGAGCAATAACTTTAGAAACACCTAGCATGGAATCTGTTCCCTCATAAATGCAGCTCACGAGGAGTGGCCTTTTAAACCTGTTGCGCAGCACCGCCATTGGTGAACACATTTTAGTGCTAGCACAACCCTATCCCTTATACTTTCTCAAAGTTGAGCTCATAAGCTGAAACTTTGTGAGGGAACATCCAGTGAGGTTGTAGCTAACTGATGTTATTAGTTATTTGACAACAATTGTACTAGTATGCATGCATTCACTCTGGTATTATTACCATACGGTAAAATTGTCAGTTACTACAAATAGCTTGCAATTTGATTATATGCAAATCACCATACTAACTAGCTTGACCAAATACTACCTATCGCTTCACTGATTCCATGTTACAACTACTTTACCATAAAAACTACTTGATGCACACCCAGAAAGACTAAATATCATGGGAGATTGTCTCACCGCACGGAAATGTTTAATTTCACTTGTCTCAACAGACCTTCAATACTAAATCATCTAGTAAAGGAAGAATAATTTGTGCTATGATGTTTACTAACACTAGAATGTTAAGTAGCCAGTCTAAATGCTTGTGTTATTTAATTTAAAAAAAATATAGAAAGTTAATGAATTTCTTTCCAAACTTTACAGAGTGTGCATGAGAGACCGAGAAATCAAAGTTAATATCTTTGATATGGCGGGACACCCATTCTTCTATGAGGTAACCTTTTTAAAATCATGGCTTTACATTTTAACTTTATATCTCATGTTGTAAAAGAGTTCAAGTGATGGCATACCGTTTGCGTCTCTTTGTTGATATTCTCCTTCTGGGTGTATTCGTTGAAAGATTAGCCAGTTTTGAACATATTGTACATAGTCTAACATAGTCAGACTTCTGTTGAAATGTGTTGCATAGCTGCTTACCTTCATCTCGATTTTATAGTGGATCGCTGTGATTCTGAGTGTTCATTCATTATTTGTTGAATTTATACATGTATTATATAATATTCATGGTATGTGATCTGCTGGAGAGGCACCTAGTGCTTTATGTGTTTGTGTGGATTCCATTTTGCTGCTGTGTATTAAAAATGTTTTGCAGATTGTAGATCTGATTTCGACCTAAGCTGTTTGAGAAAGCAGAGTTCACCTCATCTCAGAAAGAGTGAAAGACAATGTAGGACACATTCATCTGCGGCTCCTCCGCTAATGTGGAGGAGCGTCGCCCCACGGCTTCTCAGCAGTGCAAAAAAGGAAAAATAAAATGATAATAACACAATGTTGTTATTTTATTTTTCAGTGTGAGCCAGGTTAGGGCGGGGTGAGGTTGGGTTGTCAGAGCAGGAGGAGGGGGAAATATGTGACCTTAAGTGTACGTGACGGTTTGGCTGGCCATCTTGGGCCGGCCAAACACTCACGTGTATTTAGCATGTTCTCCACCTGGCTGTATTGCACAGCCTAGGTTGAGTACATGCACAGGCTCCCACTCCCTGTCTGAGCACCGAACCAGTCTGTTCAGACCAATCACGATGCTGCTGTCATGCTGGTGATGGCAGCGTCGTGATTGGCTTAGGGGAGCCTGTGTGCTTCCTGCTTCGGGGAGTCAGTAACAGAAGCGGAGGAGAGACAACAGAGAAGAGATGGTAGACGTGCAGAGGTAAGTGTTATATATTTTTTCACTACCCTTGTTTCATACCAGTCATCACTGGACAAATTGAGTGACTTAAATCATTGCAGTGATGAATGCAGCCTTCCACGCCGGTCCAAAAATGTGCCATTACAAAACCACGCGGATAATGATTCTGTGGCATGTCATACATGTGCTTTCAACTGCATTTATACCTGCGGGAGGAGTGGAATGCCTGTGAGCCCTGAGGCTTCCTAGTTGACTGTCATGGATGTGTGACTGCGCAGATTCTCGAGTTAAGATTTAAAAGTATGTGCATAGAACGTCTATTCCTCTCTAGTGAAAATGATTAGATAGGTGATGAACGGTTTACATGTGATAACCTTTGGATCCAATAAGTACTTTGAGATTAACCTTAAAGTAATTAGCATTGAAATTCTATAAGCATTGAAATTCTATACTATGTGTTATTTTTACGTCATCATGAGGCTAAATAATCCAAAGTTATTGTGACTGGATGTTAATTTTCCAAAATGAGCACCTAACTGGTGTAACATGGGAATATGGCCTCACTGCTTGTAAGGGTCACGAAATGGCAACAGGGTTAATGTCACTTACAAAATTGAATTTCGTGGCTTACTAAAATGGTATTTAGGTTTGGGGATAATACTGTCTCAGGACTTAAGGATGAGTTAATGGTAAATGAATACTATTAAATCAAATGAAGCGAAATGGCATTACATGTTTGTAAACAAATGATGTTACTGTACTTTGAAAAAGGGAACTGCAGGCTGACAAAACCCTGCCCAGAGAATGCAGCAGCTGTCTGCGAAACCGATTCCTCTTTCTGATGGGTTGGAGGATATCCTTAGAACACACCCTATGAGACATATGTTCGAGCATACCCTAGGAGACGCATGTTCGAACACACCCTAGGAGACGCATGTTCAAACACACCCTAGGAGACGTATGTTCGAACACACCCTAGGAGACGTATGTTCGAACACACCCTAGGAGACGTATGTTCGAACACACCATAGGAGACGTATGTTCGAACACACCATAGGAGACGTATGTTCGAACACACCCTAGGAGACGCATGTTCGAACACACCCTAGGAGACGCATGTTCGAACACACCCTAGGAGACGTATGTTCGAACACACCCTAGGAGACGTATGTTCAAACACACCCTAGGAGACGTATGTTCGAACACACCCTAGGAGGCGTATGTTCGAACACACCCTAGGAGACGTATGTTCGAACACACCATAGGAGACGTATGTTCTAACACACCCTAGGAGTCGTATGTTCGAACACACCCTAGGAGAAATGTTCTCTGTCTGTCTCTTTACTACGTCCTAAAGTGTTCTTGGCCGAGTCTTTTTTTTCCATACCTGATGCCATAAGGAAAGGGTGGCCAAAATCATCTACGCTGTAGCAGAATCATTGAGTGTAGGCTTTTGCAATCTGCCCTTTTGGTTCTTCTGCACTGGGCTCAGCTGCCTCACCCTCCGCATTGATCTTGATTTTGTTTGCATCGCTTGCTGCTCTTGGGGTTAATTTCTCACCAACCAATCAGTTTTTTTGTAACCCTCATCCTTTATTAGCTTTATGCTTGTCTCAGGCTTATTTTCCTGGCGTTTTTGTTCCCACTGGAAGGTTCCTATGAAATGAGCCATAAATTAGGAGGAAAAGCGTATTACTAGGATCTTCTTTTGGACTGCTTTGTTATTCGAAACAACTAGGTTAAAGGGTGCTTGGGCAAGATGGTGGAAGGGTAGCAGTCCTGACACCAGTATCCTGAATAAACACCATGCCTAACAAATGACCCTGCCCTCACTAACGAAAATCTTAATTAGCATTTGTAATAAAAAATCTGGAGATAGTGAACTCTGTCAAGGTGGAGCATTGCCCTCGTCATGTTACATTAACTGAGATTTGTTTAACTCTGTATTATGGTCTCTAAGCATTGTAATTTATTCTTTTTATTTTATTTTATAAATCTTTTTATTAACAAAAATCGACATGAACGTACAGTGCAGTACAGATGACAATTGAAGTACAGTGGAGACAGATATCAATACAAATACAATAGGATAGCGCATTGGGGGTCACGGGGAAGGGGCATCATCACACTCAATATTATCGGGCAGGACACAAATATTACCACGATAGACATTCCAGGGGTCCCAGATCTCAGACCATTTCAGCGGGCAGCCACGGGCAATGTAGACCGTCTTTTCCCTATACATACACCAGTCGAGATCTCTCTTCCAGTCTGCAATTTTGGGTGCGTGTGCAGCTCCCCAGAGCTGGCCGATGTTTCTTTTGGCAACCATAAGCCCAAGCGTGACCCACTGTGTGGAGTAAGTGGCAAGGTCAGTGGGCTCCCAGACATTTAGGAGGCATCTGCGCGCCTCTGGGCAAAGAACAACACCCAAAACCTCACTCATCACCTCATGTATCTTCTGCCAATAATCTAGGATAGGTTCACAATTCCAAATTTTATGCAAAAATTTGCCCAGTTGGTTACATCCCCGCCTACAAGTCCCGTCAGTTGGCCCTCCCATGTGTAGCAGCTGGGGACCCGTAACATAGATTCTGTGTAGGACCTTCAGTTGTACTAAGCGGAGACACGCTGGGATTGCAACAGTTTTAGGGGAGGAAACCGCCGATTGCCAATCCTCTTCATCCATTTCGATGCCATCCCTTACCCATTTTTCCCGCAGCGGGTGAAGAGGATCTTCCATGTTGTTTATGAGCTTTTTATATATGAGGGAAATGGCTTTCTCAGCTAAGTGTCCGTCGAGTATCCTGTCCTCTAGTGGGGACGAGTCGGGAAGGGAGGAGTCTCAGGGCAAGGCCGATAAGAGAACGTGCTGGACTTGCAGATATCGGAACCGTTCCGATTCTGCCAGCTCAAATTGGCGCTGGAGAGCGTCAAAGGGTTTCACGTCGCCCCCATCCCAGAGATCTTTGATATGTGATATACCTATTAGTTCCCATCTGTCAAAGCCTTTTGATTTCCACAGATCTCCCAGTTCCTGTGAGTCCCACAGGGTTGTGGCAAGTGTAAGTTTCTGGCTCCATCCTAGCGATTTATTAGCTGAGTGCCATACTTCAACCGCGTGCCTGGTAGGACCCGTAAGTGGATATATGCCTGGTTTAGAATAGAGTGCTCGGCCGTATGTACCATTGGGGAGAAGCCATCTATCCATGTTAATTCCCGGGTCATCAAAGCGGCAGTAGGTGCCATGATTTATGGCTGCAAGGTGTGCAGCCCAATAGTATTTTTTAATATCTGGCAATCCAATCCCTCCAGCATACCAATTGAGCGTGAGTTTGCGGAAGGCAATACGTGGTTTCCCGTCCCACAAAAGTTCCCGCTGGAGCCCTTCTATTGCTTTAAATTACAAATTTGGGACAGGGTCAGCCGAATTTTGTAGTGCATACAGGAAACTGGGCAGGGACATCATTTTAAAGAGGGCTGCCTGGCCTAAAAGGGAAAGTGGGAGTGTCTTCCAATTTGTGATATCTCGTCTAAGTCTCTGCAGTGGGGGGACGAGGTTACGGGAATATCGGAGTGAATGATCAAGAGAGACGAATATTCCCAGGTATTTGAAACCATCGGTGACAATTTGTATCGGACAATATGGGGGTAACGGAGGAGGGCCACCACAGAGAACATAGATGAGAGATTTCTGCCAATTGATACCAAACCCGGAGTATCTGCCAAATATGGCAAGGATGTCGAAAACAGCGATCAGAGATTTCTTAGGGGATGTGAGGTATAACAGGACATCATCAGCGTATAAAGAAATACGATCCTCCCAGTCTGGGGACCATCGCGTTCCAAGGATGACTGGGTCTCTCCGGATCCATGCTGCAAGGGGTTCCATGGCAAGTGCGAACAATAGGGGGGATAGAGGGGCGTTGTAATTTTTTGCATACGTTCTTGCTGCGGTCTTGAGGATTATGCTTTAGAATTGAGTCTGCTTTTTTTTTAAGTAGGATTATCAATAGTGCATGCTCACAACGCATTTTTATTGTGAGAAGTTTGGAAACACTGAACAGTAAAACATTTGTTATAATTAATTAATGTTCAATTAATTTTGGTCTTTCAAATGTAAACCAGTGTGGAAGAAAGAACACATTTTACCAACTGCCCACTGAATCACACGATATTGTGTGTCACACCAAATGTAAAGTCTAACAAATGACCACTATTTCTAAACTCAGATTCTTGGGCACATTTCAGAAATGCAGAGCTTTCCTTCATACCGGCTTTTCATTTGTTAGATTGTATCTTATTAATGGTTGCATTGTCAGTACACAATGAAAAATAATTATAAGTTGCAGATGGGTTAACTCTAGGTATCGCATGTTTGCAGGCAACCAAAAAATACTACTGCATCCTCCTATGACTGGATAAATCTGACTGACGTAGCGGTATATTACAATTGTAAATTGTCCACATGGGCAAAAATTTAGACCTGAAACTATTGTTACCTACTTGTATTTTTTCCTACTTTGTGTCTATGTTTTTTGATTTTAGTCTAAGATCTAAGCAAATGACGGCTGACTAAATTCATAATTTTGTCTACTTTTTTATAATGTACTGCTTATTGGTTTCCGATCGATTTACTGCAAAAATAGGAAATATTGACAATAACTTAGAAAACTGCAAAAACTGTCAAAGAAAAAAATATTTCAACTGTGCCTGTTATTGAAGTATGGGAAGGAGATCATCTTAGCACAAAAAATCTTTTGTTTGTGAGAAAAATATATTTCCTTAATCAGCACTTTTTTCCCATTGCTCAAAAAAATGTTGCTGTGTTTCGGCAATTTTATTGGTTCTCTCCAATGCAATCCACAAACTCTGTGTCCCCTTAGAGTTGCCAACATGTGGGGAAAAGGATGCAAATTTAGCCTGGATATGAAGGCTTGAGTGTAAATTTCCCCAATATGGAAAAAAGGAGTTCAATACTAGTGAGAGTGGGGGTGGGAGTGGGCAAACTCAACATTTAAGGACTTAAAGCTAAACTTAATCAATTTGTCAATACTTGTTTAAGCTTGCTGGCACAATTCGTGCTTGCATCTTTCTTGCATACTCCCACTCTGCGGGCTTCATTTTTGACGCTCCTGTGACCCCTCATGGTCTCCAGGCTTCATTCCTGCAGCCCACCTGCCTACTGCTTCTCCATGAGCTCCACCACCGGCTACCTCTTTGCTTGCTACTCCGTCACCAACACCTCTTTGTTTTCCAGTGAATAAGTCCACTCTTTCTTTGGGAGTCATTCAAGAGTACTTTTTGACTCATGCGATATATATCAGATCCATAGATCTGCAGCGTATTTTAACACTTGCATCACTTTTTTTGAAGTTCCACTCCTGTTCTTTATCAGTTTATTAAAACATCTGCAGTATTTTGTCACAAAATATGTGTTTGTTGATTTCTTTACAAGTCACTTATTTTTAATTTCAAACATATATCCAGCTACCAATTTGTAAGGGCCTATATGAGCAATCCTCAAAATTGAGGTGCTATCGGGTCAAAGGATTTGCAAAAAAAGAAGAAAAACTAAAGGGCGTATTGACAATTCCCCAGAAAATAACTGTCCTAGTGTAGAGTGTTGGACTGTATTATATTGATTGTCACATGCCTAAAAGAGACCCTTATTATTATTATTAGCTTTTGTAGAGCGCATAGCTACCCGAGGGCATCCCAGCGCTAGCGTCTAGACAGAGGTTGCCGGTTATTCTGCAAAAGTTATGTATAATATCTTGATAACTGTCAATCAATTCACTTTAAGTTTTTCTTTCTTCGGCACATACAGAGCCATAAAAGACACATAAATAAATAAACAACAAAGAGTTAAAAAGACTGATGAAAATGCATGTAAAAATACAAAGCTTAAGAATTGTCAAATAGCAACGACCCCCCGCCCTGCAACGCACTCGTGCCGATATGCCAGTAAAATGAACAGGAAGACAAGCAATGTCACCATTTATAAAAGACGAAAGGATAATGCTGCCTCTTAAACTTCCATGGATCTCCTCAACTTCACAACAGCTTTTAGGAAGGCACAACCCCTTGAAACACTTTATAAGTATTTAACAAAAGGAGAAACAGTGCATCCTTACACTTCCTAAAACCTAAATGTTTTAAGATCAGTTTCAGAAAAGCTTTAAAGTAAGGTCTAAACAAGGATTAAAAATGCAATAGGTCTCGCCTTTCATTAAGTTAAAGCCATTTGCTTTGCTATATAATTCCATTAGCAAAGCAAATGGCTTTAACTTAATCAAAGGCGAGGCCTGTTGCATTTTCAATGCTTGTTTATTTATGTTTATTTTTGCAGTTTTATATAGTGCGGACTCGACCCGACGGTATTAGAGCCTATACATGAAAATGTAAATAAATCTGCGGTATAATAGCAATAGAGGAAGTGGGGATGGTATGAAAGAGACATTTAAATACATCAGGGGTATAGAAGCATTCGAGGAGGGAGAGGGGTGGTGAGAGAGATATTTAAATAAATCAAAGGTATAAATGGAGTACTCAAGTGAGATTAGAGGGACATTTGAATACATTTGCGGTATAACTGCAATAAAGGCGGTGAGGGTAATATGAGAGAGACATTTAAATACGTCTGGGGTATAAAAGCAATAGAGGACAGCGAGGTGTAACTGGTAAAAGATTTTCACATACATGAGAGGTATAAATGGAGGACTGCAGTGATATGAGAGGGGCATTAACATACATCTGCGGTATGAATGCACTAGATGAGGTGGGAGGTAGTATGCGAGAGACATTTAAATACATCAAGGGTATACAAGCAATATACGAGGGACAGATATGATGGGCGAGAATACAAAAGAGGTATAAATGGAGTAACAGGGGTGATATGAGAGGGGCTTTTAAATTCATTTGCAATTAATTACCAATCAATTGCAATAGAAGAGGAAAGGGATAATGTGAGAGAGACATTTACACACATCATGGGTATAAACAGTATGGGAGGGAGTCTGGAGAATCCGTTTATAAAGGGTGAGGTGTAGATGTAATTGAGGAAGGAAGGGTGGTCTCGGAAAGGTATTTAACACCTCAAAGAAATACACCAAGGAGCGAAATGAAGCGCCTAGATGAATACAATTACAACACAATGCAGTGGAGGAGGGAGAGAAGTGATCAACGGGAGACATTCAAGGACACAAGTGGTGTATGAGCAAAGAAGCTGAAGGAGTCTGGAAGGAAGAGGGAGCCGGACTCGCTTACGTGTGAATGGAGACGGCCGGCGACGGCTGGAGGGAGGAGGTGGGAGTGGAGTCTCGGGACAGTGTACAGTTCTTCAGACAGAAATGCTTGATTTCATAAATACGTTTTAATCTGGTTCAAAAACACCAATATGGTAATAGCAAGACAACGACAAAGTCTGAGCTGTTAATCATGAATCCCATTTCAAAAGCCTTAGACCGGACCGCATAACAGCAGTAAAGCTGTTTTAATAGTAAAAAACGAACATCTCCTCTACTAAAATAATGAACCTATGCTTAAGAATCCACCGAATAAAAAAACGAATTGTTCCTGAATCCTTAGTCGCTCTGAGCGAGTTCGAGGCCCGCCCTGAAGCCCACGATGGCGCGTGGGCTATACAAACATCAAAGATTAAATCCACCTCCTATGCTGATGATATTCAGTTACTTTTTACCTTTGAGACTCCCTCCGCTTTTGCCTTTGATCCGCTGAAATCCTGTCTCAGAGACATCTCTAGTTGGATGGACTCTAATTCCCTCCGACTCAATGCTGGAAAGACAGAGATCCTGTTTTTTAACTCACCATCCCCTTTGGATTCCAATCTGTGGTGGCCAGCTGACCTGAGCCAAGCCCCCACGCCCAAAGACTCGGTGAGAAACTTGGGAGTGCGCTGGGACCATCAGCTTAGTTTTAACGCTCAGGTCCAAACAGTAGCAGCATCCTGTTTCGCAAAGATCAAGACGATTAACCGGCTTATCAACTATCTGCCGGCAGGCTGCCGTAAGACTGTGGTACATGCACTTATAACATCTCACCTTGATTACGCCAACGCACTATATCTTGGTATCACAGCAGGCCTTTGCCACAAATTACAGACTGTCCAAAATGCTGCCGCCCGGCTGGTCGAGAGAATCCCAGCCAGACAACACATCTCTCCCCTCCTCCGAAAACTACATTGGCTACCGATAGCCAAGAGATGTGTATTCAAGGCCATGACGCTGGCCTTTCGTGCTTCCAAGGGTAATGGCTCAGCCCACTTGAAAAGCACTCTGAAGCCGTACGTCAAGGCCAGGACATTACGTTCTAACTCCCTTCTTCTCCTGGAAACCCCAAGATTCAAACGTTCTCGTACTGGAGGGAAAACCTTCGAGGTCTGTGCCACTCAGTGCTGGAACAAGCTTCCGATTACTCTACGCGCATGTCAAACTGAAGTGGCATTCCGAAGGTCACTAAAGACCCACCTTTTTTCCTCATAAGGTTATCCTCTTTTTCCTACCCTCACTGTCTCCAAGTTTTACTAGCGCCGGGACGCCCCGTTGGGGCAGCTGTGCGCTTTACAAAACACACAAATAATAATAATAAATAATAAAGAACCGCAGTCTGTAGTAAAGTACTTGCCCAGACATGCACATTCATTCATCTCGCGCACACGCAGTAATTTCGGAAACCAACAAAAATACGCCTAACGATGTCAATTACTACTTTCAGTGAGCCGACCACACCTGCGTCATCGTTTTCCATTCAGATCAAACGTGAAATATTGCTCCACGCCGGCCTAAAACAAATATACTCGAAAAAGCCTCCAGCTGCTTTTGTCATCGTTGTGTTGCTTCTGCGCCTTTGGAGTAAAAACCATAAGGAACCATAAGGAACAAACCGGAACAGTGAGACTCCATCCCCCGTGTGAGGTGGTTACGGTTTGGTTGCACGCAAAGACGTGAAGGTATGATCTACACACTCGCTGTTGAACACCGAAACCCACGAGTTTACAGAAAGCGATAGTCAGGAAGAAAGAGGGAGCCGGACTCTCTGACGTGTGAATGGAGGGAGGAGGTGGTAGTGGAGACATTTTCAACTGAATCTGGTACAGAAGAGAAACACGCTCCGCAATTCTCCCACATTGTTTAGTAAAGTAAATAGTGCTCACACACTAATTAGAGCATCCTGTATAACGCCGCCAGTAAACGATCCAGTCCCGGTGGGCGGGGCCAAAAGTGGACAGGGCGACAACAAGAAGGGCCTAAGAAGCCTCCTTTACAATAAGAAGCCTGCATTTAGCCTAAGCTATGATGCGAGCCAATGGGAAGAGGTGGCGGGTCTTCAAGTCCCCTTCCTCGACCGTATTGATTTCAAGAAGCTCTTGGATGCCGAGAGCAGCGCGTGCGCGCTGCTATCGCCAGCCGAGACCTAAAAAGGTACAAAATGCATGAAATGCATTATTGATTGTTCAGAGTGAACATCGTTCGATCCTTTTCTAATCAGATTTCCTGATTCTTACCGGGGATTAAACACGTTTGACATATTCAAGACCTCGCACGTTTTGCATAAAAATACTAACAATGGTATAGCAGATCCGTTGTCCAAATCTAGGCAATCCAGAATGATTTCCCTATTTATCTTAGCCTCATGATTAGTCAAGATACTGATCCATAATTAAAGTGTGGGTAACTTAACCAAATCACTAATGTACAAAAGTTTGAGTTATGAGTGCAGGATAAAATGGGAACTCGAAGTCGGCAAATTTATAATCCGTCTAGAGATATGATTTTCTTCGACCTTTAGGGTGTCAATATTACCGTGACCCCAGATCCCAGCCCGATATAGAGCAGCGGAGACACACTGAGCATTATAAATATTTAAAAACTGGGGAGGTGGTGACCCTTCCATTCCTTATACGCAGATTAGAAATTGCTCCAGCTGCTCTAATAAGCTTTGATCATGCATTTTTGATCTGTGTGCCATGTCCCTGAGTTGCTGAAAGTTGTGGTAATGAGGACAAGCTGGTATGATGTAATCCAAGTAGGTTTATTCAGGTAAGTAAACAGATCGTATAAATCATCAGTAAGTCCTCCTCAACAGCCCCACCAGGAGCAGCCTGCTAGCTGCTCAACCCCATCCACCAACTGTCATCACTCATCCAGACACTCAAGCATTCCACTTGTTAGAAATGGGATCTCTGGTTGGCTAAGGCTTGCGCCAAAGCCAGGCAGAGACCACCACTCTAGTGAGGGCAAGGGAGTTACACGCCAAAGATAAGCCCTGCTCACCCCCTTGGTAGCTTGGCACGAGCAGTCAGGCTTATCCCGGAGGCCATGTGTAAAGCGTTTGCGCACGCACACAGCAACAACATACCAGGCACACCACAAAAGGAACTCCACACAAGGTTATATCAAAAATAGCCTTTGTATTCTCATAACACATTAGAACAGTAATCACATAATATACATTGTGCTCCCTGGCACTAGGTCATATCTACAAGGGATTATATACACCTGACAGGGCCCACTGGACCACTGTCAGAACCATCACAAACTGAACTTAGTAAAAGTAAGACATATCATAAACGTACAACCAGTAATCACTGGCAACCACTGTACTCAGCATCACCCTGTAACATAAACCACATAATACACAGTATCACCTTAGGCGCCAAATCCATTGTACGCCAATGTCATCAGTCTAATATTTTAGACCCTAACCTCCTAAGCAAAACTCACAGTAGGAAATAATCTCACTGGCATTACGCACATAATCTCATCCCCAAGCGCATTTAGAGGTATAAATCATTGTAAAGCATCATATTTCCTAATATGGCATAAATCACAGACCCCCCTGGCCAACTGACCTTCTCAAAGGGGCTCAAATGCCCTGTGTCCAGAATGTCAGGGCTGCTGCCAATGCAGCATAGTTCGCATGTGTGCCATTGCGCTGGGGCCGAGGAGTGCACCTCACTCTTATCTCTCATAATGCCCCCAAAGAACTGTGGCCTAAACGTTGCAGCTGGCACCAAGTGCTGCGCAGCTGTGGATCAAGTAGAGGCCTGGCACCTCTGTGCCGCCTGTCCCACTCAGGGACTCTGAATCAATTGTGCCCAATTCTCGCCAGCTGCCCGCGCTGGTGTGGCGCAGTTGTGGCACTTTCCTAAAGGGGGGCCCGGCACCTCTGTGCCCTCTGGACCCCCACGGGGCTGTAAAAACATGCCTCCCATCGTTGGGGCGACCTGCTCTCTGGCGGGACCACCCATGCACCGACAATGTGCCTCGATATGCCCCCAAGTCACTGGGGCCCTCTGGCTCTTTTCCTCTCAAAAGAAACAGCCCCCAAGCATTGAAGCGGCCTGCTGTCAGACGGGGCCGCTCAGAAACTCGGCACTCACCGGGACAGGCGATGGCTTCCTCCTCCCCTTGTCGGCGATCTCTGGCTTCACCCGGTCACACTGCGGCTACCCGCGGGCTCCCTCTTCACCATGGGAGCCCCGCCTGGGGTATCGCTCAGTCGCGGCCTGCTTCCCGCCTCTCCTCTTCACCCGGGCCCCCTCCTGGGACCTGGGACTTCTCAACGGAGCTCGTGGAGGCGGGGTAGGCTCCCGTCCTCCTCAACACGTCCCGGCGCGGGGTAGAGTCTTTGAACGCGACTGACGCTTCCTTCCGCTTTCGTCCGCAACGCCCCGCCCACAACCAGGCGGGCTGCGGATCGCGGTCACTTTCCTCTTTGCGGCAGCAATGAGGGGTAGGCTCCCTCATAGTTTAAAATATAAAGCGGGGTCGACTCCCACTAATCCATGAAAGTAAAAAGGCGGGGTGGGCTCCCGCCGCTGTGGGCATTACGGGGTAATCCCTCATGCCGGGATTCCCCCCATCAAGTCGAGCAGCTCCCAAGGCGCTAGAACAGGGGAAAGGTCCTGTAGTTAAAAGAATAAGTCCTCGGAGATGAAGGGGCAATGCAGGGCCCTGGGAGGCAAGCCCTCATGGCAGGCCCCCCCCCCCGGCCCACACCAGCAGCACGCCCCAGCAGGATCAGCACACCAGAACTGAACATTTTCATGGGGTCACAGCCCCTATATTTATATTAGCAAATCCTTTGTCTCAAGTGCAGGGCATGGGGGAACCAGATGCCACTGGTTCAGGGGGGATTTGGAGCACTTTGTTTGGCAAGCTCCTCTTCCCCTTTGTCAGGTGGGGGCTAGGTGATCAGACACACCACAGGGGGCGGAGCCAGCATTCACTAGGGCAGGCACCATCCTATTCAGAGTCAGGGGATTACCCCTCCCACCACTCTCACTCCAGGTGTCCCATTCAGCCTAGCGCTGACTCACCCTGCCCCTCCTGGAGCCACCCACACCTCCCAGCTCCTGTCACTCACAAGCCAGACATGCAATTCACATCAGGCAGGCAGACACATAGCACACAGAAATGCCAACTTATAAAAGTGGCATTTCTCCACCAGACACCATAAATCTGCGTACATCATTGCACAGCATTTATTCTCACGGGTTCATACATGCTAAACTCGAGCCTGCGCTCCTCTCATACCAGGAATTACCACGTACACACTTATCCCCAATGCATTCCTATTGGAGGGCAGACCAGCTTCACCAAATGTACACAGAGAGCGCACGCACTTTACACTGGACCACAGTGCTAAAGTGCCCAGAGGCCTAAAACCACCAACACCATGTCAGACTTTAAGGCAAAAAGTTTAGGGGTGAACCTGCCAAAAAGCTGAACCTGCCAAAAAGGCCAAGTCCAACACCACTCATAGCCCACACACCAACATTCCACTCAGAACACTCACACAGGCTGAGCAGCTAGGGACAGGATAACACAGGAGAAAAACCATAACATCAGAATACTACATTACCTCTTCCCTATCGATCAGAAGAATAACGAAACCAATGCAATAAACTATAAACATAAAAGTACAGCAATAGTAAATAGTCCACAACCCAGGGATGAAGGAAACACCGCCCGCATCATGAAGTGGAAATGAACTATTTAAATTGAAGTCAAACGCCCAGACCTAAGGATGACGAGAACACCGCATCACGAGAGGGTAAGGAACTAAAGACAAGAAGAAAAGATGGATACAGAATACCCATCCCCCTCTTAGACTAAGGAAAATTAAACGTCAAGATGTAAGTTCTCAATGTAAGCAGACTAGTCATGTGGACCAAAGGGACTAAAACCCAATATTCTGCCTCCAGCTAAAACAAGGGACAACAATGTTACGCATGTGCTCTCCATGTAGGGAGACTAGTCATGTGGACTAAAGGGAATAAAACCCAATGTCCTGCCCCAACCATTAACAAGGGACAACCTGTGAAAACGTATATGCTCTCCATGTGAGGAGGCACACAAGGACAAAACCCAGCAACAACAAAAAAACGTGCGGCACAAGGTGTCTTACACACACAGGGGACACACCCCTGCAACAAACAAATAACGTGCGGCACAAGGTGTCTTATGCACACAGGGAACCCAACCCTGCATCAAAATTGATCGTGCGGCACAAGGTGTCTTACGCACGCAAGGAAAGTGTGTCGTTGCAACAGGTCAAAAAGGGAACAAAACTCTTTTTTTTTTTTAAATGTTTAGCGTGAATGGGACCATGACCCATAACCTAATGTAATGGGACAAGATCTATGCAAACCAACCCTGCCTAAGGGTTAAACATAATATAAATGGGGAAAAACCTAAAAACATACCTCGTGTAAAGGTTACAAAAAAACAAACTTACGTAAATGCGAACCCATTAACCTACCCGTGTGTAGAAGCCACGTGAAACGCTGTATAGAAAAAAAAACTTGTACCCATGCCCATCCCTCATGTAATGGAGTAAGAATGGGAACCTGTGGCATACTAAAAACTTTACGTCTAATAAACTTTAGGTCATGCAAACACCAATTCTATGACTGTTGTAAATACTTTTAAACTGTGTGCCATCGCCGGTGAGCGTGCTCTCACCCGAGTTGCACCACCATTCCCTCGGCTCACAACAAAGCTAACCACAAATATGCTGTAACCAAAGAACATTAACATTGAAAATCAATGCTGACAATAACCACTCTGAAAGTAAATATGAAGAATCAAGTCCTCCAGTGACTGATGTCTCACAAAATGAGAAAAGGCAGACTCAATACATCGTGCGTTGACCGCAATCCATTAAAAAGTCACTGCTAAGACAAAACCTTCAGCAAAGGCAAGATGGCAATAGAAGACTCCGGGGCAGTGTGTCACATGGAAGAGTTTATATTAGCCTCCCAACTGTGCACATGCGCTTCAACGTGGACAAACCCAAAGAAAGAAAAGTACCTGCATTTTCTTGTGAACAACAGACAAACAAGGCGAGAAGGAGCCAATTTCACCGACCTTCATACTGTGAAGCTGCGGAGAGAAAACAACGTGACTGTCGAAGTAGAAGAAGACAAAGGTTACTGGCTTGGTAAGATACTCCAATCCCAATATGGCGGCACGCTGTGTCATGCTGTGACAGAGTGGTTCACGGTGCGTGTGTGCACCAAAACGTCCGAAGGAAATAAATTGTCGGGAGAAAACAGGTGTCACAGAGCTTCACATAGAGCTGTAGATCAGAAGGTGCCATAGAGGTCTGCATCACTATGCAGGTAGGAGTGCGCGCGCTGTTTGTGACACACGCCACCGTTTTGTAAGCTAGTGATTAGCGGTTGAACTGACGCTGAAACAAAAATGGCTCAAAAGATGTGAACAATAACATCATCATAGTCTTTATTCGAATTAAGATAATTCATACAAGACACAAACAAAAACACACAATTATCAAATGACGCAGCCACTAAGTAATATAATATCTAAAATCTTTCCAATAAATAGATAAAAGTTTTGAGTAAAAGAAATATTAAACATTGAAGTAGACAAGATGATATACATTATGCATCAGTAGAAAAAACAATGATAAAAAACGAGTTAATAGACAAATAGTGGTGGTATTTAAAGCCCTACCTATGTGCCTTTTCACCGCACCGGAGGGCTTTTAGTCTGAGAGACCATGCCCACCCCAAATATTTGGCTAAAACTATTGAGTGGAATGGTAAAGTGCTTGTAAGTAAGATTCTGATGGCTACGGCAGATCTCCTTGTGCCCAGTAGTTTACATAAAGGAGAGAGCCAGTAACGTCTTGGGACAGCATATGCAGGGCAAACAAACAGGAAGTGGGCGATAGTTTCTTCTTTAGCACCACAAACAGGGCAGGTGCATATAGTTGCACCAAACCACCCACAGGTTAGAACCCTAAGTGGGAGGGACCCTGCTCTAAGTTGGAAGTAGAGTTTCCTATCACTTGGCGAAGTGATCAGATCCCAAAAAGGTTCTAAGAAAGGTGAGACCTTTGCCTCTAAAAAACGACTGGTCATCGTGGGGGCAGAAAAGGTACCCCACACTCTGTGATTTACCTGTTCCCAATATAATGTTTTCAATAGCTTTTTGGCTGAAAACTCGGCGCCAACTGGGTCGTTCCATAGGTCTTCCAACCCCAGAGCTTTTAAAGATTCACGTAGATTCCTAAACCACCCAATCTTATGGAACTTATCAACCTGAATTACGTCCATGATACCCAATGCGTAAGATTGGAGCTCCGGTGTAGTCCATAGCTCCTCCAGTATAAAACCGGGCGGAGACTGGCCAAGTCCTTGATGGCCTTTCTACCTAAATCATAACGCAATGGGACCATTGGCGTGCTTTGTGGTAAGCCAATAATGTAACGAAAAAATTTATTTTCAACGCCTGTTAAGGGTGTTAATGAGTCAAAACCCCAGAGCTCTGCCCCATACAGGATTGAGTTTAGGGCCTTTGCCTCATATACTTGTAACACTGGTTTAACAGGTTTAGTGAGAGATTTTTTATGCTCTTTAACCAGCGCACCCGTGATCTGGGTGAATTTCAGCGTGGACAATTCCAAATGTCTATTCCACCGATTATTATGGGAGACATAGATGCCCAGGTAGGGAAAGTTTGTTACCTCCTCCAGAATTTGGCCGTTCATTATGAGCTTGCCAGCTCTGTAGCTTGGGTGTGGGTTGAATGCCATAAACTTAGTCTTTGACACATTAACCTCTAAGCCATAATCTTTGCAAAAATTTTCAAAAATTGACAGAGCCCTTTGCATGCCGCACGGTGTTTTAGACACTATAAGGGTGTCGTCGGCAAACATTAGTATTGGTATAAGGGCTCCTGCCAACTTAGGGGCGTCGGTGTTAGCTTGCAGCATATAATCAACTACTCCGTTGATATACAAAGAAAAAAGTGTAGGGGCCATGGCGCATCCTTGACGCACACCTCGCTCGACAGGAAACTCGGGGGTTGTTTCCCCCGGGCCACCCCATTGTATTTTTGCGAAATTAGGCTCATGCAGTCTCCTAATTAGAGTCAAGAGCTCCAGGGGTAGACCGAGCTTTTCAAGGACCCTCCAGAGTTGCTCTCGGGGGACGAGGTCAAAGGCTGCTCTTAAATCTACAAAGGTGACGTAGAAACTGCCTTTGCCTAGTTCGACAACCTTCCAGAGCAATTGTTTAAAGCGAAACACCTGGTCCACAGTGCTGGTAAATTTGCGAAAGCCCGCCTGGAGATTGGAAAGGATCTTATTAGCTTCGATCCAGATGAGTACCTCATTCAGTACCATCCTCCCAATGACTTTTTGAATTGTGTCGATTAGGCTGATGGGCCTGTAGTTCCCTGGGAGGGTTTTGTCACCCTTTTTGTATATTGGAATTATAATGGCACCCCCCCAGGATTTAGGTACTGGGTGAACAATAACAGACGCAAATGAACTGACCTCCAATGTTTAACCAAATGTTCTGACACCAAAGGGAACTCACTAAGCATGACCAAAGTATGCCTCTGTGTATGAGAAGTGAATGGCTGAGAAGGATCCCAGCTCAAATGGCCTCCGCACCAAACCAAGTTCATTTGAAGCATCCATCTTCAAAATGTCCACAGCTGACCCAAAGCCTGGCAATCCCAAGTGACCGTTTCTGTGTGAAATCCATTGTGTAGGGACCTCTGCTCCAGCGCAGGCAGAAATAAGGCACAAACCTGTAAAGAACATGGAAGTCACGCACTGCGCAGCCCATTTTTGTGTGACCATTTCTGTGTGAAACCCAGTGTATAGGGACCCCTGCTGCAGCGCAGGCAGAAATAAGGCAGACACCTGTAAAGAACATGCGAGTCACACACTGCTCAGGATCCATTAAATAAAAGTAGAGGCTTACTGTACATGAAGGCTCAGTTCTTGTCATTGTGGCCACTAGTGGCGGAGTACAGCACGCTTGAGTAGGGGCTGTCCGTTGTGATGGACACTGGTGGGGCTGCCTTGCGTGCTCTTTATGTTCCTTTTGTGACTCCTTAAGTTTCAATGTTTCATCTTGTGGCTCCTGCTTTTTGCATCTTGTTCCTGTTTTCTGCATCTGTCGTTTTCTCCCTGTAGTAGCTTTATCCCAACATGTTATAGAAAGCATCTTTGAGTCTCTTCAAGCTACTTGTACCAACTGTAGAGCGTAAGGTGGTCTCCAACTCATCGCCAACGCCACATTTAATGTGGTAATGAGGACACGCTGGTATGATGTAATCCAAGTAGGTTTATTCAGAAAAGTAAACAGGTAGTATAAATCATCAGTAAGTCCTCATCAACAGCCCCACCAGGAGCAGCCGGCTAGCTGCTCAGCCCTATCCACCAACTGTCCTCACTCATCCAGACATTCAAGCATTCCACTCATAGCCCACACACCAACATTCCACTCAGAACACTCACACCGGCTGAGCAGCTAGGGACAGGATAACATAGGAGATAACATAGGAGAAAAGCCATCACATCAGAATACTACAAAAGTAACCCCTAAATAGTTGACACCTGTCAATCATTATTATTATAAAGAAATACATGTGAAGCTTTAGATATCTTCTTTTAAAGCAGTGCTTCCTTTTAAATTAGAGCTCCTGTGGTGCTTCTATGAATCTTTGCTGGTAGATTTTCTGTGTCATGTGTGTTGGTGTATGACTGTGCCAACTTGCACAGTGAAAGGAACATGTAGTGTACAAACACGAAACAACTTCCAAGTGCCTACGAAAGCTTCATTATGTTTGTGTTCCGCTCTAGGTTCGAAACGAGTTTTATAAGGACACTCAAGGTGTCATTCTTGTGTATGATGTTGGACAAAAGGAGTCCTTTGAGTCTTTGGAAGCCTGGCTGACGGAGATGAAGCAGGAGCTTGGACCACAAGGGAACATGGAGAACATTGTCTTTGCTGTCTGTGCAAACAAGGTAAAGTCTGCTGATGCAGAAGACGTGGAGGCGGGTTTGGGAATTACCTCCTCAGCCAATATGTTATGCTAGGGCTGTTTGTATAGTATCATAGTAGTTGTGTCCTATCTTTTACGTGCATAGGTGGTGCTAGACATTACATCTGACTGTGGGAGTTGGGGTAGCAGTTTCATGCTTCCATGGTATTGCCTTGACTTGCCGACATGTCTTATAATTTCTAGCTCTGGTTCTGATAGCCCTTACTTCCCCCTCTGATCTCTACATCCTTCCCTATCCTCCACTCTCTTTCACTTCCCCACTCCCTGCTTCTCTCTCCTTCACTTCTCTGCTCCTCTCTTGCCTTTGACTTCACCGCTCTCTCCTTGCTCTTCTCTCCTTCACTTCCCTTCTCCCTGCTTGCTCCTCTCTCTTTCACTTGGCCGTTGCCTGCTTGCTCCTCTCACCTTCATTTCCCCGCTCCCTGCTTGCAATTCTTTCCTTCACCTCCCTGCCTCCTGCTTGCTCCTTTCTCCTTGACTTCCTGCTTGTTCATCTCTCTTAACTTCTCTGCTTGCTCGCCTCTTTCTTCACTTTCTCGCTCCTTGCTTTTTCATCTCTCTTCACTTCCCTTCTCCCTGCTTCATCCTCTCTCCTTCACTTCCCTGCATCATCCTTTCTACTTCAGTTCGGCGCTCCCTGGTTCATCATCTCTCCTTCACTTCCTCACTCCCTGCTCATCCTCTCTCCTTCACTTCCCCACTCCCTGCTTCATCCTCTCTCCTTCACTTCCTTGCTTCCTGGTCTCTCTCTTCACTTCCCTGCTTCATCCTCTTTCCTTCACTTCCCTGCTCCCTGCTTGCACCTCTCTCATCACTTCCCTGCTTCATCCTCTCTCCTTCACTTTCCCATTCTCGGCTTCATCCTCTCTCCTTCACTTCCTCTCTCCCTATTTCATCCTCTCTCCTTCACTTCCCCTCTCCCTATTTCATCCTCTCTCCTTCAATTCCCTGCTTCATCCTCTCTCCTTCACTTTCCCGTTCTCTGCTTCATCCTCTCTCCTTCACTTCCCCTCTCCCTATTTCATCCTCTCTCCTTCACTTCTCTGCTTCATCCTCTCCCCTTCACTTTCCCTCTCCCTGTTTGCTTCTCCTTGCTGATCCGACATGTTGGGTTGAATATCCACAATGCACTATTGCACTGTTCAGTGATAGGCAACCATTTTGGGTGAGATCTTTTACAAGGCTCACACCTTCTCTTTTGATGCCTCTTTTATCTCATCTGTCCCATCCTCTCCATCTCTCCACTCCTCTTCATCACTTTGAGGAAAGCATAAAACACTATGCAAGCAGTCACTATAATATACTCTTTAGTGTTTCTCTACAGTATTATTATTAGTATAATCCGTAAACAAAATATTCTTTAAGGTGGAACAGGAGTTCTCTGAGACAATCCTGAATTTCCTGAGACAATCCTGAGAGAGCTTTCCTTGGGGCCCTCTATTGTATCTCATTTCCCATTCTCCTGTCCCATACATCTCTCTCAAACGTGTCAATTATGGCCTAAAAGGTACCTGATCTCTCCTGCCTCACTCCCACCCCTTCCCCCTACATTGCCTTGATGCCTTGTGGATGGTGCAGAAGGTTTGAATATGATGTAGGCATGCAGGGCATGTAGGTGAGATCCCGCGGTACTTTCAAAGGTGGGCTGCAGCATGCACAAAGTGTCAGGTGTGTCTGTTACATTCAGACCACATGGATGAAATTGTGTTATATTCTGTATAAAATGGATATTTTTACAGCATCCACTTTGAGTCTGGGCAAGAAATCTGATTAGGTTTTATTAGGCCCAGTTGTATTGTGTTTGATGCAGTGGTTTATGTTTCTGTTCTTATTTGTGCTTCTCTTGATGTTTTTAGATTGACAATTCCAAGCATCGCTGTGTGGATGAAAGTGAAGGGCGGCTTTGGGCAGAAAGCAGGGGTTTTCTGTACTTCGAAACCTCAGCACAGACGGGAGAAGGAGTAAATGAGATGTTCCAGGTAACGAGAGATAACATAAAACATGTACAATGTTAGTATCAGTAACATTGTGCTTTATGTGGGTGAAAAGATGCCTCTGCATTCACGCAGCTGGAGAGCGCAAGAAACCCCAACGACCCTTGGAGTGTACGCTCATGAACAACAAGCATTTGCAATGCAATAGGTCTCGCATTTACGCGAGTTTGATCTATTGGCATTGTAAATAACAATGCCTTTTATTTATGTTTTACAAACAGACACATAAATAAAAGGCATTGTCATTTATAATGCCAATAGCTCAAACTCGCGTAATTACGAGACCTATTTCATTGCAAATGCTTGTTATTTTATTCGTCCTTCACCAGCAGGATTTACCTTTAATAAGGAGAGGGGTGGAAAGTCTTTCCTCTAATGGCCCCTTCTCCATCAGGCCATCGGCGGAAGCTTTCCATCGATTGAGCCTACAGCGGCTCCGTCAACGGAAGCTGGCAGTCTACCCAAGTCTAAATAAGGTGGAAGGGGCAAGGTTTTGGGGGACAGGGTATTCCGCCACATCTGTGACAGAGTACGCTGTCTGCACAATTGTAAATCAGCACCTTAGTAATAAGTTTGTTTCTCTGCAAAGCGTTATGCCTATTCATCCTTTCATTCTTCCAGTGCTGATATCAAGACTACTGACTTAAATAAAAGAGAGCTTTTTTAACACAAAATACACCTGTTGTGATGTGTAGTGTGTCTGTAATATTGCAATGGGTTGCATTACAAAAGTTATAGGTGACTCACAGAGCGGTGCCAAGTCAAACTATCAGGGGAGAGGATGTGGTCCGTCGGCTAGACTGCCGACTTTGGTGCTGGAAACAAGGGTTCGAGCCTCGGGGTCGCGTCCACATCCTGTGATTCTGGGCAAAACACTTAATCTCCCCGTGCCAATGTAAATACGGTGCTTGTGTAAAGCTCTCCGATACATTCGGGTCGAGTTTGCGCTATATAAATATGCAACAAAAACAAAAGGCCTAGATTGCTTGGTGGGTTGATGAGCGGGTTCGAAGTAGTTTAATCATGGATTTGAAAGCCATCAAACTCTTAGCTGTATCAGCCAATCAGCCTTCCGAGGTCGGTAATGAGAACTGCTGACTTGGGTAATAAATAATTCAGCTATTCCTTTAAATTGAAGGCCTCTGTTTTTGTGCTGCTAAGGAAACGCAACAAAATTATGTCAGTTCACTCCTCCGTTGCCAGTATCATAAAATCGAATGAGTGTTCAGAGAGCTGAATCGTTTTAAGTTGCATCTAATTGTACAAATCACGCGCCCACAGTCACTGAAAACGGGCTCCCTTCAAGCAAGCCAGTGGCGCGCGCTCTTGTCGGCTTCTGCATCTCCCTCTGTCGTGGCTCGCGGGGAGCACTAATGATGAAGGAGGCGAGGCCAGCACGCTGCTGTCTTCTCTCAGCACAGTGACACCAAGCCTGCTGCCAAACCTGGAGTGGACGCATGCAGGAGGAGTTGGATCTGAAGTAAACACACACTGACGGCACGCAAGCACAGGACCTTTAAGGCCACCAGTAGGCAGTAAATCTTCTAACATAACCTGCCTGAGAAGGACCATTGTTTCCAGGATACTGGTTTTGAAATGTGTCTGCCGGATCAAACAAGCATTGGCAAAGACAAAAGATTTGACCTAAGGAGGCTATTGCATGCAAATTGCATGTGTGCATACCTGTACTACATGTGTTAGCACATACAAGTCAGACTTGTTGGCTTTGCCAATGCTTGTTTTGCTTTATGCAGCTGGATTGTGTGCCCTTTTGTGTGTGTGAATTAAAATATGTGTTTATATATGTGTGACTTGCACATGATTCCTTTTCCAAACATTGACAAAAACATGTTGCAGTTAAAAAAAACAAGCAGGAAGTGGGATAAGGGAGGGGGTAGGGGAGAGAGGCACGCAGGCTGGCATATGGTGAGCACTTTCGCGGCCGCTTTGATGTTCTCAGTGGCCGCGCGGCTCACTGAGAACATCAAAGCGGGCGCGAAATGAATGACACAGGCTGCCAAATGGTGCGCGCGCCCGGCGCACATGCACTGTATTTGGAGGCCTGAAAGCACTAGTTTGCACTTCCAAATCCCCCATTTACAAAAGCTCTCGCGAGAGCAGCGCTAAAGCGCTGGCTCAGGCGAGACCTAAAAAAGAGAGGCAAGGAAATGAGAGTGACGGTGAAGCCAACCAATTGTAAGCAGGGGCGTGCTCTAAGCTCCCGGTATGTAAACAAAATGTTTCACAAACTGCTGTCTCAAGCGAGACCTAAGAGGCCTGTTGCTTCTTCATCCAGCTTTTAGATTCTCTTCTTTTGTGATCTCTCGCGATACGATACCAGCCCCAGAAACGGAGTGCAGCTTTTCAATAATGCACTCCTTGGAAGTGACGAGTTCAGACTAGGATCAGCTTATGTTTGGAGCTTGCTCCATTACATATCTTCTTACAGTCCTCTGGTTTATTTCAAATATTGTGGCCATGAGATGCCAAACAGTGGTTCAAATGCTCCCTTTTGTGACGTGCTCGTGGAATCAGAAGCCCTTGTTTTCTGCTCCTTCATTTAATTGTAGGGTAGCTTGTCAAGTAATTTCTCGTTTTGTTATCAGACACCTCAACCTGTCATCACATCTTCGATATTCATTTGGCTTTGTATATGCATGTGTAGATGTATATGACCGGTCCGCACTTCATTGATAATCCATATTCGGTTTGCTTAGTTTGCGATTTGCACGCTTTGTGACTGGATTGCATTATTCCATTAGCAGAAGTAAGTGAATAGTGTCCATGCAGGTGATTCGAATTCCCAAGGACAAGCTTGGCACATTGCTTTTAAGCACTGACTGCCCCCGCCATTAATGGCCACAGGTGCCCAGAGGCAGCGACACCAGCCTTGTGACTTGAACACTGGCGCTCTGGAAGCCACTGCCTGTGCACATCCCAGCTCTGTAGTTACCTGGTGCCCTCTACACTGTGTCTTGGGCGATGGCGTTTTTGGCTTCCCGGTGAGCAGCATCAGGAATGTTTTAAAGTGGAAGCTCTGGTTCTAGTGATCCAACAGTCAATTGAGGGAGACGGCGTGCATCACATTAGCGATAAGGGCTTTGGAGGTGCCATGAACATGATTTGCCAATCTTGAACAGCCAAACAATCCTGCCCTTATCTGGCCATTGATGGGCGTCCTGATATGGGGGATCTTATGTCGGGGGAAACTGGGCGAAGCTTCGCCTCTTCTCTTCGCCTTTAAATGTGACCAGCCGCCGCTGCCAATTAGAAAGTCTCGTCAAGCGTTCTTCAGGAGTTGCTGACAGCGGTGCTGACGTTAGTTGCATCAGAGCTAGTTTCCTTAGTTCTAATAAAAGGACCACTGGCCTTCTCCATCCTAACTGTCACACCAGGCTTGATAGGTCCAGAGTGTTACTGGCTTTACAGTCTCCTGTACTGGGGCTGTCTCTTTCAGGCACCTAAAGACACTGGAGCCCAGGATCAGCTTGAAGTCCCATCCCTCAGCAAGCTCTGGCAGAACTTACTTGAAACTAATCCGTTATTGGGCACATCGTTTATGGCCATTGGTGGCCATTTCATTCATTCCTCTAAGATATCCGATTAACTAGAATAGGTTTTTTCTTTTTCAGAAGAATCTATAGCTAGATGCAGACTTTTATTAATTGTCTTCCTGTTTACCCTTAATGGTTCCTGCTAAATTCCCCCACCCTGTTTATGAACTATGGAATGATCCTGTTTGGAATGTTGGAGGCTAAATGACATTTGGTGTAAGGAATGGGAGTTTGGCAGACCTGTTTAGAGCCTGGTGATTTTCAACTATAACTACCGTGTATTTTATTTTTTTTTTTATTTTTATTTTACAACACAGTCCCTCTAGCAATAAGCATGTCTTATGAATATGTACAGTGGTAAGCAGAGAAGTCTCTAGCCACCGGCTCAAATATCAGTACTGGTATTTGGTCAGTCATCAGTGAGTGACACCTGCGTTGCTGCTCCACTTGCACTTTCCTTATCAGCACTCCTATGGCTGGCATCCCACCCCCCCTTCAGTTCAGGTTTGCTGCGCTCCTGCCATCAGACCGTCTTAGTGCTCTGCAGGGAGCCACTCTACGCTGCTGCACATCGGTTATATTTAAGGCGCCCCGTTTTCAGTTTTTACTGATTTTTATAGCTAAATAAAGACAGAAAACAATGTGTTAACCATCTGTATTTATTTTTTAAAGTGGAAAAACACTGAAAATGGTGCTTTTGTGAAAGACTCTCCATGCCGTCTGATGAAATTTCCTCAAATACAGGCGTATGGTAACATTTATTTGTAGTATAATGCTAATATGTACCTGTGAGTGTAATGCTTTGTTATATGTGGCTGCTTAATTTGCTAAAACGTGACAGGCATCCACATATGAGTGCACGTCCATGAGGTCAATAAATGTGGAAATATACAATTTCACGACCCCATTTATAATCAAAAGACCACTAATGTAGCCGAAACATTTATATGGATAAATACACACAGGAATGTTAACAAAAAAATACCATAACACCGTGAGCCCTAGCTCTGATTAGCCCTCAGCTTTGATTCCTTGAAAAGTCCACCCAGTCCCTGGCACTGTTGATTCACCAGGTGAGCGGCAGCTTGGGCTTCCGTGGTACCTGTTTACCAGGCCTGCACCATTTTACATCTAGTAGGTGTTAAGAGCGGACAGTGTGGCTGTTGTTTCACTGTCTTCATAACTCCCTTCCAAAAAGATCATGGCATAGGCAATTTCATCCTTGGTCTATCACCTGCATTGTGTCAGCGGGGACCACAAATATAACTGGGGTATTTGGCAGCTGATGTTCAGAATGCTCCGATGTAGCTCTGCGGACGGGGAGCCGCCTTGGAGCCCACCTACCTTTGCCTCTCCATTTAGAGAATCCTAAAAATAGAAGTACCTTTTGTTTCTCCAGAAGAAGTTAGCTTGAGTCGTTTGTTAAAGCTACTCCTCAACTTCTACAGCTAGAATGCATTGATGTAATTACATATAATGTAAGCCTTTTCCCAAGAACCCCTAGTGTGCCAAATGAAGAATATTTTCAGTTTTTGGGGGACATTTTCAATGTAATTTCTCGAATATTTTACTTCTCTTCTGGTCCTCCTACTTGTTAAGGATTGAATGATGTATTGCAGCACTACAGGCTTTTGGAACTAACCTTGCGGATGGCCCCGTCCATCACTTGCCTAGAAGAGGACTCGGAGAAGGCTCTAGAGACGGACGGAGAAACCTGTACAAGTCGAAGTCTGTCAACTTGTGCATCAGTCAGAAAGAAAATGTATGAGCTGTTCTTTCATACATCAACAAAGCATTGATCAAACCCTTTCGGAACCCAATGTTTGATGAAAACCAAGAAAAGTGGCTTCGGACAAAGGACTTAGAAACTGTGTTTCAGCCAGGTTCTCTCTTTTATGCAAACTGTGCATCAGTCAGAAAGAAAATGTAGAGCTGTTGTTTCCTACATCATGAAAGTACTGATCCAACCCTGTTTGATAATTAGCAAGACAAGTGGCATTGTACTTTGGACTTACAGGTCCTCTCTTTGAGACACTTGAATATGCACATTTTATATCTAGGATTACCACTGATGCTCTCTCTGGACCAAAGCGTGGAAAAATGTGCATGTGTGTGAATTTGTGAAACTTCCATAGCACAAACCACACTACAAAGCAGTTCCAGACACAAGTGGGGGTTTATGTTAGGTAGTGAAATAGAGGTTGCTGTAGTGAGTTTTAAAAGAATGTTTAGGTGAGGATATTGGGTGCACCATGGGTTGGAGCAAGGGACCTTGGGGTCCTGGGGGGAAGGTGAGACCTAGTTGGGGGGATCCCAAAACTAACTAGGTGGTTATACTGTGATGTGGTGCTGTTTAAACATATAGGGTTTCATCTCTTTGTGGAAGTGGAGAAATTACAATGCCAATACAGAGCCTTTCAAATCTGAACTGGCATTGGTGCTTAATTTGAGCTGGTGGTTTGCGGGTTTCGACACAAGCACTTAACTGTCAACACCAGCACTTATGACAGCCTGCCACATGGTGATACTGTTTGTCTAATTACAGATCAGTACAAAAACAGTTGTTTATTAATTCAATATACTTTAAAAATGACTAATAACCGCCACCCAAGCTATTCTTAGAGCTTTGGGGGCCTGGAATATTTTAAAACGTCACACTTGTAGGTGCATGATAGTAGTTGTGTTTGTACTGTCGTTGGCAGTGCTGGTAGAGGCAGTGGGTGGTGCAAGCTGCAGCGGCCTCCTGATGAGGGACCTGGTACTTATTTATTTACAAATTAAGCACTGACTGGCATTGCGTGGCAGGAGAACAACTTGTGTCTCGTTTTCAACTTACTGCATTTACTGGTTTCTAGTCTGGTGATGCTGCTGTTGCATATCTAGTGTTCTCTATTAGAAGCCTGGATCTTGGTTACCAGGTACAGTGCGGTGCCAGTGTTTAGTATGTTTTAGAGAGTGCAACAGGTCTTGAATGTGATGCAGACAAGCGGCAGGTGGTGACCGTGTTCTCCGAGGGTTGATTGCGTTTGCCAAAGAGCTTTTGATGAGATGAGCACATGCATGGATGATGCACCTCAGGAGTCAGGTTGGCCAATGGGATGTGGTCAGTAGTGTATTTGATGTGTCTTCCAAAGAAGAGGGTATGCCAACTGTTTATTAGTGCATACATCCAGCAGTGCTCCAGCATATCAATGAAAAACGAGTTTATTTCAAGTAATGAACTTCATCTACCATGCAGCAGTACCTACGCTCAGACAGCCATGGACTCCCTACACATGCATAATAATACTTTCTCTTTTTTTTAAAATTATTTTTATTTATTTCCAACACATTGATACATGTTACATTATCACACGTCCAATATATTTGTCATTCACGATTTGTAATACACAGAAATCTCCATGTATATGTCCCTGCCTATCCCTATCTTGCGTTATTCCGTGACTATCTTGCAATTACTTTCCTTTGTGGCATCAAACTCATCTAGGTTTGCTGGTAGATATTTCCACATTGTTACAGTCCTCTATGTGTAGCCCACTTGCCCCAAACTCGCTCTGGTACCCCACCTTCTCTGTTAAGCAACGCCCAGTGCTACAGAGGCAGTTCAGGCAAGGAAGACAGCGTGGTGGTCTTTATGAATTCCCCCACCATGTAGGGGAGCAGTCAGCAGTTTGTAATGGAGACACTCTGGGGGTGTTGTTTCCAGTCCCCTCTGGCAGGGCAAGAGCTGCAGGCAGGCACGGCAACTCAGCTAGCTTGGGGCAGTAGTTCCTGGGAGCAGTCAGCCTCAGCAATGTAGCAATCCTCCTGGCACTGCAGTCTCCACTCCTGCAGAGAGTTATGCTGATCCAGTAGTGTAACAGAGATGTGTGGCCTGATCCCTCCCCATTATACCCTAAGGTCAGGTGACCGGGAGGGGCGGCACCTTCTGAAAGAATCTAGGGGGTTGCAAATCTCTGGAAAACTTCAGGAGGCTCTGGGGTGTTCCCTTTCCTACCTGTCTGTCAACAGTGACAAAAGGCTACAATTGCAAAAAGTCCCAGACCATGCAGACTACCAGCATGCAAATGGAAGGTAGGCCTCACTGCAGTAGCAGGGCGTATGGCTGATACACTAGTGTCACCATGCTTTTAAGGGAGAGCACCTGCACCTCAGCACTGTTTGGCAGTGGTAAGGGGCCCAGAGTCCTTAGTCCAACAAAAATGTGGGGTCCAGTGGTAGGTAAAGAGGGCAAAAAAAAATGTAGGGGAAGACCGCCCTAGGGCTGACTGGTCTAACACGTGCTCTCACGGCCACATCTCTAGGGCTCTGTGTGACCTCTAACCAGTCATCCTCCTCGAGAAGCCCTACATCTGTTTCCCATCGCTCCCTGAGAGAGTCATTAGTGGGTCCGGAGCAGGCTCGAAAAATCTGGAAAATGGTACTAGTCCTGCAGGTCTGGTACCTTGAAAAAATCTCCTCGACCTAACAGTAACCTACTTGACCTCCGTCTCTGAAAGCGGAGCAAATGTGACAAGATAACAAGATTTAAAGGCATCTTTATTGCTCATTTGCTTTGTGAGCCATAAAAAGGCCTTTAAATCTTGTTATCTTGTCACATTTTCTCCGTTTTCAAAGACAGAGGACAAAAGTTAGTATGTTTTCCTACTCGCCAGAAAGGGCGAGTAGGACCTAAAAATAGCTCGACCTCATTAAATTTACCTCGCAAATGCGAGCGGTCGAATGGATTTGTCGAGCCCTGGTTATTCATAATTCTTTTGTAGATGAGCGATGTTGCCTTATCCCTCAGTGGCTCTGTCAGTATTCTGTCTTCTAACGGGGCGATCTCTGGTAGTTGGTCACCTTTGTGCACCTGTGCCCTCAGAGCATGTGTTAGCTGCATGTATCTAAACTTCTCCGAATCTAACATCTCTATTCCACTTTCAATTCTTCAAAGTCAATTATGTTTCCCCTTTTCCAGATATCTCCCAATTGTTCAATGCCCAACAGTACCCACGCCCGAAATCCCAGTAATTTCCGCACCTCTGCTAAGTGATCACTCTCCCACAACAGCGTGCATTCTGTCAGTTTCCCTTCCCAACCCAAAAATGTGTTTGCTTCTCTCCATATTTTAACCGTTGTTTGTGTATGAAACGGGAGTTCTTTAATCATTTTTAGGTGAGACCAATTGTTGTCGGTTTGGTGGGCGAAGGGGTACAGGACATGACATGTGCAAGCGTACGTCTGTCTAACAATTTAGCTGAAGATACAGCATATGCATGCGCTTTGCTTTCGTTGCCCCACGGTATTTACTTTCGCTTTCCTTCACTCGGTTCGTATTTAGCTGATGTGGGGAGAAGTTGTCAGAGACCGAGTGCTGGAGCGAGGAAGAACACTTGTGTATTGTGTTACCGGTGAGTTATCAAACACATGGGGGCTGAGTATTAACACCGGGGCAAACGCTTTGTTGATGAACTCGGACTGGAGACATCCTGCGAAGCAGTGCCCGGTCACGGTTTCAGCACGGACTGCAGCCTCCGTCCAGTCAACAGTTCATGCAGGGGCTGGTTTTTATGGCTGTTTACATTATTCTACCACATTGCTGGCAGCGTAGGGTGGCTCAGTGAGCTGAACACTCGCCACTGACTAAGGTTCTGCTCTGGAAGTCATGAGACCGAAACCAACAGGGCACACTTAGATCTTCATCTTTCCGTAAATTCATTACTATAAACTGATTAATAATAAGAGTTATTTACAGTGCTTCAAAACGCGAGTAGAGTTCTATGACACTACATAAACATCAAGTTAACATTTACGTCCAGACTTCATTATTTGAGCACTTCCTCGGGCCTCCCTCTCTGCCACCTCGTTCACACGTCATCAGCCTACTCTCAGATCTCTTCAGCACCCAGCCCTGGTAAAAAATTCAGTAACGGGTGCAGTTACTGCCAGCCCAACCTTTCCAGCATTGCAAACAGGTAGCTCCACTCTATTGAGTCGAATGCCATGCGGGCGTCCAGGGACAGCAACACTGCATTTTCAACTTGCTGGGCTTTAACTGCTTGTTGCACACCATACAGTAGCCGTAAATTGAGTCTGGTACTCCTCTTGGGCATAAAGCCCAATTGATCGGGGTGTATCAGTCCTGTTCTTACTCTTGAAAGTCTAGTAGCAATCACCTTAGCTAGATCTTTGGCTTCTACGTTTAGCAGCGTGATTGACTTATACGAGGCACAATCCTCTGGCGAATTGCCCTGTTTAGGAATAACCACTATAGTCACCATTCTCTGGTCCTCTGGAAGCCTGCCAGTTGTTAAAGATTCTTCAAACATCTGCAACATATGTGGTGCCACCAGACTCGCCACCCCTTTATATAGTTCTACTGGGATACCGTTCGGTCCCGCCGCTTTATTCGACTGCAGCGCACCTATAACCCCGCAAATTTCTTCTTCCGAGATGTCTGCGTCTAGGTCTTCCTGGTCCGTCTCTGTTAGGGTGGGGAGGCGCATATCCACCAACAGTTCTGCACAGTCAGTCTTAGTGCGGACTGTCGATGACTTATATAATTGTTCATAATAAGAGGCAAATGCTTCCGCTATTGTCTCACTAGTGGTGCAATTATCCCCCTTCGTATCGATAGTTTTCAATACCCAATTCCTCTCCCTATCTCTTTTTTTGAGCCATGACAGCAATTTAATAGCCTTATCTCCTATTTCATATGTTCTCATCTGCGTTGCCCTTGCGTGGTCCCTGGCTTTCCCTTCCACTATGTTACACAACCTTTGCTGTTTCAGTCGTGTGTGAGTCAGTTGTGGGTCCGGCTGCTCTATGGCTGCTAATTTCTTGTCTAATTGGCTCAGTTCCTGTTCGAGCTCTTCACATTGCTGTTTCCTCTCTTTCCTCTCTATCCCTGTGAGTGCCTGCACGTATCTCCGTATTACTGTTTTGTATGCCTCCCATATCACTGCCGTTGATTCTACAGAGCCCACATTGTCTTTAAAATATTGAACCGTGTGATCTCGTGTTTCATCTGTTTGCTCCTGAAGAGCCAGGGGTCTATGCGGGTGGTAATTTGTTTGTTGTGGTGAGGCCCATTAGTCTCACCTCTATTGGCAAGTTAGCAGAAAGACCGTGAGCCTCATGCAGTGCTCCGTGGAAACATCCCAGCATTCCCGCTTGAGTCAGGAAGTAGTCTAAGCGTGAGTAACCATGGTGTGGTGCTGAGTAGCACGTGTACTGTTTAGTCTGCGGATTATGCTCACTCCAGATATCTGCCAGTCCCACAGTCTCTACAAAGGTCTTCAGGGTGTCCCTCCCTCCCACGCCTCCCACCTGTGATAGTCTGTCCATTTCGGGGTCTATTACCGCATTTAAGTCTCCTCCCAATACTAGCACCCCATTGGGTAATTGCAGTAGCAACGCACTCAATTCGGGCAGTGTACTCAAGTGCATTTTAGGTGGTACATACACCGAGCATAAATTGACGATACGACCTTCCCATGTTCCAGATAGCGCTACGTATCTCCCCAGGTTTATCTTGCCATGCTTGTTGAAATACTTTCTGTACCAATTTTTTTACCAAACTTCCCACTCCCCTGGACCCGGGCGTGAACCCAGCATGTGCCTGTAGCTTATACCCAAATCTGTTCATTGCTCTACATGTGTTGCCCATCAGGTGTGTCTCTTGCACCATAATTACATTGGGTGCTTGTCTTCTAATATACTGTAGTACCATAGTGCGTTTGATTTTGTTGCCTGGGCCATTTACATTCCAAGTCATGATCGTGAGATCACATCTGACTGACTGACTCAACCTCGGACTCTCTGGGACTCGTCCATCAAGGGGGGTCATTATTCTCCTTACAATTCTGTGGTTGCCTTTTCTGAATAGACTGGACCACTCGAGGGCGGGTGTGGGTATTATGATCATCTTCCCCTCTCCGCATTCTCTTCCCCTGGAATGTGTTGTGTAAATGCATTGGAAACAATATATTAAGAACATACATTTTGAAAACCCCAAAAGAAGAGCTCCCTCCTCCTGCTACCCTGCACTGTGGGCTGTGAACTACCCACCCCCCCAATTTGCAGAGCGGCAGTCGCCCCATAACTAAACCCATGAACTTTGGGCAGGTGGTAGCCTATGCTTGTCCGCCTTAGACATCCCACCTCCCCCCAGTACTCATCCAGCTCATGCATCCTACATAGCAGTTGGTGTTCTACCTCACAGCATTAAATATCAACTTAAGGCTATTCCATCTGCTCCCATGCTTATCATAGCTGTGTGGATGGAATCATGACCGGTGCCAGTTCTGTGTTCTTTATATTTGCCACCACATCTGATGCTCCCTGTTTTGGAATTGTCATGATCTTTAGGTTACTCTTTTGCCCCCGCTTGCCGGTCTGCGCTCCTGCCGGGATCGCCTTCCGGCCATTGTTCCTTTTCCACCACATCTACCTGTCCCTTCCAGACTTTACCTTCTGCCACCACTCTCAGGGTGGATGGGAATAGCATCGAGTAAACCATATCTTTCGATCTCAACACTCTTTTAACCTCTATGAATGTCCTCCTCGCCTGCTGCACTTTTGCGGTAAAATCTGGATAGAAGGAAATAGTGGCGTTGTCAATTTGAAGTGGTGGTGATTTTTTGGCCGCTTGCAAGATCGCATCACCATCTCGATAGTTGAATATACGGGCAAAGATTGGGCACAGAGGCGCTCCTGGTTTCAGTCGAGCACCGGGAATTCTGTGCGCCCTCTCCACTGAGAAGCACCTAGAGAGTCTATTGGGTTTAAGCTGATTCAGTACCCAATCCTCTACATGTAGTTCCACGGACTGGCCTTCCGCCGTTTCCGGTACTCCAAGGATACGAAGATTGTTGTGCCTACGGCACCCTTCCTGAACTTCTAGGTTTGCTTCTATTACTCTTGTTGCGTCCGTTAATTCTTGGACTCGTTTCTACAACGTCTTGGTGTCCGTCGTGAGGGTACATGTCATGGTTTCGACTTCCTTTACTCTTTTATTTTTATTTTTTTTATTTTTTAAATTCTTTTTATTAACAGAATGCGAGTCAACTTTACAGGTTACAGTAATTAAGGCAGACACTTATTTCAAATGTTAACATGTGTACAGTGTACATAATTAATTTGTGGTGATTAACAATGACTACGGGAGAGTTGGATCTTCTGGCTCTGGGACAGCGGGGGGAACACAAATATCTCCTCTGTACTTATTCCATTTATTCCAAATGGAAGACCACTTTGTGGGGCACCCACGCGAAACATATACAGTTTTTTCACAGAACATGCACCAATCCATGTCTGCCTTCCAGGATGCTACCTTGGGTGGTTCTCCCGCCCCCCACTTTTGTGCAATGTTCCGTTTGGCCACCATCTGACCCAGTGTGACCCAGATTCTGTCTTTGCTGCTGAGATCGGTAGGTTCCCAGATGTTCAACAGACATCTTTTGGCTTCTGGCCTCAAAGCTGCCCCAACACCCTGTTCATGCAATCGTGTATTTTCAATCAATAGGATTGAATGTACTCACATTCCCATATTATATGTCTAAAGGAGCCCAGCTGCCCACACCTGACTTTACAGTTACCGTCCTCTGCTTTCCCCATTTTGACTAGAGTTGGTCCGGTGACATATATCCTATGGAGGATTTTCAACTGTACAAGACGGAACCTGGACGAAATTGCCACTTCCCTTGGGGATGCATCTGCCTCCTGCCACTCTTCGTCATCTATTTCAAGTACATCTCTGTCCCAGTGTTGGATGAGTGTCGTCAGAAGGTTAGGAGAATTGTTGATCAGTTTTTTACAGGTTAGGGATATCGCCTTGTCCAGCATATATCCGTCCAACAATCTGTCCTCCAGTGGAGAAGAGTCTGGTAGGGTGGTACCTCTGGGTATATTTGACAGTAGCGCGTGTCTGACTTGTAGGTAGCGAAAGTGCTCTGAGCTAGCGAGCTCATGACTCTGTTGCAGAGCGGCGAAGGTAACCACCCCTCCCTTGTCCCATAGATCCCCAATTTTTTAGATTCCAATGATATCCCATTTGTCGAAACCCTTTGTGGAACCTAGCGTGCCCAGCTGTTCCGCCTCCCATAAGGAGGTGGCTTGTGTAAGCTTCTTATCCTAGCCCAAGTTTTTGTTGTCAGTGTGCCAAACCCACACTGAGTGTTTGGTGGGGCCCGTCAGGGGATATCTCCATGGCCTCAAGTAGAGAGCCCTGTGATATGCCCCACCCCACCCCCCTCCCGGGAGCAACCATTTGTCTAGTCTGTATGACGGGTCCACGTCTTGACGGTATGCGCAGTGATTGATCGCCGCCAGATGTGCAGCCCAATAGTACTTCTTGATATCGATCAGTCCAATTGCCCCGTCTTACCAACTTAGGACCAGTTTCTGACAGGCTATGCAGGATCTCCCCTCCCACAGTAACTCTCGCTGTATACTCTCTATCTCATCAAAGTATTTAGTTGGGACTATGTCTGGAGTGTTTTGCAAAGTGTAAAGGAAACTCTTCAATGCCATCATTTTAAACAGCGCTGCCCTCCCTAATAGCGTGAGTGGGAGCGCCTTCCAGGTGTCAATGTCTCCTTTGAGCCTCTCCAGGAGGGGAGCAGGTTTCGCTCATATCTAAGTTTGGGGTCTACCGTAATAAAGATACCTAGGTAGCGGAAACCCTCTTTCACCGTCTGTATGGGGCAGTCTTGGGGCAGGGATGGGGGATCCCCTCTTAACACGTACAACAATGACTTGTCCCAATTTATCTTATATCTCGAGTACTTTCCAAAGTTAGTAAAGATGTTGAGGACCTCGAGAATGGAGGGCCTTGGAGAGGCCAAGTATAGTAGAATGTCATCCGCATACAAGGATATGTGGTCTTCCCAATTTACTGCCCACTTGAGTCCCCTAATAGAGGGGCTCCAGTGGATCCAAGCCGCCAATGGCTCCAGAGAAAGGGCGAAAAGGAGGGGGGACAGCGGGCAACCCTGTCTGGTTCCCCGACCTAGCCCAAAGACCCCAGATTTTTTGTCATTGACAACGACCTGTGCCAAAGGCTCCGTGTACAGGAGTTTGATCCATGCTATAAATTTAGGCCCGAACCCCAGTTTGGTTATCACATCGAATAGGTAAGACCACTCTATTGTATCAAATGCCATGGCGGCGTCCAGGGAGACCACCACAGCTGCCTCCTGAATTGTATCTAGTCTACCCAATACCCCATGGAGGCAGCGAACATTTAAAGCCGTATTTCAGTGAGGCTTGAAGCCGGATTGATCAGGGTGTACTAATTTGCTGATTACTTGGATGAGTCGATTTGCTAGGACTTTGGCTAAAATCTTGGGCTCTGAGTTGAGCAGAGAGATGGGTCTTTAAGAGGAGTATTTTTCCTTGGGTTTACCCTCCTTGTGGATTGTAACTAGCGTGGCCACTCTTTGGTCTTGCGGCAACAGTCCCACCTCTCGACTTTCATCAAACATTGCCCGTAGGTGTGGGGCGATAGCGTCCGGTTTTAGTTTGCATAACTCTATTGGTAGGCCATGTGGGCCCGTGGCCTTGCCGAGTCGAAGGTCTCTGATCGCCTTTGCCAGTTCATAATTTGTGAGGGTGCTTTCCAGCATGTCCCTATCTTCAGCCATCAGGGTCGGCATCTGGATATCTTTGAGCAACTCCGCGGAGTCTTCCACGGAGTGAATGGAGTTAGAACAATAAACCGAGCCAAAGTAGGTGGCAAATTCATTGGCTTTAGCCTGCGGGTCAGTTACTATCTGTCCACCATCTACCTCCAGCTCCGGGACTAGGCAGCTCGCTAAGTCCCTTTGGTCTAGCCAGGCGAGATGTTTGCCGGCCTTGACCTCCAGATCGTATATTGTGCCCGCTCTGTCCCTCCTCATTGTCTTGGCCAGGTCGGTTGCAATGCTTTTGTATGTGTCTCTCTTAAGTCTCAGGGTGTGAAGGGTCTCCTCCATGATCTCTTCCCTGTCCATCCCCTCAAGGCGGAGAATCTCACTCTCCACCTGTTCAAGCACTTTACGTTTTTCCTTTCGCATGCCGGCTATCGAGGAGAGCGCCTGTCCCCTAATCATTGTCTTAAATGCCTTCCATATGGTTTGGGGGGAGTGGACGGAACCCACATTCTTGTGGAAGTAATTGTCTATAGTTTGCAGAAGGGAGTCCCTTACTATCGGGTTACGGAGGTACCAGGGGTTAATGGGAGCGATTCATCCCACTTGTTTTCTGCCCAGTCCAGACTGGTGAATGGTCCGATATCCCCCTTGCCATATGCCTAGTGTCCTGCATCTCAGCGATTTGGGCCGTGGGAACCAGCAGATAATCGATGCGGGAGAGGCTGTTGTGGGCTCTCGAATAGTAGGTGTGCTGGATGTCGTCTGGATGATATGTTCGCCACGCGTCCACCAAGCCCATCGCGTCTAGGAAATCTGGGAGCCACCTCTCTTAGAGGCGCTAATGTCTCGTGGAGGGTGTCTATCCAGGAGTCCCGATACTACTGAGTTGAACGCTCCCCCCAACCACTTGTCTTCCCTCCGGTAGTGCAAGTAACAGGGAGCCTAGGTACCTGAATGTGCCACCTTGGAGTCCAGGGGGGACATAAACCGTCACCAGATTGAACATTGAACCTTCCCACTGTCCAGAGATTGCTGCATATCTGCCCAAGTCATCTACCCATGATCGGTTAACAGAGAACGGGAAAGTGTTTTTCAACATGATACCCGCCCCTCTAGATCCGGTGGTAAAGCCAGAATGTGCCACCAGTCTAAAGCCTCCTCTGTCTAGGGCCCTGTGGGTATTACCCACGAGATGGGACTCCTGGAGGAGCACTACCTCTAGGGAGTTACGTTTAATGTGTTGCATGACTATGCAGCGCTTCAGTTCACGTTTCAACTCAATAGTTTAAAGCGTCCCTCTTGTTGTCTACCTGTCATGATAACTGTTACTTGCGTTCGTGTCTGCCTGTAGAAAAGTTAGTTTAGTCGACATAACAAATAACGATAGTAATTCCTCTTTACCCACCTAACTTCCCCCCACCCTGCTCCCCTGCATTCCCGGCTTCAAACTGCCCTTCTAACAAACTTTGCAGAGTGCCGGTTGCCCAAAACGGCCACTAACTGTAGTTAACTTGGGGGCGGTGAGGCTGTTTCCTCGTGAACCCTCCCTTTTGTGGGAAATAGTCAGCCCCCCCGATTCAGGTCCCTGGTTTATAGTCATGTTAAACGTTTTTGTATAGGTCCGCCGGTTGATTGTATGCCCATCCGTCTGGCCCAAGGGGCCCCCCACCCCTCATCAGTAGCATGATTGCTGGCCCACAACGTGTAACTATACATTTTACGGTTTGGTAGTCTGACAGTTCTGGGCCAGATTAGGATCAGTCATCTGTAGGTCGCATGTCACTCCCTTCTTCCGTGACCCTCCAGCCAGTCTGTGACGTCTTTCGGACGATCAAAGAACCAGGCTTTACATCCACCTTCACCCGGAGGCGGGCTGGGAATAACATCGCATACTTGATGCCCCTGTCTTGCAGATTCTTCTTTACCATAAGAAATGATCCTCGTTGCTTCTGCACAGCCAGGGTGAAGTCTGGGAAGAACGAGACTACTGAGTTCTCATATCGAAGAGGTGGGGCAATCCTGGCATTTTGAAGGATGACATCCCGGTCACGAAAATTCTGTATTCTTGCTAAGATTGGCCGAGGCGGTGCTCCTGGCTTTGGCTTTCCCCCCGGGACCCTATGCGCCCTTTCGATCACGAAGAATTTGGACAGTCCCTTTGGATGGAGGTGGGTGAGTATAAGTTCTTCTACGAAGAGGTCAGTTGCCTGCCCCTCCGTCTTCTCCGGAACCCCAATAATGCACACGTTGTTGCGGCATGTGCGACCTTCATAGTCGTCCACCTTGTCTTCTGCCAGCTTACGGAAGGTCTGCAGGTCTCTGATTTCGCGTTGTAGCTGGGAGGTGTCATCAACCAGGCTGGAGGTGGTGATTTCCATTTGCTTCACTTTATCTCCTATTTGCGTTAGGTCTGCCCTAATAAGTGTCACCTCCGACGTGATCGCGTCCATCCTTTGTTCCATAGACGTCCGAACTCCCGATATAGCGTCCATTACATCCTGAAGCGTCAGTTCTGCGGGGCTTCCTTCCATGTTTGTCTTGGCGGTGTCCGCGTGCTGGGATTCAGGCAGAGCTGATTTAGAAAAAGTGTATTTGTCCAGCTTACTTTGCTGCTCTGTCTTGTGGCCCCTGGTCCCAGATATCCTTCCAGTAGCGTCCCTGCCTTCCAAGCCCAGAGAGGCGATGGGCCTTGCCGCGTCCGTTCTCGAGGTTTGTTATTCCACCTGTGCCGGGACCTGGCCTCTAGGCTGTACTTTTGTCAGTAGGCGCAGTGTGGGCGGGCGCCCCGAGTAAGTGGGTTCCAATGTGAGGCCCCCAGGTTGCAGAGGGAGGATGATCGGTGCGCCACCCGGCACACACCAGTGCCCACCCATTATTTCCAGAAAAGGCGGAGGATATGCTGTCCCCCCGTCGCAGGCAATAGTTCACTCACTTCCCTGTACCCATCAGGACCCTCCACGTCTGGATGCCCGCTGGTATCACCTCTGGACAATCTCACCTGTCTTTGGGAGGGCAGCTCCTAATTCAGGCCTGGCGCAGTGGTTGTTGAGTCATCAAGGGTCTGTGGGGCATTCACCATGATTGACCGGGGTGGGGGGATGTTTTCCACTCACGGGGAGGAAAGTTCAGACAGGGTCTGTTCCCCAGCTGCAGGGCCGGTGAGACACCCGATCCAAACAGGCTACGCAGCTCCCCAGGCCGATGCCAGTTGTTCTTTGCGGCTCCAGTACTCCATGCTCTCCGGCAGCAGTGCGGCCGCACTCGCTCACCTTTGCTGCAGCGCACGCCACCGGAGGATTTACAGCACTGTTCCCTGGTTTCTGACGAATTCGAGGGGCCGTCCCTCGTGGGAAATTTGGCATGCGCCGCTCCCTGCCCTGATCCTGGTCTAGGCCGCGGCTGCGGACCCACGCAGCGAGGCGACTCGATGGTGTACGTTGCCCCACCCCACGCCAGACACCACAGCCTCCGGTTCAAGATGCCGGGGGAGGCTGCAGCTTCAGGCGGTCACCGCTCGACCAGCACCAGGCCCAGGTTGCCAATGAAGGGCTCTGTCGCAGCAGCGCTCCTTACTTCAGGTGACCCATAGCTTGGGGGTCAGATATTTGGTGCGGATGTGTGGAAGGGCCTGACGGGTGCCGGAGATCCTCTAGCTAGCGGCCATTTCGTTCCGTGGCTTAGCCACGCCCCTCGTCTTCCTTTACTCTTGAACCCAGATTTCTCAGGTCTGCCGTTATGAGTGACACCTCTGCTGTCACTGTATCAATTTTACAAATTGTCTATACTCCTTGTATTGCTGTCTTTACTCCTTGTATTACTGTCATAATAATAGAGTGAGTCCTGCTGCATCTGCGCCGGCCTCTACTATGTTCTCTGTGGCTACAGTTGCTGCATTCGAGCTATCTTTGGGCATGGCATACTTATCCAATTTTGTTTGCTGCGATAGACGGGGGCCCCTCCCACCCGTCATGTTTCCGTGGTTTTGATCTGGTGATATTCCGTTGAGGTTCCCCCCCCCTTGCGACTTTGAAAAAGAAGAGAAAACAGGCCTACTGGGTCGCCAACGCACAGGTGATCACAGCAGTACTCTCCGCCGCCAACACCAGAAGTAGACTGTCTCTAGCTGGCCTGTCGGTTTTCCATACTGGATACCTATCCCCAGCCCGAGTTGTCCGCCACAGCCCGCGTATCAAAATGGGCCACTGTTATTCCAATGCTGTTGCACCTTCTTCTCTTCGGTTACTGTTGTTGCCCCAAGGGTGGGGGAGGAGAGGGGGCCCGTCAACAATTCCTTTATCCGCCGCGGTAAGGACCAAGGCGCTCCCACAGTCCTACTTTTGGTTATTGGCCACTGCACCCCAGTCCACCACCGCCAAATAATCAGCAGATCTCTGCCTCACCATCACCCCTTTATGTATGCCTTTGGCCCCTTTCACTTGGACTATATCCTCATTGCTGGATGCTCACTGCCCAGAATTTGGTCTGAATGTGTAGCCGGCTTAACGCTGCACCCTGAATCTCCTTTGTTCCAGCGGGGGGAAATTCTGTACGGCTGATTGTAGCACACTTATTCTGTGCCCTGGGGTGGCCGCGACCGTGTATTTATCCAAGATCTTTAGCGGGGGCGGGGGGGGAGGCCCGACCCAACGCCCTCCGTCCTGCAGCAGCAACCCAAAGTAAGTCTGATCCCTACTTCGGCGGTGAGTGAACTGCTCTCAGTCCACGCCCCGGACCGCCCGCTCTCACTGCTCCCCTGGTGCGCTTTCAATTTAGGCTGCGGCTTCAGGGCCTATTAGCAGCGGCGCCGAATGAACAGTGGTTCCCCTCCCCCCTCTTGGCACCGCCGCAGTAACTGGGTATTTTGGGTCTCCCCGGTCTGGAATCATAGGCCGGCGCATAATAATACATTCTCAATGAGAACTCCACAGGAAGTTCTATGACTGAGATTAGAAAGCTAACTCTTCACAAAATACCCAACTACAGATACCACACCACCCATTTTCTCAGAGAACACACTAAACAAACCTTAAAAAACAAGAGAAATTAGTTCTGTTGTAATCAACAACATGTGAGACAGAACATGGACTAATGGGGAGAGAGGGTGGGATAAGGAAAACTGAAAACTAAGTGAGAACCTCCAATAATTGTTTTCTTGACAATAGAAATACGATTAAGATTGCAAATACTTCCTTCAGTTTCACAGCCCCTCTGAAAAGCTTCAGCACAGAAGAGAACTAAACTTTGAATGCCCCTCAACATTGTATGGAACATTCACCAGTGCCCTATCAGCCACCTGAACATCATTTTTGGCAGCACCTTTAGATTTGTCAAAATACAGTTTCCTCTTTGTCTGGCCTGTCAACTCTTTCTTCAGACTTCTCAAAGCCACCTCTTCATCAAGATCCTCCCCAGTGCTCTTCCTAACCCATGGAGGACACAAAATGCATATGGTTTCCTTTTCCTAAATAATTCAAAAGTAGTTACACTTATGGTGGTGTGTGGAGTAATTCTGCAATCTTCTAACCTCCTGCACAACTCTTCTCTCCAGTTTCTCCTCATACGTTTTGACAATGAAATACTCTCCTTCAGAATCCTATTGAAGTGTTTCACCATCCTTGGTCTGAGGATTACATAAAGCACACTTTTTGTGAAAAAGTCCTCTTGTTCTTACAAACGTAATCTCCCTGGAGACCAACTGAACCCCATTGTCTGTCAGCAGAACTTTAGGGTTGCTCTCACGAGCAATAGTGTGACTCGCAAATTTAATGACAGATGTTGTGCTTATATTATATCAGTCGACCTTGAATACATGTCCATTACAACCAAAACATAGAGGGGCAAAGACCCAAAAATTAAAGGTCTTAGTATAGTTAGAGAAATCTCACACCAAGGCATTTAGACACGTCTCAACATGCTAAGGGGATGTTCTGACCTTTCTGGACATATCAATTCGGTTATAGTCAACATATTTTTGTAAAACTTTCTCAACTGCATATCCATACCTGCCCACCAATAGTAACTTCTCAATGTCTCTTTCATCTTGCATATACCCTGAAGCCCTTTGTGAGCAAATTCAATGAGCATTATCCTCAAGTTGGAGGGTGGAATCCATCTAGACCCTCTTAACAGCAAACCATCCTGCAAAGAGACCTCATATCTCACCTTATCAAAGCCTGTCATCACGTTACCTCACCTCTGACAGTCCATACTAATGCCTTCTATTTTCCAGCCATGTGTACATAGATCTTATCTCATCCTTAACCAACTCTTAAAAGCATTCTTTCTGCATGCCTATGTGACTCTCAACCCTAACCATTCTAGAAAGACCACCTGCTATTTTATTGGCAATAACCGGAATGTACTTAAAAGAAAAATGAAAATCCTACAATGTCATAAACCATTTACATATTCTGGTAGAAGCAGCCGCCCAACACTTTCTTGTTGAAGATTTCTGGCAAAGGCTTATGATCCCAGTACACTTCAAATGAAGATCCCCACAGAATTTGCCTAAAAAGCAACAAGACTCTCCTTTTGAATGGTGAACTAATTACACGCTGCACCTCGAGTCCCCTGATGGCAAACGCAGTGGTGACCAACTTTTCACCCAGAGCTTTTTTCAAAAGCGCACCTAATTCACTGCCACTGGTGTCAGTGATCAAGTAACAAGGAACATTGGGAATGAAACTCTGCAGTTCTTGAACTGTAGCTAAATTTAATTTAATGTTGTCAAATACACAGTGACACTCTTTGCTCCGAATAAATTCCACTCCCTTCTTTAAAAGCATAAGTTGCTTGAAAGACAAGTAGAATTAGGAATAAATAGTAAATGATATTCTGACATTCTCAAAATGGTTTGAATATCTTCTTTCTTCTTCGGACTGGCTATCTTCTGTAGATCTTCAATCAATTCCTTTTTTAGACGAATACCATCAGCGAAGGCAACATGTCCAAGATAATTTAGCTCAGAACATCCAAACTTACATTTTCATACTTTCAAAGTCGTGCCATGAACTTTTAAGACCTTTTGGAACCACTCTTAAACTCTTAAAGTGTTATTCAATTGTGTTGCTATAAACCAAACCATTGTCTTGGAAAAAGATAACCCCAGGAAGACTAGTTAGCAAGTTGGTCATGAGTCTTTTAAATGCTGCAGCAGCAGATCGGCAACGAAAAGGCATAAAGTTGAAATATATGTGGCAAAAGGCATAATAAAAGATATATGATTTGTAGACTCTTTGCTGAAACTAACTTAAAGGCTAGCTGAAGTCTGTTGAAGGGTGGTAAATATCATGGCTCCAGCCAACGTTCCCACCATCTCGGTGATCTTAAGTAAAGGAAACCAGCCCTCCAATACTCTCTTGTTGAGTTCTCGCAAATTGTTGATCTCACTGTTGTCGCTGTTCTGTATTCTGTCCATCAATTGTGTGTCTTTTGCTTTCTCGCCCTAAGTACGCCAGGTAGGCCCAGACGTGGGTCTGGGCTCACTGTGCCACTGGAATCAAGCTATCCTGGCTGAAGAGGGGTGAAACCCCGAAACCGGTCGTAGGATGCTTGTTTCCGGTCCAGGGAGGACCTGGCTGGAGTGTTCCCATGAGCCACAGGGTCAAGACTGATTTGCATATGGCCAGGTCTAAACTGAGAATGATGGATTTAACTCAGATCTCTTGACTGGGGGTGAATGTTTTGATTTGTTCTGCACTCCGTCCATCAATTGTGTGTCTTTTGCTTTCTTGCCCTAAGTGCCCCAGGTATGCCCAGACGTGGGTTCTGGGCTCACTGTGCCACTGGAATCAAGCTATCCTGGCTGAAGAGGGGTGAAACCCCGAAACCGGTCCTAGGATGCTCGTTTCCGGTCCAGGGAGGACCTGGCTTGGCAGTTCGGGCTGGGCTGTTCCCATGAGGCACAGGGTCAAGACTGATTTGCATATGGCCAGGTCTAAACTGGGGTGACATGGTGAGCAAAAGAATGGTCCAGGGAGGACCTGGCTGGAGTGTTCCCATGAGCCACAGGGTCAAGACTGATTTGCATATGGCCAGGTCTAAACTGAGAATGATGGATTTAACCCAGATCTCTTGACTGGGGGTGAATGTTTTGATTTGTTCTGCATTCCGTCCATCAATTGTGTCTCTTTTACAACCATATACGCCAACCGCTCTCTGGCTTCCACTGGTTCAATCATTTCTCAGCAGTCAAATGAGCTAATTGTTTCTTGAATGCAACCTTTATACTATGCTGCATTCCTCTTAATTTGCTTGTTACTAGTTTAGCTCCTCTTTTTAAACCAATGTTGTGTACCTACCCTTGAACACACCAACCTGATTTACAAATACTTCAGGATTTCTTTGATTCAAACTCTCTTGCAGCTTGAGTAGTTCAGTGCCAATCTTGTTTACTTGAACTTAGGGAGAAGCATTTGGATCAAGCGATATGCCCAACTGTTTCTGGTGTGGATAGCTCAATACATTGTCTCCCACTAGAAGGACATAAACCTTTCATTCAGCGAGGTTTCTTCTGGCTTCAATTTTCGCCTTAAAATACCCATGTAACTCAGGGGCCTTACATCTGGTGGTAACACATGTACTATCCCTTTGACTTATTTTAAGTAGTGCAAAGTGCAGGTCAGAGACATGGGTGAGACGAGCATCTGAATCCATCCTCATGGAGACCTCTATATTGTTTAACACCACAACATCAGACGGATGGGCACAATCTACATTAGATCATTGATACATCATTAACTTATAAGACTACTCCTGCTAAATCAAAAGAGATTTCAAAATCGATATCATTGGCCTTCATAGGAGGCGATGTAGCCATGGATACCATGCAGTGGAAGATGACGTAATCACGTGAACGTTTGAATCCAGAGCGGAAGCAGTAGATTGTCGGAGAAGAGTTTCAAGGAAAATAGGGGAATCGCAGTAAGAAAATATTGTTTGTTTTCTCTTAACTAGTGTCAGAAGTGAAGTGGGCGACATTCCGAGTATGGGCAAGCGTTGTACATTTGCCTCGCTCAGTGCACCGTAGACTTGCATGTGAGGCTGTAACAGCTAATGAAGCTCTCGCACAGGAAACTTGGGACCACACGGGGTTTGCGTGAGCACTCCAGCTGCTTATGTAGTGCCAGGAGCCAAGCAAATGAAGAATATGGGTGAAGTCAGGGCAGAAGATGAGCTCAAGGAGGCAGTTTCAGTTCTCGAAGACTTTAAGATTAAGGCCTGAGAATAATATTTTCTCAATGAGAACTCTACAGAACGTTCTAAGAGAGAGACTAGAAAGATAACTCTTCTACAAATACCCAACTACAGAGAGCACACTGCTGCCTTTATGGAAATGAGAAAAGACCCGCGCCTTGAAGGTGGGTTTGTAATGCTTTTGGTATGAATAGCTCCAGTTTGTAGGGCTCAACTGATGCCAGGCACATTTCGTTGAGTGCCTGAAATGAATAGGTCTTAAAGCTTACGTCAGAGTAGAAACATAAGAACGTGGCACTGTCAGCAGTGAAGAAGTGAGACTTTCTATTACCAAAAACATATTTGAAAATGTCAAAACATTTACTCAGCCTGAAATTTGATGGCTTGTTTCACTAAAGTCTGTGTGATTTTAAGTTCATCTTATACGTAATAGCCTTTTATTTTTATAAGTATGAAGCTGATGCGCTTATGTTAGTTAAAAAAATATAACCAAAATATACTGCTAAATTATGTGGATGTAAATTGCAGCAATTGTTGTTGCAGATCAAATGCTTAGCACTATGCTGCCATCTAGTGTTGGGTTCCAAATATTGCAGTTTGTTTTGCTTCAAAGACTTCGTTTCTATTACGAGTGCATCTCGTGATCACAGCCCTCAAAACCTACAAATCCTCAGGACTGTGACAGAGTCATGGGGTACAGGCAAAGAGGCTCTATGGGCAGGAGAAATTGGAATGGTTTCCCCATGGGTGAAAAAAGAAAACTGCATTTGCACTAATACAATGGCAATTTGTATTCCATGGAACTAACATCGAACACATATAGCCAATGCTTTAAATGGAAAAAAATAAGTGCAGGTAAATTAGGCAATGGATTGGGGGTGGAGTTTGGGGCGGGGCTATGTTTTTTACCTTTCTAAGCTTTGTATACAAAAAATATGCATGCATTGTAAAAATGTCTAACCATTTACATAGTACTTACCTAAGTTTGTGATTATAACACAAATGTTTATCAAAAAATGGCACACTGATGAAACGGTACTAGTGCTGTAGTTTTTAAAAAAAGCATGAATATATTGATTTAATCTAGGGGTCCGGGATTTTGTTTCATGCAAATCCCTTTCATTTAAATTGTTGATGGGCGAAGATTTGCGGCGTTTAAAACCGTGGGCATGCTAACCAGTTGTATGCCATGAACAAAGTGGCCCACACTCGGCCTATTAGGTTTTATGATTACCTTCCGACCCCCTCTGAAAGACACCATGCAGCGATACTCCACTTTCCACTCCAGAGAGGCACACGCAGCGCTGTGTTCTACTGAAGATGAGCTGCTGTGCTGGCGCTTTTTAACCAGCGCAGCCCAGGCTTCTGCTCCGTTTCAAAGGCGCTTTAACCCATTCCAGGCCGTGCAGAAAGAGCTGCCAAGGATGGAGCGCAGGAGCGCAGCACCAACCGCATCAAAACCGGGCGGTCATGAGTACCAGTACTCTCCTTTTCCGAGGAAAGGTGCTTTAAATGAGCCGGTACTCACCGGTACTGAGTACCAGCACTTTTATATTTTCGCCCCTTGAGTACCGGCCCATTTAAAGCACTGACCATAGCTGACAAAGATTGTTAATGTTTAAAGCATCTTCATGTGCGGCTGGGCGTTCTTCCGTCATTGCTCCATCTGCCTCCATGGAAACGACCACAGATAATAACCAAATGTAGAGACTATGTGGAGAATGAAATAAGGAAGTGCTACATTTACTGTGCATATGCGGGAGACTAAACAAGGAACGCAGACTTCTATTAAAACCCGCCTTAAAGATCAAAGGGATAAGAACATGTAGGCAGGCAGTGTAAGCATGCTTCAAAGGCGGGGATGGCCAGCTAGCCTGCCGTCTTGTTCAATTTATGGGCATAGCGGGAAAAATACTAAACACCAGTATTTAGCTGTCCTATTGGGCCCTCACAATGGGCAACTAAATGCCAGCCACTACTGCTCCAGTACCCAAGAGAGTCACCTCACCCGCTGCTGAGTTTGCACAGGGTCCGCTTTTGCTGTTGCGAGCTCCATTGCATATCCCGCGGTCTCCGAATGTACTGCTCAGGAGGAAACTTGTGCATCGCAGGCTTCACACATTGCCATCATTCTTGTTTTTATTTAGCCCTATAGTCTTTGACTCTTTGATCCCAACTAACCCTTTAAATAACATCGGAACGTCGCTTTGCAAAAACAAACTGCAAACCCTGGCCTATAATCACGCCTTTTAACTCGGGAAATGTGACTATTATTGTTTTACTGATCTAAAGGTTTTAACTTTAATCTTAATCATGGTCTTTTAACGTTGAGAAATCTGATACTGTTGCAATGGTTTCAAGTAATCATGCAAATAAAGATATAATAATGTTTAAAGCACGTCCCTGTCGCTGTTGCGTAAGGCATCCCATTGGGCCAGTCCACATTCATTCTGCAGTTAGGACATCAGTTGAGGAGGTGATGGTCAGTTTGTTTAATCCGTAGTAATCTATTTCCCTATCCTGGACGATCTGTCACATCACCTGAGTATCCTCTCCCTGTTAATCCACTTCCCGGGTATAGGAAAGAACGGTGCTGCCGTGTTCGTTAGAACATAGCTTTCATATTCAGGGGCACATGAATAGCACCCCATATACAAGAGCAGACTAGTAATTTCACCTTGAATAACACATAAACCAAATAAAAAATAATCCATTTGTATAATGTCAATGATAATAGCTGTTAAACTATTAAACCGTGCTCTAAAAGTAAGTGACAACACAGTGCTCAAGTGATAAAAAATGCAAAAAAGTGAGAAGAAAAAAGCACATGATAGAGAGAGCCAGTGGCTACCACTATTTCGGAAGATCAGCATGTAGTTTGAAAAGCAAGCGCTTTCCTGCTCGACCCCCCCCTCTCCTGAGCTGGCTCCCAGACTGAACAAGCATTTACAAAGCAATGGTCTCGGCATTGTTAAAGTTAGAGCTATTGGCATTGCTCATGACATTATTTTTGTTTATGTTTTTGTTTTTAAAACATTTAACCCCTTTGACGCTTATGACGGAACGGTTCCGTCATGCACGTCGGTTGGGCTGTGCTTATGACGGAACCGTTCCGTCATGGCCCCGCCCGCGCTCAGAACCTTCAGCACTGCGCGGAAATCCGCGCAGCGCTGAAGGGGTTAAAGAAACGGCATTGTTATTTACAATGTCAATAGCTTAATCACTCTCAAATGCGAGACCTATTGCATTTGCACCCACACACAGCGCCACACACACAAAGCCACCCACACACACAGAGCCACCCACACAGAGCAACCCACACACATAGAGCCACCCACAGAGCCACCTACACACACACAGAGTTACCCACACACAGACAGAGCCACCCACACACAGACAGAGCCACCACGCATAGAGCCACCTACAAAAAAAGCCACGCACACAGAGCCACACACACACACATAGAGCCTCCCACACACACATAGAGCCTCCCACACACACATACAGCCTCCCCCACACACACAGAGCCACCCCCACACACACACAGAGCCACCCACATACACACAGCCACCCACACACACACACAGAGCCACCCACACACACACAGAGCCACCCCACACACACAGAGCCACCCCCACACACACAGAGCCACGCACACACAGCCACCCACACACACAGCCACACATACACACAGCCACACATACATACACAGAGCCACATATACACACACACAGCCACACACACACACACACACACAGAGCCACACACCCACATACAGAACCACACACACACATAGAGAGCCACACACACATAGATCTAGACACATACACATTGATCTTGGGAGCCAAAGCAGAAGTGGCACCCACTTCACCTCCTGTTCAAATGTTAACTGGTCTCTTTGTTGCTTATGGCTGTACTCGCGTGTTAAACTGGTACTAATGGTGTAAAACCTTTGTCCATGCAGTTTTAACATGTAAAAATGACAAACTAATTAAGCAATACCATCACAAAATGCTGCGTTTTCTGCACAATTATGGGTTTGCCTCATTTGCCACATAACAAATCATCTGCTGCACAATATGCAGAAGTGTAGGTTCTAGCTGAAACAGGTCAAAAGTTACCTAATGAAAAAAACGCTGCAGCAACTGTTGCTGTTTATTAGAAGACCCTGTTCAAATGTTAACTGGTCTCTTTGTTGCTTATGGCTGTACTCGCGTGTTAAACTGGTACTAATGGTGTAAAATCTTTGTCCATGCAGTATTAACATGACAAACTAATTAAGCAATACCATCACAAAATGCACCGCATTATGATGCATAATGTGCCTTGTAGTCCCCCATAATTTAGTCAATCCTGCAACATAATTGGCTCCTTTCCTGTTGCATAATTCAAATGGATTTGCAGGTACCATATTGCACCAACATCACTACGAGATTAATGGGGAGCCTTAACCGTCCCAAATGTAATGTTAAGTACGTGACGTGCGACTGCCATACTTAAGTAAATGCATTCTGGCATGAACAAACCTAAAGGGCACACACCACAGCAGGCCCAAGTCTGAATAATCACTAAGCTACGTGCACTATGTACAGCAGCGCCACATGCACCACTCGCACAGAAAAGAACTTTCCTCTGTCCAACACCTGAATCTGATACCACTTCTTGCACCCAGCGAGACTTCTCCTCATGCCTTACATCCAAGAACCACATAAAACACAAAGCCCACAGCCTGCCTCAGAACCCTTAAGTCGGCTGAGAACCGCAAAAGAAAGAGTTAGGAGAACATATGGTAATACGACCTATCTCGAGACCAACACCTTCCACACAGCAAACCAATTCCAACATACACAAGGTTCCCAATCTCCAAAGCACCCCCGAGACCACAATTTACAACACCCCGCAGCATTCTTACGCAGTTTCTGCTCCTTTCACCAGGTCACACCTTAAGCGCTCACCTCCTCAACACCCACAATGTTCCAGCAACCATGAAGACCCTAAACCGCAATACTCCAAGCTCTGTACTCGCTGCTACCAGTAAGTACACCAAGCTTACACTGATCAGTCTGCTAAACACGTCTCAACGCCCGTCAGCCGGCACCAGGGGCCGCGTCCTCTCTGGAACACCCACTTTAACAATCACACCCAACACAAGCTAGAGGCGGGTTTCCCTTGGTGCCGATGGAGGAGCACGAACACGCGCAATTGTGCAAACACCATTACTTTGTGCAAGCATTACAGCACACGCATACACCACAGCCTCCAAGCATTACGGCCACACGCACACACCACAGCCTCCAAGCATCCACACGCACACATGACAGCCTCCAAGCATCCACACGCACACACCACAGCCTCCAAGCATCCACACGCACACACCACAGCCTCCAAGGATTACAGCCACACGCACACACCACAGCCTCCAAGCATCCACACGCACACACCACAGCCTCCAAGCATCCTCAAGCACACACCACAGTTTCTGTCTTGGTATCCCCGGTTCCGGGGTCGTGCTCTCATTTACAGTAAAACATCATTGTAAGGCACATAGGCCCCCCTTGCGATTGCCTCGCCCCACCGAGGTGGTGCCCTGGAGAGGACTGGATCCAGCAGGGTTGCGGCCTCGGCTTCTGCTCGCCGTCCTTGCTCGGCAGCAGCAAAGGGGCCGGAGTCCAGGGCATCCGAAGTGAGGCTTTCAAGCCCAGGTTAGAAGTCAAAAGCAGCATTTCCAAACACACTTCAATGAAAGACGGCTACGATTTCTAATACAGCAGTGTTTAAATAATTATTATTGGCTCCTTAATGGAGCTCTCAACACAAACTAAATTGTTGCTTCTAAAGATCAGGAATTTAGTTGCTGACTCACCTGGGCATCCTCCAAAATAAATTGACGCCGGGACCCCGAGGGTCTCACTTAACCCGGACAGGAGCGTAGGGTGGGGGGAGAGCCCAGGAGAAGGGAGGGGCCGAGAGTATGCAGCAGCACTGAGGCGAGAGAGGGCGAGGGGACAAATCACCCAAGTGGCAAGCCGCAGATTCTCCCGGAGCAGGCCCATCCGTCAGAGCTGCGCGTCACTGGGTAGCTTCGGCCCGCCATGAACACCACCATCTTTAGCCCGAGGAGAGGGAGCGTGCGCCAGGGGGAGGAGAGCGAACAGCGCCAGCCGGAGAGGACAGGGGGAGGAGACCAGAGCAGCAGCCGGACACAGGAGCACCGAGGGAGCCGAGAGCAGGGGGAGGGGACGAGCACCAGCCGGGCCGTGTACGGGGTACCATGGTGGACGGGAATGACGCCATGAACACCACCATCTTTCTCCGAGGTCAAGCAGAAATGCCTCGGAGAAACTCAGCGTCATTTTCGGATTCGGGGGCGTGTTTTTCTTTCTCTCCTCTTCCCATTGGCTGGAATGTTTACATTCCAGAGGAGAGAAAGAAACTAAAAAACACACCCCCGAACCCCAAAAAGACGGGGCTTAAATGGACAGACGCCCCTCTCCTCTAATGGCTGGCCTCCGTTTAGGAAGCCAGCCAATGGAGAAGAGGGGCGGGTTCAAGCCCCACACTAAGAAACCTAAGCTCTCGCTGGCCTCCGTTTAGGAAGCCAGCCAATGGAGAAGAGGGGTGGGTTCAAGCCCCACACTAAGAAACATAAGATCTCGCCGGCGAGACTGCGCAAGCGCAGCCTACGCAGGCCGAGACCTAAAAAGTGGATGTTTCAATCCCACAAAAGTCAATTCAAGTGACCTTCATCATCAGAATGAAAAAAAGTTTGAAGGGCAGCATCCCCATTAATAGTAAGAAAGGAGACTCAGATTTTTAAGTGGTAATGGAAGGTGTTGGTATTTAAGGAGAACAAATGAAGAATTGCATACCTGATAATTAATTCGAGAGCAGTCAAAAGATTCACTGGACAAGGTCTAGCGATGTAAAGGAATTTTTTCGGTGAACATAGAAAGTGAAGTAGGACTATTGTAAAAGCCTGAAAAATATGTAACCATCCCACGGTGATGGGTGAAAGTTAATTAACAAATAGGCTTACCAAAGTGGTTCAAAGGAGAGCTATCAAAAGTCCCGCTGGCTAACAGCCAGTGTGTCCTGGGTGAACTACACTGTAAGGATTAACATTTGAAATAAATTAGCTCTGTGATTCAAGGAAACATAAAGAGGAAACAGCAGGATAATTATGAGTAAGAACTGGCTTATCAAGTACATAGATTTTGACTGTATAAGCAGAGGTTCCAGCTGCCAGAGTAAGTGGCAGTGCCAGTGTCACTGATGTATTGCATATAGTAAATACATAAGGAAACATAAGGCACAGAATTAATCACAGTTACCAATGAGGTCCAAGAATGACATCGGGCTCAATATTCAAATACTAATGAGAGGCAGTTTGAATGTCACTGTCCTGAAAGAAGATCGAATGTGGTCTGGTGAAATTCCTCGGTTCAGCAAGGAAATAAATGCAGAACTTGTCACTTACCAGCATGCTCCTGGAGACGAGTCAGGAGCTACCGCCCATGACCTGTAAGATAAGAACACCGGTGGCACAATGCGCTTAAGGCGCAGCTGCAGTGGGCGGAGCCTTAACTCATGGGTCTTCCCATAGCAATGTGGAACCACCTATGGTAACATTATGCAGAAACTGTGTTCAGGATTAGCTGTTTGTGTCCCAGGAAGGGGGGGGGGGGGGGGCATACTGGGAGGAAACACGAGGGTTTAAGCTAGTTATAAGCTGGATCACTCACATAGAGGAGCATTACATTGACGGGCTGGTCCTCTCCTGGACTTGGACGTCAACATTGGAAATGATAGATAAAACCATAAAGCAAACAGGTACAGGGACATTATCAAAAGAACAATTCTTCAAATTAAAGTCAGGGGAATGGCATTAGAAGCATACGTCAAGTAAGAGCATTAATTAGATATAGATTGGCCATCAAACATACGGTGGCCTAACCGTGTACAGCTTGCAAGTGCATAATAATGAATACAGAGTTCATGAGCCTGATGACACCAGCTATGTTAGACAAAGTTTCCAGTGTTAATAGTTCCTCAGATTCAATAATCCCTTAAGAACAGCATTAAGTATGTCTATCCAGCGACTTTCTTTTAGTCACAGTTGAATCGATGTGTCTTAACTCTGACAATTGTGCTGGCCCTGCTCAACCACTTGCCACTGAATTTCATCTAGGAAGTGGTCAACCAATGGCGCATTCAGCACATTACATCTGACTGACGCGGCTCATGTCTCTGTTAATCCACTCCCAGCCAGTTCTGATTGGGAGAGAGATTCATGCTAGGGTCCAGAAGAGTACTCCCGGACCCTGGGTTCATGTCCAGAAGATATTCCCATTACAAGTCCCTTGCCACAGAGATTGGGAAGGTGGCATTTGGCCAGGGTACGCTTGGCACTGGAAGTTATTTTTAATCACCTTACACCTTTATAAACAATGAGGTCACAGTTTCTGGTTCCAATGTACTGTAGCACATGTGTTGGTAATGAAAAGTAAATTGTGCACTGAAGGTACTGGAGTTAACGAATGAGAGTATCATATCCTGCCATATCCCGGATAACATACATACAGCTAACATAACATACTTAGCTCAGATAATATACATTTACAAGGCCCCATACTTTCAATGTGTTATACGCTAAGAAAAACAAAGCATTAGAAAGTATTCTCTTGAAGTTTGATGTGAAATGTGTTTATTCAGCAGTAAAGTAGTGTGTTTCCTTTCAGGCATTTTATTCAGCCATTATTGATTTATGTGAAAATGGTGGGAGACGGCCGGTGTCTGCGGTGAGCGTTAGTTTCACGAAGGAACAAGCGGATGCCATTCGCAGGATCCGTAACAGTAAAGACAGCTGGGACATGCTGGGCGTCAAACCTGGTGCAACAAGGTACTTGGCAGTTCACATCTTTATTTTTGTATTTTATTTCTTGATATTTGCATATAATGATTAAGGGGAACAACCTTTACATCGCGGTTAGTACACCGCGATGCAGCTACATCGCAATCGTTACAACGACTGCATGTCACCACGCCATGCCATTACAACGCAAGTCTTTACATCGACTTGCGCTAGATGGCGTGCTAACATTACAAATAGTGCAGTTTACTATCCCAACACCTTCCCTACTGTTAAGTGGACTGGAGTTGGAATAGTAAATTACGCTTTTCTAATGTTAGCACGCCATCTAGTGCAAGTCGATGTAAAGACTTGCGTTGTAAAGGCATCGCAGTCGTTGTAACGACCGCGTTGTAACGGTACGCGTTGTAAAAACTCGCGTTGTAACATCATACATCCAATGATTAACACTTAGGGTCTCACTTTCAATTTAGAGGCTACTCAGCCACACAGTGCATTGTGTACAATATTTTTGCTGCTATTGCACCAAAATCAGTTTAGAGCACAAAATATATTTGACTACAGCAAAGTGTAAAGAAAACACATTTCTGGAAGAAACTCCAAATATTGAACAGAATACCCCCGCTGAGTTACCTCCGCAATAGAGTCCCTATAGTGGAGGAACTTCAGCCCCAGATTAAATCGACAACAGATGTTGTAAAGATATGTCTTCTGATCCAGCTACTCCCTCCCCTCCCCACTGAGGACATCTGTTGCCCCCGCAAACACCCTTCCTTGGCACTTGACTATCCCACCTTCCCTCACACTACACAAAGTCTAAATTCTTGGCATTGACATTGCTAGTGCTTCTTTAATCATGGGCCAGGGTAGATGCATATTTGATGCGGGCTTTTATCCAACTGAAGTGTATTTAGTGCATCATTATTGTTATTGATAGTTGAGATTTGGGTTTAACTTTCTCTTTCTCTAATTGGGCTTGCATATCTGTCAGAAACTTCACCGTGTAATAGAAGGCCTGTAAAAAGAAGCAGTCATTGCAGAAATCATAGCAAAGCTAGTTAATAAAGTCCCCGCTTAGAAGTCTTTGAATATGTGCTTGGTATGTGACACACGGAAGCTACTGTCTGACCTCACTATATATTGAAATTAATATCTATGGATAAACTGGCAATGCCTTTAGTTTGAATGTGCACTATGCTGGAAGAGTTAGTCAAATGTAGCCTAACTTTGCACTAGGAAGTTGTTTCTGAGGTTCATATAAGTGAAACATTGCCCTTGACAGGTCCTTCAAAGCTTGCACATTCTAGTGGGCTATTCGATATCATATGGGTACCACTTCAGGAACACAGAGTTATAGTCTGTGACTTATCCTTCTTAGGTGATTGCTAAAATAATGTTGACGTTAGGCTTTCCCTAAATCTCCTCATCAGGGTTCGTCCCAATATTTTCTACGGCAAATTTCATAAAGACCCTTCACCCTTATTGAGCTGCAGATATTACCTTTGAGGCGTGAACCTTAAAAATAATAATACTTTGCTTTTCAAACAGCACTTGATGCTACAATCTTGAACCTCAAAAGCGACATAACTAACAGCTGTAATTATTAGCTACCTCAATAGTAATGAATGTATTGAACTCAAGGATGTGAAAGTCCCCAGCTACGAAATCAGTAGGGATATTGCACACTCCAGCCTTGCATTGTGGCTGCAAAGATCATAGTAAGTATGACTCCGCCGAGCATCCCCGAGCTAGAAGAACAAGACCATGGCTATGGGTGTGTGCATCTCTCACTACTGGTGCAGGTTATTTACTGACGAGTGACTCTTTATTCCTCCTAGGGACGAAGTGAATAAAGCCTACCGGAAGCTGGCTGTACTTCTTCACCCAGATAAATGCGTGGCCCCTGGCAGCGAGGATGCCTTCAAAGCAGTTGTCAACTCGCGGACGGCTCTTCTGAAAAACATTAAATAGAGGCTGGTTAGAAGGCCAGCTTCAATACAGGAAAGATTTGTTTTGTACAAGTCAAGACGTCTTTGTGAAGTTCTTCCTTCCGCCATCTTCACCGTCCAGCTTGTTTCACATACGGTTGTCCTCTGGGAGGTCTGTCTAATATGCCTGTTGTCAGTGGTGTGACTGTTGGATTCTAGAAGACAGAAGAAATTCAGTGTTTAACAAACAGAACTCTCCTGTTTAAGGTTGGAGAAGTGTCGATGATGTGCAAGGCAGTCCATTCTTCACGTACTGTGCCTGTGTTCTTTTTAAGTAATGTTACTCAAATCCCCTCACCAGGCAAGTATCTCCGTTCAACGTCACTATAATAGATTGTCTTTTTAGACATAAACTTGATAAGTATGAAATATTGTCATAAATGTATGCTTTACTACAATCAGTACGATTAGATGGGGATTAACGTAATTTCCCACTGTATAATTGGTAAGTTACTCCTGTGAAGTTTCTGATAGGATACAGGGGTTTAACGGAGGCCCCTGCAGCCAAGCGGCGCAGGGGGGGCCCAGGGTTTCTTGTTTTGGAGGGGGCCCCCTCACCCTCTAACGTGTACCATTGCATGCCTTGCAGAATGCATGCAATGATTTGGAATAAGAAATAGTTAAGCGCTCAGGAAAACCACTCTGCTTTACCAAGCAGGCCTCTCCAAGGGGAGGGGAGGGGGGGGGGCAGCCGTTCAGGGCCCCCCATTGAGCCCATTCTGAAGGGGGAGGCCATTATTTTGAGTTACGCCACTGCTAGGATACCCTTATTGTCGAGGGATGTGAAAAGCCTTGTCGGGATTAGCAGCCAGCACATCATGTGCCAGATGCATCGAGGCACTATGTTCATAATGCAGAGCAACAGCACTTGCGACAAGCACTTAATGACGAATAACTGTATGAGAGCACGAATGCTAAGAAAAACACCTCAGTGCAGTGCTATAAGCGTGTTGTGCTCTCACCTGATGAGCAAATAAATAAGAGTTGGGAAGGAAAATGGGCACTGTGTCACAGCAATTCACTAATGTATATAAACACATTTGTGAACTGTTTTGCCTAGATAAAATTATAAAGACAGCTGCTACATTTTGCATCAATTAGCAAATCCAGTGCTTCTGTAAGCGTTCTAAAGAGTGGCTTAAAAGACATCAGTATCCTGCCCACATTGCAGGCCTGTACTTGGACGTGTGAAATAGCCAACTACTTATGGTGTTCGATTATCAAGGTACTAAGTGAAAAGAAGGAAATGATCTTCAGAGTCCATGAAGGTAGCCTGTCTGTAAAAGAAAATTAATACTGGACATGGGGTCAGATGTACAGCCCATTTTTGCATGCACAAACGGGTTAGCGTCTGCAGAAACTAATAGGGCCATGTACAAACCCTATTTAGCAAGTCGCAATTTATTTGTGACTCACTGAATAGGATTTGCGACTCGCAATTAGGAAGGGGTGTTCCAAGGGCGTCCCTTTCTAATTGTGACTCGGTACCCTATGTAAGAATGTTTTGCAACCGCAATTGCGATCACAAACAATTTACCGCCCTCTTCAAGAGGATGGTAATGCACTCGCAAATAGGAAGGAGTTCCCAGGGGATTCCTTCTCCTTTGTGAATGCATGGGAAAATATTTTTTAGGGGCAGGCAGTGGTCCCAGGGACCACTACCTGCCCTTAACAAATTAAATGAAAACTTTTTCTTTTTTTAAATGCTGCCTACTTTCCTTCAAGGAAAACGGGCTGCATAAAAAAAAGCACTGCTTTATTGAAAAGCAGTCCCAGACATGGAGGTCTGCTGAGCCCAGAAGGCCACCATACCTGGGAGGGCCAGCCATTCCTAATGGGGTCGCAAATTGCGAGTGCCTCATGAATATTGATGAGGCATGCAATGTGCGACCCCATTGGGAATCGCAAGTAGTGTCTCTGAAACTGTTGTACATGGCATTTAGCAACACGCAAATTACAACTCGCAATTGAGCGCAAGCCGCTAAATGCCCCGGTTGTACATCTGTCCCCAAATCTGCCGGAAATATACAGAATACTTTACATGGGACCCTGGAGGTTGTGCTCACATGTACGAAGCCGAAATGCCTTAAATAAACCAGGTGCACTTGCCTTGCCAGGCCCAAAAAATTAAGTTAAACACAAACAAATAGAAAATGAAAACAAAACCTCAAGAGACAACCGGCTTCATCTCAAAGGATTCATGTTTAAACATTCCTTTAAGGCTGGCATCGGCTCAATCTCATTATTAAAACGTATCACAAACAAGGATGACAAGTGTAATCCACAGTAGGTAACCACACCAAATAGTTCAAACACACAAAAAATGGTGACGTTACTTTTTTGTAACTATTTATTTAAAATATTTCTTTACGGATTTTAAACAGGTATTAATTAGCTGTAAAACATGTAGAATATTGTGTCCCTCTTATTGATGTTATCCCATTCAGCCTTCAAACAAATAAGAATCAGATACATGTACAACAGATGTCATTTGTACAATCACAAACTTCAATTCAAAGCACAGCTTAAAGTATATGATTCAATTCTACTCTTCGAGAACATGTGAAGAAAAAGAAAAAAAAACATAAACTCTATTTGTCTTGAACAATTTCTCAATGTTTGGCGTGTGGTGGTTCATTTTCAGAAAGAAATCAAGACTCATACTCTGTGAAGCTATTGTCTTGTGTGCTTAGTATGTTTCTACATAAAATAATCTCAGCTGGCTTATCGAAGACAATACTATGCAAGAGAAACCCTCCGAACCTCCAATAGACGATTAACAGCTCATATAATTGGTTGTTTAGTCATCACACTCATCCGTTATTACTATATATTAGAGACCTATTGCTTAATGAGCATAAACTAGCCATACACAGACTGACCATTCAAGGTGGCACATCATCTAATCTAGAGTCTAGGTTGGTCAAGATTGTATCCCATGTGGTACAGGCCTGGTTGTCTTTGCAGCAGGACTAATGCTGCTTCTTCGGCCACGAACCCCAAATACCTCAACACTCCAGCTATTTCACTAGGTACAGGGCCAATATGTATAAAAATGTAATTTGTCCCATATTTGGGTTATATGTGCTAATCACCAGTAAAGGAGTGCCCTCTAATGTTCCATAAAGCAGTGTGTACCATAACTGGAAGGCGGACCACAAAGGGGGGTTCTGCACACATCTCCTGACATAGCTTTATTTCACTCCCACCCTGGTTGCACATTGCATATCTCTGTATGCCCACTAGCAACTGAAAATAGGACAGAAAAATCAAGAAAACTTATAACTTGGTGTCCCTGTTGGACTAACACTGCACTCTCGTGTTCAAAGAGGGCAGACAGACACACTGTATCCACACACGTGTTTAGCATACTCATGGCCTAGGTTATCACAATTCCCTTTCATTAAAGAACACCACAGTCATGTTATAGTATCTGCTGCCATGGAAGACACCTGAGAGTCCTCCCCAGGTGCATCCGAAGGCACCTCCGCCTCTGAATCCATCTCCAGTCTGTATTTCGGGGCTGTGGGCCAGATATATTTCCTGTGATTGTCCATATTGCACGTCTTCCACTATTCTGGCCCATTCCTCCTCTTCCTGCCTACAGGTCTGGCTTCCACTCAACTCAGTTCTCCGCTGTGACCTAGACCTGTTACTCCAACGACTCACCTTTTTCTATTCTTCCCTTTCCACCGCTGGGATACCTTTACCTTCCAGTCATTCACAGAATTCTAAGGAGTTCTCAAATACATGCACGGTGTTATCTTTTATCTCACAAAGGCATCCCGGGAATAATCTTGCATATTTCATGTTTAACTGTCACAGTTTACCATTGACCTCTAGTAAGGAGCTACTAAGTTTTTTCAATCTTACGGGATAATCTGTAAACAGAAATTATTCATTTCTGCCAACGGCCTATGGACCATGGTATTTAGCCAGGTACAGAATGTGATCCCTGCCACTATAATTTAGAATTCTGATCACCATAGGGCAAGGATGTGTACCCAGAACAGAGTGGTGACCAGGGATTCTATGTGGTATTTCAACCACAAAAAAGTAGGAGAAATGCCACCAAAGATATTGTCAAGGAACCACTTTTCCATGAATTGTTCTACATCCTGGCCCTCAAGCCCCTCCAGTAGTCCAATAACCTGAATATTGTTCCTGCAGGAACGATTTTCCGCGTCTTTCCACTCCTGCAGATGTCCCACCATTTCTGACGGCTTTTTCTCATTGACTGGCAGCTCCTGAATCGATTTTCTCATGGAGGACTAGACAGATTCAGTATCAGTCACTCTCTAAACCAGTTTTTTTGAAGAAGGCCCACATCTACATTAACTTAATCAATCTTGGACTCTAGTGAACCTTTTAAACTGAAATGCCTTTAGTATTTTTCCAAACTTTTTCAGTGTGTCCTTCAAACACCGTTTCTACCTTCTCAAGGCAAGGGCCCTCCTCCATGATATCAAGTGGTAAAGCATCTGCCAGGGGTTTCACCCTTGCGATTCTTTGAGTGCATGGTTTCACCATTGTGTAGTGCCCAGATGTTTTCCCAGCACTGTACACTTTGCTTTAGTGTTAGAACATGGTAAATTACAGTGACAGTCACTTATTAATTTTTCTTTATGACTTATAAGGGCAAGTTGAGGCAACCTCATCAGTACTCCATGTACTTACTGCTCATTCCACAGTCTAATGAGACCCGAGGCGAGGCACGGTAATCTGACATATCAGGGCCCAAATCAATGCAGTCCAAGTGCCATCAGCATGAATAACGCCGGTTTAAAATCCTCTCTAGGGCAACGTAGGCAAAATTGCACACAATTGATCCCTATATCTGTGCCTCATGTTAAACAGAGATGGCCACCCAGTCGACAGAGCCCATGTGGTCTCCCAGTCTCATCCTCATAGTTGCCATGCACTCTGCCTGGACACCTCACTTGTCCCAACACAGGGTGCCCAGGCGAGGTTCTGGCTTCACCAATCAGTACAGGCCTCACCGACTCCCATCCCACTGCACCAGAGCATAACTCATGTCAGTGTTACTTAATAGTTATTAATAAAGAAAAACAGCAACGCATTCCCACTTTGTATACAGCATCAGGACTACAGTGGGATTAAAATTTAAATCTACTATAATGGCCCAAATTGATCGGTAACACTTCATCCATTCATCAAAAGACGTGTCATCAGTATTATTATTGCCAGAGGCGCTTACGTGAATTTCTACAATGCAATACATTATTATTCCCGCAATGCAGGTAGCCTTGCACACATGCTTTGAAAATGCCCTAAACGTTTGCAGTATTTGGATGAGATTAGTAATTTTATGTAGTAAAATGTTTGGTGAACCACTACCTCCAAAATCTCTTAATTATTAATTACATATTTTGACAGTGTTACTAGAGCCACATCAAAAATCTTCTTCATCATATTTGCATTACTGAACCAAATAGATTCTACAGCACTGAAGTACTTCATCTATTGTATCTATATAGGAAGATTTAGTGAGATTCACACATAATGAGTTGGGCACATTTCCATATTCTTAAAAAACTCTGATGTGTGATTGGTGTGCACGTATATCCTTTTGTTGTGATCATTAATAGTGTTCATATCCTTCTTCCAAAGGATTGATTTAGAATGCCTAATGTGGTGGATGAAACAATGCTAGTTGTATATAAGATGTGGTGTCATATAGGGGTGAGATGATTTTTGCTTTTCTCTTGTTTATACCGTCAGTTGTAATTTAGGTGTGTTATGGATGACGTATTTTTTTATTAAAAAAATGAATTCAACAAATCTCTAACCTGCAACTTTTAATTGCTTCATTATCTGCCCCCTCCTCTGTAAACTGTTGTTTTCTGGTGTTTGGTAAAGTCATAAGAAGTGTGCACCGGGTATACAGATGCCTTATTGGCGAAGCATTCATGCAGACTACTCATAAATGGGACCAAACCAAATCTCAAGATTCAGCTATAGCCCACTTTCATTGGTCTGTTGCCTCTGAGTGTGACTTCCGGAAACACCTTCAGGCCCCATTCAGAGAGATCTTTGTAAGCTTTATTGTTCTTGTGAAGGCCCAGTCATCCCTTCAGCATACCTGTTAAGTCTGTGGGGATTGCAGGGGCTTCTGAAACCACAATGAGAGGACTGTCTTCTTGATTCCTTTCATAAATGTTGTGTTCTCATGGGTAAACCTGACTGCTGGTTACATACACTTCTAGGAGTTTCTCCTAGTGTTGGACAGAATCTGTATTTTTTTCCAGATATTCACCCATGCGATACCAACCACGGATCCTCCAGATTGTGCTCCTCCTCTACCCCAGTTAGCCTAAAACATCTTCAACAGCTGACCTCCAAGTTGCAAGATACTCATTTGGGTGGGTGTGGTCAGGGGTTGCAGGTTTACTGTTGAGATGACCAGAGATTAGTCCCATAGTGGGTTATTCGGATGGTTAACTAGCCGTTCTACCTACCATGCTTCAGGAAGCCTCTACTGGCTGGCTCAATACTAGGAGTTGGCACACTACCAAAACGGATGTCTTAGCCCTGGTAATCTTAGAACAAATAAGACTTTTCCAGTAGTATAAAGGATGAATCCTTTATAGAGTTCCAGATGACGCTGAGTGGCATGTATAAAGCAATGTTATATATATATATATTATAACACGAAGTCCCTGCACCTCCTCCATGGCGAACAGAGACACCACGAATCCCAAAAATAAGGCATGGATGAATTTATTTTTTACAGAGCTGCAAAAATCTGACGCGTTTCGGGTGGTTGCCCTTGCTCACAGATCGTCAGTACATAGCCCGCCATTTTTTTAAATATGCTTTGTGTGCACCACGTGAGAAAATAAACATAGAAGAAACACTATATACAAAATGTGTTTCTTACATTTGGCTCAGTCTTTCTTCTGTTTAAAAAAATGTGTGTCACAAATTGATTTTGATAGTCTAACAATCAAAGAGATATATATATCTAAATGAAAATATAACAAATAATAAGCTTAAATGCAAATTCTTTTTCTGACCACCAGTTTCATAATCTAAAAAACCGGGAGCAGTATATATATAATATATCAAAATAAGGGGATGATGCAGGAACTCCAGCAAAGACCAAGCGGAACACCAGAGGACGGACTGTACACAATTGTATTGTGCACACAAACAAAGCGATTCGGTGATTCCTTTATCAAGTTAATTCTACACGTTCAAATTCCCATAGAAATACTGAAACAAGTTCATGGCAATGGAAGACATACTGCGCTCTAAATCAGTTATGAAAAATAAATAACGCAAATTATATCGCAATGGATAAAAATAACAGTAGAGTTGTGCCGGTTAAATACGTATTAATATTCTGTTTGGCCCGTAAATTGTCATTATATCTAGAATTTGATCATAGACATGGAAAACATACATTTGTCAACATAGTCATATGCGTTGTATCGACCACAGAGAGAAATGATTACCTCTGAATGATGTAACGGAATATTATAATTTCCTAAATTACATGCTAAACATCCAAAACGGGAGTGATACTAAAATACAAAACTGTGGATTTTCAATGTCCCAATGATATTTACAACGCGTATCCAAGGTTTTGTACCTAAGGAATCAATAGCATGTTAATTCATCAATCTTGGGTAATGTACCCTTAACCTATTCAAGTAACCAAAGGTTACAGAGGCGTTCTAGTTAGGCTCAGGTGTCACTCGTACAAAACAAGAGAAATTCAGCCATTATAGTTAGTGAGGTAACTATAACTCACACCCCCGCAATGCACTGCTTGTGGCCTAACATGTTACATCACTCATGACATGGTCAGAGTCATCACAGATTACTGCAGCGGCTGTCTTTCATTGGTAACTTATACATGATTACAGATGGTGGTACCCATGTCCTTTCAACAATTGCCAATGAGTTCTTGTACATTCAATAATTCATTAAGTCGAAAGTGGGCAAAGGAGCATATGGGTACAATTACACATATCACCACATCGATGGCCCAATTTGCTCCACAATATCACCCATTAATGGGTTGCCACCAGCTCCCATAAGAGGCAATGGTAACTCCACATGGTGTTCTTTATTTAATCAATGTTCCCCTCGCCACAGCCAAAATAATATATCTTATAGCCACATATCGGCAGGAGTCGGTCATTTCGCTGTGCATCCCACAATTTAATAACTGCCAATACATATTGATGTAATATGCGCTTACTTGACTTGGTTCCTGCAGTTCTGGCAGTTGCATATTTTTCCACAATACCAATGTCACAAGTTCCACCAGCAACTAACCAAACTAAGGCCGGGTGCTTCCAAGATTCGTGAGGGTAGAACTCATGTGTAATATGCGAGATATCCAAGAAGGACAATATGGAGCAATCACGGGGTCCAGGTGGATTTATTTATTTAGCAGGTAGGCATGTTTCGGCTTACGTCTTTCTCTATACTTGCACTTTAGTTAACATCACATGGAAAGTTTGCATTTTAATGCAAAACATAATGCGCTCCTATAGGGGGATTGGAAAAGACAACTGGTGGGGACTGTTGCTGTCCTTGTTTAAATACAATTACTGCGGCGGCCATCTTTTTTTATTTTTTATTGGCATTTCACATAATTAAGATACATTTCCAGTTACAGCAGTCATGCAAAATAGGATCACATTTAAGTACAGCACAGTCTTATTAAGTAAAGAACTAGTCAGTAGAACCACTAAGAATACATTATATCTTGAGCTAGGCTGCTGTCAGGCTAACATGCATAGTGACGTGTGCTCAGAGTTGTAGGATACAAGAACCGTAGTGAATTGGCACGTGTATATTGGGTCATTACTCTGGGTTAGCTGTATCAATTGCGCCCAGGTGCTAGCCCCTGTGGCCGAGTCTGTGTTTATTTTTCACAGATAGGCATTGAAGAGTTCTCAGAGGTCTTTCGGGCGGGAACGCAAAGGCATGAGTTTCCAGAATGTGGACAGTGGTTCGCAACAGTAGGACACATCTTTTGACCAGGACTGGTTCTTCCGCAGTGTATTGCGACCCTTCGCTTAGCCAAAAGAAATAACATAGGGGCGAGTCTGCAGTGGGCTTTAGGTATCTCTTTTACGTAAATGAGCAAGCCAGCCAGAGCACTGAAGGGTATTGGCGTGCCGATAATGTCTTGTAGTGTATTGAAGAGCTTGCGCCAATAAGTAGCGACTTTGGGGCAGTTCCACGCTAGATGTATAAAGGTGGCTTGCGGCAAATGGCAGCGCAGGCAGTGTGAATCGGAAGACAGCCCCATCTTGGAAAGCTGTGTTGGCGTGCGGTATAACCAGTATATGTATTTGAAATGTATAAGGCAAAGCCGGTAATTAGGTGATAGTATTTCTAACTGGCCACAGCAAAACACCCATTGGGACTCAGTCAAGTGGTGGTCTAGATCAGAGTTCCTGGCCTCGCGGGCCTTCGGGAGAAGGATTGGATGGGCGTGTTGCATATGCGTGTAGATATCGGTTATCAACTTGCGCTGCGAGGGGTTAGTATACATGTACTCCAAAGCTGTGAGGGTTGCCCGTGGGGCAGGAAAGGTACTATGAAGCACACAGCATGCCGCTCGCAGTTGGAAGTATAGGAAAGTTTGAGCGGCGCAGGGCCCGATGTAGCTGTAGCTGCCTGGGTGGGTGGTGGTCGTTGGTCTATTTATCCGCAAAGGTTTTTAAGCCCAATTTAGTTGCACGACCGATTGCACCCTTGTCTTGTAGTGGGGGGACTAAGGAGTTGTTGGCTGCTGAAATTGAGGAGGCATATAGAATAGGGGCGCCGGCCCGCTTTCTGAGTCCGTCCTACACCCAGCTTAAGCATCCCACAGAGTCCATTTCAGCTCTGGGAGTCTTATGGGGGAGGAATAGTGCTGTTGTGGGCGGCCAAGGGGATACTTTATCGCGCTTGATGGCCAAGTGTGGTTGGAATGGTGTGGGATGGAGCCTGTAATATAAGAATTGGGCCTGGGTTAGCAAAGCATAAAGCTGCATATCCGGTGCTCCTAAGCCACCTTGTGCTTGTGGTAATGTAAGCAATTCGCAGGAAGCCAGAGGTTGTTTCCCCGCCCACACTAACGGTATCAAATTGGACTGTAGGCATTTAAAAAAGCCTGTTGTGAGTGGGATTGGGATATTTAGGGAGTCTGATCATTTTTGCTATCGCAATGTGGCCTGCTATAGTTAACGGAAGTTACGACCATACCAGAACCCGATTTTCTAATCAGTCGACTGCACAGCCATAGTTGCCTTGCCACATTTCCACACGGTCCCTGCTTAGCCATATTCCCAGGTATTTGGTTGGGCCGGTTGCCCATTTTAAGGGGTATTCTGTGGGGAATAGCAGGGTGGCGTTGCTTAATGGAAAAAGGACAGACTTGGACCAGTTTATTTGGATACTTGAGTATCCTCCAAATCGCACCACCTCACGGGTCAGTGGGGCCAGATTAGTCTGGGGGTCCTGCGTGTATATGGTGATGTCGTCTGCATACAAGGATATCATGATGTTGAACAGCCCGGAACAAAGCCGGACTGGTCCGGCCGCACGATAAGTGACAATATGGGTAGCAGTCGGTTCGCCCGAACTTTTGCAGAAATCTTGTTATCAATATTTATTAATGATAACGGGTGATAGGAGTCGCGTTGCTCGGCTGGCTTGTCTGGTTTAACTATGACAGCCTCTCGCAGAGAAGGGGGGAGCGAGCCCACCACCAGGGAATCCTGGTACATATCTAGGAGACGGGGATCTAGGCAAATTCTTTATAGAAGGAGCTGTCAGGTCGTCAAGGCCCGGGGCTTTATGTCCGGGGATGCTCGCTATTAGCTGAGAGATTTCCTCCACGATTATAGGTGAGTCAAGGTATTCCCGAGTAGTTCTATAATGTCTAAATATGCCTTGAGCTCCTTCGAGCCGGCAATAGGGGTGGCAGTGTATAATTGAGCACAAAAAGAGGGCATAACATTAAAGAGATCAGGTGGGGTGGAACTGATTAGACCTTTGCAGCGGCCATCTTTCAGGGATTACTTATACTTGTTTACAGATTGTGGTACCCACATCCCTTCAACAATTGCCAATGAGTTAATGCAAATTCTTTAATACATTAAGTCGAAAGTAGGCAAAGGAACATATGGGTAAAATTAAACATCACCACATCGATTGGCCAATTTGCTCAGTCCTCACCACAATATCACCCATGAATGGGTTGCCACCAGGCCATAAGAGGCTATGGTAACGCCACATGATGTTCATTATTTAATCAATGTTCCCTTCGTCACAGCTGCAATAATATATCTTTCAGACACATTTCGATCATTTCACAATGCATCCCGCAATGTAATAACTGCCGATATAGAATGACGGACCATGCGCTTACTTGACTTGGGTGCGGTGGTTCTGGCAGTTGTGTATTTTTTCACAACTACCCGAACTATATACAAGGGTTACAGTGAAAAAAACACTGAAATTCCCCGGTTATAGTTATATCTATCAACTACAACACTGTCCCCTATATGCACAGTATACATACACATATATATTCTGATATTCTATCTATTCTTTGACTCAACTTCTGTTTTGTGTTAGCTTCAATTAGCACAAAATGGGTAACAAAATTCGAAATTTTTCCGAATGGGGGGTCCGAAATATTTTTTGCCTAGTGCTCGGGCAGCACTTAGGAAGTTGCTTTTCCAAATGTGTGAAACTTGTTTGAGTTTCGTTAGCGATTCGTAGTGGGTTGCAAATAGACCTACCTCATGAATATTAATGATGTAAATCGCAATTTGTGAAGCACTGGGATTCACTGTCCTCATAAGAATGTTTACCTGCTGGGGTCAGCAGACCACCATTTCTGTGATTGCTTTTTTAAATAAAGCATGTTTTTTTTAACGCAGCCTGTTTTCCTTTAAGGAAAACGTGATGCGTTTTGAAAGAAAAAAATAAACTTTGAAGTTTTATGTTTTTAGTGTACACAGTAGTCCCATGGGCCACTGCCTGTTCTTAAACAAGCATGTGTAATGCAATAGGTCTCGCATTTGCGAGAGTTTGAGCTATTGGCATTGTAAATTACCATGTCTTTTATTTATGTTTTTAAAAAACCTGCAAGCAGTGTGTAAACACACACATTGTACTTGTAGTCTTTGCTTACGAGAAGCAAGGCAGGCTGTAAAAAAAGGTGCAGTTACTGCCACCCTTGCTTCTTGGAAGCAACGACTGTAAGCAGTGTATGTTTTCTGCACCACTTGCAGGTTCTAAAAAACATAAATAAAAGGCATTGCCATTTACAATGCCAATAGCTCAAACTCTGGCAAATGCTTGTTTTATTTCAAGTTACTTTCGTTGGTATGAGGTGTACCAATGCTTATGCTGCGGTCTTCTAGGCAGTGCTCCGTGCACTAGCCCTTTTTTTATTTTTTTTTATTACCAAGTTAGCACTGACCCTATCCCTGGTTTTATCCCGAATGTCTCAAGGCATGGATTTCAAAGCCAAATGCAGCGATGACCCTTTCACTCGGATGAGTAGCGATGTCATGGTGTACAAGCACTAGACACAGAGACATCGGTCCAGCACACACCCAGCATGCATCTGGGGTGTGATTCAAGCAGAATAAAATAGTTTTCCTGTGCACGAGCAGGACCTGCCAACTATTGATGTGTGTGTTGGGTGTTTTACTGCTGCGCCTGTAAAGCACGCACACCCACGCCCTTCTCGAAACACTGGCTTTTTAAGATGTACAGGGCCAATCCACCAGGGGAAGGAAGTGTGTATATTGGACAGCAAGGATTATTGACTAGGTTGTGGTTCACACATGCAATTTGCAAACAATGTAACTTCATCCCAGGAAATGCAGAATTAAGTCAAAAGGAAGTCGCTCACCACAGTAAAATATTTACGATGAACTGGGCTCCAAAACATCTGTAATAAAACACTAAGTTAGGCAGCAGCGATGTTTCTCTGGCTGGTGAAAGATTAAGCAAAATCATAACTGGGAGTGTTAAAAGGAAAGCCTTTTATTGCAGCTGGATACTCGTGAAACGCTTTATAGGTAAAAGCGAGAAACTGCTTAATAGGATGCTTCTACGCAAGACACCACTAGTTATTCACACACGGAAGTTAGGAGAATGAGCCGGACAAATAAGAAATCACCCGCCAGAACCAGTCCTGTAGTCATCGCACCGGTAAAGAGCAAGCAATGCTAAGCAGCAAGCAAGATTAGGTTCAAGAGACCTCCCACCGCACTCATGCTGACGTCACACAAACATCCCATAACAAGTTCTCAACTAATCACGGTGCGAGAAGTTCACAGCGCGTCTTACACTGCACAGCTGTGGGTGCAGTCTGGGCACGCAACTCTTAGGTGACGTACAATGCTATTGGCTGCTGACACGAGGCTCCTTTCTCTGCCAAGATGGCGACTAGTTGAGTAGCGTCCTCCTCACCCAGGATCAGCGCCTGAAACTGACCGGCATAGGCGTGGTCTGGTTTCTGTTCCAAGCCGGGGTGAGATGCAAAGAGGTAACGGCACCGAAGGGCGAAGACACGAGCTTCTGTTCCAAAGGTAAAGGCCAAGATACACTGCTCTGTGATTGCAGCGGCACAGGGAAGCACTATATGGTGGGTAAGTGAAGGGGGACGGAAGTCATGGGTTGTCGGGCAGTAGGAATCTACGATGGCCGTGTGGGAGGATCAGAGGTGTTTGTGGATGAAAGGACAGGCACTTTGGAGTAGCAGGTGTTTTAAGTAGCTTAGTGGCAGAGTGCGAGTGAAAGAGGAGTAAAAGGTTTGTTGGTCATGTGTTTCGGCAGAATGTGTTGGGGTGTTGTGTGAATATGTATAATTAAGAGCGCTGTGGATAAGATGATTGTTGAGGGTAATCTAGAGCTCCGACGATGAGAGGATAGACTGAAATGAAGGTAGACACGATAAAACAATCTGTCTCCGTGGAGCCGACGTGGGGAATGGAAAGTGAAAGTGCATGAGGCTGCTGAGGGCGGAAGGGGGACAGGAGATGTGCACGCCGCGTGGCTGTACACATCATTGCAAGCGCGTCTTCACAAGCGCGTACACCGGCTCCAATCTGCCAAAAGCCTGCGCGTGCCCATCTCCTGTCCCACTTCCGAGGCAAGTCAGCAACAATAGATCTCGCTGGCGACAGCGCTTCGCGCTGCGTTCGCCAGGAGAGACCTAAAAATATTTTTCCGACCATTCTCAAAGGGTAAGGGGTCCCTTGAAGACCCCTTGCCATTTGCGAATGGGTTAGCACCATCTTTCAATTGGCTGTAAATTGCAAATGTTCTGCAACCACATTTCAGTCGCAAAAAACATTTGTACATACCATTCCAATTTGGTATTAGGAAGGGACACCTTCAACACGCCCCTTCCAAATTCCAACTCGCAAAACTCAAATTGCGATTCGGTAACAAGTTACCGAATCGCAGTTTGGGTTTTATACATCACAAAAAAGAACTTTTGCGGTCAGAAAAAAAATGCTCCGTACATCCAGTCCTTAGTTTCTTCATTCACAATAATTTATATTGTAGAAGCAGTCTTGTCATATCTCCTTTCTGTAAAGTAGGTTGAATTTGTTCACAAAGGTGGTTTCTAAGTTGAGAAATGTGATGTTTTTGTTCTGACCTGTGCTTGACTAGACTAGGTTTGATATTTGTGGTGCAAATGATTAATTTATGTTTGCCAATATCTACCTTGAAATTCTTTGAAGCTCTGTCCTATATATTCCATGCCATATGGGCATTTTATTAAATTAGCCATGTTTTCTGAATCACAAAATTTGCCTGGATGGGGATAGGCTCCTCATTTTGTGGCCCTTCTATAATGCAGATGTATTGGATTGATTGGGTATGTATCTTGTTTTTTGGTTGCAGGATGTTCAGGATGTTGTTTTCTGTTCGGATGTCATACATTCATTTGAGACATGACTAGGGACTTGAATGACATGTTTCTCAATGGAAGCTCTGTATAAGGCTTCTCTAGCAGGACACACTTGACCACTTCAGTTGAGGCTAGTTTTGAGTTGCTGTGCTTTGCAACCTCTGCACTTTGGCTACTAGGTTGTAATTTATTTACATATATGCACTATTTGCAAAGTCTAACCATGACAAGATAATTGACAACATGCCCTGTACTCCCCCCAAAAAGTTTGTAACAGAAGATTTTCTTTAGTAGACACAGGAGATACACACATGAGCTCACTGCTTTACTAATGTGGGTTTGCATGGACAGTGCCTGGTCTATTCAGACAACAAGGTTTTTTTGGCTGGTAGCTGGTGTGGGTCTTGGGTGGTGTGTCAGCCACAGTGTTGTTGTTGAGGTTCCTGTGGAAGAACCAAGCATGATCTCTGTCGTCCTGGGCCTCATCCGGTGACCAGTTTCCAGCAAAATGCTCTCAAAACCACGACATTCGCCTACAGAGACGGTTTGTTCTTGAAGATGAGTTGTGTATCATCTGCATAGCTATGCTACAGAATGTCGTGAGGTTACAATACCTTTATCATTGGAAGAAGGTGGATATTGCAAAATAGAGGTGATAATCCGCCACCCAGGAGTGCCCCGCTGCAATTTTTCTTCCACTCTGAAGTATTAATCCTATCAGCATTAAAGAAGTCGCTCGAAGACAAAGTGGGATTTATGGACTCTCCCACCCATAACCTATCTCAAAAATACTTATGCATGACGGTGTGAAAAGACACTCATAAGTCCCGTAGAAGTGGGGACAGACACCGCCACCTCTTCTATCAGGCGAACATCGTCCATGATTGAAGTTGTCACTAATTACAAGAGTCTGTGTGGGCCTCAAGTTGGGTTCCTGCTGCTTGCTCAAGGTGTTTGGACATGTATGGGAGTTAAAACTTGACCTATATGGTTAAAGTGTTCTGTTGGGCCGGCTAGTGGTTAGTAAGAGAGTTGCAGTTGTTACACTCAGGATGACTGATGAAGTAAACCTAGCTATTTAAAGATTTTTGCTGGGCTACCATTAAAGGAGTAAGATCTTACAGTGAATACTTACTTTTTTGTCTCTATGAGGGTAGTTAGAGCAAACTGATTATGTAAGTTCAGGTTTTGTAATTCATTGATTATTTTTCAGGACACATCTTTTGTTTCAATTATAGGCCCTCCAGGAGAGTACATGCGTTTACCCGCTGTCTTTCTCATATACTTCTCTCCCCCTGCACTCTGTGTTGCCCTCTGTCACCCTTATACTTCTCACTGCTCCCCTCCATGTTGCTCTCACGCTTCTGTGCTTTCCCCATTGCTTTCTCATCCGTGTGCTACTCTCTTGCCAAGTGCTTCCCCTCTTCATCCCCGTTCTCCGTGTTCCTTCTCCCCACTTGCTCCCTTCTCACTAGCTCATTGTTTCTCCTCACCACCCAACGCTCACTGTTGCTTCCCCACCCACAACCTCTTCTCCCGCCCGTTGCTTCTCCTTTCCGCCCCACCTTCTGTGTTGCTTCCTCCGCCCCACATTGCTTCCCATCTGTGTTTCTGTCCTCCCCTGCCCCACATGCTTTCCTGCTACTTTTAATTATTATTATTATTTTTATTTACAGAGGAAAAATATCACTCGTGTCATTATGTAGGCTTGCGCGTGGGTGGGTTGCACACCTACAAAAATAGCACGACCACCATGTCACAGCACCTTTCTTTTGTTTGTTTTCTTTCGCTCTGCGGCACGGCATGTGGGCTACTGTACAGTATGGCTTAAAACCATGTGCAAAGCCAATCTGTCCCAAAGGCAAAACCTATTGTCTTTGCCAGTACTTGTTATTCTTTGAGATCGAGTCATTTAATGATGGGACATAGGTTTCCTCAACCCACGCCTCAGTTCCACAAATGATATTTGCATTATGATCTCTAATTAAATAATGGATTTCAAAGCAGTGTTTGCAATCGGAAATGAGTGCGTTGAGTAAGCAGGGTTATATTTGCATCGAAATACAATCCAAGATTGTTTCCATTGGTGGACAGGGGGAGAGCTAAACCGATGAGGGATGATGTTTTGGAGAATTGATCTAAATTTTGTACCAAAAATAATTATTGCAGTCTTGAGGCATGAACATCGATTTACCAAAATGCCAGAGTTAGCAGTAGTAACATTGTGTGGCCTTTGACTCTCTGTGACATCACAGGAAGTGACATCACTTGCTCCTAATGACATCTCAGGAAGTGATATCACATGACCTTTGACTTTGATGTTGTGGTAACACAAGAAGTGGAACCACACTTTGGAACACAGTGCATTACACTGGGACACACATGCACTTTTGCAATACACTTCCTGACCTGAAGCCCCCACCTACTGCTATTCCAGTAATGGGACCTATGTTCAGTTTTATCATGTGCCTCCTGACCCAAAGCAGCCACGGCTGATGTTTCAGTCCTGGACTCCCAGACAGTCTGTTGTTCGTCTCAGTCCATAATAATACTTGCACAAACATACAGTTCTACTGTTCCAGCTTAAGACTTGTAGCACCCACTCCCAGTCTTCCAGTCCTGGCATCTGAATTCTGACCTGTAGCTCTCCCCACTACTACAGCTGTACTTCGGTCAATTGCCATATACCTCAATCATGACTTACCAACACACCACCGTTCTCTGAGTACTGGAGGCCACATGCATCTGTACAGCTCAATCATGACATGTTTTTCCCAACTCTGCTCTTCAAGAAATGGGACACACATGTAGTTGTGCCCTACACTTCATTACTTGCATATAATACTCGTGTACTATTCTAGCCACACTAGGGAGTCCCACCAGCTGTACAATGTACATTAGTCCTGACCTGTAGCCCCTACCCACTGCTCTGCTAGTGCTGGGACCCACAAGCAGCTCCTCAGTCCTGGCATGCCGCATCCAACACTGATCTTCCAGTTGTAGGACCCAAAGGAAAGATCTGTAGTCACCATCGACATACCTGCCCAATGTTCAGTTTGCCTATGTAGGGTGGGAGTTCCGACGCAAGAAAGCCTCGTAAAAGTGATGCAGTGAAATCTACAAGAGTCACTTTGACGATGCCACTGCATCAAAACCATACGCCTGCTTGAAGCAGGCATAAGGAGTGACGCAGCATTATAGAAATAGGCATTCCGAAGCATTGCTGGAGTTGCGTCGTGCTTGAGACACGACTCCAGCAATGCGTTGCCTTTACGCCAATAGATGCATCATGCATCTATCAATCCTTGCGCAACTGCAGTAGACGCAACGCATCCATGGTGGCGCAAGGTTTTTTTTGCGTGACACAAATTAACTGGCGCATCTCAGCTGATATACAGAGTTGTGTTAGTTCTTGTAAATCTGCTCCCAACAAAGTAAATGCAGTGTAGTTGTGACTTTTGTAATCATTTGTAGTCATTTGTGAGCAGACAAACAAAAGTGTTTTCAGAGCATGAACTATTGGAGAGTATTGGTGTCCTGCACTGACATTGAACTGGCAGCAATGAAGATGGATTCTGATGAGTGCCTCACACTAAACTCAGCTGTGGTGAGTCCATGCGGCACTTATGGACTGAGTACCCCCTCCTCTCATTTCTTCAGTTGCTCTCCTCCCCAGCTTGTCATTGAGCCCCGCTACTGAGGCATGAGGCAATTAGCTTTGCCAAAATAAAAACAATATCTTGTATTACTAAATACATTGCCATATCCGCTCTAAAAGAGTTAATTTTCTCTAGTGCCTAAACGTATACAAATGTGATTCTCTGCAGCTACAGGCTGGCACTTGTCAGCCACTTCTTTCTGCAGAAGGACAGGGGTCTTTTTGAAAGCTCGGCTTTCACTTGATGGAACCAGATTCGCCTGGTGCTCCGTGGATCTGTGACTAGCAGAGGACTTGTTGCCAGCTGGACACATTCTCCATTTGAAAGAAGAACCATGATTCTGCGATGGACTGAGTTATAGGCACTCTGTCAGACAGTATGGGAAGAAGGGAACGAAAATGGAAATAAAGGGCCATAGCTATCAATGGTGCAGCAGGTGCAGTGGTGCAAAGCTCCAGAGGCCAAATGGACTCACAAGTCTGATTATTGCTGTCCTTTATGACCCACGCAGCACTTTGGGGGTCCATTTTACTTGCTTGCCCCAGGGCACTTTTCAAATTGCTACATCACTGCCGAAATATAGGGGGATATTTACAATAGCGTGCCGCAGCACTGCATGCAATTTTTCTGCACCAAGCTGCATCATTTAAAAAATGCAGGTATGCGCCGTATTTACAGGAATACGGAGCACCCCTGTGCTCTCCCCCTGCACCGGTGCTAAAACAGCAGTCGTGCGCCAACGCAGGCACCCTTGTACCATGGTGCAAGGGTGCCTGCGTTTGCAGGAATTATTGTTTTTGTGCTGGAAGGGAAGCCTTCCAGCACAAAAACAATCATTGGTGGCGGTTTGCGCCTTCTATGTATGCTGCAGAATGCATCATACATAGAAAGAGCAAAAAACCAAGAAAAATAAAACTATTTCTCCTTGTGGCGCCACTTTAATGCCTCTCCTTGAAAGGCTTTAGTTTTTGGCACTGCTTCAGATGTAACAATCCTTGTAAATCTGGGGCACTGTAAAAAAAAAAGCCATGGATGTAGCGTGGGACCACCCACAGCAAACCCCATGACATGCCCCTTTAACAGAGAATACTGCATGAAAGAGGGTCATATTTACAGGGCTGGGTAAAGCCAAGCAAAGTGGTGGTGCTAGGGGCTTGAAATATGCGCCTTAGTGTTTTAAAAAATGTAATGCTACAGCAGCGGCAAACTAAACTGCAAATGTAAATCAGAACAATAAATGAAAACACTACTGTTTGTTGCAACCTCCAAGAATTGTGGCCCTCCAGAATGTGTGCACACAGTGGTCCAGGCAACTGAAAACTGAACTCTTTACCTTGGGCAAATCTGTCTGAAGTGGAGTTGCACACCAACAGTAACAGGACCATTTTGTTCTGAAAAATGTCCCTGTTCATCTGTTCCTGTGGCTATCTTTGCCCCTCAGAAGCCAGGGTTTACAAGGGCAATGACAGGGGTTGCAAGGAAACTGCCAAGGGTTGCAGCTGCAACCCCTGGCGGCCCCTAAATGACGGCCTTGAGCTTGGCACAAAAGCAGTTAAGCTTAATTTAAAGGTAACATGTAAAGTATTTATACAGCACTCAGAAACAGTAATAAAATGGTAACTCAACACAAGAAAGAATCTGAAGCATTTTAGAAAAATAGAGTAAACTTTAATAAATAATATTACACCAACATTACAAAATCCAATAAGTAGAACTGGACTTATGAACTTTTAAAGTCTTGTTGTAAATAGCTCCAAAACTCACTAAGTGCTGTTCGCTGGTATTTGATCGTGCTGGTCTAGGTCAAAGTCACGGTTTTCTGCTGACTGCAAAGGAGCGTGGGTTGGATACAGGAACTAGGTTTGCCCCAATGTAGAGTTTACCTTCTCAAAGTCCAAGTCCATGCAAGGAGCCTCAGCTGGAGCTTCGCATTGCTATGGGGCTAGGAGTAGGTCTGTGTTGGCGTGAGCAGCAGGTCGCTGCTGGAGCTTCGCATTGGTGGGAGACGTGGGCAGCCGCTTTTTGGTGTGATGAGCAGGTGATCGCTGGAACTCCGTGTTGGCGGTTGATACAGACTGTCGTGGTTGACGCGAAGAGCAATTGTTATTCGAGATTTGCATTAGCAGGCATCGCGAATGATCATTTCTGTAGGCAAAGAGTCTGTTCGTGGTTGCTAGGAGCTCCACACCTCTTGATTTTCACATGCAGTTCAACTGGTGGTAGGAGGAGTACACTCCGAGGCCAACCAAGGTTCCAGGACCTGAAAGGCACCTCTTGGGGCTCAGGACTCATAACAGCAGAGGCCAGCAGCAGGGCTTAGGCACGTCTATTGGTGCTGGTCAGCTGGGCAGTTGCATGAAAGGCCTCTGGAAGCTTGTTGTGTCCCTGTCTCAAACAGGAGGTCAGCCAACAGACCCTTGGAGTCACTTCTGGGGATCCTGGGTTAAAGGCAAGCAGGTCCAATCTCCTTTCTACACACAACAGGGCAGCCCTTCTTTTGAATCTTCCACAGGTTCAAGAGTATTCTGATGAGTGGGTCTAAAGGTGCCATTCTTGTACCCAATCCGTACCTGTGGGTGGGGGTGTCCCCTTAGTCTAACCTTCCTGGGTTTGGCTCTACTCTGTCTAGCGTATCAAAGGCGGGCAGGCCTAGGTGTTACTTGTAAGGCAGGCAACCCTCAGAAGTCAGGAAGAGGGTGGTCACAGCTCTCATGCTACCCTTTAAAGTTCAGGAAAGGCTGAGCACAGCCCACGGGCCGTCCTGCTCAGAAGAGGGATGCCCTTTTCCACACTCAAGGCCCTTATCCATCCATGTCTAGAAGGAATGCACCTCATACGTAGAGAAGAGCTACTGAGTTCTGGAATCCTGGCTACTGACAAAAGGCACATTTAGTTAAGGCAGGAAAATGCCAAGTTTCTAAAAGTGACATTTTCATAATAGTAACTTAAAATCTGGCTTTACCAATAAAGAGGATTTGAAATTAACTTTCAAATGAGTGGATGAAGTATTTATCTATTCCCACACTGATGTTATAACTTGTGTAATCACAAGTGTAATAAGGTAACACAGTGTTAGTCTATGGAAGAGAGATAGCCTTTCTACAGTGAAAAACAACTTTAAGAATGTTTCACTACCAGGACATGTATAACATAGGTGCACATGTCCGACTTCATAAACACCGTGCAACTTGCTCTATGAGCCTTGAGGGCCTACCTTAGGGGTGACTTACAAGTATTAAAAAAACAAGGTTTAGGTCTGGTGAAAGGTTCATTTTTCCAGGTCGAAATGGCAGTATTAAAACTGCACTGTAGGCTGCAGTTGCAGGCCTGAGACATGTATTACAGGGTTACTTTAGTGGGTGGCGCAATGAGTGCTGCCGCCCACTTGTAGTATTTAATGTACAGGCTATGGGTTCATGCAGTACCATTTAGTAGACACTTATAAGTAAATTACATATACCAATCAAGAGTAGGTCACTTTTACCATGTTTAAGGGAAGAGACCACAAGCACTTTACAATTAGTTAGCAGCGGTAAAGTGCACAGAGTCCTAAAAGCCAACAAAAACGGGTCAGCAAAGGAACGCAAAAAGCGGGGGTAACCCTGCAGACAGGGCCAAGTCCAACATTCCTGTATGAGCCCATGTCACAAAGGAGCAGTTCTCCACTCCTGATCTTTAGTTTAACAACAATGTATTCTGGGAATTACAGTCCTGGTTCACTTCACTTACTCTAGGTGAGTAACACACCTGAAACCCAGGACTTGATTACTGTGTCCTTGAAGGCCTAGAGCAGTGATACTCAAAGTATGTTCTGAGACGCATGCAGCCCTCCTGACCATTAGGTGCATCCACCTAGTCAATAACAACACTGGGATGCTGTTCACTCGAACTAGCCCTAACAGAAAAAGATGGTAAATAAACGTGCAACCATTTGTTTTCAGGTTAATTGAAGTTATAGACAGGATGTAATTAAGGTTTCCTGCACCACTTAACATTAGGAACACTTTCATTTTTAAGGACATCTTACAACAAACTTTGAAAATATGATCAAGTCTTCAAAAAAAATCAAAAAGTGTATTTTATTAAAATGCAGAACCATTTCACCTTTGTACATCAGAATATATCAGTGCATTGAAAAATTGGTTTATTTACGTGCCGTTTTTCGAACAAGAATTTAAGAAACATTCATGTTTCCTTCCACCCTCAAATCGCAATCGTGAACTAAGAGGCAAGTCACTTTTTGGGGGACCTGGGTTGGTATTAAACATGGGCAACATTATAGTTTACTAAATCATACACGGGAGAAGGTTTCTTACAGCTCATATCCTGAAGTCATGTTACAAGTTTCTCTTATATGTGATAATGAAGAAGAAGGAGGGAAGTGAAATAAAACAATTGTCTAGAATCACACAAAGTTGGGAAGCCGGGATTGATCCCAGGTTTTCTGGTTTCACATTATGCAATTCAGCCACTAGATGTGCATGCTTCACTTCCCCCTACACCCACCTTACAGTTAGTTCCCAACCAACCCACGAACCGCCGCCCTCCCTCCACCCACGCCACACTGCTGGCATCAATGCGGCCCTCGAGCACACCACAGACCAAACCATTTGGCCCTTGGAAATATGTTTGTGCGTAACCATGGCCTAGAGTCATCTGGTGGCCTGGCCAAGGCATTAACAAAGTCTTCGAGGACTTTCTGCTTGCACGAAAGAGGGGACTAGGAGAGCTCTGGAGTCTCCTCTGGCCTCCATCAGCACCTCTGCAGAGGGTGTTCTTGTCCGCTAAAGTATTGTGCTGTGTGCACCGACAGTGGACAAGCAGACTCTGCTGGACTCTGTCGATCTCCGGCCTCTGCTTGAGCGAAGGCTTAAATGTGAAGCTAGGTTTTTCCTGAGAGCACCTCCTCTGCCTACACCAGTCACTAGGTTTCCCCTAGGCTTGGCTTGGCCCCATAGCTGTGTCCCTGTTAAACGCCCCTAGAAAAATATTGTATCCTAAAAGCATTTAACCTCTTTGGGCATTGCCACATTTTTTGGGCTAAGGTTATTTTCATATTTTCTGAAGTGCACGCCACTATGAATATATTTTTTTAACATCTGGTCCGAGAATCTCTTGTCATCTTGAAATGTGCTTCAGAGCAAATTTGTATGAAACTGTTCCGATATCTGTGGACAAAACACAGGAAACAAAGTAAATCCTAAAGTCTCACATGTTAGCGCGTATAGAACACCACGCTGAAATGTCCTTTCTCTGGTCATTACACAACATGTCCACATGATGTCTCCCTACTCCAGCTGTAATGCCAAGGAAACCCTTTTCTCTGTTTAACTTTTTTAGGTCTCGCCTGAGCCAGCGCTTATAGCGCTGCTCTGGCGAGAGTTTTAGTAAGCGGGTTTTGGAAGTGCTAACCTAGTGGCTTTTTTCAGGCCTCCAGCTTGCGTTCGCGATGTTGTGCACGTGCACAGCTGCTATCCTTGTTTCTAACATTCCTCGCATGGCCACTTTCCTCCCCCCTCTCTCACCCGCTCCTCCCCCCTCCCTTACTGTACAGAAGAGTTTCAGCATTCTCCAGTCTGCAAATGAACAGACCAGAGCGATAAGCTTCACAAAGCCTGAAAATACACAATGTAAACACATTTTCCAGGTCAGGTTTATGAAGTGGTTCTTTACCACAAACTATTGCGCTTTATAAAATTCTTAAAATAAATACATACATAAGTGAATACATCGCTCTTGTCTTGTGGAGTACAGTTTTTTTTTTTAACATAACCCCCATAAAAACCCAGTATTTTAGCTGTCCATGTTTAAAATGCCTATTCCATTCCACTCAGAGGCCACCAAGATCATCTGCGGCGTACCCCAAGGCTCATCACTCAGCCCGACGCTCTTCAACATCTACATGAGCCCCATCGCCGACATCGTCCGTGCACACGACCTCACATCATCTCCTACGCCGACGACACCCAGCTGATCCTCTCCCTGACCAGAGACCCAGTCACCGCCAAATTCAACTTCCAAGAAGGAATGAGGGCCGTCGCCGAATGGATGAAGATCAGCCGCCTGAAACTGAACACAGACAAGACGGTGGTCCTCATCCTTGGACCATCCCCCTCCGCCTGGAACGACTCCTGGTGGCCCGCCGCCCTGGGCACAGCACCGACACCCACCGACCACGCACGCAACCTAGGGTTCGTCCTAGACTCATCGCTCACTATGACCAAGCAAGTCAACGCCATCTCCTCCTGCATCAACACCCTCTGCATGCTACGCAAGATCTTCAAATGGATCCCCACGGAAACCAGAAGGACTGTCACCCAAGCCCTCGTCACAAGCCGGCTCGACTATGGCAATGCACTCTATGCAGGGACAACGGCCAAGCTACAGAAACGACTGCAACGCATAGAGAATGCCTCCGCACGCCTCATCCTGGACATCCCCCGCCACAGCCACATCACCGCCCACCTGAGAGACCTGCACTGGCTCCCTGTCAACAAGAGGATCACGTTCAAGCTCCTCACCCACGCACACAAAGCGCTCCACAACGCCGGACCCGAATACCTCAACAAACGCCTCTCGTTCTACGCCCGACTCGCCAACTCCGCTCAGCCAGCCTCGCCACCGTACCACTCACCAGAAGAACAACAACAGGCGGCAGATCCTTCTCCTACCTCGCCGCCAAGACCTGGAACTCCCTCCCCACCCACCTCTGACTGACCCAAGACCTTCTCCCCTTCAGGAGACACCTCAAGACCTGGCTGTTCGAGCAGTAGCAGCAACTCCCCCCCCCCCCCCCCCCCCCTCAGCGCCGTAAAACCCTCGCGGGTGAGTAGTGCGCTCTATAAATGTACTGATTGATTGATTGATTGAGCCAAAGCGTCTTTGCGGTAATTTTTCAGGAGCTTATTCAGGCTCCTCCTGCGGGGAGTCTGAGGTCGGTGTGCGCTCTGCCAGAGTTCATGCTAATGAGGGGCAGCCTTTAGGGGAAAACATGAATCACTGCTCTGGACAAACCATTAGAGCAAGACAAAACTGCTCCAATTCTTGTCAACCTCCCACTATGCCAAATCCGCTGAGGAATGGGCAGCCGGGCCAACAACACTGTGCAATTATGCGCCTCCCAAAAACCTGCCACTTCCCCTATCGCCCCAATCATGGTCTCTCCGTATTGTCTTGGAATTCGTGAAAAATCAGCTTTTAAAACGGGAACAGAGACGCTTTTGTGTGCCGACAATATGACTGACAACGTGATGTGCAAAAAAATAATACGCTTGAAGAAAATTGCTTAGATTAAAATATGCAGGGTTCATCGGTTTTACGACCCGGGCATTCCCCACTCTCTCTCTGGTCTCTCGCACTGTCTCACTCTTTGTAGTCGCTCTCTAATCCCCCCTCTCGCTCCATGCCTTCTTCTCTCCATTTCTTCCTCCCTCTCTCTTAATCTCTTTTCTCTTATCTTCTCCTATACCTCTCTTTAAACTTTTCTCTTCTTATCTCGCTCCTGTCTTCCTCTGCACACTCTTCTCTCTTTCTTCCTTTTCGGCCTCTTCTCATTTTTCAATCAATTGTTGCTATGTCTCGCTCTCTTTTGTTCTCATCTTCCCCTCTTTTTTTCTCATTCCCAGTCTATCTCCTCTCTTCCTCGCTCAACCATTCTTGGTCCTCTCCCCTTTTCTTACCTCCCTTGGTCCTTGCCTGCCTCGCTCCCTTCTCTTTTCTCTCTTTAATTTATTTTGCTCTCTTTGTTGTCCCATTCATTTTAAGTCACATACAGGTACCTAATTAGAAAGCCGGCGTTTCAAGGCAAGTGACATGTGTATGTCGAACTATTCTGTGTTTTCAGTCCGTTTTCTGGTGATGTTTACTACTTTCTCTCAGTTTTTATATAGCCTGAACTCAACCATAAGGATTTGGAGCGTTTCGCAAGATCAACACTTATATTATACAAGGGCAAGTTAACTTTGCTTTAGGCACAGGGAGATTAAGTGACTTGCCCAGGATCACAGGGTGTTAAAACAACGTCGGGACTCCAACCCAGTTCCAAAAGCGGCACCTGTAGCCCTTAAGCCATATCTCATCCCCACCCTTTTCCTGTTAAGCTCTCAATTTGCACACTATTCTCCCCCTTTCACCTGCATGCTTCACCCATCCCAAAGCACTTAATCGTCACTAACTAAACACTTACAAGGTCCCAAAGGCGAGACCTATTGGCTATGCCAATGCTTGTGTTTACTTGGATATTGAGCACGAGCAACAACTGGTGGCAGAATGCTATGGCTGTAAAAAAACACGGATAAAACATCAGCCGATAACTTAGGTCACGTGCTCCGTTTTACTTTGGACACGTCTGTGTGCATCTCACCAGCTTAATCAGCAAGTACTGGAGAGGAACCTTGCCAGGCGAACCATTACTTGTAAAGCAAGTTTGAAGGTGTTGACACTACCCGGAGAGAAGAGTTAATTTTGCGCCTTCACAAGCAGCCCTGGCCAAGTCGGAACACGCAGTTTCTCGCTTTTTAGGTCTCGCCTGACCCAGCGCATGCGCTGGTCTGGCGAGACATTTTGTGAGGGCTCCAAAAAGTGCTACCAGGCCAGCATAGAGCTACAGTGCATGTGTGCGGGCGTGCGCGCCGCTCTTGACCGGTATTACTTTCACTTTCACGGCCGCTTTGATGTTAGATCGCAATCGCCGTGATGTTCTCCGTGAGGCTTCAATAGATTCCAGCAGTTAAAACAAGCATTGGCATAGCCAATAGGTATCACTTTTGGGACCTTATAAGTGTTTAGTTATGCAACTGTTGCATGGCTAAACACTTATAAGGTCCCAAATGCGAGACCTATTGGCTATGCCAATGCTTGTTAATAGTACCGCCAGCAGAGCAGGCTCCTGCAGCCTTGTGGTAGACCCAAAAACAACCTGAAGATGTTAAAGAAGACCTACTGGCTAAGACTACACGACACCCGGCAAAGCCAATGAGGCTTCCACTGCATTACCTGCCCACCTCCAGAGCTCTCCAGTTCCCTAGATGAAATTTACTTTTGCATAATTACCCAAAACTTGGGTAAACTACACAAAATACAAATGTCATTTAGCGCTATATTTTAGCACAAAATGTATACTTGCATGAACTTTTTGACAGATGCATTTCCGGCTATAAAAAAAAGTGCATTACAAGTGAAGCGCAAAATTTATGAAATTACATTGGTAGAAATTAAATTCCCTTTGGGCCTATCCATAATAGGTCTCTTCTTTGCTTTCTGGTAAGTGTCATGAAGTATATCGGACTACAAGTAACAGCATGTACCCATGATGTAGGTCAGATATGCACACAGAGCACTACAGATCGACAGGCGTGCACTAGCAAACACACATTACAACTAGGGTTCCTGGTTATGGTTTTAACATTTTTGTCCACTTTATTTATTGGTTCAGTTGCACCATATGGTCGATGGTACATCCGGCAATTGAATATTTCTGTGGTGCCCCAATCCCTTGATGCCCTAAGCACGTGCTTATTCTGCTTAAAGGTTAATCCAGGTTTGACTCAAGACAGCGTCAGAAGAAAGTTGCCCACAAGAAGCACAATTTTACGCTTTTAAAAATAAATACAGACAGGAAACATTGTTTTCTGTCTGCATTTAATTGTAAAAATTAGTAAAAACGGGAAACTGAGAGCCATAATTACAACTAAAAGCCCACCAGGCAGGCCACTCCTGCTTACACATCAGCACCCATGCATTTACTTCATGAGCACCGACTCACAAACATGCAGTTAATCTGGCACAAAGAAACATTTACTAAACTGGTTGATTTAGTCACTGTGGAGGGGAAAAAAAATCTAGATGTCAAAAAACTATTGTGTTAATGCCCATTCAGTCCTTGGCCTCTTGGTTGCCCTTTTGGCCCATCTAGTGGCTGACGTGTAAATCAGCAGTGAGAACTGTACTGTGACCGAGTACACATTCCTGCACGTGCTGATAATTATTATAGAGGGGTCAGACGAGTGCTGCGGGTTAGGTTTTTACTAGAAGGCGAAAAATAGACGATCCTATATGGGAGAGATGGGAGACTCGGCAACTTGTCTTCTCTAAAAGTTAGTCAAAGTATGTTCCCGCCTCTCAAAAAGAGGCTGAAACAGTAACGTTAATTACATAGTACTGAGAAAGCAAGCCCAAGCTTGAGCTGTGTGTCATTATGATGATGAAGGGAATAGGCAACCTACATGGGCCAGTACTTCACCTGCTCTCGCATTTTAGATTTCTATGACTAAGCCTAACTCCTGCAGGTCCAGGGCCCTTGTCAGCAAACACAGATGGGCAGCTGAGCTGGCGCAGGCTTCACTGGTATGAGGAAGATTCAGACGTCATGGACTCGCCTACGTCACCCAGAGCTAGAGAGCTCCATGTACGCTATGCAGAGAGTACCAGGCTTTAGTTTTACTAGGTGCACAACACTTCTCATGCACTGGCTGTACTTGGATATATATTCCACACAAACCAAAAGTTTGCCTGGTTTGCCTCCTTTTGAAGAATGCATGCGTTTTGGCTTTATGAAACAAACAAAACTCAAGAACATTCACTGTGCTGAGGAATCAAGGTATCTAAGAGCCTAGGTGTGTCTACATCCACATTAGACAAAGGCAATAAACATTTGTAAAAGTCACGAGGTAGGAAGAAGTTTTGAAATGCAGGACGGTCAGCATCAATATAGAATTTGCCATCGACTAGTGCTAGCGAATGCAAACAGCAAACGCCATAAGAGGTAGATGGTGCCCAGCAAAACTGAATCCTGAACACATGGAGCTTGAAACCAATCACTCAGCTGGTGCAAAGTCAACATTTACACGTGGTGTGTCACCGTCCTTATTACTACCATTGAGTTTTGGGACAAGAATACCAGAAACAATCGGAACCCAGGGTCTACTCCAGTACTATTCAACCCCATCACCTTTTTGTAAAGTGGGTGAAAATTTTGGGACAAAAACAATATTGATAGATAGCACTATCACCTCTCAGTACCTGGCGGCTGCAATCGGGAAAAGCCGGAGGTCTGCCATTATGGATCTCAGCAGACCTCATCACAGTACTTGTAAGGATTGGTTCTTTCCCGCATTCACTCCCTACATGGATCTCATCAGACCTCATCACAGTACTTGTAAGGATTGGTTCTTTCCCGCATGCACTCCCTACATGGATCTCAGCAGACCTCATCACAGTACTTGTAAGGATTGGTTCTTTCCCGCATGCACTCCCTACATGGATATCAGCAGACCTCATCACAGTACTTGTAAGGATTGGTTCTTTCCCGCATGCACTCCCTACATGGATCTCGGCAGACCTCATTACAGTACTTGTAAGGATTAGTTCTTTCCCGCATGCACTCCCTACATGGATCTCGGCAGACCTCATCACAGTACTTGTAAGGATTGGTTCTTTCCCGCATGCACTCCCTACATGGATCTCAGCAGACCTCATCACAGTACTTGTAAGGATTGGTTCTTTACCGCATGCACTCCCTACATGGATTTCAGCAGACCTCATCACAGTACTTGTAAGGATTGGTTCTTTACCGCATGCACTCCCTACAGAGAAGTAGTTGCTCACAATAAACAACTGGGACAGTGTCATTCCCAACTGAGACAAAGCAATGTTAAACAGAACTTACTACACGGGAATGCACACAAGGAAACCACCACCACCACCACCACCCTTGAGAATCCACCAAACACAAAAGGTTCTCTCTTTTACCTCCTGGAAAGAAGTTTAGAGAACTCCAGTCTACTCCAAACCAGCCAACCTTTACCAAAAGGTGTTCTGAGGTTGATCCATTGAAGCCCAATACAATCCATGAGATTTAAAATGCACAGCTGGACACATAGATGAGAAGCATCTTGGTATTGATAAAGGTTAAGGACCCCAGTCGGCGAAAGGTTGAAGCTTGCCGACATGTTGAGCCCTGCTACCACTGAAGGCAGCTCTCCGAAACATCAGTGCAGCCCAGGGTAACATTAGAATTTCACTGTATAACCAAAAGCCACACTTTAAAGCAGTAACAAAACCATCTTAAATTAATGTAAATAATTTGAGATTCATCACTGCTACATACATACACACCCCATTATTTCACAACTGCTGTGCTACTGCCTGCAGTAAATCACCCCAACCATTAAACATTTTACTTAGGACTTGGGTACCCAAATGCTGGAAAATAATGCTCTGGGCATATTGATCCAATTGGTCTTGTCCATCAGGCCACCATACCTTTGAAGTATTTAAGGATTTTAGAAATCGCTTATTTTGAAATTCCCAAGGTCATTTACGAGCCGCTAGACATTTGTAGCATTGCAACGATATGTTAACTTGATTTATCAAGCGCTTGTACACAAGCTTTATGGCACAGTCAGAATAACACAACCTAAATCTGTTCCACTGGAGACTGATTTAAGGATTAAAATACCAACTGAAAAGTCAGGATCTCAACATTTTTCTTAAAACAGAGATGTTCACACCTGAGGGGAAGAGGCCTCGAATTCTGTTGCCTAACTTCCGCCACAGAAAAAACAAGCATTGAAAATGCAATAGGTCTCGCCTTTGATTAAGTTAAAGCCATTTGCTTTGCTAATGGTATTGTATGGCAAAGCAAATGGCTGTAACTTAATAAAAGGCGAGACCTATTGCATTTTCAATGCTTGTCTCTGTTTCCCTCCCTCAAGCTGAAAGATCTTCAGGTTATCTTTGGTTTCACTAAGCTTTATCTGAGCAGTTATCTCTTAACCCAGGCTGAAGTATGGCTAGCTTATGTAGGGCATGCTTACCGAAAGAAACAAAGCAGTATGCATCACATTTTTGTTGTCCTTCACTAATCTTGTTTTGCGCCTGGAAATTTCTACAAGTCACATTTATGCCCCTGATCAAAGGTTGAGAGATGATCCTGAGGCCTGGTAATTACCTGGTTCTCCTTCCCCCCGACTATGAGTTTCAGTCCTACAATAAGAGGTAACTGCGAAAATCAGCGTTTGCATGCTGTTTTACACTGTTTTTCTCAGATTCTGACCTAGATACATTTCACCAGAGTTTCACTGGTGAAAATGTGTTCCTAGTGGGGAGCTTTCCTCTGAATTCATAATAATGAGAGCGATTTGGGATTGTCTCTCAACTTGCATTAAGAGCCTAAAGTCCTGATTTAGAGTGTGGCGCTGCGACATCACCGATGTAAGGGCCAGATGTACGACCCATTTTTGCATGCGCATACGGGTCTGCGACAAAGCAGTTTCAAAGCGGCCGCTTCATTTTGCACATAAATGCCTTGTTCCCCGGGCACAGCACAAGTTCACGGCTGCCCTGAGGGCAGCGCATTCATAATAATATGGTCCATCACCACCCCCTTTTGTACCGCTTCATTGCACTGGGCGCACCTTTTAAAAAGGTGTGCCCAGTGCAATGAAGAAAAATGTGCCGCATTTATAATGTGCCCCCTGTTGGCCAAGGCCATGGTCTAAATGAGCTCGTCAGTCTGCAGTCAGACACAATTACTCGCAGTAAATGCGTTGGGAGTCAGACCTATATATTTGGGTGTAATTGTTATATGTTATGTTATAACAATTTGTACAGCGCACATCTACTCAAAGAGTGACTCGGCACTCAAGGCTGAATGCACCAACTTAGAACCTAGTCTGAGTGCATGAAAAGCCACGTTTTCAGTTTCTTTATGAAAACAGAGAGCTCGCTGGTTAAACGGAGGTCTCTCAGAGGTTTATTCCCAGTGAGTGGCCCTAGATAAGAGAAGGATCTGCCGCCCATTCTAAGTCGATGGTTCTGAGAGACTCTTGCCAGGTTAGCAGAGGAAGAGTGCAAAGAGCGAGCTGGAGTGTTTTCATTCACATCTAGCGCAAGGGTAAGGCACAACTTTCTATAGAGAAGGTGTTGTGAATTGGGCCCATTGTCTTCTCACACCACTTAAGGTGAAGGCTTGTAGTCTGCTGAGACATACCCATGTGGAGGGAGTAACGTGGAATAATGAAAAGGTGCACTCACTGGTAGTAGAGGGTGTTTCCAGTCCACATGCCAAGGGGTGTGGAATTTGTAATATGGCAGGGGGCGGTGTCAGAGTATAAAGGAAGAAGAATTGTATAGGATCCTGGTGTGAGTTTATAGGGACTTACTGCTAATTAAACAAGCATTGGCATAGCCAATAGGTCTCGCCTTTGGAACCTTATGTGTTTAGCCATGCAACAGTTGCATAACTAAATACTTATAAGGTCCCAAAAGCGAGACCTATTGGCTATGCAAAGCGGCCGTGCGGCCGCGAAAGTGAAAGTAATCGCGGTAAAGCGTGGCGCCCGCGCACATGCACTGTAGCTCTAGGCTGGCCTGGTAGCACTTTTTGGAGCCCTCTCAATAAGTCTCGCCAGACCAGCGCATGCGCTGGGTCAGGCGAGACCTTAAAAAGAGGTGGGAAGGGTGCTCTAAAAGACAAATCGCCATTACGCCAGCCCAAAATAGTAAAATAAATAACAAATCCACCTCCCTAGAAGTGGAGGCAAGCTCTGAAATTGGGGGGGGGGGGGGTTGTACCACCGCGCACCCCTGTACCCATTTTGCCTTCAGGCAAAGAAATACATTTAGAAGTGTACAATAGGGCAACTGGGGGCCAACCAGGCAAAAGGAAAAGATTGGCTGCAGTTTCTAAATGCCAACAGCCTTGTAGTACAACCTTGTCCCCTGTGCCTGAAAAGGTTATGGTAGAATCAGACGCCCATTTCAAGGCATTAGACGCTCTTGCTAGGGAGCTCAAAGTTACCTTACTGGATGACATTTCAAGCAAATTTGAACCCATTTATTCTCGATTGGGGTCTATTGCATCCAAGCTAAATAATGTGACCACTCCCTGTATTTCATCACAACAAACAAGGGCATCCTGAAATTCTACATGCCTGGAGGCAAGACCAGGGGTGTCTTTAACTGTTACCGAAACAAGTCAAGCTATGAACCCATCTGGCCCCACCCCACTTTCATGAATCCCCCCCAAATGCACACCCACGGGACGTAGAAGAGAACCAGAAGGGAACAGAGCTCCAAACAAAGATGAGATGAGTTGACCCTGCTAGGGATGGCCTAAAAGGTGAAGTCTTAAAAACTACAGAGAAAAGTTGTATTTTTCCCCACCTCCCTTCTGAATGCACGCATATGTCTTAGTCTTAAAAGTTTTTCCCATTCTCTCGTCATCAAGGCACGAGATTTTGCGGGACTAAAGAATAAAACAATACACTGGCTCCAGAATAAGGGGACTGGATGTTGGACTTACCCTCTGAACTTTCAATGGTCAGAAGAACCCCCTGATTAGGCCCAGGCAAAAGGGAGTCAATTGGAGACTGTTTGATTGTCAGCTTCAGAACCCCGTCAATGGTCAAGACACTTCTAGATATTCTAGGAAACCAATGTCAAACACAAGGTGCTATGTTATGTTATTCGTGATTTATACAGCGCACGGCTACTCCAAAGAGTGTCCCGGCGCTACAGATGACCACAGACAACCAACAAAAGCAGAAATAAATGCCCTAGAAGCCATCCAAAGAAAATAAAGTAGGGAAAACTAGAGCACTACCCCTGGGCTACGTTTACAGACCATCTTTATTGCCCAAGACAAACACCATCAACACCACTGATAGCCCAATTTCAATCACCCTCAGATACAACATACCCACAGGAAATCCATTTGAAACCTTGGCCACATTAGAAGAAATAGACTGATGCCACAATAATACATCCCCTCCTATCAGAAGTGCAGCCCCCTCTCACATTACCATCGTGCTAGTGGGGATACATTTACTACCCAGAACCATCATTCTGACATTGGTCCTTCGAGCATAGTTTCACGGAACATTGCTGAAGCAAGTATGAAAATTTTAAATCAAGATTGGATCAGCTTTTTAAACACACATCAAATGATATGCTGCCAAGAAATGTGGATGAAGACAGATTTCCACATTGATGGGTACCAGAGCCTCTTCCAACCCGCAATACCATCCAATGCGGATAGAGCAAGTGGGGACTAGCCAGCTTCCTTTCCGTTAAAGTCACTGATATAAAAATTACAAAATGTTGGACTTCTCCTCAAATTTCTTGGGGGCATATCAGCAACAACCGGCGATAATTATCGCTAGGCGCACTTAGCGCTAGGATAATTATCGCCGGCTAACGTGGATTTTTATCGCTGCGATAGCGTGCTATTAGCAACGCTTATCTCAAAAGCGATAAAAATCCTAGCGCTAACTGCCAAACGTGAGATTATCGCTGGAAACCCAGCGATAATCTCACAAAGATTGGCGTTAGCTTGATGATAGGGCCTCACATACTTAGCCATGATATCCACCTTCCATAGGATATCATGGCTAAGTCAGTCCTGAAGCAGGCGTAAGGAAAGTAGCGATAACCGGGGTTATCGCTACTTTTCTTGCCGCTATGCTTCATAGCGTGGGGCTTGATGATAGGAGAAATGTCGCTTAGCGACATTTCTCCAGTCTTGTCAGGTCAGGAACGCCCACTTTGCATCTCATTAGAGATGCAAAGCTGGGTGTTAAGAATCCGGGCGCTAATGCAAGGTTTCACGCGATAGCGTTACCTTGCTGATTAGGCGATAAAATTATCGCCGCTTTTCGCCCGAAAACGGACGCAAAAGCAGCGATAATTTTCTATCGCCTCGTTGCTGATATGCCCCTTGTTTCTCTTTTATCATTCCCCGGAGATTTTGATATTTTGGTAATTAACTTTTATTACAATATTTTTAACCAATCAAACAGAGACATTATTAATCAGTTTGATGACCTTTTAAAGGACTTTCTCCCAAAAACTAAAAGCATAGGTATATATTATCTGAGTCGGTGATTTTAATATTTTTATATGTACATTTTAAGATACTAGGGTATGCGGCCTTTTCCCACTCTGTCTATGGTGATCTGTTACTAAAATATAATTTAGTTTTTCCAAGCGATAGCTGTGGTACAAAAAACGCTTGTGTTCCAACTTTCACAGGGAATCAAACAGGTAGAACTCACATTCTCCTGTCAACCTAGCTATCCCTTATTTAACTGATTTTGTGATAGCCAGTAGTTGCGCGAGTGACCATAACTCTCTTTTTATCAGGTTGGACCCCTCACTGCACTTTCTAAAGTAAGTCAACCTGATAACCTGGAGATGCAAGAGTTTCTGTTATGGCCTGTTTGACAATTTAGACACGTCTGTGATCCAGGGTGAATTTGCCAAAATATTTAGGTCTATTTCGATGAATCTTATGTCCCCTGTCAATCTGCCGCTGGTTTAATTAAGCATATTCAGCTGCCCATATGAATTTGATGGTTACATTGAAAAAGCATCCTCATGTGGCATGTGAGGTTAAGGAATCATGGGAAATAGGCCCTTGAAGAAATAAAATAAATTAGAGATCAGAAATAAAGCTTGGGAAGACCTTCAAGTGGCTGGTAAACAGGGAGATAGCTCATAGTTTTGGGAAGTGGTCAATAAAGGAGTCCGATGCCCCTAGCATTGATGTTGTAATATCAATGGATGCATGGGTTTTCTACTCTACAAACATTTTCTCACCAGAAGATTTTCCCATCTTACAAGGGCTCGACAGTATCCCAGTTTCTGAGTCCCCTAGTGACCTCCAATATGAATGAAATCCAATTTGTAATGCGCTACTAAGCCCAATGGGCGTCAAGGCGCCTAACCAAAGAATGCTAGTTAGATCAAATAAACTTGCTTACTGGTAGGCCTTGATGAAACACCACGTTTTGAGCGCTTTTTTAAAGAGGACTAGTGCAGGTTGGGCCTTAATCTCCGAGGGGAGGGCATTCCATAATCGAGGGGCCACGTTGGAGAAGGCCCTGCTGCCCCATCTGACTTTCTTGGAATGGGGAACCACAAGAAGATTCATCTCGGAGGAGCGAAGACACCTGCTTGGGATATAGCAGGTTAGCAGAGAACCTAAGGCATCAGAGGATCCGGCCAATAGGGCTCCATACGCCAAGCACAGAAGTTTGAACGAGATCCTATGCTGGATTGGAAGCCAGTGCAAACTCTTCCTGGCTAATGTAGCCGAGGAAGCATTAGGTACAGCCAGAACAAATCTTGCCGCAGCGTTCTGCACAGCCTGAAGGCGTTGAATGAGACCCTAGTTGATATCTGCATATAGTGCGTTGCAATAGTCCAACCTTGAACCCACTAGCGCAACCACAATCTGCTTACGAGCCTGGAGGGAAAGATAGTGAACGATTCTCCTAAGAACCTTGATAACCCCCCAGCAGGTGGCCAGCGTTCTATTGACCTGGAGAGTCATAGTCAGCGAGGTGTCAAATATAACGCCAAGGTTCCTGGCAGAGTGGGATGGAATAGGGCAGGTTCCCAAAGATGGGGGCCACCACTCACTGGACCAAATATCTTGATTCTTACCAAAGATCAGGACCTCGGTTTTATCACCATTCAACTTTAGGGAGTTTTGGATCATCCATTCGGAGACTGCTTGCATGCAGTTCCTAAAGTTGAACGCGGATGTACTAACCGAGTGAGCCAGGGACTCCATGATCTGGGTGTCATCGGCGTATGACACCACCTCCATCCCCTGCGATTTCACAAGCCTCGCAAGTGGGGCCACGTAAATGTTAAACAGGGTCGGGCTCAAGGCCGACCCCTGTGGAACCCCACATTGCAAGGATTTGGCAGGGGAGAGGAACTCTCCAAGCTTGACCCTCTGCTCTCTTAGGTCTAAAAAAGAGGACAAAAGGCTCAGGGCCGGACCCGCCACTCCTACCTCCCTCAGACGTGATGTTAAAGTCGAGGGAGACAGGGTATCAAATGCTGCCGTTAGATCAAGTAGGACCAAAAGAGTGGTCTGACCTTGATCCACCTTCGTTCGAATATTATTCACCACCATAGTGAGTGCAGATTCCGTACTATGGAATTTCCTAAATCCATGCTGGGAGTTGTCCAGAAACCCAGAGGAATCCAGGAAAGCAGACAGATGAAAATTAAGGTGGGATTCGAGCATTTTGGCTGGGGCAGGCAGCAGAGATATGGGTCTGAAGTTTTTAAGCATTTCTGGGTCCAGGGTGGGCTTTTTAAGCAGGGGCTTCACTATCGCCTTTTTCCAGGCTGCCGGGAAAGTACCCTGTGCCATAGCACCATTCATCACCTCCATCAGAGGCGGTAGTAGGGTGTCCCTACATGCTTTCAGCACTTTCAGGGGACAAGGGTCCGAAGGAGAGGCCGACTTTGTCCTGTCCAACAGAAGATCAAGCTCCTCCAGGGAAAGCGACGGGAAATGGGTGAGCGTCTTAGTGGGATCTCTGGTCCAGGACTCCAATTTTGCGAGGGCCAAGGGAGAGTGAGCCCCCAGGGTACTCCTCTGTGTTTCCAGAGCAAGATAGATATCCTCAATTTTATTATGGAAAAACTCTGAGCTTTTATTACACAACTCCTGTGAGCCCACAACTGGATCAGGCACTTGTAGGGAACATAGGGAGTCCACAATCTTAAAAAGTTCCCTAGATGATGTAAGGGATGTGGTAAGGTTGGAGAAAAACTCCTGCTTTTCCTTTATCACCCTGACCTTGTATTCTCGCAGCAGACGTTTGTGCGCCTCTCTTTCAGTGGGGTCCCAAGATTTTCGCCATCTTCTCTCCTGTCTCCTGCAGCTCTGCCTCAGGAGCCTTAACGGCTCAGTGAACCAGGGAGCTGAAGGTTTACGCCTTGCTGAGTACCGAAGGGATGCAGGGGCTAGCACATCTACAGCTCTAGTGATAGAATTAGCGAGCTCTTGTGCAGCCTCACCAGCTTCCCTGGTAGATGAATACGAGATACACCCTATAAACGGAGCAAGGGATTCGTTGGTAATGTTCCTATAGCTCCTTTTGGGTTCTCTGTTGATGGAACTCAGCTTAGGCGCAACTGCAGGGGAAGATGCTAATTCTAGAGGCACTGCCAAATGGTCTGACCAGACCAGAGGCAGGGGGGGACCAACCGAGAGTCTCGGGTCGTTAGTAAACACCCCGTCTAGTATATGGCCAGCCCGATGGGTTGGGCTGTTCACCAATTGAGTAAAGCCACACGCGTCCAGCGAGTCCACCAAGGAAAGCGTATCTTTAGACCCCAGGTCATCCAGATGAATATTTAAGTCCCCTAGTATGGTAAGATGGAGTTTACCAAAATAGGGTTCCTGAATTCTAAAGAGCTCACAACTGAAGTTGGATCTGGGTCCAGGAGGTCTATAAATAAGGATGCCTGTAAAGGATACCGAATACCCCTTTGAAGTACACGAGGTAATCACAGCCATAGAAAAGTGCATCCCAGGTAAAGCCCCAGGACCAAATGGGGTCCCGGCGGACGTTTTTTAAATCAAATCTCCTTTTGTGACCTCCATTACTCACATATGTGTTTAGATCATTAGCGCTGGAAGAACGCCACCGTAGTCCCCATTTTTAAACAAGCATTGGCATAGCCAATAGGTCTCGCCTTTGGGACCTTATATGTGTTTGGCTCGACCTAAAAAGCCAGTTCATTAGTGAGACACGTATGGCGCAGCCAAACAAGACCACGCATAGGAGTTGGCAGAAAACCTGCCACAGGGCGAGTTTTAAGGGAAAAGATACAGTAGAAGTTCTTTTAAACTATGAAGGATAGAGTGAGCATGTTTATTTGAAATTAATAATAAAAGATTTCGTTCTACTTCGCAGTTTACATGGAGGACTTGGACATTCAAGTAAATTATTCAAAGTCGCATATTTTGAGATGTGGCCGCCCCAGCACCAAGTGAAAGTGTTTTATATGAGGGATTCAATTTTTCCAAAGGTAAACAAATTTAACTACCTCGGGATTCTGTTTAACCAGTAATTAAGTTGGATAGTTTTTTTAACACATAGATGTCGAATCCTGAGTAGGAACATTGAGTGAATTTTTAGATTTGCTCATAAGTTGCGAAATGAAACTCTTACAGAAATGCTGAACCTTTACAGGAGTAAGTGCTTTACAGCTAGTGTGTATGGTGCTGGCCTCTGGGACTACAATAGAGTAGAAATCCTACAACGAGTAGAAAATCGCTTTATGCGTCAATTATTGTCAGTTTCAGGAAGTACAGTCACTTTAATATGTGATGAGGAACTCGGTATGCCATACCTGGAAGACTTGATGAGGTTAGCCTCTTTATTATTGTTGATTAAAATCTGGCCATCCCCCGAGGCTGGCCTGACCAGAACTTGCATCTCTGACTGCCTGCTGTTAGACGGGGTAACCAAATACCGTAGCTTGAATACCTGAAGGATACTTTTGACAGTTTGGCCTGTCAGATTTGTATAAAAATTCTCATTCAATCAATCAATCAGGAGCTTGTAATGTGCGCCACTCACCCGTGGGGGTCTTGAGGCGCTGAGGGGGGTGGGGTGGTCGCAGCTCCGAATCAGTGGAAGAGCCAGGTCTTGAGGCTCCGCTTGAAGGAGTGCAGGGTGGGGGAGCGCCTGAAGTTGACAGGTAGCTCGTTCCAGGTCTTTGCAGCGACGTGGCAGAAGGCTCTTCCGCCTGCTCTGGTTTTGCGGATGCGTGGGGTCTCTACCAGGGCGAAGTCGGGAGAGCAGAGGTTCCTTCTGGGTACATGGAAGGAGACTTTCTCGTTGAGGTATTTTGGTCTGATGTTGTGGAGGGATTTGTAGTCGTGGGTGAGTAGTTTGAAGGTAACTCTCTTCTCGACGGGGAGCCACTGGAGGTTTCGTAGGTGCTGGGTCATGTGCTCGTGTCGTGGGGTTCTGAGGACGAGTCTGGCTGCGGTGTTCTGGATGGTTTGAAGCTTGTGTAGCAGAGCTCTGTTGATTCTGGCGTAGAGGGCGTTGCCGTAGTCCAGTTTGCTGGTTATGAGTGCGTGGGTGACAGTCTTCCTGCATTCGGGTGGATCCACTTGAAGGTCTTGCAGAGGATGCAGAGGGAGTTGAAACAGGTGGAGGCAACAGCTTTGATCTGGCGGGTCATGGTGAGGGAGAAGTGCAGGATGATGCCGAGGTTTCGGGCCTGATCCGATGGGGTGGGGGGCTCCAGAGGACGGAAGGCCACCAGGTGTTGTCCCAGGCAGTGGAGGAGGGGACGAGGACATCTGTCTTTTCTGAGTTGAGTTTCAGGCAGCTGTTGTTCATCCAGACTGCAACGTCCTTCATTCCTTCCTGGAAACAGAGTCTGGTGTCTTTGGGATTTTTAGTGAGGGAGAGGATGAGCTGGGTGTCATCGGCATAGGATACTATGCTGAGACCATGTTGTCTGATGATGGCAGCGAGGGGGACCATATAGATATTGAAGAGCTTTGGGCTGAGTGAGGATCCTTGAGGTACTCCGCAGTTGGTCACTGTAGGCTCGGAGAGGAAGGGTGGGAGTCTGATCCTTTGGGTCCTCTGGAGAGAAAGGAGCAGATCCAGTCGAGAGCGGTTCCTCGTATACCAGCGTCGTGGAATCTGGCTGCGAGAGTGCAGGGTGGGTCAAAACATAAGTTACACGTCAGAGAATTATACTGGAACACTGTATGAATAAACGCCTTGAATTCGCCCAGGCTAAACAAACAATTGTTAACTATGCCCAAGTTTCAACAACACGCTGTACAGAGCCTCATCTAGGGTGAATTAGGAACACCACATATCGCTATTGGCTTACCATCCTCAGATTGCGCACATTGCACTTTAAATCCGCTTTTCGTACACCCGGGTCTTTAAGCTGGACTTACCGCCTTACGTGCGATAAATCTTGATACAATGCACTAGTCACTTAATTCTGTTTTGCCTGCTGTATACAGGGCAGAGACACTCTTTCCTGGTGCCGATATTATATAAGGCAAATGTGAGGCAGCATAAGGAAGGGTTAACACTGTGCAGTCCTTCAGGTCACAAGAAACCTGCTACACGATTCTTAGTTTTATAAAATCAGCCTTTTATATTAGGAGAAGATATGAATCTTATGGATGATTTTAAGTCGTATGTGTGTAACTGAAATGTTTTATAGTTTAAAAATGTTGTATAAATAGCCCTCGTGGGATAAAGTGTGATTATTTTAATCATAGCTTACCCTATTTGATCGCAAGGCACATATCTGCACCCCTTGCCAATTAAATGAGCCCTTAACTTCATGGATTAGACATTTTGTCTTTGGCTATCAAATGAAATTTTGATTCATTATGCGATAACTTGTTTTTTTATTCATGAATTTTGAATAGTGTTAAAATTGATATATGGGTAAAATTTGTCTGTAATTTAAATGTATTTTGTTTTATTATTTTTTGTGCTTTTATGGAATGCAACTAGTGCTCATGTAAAGCGCTCTGAGACCATCGCGCTATATAAAACTGCAAAAAAACAACCAGATTGTTATTATGGTGCTTAATTTTCTGGCCTTTGGGGGAGTAGAAGGCTGAGTCGGACAGGGGACCCGAATTCTTGACCTGATGCGTCACCACTTTGTTCCAGAAATGAGCATTCAGCTCATTGAGCTATGGCAGTAGCATGCCAACAAGTAGAGCCACAGCTGGGTGAGGAGTGCAGCAGAAGAGGCACTTGTACAACAAGAACAGTACTGGGTTAAAGGTACCAACACACTACAGTTAGTGTTTTTCTAATGTGCTTTCTACAAGGCCGAAAGGGGAAAAAAATGCCAAACTTATGAAAAAAAATCAGGAGTCTGCCGCAGAAACTGAGAGTCTCATCCACCAAGCTGGTAACAATGCTTGACAGATGTGGCTGTTTGTGGGACTATATATGAATATTCCCTGAAGATCCCCATTGTAGATGCTTTAGGGACAATTCACAAATGTATGCAAGAGTAGGTACACTTTTTTACGTACTCTTATATCACTTTGAGAATTCAAAATAGAAAATAAATCTGAATATAAGTAACCCTGAAAAACAAATTAAGCACAGCATAGATAGCAAGCAATGGCGAAACAAATGGGTTTGTCTTTTGTAGAAGGTATCCACAGTGTACACAGCATACTAACCATACATGCATTCAGACCAGCACACCTACATACACACATTCACATAGGCCAACATACACACATTCACCAATGTGCACAGAGAAGTGGACTTAAAGGCACAGATGTACACAGGAGCGTAGCCTTGTTAGTGAAATTTGGGGGGTGGGGGGTGGCAATTTAAGATTTCCCAACTAAACAAAGCAGTGGGCCGCAGGGTGGAGGGGTGAGATGACCAAGATTCAGGATGGACTGTTTCCATGAGGAATAGGGTCAGTACTGATTTGCATTTGGTGGGCATCCATCTCTCTAGAGTGGCACATTGGGCATAAGTGATGGGTTGGAATGCTACCTCGAGTGATTTCCACCAATTAGACTATTGGCAGGTATTCATCCCATTACCTTTTGGGTGTTTGATTGCCATTAGAATGCCTGGACACCTAAGACAGGTGCAGCTTTCCAAGTCTACTCCTGCCGATGTTTGTGAATTACACAAAATAGTACCTTTGCACCCATTCAAGAAGTACTTCTGTGGGTGCTGATTTACTTTTTTGGTAAACCAGTCACAACATGGGCCTGAATCACAATGTAAATGGAGGCTCTTCAATGAAATGTTTGCCTACGATCACACAATTAGGACAAGCAGGGAAGCGGGTATTGATTCCAGGTTATCCGGTTTCAAATTTTGAAATTCAGACAACAGATAGATATCTCTGTCTCTCTCTCTCTCCTGCTTTACTGCAAAGGTCTCTGTTTTGTCTTTTATTCTTGGCCAAGGATGAAAAATCAACACACACATAGCAGATTTTACTAACAGCCCCCTGACCCAACTACCAGGCCAAGAAGGATTGTATCTGGGGGGTGTCACATCCCTAACACTACCCTGAAGCTATGCACCCCTAGATTTGCAGAGACAAGGAATCATACAAAAATCTGTGCACCAGATCTAAAGGTATACCAGCACCCATTTGTGCAGACTAACATTCATTCACAACATGGGCATCAGTGGGCAGAAGGTGATGCGCTCTGGTGGTCCATGTGCAGAACAGCAGCACCTGGTGATGTGCACCAGGGAGGACCTGCTGATGTACAACAGGCAAGGAGAGGGTGAACTTTGCCATGGAAGCAAAGGCTGATGTATCCTACAAGAGCACTGAGTGGTCCGCCTCAGTCAGTAATAAGCCTCAGGAGAGCACAAGACTTTGTACACAATGGGAGGATAGGTGGCCTGCAGTTCAGTGATACTGGTTGTGTGTATAAGAGGGTGCAATCTGATTTACAATGAAGAATTTGGTAACCTGCTTTAAGGGGCACATGTTGATGTGCAGTGGGGGCAAGTGAAATATGCAGCAGTGGCACAGGGTGATATAGAATAGATCTCAGGCTGGACGTGATGATAGATTATTTACTTTTAATATGTCCTGCACTTAAAGATAGGGCAATCTTCTGTGGAAGCCACTTTACCAGCCATTGACTTGTAACATGCAGCTGGAGAGTGTCTCCAAGATAAAACCATCAACAGGAGAAAATAGCCAGAGGCAGAAACATTGACAGCAACAATAGCACACAAGTGGAGAAGGAGGACAACGGAACAACCAGAAGCAAGCAAGGCTAATTGAGGGCTACTAGTAAATGGCAAATGAGCAACAAAAAGGGAAAAGGCAAGCAGAAAAAATGGGCAAAAATACAAGAGGACACAAATTTTGCAGCGTGGAACCCGCCAGACAAAAGTTACCAGGAAGCATTGCGACGCTCCAGGTTAAAATCTTGCAATACTTAAATACCCTCCAATGACCTGGAAATGAATCTTGTAACCCAGAAGTGGCTTTGCCATCTTCAATTGGGAAGAATCACATTAGATGCCCCACAGTAGAGGGGATACGTTGGATTGGGCTTAGTGAGGAGGACGTCTCACCCCAAACATGGTGCTGCATGACCTCCTCTTTTCCAGAGCCTGATCGGTGTCTCCTTCCAGCTATCCCTCGAGACCTGGAGAACCCCCTAAAACAGGACCTCAGCATTGAGGCAACCAGAGCCCAAACCCCGAGACACAGTGCAACATCGACCCATTCACCACTGCTAGCCTGTGTGCCGGGACCATCCTAACAATCACCTTTATGTATTTATCTGTTCCTTTCCCTAAGACTTATCTGGCTTTCCTTTCAGAGGAACTTCATGATATGCCAATGCAATTTATTATTTCCATTTCAGATGTAATTGACTTTACAGGTGTGAAAGCAGCACAGCTAGATACAGATAAGCAGGAAGAATCTAGTATGTGCCTGTGTAGGCAGGTACATGCTGGCAGAGGACACTGCTGTACTAACAAAGCACACATTTGTTATTCATGAGGTTGATACTTTCACTTATTCCCATGCTCCTCCTTTCAAAGAAGAAACAAATGCTGTACTATGATAGGCGTCCAGACTTTCATTGACCCTTTGTTACATTTCTCTGCTAAAAGGGTTCCATGCAATGATTATAGTAAAACATGTAATGGGACGTGAATAAAGTAAGACTAACCGGATGACTGCAGAATTGATAACTTATTTCAGCCAGGGAAAGTAGCTGGATACACACACGTGGTTATAACAAATGTCAGACTACAAAAGGATTTTTTGTGAAGACAGAACTCTGATTGAACAGTTCAACCAATGAAAATATCCGATCATACATTAGCATGGTACAATACTTAAATCCCAAGCGATCATGTTATGCAGAACAGTTGTATAACCCTCTTTTTGTTCCAAGCGCAAAGCAAACTCTTTCAAATTATTCGGATTGCTCCAAAAGATTTGGCATGAATGCATGCTGCTTGAGCCAAACCTAGACATGATCTTTTCATACAATACGGTGGATTTGCTATATGCGATCTGCACATCAAAATGTCTCCATTGTGTAATAGGCCAACAGTAAAACTTTATCTCCAATATTGGGTGCAACCTCAGTGTCAAACACTCATCCACCTAGAGTGTTAAATCCTGGATACACAAAATTGTGTTCCAGATAAATGTTAGCAACAAAGACACAAGCGCACACCATACAAAAGTAACTCTAATCCTAATGCTGCATTCCATAAAAAAAATTAAATAACTTTTGAATGATCTACAGCTACGTGGATATTGATTGACGTGGAACTTTCTCATAATATGATGATATGGTTGTTGAAAGTGTTCAAAACATATGGGATTAGAGTTACTTTTCTATGGTGTGCGCTTATGTCTTTGTTGCTAGAAATGATCTTGGTCGGCCTTCTAACAACTGAAAATATCTTTGATCAAAGTTGTAATGTTCCAGCAAATAAATTTGTAGTTCATTGGTAGCAATACACTACTTTTAGGAAAAATTGAACCATTTTGTAGACACTATTCTTTTATTTCTTTAATGAATCAAAAGAAGACATCAGGGAAGAGATGTAGTTTAACGGCTACGTCGCTTGTCATGGCAGCTTCAGCACCAATTATGGCAACAGTGACCGGATGTAACCAGTTACCCTTTACAATGTTTCTTTGAAAAAATGTAAAACCAAAGATTTAGTAATAGCCAACGGGGAAAGAGATTTGAAGCGGTGTAATAGAAAATATATATATATATTGCACGAGGTCCACTCGCCAGCTAGAAATGTTAATACTTTGTTAGTGACACATATTTATATATGGCAGATGGAATTACAAAAAAATAAAAGCAACTATAACAAGCATTGGCATAGCCAATAGGTCTCGCCTTTGGGACCTTATAAGTATTTAATTATGCAGCACAGTATCCTTGGTGCAACATCAACTGTTGCATGGCTAAACACTTATAATGTCCCAAAGGTGCACACATACATGACGGGCTCCTCCAGATTCAGCCGTCGTCTATACCCAACTGAAAGCTCCTGTGCCCAATTATTCGCTAAATAATACATTTATTAGCAGAGGGTGTTATATCCCCTAATAAATATATTTTCTGATACATGGTTGGGTACAGGTGCTTTTAGTTTGTGAGATGTCAGTCGTATTTCACCAATAATTTTTACATGAATGGACAAAAAAGCACGCACCCTCACACTCTGTTTTGAAAGTCCTCAAAAATGTTGGTTATTTTTTTTTATAAAATAGTATGTTTTCTCTTTAAGCACGCCTGTCACTACGCATTCCTCCCCCTTCCCACTGCTCCTTAGGCCACTCACATGCACCCCTTGTGTCCAATAATGTATTTTAACATTATGCGCCAGCCTGACTGTCGGTAAATCCTAAACTCTCCCCTCCCCCCCACCACTCTTACTGACCAACCTATACTCCTGTTCATTAGGGGGTGTGTACCACCCCCCTGAAGCTGCGCCCCTGCATGTGTGGTTATTCGCCCCAGATCCTAGACTGTGCCCAGAAGGTACGGGTCACTTGTGGCATCGAGAACACCCGAGGGAGGCCAGAGGTGCCGCTGGGCGAGTGCAGCCGATGGCAAGCGCTTGGAAGGCTGGCCTCGGGAAGCAGGTTCTAACCCGCACAGTGAGACGGCTTTCCACTTCTGCCCTCGATCACAACCAGGGTTTGTCTACCAGCTCTGCCCACGAGGTGCTGAGGTGGATCCAACCACAGCTGTCATGTCAGGAAGGTCATGGTGGCACCTAAAGTAACGCACAGTACGTAAAACAAGCAATCACGCACCCTCTTCCCTTCTGCGTGTGTTCACGTACGTAATGAAGAGGCCCCCAAGAGCAGAACCAGTGCACACAGGGGGGCTGCAGGGGGACGTGGAAATGGCCACACAGGACATTGGCCCAATCCGCAGAGGCGTCTAGATGGCGTACATGGACACTCTACCAAGTGGCACCATGCCCTCCTCCTCGAAGGGCAGATGTACGTTGTAGACCCCTCGAGACAGAGGTGCCCACGGACTAGGGTGACCAGATTCTCAAAACAAAAAACGGGGACAGGTCATAGACATAGAAGTAGGACTACGGTTTGCAGTAACCATCGACATAAAGGTAGGACTATTTGACATAAATACTTATAAGGTCCCAAAAGCGAGACCTATTGGCTATGCCAATGCTTGTTTTTATGTGCTTCCTGAATGATAAATGGAAACGGATTCCTTGCTGTCAATGGAAACCTATGCAAAATGCAACGCTTGCTGCCTCCTCGCAGTTCGCATGTTGTCTATGTGAACAGTGGCATCTGCGTTATCCATGGGAACGCTGTGCCCTGCGCCATTAGCATCCGTGTTCCCCATGGGAACGCTGGGTCCGGTGCCACCTAACGGCCAGAGCTGCCGACTTTAGAGCTGGGTAACCAGGTTTCGAGTCTGGCGTCGGCTCAGCATCCTGTGATTCTGGACAAATCACTGAAGCTCTCCATGCCTACCTAAAATTAATGTGTCCTTGTGTAATGTAACGGGTGCTCAGGTAAAGCGCTCCAATACCTTCGGGTCGAGTTCGCGCTATGTAAAACTTAAAACAATTACGCATGTGTGAGATGGCATGGCACAGTCCATTAGTATAGGTTCTTTTAAAGAATGGCCCGAAATTCATACAAACGGGATGCGTACATTTTGAGTGTTATTTTAGGAAACATTTTAACCATCACACATATTCTTAGATGTAGAGTAGACGTGCAGCCACGAAACCTCTGATACTGTTATGTGTGTTTAATGTTGTGTGCCTAATACTGTTGTGTGTTTTATAATGTAGCACTGTATTACCAGAAGGCCGGGTTTAAAAAAAGTTCATTCTTAATTTATCACGGGTTCATATAAGGCACAAATATCGATAAGGCATCACCATGGTTACGTAATACGAAATGTGTTGCCTCACCCTGTCTCCCCCCGCCCCCCCCCGCAGAATAGGACGAGGGCCCTCGAGACTCCTATATATGCCACAGAAATCCATAGGCTTTATACTGAATTGGGCCTGCATTGGCTGCAGGGGGCATCGTTGTTTAATTTGATTGGGTGCTCGCAGCTTGAGCCAGGTGAGTGGTGCACGTGCATCAGAATGTTGTATTACTTTGACTTCACGTATGGCAAGGGCAGTGTGTGATTGCACGATACTGTGTAATGCATTGCCACGTACGAGGTCTACACGTCACCCACGTAGTCTGTCTATGAGTGAGGCCTGATACTGGTGTACGTGCAGACACTGCCAAGGGTGCTGAGACTAATATGATATTATGGAAACTATATTGTTTTAAGAGTACATGCATATGTGATCGAAAATGATTAATCTTAAATAACTTTTTTATGTAATGATTTTTGTGTTGGCTAGTGAGCATAATAAGCAAAACCTAATTTATTAGTTAATGACATTACATCCAATGAGTTGTAATGCTCTTCTATTCAATATTTTAATGAAAGCCTTTGAATGTGAAATAATGATAAGTTTTGCTGCCTATGTGCAACAGGTCACAGGTCAGTTGTCTTTCCAGGGACCTGTGCCTTGCTGCGCTACCTGTGATTGGATCGTGGTCAGTAGCATATGTGTGCGGTACATGAGCGGCTTAAACGGCCCTGAAAGCAAAGCAGAGTAACAGCCATGGGGAGTGAAAAGCATGTGGAAAAGTTGTAGGAGAGAGTGCAGGACACAGTGACAGTGACGCCAACTGAAACACGCGGCCGTGCGTCCGCGAAAGTGATCGCGATCAAACTTCAAAGCGGCCGTCAAAGTGAAAGTAAACGCGTCAAGCGCGCGCGCGCCCGCGCACATGCACTGTATCGCTAGGCTGGCCTGGCAGCACTTTTTGGAGCCCACTCAATATCAATAAGTCTCGCAGAGCATTGCTTATGCGATAGCTCAGGCGAGACCTAAAAAACGAGTTCTTGTAATGCCTCTTTCCAGCGCCAGCTGAACTCATGCTCTTTGACCTGTCTTCCGCATAGGATGCTGGCTCTGCTAGGTGGCGTTATGACGTCATAACAGCCAGTCCTTTTAGTATGAAAAGGGCCGATTTATGGATCGGACCTCTTTGTGAGTAATTAAAATTCACACAAGACAAGGTTCAGGTTTGCAAACTATAACGGTTTATTAAAGTTTAAGAATCATTACAGAAGACAAAAATCAATGGTTAGTCAATCATTTCAAAATACTCTAAATGCAATTATATGTAAATCGGCAATGACAGCGTAAACTGAGCCCCAATCTGTCAATATGCAGAACCAAATATGGCCTTTCACATAACCAATCACAGTCAAAGAACTATAGACTGTTCAATAACGGCAGGAGGGAAGAACATGAGAAAATATTGTAAGTACAAATCATTAAACAGACTAACGTGGAGTCTGCTCTCTAAGGGGACTGGGAAAGAACGTGTTTTATAAAAGGAGAGTTTTTATACATTTGTAGAAAGAGAATTTGCAGTCACTATGGTTCATCATAAAAGTTGCCTATTATTAACCAATAGTAAAACAGAAAACCAAAGACATCACATGGTAAAACGACTCTTGCCCTACATCTATTCAATAATCCTTTAGAAGAAAAGCACATTCAACAATATAAACAGCCTCTCCTTTCAGCCAAAGGAAGTTGCCTTCAATTGTATGCAGTTGAATTCCGTCCTTTCCTCAGGAACAACATGACCAGAAAATGATATTTCTTAAAAGATTACAGTGCAAGCTGCACTGAAGAGCTAATTGAATTTTGTATATTAAATAGAAAACTGAAGGTCATGTTCTAGGATTCTTGATGCACAGGCAGAGAAAAAGAAAACATGAGGGTGTGCTCTGCATCTCACAAGCATTTGAAGTGTGACTGAAACTTGACTAGGCATACCCATCTCAGCTATGAGTCCTTCATTATATTTAATACACTAGAAACATTGTATTTACTTCTCTCCAGTGTTAACTAAATGCACATAATAGCCAGTTGTGGAATTTGCTTCCTCAAAACTGAACTGTAATATCTTACTTCAGTAATTTACAATGTTATTTCATTATTACGGGTGACTACAGATGTTACAACTTGCCTGTAATAAGTACATTAAAGATGAGTCTTTATACATGGATTGCATGCTCTCATGAATTAGAAACCTCTAAAGTGGAGGGCTTGTTTATGAAAAGCAATAAATCAATGGCTGGGAGTTTTTCCAGGGCGGCCGTGCGTCCGCGAAAGTGATCGCGATCGCGATCAAACTTCAAAGCAGCCGTGCGGCCGCCAAAGTGAAAGTAAACGCGTCAAGCGCGCGCGCGCGCCCGCGCACATGCACTGTATCGCTAGGCTGGCCTGGCAGCACTTTTTGGAGCCCACTCAATAAAAAAAAGTCTCGCAGAGCATCGCTTACGCGATAGCTCAGGCGAGACCTAAAAACGGGGACAGGTCATAGACATAGAAGTAGGACTACGGTTTGCAGTAACCATCGACATAAAGGTAGGACTATTTGACAGCTGCCATGGACATAGAAAAAGGACTATAAAGACAGCTCCCTCCACAGACCGAGATGAAGCATTACAGACGACAAATCAGAGGTCTTTTATTGGCTGTCACCATTAATTCCATTTAAACAGACTTTTCCTCAACATTTGCTATAGTTGGTGACCACGGCTTTAGTGCTGGTGGCGCCCTGTGCGACAGTGTTTGTTGGCGCCCCCCCAAGACCACCTCCACCACGGATTCTCTCACTAGCACCCTTTAACAGTGACCAAGTCTCCATAACCACACTCTCTCAGATGCATTGAATTAGTTATATAGCGCCACTCATACCAGTGTAGGGTGTCCGAGCACTTCGCATCACACACACATTACACAGAGACAATCAATCATGCACGTGTAATCAGTGTATAGGAAATGTTACATAAGCCAAAGGACTAAAAGTGTAGGGAGTCACATGTCATCCATACTGGTAGGCAGTATAGTTTAAGAGTGCTTTGTGTGGAGAAGCACAAACGCAGAGTTGAAAAAGAAACAGCATAGTTGGGAGTTTTCTTTAATAATAAGAATCGATTTCTAGCCAAATTATCCCTTTTTGCAACATTAATCAATGCTCTAATAATGTATACTTTGCAGTGTGTATGCAGTTCTAGGATGAAAGTTAATAGCTCACTATTCTATATCAGGACTTTAAGTTATAAATTGCAAGTAACAAAAGGATATCTCTTTTGAAAGCAGTAATCTGCTGATCTGTTTACATCATACGCACTCTGTAATCTACTTGGTACAGGTTCTTTGCAGCAGGCATGTTAACCCTCTACACTAACTTCACCGAAGTCAAAACCTCAACTATACAAAATGCTGATCTCTCTCCAGGAAGATTATTAATCACACGAGTTATCTTGACATTTATGTGAGGCCTGGTAATTGCTGGGGGTAAAGAAACGCTGCAGCAGGTGCTTCAAAAGCATAATAAACTTTAAAACACGGCGCCCCCAGGAAGCCGGCACCCGGTGCGGTGGCACCGCTCGCACCGCCCTAAAGCCGGCCCTGGACACGAAGTACAAACAGGTTACTGTTTCTAAACAAGGATATAAGCAGGTCCTGCAAGTAGGCTTTTACAAAATAAAGACATTCAAAGACGCACTGCCATCAGTAGCTGTTGGAGCAGGAGCGCTGCATTAACAAAACAAAGGTATCTCTGGAAGCACCCTAAGTGACCGGCATTCAGGTGTGAATGTATGCAGATTGCATCCTTTGACTTCTCGGCCTGGAGACAGAGGTCGCATTCAAAGCGCTGAACCTCACGCTGTGGAATGAAAGGAGCACCTCTCCCCACCCCCCATTCCATTCAAAGCCCGATTTCCCTTCCTGCTACAACGCTCACCTAAACGTCACGCTTTAATCAGTGCAAAGAGAGCATGCACGCGCATGCTCAAACAACCGAAACAAATGAAAAACCGGGACATTTGTATGTTTAACCCGGACACTGTTTAAAAACCCGGACAGTTCATTGAATTGGAGAAAAGTGTCGGGACACGGGGACACTTCTCCAAAAACTGGGACCGTCCGGGGAAAACCGGGACGTCTGGTCACCCTACCACGGACAGGTGCAGGAGTGGCACCATACCAGCCCGCCGAAGGGCAGATATACGCTGTAGGCTGGGGCAGAGACAGTGACTGAAGGTAAGAATGAGGTCGGCCACACGCACATTAGTAAGCCAAGGTTTTCAGTTCAGGGCAGACGTTGTCCGAGTCGGACTGGTAGGACACAGCAGCCCTCTGTGCCCTCAGGCTTAGTTTATGAGGGTCATAAAAAGAAGTTTCTTTATCGTATCTTTTTCCCAGAGGGGAGAGGCACTTCCGGAAACGCTGCTGCCTGTTGTAGGGGCACAGGCTGGGGAAAGGATAAGCTGGAGGCCGGGCACCATGCACATCTGGCTGTGAATGTGTCCAGCACAGTAGATAGAAACATTCCGAAACCGAAACTGAGGTAGTGGGGTTGGAAACAAGTCTGCGAATGGTGCGCGCGCGCGTGCCACAGCGAGCGATCTGTTTTCAATTACAGTGCACACATCTGTGCACGATAATTGAAAACAGATGTGGCCTGTGCGGGCACCCGCAAGCAATAGGCCATGGGTAGAGCAAAGGCGGGACATGCACCCGCCTTTGCCCAATTGCGTGCTGTCTTTCTCAGAAAGACGCATGCAAAGGCGAATAGCCTCTGAAGGAAAACAAACCACACGCACAAGCCTGTGGTGAGCTTTCCAAAGCCCTTTTACTGTTTACATAAAGTCTCGCCAGAGCAGCGCTGCTACAGGCTCGACCTAAAAAGTCTCTGTTATATATGAAACTGTCCCAGCACTTTATGAGTAATCTCAAAGACGCCCTGACATTGTACTGAAAGTAAATGAAACAGAAAGTGAAGAGTTTCTCTCAACTGAGATCCACAACCCTTTCAAGACCCATCTTCCTCCCTCCCTAGATCAAAGTATAACATTCCTCTGTGGAAAAATCCACATGTATCCTAGTGAAGAGAAGGCATTTCGTGACCAAGGGCCTGATTACAAGTTTAGGTGCCATTTATTGCACTTGATAAATAACGATACCACAGGGTACGTTAATTATCGGGTACGATCAAAAAAACAGTTCTGAGTTTGTGTGTAATAACATGTGGGTTTTGGTGTTTAATGCACTAAAATCCGCACGATACAGTAAATACTATATGATTTTCCCCTTTTAAAATTTCAGCAGGCTTGACGAAGGTTGAGTTATTTAACGCATCCAATAACTATCAAATGCGTTAAATACCTTCAAACTCATAATACCAACAAATGGGTAAACAAGGGTTTATGCATGGGTCGCAATTAACTGCCCCACTCTAAATCAGGCCGCAAAGGTCAGATTTAGGGCTAGGTAGACAGGGTACTCCGTCGCAAATGTGACAGAGTCTCTGGCCCACCAAACCCTCAGTCATCCGTCTCATTTAGAGATTAGCGGACCTTAAGTATTCCATCGACAGAGGCCATGTTGGCTCCGTTGACAGAAAACTTACTCTGATGCCCTGACAGAGCAGAGCCCATCGGAGGAAGAACATGACACAGTCCGCCCTATTTAGGGATAACAGTGTGGGCTTTATTTCTGTCTGTCACCTCCTTGAAAAACCGGGTGGTGAGGAACAGGAAGAAAACAATAATGATCCCCACAAGCTGGGAGAAAACTCCCGGGTGTGTTGGGTCATTGGTTTTCTGTTTTTTAATTACAAACTCCTACTGTCAATAGTTTAGTGTACGTCCATCAAAAGCAATGACACCCGTACAACAAAAGTTTAGTACATTGAAAGGAACTGTTGTGATGATGGTTCCTTTCCATGTATAGGGATGACGGGAGGGCCAGTGGTCATCTCTAAATCTGGTGGGCGGAGGACCCTTGGGATAGTGGAAATCATATCCGATGTCATCCCGGAGGATTCTACTCAGTGCACCAAACTTTTGAACAAGACCCTAAGTTGCCCACCTTGGACCTATATGTTATAATCCTGGTATCTACACTTTAAGAAAAAATGTTTTAGAAGAACCTCATATTCATGGGTCTCCTAAAAAATCATAGCTAAAAACAGGTTCTTTTTGTAGATACAGACACCAAATGGATTGAAGAAGTTGTTTATTTAAAGATTTCCAGTACAGACCCCCAGGCGTGTCCTCTCAGCTCCTCAGCCAAGCTTCCTCTGAGGTCTCTACAATCTAGAGTCCTCAGAAGAACCTTGATGCTAGGTGCCGACACAACACTACTTATTTAAGAGAGTACAACACTTCTCTCTTTCTGAAATGGCTGGTATAAGTTTGGAAACATGCATTATGGGATGTAACTGCAACTTTTTCGTAGGTCAAGTCCGACTTTTGCTCTTTCCACCTTGGCAGTAATCATAAACAGCCCTACAAATATGTAAGCAAATATGGGATGCAAGCCTGGTATGGGAAGGGATTTAGTAGACAGACATACTTTATCTCCTACATTATAGAAGGTGCCACCTTTGGATGTAAATTTGACTGTTGTTTATATGCAGCTTTTACCTTTACCAAACGCTGTTGAACGGTTTGTTGACCCTGACACAGGTACTGAAGTAAGTGTGAGACTCAGGAAACTTTGGAGACAGGAAACAGTGAGGGGAGCATCTTGGGATGGTATCCAAAGGTACAGAAAAAGTGAGCGGTTGCCAATGAGCAGTACAATGTGTTGCTGTAGGCAAGCCCGGCTAGAGCAATTTACCTTTCCAATCAAATTGATGGTGTATCAGAAAGCATTGTAAGTATTGTTAAATTGATTGGTTTACTTGCTGAGTTTGCCAGTCCGCCGATAGTTGTGAATTGGAAGCGTGTCACACCCAACTCTAAGCCCAAAAGTATGCTGCAAATTGGAAACCTCAGTAAATCACTATATTTTCTGGTGTCCATTAAGCCTACAGAGGTTATCCAAAGAGATCTGGGCTAATTCAACAGCTGTAGGAAGTCTGTGCAATGGAAGAAAGTGTCTGATTTTAGAAACTTAGCTTGTGACTACTTGTAGTGTGGTGAATCCTTGAGAAGTAAGTAATTCTACATTGAAATCATTAGAAATATCAATATGAGACACTGGGCACCTTGCTGTGAGGAACGGTTGAAGTAGTTCTGCAGATCGACTATGAGAAGCTTTGGCCAGGGCACATACTGCATAACCTTGAAAATAATTATTCACTGACTGAGTTTGGGCCACCAAAAGCCTCTCTCCACCAGGTCATGTATCTTTCACTACCCTGAATAACCTGTGACAAGGAAACCATGACAACACTGCATCACTTGCTCCCCCGTGAAAGAGATACTGTCAGGACCCCACAAGTCTTACCTGGTTCGCTTGTGGAGTTATCTCGCAGGGACGACGTGAACAACCTCCACCGATCCCCTCCCTATCAGATCGAGGTTAAAAGACAGACCCAGGCAAGGATGGGATATGGGGAAGGTGCCTAATGGTGTCGGGAAAGGACGTCGTTGGTGAAGACCTGGTGAGGAATCTCACTAGACCGGGGCTGCTCTCCTGGATATCGCCATCTACACAGGGGAAAGAAGCGATTAATGCATCTGCCTTCCCGCTTACTGGGGCATGCAAACATTCACAACAATCATACAGTAAGGAGCGATGATATCAAGACCCAAATAGTCACCTGGCACATGAGGATCGGGCTCCAACCGAGGGTCACTCAGGGCTGTATCAGGACTTCTGACGTCTCGTGTTAAGAAGGCGAAGGGAGGTCACGCATACGTGCATGACGACAATGGTCAGTGAGGAAAAACAAGGGCGCTCCAGCGCGATGATAACCAAACAAGGAAAACCATGAGCACGCTTCCCTGTGCATGTCACGAAATGACAAGATGAACAGGCGCTCCTGCGCCGGGAGAGAACAAGAACCAACCGTGCACACGCTTCCCTGTGCGTATCACAGACAACCACATGTATAGGCGCTCCTGCGCCAAGAAAGATAACAAGAAAGAAACGTGACCACGCTTCCCTTTGCGTGTCACAAAAGATAAGGTGTTTAAGCGCTCCTGCGCTGATGAAGAAACCAAGTATATCCGTGACCATGCTTCCTTTGCATGTCACGGGAGGTCAGGGGTGTAGGCGCTCCTGCGCCGAGAAGGAAACAAGAAACAACCGTGCCCACGCTTCCCTTGCGTGTCACGGGAGAACAGGGGTGTAGGCGCTCCTGCGCCGAGAAGGAAACAAGCATTAACCGTGCCCACGCTTCCCTTGCGTGTCACGGGAGAACAGGTGTGTAGGCGCTCCTGCGCCGAGAAGGAAACCAGGATTAACCGTGCCCACGCTTCCCTTGCGTGACATGAAGAACAGGGGTGTAGGCACTCCTGCGCCAAGAAAGAACAGGAGTTAAGCGCGCCCACGCTTCCCCAAGCGTGTCGCGGTAGTACAAGTATAGCGCTCCAGCGCCGTATGCAAGGTGGCAAAAGCCGCGACACGCTCTCTAGGGCATGTCGCGGTTCAAACCTGCAGTAAGGTTCCTGCGGGGGTCCGTCTGGCGGGTCGGAGCTTCTGTCTTTGCTGGCCACAGCTACAGGAGGAGCCAGCGGTGAAGTTCCGAGGTGCAGGAGGGCGGCAGGCAGCAGCTAGGAGTCAGTACTGGCAGCACTGACGGGAATGAGCGCCGCGGCTATATGCGGTCTCACCCGGAAGGGCTTCTTGTGTTTCGAGCACTAGACCGCTGACCTGTTAGCGGTGTCGTGCTCCAGATGCCAGAACCCACCATATTCATACAAGAACCCCCGGCTGGGACCATGACAGATACTCACCTCTTTGTTGTCGAAGTGGATCTTGCTACAACTAGTTATCCGAATATGTGGATATTTGAGCTTGCCTATCCCTTGTCAGGAATTGTTTGCAAGGAGAAGCAACATCAGGCGCCTTTGTTAGAATATTTTGAAGGTAGATAGATCTCTTCAGGTTCTTCCATTTTCCTTTTAAGTTTCAAAAGATAAGTTTATTAAAAGTATGTCAAAGAGGAAACATCCAAGTATCATATAGTAAAACATCAAAAAGAAAACATAACCAAAGGTATCATTTATGGCATATAGGCAAGTAATCATACAAGAAAAGAAAAGCAATGGCAAAGATAACAAAGGGAAAAGAAAAGATAAACGGGTTCAAAGATTAATAGGCATAGAGGCAAAACATGGTTACACTTGATCAAGTAGAAGTTAGAAAAAATGACAAAAACAGAGAGATCAAGGGGGTTGAGCAACTTCCTGAATACGTGTTGTTGGAGCAAAGGATCTTCTAGCGCTACCATCCAAAACTGCATAACAGGAGACCATAAAAGTAATCTGTTTTGTTTCAGAGATATGGGAAATACAAAGGTTGTGTCAAGTCTGTGATTGTGAAATACAGAGTACCACCAAGTATCTGCTGGAAGGCAGTAGCCACTAATAGGTCAATGATTTGTGTTTGTGCTGTTGGTTTGTTCCAGCTATTGGCGAGGCTACCCAGAAGAATATTTGCAAATGTATGGGGAATGTCAGTCTCAAAAATAGCATTAATGTAGGACCAGACTGATTTCCAAAACTGCATAACTTGTGGACATGAAAAGAGTAGATGTTGAAGATCTGCCTGAGGGAGTGAACAAGACCAGCAAATAATGGGAGTGTCAGTATGCATTCTGTGTAGGGAAGCTGGTGTTAGCAACAATCTATTATAAATAAAAAAGAGAGTTTGTGTGGCACTAGCTGCTCTGGAAGACTTTCTAATTTTATTCCAGATCTTATCCCAAACAGAGATGGGCCAGTGTGTACCTAAATCAGTCTCCCAAGAAATTTCAATCTTTGTTTTGGATCTTGGTAAAAGTGGGGATAATAAGCAGGTGTAGAGGGTGGCGGCTTTAGGCAATCTACAGAGGATGCTCGACCAGGTATGATCTAGTTACAGGGGGTGGGAGGCAAGGATTGAAAATAGGAGTAAGAATCAAGAATGGCAGAGCGTAGGGCTAGAAATTTATATGAAAATGATGGAGGTAAGTGAAAAAGAGAATGTGCTTTTGAAAAAGTGAGAAAAGTGTCATTTTCAAAAAATTGATGCACCCACAAAATCCCTCTGTCCCTCCAAGGTCTCCAATAAATTGGTTTGTTTTTAATGCAAATAAAGTTATTATGCCATATGGTGGAGTTGAGAAATGTATTGAAATTGTGTGGCTCAGCATGAAGAAGTTTATTCAAACTATTGCATGAATGTTTAATAATGGGCGTATGTAAGTTCTGCGGTTTCTGTGTAAAAGATAAATATTCTTGAAAAGAAAATGGGGAGAGGAAGGAGTTCTCTAAATCGACCCAAAGAGGCAAATCAGGAGAAGGGACAGACAACCACTTGGATGTATGTTTTAGTAAAAAGGCTTTATGATATTTAGGAAAATCAGGCAAACGAACACCTCCTTCAGATTTCGGATGCAACAACTTTAATAAGGACATTCTAGGTTTTTTATTCAACCAAAGAAAATAAGTAAGGATAGAATTTACCTTGTGAAACCACTTTGTAGGAATGGGTACTGGAATGTTAGAAAGAAGATAGAGGATAATAGGCATTAACATCATTTTAATGGTTGCAAGACGACCCCACCATGAGAGATATAAAGGATGCCATTTGGTCGTGAGAGAGCTAAGTTTCTCAATACATTTATTAAAATTAAGAGGAATTGATGATTTAATGGAGGAACTGAACCATATGCCAAGATATTTTAATGTGAAAGGGGTTCCAAGTAAAATTGGAAATGGAAAAATCCTCTGTAAAAGTATATTTAGATAAGGGTAAAATGTCACACTTGTCATTATTTAGCCTGTAACCTGAGACTGAGGAATATGATAGGACTTCATTCAAAAAGGCGGGCATGGAATCTTGGGGTTGGGAAAGGAATTAAAGAACGTCATCAGCCTATGCAGCTAATTTAACCTGTAAAGAATTAGAGGTGAAGCCCGTGATGGATTGATTTTGTCTTAATTTAGACAAGAAGGGTTCAAGGGCTAAGTTAAAGAGGAAAGGAGATAGAGGACAACCTTGCCTAACTCCTCTATGTAAAGTAAAGTAGGGGGAGGTAAGACCGTTAGCAAAAATAGCATCTTTAGGATTCGAGTAGAGCAGAGAAATCAAGGAGATGACTTTTGGGCCAAAACCAAACCATTTTAGTGTCTGAAAGATGAAAGGCCAATATACTCTATCAAAAGCCTTCTTGGGGTCTAGGGCAATGGCAGCAGGGGGTTCCGAAAGCTTTGGCGATTTTGAAATGATGTAAAAAAACAAACGGGTATTGTCATTAATAGATCGTCCTCTGACAAAGCCTTACCTAAGAGATGAGGAAGAAGAGATTCCAATCGAAGAGCTAATGATTTCGAGAAGATTTTGTAATTTATGTTAACTAGGGAAATGGGTTGGTAATTCTTACAATAATGTAAATCCTTTCCCTCCTTTTTGGATAAGACAGATCAAGTCTTCCAGAAAAGTGCCAGAGGAGTTACCAGAAGAAAGAAAAGAGGAGATTAAAGTATGTCATTTAGGTACGATTAATTGGGTGAAATGCAAAAAGAATTCAACAGTAAAACCGTCAGGACCGGGGGCCTTATCTTTCTTAAGGGATTTAAGAGCATTAAGTAAATCAGTCTGAGTCAAATCAGTTTCAAGGAGATCAAGATGTAGAGACGGGGATGAACGCTTGTGAATTGAGGAGAGATAAAGGGAAATGTCATTGTCAGTGGGATAGCACTCAGGAGTATAAGGTTGTTCATAAAATTGAACAAATTCTTGTAAGATATCAGCGTCTTTGTATTTAGAAGTGTTTGTGTCCATTAGTTTGGATTCAATATGAAGTTTATTTTGTTTGGTCTATAGATAGCTAATAGTTTACCAGATTTATTTTGTCCACCATAGAATTTAGCACTAGTCTTTAACAGAAACAGAGAGGCAGCATCAGTCGTGTCCTTGTTAAACTGAATCTTGGTATTAATGAGATCAGTTAGCAACTTTTTGATTTGGAAGTGTAATAAGTATGTTCTAATTTCTTTATCTTAGAGGGGAGTTCTCTATTTAAAGCCTGATTTGTTTTCCGTTTATTAGAAGTATACTGAATGATAAAGTTGCGAGCAGAGGCTTTAAAGGCGTCCCAAATTATTTGACAGAGCATAGTGTCATTATTGTTAAAAAGGAAATATTAATTGAAGAAAGAAATAAAGGAAGTATTAAAGTGAGGGTCTAAGAGCAAGGAATTGTTAAAGCGCCATCTCCTGGGATGATCAAAATGAGCCAGGGGCATGATCGGAAATGAGTATGGGGCCTATATCTGCAGATATGAGAGATTGGGAGACACTGTGTGATGTGAAAAAATAATCAATTCGTGATTGTGTCTGATGGGGTGGAGAGTAGAAAGAAAATTCTTGCAAGGATGGATTACATAGTCTCCATGCGTCGGCTAAATGTAAGTGCTTTATAGTTTGTGTGAAAGATTTATGTGCTTTTGAAGGAGTGAAAGGAACTGTAGATTTTCGATCTAAAAAAGGGTAAAAAACTTGGTTGCAATCCCCAGCTAGAATTACATTGCTAGCAAAATGATGAGAAATCAGTTGATGTAAATGGGAGCAAAAAGGAGCGTCACCAGATGTAGGGGCATAAACATTAAAAAGAGAGAGCGAGACACCATCAATCTCTAACTTGGTATACAGCCATCTACCTTCATCATCTTGTGAAATAAGGGAGGTCTTCAATGATCTGTGGACTAGAGTAATAACACCATTTCTTTTGCCATCCCCAGGTGAGAAAAATATTTCACCAACCCAATTTTTCTTAAGTTTTAAGGACTCAGACTCTGTAAGATGGGTTTCTTGCCACAAAACAATTTTAGCATCCAGTTTAGATAAGTAAGATAATACCCGTTGTCTCTTAATAGGAGAGTTCAAACCTTTAACATTCCATGTAATAATTTTTAAAGCCATAAAACAAGGGAACAAAATAAATAGTAAAATAAACCAGCCTTAAAGCATATATCATGAAAATACAAATAAGATGTAATTAAATGTAAATAAACTTTGAAACTTAAGAAAGAGAAGAAGAAGGAAAGAGGGAGGGAAAAAGGGGTAGGTATGATAAAGAGGTCAAGCAGAGAGAAAATTAAAGAAGATCAAAACAGTTAGGAATGTGAGAAAGAAAAGAAAAGTAGAAAAAAGCAAGAAGATAAAGAAAAGGAAGTAGTATGAGAGCCAATGAAGAAGACACAAAAGACATACTTACAAATAATCCAAGACACATGTAGGGTGAGGGGGGATGAGGCCACATGGAAGAAAGACGAATCTAGACCTCAAACGGGGAATGGAAAGGAGCGAGAACTGACGAGCAATACAACACATGGGAAACTACATCTAGGAAACTGAAACTGCAAGGAAGAAATTGAGGTTAGTGAACAGCTCAACATCATACCGCCAGGGAGGAGCAGTAACTTCAATCAAGAAAAAATGAAGAGAGTCATTAACATTAAACATGGTTAACTAAGGATTCAGGTAAGAACTCAGTTAAAATAGAAAAACATCAATTATTTGTGAGACGGTGAGGATGATGCAGATGTGTCCATAGACTCCGCTTGGCAAAAATTGAGAAAACGTTTCAATTTTATAGGATCCTCATATGTAGTAGTCTTATTGTTGATGGTTACCTTGAAAGGGGATGGGTGAAAAAGGCCATAACGTGCTCCAAGAGAACGAAGCTGTGGTCTCATTGCCAGAAAGTCTCTACATCGATCTGCAGTGGGCTTTGAGTAATCCTGGGAAAAAACACAAAGTGTTGCCCGCCCAAGTAACACGGTTAGCTGCTCTGGCCGCTGATAGAATCTTAAGCAGGTCAATATATTCTAGAAAATATAAAATAACCCCTCTCGGTTTCCTCGCATTGGCAAAGGACGGTGCAGAAAAGGCCCAAACGATGAGCTCGCTGGATGTTAAGCTGAGTATCCTGTGGCAAATTAAGGACCTTGGGTAAAAATGATTTGAAGACATTGATGGGGTCTGAACCCCCTGAACTTTCTGATAGTCCATAAATACGAAGATTATTCCGCCTGTTTCAATTTTCCAAGTTTTTGACTTGCTTTTGGAGGGTCAACACTTGAGAATGAAGGGCATCCGTTTTGCTACTGGCAGAAGTTAAAGTTTCAAGATTCTGCTCCACTGTAGTAACTCTATCCTCCAAGCTTAACCATCTGTCTGATGAATGTGCTGTAGTTTTGGGGTCTGTACAGGAGGATTAAACACCCGCCAGGTTCGCGCCATCTCCGTCGTCCCAGGAGAGTCAGGGACTAGCCTCCATTTTCTTCGGGCGCTAGCCACGCCCCCCCCCCTCTTCCATTTTCCTTGACAGGGCATCAGCTTTCCCACGCCGATGCCCTGGTTGATAAGTGATGTCATTATGAAACCTTGAAAAAAAGAGTAACCAATGAGCATGCGGGGCATTAACACATGGACATCATATAGAGCAGATTCTTATGATCTATCTATACGATGATATTTTGTGGAGCACCTTAAAGTGAATGTCGGCAGTGAGTGAATGCCTCTTTAATGGTCAGGAATTCTCTATCGTAAAGTGTGTAATTACATTCAGTACTGGTTAAAGTATTGGGATAATAAATGCTACTGGATGTAATGCCTCTGTGTCAGGATCTCTTTGAGAAAGGACTCCCCAGTTGGCAAAAGATGAAGCGTCTATTTCTTCTGTGAATGGTAAGTGAGGATTCAGATGTCGAAGAATTGGGAGCAGTGGTAATTGCCTTTAGGATGCTTCATGTTCCTGGCCACTTCTGAAATGGAGTCCTCTAAAAAAAGTGGCTGTAAAAATCTGTGAACACAACAAATCTCTGTATTTGTTTGACACATTGGGGGCTTGGCCAAACTAATAGATCTTGCACCTTAAATTTGTCCATTTCAATTCCTTTGTCTGAAATCTGAAACCCCCAGATGCTAATCTGATTGACATAGAAGAGTCATTTCTCTAGCTTTGCATATAACGAATGCAACTGTGATCAAGAGAGCACTTTCTTTACAGAGTATCAATATTGTACATTTTCAGAATATGTCAAGAAGGTCTCAAAAGATCTCATTTATGAAGTGCTGGAAGGCTGCAGGGTCCTTGCACAAACCGAAAGGCATCACAAAGTATTCATAGTAACCATATCGCATATTGAAAGCAGTCCTCCATTAGCCTCTCTCTAATCCTCACAAAGTTGTAGGCCTGCCTTAGATCAAATTTTGAAAAGATATTGGCTGACTTGATCTGATCTAAGATGACAGGAATGAGAGGGAGAGGGTAATCGTTCCCGGAGGTGAGGGGTTAGAGCTCACAGGAACTAATAGGATGGTATTCTTCACTGGCTTTTGGGATGAATGAGATAGGAGCCACTGCAGGTGATGTAGAGGGATGTGCCTTATGAACCCCTTGGCTAGTTTTCCATCCAAATACTGCTTGAGGGCTTCCTTGGTTGTTAAAGTGTGGATTCTCCCATTAAGAATAGGGGCACCTGGGATGAGATTAATAGCACACTTGTATTCTGAAGGGCTGGAAGTGTATTAGCCACTCTTTCTACTGAACACATCTACAAAGTCGGCATACACCTCAGGCAACCTTTTGGTCATCTCCTGCTTTGAGTCTCCCAATGACTCAGACTCTTTCTTTAATGCAAAACATTCCAGATCCGGACAATCTGATACCACTAGTCAGAGATAGCAATTTTGCTTTCAATGTGATGCTGATAGGAATATCCTGAGAATCTTCATATGGATTAATGGATTATGTAGTCTGATTCACAGCGTTCCAGGCACTATTGTAAATTATTGGTAATTGATTAGATCCAAGTCGATAACTTCCACATGGTTGTAGAAAGTGCTCATTATTAAAGGCTTAATTACCTATTGTACTGGTACTGATGTTAACAATGTGCAATTGATTCCTATTATTTCCATAGATTTCGCTATGGACAATAGAGGGATCCCATGTTGTTCTCCAATATGAGCTGAACTAACCAGCACCGTCACATGTGGTGACCGTGGAATTACTGTTTCTCCCAGGGGATTGGGAATTTATTTTGAGAGACCTGTGCCTTTCAGCTCAAGATTACCTACTGCGTCAAACTATGAAAAGTAAATCTTGCAAAATTACAGAGTGCTCTACATGCATGCATGTCATTTTGTAATGGAAGTCCGTCACTTGCCAGTTTTATTGTAATTTTCTGACACAAGTATTTATGTGTTTGTGTGTTTTGTGTTTGTGCATGTGTGTTTCATGTGTGCACGGGCATGTGTGTATTGTGGGTGTGCCTGTACTAGTGTGCTGTATGTGTATTCATATTTGCATGCGTGTATGTGTTTATGTACGTGTTGCACATGCATTTGTGTTTGTGTGTATGCTTGCACATTTATGAGGGGATATTTGGGTCCATTTATAAGACAGTACAGGGCTCCGTACAGAGCGTATCTTTGCTAAAAGTCATTTATTGGGTGAGGGATGGGCAAGCAGGGAAGAGGCATGCAGCAATGGGAGTGAAGTGGTGGGAAGGATGGACAAGCAGGGAAGAGGCATGCAGCAACGGGAGTGAGGTGGTGGGGGGACAGGCATGCAACAAACTGGAATGCGGACGCTGGAAAGAAAAACAAAAAGTACCTTCTCTAGTGTGTAGTCAGTGGAATGACACTGGCCATACAGAAGCAGTAGTTGGTCCAAGCTCCACAGCAAGGGTGAAGATGTGAAGCCGAGCAGGAAGCTGAAGGCAGGAGGAGGTGCTGCTCAACAGGAAAAAAGGAAACAAGAGTGACATTGGATGGGCTCTAAGCCCCTTTTAAGATTTTTTTTTTCATTACCAGAGATTTCGCATGCATGCAGCAAGGGCCGTGCAGGCGAAATCTAAAAATGAAAAATATCATCAAAATAGACAATATGAAATGTAACTATGTATTCTCGCAGGACCTTTTTGTGAAGAATTATAACGCAGCAGGTTCTTAAGGTCCTGTGGCACAATCCGGTATTGGTATAAATCTAATTTTGTCCCCAAAAAAATTAAATGTTTGTCCTGTGGGCTAAAATAGTGGCCCACTCAAGTCTTATTTTTCAGACAAACAGAGGTTTTGACGGTGCCCAGTGTCAGCACAGTCACGGCAGTGCTATCCTTTATGGTGATATTTTTCAAAGGTTGGTAATGGATTTACATGCTGTATCCTCCTCTACCTTTCGCACATAAAAACAGCTGAGATGCAGCAAGTGGCTGAGAGGGATGGACACATCTGTTCTGAAGGTACTTCTCCAGATATTCTTCAAGATATTGATTCTTCATCTCTAGAGGGGTTTAAAGGGCCTGATTTTCAGAATGTTTTAACAGTCGCAAACACCCAAATTCCGTAAATCTCAGGGTTTGTGACTACTAATACGCTTTTTGTAATTTACTAAACCCAATTAATGAGTTGGAAAAAGTTTTCTGAATCATTGAAAGGGTTACGTGAACAATAACGAATAGCTATTTGCAAGGAGCGTGTTACGGGAGTCCCTTCTAAATACAGATTCCTTAAGAGATGTATTAATGTTTTGCAACCGAAATCCAGTTGCAAAACAATAATATTTTACCAAATGTACGATGGAATCCCACATGCGTTAAGCACGCAAGCCTTCATCACTCTGTCATTAGAACCAACGCGTCATTAGTACGAATTCGTTCAGTACACAAGTTGTTAAAACAACTTCCCTTGAGGGGCGCTGGACTTTGGAACTGGATCATTTACTATTCCAACTCAAGTCTGCGCAACAGTGGGGAAGGTGTTGTACGCTAAATCCAACACCATTCCACTAATCTGTCCCCTCTAAAGCAAGTAGTTGTTACGTGTGCTAATGACGTGTTCGTTCTATTGCCGGCGTTGTGAAAGCACAGCGTGATTCCGGCTTCGTCCTATAGGATGTTTCCCTATTTTACCTCCAAATTGGTGATAAGTCATTCGCAAATGGGAAGGATTTCCCAGTGAACCCCTTCCCCTTTGAAAATGTTGGCAAAAACGTGTGTTAAGAATAAGCATACTCCTAAAAAAGGTTTTTGTAACTTTTCTTTTTTTTTTTTAATTGCGTCCCATTTTCTTACTAGGAAAATGGGATGCATTTTAAAAAAAGATTGCTTTGTTGAGGTAATTGTTCCCCGGGCCCTGCGATTCTCGAATTGTTTACTTCTTGGTGTCTTCAATATCCATTTGGACTGCGCGGAGACGAGTGTTACTAGGGAGCTTTGCGACTCATTGAGCCTTGCTCAGCTCCCCCAATGGATTAGCTCACCGTCGCACCACGGAGGGCACATCTTAGACCCGGTTTGCTCCAATTTTCCTATATGCGAGCCTCTTCAAGTAACTTCAACTTCAAGTAATATCAACACGCGGCAGCGATAATTATCGCTGGCCGCTCTTAGTGTGAGGAACTTTATCGCTGGCTATCGCAGATAATTATCGCCATGCTAGCGCTGTGTTAACTACACATAGCGCAATGGCGATAATTATTCCAGTGACAGCGATGTTTTCCATGGAACATCGCTGGTTTTCCAGCGATGTTCCATGGAAAACGGCGATATCATTGGTAATAGAGCCTGTGGTCTTAGCCACACAATCCACCCCCCATGTTAGGTATGCCTTAGTCAGGAATTTAACAGACGTTAAATTCCTGCGTTAAGGCATACTTAACGTGATTTTAAATATCGATAACCCTCGTTGTTAATATGAGGAAGCTGGGTTAGCGATATTTCCACAAGGGAGTCTGGTCAGGCACGCCTCCTTTGCATCTCATTAGCGATGCGATGGGAGGCGTGCTGACAAGGGGCGCTAATGTAAGGATACACGCGCTAGCGTGCCCTTGTTGATAATGCGATAATATTATCGCCGCTTTTCGCCCGAAAACGGGCTCTAAAGCGGCGATAATATTATCGCCGAACCTTGTTAATATGCCCCTTGGTCGGATCATTTTCTAATCCAATTTTCATGGACTATTCAGATGTCCAACTCAGCAAGTAGGCACCGCCAGAGCAGACTGTCTCACAGAATCGATCCTTCTGCCTCGAGTTTGGCTTTATCAGATTCTTGGCCTCCCATTTTCACAGATCTGGGTGGAGCTCTGGAGAGCTTCACGAGTTGGATCTCGCAGGCGGTGGAATATTTATCCCCACCCTCTTCCAATCGAGCCAGAATCTCCCCCTCTAAACCTTGGTTTTCTAGTGAGCTCAAAGAGCAAACGCAGTATTGTAGAAAACTGGAAAGATGTTGGAGATTGGCCTATTGCCCCCTCGCCAAAATAGTACTTAGGAAGGTCCTGAAAGCTTATTATGCCTCCATTAGTCTGGCCAAAAGCCGCTATTATGCGGAACGCATTTCCCAGTCCAAAAACAATGCCAAATGAATATTTTGAATTGTACATAGCTTTGTTGCCCCCTGTGCTGAGAATATCATCCTTCCTACTTCAGACACATGGTGTGAAAAACTTTCGAGGTTCTTTATTGCTAAGATTCAGATGATACAGGCCAGCTTCGGGTCTGGTACCACAGATCAGGTAGGACTCTCCCTCCCGACTATTTCCGGACCCAGCTCACCTACTTCCAGCTTATCTCCGTCTTTGACGGAATTCTCTTTTATCACTCCTCAAGATTCACTGACTATCCTCAAATTGCTGAAATCAGGCTCCCCGGCGGACCCTTGTTTGGCCAGGTTGTTAGCCGCCGTTGCGGAGGTTGTTAATCCTGAGGTTAATACCCTCATTAACATGTCCCTTCAGACTGCCACTGTTCCACTAGAGTGGAAGCAGGCCAAACTTCTTCCTCTACTTAAAAAGCCATCCCTGGACCCTTCCATCCCGGCGAGCTTCCGCCCTATCTCCCTTCTTCCAGCCGTAGCAAAAGTGTGTGAGAAAGCGGTTTATAAACAGTTTGCCAATATTGTCAAAACATCCGGCCTCCTTAATCCAGCCCAATCAGGGTTCAGGGCCACATACAGTACTGAGACGGCGCTGGTGGAAATCTCGGAAGCAATTCGAGAATGTTTGGATGCTGGTGGCAGAGTGGCTCTGATTTTATTAGACCTCTCTGCCGCCTTTGACACGGTGCTATACTCCCACCTTTTAGCCCGCCTCACTAGTGTTGGTGTTTCTGGTCTAGCATGGAATTGGCTTAAGTCCTTCCTAGACGATAGATCGCAGCAAGTATGGCTACCGCGTTTCCCCTCGGCTCCTCAAAAGGTGACTACTGGAGTGTTGCAGGGCTCCACCCTGAGCCCTCTTCTTTTCAACATTTATTTCACCCCTTTGATCTATCTTGCAGAGGAGCTGGGAGCTAAGATCATTGCTTATGTAGATGATACCCAGCTCCTCTTCACTTAGAGGGACGCTGATACATCTCCAGTCCAGGCCAAAGACTGTCTCATGGATGTCTTTAAATGGCTGGCATCAGCTCAGCTCAAGTGCAACGAGGAGAAGTCGGAGGTTCTTCTCTATGGATCCTTTCCTCCGCAGTTTAGGGAAGCTCTCTGGTCGATAGTTTATCCTCTACCCAACTCTACGGGTCAGTCAGTTAAAAACCTGGGAGTTTGGTTTGATGACAGATAAAGAAACTGGCTGGGCAGTGCTTTGGCACATTGAAAACTCTCAGGAAGTTCCTGCCTCTGCTTCCCTGGGCTGCTAAGGAAATGGTTACCCGTGCCCTGATTCTCACACGCCTGGATTATGCCAATGCACTGTACATAGGCCTGCCAGGATACCAGCTGAGGAAATTGCAGGTTATACATAATGTTGCGGCCAGAGTCCTGCTTAACATCCCCGGAAGGGCTAGCACAAAGCAGCATTTGTACGATTTACATTGGCTTCCCGTGGCTCAACGAGTCAAATTCAAGGCCCTCACTCTGGCTCATGCAGCCCTTCATGGATCAGGCCCGCTCTATCTTAGGAATCGTTTTAGCTTTTACATGCCACGAAGACAACTGCGTTCAGCTTCGCAGTGTCTGGCAGTGATCCCCCGATTTCGTCTTGCAAGAGTGGGGGGGCAGCTCCCTTTCTTTCATGGCGGCCAAAGCCTGGAATCCCTCTCTTACGAGTTGCAGAACACTCCTGACCCTAGGATCTTCAGGAAACTGTTAAAAACTTTGCTGTTCACCTAATCTGCAGTTGTTTCCAGCTCCTCTTTTGTTTTCATTTGGCTTCCACGCCGGGATACTCTTGAGTAGCCATGCACAATATAAATGATAACAACAGAACATAACATATTTAAAAGCTATCATAGGCATGGTGGTCTGCTGACCCCAGCAGACCGCCATGCCTGTGACTTTAGCCTTTCGTACCTGGTCACAATTTGCAACCTGCCGCGTGCATATTAATAAGGTAAGTCAAACTCCGACCCTCTACAATTCGGAAATTTGCAAACCGACCTATTAGTTCATAGGTCGGTCACAAAATTATTTTCATTACCAAAAAAGTTGGTGCGCAATTTGTATGGTGCCGGGGTCCAGGATCAAGGTCAAAGTCAAGGTCAGAATACGGGATGGAGAAAAAGTATTGGCTTCTAACACATCATAGATGTCAAAGACGTTTGCATGTATTGCTCAACTAAATATCATGGTGCAAAAAGATTGTATCATGAATATCGACAAAAAAAATATTGCGAAGGAAGTTTATATAGATAAGTATCAGTCTACTATTGAACTCTACATATATGTACCTAGACGATAGATAGAGGGTGCGAAGGAGAATGTGCAGGTGCAGGTAGTCTTCGGTCTGCAAAGATTCAGGGGTCCTGGTGTTGCCTGTGTGAGACTGGAGGTGGGTAATACTGATGTGAGGTGGTGAGTCCAGGGATGAACAAATGGAAATGAAAATAAACAGGAGCCCCTAGGTTGTTGGAGTTTCTGTCCCATTAGGACAAGGTTAGTCTAGGAAGATGTAATGCAAACTGCCAAAAGCAGTATGACTCCATCAAATGCACCATGTGGCATCTGCAGCTACTGCTGGGCTGTGTGTGTAGTGGTGTCTAGTAGGAGTTGGGCAGTAGAGATCATTGAAAGATCAGTAAGCTGCTCTGGATCCCTACTGAAATAATGTTCATAGTAGGACTATGTGCTAAGAGGAGCCATGTTAAAGCTGATCTTTGCAGTGTCCAGAGTGGGGCACAGTCTGCTTCATGTTCCAGCATGGCCATCGAGGCAGGAATGCTACGCCGAAGATGGTGGTGCAATTCTACCTGTGCATGAACCTTGGGAGTATTGGTGAAGATGAGATGTTCACTTCTGGACCTTTGCCTTGTGAGGGTGGCATTTTCTTTTGATTTACTTAGTTTATATGGATATGCATGTGCCTACCAGGTGGGAAATTGCTCACACATTTGCCTCTCTGCACTGCTTTCCAAGAACATTGAAGGTGCTTCACAAAGCATTTAGGAGTTTGGGAAGTAGTACTACAGGAGTACACTTTTACCTGCTGTTGTGAATCAGCCAAATGGTCAATTCCCTATTAGTAAAATGCAAAGAGGGCATGGTCGTTTCTATTCTATTCTATGAGCTATTCCTACGTTATTCCCATTTTAGATGTTAAGAGGCCAATTCACAAATGCATGTAAGAGTACGTAATAGACTATTACAGGAGTACTGCTTTACATTCTCCAAAATGGCTTTGTTAAAACGCTCCATTGTGTGTTCTGCCCTCAAGGGATCATTCCTTACTAATCTGGGTGGGAGGCAATCATGCTAGCTCATGTGTAGCTACTGGCTCTTGTAGATAAAAGAAGCATTGCATTTTTATGAAGCCATAATTGAAATGTGGTTATGCTGAGGGTTCTATAAGGAACTCTTTGTGGATTCTTGATGCAAAGAGCTCAACATCTTGAAGAGTCATTACCTTGGGTTTTAAAGTACATCATAAATCACTACCGTATGTATTACAGTACATCAAACATCACTACCTTAGGTTTTACAGTACATCATACATCACTACCTTAGGTTTTACAGTAGATCATAAATCACTACCTTAGGTTTTACAGTACATCATACATCACTACCTTAGGTATTACAGTACATCATAAATCACTACCTTATGTATGTACAGTACATCATAATTCTCTACCTTAGGTATTATACTACATCATGAATCACTACCTTATGTATTACAATAGTTCATGAAGAAGAAACAACAACTGGTTCCCATAGGTTTGAACACTTTTAAATGTAGTAATTGTGTTCCTGGTCATCTAACCATATATGGTTAGATCTTGTGCAGAACCAATTATTCCAGTGCTCTGTATTATTAGTTCAAATTGTTAATTACATAAACAACAGTAAAATACCTGATCATCAACAGTGCATCAATTAGGGAAATCACAATGATGAAAAAATGAATTTAAAAAAAGACAGACGACAACATACATTTATTTACCTAGGGTGTGGAGTACAAATATGCCATTACTGCCTGCACTGTTCTAATGGTACCTTTTACAAAAGAAGACTATACAAGTTTAAGAATCTAAGAACTTTTTAAAAACTGACAGACAAACAAACCAAGGGGTGCATCCTGAATACCATGTCTATATAGGTATATTGTGTTATCGCTCCTTCCTACACTTACGAGCCTCTATTAGAAGCCAATAGTAAGCCCCTGATCTATGCAAATTGTCTCTCAATGAAAACTGCATGCTTTGTACTTCTGCGGTAAACAAATTAGAGATAGTTTTTTAAATCTTTTGACAGTGTGATCTCTCCAGAAGATAACCAAACGGTATTGCCCTTTTAGTTGTTGCTTCAGAAAAAACTGTGCCACAGCTGAGAAAGTCTTCCTGAGAAATACACAATTTATCCAAGACTAAATTTCACATTTGGATACCGACATAGGAACCTACACGTTTAATGATGCCTCATTGTGCTACTCACACATGATCACTGGGTAAGTTCCTTTACCTTCCGTGATACCGCTCGATTCGGTCTTTTACTCTTCTTAGCCTAATTAATGCCTGGCACTTTCTAAATCCCAGATTAACTACAGTTGCGGTATATTCTACCTGGATATCTGCACGTTTTGAGGATTCCTTGATTTGCGCATTCCTGCACTTCAATAATTGTCCTCTACCATTCGGTAAGTCCCTTTATCAATTTGGCTTTTCAAGATTTATTTCTGACCATTAGAACACACCTGACTCTATTTAAATTAATTTTTATAGGCTGTCCATATCTGCCTCCACTGTCCTGAAGAAGACTCGCCGTGACGCATGACAATCTCGCTTACCTTTGGGTCGGAACGTTGACGCTATCCTAGTTCATGTCCTAGCAGTTTCCTTGGACCTAGCCTTAAAATCACTTTGGGCCTTGTGAATTCATGCGATGAAATTTGAGATAGGATCGAACGATTAAATTAGATCCATCTTCGTATGTCACCTGTATATGTCATGTATATAGTTCACTATTGACTTCACCTTGTCACTCTATTTCACTTAATCTCACGAGAGTCACTATTTCTATTTCGCCGATATGACAATGTGCTTGTGACAGCCATATATATACACTGAACTAGATAAGAGTAAAACTTTGCTTTCTCCAACTCACGTTTTATTATTCTTTGGTGTGTTCATATCATACAAGTGTTCTCTAAAATTCATTTGTTAACTGCTCTTCAATTGATCTGATGCATCGTATTAATTACTTGAAACACAGCAATTGTATTACCCAACAAGAGCCAACTGTTTACTATAATAGCAATACCCAGGTTATGAGGGACACAGGGTTACCCCATTGTCTTTAATGGAGGGACTAATAGAGGCAGGATGGAGCTGTCACAACCACTCCATTAAATATTATTTTTTTTAAATAAAGAAGATAAATAAAACACACTTACCTCTATCGTGGCATCTCCGGGCTGCCCTTCTCCTCCTCACCGTGGTCTGTTCTGCAAACCTCTATGTCAGACGTACGTCTTGTAGACCTAGCACGACGTACGTCTGACGTAGGGGTTTCTGCAGGAGAGACCACAGTGGGGAGGAGGAGGGCAGCCCTTTGATGCCACAATAGAGATAAGTGTGTTTTTTTTACCTTCTTTATTTATTTAAAATATATATTTATTAGGAGGGGGTGGAGGCGGGGAGCTTTTACTGTGGGGCTCGGGGCTGAACTCCGCTCCGGAGTCGGAGTTTTGCCTAAACTCCGCATTCTCAGCGGAACACAGAGTAGGCAAAACTCTGCAAGCTCCACCAGCGGAGCAGAGTTCCCTGCCCGCCCTTAATAATTAGGTCTCAAAGGTCCAGACCCAATAATTCTGAGCCTGGAGACACTGAGTCTGCCCAATGTGTTGGTTGACAGGGGGCTAAGAGTATCAGCTTCTACCTACAATCTGCAGCAGTCTTGGAGGAGCACACAATGCTCACCTTGGTCAGGCACAAGTATATTTCAAACTGATAAAACATTAGGGCTGCCTGTTTTTCTAGACTTCTAGATTGCCTTTGGATGTTACTGAAGATGAATTCTTGGAGGATTTGCAGGAATGTTTTATTGTAGAGATCAACATAAAGGTGGTAGCATGCAAACATACAGCAAAGGGAAGAGGAGATGAGTAGCTATGTAGGAAGCGTTGGGTTACTTGGTAAAGGGATTTGTAAAAGAATAAGTGCTGGAGCCAAAGTTTTACTCAGGAACCTGCAGCCAGCGCTATTGAAGGTCATGGTCTAGAATACCAAGGCTGTGTTGTCTTGATTACATCTCATGTCTCTTTAGTTCACTGCTAGACACTCCCTGCCTCTTTATTTCACTCTTGCAAGTTCTTTTTCATCCCTGCTTTCTCCCTTTGTCATTGTTTTTCTTTGTCTTCCTCCTTCCTTCCCCTTTTGTGTTTTACTCTCTCTTGCTCTGTATCAAAGTCTTTTGGGGAAAAATAAGTGCTGGTCCCAAAAAATGAGTGCTGGTGCACCGCACTTGTAACCATTGGCTTCATTTAGGCACTGGATACAAGACAGTCCACCTTTTTGAAGGAAGCAAATGAGTTGCCTGTTGGCCTCAAATAAAGAATTTTAGATGAGTGTCGTCTGGGTATAATCCTTTCTGTGTTGGTGGCCAGATATAAATGGTGAAATGTTAGCGATAAACATTTGGTGGTAAGGACCCCACCAGAACTGCCAAATGTATTTGTCCTAAGAGGGGATGCAGATGGTTGGTCTGGATTTCCTTCCACCGTTCCACATTGTACTGGAACGATTGCTCTTGACATATTGGTTGGAATGTAAGTTTTTGAGTGATCATACTACAGATTAAGTAAAAGAAGTTTTGTAAAAGAAGGAGTTTCTGGCACCATTCTTAAGGACAATTTAGTTCAATTAACTTCTTTATTAAGTGTGGTATCAAGCATTTGCCAACACTAATACATCAGCCACAGAGTAATGGCATTGTTGAAAGATTCAACCAGGTGTTTGTAGAATGTGTGCAATGTTAGTACAGGAGCAGGAAAGAAGAAAGTGGCAACACATTTAAAGTCAATGAAAGGCAATGGTGACTTGTTGGTTGAAAGATTGGCAAAGATTTGACCTTCTTCTTTTGCTAGAAATGATCTCCAGGATGCCATAAACTGGCACAAATCGGTCATATATAGCCCAAGAGTCTTAGAGGCCTGGCCCTCTCTCCCTGGGGCCCTACAGATTGGGTTCACGTATTTAGGGATTTATCTCACCACAGACAGGAAGCTCTCGTACCAGAATAATATTCAACTAACTTCGCTGCCGACGCGCTGAGGTGGAAAGCCCTCCCTTTCACGATCCTTGGTCGGGCGGCAATGTTTAAAATGATTGCTTTGCCCCCCTTCCGATATGCCCTCCAGAATGAGTACTTCCCCCTCTCCAGGCAGACATTCCGGGTGATAGATGCGGAATTACGCTCCCTGTTGTGGCTCGGGAAGCAGCCGAGTATTGCGCTGGCCACACTACAGCGGAACCAATATAATGGGGGGATATCCTTACTGGATATTGAAGCTTATTACTGGGCGGAGCATTTGACTCCGGTGAAGAATGGATACATGCTACAGCAGACCACCCCACCTATAGACCAGAAAGAGATACCATTACACCTCGTACGTGTCTATATTTTCTCTATGGGGGCGGGGTAGGGAACACCTACTCCCGGCCACGCAGGTCACATTAGAAGTCTGGGACAGAGCGACTAAGGCAATGGGCTCGGCACGCAAACCAACGAAACAGACGCCCCTCTGGCACTGCTCCTGGTGGAAGGATCTCCGCAAATTTAGGGGCTTTGAAGGATGGGACGCCATAGGCATCTCCACCATAGGGGATATCGTGGCCAAGGGAGAACTCAAAAGTTTCCGAGCGTGCGCAGCAGAATTTGGACTACACTCCTCCCAGTTTTTTAAATAGGCGCAGCTGACACATGCCTGGCTAGCAGAAAGTTTGCTTTTCTCCTCACTACCAGAATATGCACCGCTAGAGGGACGCCAACTGCAAGAACATGTACTCACTAAGGCAGTATCATTAACAACACACCAGACTGGGGAAATTGAGGGAATCGTAGGAACTGAACCTGGTTACGTTAGAAAACATTGACTGGGAAGCGGCCCTGATGCATCATAGGGAGGTGGCCATTAAATCCCGCCTCCGACTTATTCAATACAAGATACTACACAGAGTGTATTATGACAGGGCCCGACTCCACCGTATGGGCCGAGCCAGCGACCAGACTTGTTTGAGATGCGCCAGCCGCAGGGGGACTTTTACCATACCATCTGGGACTGCCCTGTCATCCAGTCATATTGAGAATTGATATTGGGGGAACTGAGCAAGGTTTTAGGCGAGAAACTACCCCTAGACCCCAAATTCATATTACTGAGCATACCCGGAGATGTAGATCTGGGCCGTCCGCAGCTTATTTTTGCAATGTTGACGTTAGTAGTAGCAAAACGGGACGTAGTTCGCACATGGGGGGGGGTGGCGTTACCTCCCCAGCTTCAAGAATGGAAGATGGGGATGGGGATGGATATGTACATGGCGGCATAGAGGGTCACATACAAAGCGAGAGGATGCCCGCGAAAGTTCCGCAGGGTATGGGGTAAATAGAGAAAATATTATGGTATGGATGGAGGACTGGGCGCTGACTAGTCGGCCAATGAGTGGGCCCTTACTCTACCTCTTCCAAGGTAGCCAACCGGACTGTTTTTCGGACCCTTAGGGAGACACACAGCGTGGGAAATGCCGCTGCAGGGATCAATAATTGACTGGGAATCACAGATTCATATAGCCCGCAAAGGGGAGGGGATGGGATTTTATATGATGTGGATTGTATATATATGTTTCTGCACGAATGTAACCAAATGTGACATGCTGTTTGTTTCTTGGTTGATTAAAATGCAAATAAAAATATTTAAAAAAAAAAAAAAGAAATGAGCTCCAGGAAGCGCAATTTACAGAGAACCTTAACTTTGTCACAGCAAAAGAACATGTAGGTTTCCTCCTAAACTGAGGGACTAAAACATTTGTTGTAGGTACCTTAGTCACTTATGTTGTTTTATTTTTATCTTTTATGTATGATGCAGTCCACTGTTATTAAGGGAGTCCTACAGTGAAGAGAAAAATACATTTCTCTTTACCCAGTCCCACATCACCAGCGGTAAGCATTATAGAATGTTGCTTTGATTGATGGCAAATGCTTGACTTCTGACATCAATCACTGGATGGTCTAACAAATTCTTCACATTTTCTGATTTTCTTTGTATTATCTTTTCTGTTGTTTGACAGAGACAGATTTTCTACGATTTTGTGTCGGGTTGTGTCACTTTTGTGGTGCAGTACCGACACAAAATCATTTTCAGCATTAACTAAGCCACACAAGGCTACTTTGCCTGTTTTTGTGTGATTTAGTAAATGCAAAGTGATGCAAGGCAGCACACAGCGCTGTCTTGTGGTACTGTGCATTGGGTAGGCGCCGGGCGATACTTGGTGCAGGGGTGCCTGCGTTGGCGATAAGCCCCACACAGTGTGACAGCGCAACAAGAGAGCAGAAATGCTCCATATTTTTGTAAATATATAGCATTTCTGCTCTCCAATTTTCACGCACCATAGCAAGTTTCCAGAGTTTGCTGAAAAAATAGTAAATGAGTCCCTTAGGGTTTATATTGCTGTGAAGGTTCCCAGCTTGGCAGTTTCTGCTGGCTGGTTTGTGGACAGAACATTGCCCTGAGTAGCTCTAGAAGAACGACTCAAAAAGCACAACCTCACGAGAACTTGACACTAGCGAGGAAAATAAAAAAAAAAACCTCTGGCATGCTATCTCTTTCTCTCTCTACCCTAATCCCTATCTTTGCCCATTCCGCTCCTTCCTTTTCCCATACGATGACAGTGCGTGGGGGGCAGTCAAGCTACCGAAAATGTAATACAGCTAACTCAGCCAGTTTTGGCTGCCCTGTAACAACAAAGCGTTGAGGATTACATGTTATATGTTATATGTCATATGTTGTAAAAAAAAAATACAATAGAAAGTATATTGAAATTTAAAAAAGAACATTGTAGCTGGGGCTCATTAAACTTGCTTGTGTTTTGCTTGGGTCTACCGGGGGATCCTTACTTCACTTGTCGAAATCACTTTTCCATGTTTTTGGTCCTACTGGTGGAACCTTCAGTTTCTTCTTTCCGCGTCACCTCTGTTACTTGACTCCATGTCCCTCTTTTACAATCCTGATGGAATCAGTTCCCACATGAGCAGGTGTTTCTCTTCCTTACGCTCTTTTTCACCTGTATGATCTCTGCTTTTATTAGAGATAATTCCCTCAGTCAAGCGCTTGATATCCTAATTTACAAATCTTTAATTTTTCTTCTTAATGTGTACAATGTTCCACATATGGTTAGAGTCTGGATGCCTCATAATACCAGATTGTTTACCCTTCGGACATATGTCTTTGCTATACTACTGCCTCTCCAACCCTGGAGTGACCTGAAGTACCCCCATCTTTCCTGTCATTGACCACAGACGTTCTACTTATTCAACCACATTAGTGTTGATTGCCACTGTTTGTCCATTTTGTTACTCAACTGGGGGGTTTACATTCCAGGGCTCGTCTCAGTTCACGATTTCAGAAGTGTGTGTTACCGGAATTATCAGAGACGTTGAACTATTACTGTATCAGTCCCACTGTTAGATGCAAGACGCTGAGGTGCAGTGGGGCTGGCGGGGGACTTTGTTGCGCCCCTGGTTGGTTGGCTGGCCATTTCAATGGAAGCTTGGGGGTTTTTCGCACTAAGCTGTGCACTTTTGATCTCTCTCTTATGACTTGTCAGTTTGCAGTGTCTGTGGCTTTCTATTGGATGATTTGACAGTGTAGAGTCCCTTAGTTCTCCCTTGATACTGATTTGCAGAGATGTTTTTCTGTGCCCACTCCTTGGGTGTTTTGCTGATGTGTGTTAACTGTCAGGAGGCATCTGGGCTAGCAGGGCTTGTTGTGTGTGGGTGTGCAGGCATGGGCAGACCCTATGCTGTTGGAGTCTGCAGGGTGCGCAGGCGCTGGCTTGTTGTGGGGTTTAAGGACCACAACTACAGTGTCCCTAGTTGTGTTTACGTCCTGCGCAGTGATTAGTATTTGGTGAGGTTTATGGCAAAGGTTGTGTGTACCGTGGGAAATTGAGTCCCATGGATGTCTCATATGGTTGCTGTGTTTGTTGTGTCTTGATTGTTGGGAGCAGAGAAGAGTGTTTTATCATAGTGTGCTTGTTGTTGTGTCTCTGTCTGTAGGTTGCTTTAGCCCTTTGAGGGACTGCAGGGGTGATGTGTGTTGGTGCTTCGCTACCTGTACTGGGAGACTCTGTCCCGGCAGTGGCAGGCGGAGAAGCTTTGTGTATTGACTGAAGTGGTGTAACTTGTGGTTCCAGGTGTAACTTAATAAGTTACTTGCTACCTGAGCTTAGACAAGAACGTTGTACAGATGTGTACCTGCAGTGCGTGGACAGTACAACACGATCTTAATACCATGCCGGCTAAACTCTCTGGGACAGCCTTCCCTGCTGTTGTTATTGATCCGTTTGCAGTTAATATAAGAGCAGGTGGCCTATTGACTGGTTGAATTATATGATGCTATTATAGCATGACCAGGCAGGTACTGAATTATGGCTGAGTTTCGATTTCCTTTAGAAACAAGAAATTCCGTTCTGCGTTTCGGGGCGCGTGACTGAAACGCGTCACGTCTGTGTGTGTATTTCCGGCCCTCTGGACACTGCGCGGACCCCGCAATCGAATGCATCGCTGCTGATACGATGAGAAAGTAGTTTCCGGGTAGCGACAGTATTTGCCCATCTGCGATATCGAGAGCGGCTGCAGCCATCAGCTGTTTGCACTGCATTCAGTCTGGGCAGAGTCATGCCTGGCCTCCGGCAGCCAGCCAGCCTTCCGGTTGCACGGATAATGCTATTACCAAGCGTACAAGGGCCTGCTTTGTATGGCCTCCACAGCACAGTTATTAATAGTCGACATGGTATGGCACGAGCCCTGAGATAGTGCAGACACTGCTGCTGGCACTGAGAAACTAACAATGCTTACCTCCACTTGCAATATGTTCCTGTGTGTTCCTATGTGTTTTTTAGTTTTGTTTCTAGATCTGTTGTTACCCAATACCTTTTGATTTTCATACAATTTTACATATAAAATAGGAGTTTTCAGCTAGTGCTCTTCATCCATTGGTCTGTTGCTGTGTCATTCACGTTTCTCCTCCACCCGCTACAGCATACAACACTGGGACTCAGCCCACTTCAGCCATTGGCTAATTGCGTTGATGTGCTCACAAGGAGCACATGCACACAAAATGCAGTTCCCATACAGTCAGACTCCTCTGTCACAATGTGTGCTTTTTGAGTCCAAAAATTATATTTTTATTTTTGAACATTTATTTTTGTTTGCGGGGGCCCGGCAGCTCCCCTACAATAACATTATACAAAAGCAATAATGAGACAAAACAAGCACTGGCAAAGCCAAAAGGGTGATAACAAATGCCAGACCTGTTGGCTTTGCCTATACTTATTTATAATCTATAGGAACGGATAAGTCAGACTGGTGAATGTCCCGATCACAAAATGATGTACCTTTTGGAATGAACCCAGTAACTCTGTAGATGCCCAGTGTAGCAGAGATAGCTTTTGTTACACCCAAGTGCCTTTTTGCCGGTTCCCATCTTGTGCAGATTGTAAATAGGGAAGGGAGCAAAAGAGGACTTTGGCTGGCAGCCCCATAATGCAATACTCAAGACATTGCATATTATCTCCCTTAACCCAGCTGATCATAGAGAGAGAAGTGGTGGCGCAACCACCGGAAGAATTTGGCCAAATGGAAGAATCACCAAACGGAAGACTCTGGCACAGCCATGGCCTAAGAAAGGCAAAGTCAAACAGACAGCACTGCTTTGCAGCAGCGTCCCCAGTAACGTATAGTCACAACCACCGCCCTCAGGACTACTAGTGGAAGGAACACAAGAAAAGAGAAGAAGTTTCCATCCTCATCCTCATCCTCCACACAATTTCGCATCATCGTTTGAGACATGGACCTCACACGAGAGTTCCAGGTCTCACAAGATGGCGGCCATCTTGGGCGGGCCAGGGTACTAAAAAACCTCCCCGCAACCCACTTAATGCTCTCAAGCTTCATATCGACAGAGAAGTAGCTTCAGAGTAGTAGTCTCGGAGATTCAGAACTGGCAGCAGCCATCATCACCACGAGCTGAGGACCAGCCAACAAAAGTGGAGCAGCGAACGGGGAAAAACCAAAGGAGTGGACACATCTTTTCATGGGAATGCGCATCCCATGGCACAGCAGGGTTAAAGCGCAACTACAGTAACAAGGCAGCATCAGAGGAAGATACACATAAGAGTATGCTACTGGAATAATACAGCACTGAGATGTACATCAAACAATACAGCACTAGAGTGCAGAGCAGTGGGCCCAAGGCAAGGAGTATGACATTAAAGGGCTTACCCACAGAGACAAAGTTTGAGCAGTGCACATCAATGAGCCCTAGCAATCACGCCAGTATGGGGTAACATGCAGCGATGAAGCCCAGAAATGTATGACAATCTACGGTGCTGGTACGGCTTGGTAATGAGCCCTAACAATAGGGTACTAGGAGTTGTAGTAAGGAGGTACAAAAGCCATAGTACTATGTAGCAACAACCTCATTCTCCACAGCCAGGACTGTTAAAAAGGGGGGCAGAGAGGGCACTGTTCCTTTGACCAGTGCTTTTTCAGAGCCCCACTCTTGTGCAGCAACCAACATTGGGGCATATTTACAAGCTGGCGATAAAAAAATGACCGCCGCTTTTGCGGCCGTTTTCGGCCGAAAAGCGGTGATAATTTTATCGCCTAATTAGCAAGGCCACACTAACGCGTGAAACCTTGCTTTAGCGTGGGGATTCCTAACGCCCAGCTTTGCATCTCTAATGAGATGCAAAGTGGGCGTTCCTGACCTAACATGACAGGAGAAATGTCGCTAAGCGACATTTCTCCTATCATCAAGCCCCACGCTATGAAGCATAGCGTCAGGAAAAGTAGCGATAACCCCTGTTATCGCTACTTTCCTTACGCCTGCTTCAGGACTGACTTAGCCATGATATCCTATGGAAGGAGGATATCATGGCTAAGTTTGTGAGTCCCTATCAACAAGCTAACGCCACACTACGTGAGATTATCGCTGGCTTTCCAGCGATAATCTCACGTTAGGCAGTTAGCGTGAGGATTTTTATCGCTGAGGAGATAAGCGTTGCTAATAGCACGCTATCTCAGCGATAAAAATCCACGTTACCCGGCGATAATTATCCTCACGCTAAGAGCGCTGAGCGATAATTATCACCAGTTGTTGCTGATATGCCCCATTGATTTATAGATTTCCACCCAAACCTGCACTGTTTACTAATGATGAGGCAGCGAACACAGCTAATACCTCTAGATAACACCACATGCTGGATCTGCCATAATTTCCCTTACACTGCTCAACATATTTTCTTTAAATTTAGAAAAATTTCCTCATTCAATGAGGGCATCCCTGACATTGCTGACCCTAGGCTCGCAAACACCTCTCACATGCCTGGCAACAGTGGCAGCAGAAAAGGCCAATCACAGAGGCAGATGATGGGGCTACACACAGAAGGACATAGGGGGATATAATTGTCCATACATAATTACTGGGTAACCTTAATCAGTATCTGCTCGTCTGTACTATTTGCCTAGCCAAGCACAACAGTAGTAGCAGCACAGCCAGTAGGCTCAGCTAGAGTAACCTGTGAAGGTGGATCCAGTGAATTTGAGGCATTTCTTGTCTATTGCCATTCCTCCTTCCATTGAGCACTTCCAATAGAACCCAGAACGACTGCCCATGAGTCAGGTGGGGAGAGTTCAGTGACGGGCAGACGACAACTGGATTTGTGATGCCCTGATGGTGGACAACAGGGGCATGCCTGGGGAACCAATGAGGGAATAGGAAGACGACAGACAGGCAGTGCTGGCCATGGCATACTTTGCCACTGGATTCAAGCTATCCTGGCTGAAGAGGGGTGAAACCCCGAAACCGGTCCTAGGATGCTTGTTTCCGGTCCAGGGAGGACCTGGCTTGGCAGTTCAGGCTGGACTGTTCCCATGAGGCACAGGGTCAAGACTGATTTACATATGGCCAGGTCTAAGCTGGGGTGGCATGGTGAGCAAAATAATGATGGATTTAACCCAGATCTCTTGACTGGGGGAGAATGTTTTGATTTGTTCTGCATTCCGTCCCTCAATTGTGTGTCTTTTGGCCATGGCATAACAGCATCTCTAAAAAACAAACCATGAACTGGAATAGAGTTTAGACATAGCTGAACTTGCAATAGCACGAGACAACATCTGTAAGAAGCTCACACTCTGATTGAATTCACAATGAAAGCAGTGCCATTGAGAGCCCTTCAAGATTCTTTTCACCTACGACTTGGTTTCTAGTCTTGCTATGGCAGCTTAATTTAGTGAAATTCAGATCACTTTTGAATTCTATCCGAGGGCGATGTGAGCCGCTCATTCCATTGAACATCGGCATGGCGTCAGACTTCAAATAATGCCAGATTGACTACTATATTCCTTGTTAGGAAGAAACTACGTAACACAGTGCTTTTTGTGTCATTGACTGGGTTAGGCACTCACTGAGTCAACATACATGCACTATGTCACCCATCTTTGCACTCATGAATCCATTCATCCATTCACCGACATATAATTGCATTCATCCTCTGACCCAACTGCGAAGAAACATAGAAACTCAAAAACGTTTGCACAATAAATTAAAAGAATACAAGTTGAAAAAAGAAAACATGCTGCCATCTAAACACCACAGGCATATGCATGCAATAGCAAAACTAAAAATAGCAGCAGGTGTCTGCCTTGCAAAGGTATTGTAAAATAGTCTATCATGGTTTCAAAATACAAGAATAGTCTCCACCTTTTAAATCAACTTGTTGGCCATGTTGAAATGGTAAAAAAGTTATACATGATGGGCAACCACATTCCATAATGATCTGCTCGTTTAGAAGAAGGACCTGCGGAACCACTGGTGCCAAAGGAGTTTTATTTCCTCCTTTAACGGAGTAGTTATGACCCTGTTTTCTTACCCTCAATACCAGCCTCATGTGTTTACGCTCGATAGTCTGACTTCGAGCTATTCAGGAAAAGGACATTTTTCTACCTCCCTCCCTGGTCATGAACCCAGCTTACCATTTTAAACAATTTAGTGGTCACCCAGTTGCACCAGTCCTGATGAGGCCTTGAATACATCTAAGGCCTAAACGCATTGATCAACTCTCTTTTGGATACCAATTCTCTTTTGGAGAAGCAAAATGAAAGTTGAAAATTGCATATTACTTCTTGCTTGGAAAAAACACTAGTTGAGAGTTGTCTGTATTGAGTCCCTTTTTATGGTGGATTGTATATTTCTATGTATGAATAATATAACCACCCATTTTTAGTAGTTACAAAAGATGTGGTCAGGAGAGGCCAAGATTGTCCTCATTTGTGTTTGATGTCAAAATTATGTTAGTATAGAACCAAACTGTGGGTATCTGTTACGGTGACTGGAGAGTTACTGAGGCACATTATCGCCTAGCCAGGAACATACAAGCTACGGGTTTTTTAACCTGTCAGGGGAACCCACACATTAAACTAGCCTATTTTGGTATCCCCTAGCCAGTTTTAATCACTCACTCATTCTCTCTCAAGAACCCTCAATCTCACACCCTCACTCATCATACGGTGTTACCAAAAGATCTTTGCAAAAGCGACCCTTCGGGAGACCCGACCAGTAGCAACGCAGCGCCGACCCGACCAGCAGCAACGCCCAATGATGAAGCATGACATCCCTTGGGATGTGTGAGGGCACCAAGAGACAAGATCTGTGCTTGTCTCCACTCTGTGAGGTTTAGACCAAGTTTCCCCTCTTTCCCTTTCTCTGTGGACAACAACTGTGTCCATACAGGAACAGTTACCCACCGTTTGGTTCTATATTACTACATGGAGCATGGGTACTGGACCAAAACTAGCTTCTAGTCCCCCCTACTTTTGTTATATATAAAATTATGTGTGTGCCTATATTTGTGATGTTTAAATGTCGTGGTACGTAATTTTTGCACTTTAAAAAACAAAAAAATCTGTTAAATAATTGGCGCCTGCAATTGGACTTCTGAAAGTATTTGGTTTCATTATTGGTTTTTTCTAATGATGATTGTCATAATTTAGTTGGCCAGCCTCCCAAACAAATGTGTCATGTATGGTTGATCTTGTAAACAAGTAATTTTTCCCTGCGCTCATCTATTTTCTTATCGATATGTTTAGAGGAAGGGGCAACCTGGGATGCGACGTACTGCAGATAACATGTTGGGCAACCAAGGGACCAAATTGTACAACCTGGAGAGCTGTAGTATTCTCTAAAGAGACATTACAATAAAAAAGAAGAGAAGCATGAAAGAAGAACTAAAACAGGAGAAAATTAAAGACTAAAGGACTGGCCAATTAGCCCTAACACTGAAGCACACTAATTTTCAGGTGGATGTACACATGTGATCAGAAAATGTTGCCATTCAGAGGACAAGAGCGCCAATGATTTCTGAGGACTGAACCATTACTCTGTGCAGTTTGCTGTCGTGAATGGAAGAAGAGTCTAAATGACACTCAGACCGGCCAATGGCAGAGAAGAGCTGAGCCAAAGGTCCTCAGTTTATCTATATAGATATATATTTATATATATATATGTATGTACGTATTATTTAATTATGTTTTGTATTATTAGAACCTGGCAGACAGCTAATAAGAGATTCTAGCAAGAAGTATTACAGTGCAAATCTCCCTCTAGGGATTGTCAGTGGTACTAACCACCAACAAAATACTCCCCTACAAAAATAATCTGTGACATTTCATCTAACAAAATACTTATTGTAGATTTTATTACAGATAAACAACATTCCACCCTTAAATACCTATTGATTTTAGCACATGTTTTAACAACCAATATTTCGTGCCTAATACGTTTATCATTAGTTTTCACAATAAACAGATCGGACCTATGGCAACAGAAATATTTTTTGCTAGTAAACCGATCAGTCCTGTAGCTGTTATAATTGCGTTATCGCCATAAACAACTGTGACCTCCGGCACTGAGCATAAGCTCTCCCACAAGGAAACTATCAGGCTTCCAGTCATAAAATTACATATAATAAATTACGGTTGGCAATCCAAAATACTTTCTCTCCTAACAGGGCTTTACAAGGATTCTCACAGTGCATACCTTCTATACTCATTGTTTGTCAGAGGGGGTAGTCAACACCAAAAACCCTTGCCTACTAAGGTAATCTATTAGATTTCAAATAACAAAAAACTATCTGTGGGCTTTAATTCAGAGTAATAACAATCCTCCCTTCAATGCCTACTGACTTTCAATATGCTTTTCACAATCAATATATCAGGCTTCTTGCCTTGTTTTTTTTAAAAAATATTTTTTATTGATTTTTCCCCCAACCATCATAGCATGAATGCAGCATTACATACAATCAGGCTTCTTGCCTTTAACATACCTTTTCATAATAAACAATCAGGCACAGTGTCTTTGTCATGGGCTGGCCACCGTAAATAACTCAAGCCTATTGTACTGAGCTTAATCTTTCCCCAAGGCAACCATCCAGCATACAGATTTAAAAGTACAAATGTAAACTCAATTACGGTTGGGAAAGCAAAATACTACCTCTCCTAAAACAGCTAGCAAGGATTATTGTAGTGTATATCTTCTAGCCCCAAACACTGGGCCCGATTCACAAAGGTAAACTGAGATGAAAGTTTAGCTTTGCGACTTTCTGTATTCACAAAGGGCATTTACGAATAGTAAAATTAGACTTTTGTCTCAGTTAAACTTAAGTTTTGGTCTTAAGTTTAACTGAGACGTAAACTGAGACAAACGTCTAACTTTACTACTCGTAAATGCTCTTTGAGAATACTAAAAGACGTAAGGTTAGACTTTGGCCTCAGTTTACCTTTGTGAATCGGGCTCTTTGTTCGGATGGATCACCAACATGAAAACCCTTGACTACTATGGTAATCTGTTAAATTCCATGTAACAAAATACCTGCCAACAGGCTTTAGCACAGCGTAATAAGAATATATCCTTAAATGTCTATTATCTTTAACACATGCTTTGCACAATAAATAGGTCATGGCTACTGGCTTTATCATAACTTTTCATAATAAACAGATCAAACCTATGAAATCTGGCATAACGTTTCCCAGTGAACCAATGAAGCCTTTACGCTTTAGCATTGGCTTTACACTTCATCCAACACCTGCCTAGTCAATTGCACATAAACTGGCAACCATCATACATAGTTATAACATTACAAATATGTAGGGAAATACAGCTTGCAAAGTAATATACAAGCCCTGTCAACAGGGCCAAAAAAAAATCATCACAGTGAAAACCTCTAGGGTTTGTCAGAGTGGGCGGCCAACGCCAAAACCCTTGCATACTGGGGTAATCTCTAAGATTACAGGTAACAAAATACCTGCCTATGTCCCATAACACAATGTGATGACAACCTACTATTAAAGGCATACTGCCTTTAACATATGCTTTGCATAATTAATAACCTAGACCTACTGCAATAGGCATAACATTTCATAATAAGCAGGCCAGACCTAAGGCATGAGACATACATTTCCAGTGCACCAAACAGGCATATAAAATGTTACCATAATCAGCTAAGGCCTACAGTTTTTAGTGGACATTCTTCCATAAGGTAACCATCAGACACACTGTCATGAGATTAGAAAGGCATTCAAAATTATAGATTGGTTAATTACATACATCCACTCACACACTGAATCAGTCACCCATACAGCTACTCCCACTCCTATTCACTCACCCATACAGGCACTCACCCACCCACCCATACAGTTCCTCACACAGCCACTCACTCATTAATATACTAACACATGTGCTCACTCACCTATGCAGTAACTGAGACAAGTACATACTCTCCCATACAATCTCTTTCACACTCACTAACTCACCCATACAGCCACTCACAGACCCACTTACTCACCCATTCACCCACTTATACACCCACCATACAGCCTCTCATGTACTCTGTCTCTCACCCATACAGACAGTTATGTGCCTGCTCAGTCACCAATTCAGCCACTCCTGCACTCTCTCATTCACCATTTACAGCAACTGACACACCCGCACACTCACCCATATAGCCACTCATTCACACTTTCATTTACCATTTAAGACACTTACACAGCCACTCACTCACCCGTACAGATACTCACACAGCCACTCACTTACTCCTAAACCCACTGACACAACCATTCGCTCACCCATACAAAAACTCACACATCCACTCATGTATACAGTCTCTCACATACCCACTCACTCTTCTATACACCACTTGCACACCCACTTAATCACTCATACAGGCACTTCCGAGGCCACTTACCTTAGTATATATGTTTAAGACTCAGTAACTTTTAGAAAACACTCACAATCACTTGATATCATCAGTGATGTCATTTGAGTTGTCATTTGAGATGTCATCAGTGATATCACTGACCATGTCATGGGTGATTTAATATGTGAAGTCATAAGCAGTGTATTGCCGGGGCATAATTTATAGTTAGCTCAGGTAAATATAACTGCTGAATTTCAATGGTTTTGTACGAGTAAAATCTGAGCCTAACTATAACGTCTCTGTAACCTTTGCGTTTTTCAGTGATATATTATATATGCATATATGCAGTACTCTCCAGGGCCATACCGTGTTATTCCATAAATTAAAAACAACACATTAAATACATTTCCAAATTTTAACAGTATATATGACAACTGTAGCAACCTCTGTATAATTACAATTACAAGGCTAATCCATTTATTAACACTTAGTTTTAATATGTATTCTAAAACACCGTAAAAGAGCTGTATAAAACAACATGGTTGCCATTAATTTTTTCGGGATGTCCTCATTAGCCAATGAGATTATCCCTTGTCATCGCTATGTAAGGAGATTGTACCGCGGTACTACGGTGGCCACAGATATAGCTAAAAAAAGTATAACTTAAGATTTACTTAATGTATTTGCTTACAGTACCCAAAAGAATCCTCTGCACCACCTGCTATGCAATACTGCCAAATTTAATAAAATCCAGCTGACTGTTTTTGTGCTATGCGCAATAGAAATGTCTATGGAAAATGCATTAAATGTCAAGCCTGTTTTGGGACACCCCATTTTTACTTTACATAACCTTGACCAAACATCCCAAATCTTTCAGTACACCTAAAACGAAACTGGGGCAGCAGGTCTGCAAGGTTTCATGCACATTCGTCAAAAAAGTGTCGTTATAGTTAGGAAATAAAACTTAAAAACCTTAGAAATCCACTGCAAAGCCAAAGGTTACAGGGACGTTATAGTTAGGCTCAGATTTTACACACACAAAACCAAAAGAATTCAGCCGCTATAGTTCTCAAGTAATTATAACTTATGCCCTAAGGTAACTTTAACTCGCGTCCCCGCCATACACAGGTTTCTTATCAATAATTTAATTGCAAATGTTGCAGTGATATTATCAATGATGTCATAGAATGAGTCATGACTGATGTAATATGTGTGGTAGTTAGCAGTGCATGCCGGGGGCACTAGTTATAGTTGTGAGAAGTTGGCCTGATGTATGATGTCACTAGTTATAGTGTACACCTTATATCAGTCCAAATACCCTTATGGTGATTGGTTGTAAAGTCAACCTTATAGACCAGCTATCCTAGTGGTAGCATGGACAAGAGCAGTCTTAGGCTAAACTCTGAATGGCATGTGAAGCCAGCTGTGATACCATATATAATCCCTTGAATACCAAATGAAAGGACACCACAACAGATATATATATAAAATAAAGTGTATTTATTCTAAGCAAACCCTCAGCACTCTTTATGAGATTAGAGGTAAGTACAACACAGTCTTATTAATGCATACAGTAAGTCACACAGGTAAGTAATACAGTTAGGCCCTAGGGGCCACGCAAACCATATACTAAGTAAGTGGTATAAGAACCACTGTCACGGAAATAGAATAGGCTTAGGCCTAGGGAATCGCTGGGGCTACACTACACTAGCGTTAGTTAGGAAGTGGGAGGCCCACGGGATTCGTGTGCAGAGTGGAAACACTCACGCGTAATGCGTAAAAGTCAATAGCAATGTTACAGTTTAGAAATAGATAGATTTAGGACACTTCCGGAGTAGCTAGGAAGTTGAGACTTGAAAACTAGACACTAGGAAAGTCACTATCCTGATGAGCACCGGAGTACCCAAGTTACCTAGCCCACAGGCTGCGGGTGCATAGGGGTGAAGATGCGTCGTTTTCGTCGTCGACTCCTATGGATGCCTGAAGAAAAGATGCTGACAGGCAGTCAGGGGAGAGTGTCCGGTGGATCCCAAGGCTGGGATCAAGAAGATAAGAAACCTGCAAGCAGAAGGGACAGAGTCAAGGTCACTAGCCAGTGACCACGTGGAACCAGGAAGGAACCAGGCGATGTCGTGAAGAGTTGCAGGTGAAGGTGAAGCTTGTCGCTGCAGCCAGGAGGACCAGGAAGCGTCGAGGACAACCAGGACCAGGAGGCGAGCTGTCCCACAAAGGCTCTTGCTGTCGGCGGTGTCGAAGTTGGACTAGGACTCACCAAGCCTTGGCAAGCGGAACCCACGAAGAACAAAGGACTTGCTTCTGGTGCAGACCAGGAAGGTCTGGGGTGCTTCTTCTTTGCAGAGAAGCGGGAGCCAGTCTGGAGGAGCCAAACCAGCGCAGAAGATTTCAGGGTGCGTCGTCACAGAGGCCACTAGCCAGCGGGCAAGCAACCGGACAGACGCGGCAAGCAGGAAAATGCTGAAGGGCCCCACGCAGGACTCGTGGAGTGTGGGGGGCTGATCTTCGGTGCAGATGGTGCTTGGGGTTGGGGCTTCTCAATCCCCGGTGCACAACTTCGAGGGTACCTCAGAAGCTGCGCTGTAAGTTACTAGCCACTTTTCCCAGGTAGCCGGTCCCACGTCGCTCGTCGCCTCTACGGATCTCAGCTCTGCTGCAGATGTGGATGAGGGTCGGACAAGTCTGGAAGTCAAGGCTCTGGTCGGGCTCTGCAGTCGGTTCCTCGTAGAACGGTCGCAAAGCAAAGGGTAGTCTCTTGATGGTGCCTGTTTGCACAGGGTAGCCACTCCTTGGCTACAAGGGAGATTCTTCAGTCTTCTTCTTTCGTCGAATGTCGAAGGTCCAGAGTTTCTGTTCAGTTTTGCAGGTTCAGGATAATCTAAAGTCTTGAGGCCCAACTCCCACTCTTATACTAATCTGGGGGGCTGGGATACCTGCTAGGTCACGCCTTATGGGTGGGACCTGGGAGGGGGTGGTTACACCCACTTCCCTTTGTTCAGTTTCGCGCCAGAGCTGGGGCTGGAGTGCCCCAGCGCCGGTTTGAACTGGACTATGCAAGGAACACCTTGTGTGCCCCAGGCATGTCTCATTCCTTTCAGCCCACCCTGCCCCAATACACTAAAGGCTGTCTGGGGAGGTGCTAGCACCTCCCCAAGCAGGAAACCTATTGTCCAGGCCTCCCTGGCTGGGATCACTCCCAGCTGCAGGAGGTCAGACTTGTGTCGTGGCAGCAGCATCCATTTTGTGATGCTGAGGCTTTGGTCAGAGGCTAACAGTTGAAGTATGATTTTAACATGTCTTTCCCTCTAGAAGGGGGGGATAATATTCTCATGTCCAGAAATGGCATGGGGGTATTATTCCCTAGTGTTAGACACCTTACACGACATGTTTTGATAAAGCCAAACCATAGTTACCATAACCGTCTAAGATTATAAGGCACTTTAAGAGTATATGGTAGGCTATATCATAGAACAGCTATAAGGACAAGGTTCCGAAAGCTGCAGACAGGCTCAGCTCATGCTAGAGCACCATCTCACATGTTACCAAGCACTCTGCCTCCAGGATTGTCAAGGCCTGCCATAGGAGTGACTGATAGGTACACATGTGTCTATATGTAAGTTAGGTATAGGAATACTACACCTAAGCAAGGGGTGATTACACGACCTTGCCCCAGCTGAGTGATCAGCCAGTTGTGTCAAAATGGAAGGCCAGGCCAGGGGTGGCATAATACATGCTGCAGCCCCTGGTAGGCCTAGGGTACACCTATGCCCTGGGTACCTAGGGTACACTGTACAGGGGCCAATAAGGTGATCCTATCCAAATGGGTTATGCACCTAAAGTACATAGTATTAATTTAGAGAGAGAACAGCAGGGCTGTGGGTCTGATTAGCAGGCCCACAGCCACATCTAAGTCGAAAACCAGTAAAGCAAAAGCAAAAAGTGGGGGTGAACATAGAAAGCAGACCCTACTCTCCTACACAACCCCCCCCCAAACTTAGGGACATTAAACTAACCTTGACCAGTTGAGTCTTCATGTTCTAAGTGGAAATATCTGGAGAGTCCATCTGCATTGGCATGGTCAGTCCCAGGTCTATGTTCCACTGTGAAGTCCATCCCCTGTAGGGAAATGGACCACCTAAGAAGTTTGGGATTTTCACCCTTCATCTGATTTAGCCACAAGAGGGGCTTATGGTCTGTCTGAATCTTGAAGTGAGTGCCAAACAAGTATGGCCTCAGCTTCTTCAGGGCCCAAACCACAGCAAAGGCCTCCCTCTCAATAGCTGACCAACGTTTCTCTCTAGGGGTCAGCCTTCTACTTATAAAAGCAATGGGCTGGTCTTGACCATCTACATTCAGTTGTGAAAGAACAGCTCCCACACCTAACTCAGAAGCATCTGTCTGGACAATGAACTCTTTGGAGTAGTCTGGACTTTTCAGAATAGGTGCACTGCACATGGCCTGCTTCAGGTCATCAAATGCTTTTTGACAGCTTACTGTCCACTGAACTTTCTTTGGCATCTTCTTGGAGGTCAAGTCATTAAGTGGTGTCACTATGGACCCATAGTTCTTAACAAACTTTCTGTAGTACCCAGTCAGGCCCAAGAAAGCTCTGACCTGAGTCTGGGTAGTTGGAGGAGCCCAGTCCTTTATGGTCTGGATCTTGCTCTCCAGTGGTTGAACCTGACCCCCACCAACTAGGTGGCCCAGGTATACAACCTTGCTCTGCCCTATCTGGCACTTAGTGGCCTTGATAGTGAGGCCTGCCTTTTGCAGGGCCTCTAAAACATTCCTCAGGTGGACCAGGTGATCCTCCCAGGTGGAGCTAAAGACAGCAATATCATCAAGATAAGCTGCACAATAATCATCCAACCCAGTAAGGACTTGATTCACCAGCCTTTGGAAAGTGGCAGGTGCATTCTTCAAACCAAAGGGCATTACCACAAATTGATAATGTCCTCCTGGGGTCGAGAAAGCAGTTTTGGCCTTTGCACTCTCAGCTAGTCTGATTTGCCAGTAGCCTGCTGTTAGGTCAAATGTGCTCAAAAACTTAGCAGCTGCCAGTCTGTCAATGAGCTCATCTGCCCTAGGTATTGGATGGGCGTCTGTCCTAGTGACAGCATTGAGACCTCTGTAATCCACGCAAAACCTCATCTCTCTCTTACCATCTTGGGTGTGAGGTTTTGGCACAAGGACTACAGGACTAGCCCAAGGGCTCTCTGAAGGTTCAATGACTCCCAGCTCCAACATCTTTTGTACCTCAACTTTTATGCAGTCCCTGACATGGTCAGGTTGCCTGTAGATTTTACTCTTCACAGGCAGACTGTCACCAGTGTCCACCTCATGGGTGCACCAGTTTGTCTGACTTGGGGTCAGAGAGAACATATGTCTGTAGGCCTGCAGAACTTGTCTGCAGTCCTGTTGCTGATGGACAGTGAGGCTGTCAGAAAAGACCACACCATCAACTGAGCCATCATCAGGGTTCTGAGTCAACAGGTCTGGGAGAGGGTCACTCTCTTCCTCCTGCCCCTCATCTGTAGCCATGAGTAGCCCCATGTCTGCCCTGTCAACATATGCCTTCAATCTGTTGACATGAAGCACCCTGTGGGGGCTTCTGGGAGTCCCAAGGTCCACCAAGTAGGTGACTTCTCCCTTTTTCTCAACAATAGTGTGGGGTCCAGACCATTTGTCTTGGAGTGCTGCTGGGGCCACTGGCTCCAACACCCACACTTTCTGTCCTGGCTGGTAAACAGTCAGTACAGCCTTTTGGTCATGCCAAGCTTTTTGGAGTTCTTGGCTTGCCTCAAGGTTTTTAGAAGCCTTCTTCATATACTCTGCCATCCTGGAGCGGAGACCAAGTACATAATCCACTATGTCTAGTTTGGGTTGTCTGAGAGGTCTCTCCCATCCTTCCTTCACCAAACACAGGGGTCCTCTTACAGGATGCCCAAACAAAAGCTCAAAAGGGCTGTAGCCAACCCCCTTTTGTGGGACCTCTCTGTAAGCAAACAGAAGGCAGGGTAAAAGGATGTCCCATCTTCGCCTAAGCTTGTCTGGTAATCCTTTTATCATTCCCTTTAGGGTCTTGTTGAATCTCTCAACAAGCCCATTGCACTGTGGGTGATAGGGTGTGGTGAACTTATAGTTAACACCACACTCCTTCCACATTGCAGTCAAGTATCCTGACATAAAGTTGGCACCTCTGTCAGAAATGACCTCCTTTGGAAAGCCCACTCTGGAGAACACTCCAAGCAGGGCCCTTGCCACAACAGGAGCTGTTGTGGTCCTCAGGGGAATTGCTTCTGGGTACCTGGTGGCATGGTCCACTATCACCAGTATGAATCTGTGCCCAGATGCTGTTTGTGGGTCCATTGGTCCTACAATATCTATGCCCACTCTTTCAAAGGGGACCCCCACCACAGGTAGTGGTATGAGGGGGGCCTTTGTGGTGCCACCTGATTTGCCACTGGCTTGGCAGGTGACACAGGAGCGACAAAACTCCTTAGTATCTTCTGACATATGGGGCCAGTGAAAGTGAGGGACAAGCCTGTCCCAAGTCTTGTTCTGGCCTAAATGTCCTGCAAGGGGAATATCATGGGCCAAGGTTAGAAGGAAGCCCCTGAACTTCAGTGGTATGACCAACCTCCTGGATGCACCAGGCTTGGGGTCTCTAGCCTCTGAGTACAGTAGCCCTTCATCCCAATACACTCTATGGGTACCTTGAGCATTCCCTGCAGCCTCAGCAGCAGCCAGCTGTCTGAGGGGTTCAAGAGAGGGGCAGTCTAATTGAGCCTGCCTCAGATCTGCCCTGGAAGGTCCCCCTGTCCCAAGAAACTCAACCTGATCAGGTTCAAGTTCTTCTAGGACAGTTCCTTCACGGCTCTCAGAATCATCCTCCTGGGAGGGCTGATCCACCACCTGAGGCAGGGGGGAAGGCACAGCCTTAACCCTACTGCTCTTTCTCTTGGATTGTGACTGGTCCATAGTTTCAGGATCCAGCACTTGCTCAGTGTTGCACTTTTTGGCCTGTGACCTGGTCACAGCAAGGACATGTGCATCTATCCCCAGCATTTCTGCATGGGTCCTATACTCCACTTCAGACCAAACTGAAGTTTCAAGATCATTGCCCAGTAAACACTCTACAGGAAGGTCTGAACTAACAACAACTTTCTTGAGGCCAGTTACCCCTCCCCAGGAGAAGTTAACAATAGCCACACTATGGGAGGTAGTGGCATTGCTAGCGTTGGTCACTAGGTAATTCTCACCTAGTATGATCTGTCCAGGGTCCACAAAAGCAGGTGTCACCATTGTGACACTAGCTCCAGTGTCCCTGTAGGCCTGAGCCATTCTTTGGTTGATAAAAGGTGTCTGTCTGTACTTGCCCAGGTTACTGGGGCCTACAGTAGAGGACAAAGCTAAGTCCCCATCACAGATCAGAACAGCCTGAGTAGGTACTCTGACTAGGCCAGAATCCTCCTCAGTTCCCAGGGTTAACCCTACTACACCCTTTTGCTGGGAACCACCACTTACAGCTGAACTAGGGGGTACAGTTGCCTTAGGGGCAATGGTGGCTGGGGGCTTATCCTTTTTGGTGCACTCACTAAACCAATGTGAGTTGGACTTACAATAGTTGCACCATGGTTTCTTTTGGCCTTCTTTCTTCTTATCCTTTTTGGAACCACCCTCCCCCTGAGCCTTTTGGGGGCCTGGTGAAGACTTCTGGTCTTTTTGTTTCTGCTCATTACCCTTCTGGTCTGCCTTTTTCTGATCACCGCCCTGGTTCTGGTTTTTCTGCTTAACTCTAGTCCTGACCCATCTATCTGCCTTCTTTCCCAATTCTTGGGGAGAAGTCAGATCAGAATCAATCAGGTGTTGATGCAATAGCTGGTTTTGACAGTTGTTAAGTATTTGTTCTCTCATGATCAAATTATACAATCCTGTATAGTCCTTAACCTTACTTCCCATTAGCCAGCCTTCCAGAGCCTTAGTGGCACAATCTACAAAGTCAGTCCAGTCCTGAGTCTGTGTCTTCTGGGTATCCCTGAACAACAACCTGTATTGTTCAGTGGTTAGGCCAAACCCATCAATCAGAGCACTCTTCAGGACAGTGTAATTATCTGCATCCTCATCACTAACTGTGAGGAGCTTGTCTCTTCCTTTCTCAGAGAAGGAGAGCCACAAGATAGCTGCCCACTGACTTTGGGGTACCTGCTGTACTTTGCAAGCTCTCTCCAAAGCAGTTATCCATTTGTGGATGTCATCCCCACACTTGTAGGGAGGGACAATCTTGCTCAGGTTTCTATTATCATAGTGCCTGTCTCTATCTCTAGGAATGTTGCTGCCACCAGTGGGTTCTAACCCACTTAACTTTTGTTCTCTAGCCAGAGCAAGCTTCTCTTTGGCAAGGGCAAGTTCTTCCCTCTGAATCCTCAGATTAGCCTCCCTCATTCTGGCTGCATGCTCCTTTCTCTCAGGTGAAGTCATTCCCCTGTGAGAGGAAGCATTAGAGATGTTAGAGACATGGGAGTGGATGGATTCCCTTGAAGGGGATCTGTCCCTCCTGCTTCTCTGTGAATGTCTACTTGTGGGTCTGTATGGGGGGATCCCATGCAAACTCCCATGTAAACTTAAGTTAGCCTGGCTAAGTCTCCTTACTTGGCTCTGGCTGTCTACCTCCCCATCTGAAGCCCCATCTGACTCCTCTGTGGTGGGTAGACCCTCCTCTGTGCCTAGGGCACCTTCCTGAGATGCCCTCTGAGCATCATACTCCTCTAGGAGTTGTCTTAACTGAAGGAGGGTAGGGTTTGCACCCTGTTTTATTCCTCTGGAGGTACACAACTGTCTCATCTCCTGGAATGTTAAGGTATCATATCTAGAGGGGATCTTTTGCAGACCTGATCCTCCTGAGAGAGCATCTACTTGATCTACTCTCAGAGACATGATCTAGTGAGGGTGTGGTGTGTGCACCTACCTACACTAGTTGTATCTACTAAACCTTTCTAGTAGTTGTAGTCAGGGTGTGTTACTCCCTTCAACCTACAACTACAAAGTCCAGTAGGACTTAAGTATAATAATCTATGTTATATGTACCTAGACAATATCTGTGTGATCTTTCAATTTAGTATCTCAAGATTACAATGGTATTACAACAGCAAGCTCAGATCCCAACCGCTGCTCACCAATGTGAGAAGTTGGCCTGATGTATGATGTCACTAGTTATAGTGTACACCTTATATCAGTCCAAATACCCTTATGGTGATTGGTTGTAAAGTCAACCTTATAGACCAGCTATCCTAGTGGTAGCATGGACAAGAGCAGTCTTAGGCTAAACTCTGAATGGCATGTGAAGCCAGCTGTGATACCATATATAATCCCTTGAATACCAAATGAAAGGACACCACAACAGATATATATATAAAATAAAGTGTATTTATTCTAAGCAAACCCTCAGCACTCTTTATGAGATTAGAGGTAAGTACAACACAGTCTTATTAATGCATACAGTAAGTCACACAGGTAAGTAATACAGTTAGGCCCTAGGGGCCACGCAAACCATATACTAAGTAAGTGGTATAAGAACCACTGTCACGGAAATAGAATAGGCTTAGGCCTAGGGAATCGCTGGGGCTACACTACACTAGCGTTAGTTAGGAAGTGGGAGGCCCACGGGATTCGTGTGCAGAGTGGAAACACTCACGCGTAATGCGTAAAAGTCAATAGCAATGTTACAGTTTAGAAATAGATAGATTTAGGACACTTCCGGAGTAGCTAGGAAGTTGAGACTTGAAAACTAGACACTAGGATAGTCACTATCCTGATGAGCACCGGAGTACCCAAGTTACCTAGCCCACAGGCTGCGGGTGCATAGGGGTGAAGATGCGTCGTTTTCGTCGTCGACTCCTATGGATGCCTGAAGAAAAGATGCTGACAGGCAGTCAGGGGAGAGTGTCCGGTGGATCCCAAGGCTGGGATCAAGAAGAGAAGAAACCTGCAAGCAGAAGGGACAGAGTCAAGGTCACTAGCCAGTGACCACGTGGAACCAGGAAGGAACCAGGCGATGTCGTGAAGAGTTGCAGGTGAAGGTGAAGCTTGTCGCTGCAGCCAGGAGGACCAGGAAGCGTCGAGGACGACCAGGACCAGGAGGCGAGCTGTCCCACGAAGGCTCTTGCTGTCGGCGGCGTCGAAGTTGGACTAGGACTCAACAAGCCTTGGCAAACGGAACCCACGAAGAACAAAGGACTTGCTTCTGGTGCAGACCAGGAAGGTCTGGGGTGCTTCTTCTTTACAGAGAAGCGGGAGCCAGTCTGGAGGAGCCAAACCAGCGCAGAAGATTTCAGGGTGCGTCGTCACAGAGGCCACTAGCCAGCGGGCAAGCAACCGGACAGACGCGGCAAGCAGGAAAATGCTGAAGGGCCCCACGCAGGACTCGTGGAGTGTGGGGGGCTGATCTTCGGTGCAGATGGTGCTTGGGGTTGGGGCTTCTCAATCCCCGGTGCACAACTTCGAGGGTACCTCAGAAGCTGCGCTGTAAGTTACTAGCCACTTTTCCCAGGTAGCCGGTCCCACGTCGCTCGTCGCCTCCACGGATCTCAGCTCTGCTGCAGATGTGGATGAGGGTCGGACAAGTCTGGAAGTCAAGGCTCTGGTCGGGCTCTGCAGTCGGTTCCTCGTAGAACGGTCGCAAAGCAAAGGGTAGTCTCTTGATGGTGCCTGTTTGCACAGGGTAGCCACTCCTTGGCTACAAGGGAGATTCTTCAGTCTTCTTCTTTCGTCGAATGTCGAAGGTCCAGAGTTTCTGTTCAGTTTTGCAGGTTCAGGATAATCTAAAGTCTTGAGGCCCAACTCCCACTCTTATACTAATCTGGGGGGCTGGGATACCTGCTAGGTCACGCCTTATGGGTGGGACCTGGGAGGGGGTGGTTACACCCACTTCCCTTTGTCCAGTTTCGCGCCAGAGCTGGGGCTGGAGTGCCCCAGCGCCGGTTTGAACTGGACTATGCAAGGAACACCTTGTGTGCCCCAGGCATGTCTCATTCCTTTCAGCCCACCCTGCCCCAATACACTAAAGGCTGTCTGGGGAGGTGCTAGCACCTCCCCAAGCAGGAAACCTATTGTCCAGGCCTCCCTGGCTGGGATCACTCCCAGCTGCAGGAGGTCAGACTTGTGTCGTGGCAGCAGCATCCATTTTGTGATGCTGAGGCTTTGGTCAGAGGCTAACAGTTGAAGTATGATTTTAACATGTCTTTCCCTCTAGAAGGGGGGGATAATATTCTCATGTCCAGAAATGGCATGGGGGTATTATTCCCTAGTGTTAGACACCTTACACGACATGTTTTGATAAAGCCAAACCATAGTTACCATAACCGTCTAAGATTATAAGGCACTTTAAGAGTATATGGTAGGCTATATCATAGAACAGCTATAAGGACAAGGTTCCGAAAGCTGCAGACAGGCTCAGCTCATGCTAGAGCACCATCTCACATGTTACCAAGCACTCTGCCTCCAGGATTGTCAAGGCCTGCCATAGGAGTGACTGATAGGTACACATGTGTCTATATGTAAGTTAGGTATAGGAATACTACACCTAAGCAAGGGGTGATTACACGACCTTGCCCCAGCTGAGTGATCAGCCAGTTGTGTCAAAATGGAAGGCCAGGCCAGAGGTGGCATAATACATGCTGCAGCCCCTGGTAGGCCTAGGGTACACCTATGCCCTGGGTACCTAGGGTACACTGTACAGGGGCCAATAAGGTGATCCTATCCAAATGGGTTATGCACCTAAAGTACATAGTATTAATTTAGAGAGAGAACAGCAGGGCTGTGGGTCTGATTAGCAGGCCCACAGCCACATCTAAGTCGAAAACCAGTAAAGCAAAAGCAAAAAGTGGGGGTGAACATAGAAAGCAGACCCTACTCTCCTACAATAGTTACCTTAGGATACAAGATATAGTTACTTGAGAGAACTATAACTGCTAAATTTCTATGGTTTTGTGTGTGTAAAATTTGAACCTAACTATAACATCCCTGTAACCTTTGTTTTTTTCAGTGAACATATATATATATATATATCTTACCTACTAGTGGCCGCCAATAAGTAGTTATAGCTAGGACCTAGTTTCCATAGAAAAAGTATTCATTTGTTTTGCTAATAACTTTGGTGCTGCTTGAGGAATCTTCTTGACACTTTCAAAACTAGTTTTCCACTAACTTCAGTTGCTATCTTGAAAGTTTTGGGTGATTCGTCAAGCAGGGGCAGAGAACAATGAGGGGTCCCAAAACATGTCTTCCCCATGCAATTTTCCATTGGGATTTTAGACAAAACTACTGGCCAAACTGTTCAACGAAATTACACTAAATTCAGCAGAAAGCAAGATCTTGGTCCAGAAAGAGTGCATTTTGTGATTTGGTGTAAATCTGTTCAGCAGTTTTTGAGATATTAAAGGAAAAACAAATTTGTATATCTAGGGACGTAGAACCTTCGAAGATCCATCACGGCGCTCCGCGAATCCACGCGCCTACAGCAATGCTATGATTGGCTGGCTGCAAGCTGAGTAGAAAGCTGTGGCCGCCATTTCAGATATCGGATAACGGTTGCGGCTGTGAAAATTCACATAAAATGTAATAGAAAAAGTCAGGGTTGAGGTACCTTCACCCCATGGGTGCAAAATAGGGATGCATGAGGGAACCTTGATGGGCAGAAACATGCCCAAAATATTTCTTTACACATGCTAGGATTCACGGATCTGCTGTGATGCTCAGTGCAACCTCTTCCTTGTACCTCCATGGCGGATCTGCGAATTCGGCTGTAAAATTTAAAGAAAAATATATGTTCTCACAGTCCCACTCAGACACGTTCACACCCAATCACAGACCCACTCAGATGCTCATGCACCCACTCACAGACCCACTCTCACCCCCACTTAGACACTAATGCAGCCACTAAGAGACCCACTCAGACACTTTCACACCCACTCATGAACACACTCACTCTCACACCCACTCACAAACCCACTCTCACACTCACTCAGACACTAATGCATCCACTCAGAGACCCACTCAGACACTTTCACACCCACTCACAGACACACTCAGACACTCTCACACCCACTTACAGACTAACTTGGATGCTCACACACCCACTCACAGACCCACTCAGACACTCATGCACCCACTCAGAAACTCTCATACAAACTCACAGACCCACTTAGATACTCATGCACCCACTCACTGGCCCCCTCAGACTCTCTCACACCCACTCACAGACCCACTCAGACACATATGCACCCAGAGACCCACTTAGACACTGACACACCCTTCACAGATGCACTCGGACACTCTCACACCCACTCACAGACCCACTCAGACACACCCAATCACAGACACACTCAGACACTCTCACACCCACTCACAGACCAAATTAGACACTCACACAACCACTCACAGACCCGCTTAGACACTCATGTGCCCACTCACAGACCCACTCAGAAACTCATACAAACTCACAGACCCACTAAGACACTCATGCACACGCTCACCGGCCCACTTTCACACCCACTCAGACACTAATGCACTCACTCATAGACCCACTCAGACACTCTCACACCCACTCACAGACCCACTCAGACACTCACACACCCACTCAGAGATCCACTTGGACACTCATTTTTTTTTAATTTTTTTTTGCAAAAACAATTTTTATTGCATAATTCAAGTACAATAGCCATCTGCAATGACCAGCATATCATTGGTCTTCTCCTAGTAATATACTCCAGTGCATAGTCCAGTGCAGACCACTTCCAACTATCAATGCTTTGCCCCCCAACACTCCCCAAACACAAATATTCCCTCCCCCCACCCGCATGTCCGTGTGCCATAGTCGTAGGTACCGTGAGAAGTCCATCTCGTGATTGGCCGTGGGAGCGGCCGCGAGCCACTCTCCACCCCCATGATCAGGCGCCAAGCAGCAAGGAGAAGAGGAGCCCTCCCGCCCCCATGTGTGACCCGTCAGTAGCCTTTCCACCGCTACTCTGCTGCATGCTGCTCCTGTGCGTCAATGCCCTCCTCTGCTTCTGCGCCCCACCCTCGGAGGTCCACCACTAATGCTTCCCATGCATGTGCCATGGCTAATGCTTTTTCATCATTTCCCCGCAACGCTAGCTGCAGCCTGAGTGTACTCTCGCTACCCGCCCATTTTGTGAAGGTGGTTCTCCACCTCTCAAAGCTGGGGCCAGTTCTTGATTTCCAGTGCAGGGTAATTTCTCTTTTAGCCATCACCAGCCCTAGGTCGCAAAACTTGCTCGTGACTTTCGTGCGTGGAGTGTGGGGAAACCACAGCAGCAGGCAAACTCCATCCACTCGGACACTCATGCACCCACTCAGAGACCCACAGAGACACTCTCAAAACCACTCACAGACCCATGCAGACACTCATGCACCCACTCACAGACCCACTCAGACATTTTCACATCCACTCACAAACCCACTCAAGAGACTGGAGTTGAGATTGAGGATGGAGGGGGTAATATATGTTGAATGATTAGCAATGTGAGCTAATGTATTTACCAACATTACTGCCTGTGCAGCTCTATATTCACATTGATACGGTCAATCGTTTGATATTTTATTATATTAAAAAGAATAAAGACCGTTAAAAATGTGGGGATTAATCCACTGTCTTTTGAAATAACAACAATTGTTTAAAATTGAATAAAACATATAAAAAATGTGGTTGTCTTTAAAATGTACATATTCTAATAAACTTCATAATACATAGTTTTGAAATATTTTGACAAGACAATAGAGGATCCAATACAAAGTAAAGAAAGAGCCCATTATCTATGAATGAATAGAATTTTAGCAAGGAAAAAACTTAGAGCCTCATGTACTATTCACAAACCAAGGATTGGCGATTTGCACACTGACTTGTTTGTGAATGAGAATGCAATTTGTGAACTAATATATTGCATCGCAAATTGTACATTCATAGGAGAAGGCAAAACAGCCTGCTTAATGAATATTAAGTAGGCAGGTTGCAGTTTGTGACCCCCTGTTGGCTACAAATGCAGGGATAGAGACCTAAGGAACAGCAGAACTCCATCCCTAAATCTGCATACCCGAGTGGCAAACTTTTTTTTAAAAAAGCAGCCCATGTCCATTAAAGAGACCTGGACTGCTTTAAAAAAATACTGTTTGGGAAAACAGCAGGGGAGCAGGCAGTGGTGCTCTTGACCACTGCTTGCACTCCCCACATCCTTTGACACTATGCATTGGGAGCCAGTGCTGTTTTTGAGATGGGAAGGAACATTTTGGATGATATAAAGTCATAGAATGAACCCTTCCAGCATACCCAAGTAAAGAGAATTGTCAAAGTCCAGGCAGGAAGCAAAACCCAAGTGCTTCTTCCAGATATGATGAGAGCGAAAGAGATGATTGGTCTTGCTCAAAAGGTTTTGGCAGCCAGAAGCAAGTGGATGTCTCCCATATCACTTGGAGACAGGGCCGGACTGGCCGTAGCAGGCACCGGGAGTTTCCCCGGTGGGCCGCCGGGTGGGGGCCAATTTTAGACTCCTGGGGGGCTGATTTTGTTACTTTTAAAAAATGTGTTTCAAAATTCTGTATGAAATAATGCCCAACTTATTTGTTGTTTTTGCGGAGTACATTAATGGTTTATACATGATTTAGGATGCTGGGGGAGTGTTTATTCCTTGTTCTTTTCCATTGGACACAGAGCTCATGGGGTCAGGTCATCAAGCAGGTCACACAAGGCACCTGTCCCCAGTGCTTAATTTGTAAAAAAAAAAAAAAATGAGTGCCAGGGCTCTCGTCAGGAGGCCACTGCAGCTTGCCCCTGCCAGCGCTGCCAATGACAGTACCAACACAACTACTAAGCATCACACTGCTACAAGTGTGACAATTCTGACAGATCCAGGACCCACACATATAAGAATGGCTTGGGCGTCAGTATTGGTCATTTTTGTAGTATATTGAAGTAATAAATAGCAGTTGTTGTGTTCATCTCTAAATTAGACAAACAACCCCACCATGTGACAGACTGTCATAAGGGTTGTATGACAGAACCACGCATGCCATTACCATGCATGCCTTTACAACCTGTCCGTTACAACACATTAGTCTTTACCACGCATGTCTTTATCAAAAAAAGTTTTACCACGCATATGCCTTTACCACGCATGCCTTTAAAACAATAATGTAAGTATTTTGCAGGTAAGCATAAAGCCATATGTATGTATGAGTTTTATGTGTGTGTATATGTGTGTGTGTGTGTGTGTGTATATCTATATATATATTCACTGAAAAAACCATAGGTTTCACACAAGTTATAGTTAGCGGAAATTTTACTGATAAAAAACCAATGAAATTCCCCCGTTATAGTTAGTGCAGGCAACTATAACTCACGCGACCGCAATCCTCTGCTGATGCTAATACTGTATTTAGACACTTATTTGCCCATGTCTTCTTCCATACATTTTTAGCTATACATATATTACAAATATTTTTTTTTCATAAAGACACATATGTCATCAGCAGAAGATTGTGGTCGCGTGAGTTATAGTTGCCTGCACTAACTATAACGGGGGAATTTCATTGGTTTTTTATCAGTAAAATTTCCGCTAACTATAACTTGTGTGAAACCTATGGTTTTTTCAGTGAATTTGCAAGGTTTTTTAAATGCTAATTCCTAACTATAACGTGTGTGAAACCTATGGTTTTTTCAGTGAATTTGTACGGTTTTTTAAATGCTAAGTTACTTTACGCCATTCGTGGCGTGCGCGCCCACTTAACACATTTCGTTCCGTGCGCGCACGGTGCGCTTTGCGCACCGTGCGCGCACAGTGAGCACGCGGTGCGCTTCGCGCACCGCGCGCCCACTTTACGCAGTTAGTGCCGTGCACGCACGGTGGGCACGCGGTGCGCTACGCGCACCGCGTGCCCACGTTACGCTAGATGGGCCATGTACGCACGATGCGCTTCGCGCACCGTGCGCACATGGAGGACATATGATGCACTTCGTTTTGAAAGGTAATATTTTAATTTTTCGTATATTTTATAAGCCATGCACAAATGGTGCCCTTCGGGCACCATTTGCACACGGGGTGGAGAGAGTGTGGATAATTTTTTTTTTTATTATTTTTTTTTTAAATATTTTAGTTTATCTCAGGTGTAATAAGCCATGCACAATTGGTGTCCTTCGGGCACCAATTGCACACGGGGTGGAGAGAGTGTGGATAATTTTTTTTTTTTTTTAATTTTTTTACCGTACGCGTACGGTAAGCGTAATCGGCGAAATTACCGAAAAAATAAAAATTCCGTTTTTGGTCTTGGGGGATCTTTGGGGACTCCCTCAACATGGCTATGTGTGTGGGAGCTGTCTAAACAGCCCCTTTACATGTTTTTGGGCTTTATATTTTAAAAATCACTCTCAGTGCGAGAGAGAAAATGGCGGCCGCCGCTTCCTGGTTTCGGCCGATTCGAATGTTTACTTAGATCTAAGAGCCAATCAGAATCGCGCTCGCGCACGCCACCGTACGCGTACGGTAAGCGTACCGTAAGCGCACCGTAAGCTGGCTCAGATATATATATTGATTTAAAGGCTATTTTCTCAGAATCTACTGAACAGATTTACACCAAACCTACAAAAGGCACTTCCTTGACCTGAGGACTACCTCTCTGCCAAATTTCTAGTAATTCTGTTCAGCCGTTCGGGCTGTAGCCCTGTCTAAAGGTCCTATGGAAAAATGCATGGGAAAAACGCGTTTTGGGACCCCCCTTTTATCTCAGCCCCCGCTTGACGAATCCCCCCCGAGACTTTCAGGGTAGGAGCGGAGCGTAGCGCTTCACCTATTTTGAAAAATTCGCGAGGATTCGTCGACCGGCGCCAAAGTTATTCAAAATAGAATGTTGCGGATTTCCTATGGAAACGTGGTCCTAACTATAACTACCTACTGGCGACCGCCAGTAGGTAATATATATATATATATATATATATATATATATATATATATATATATATATATCCAACAGGTAGTGCTAACTCGGCGTGGCTGAATCGTTGAAGCCTCACACCCAGAGATCACAGACACGGACCAGTTATTCTTTAGTGCAATTTATTCGCTTGCTCGCATAGTAGTCGCCATAACGTTTCGGCTCCTCAAGAGCCTTGTTCACATGATTATTGTGAGTTGAGACAGCCGGTTATCTCCGCCAGCGTGCGCGCCACTCTCCACGGGTCTATTCAAGTCCGGAAGGAGTCGTTTGTGGTTTGATATATATATATATATATATATATATATATATATATATATATATATATATATATATATATATATATATATATATATATATCAAACCACAAACGACTCCTTCCGGACTTGAATAGACCCGTGGAGAGTGGCGCGCACGCTGGCGGAGATAACCGGCTGTCTCAACTCACAATAATGAGAACATCAGAGGGTCCCTGTACTCAAGAATAGCGGGGTAAAGTAGCAGGGAATACACAATTAAAAATACGAAAGAAGAACCCCTATTAGAAAGATAACCTCTCAAGACCACAGAAAAGAAACAGTAAATTATAACATTCTTTTGTTTTTTATTATAAAAATATAAAGTTGTGGATCAATTTTTCTTTTTTTTTAATAAATCATTTCATTTTTTGTTCAAAAGTATTCGCAAATAGCCAGCTATTCATCAGGCTAGAATCGACGAAGCAGTACAAATTACAAAAACAAAATAACATTTAAACAATAACAATCAGTGCAGTGTATACAAAAGTGAACAGTTCCATAAGAACATACATAGTAATCAAATACAATACAAAAACATAAAAAACACACAAATGCGCCGACGCGCGTTTCGGAGTCTTCCTTCCTCAGGGCGTTGATGGCATTTAAAAAACGGAGGAACTTAGTACAATGTAATACGATGAACCGACAAATAAATCAGAAATGACTAGCATGAATTAACTTTTATGCCTCATCAATCTTATTTGTTATCGTCAAAAGAAGTCTCACGATCGAGTTGACCAAGGGATGGGGAGCAGGAGAAGAATTTCCAGAAATAAGTGTACACTCTGGTACGAAATGAGGAGGCTTGATGTCCCAGATCTAGTTCCTGTTCAACAATGTGTCTCAAGAGATTCGTACACTGGTGTAGTCATAGTGACTATAAAGACTCATGCTCCCAGAGTCAGAATCCTTACGGCGCAAGCAACAACCAGAAGTCAATCTGTATTCAACAGAATTTCACAAGAAGAAATCAATTCGCATATACTGGGTTCTCCTGGAATAACCTCACGGTCTCCCCACACGCTTTAGTTTTTTGATATTCATTTATACAAATCAAGTAGTACAGTAGACCCATGATTAAGAAGGTATGGTGAAAAGAAAGGACATGTATATTTATTGCCAATTATAGATCGTATTGTTTAACATGCAATGAGGGTACGATAATGTTGACCTACGAGACATTTGATGCCAACAGTGTCAGTAACATTGCTGTAGGATGGTACTGCAATTCTATTTTATTTACTGATTAGGTTTGACAGATTCAACACTGTCGTCCCCTTTCTATGTTTATTATACATGTGGAATGTAGTGTGTAATTTCATCAATTGCAATAGGGACATGACATGATTCAGATAACTATAACTCGCACGCCCGCAATCCACTGCTCATGACGTCACATATTACATCACTCATGACATGGTCAGTGGCATCACTCATGACATCACTGATGACATCATCCTTGTGATAGAGTGGCGGTCGCGCGAATTATAGTTATCTGAACTAACTATAACGGGGGAATTTCATTGGTTTTTTACGAGTGAAATATCCACCTAACTATAACCTGTGTGAAACCTATGGTTTTTTAAGTGAATTTGCAAGGTTTTTTAAATGCTAATTCCTAACTATAACGTGTGTGAAACCTATGGTTTTTTAAGTGAATTTGTACGGTTTTTTAAATCCTAAGTTATGTATTTATTTATTTTTTTTTCAAGGTTTTTCACCGTGCGCTTCGCGCACCGTGTGCGCACCCCGTGATTTTTTTCAAAAAATAAAAAATAAAAAATTCCCCTTAAGGGTCCTTCTGTGACCCCCTGACAAAGGCTAGGGGGTCAGGAACTCTCTCTCCTGCCCCCTTTTCACGTTTTCCACCTTTTTTCCCCCTTTCCTTTTCAGTGCGAGAGACAAAATGGCGGCTGACACTTCCTGATTTCGACCGATTCGAATGTTTACCGACATCTAACAACCAATCAGAATTTCGCTCGCGCACGGCACCGTGCGCACACGGTGCGCGCGTATAGATATTTATATGCTTTTAAATGCTATTTTCTCAGGAAATACTGAACAGATTGACACCAGACCTGCAAAAGGCACTTCCCTGACCTGAGGACTACCTCTCTGCCAAATTTCAAGTAATTCTGTTCAGCCGTTCGGGCTGTACCTTCGACTAAAGGACCTATGGAAATATGCATGGGGAAAACGCGTTTTGGGACCCCCCTTTTTTCTCGGCCCCCGCTTGACGAATCACCCCGAGACTTTCAGGGTAGGAGCTGAGCGGAGCGCCCCATTTGTTTTAAAAATTTCGCGAGGATTCGTCAACCGGCGCCAAAGTTATTCAAAATAGGATTTTGAGATTTCCTATGGAAACACGATCCTAACTATAACTATCTACTGGCGACTGCCAGTAGAATATATATATATATATATATATATATATATATATATATATATATATATATATATATATATATATATATATATATATATATATATATATATATATATATATATATATATATATATATATATATATATATATATATATATATATATATCTTGCATTAATGACCCTCAACCCCTAATCTCAACCCCTACCCACCCTAAACCCTAAAGATACACTTGCCACCCAAAAACCCTTACCCACCCTAAATCCTAAAAATACCTTGGCCACCCAAGTACTCTTACCCACCCTAAACTGTAAAAATATATTTGCCACCCAAAAACCTTTACCCACCCTAAACCTAAAAATACCCTTGCCACCCAAATACCCGTACCCACCTTAAACACTAAAAATACTCTTGCCACCCAAATACCCTTATGCACCCTAAACCCTAAAAATACCCTTGGCACCCATAAACCCCTAACAACCCTAAACCCTGATGTCCTTTGATTTTTTTTTTATTTCAAGTTTTTTTCATTTCTTTTTTCTCATCAAATAATACAAATATAAGATCAGCAAGTGCACATAAATAACTAACATTTGGATCTAAAAAATTAGCCAAGATAAATAATGTACAAAAATGCAATAGCAGCACTAAATCATTTTACAGTCCAGTTTGTAAACAGCCTCTGGAGATGAAAGTGAATACTTAATTAAACATATCCAGCCATGTCGTTAAAGCTCCCCATATCTTCCTCCCCTTCCTTTTAGCCTGCATGCCCTTACGAGTATACAGAGCCATTTCAAATTGAAATACATGTTGAAAGCGCCCCTTCCATTGCTGAAAGGTCGGAGGTAAAGTATCTAGCCATGATGAAGAAATGCACAGTCTAACAACTGTCATTGCAATAAAAAGCATTTCCATCCTTGGACCCGTTAATGTCTTGTCCACCCCCAATCACATAAGTTGCGGTGATGAGGTGATTTTACATTTCAATACCGCCCCCAAAAAGCTCACGATTTCAAATTCTAACAGTTTTAAACTGTGGCAGGAGTAAAATATATGAACCAGATCCACCTCCATCACCTGACATCTGGGTCACCTAGTCCCCGCCACGCCACGCCACCCCATTTCGCAATCTTTGCTGGAGTTATATAAAATCAAACAACATCTTATAGTGTTGTGACTGCAAATTCGATGCAAACATAATTGTCCCTCCCAGCTCCAGTGAGTCCAAAAAGCCAGAGTCAACCAACTCAAGCCTATCCTGCCATTTCCCACTTTTTCTCCAAGTCATCGGGGACCGACTCCAACAGACATCCAAATAACTGAGAAATGGAAGGGGTAATGTTCTTTACCAATACTTCCAGCAAGGGTATTCGGTCAAAGCCAACTATTTTCCCAGTCTTTTTCATAAAAAAATCCCTAATCTGTAAGTACTTTAAAAAAATCCTGTGGCCCAACCTTAAATCTTCTACAGATCACATCAAAGGGTGCGAACAGATTCCCATCCAGGAGATCTCCAAGCCTGCCTAGCCCACAGCTGCCCCATCTGTCAAAGCAGCTGTTGTGAAACATGCAGGGCAGGTGTTCATTCTGGATCATTTTCTTTCGAACTACCGTCCAGTTTCGATATGCAGCATACAAAGTCTTAAAATGGGTAGTCTTAAAAAATCTTGACTCAAAAAACTTCATTAAGCATCCATAGGCTGCATTGCCGATCAATAGCTCATAGACGGAGGGTACGCGATTGCTAGAGTAGCACTCCGTTGCCTGACTGTTGAACAATATATTATAGCACTGCATAGCAGCGGCAAGATAGTATAGTCTGAAGTTAGGAAGCTTCCACCCCCCTTTCTCTGGGTAAGCACATAAAGATATTAGCACTTCTAGTTTTCCCATATGCCCAAATAAAGTTTGCTACCAATCAATCAATTTTCTTAAACCATTCATTGTTGAATTCCAGTGGAGCAGAACGAAACACATATAGCAATTTAGGGAAGAAAATCCTCTTGACTAAGTTACATCGTCCCATTATAGACAGTCTCAGATTGTCCCACCGTTGAAAATCCTGCTTGGCTTTCTCAAGAATGGGGAACAAATTTAAATCAATTATATGCCCCAGATTAGGAGTAATACATATACCTAGATAAGTAGCTTCACCCGGGATCCTTCTGTCATGAGTGTTAATCGAGACTTGGGGTTTGCCCTTATTTAGCTGAAACCCAGCTCTAATCCCAAAGTCTTCTGCAATCTCCTCAACCGCCCGCAGAGCCCTGTCTGGTTCACTGTTGACTACGGCCACATCGTCAGCTTAGGCCAGGGTTTTCGTGTCCCAGCTCTGTGAGCTAACGGGAACAATATCCGGCGAAACCTCTAGCATCCTGAGAAAAGGGTCAATAAATAAGGCAAATAACAGAGGGGAAATAGGACAACCCTGTCATTTGAGATGTCATCAGTGATGTCACTGACCATGTCAAGAGTGATGTAATATGTGAGGTCATAATCAGTGCATGCAGGACATGAGTTATAGTTAGCTCAGTTAACTATAACTGCTGAATTTCTGTGGTTTTGTATGAGTGGAATGTTAGCCAAACTATTATGTCCCTGTAACCTTTGTTTTTTTCAGTGAATTTCTAAGGTCTTTTAAATTCTATTTTTAACTATAATGCCCCTGTAACCTTTGTTTTTCAGAAACAAAATATATATATATACCGCGATAGAACATTGGTGAGTGAATTTCCCTTCTTTATCGCCCAATTGATTTATCAAGCACCAACAGTCTCAAGGGTTATTTTTATATTGCGAGTGCAAGCCTTAATTTTTTCTTCTCTGCATGTGAACTGACACGAAGATGTCCACCGTAACGGGACGTGAGGAAGCAGCAGTAAATATTTTCAAACAGCGAGTTTGACGAGCTAAGAGTGGCCCCTCTAGAATTGGAGTGACTACAAACCCCCCAAGTGATCTCAAAATATTATACCAAACACTATAAAAGACCTATGAGAAAGAGATCAGAAATTGGTGGGAGGCCACCTCACTTGAGAAGTATTTGGACGTGGGACGTATCCCCAGGGACTTGTGCATATATACAGTTCCATCTTATGAAAATCCGGACCCAGGGCTCTTGAAGGATTGGTCTGAACACACTACAGAGTCTGCCAACGGCACGGTCAGGATTCTGATTAAATACACATGGAGCAATCAAGCAAAGTTTCTGGAGGAGATTAAAAAACTGAAAGACATGATCCCCAAAGATAAAGACATCAAACAAAGTGATGAACTCAAAACTCCCATGAAGAACAGATTCAAGGATTATAAAAGCATTGTTAGATGCCGGATACAAAGGAAATTTCATCAGGATGAGCAGGATTAAGAAACCGGCTGAATTCTGACTTTTGCCCGCAAATTTGATGGCCCCAGAAAACAATTGTACCAACAGAAAGCAGGGGACACTACTGCCAATAGAGAGACGTCAGAAACGGAGGTAGAAACATCAAAAGGGGAACAGACAGATCCCCCTACTGAAAATACCGGAAGAGCCAGCGAACCTCCTTATTTTTGGGAGTACAAACTGATCAGGGAATGCAGACAAAGACCAGTCCTGAGAACCCATCGTTCAGGTTGTGTAAACGCAAAACAAGAAAGGGCAAGAAAGGACGGGGAGCATCCTCCACTCCCAGAATGACACGCAGCAGGGTCCAACGAGGCAAATGGCAAAAGATGTAGAGGAAAAAACTACAATCAACCTATTGGATAGAATATTGAATATTGATGAGAGACAGGTCCTGAAATTATGTTTAAACCTCTGCCCCACTGCAGAATTCGACTTTGTACAGACTCACATCGACCTTTTCAAATATGTAAGAAAACTGAAACCACAAAAGATTCATCTGATGCACCCCATAAACGTACCACAGATTGCCAGCCAAACCTCAGACAATATGGACCTCCTAACTGGAAGTGACCTAGAAACACTAATGGCACTACAAACTCTGGAAGCCCCATCACAAACCAGGGGCTCTGGTGGTACCAACGCTTTGGATATCTGTCTACCGCAAGCCGGTATAATGGAATTGAGTGGGAAAAGCGAACTGAAAAGGAATTCTAGGATGATCCCACAGACACCACATGATGCTATCGATGTGTTCAATGAAACAATAATTGCGGACCTAAGAACTATTAAATCACAAAAAAGGGGTTCCAACTATTCAAGACAATACAACATCCCATATAACCAATGGCAGGCCATAAAGATGATGACTCCCTGGTGATGAAACCCTCAGATAAGGAAGGGAACATTGTGTTATTCAACAAGGATCAATATCACAAAGAGACCATGAGACAACTGAGTCATAAACAGTGTTATCTCCCTATTCAAAGAATGGAATATGTGAATTGTGTAACAATTTACCATAATCATCTGATAAACTGGAGGGATGAAGGCATGCTTGATCAGGACGAATACGACTTTTTACTTTGCGAAAACCCTGTTCCCCCACCCTTTATCACTTCCCAAAGGTGCACAAGGACTTATTGAACCCTCCGGGGAGACCTATTGTGTCTTCTTGAACAGCCTCTTGGAGAACACTTCTATGTATATTGATTTTTTCCTGGAACCTTGGGTCAAGGATATTAGCTCTTATGTTAGAGACACGCAAGACTTCTTGAGATTGATTGAGGGAATCCTGTGTGAAGATGACATGTTGCTGATTACCTTAGAAATCACCATCCTGTACTTATGTATAAGTCACGAGCAAGGCATTGATGCAGTTAGATGATTTTGAAACAAAAGATCTCTGAAATACCAGTAAAAGAATATGATGCTCCTAGACATGATTAGATTCTGCCTGGAGAATAATATTTGTATATTCTCTGGTCAATTGTACAGGCAACAATGAGGGACTGCGATGGGCACATGCTTCGCTCCCAGCTATGCGAACTTGTGTGTGGGCTGGTTGGAGAAGCATGTGGCTGGAGCAGAAGGACCGGAAACCTGGTTTAAAAATGTGGCACTGTGGGCCTGCTACATCGATGATGTCTTTTTGGTGTGGCGGGGCAGCCATGCATCTGCAGAGGATTATGTATCCTTGCCCAATCGCAATGACTTCAATTTGGTGTTCTCTGGGCAAATTAGCAATACCAATGTCTGTTACATAGATTTGGAAGTCTACGTAGAGAATGACAAACTCCTAACGAGGCTTTACAGAGAACCCACGGCTGGGTATTCTGTTTTACAAGCAGGAAGTTACCAACCGAGAAGTTTAATCCATAACATTCCTTACGGCGAACTCCTGCGTATAAAACGAAATTGCACCAACAATGAGGAATGTCTTAAAGCAAGGAGTGATGCAATAGAACAATTAATGATGAGGGGATACACAACGAGTATTCTGAAAGAGGCGTCATGCAGGGCAGATAATGTAACTAGATCAGAATTGCAAGTAGCCAAAGTAATTACCATCCAGAGCAACAGTAATGAAGGCAACCCTGTGAGGATGATCACCCAATATAATGAAAAATCACAGCATATTCTGCGGATTTTCAAAAAAGAATTGGCATATTCTGAAAACGGATAACATCTTGGGGGGTACACTCACTGCACACCCTCAGATCACTTATAGACGTTGCCCGTCGATTAGTGATCATTTAGTACAAAATCATTACCGTTTCCCTGCCTCAACCCACACCAGGATTGAGGGAGTCAAGGTTTTTTTTCCTTGCATGAAATATAAGGCCAGTAAATACAGAAATAAGGTAACCAAGTACAGTGTTACCGAGCAGGGCTGTCAGGAATTTAGGAGTATCAACAGACTGTTGAACTGCAACTCTGATTTTACAGTGTATAGTCTAGAACGCCCCTGTCCGAAACACTATATTGGGGGGACCATTCATCCCACCAAGAAAAAAATCCTTGAACACATGCAGGCCATCACTAAAATTTATCCCACCTATCCGGTGGACCGCCACTTTGAGATTGCACATAAAAGTAGCCGTGATGTTCTGAAATTTTTCTGTTTAGATCAGCTACCTAAAAACGAAAGAAGGGGTGGGAGGGTTAAAAAATTATGTTTCCTAGAATCCAGAGACATTATTGATCTTCAGACAAAGGCCCCAAGACGGCTTAACAATGAAGAGGAATTATGAGCTCATTTGGAGTGAAAAGCAAACTTTCTGCTTTAAGGTGGGTAATCCTGATCTTGGGTCGGTCATTTCTGCCAGCTGCAGTAACGGAGGGGCGTGGCCAACCGGGCAGCGAAATGGCCGCTCTGTGAGCGAGCTCCGCCGGCTGCATGAATTAATCCTGAAATAATCCTTCCCACGCACGTGAAGAGTCCCGTTTTCTGCACCGGAGGGTGTCGCACAGCGAGAAGCCCTGCCATCTGTCACCTGAAGGCTGCTGGAAACCGTGGTGCCGAGCTGTGCCCCTGTCCTCCCTACCCGCGTGGACCCTCTGGTGCGAGCCCGCTGCTGTGAAGGTCGGGGGTGGCTGGTTGCGGCTGCGTGAGGCCGGGGCTGTGCGGGCCTGGGGCGAGGTGGCCGGCTGCTTCCTCGGACCTGGAGAGAGTGGACGGGAGGAGTCCGTCGCCGCAGGAGCGGAATCACCTGGGAGCCCGGCCGCTGTGCTCCGCCTGCCGCGCTGTGTGGAGCGCTGCCGGGCCTGCCTGCGCCCGACCGAGGAAAGAGGTGACCCAGGCGGCGCGGGCGCCATCTTGTGAACACTAGCGGGGGCGGCCGCGAGCCTGGCCGGCGCGGCGCCTGGTGGACACCGGACTGTAACTTGGCCCGCGCCCCTACACACCTGCTGTGAGGGTAGGCGGCAACCTTTGCGGGGTGACCTGCGGATGGGGCTCGCACTGCGGTGACTGCTGGACACATGCTATAGACTGTAACTGGCTCTGCTGCGGGCGGCCTGGAGGCGATTGGAACCGCGAGAGGCCACGGTGGTGCCTTAACACACCGCACCGTCCCTGTGCCGGACTCGGAGACTGTCGGATCGGGGACGCGGCTTGGTCGCGCCGGGTGCGGCTGATCCGGGACAGTCAGGCTCCTGTGGACACCGGCGGATGAGGAGGGGGCGGCAGTGAGACTATATGTGGCGCCACGGGTGAGAGATGGCTGGGCTGCCTGTGGCCCATCGCACCACACCCGCGTTGCCCAGCGAGGAGGGGTCTGTTTGGACCCGGCTGGCGGGTGCGATTACACGCTGCGCCCCAACTGTTCTGAAGCCATAGGAGTGAAGTGGAGGCAGGGGGGCTGCACCCCGGGGGTTGATCCCGGCGCACGGGGCGCTGTCTGAGATACACTGCCATACCGGACTGCCTAAGTGGGCACCTCCCTACAGGTGTCCGTGGCGGGCCAGACGCCATGGGAGGGAAAAACGAGGCGAAGCAGTCCCGGCTCACATTTGACCACAAACGCCAGGCCAAGCAGCAGGCAGCGGAACAGGAGACGGCGGAATCTACCTCGCAGGGGTCGGGGCCTGAAAGTGAATACCGCGCGCTGATGCTTGAGGTGCGGTCGAGCCTGAAGAGTATTGATGCCAAACTAGACGCCATGGCCTCACAGCTGGAATCTGTCAAGCAACAGGTGGACTCGCACGAATCACGACTTGACGGCCTGGAGAACGAACGCACTGAATGCTGTGAGTTCAGACGGGAGACCAAACAACACCTCACGTTTGTGGACAAGGAACTTGCATTCCTCAGGGCCAAGACTGATGATTTAGAGGCCAGGGCCCGCAGATCCAACATTCGAATCACGGGCATCCCAGAAACGACGAACATGGGCAAGATGGAGCTCTATGTGTCGGAGCTGCTCCACGAGCTTTTTGATCCGGCGCTTTCCCCGATGTTCGCGGTTGAGAGGGCACACCGGTCGCTGGGGAAGAAGCCGCCGGTGGGGGCGGCGCCGCGCCCGATCCTGGCTAAGATCCTGAACTTTCAAGACAGGGACCTTATCTTACGCCTTGCACGTGAAAAAGGGAAAATCGAGCATAAAGGTAATAATATCTCCTTTTACCCGGATTTCACTCCTCTGGTGCAGGCTGCCCGGAAAGAATTTTTGCCTGCCAAAAAGCTGCTACTACAGGCTACCATCCCATATGCACTGTTATATCCAGCCAAGCTGAAGGTGACACACGAAGGCACCACTCACTACTTCACCGAGGCAAAGGAGGCGTTGAAGTTTGCTAAGCGGCTCGGCGGAGCTGCGGCTAGACGCACGTCGCCACGTGCGGAGATGGTAGACGATCGCCTGAGTGACAATGACTGACCAGGGCGTGAGTAGGCGGCAAGTGCCACCCATGTTGTTCATTGTGTGTTCTACGTGATGGGTTGTCTTCTTCCCGCCGGTGATCGCTCCTGTGGGCCGGATTCATGTTTCCGGGGTGCCGAGGGAAGCCTATCCCTGGTATGTGCAATTTCATTCCAGAACTGGAACTCCTCGACAGGACAAGGGACTCGGATGTGTGGTGGGTTGCTTATGGTGTAGCCACCCTGTGAAAGCAGGGGAGTACGTCTGGAGCACCACGCCCCATGGGGTGTCTCCCATTGTTTGTGGGTTGCATGTGCACATTCGTTTTGCGTGTACATGGTGGGGATCTGTCACAACCTGATTGGGGGGTTGGTGAGGGTGGAGGGCGGCGGGGGGAGTTGGGTTCGCTAAAGTTTAACATGTTATGGTACGATGGATATAATTCTTGGCATTCCAACACACTGTTGCCACACACAGGGCACGGGCTATACATTGTGATGGTGATACAGTGCGGGGGCGAGGCCGTTAGGTTATTGACGTGGAACATTAGAGGGCTTGGGGACTACAAAAAGGCTCGGCTAATGCAGGGGTATCTCGCCCGACACAAGATAGATATCTGCTTTCTGCAGGAGACGCACCTGTCCTCCACACCCTCACATAGGCTGAAACACTCACGTTGGGTGGGGGTGTACTCCGCTGTCTATTCGAATTATGCTAGAGGGGTAGCCATACTCATACGGGCCGGGTTGGATTGGAAGGAACACCACACTGTATTGGACAAAGAGGGCCGCTATGTTATCACACACGGTGTGCTGCAGGGGAGGGAGATTGTATTGGCTGCAGTGTACGGACCTAACGTTGATGACCCCGACTTCTTCAGGGAACTATGGGCTCAGATTGTGATACTGGATTGTTCCACGATTATTCTGGGCGGGGATTTTAATGTAGCACTGGTGGACGCAATGGATCGTAGGGGGGCGGGTGGGCCAACCCACATCAGAGCGCGACAAGCCGTTTTCAATATCATGGCCGAGGGATTGCTGTCGGATATATGGAGAGATAGGCACCCCGCTGATGCTGTGGGGACTTGCATAACGAGCCAGCATGCGGCATGGTCCCGACTGGATTACTGGTTGGTCTCGCCGGATGTAGCGACCTGGGGGGTTGAGGTAGACATTCAAGCACGGTCACTATCAGATCACGCCCCTTGCTTGCTAGGGATCCGGGTACCTGATGCCCCTACCCGCGCGTTCTCCTGGCGGCTACCCCAGCATGCACTCACAGACTCTGCTTTCACCGAAGAAATCAGGGAGGACATTGTGAAGTATTTTGAAACCAACACGGGGTCAGTGGCTACCGAGGCGTCCCTCTGGGACGCATTTAAGGCGGTGATCCGAGGCCAGTGTATTTCCAGGCAGGCCGGGGTTCTCAAGGCCATCCGCGGGATCCTTAGCAGGTTGGAGAGGGAGCTACGGGACTTAGAGGTACGATTCTGTGCCGACCCGTCGCCTACACTGGCGGTCCAAATGAAGGCCAAGCTCCTAGAGTTCGAAACCGAGGCGCAGCGCGAGGTAAAATTCCTGGGTAAACAGGCGGAGGCCCGTCGGTACGGGGAAGGGGATAGACCTAGCAGGACCCTGGCGCGGCTGATCTCCCCGCGTGCGCAGTCCCACTTTATAGCCTCCATACAGGACGTGGGGGGTGAGCTCCGGCTAGGGCACGATGCAGTCCTGACTGCTTTTGCCCAGTTCTACTCGACCCTGTACACTTCTAGACAGACTACAGTTCCTGAGTCCCTAGATGCCTTCCTTGACTCGATCGCCCTTGTCTGGTTTAACGACCACCACCGCCGCTACATGGATGTCCCGTTCACTGCCCGGGATGTAGCGCAGGTGATAAAGAGCATGCCCGCGCATAAAGCCCCTGGCCCGGACGGACTGACCACCACCTTCTATAAAACATACGTGGACGAGCTTGCCCCCAGGCTCCTCTCGGTATTTGCGGAGGCCCAGGAGACTGGTTCCCTGCCGGACTCGATGCGAGAGGCACTCATAATCACGCTGCTGAAACCGGACAAGGATAGCCAACTGCTAGACTCGTACCGTCCGCTCTCCCTTATTAACGTGGACGTCAAAATCTACGCTAAACTGATTGCAGACAGGCTCCAACCCTTGTTACCGATGGTGGCGCTGCCCGATCAATCGGGGTTTATCCCCGGCCGTGCCACGTCCCACAATTTGCGAACGATATTTTCAGTATTACACCACCTACACCCCTCTGTACAGGCGGCGGTCGTTTTCCTTGACGCAACAAAAGCGTTTGACTCGCTAGAGTGGCCCTACCTGTTTCGGATTCTTGGGAGAATGGGATTTAGTCCCCTCTTCATAAACCTGATTAGGCCCCTGTATGCCGCTCCAAGAGCACGGGTGCGGGTGAATGGGCTGATCTCCCAGCCTTTTGGCATATCACGCGGGACCAGGCAGGGTTGCCCTCTGTCCCCTCTACTTTTTGCCATTGCCATGGAGCCTCTGGCGGCTCGGGTCCGCCAACACCATACCGCCCGGGGTATAGGCTTCAGCTCTCGCAGCCTGCTGATCTCCCTGTACGCAGACGATGTGACGTTATATGTCACCAATCCCGCCGAGAACCTGAGCCCACTTTTGAGGGAATTCGTGCGGTTCGAAGGATTGGCGGGTGTGGCGATTAACTGGTCCAAGTCTGTCGCATTCCCCCTGACGGATGCCACATTGGAGGTGACCTCAGACTATCCCCTGCGCTGGGAAACTGACTCGGTCAAATACCTGGGGGTCTGGATCAGCCGTAACCTGAACGACTTGTGGTTGCTGAATTTCGGCAGGGCAGTAGACTGGCTGGAAGGGAAAGTTGAACTCTGGAATAAGCTCTCCCTGTCTCTGGTTGCGCGGATCGCCCTCGTAAAAATGGTGGTCCTTCCTAAGTTTTTATACCTATTCGTGAATGTACCCTTGCCCCTGACGACGCATTTCCACACACGGGTGCGGTCACTTCTGTTGACGCTGGTTTGGGCTGGGGGCCAGGCGCGATCTTCCTGGGCGCTGCTCACTCTCCCGTTGCGACAGGGCGGACTGGGGGCCCCAGACATGGCATTATACGCGCTTTGCGCGCAGGCGCAATTTCTGCACTTCTGGGTGTTCCCCACACCCTACCAACCGCATATTGCAGTGGAGACGGCGGCTGCTGCTCCTTTACCCCTGAGTGTGGCAGTATACGGAAAGCCGTCCCGTCCCTCCGGGGATGTGGACACGGTAGCCTTGCTTCGCTGGACATGGCGGGAGCTGAGACGGCGGGCGCGACTCCCCCTCCTGTATGCGCCGGCCGCCCCCCTGAGGGGCAACCCCTTGCTTCCCTGCCTGCTTGACAGAGGGGGGGCCGTGGTGATCAGAGGAAAAACACTGCACACCTTTGCCGACATCTACCCGGGGGGCACCTTCGGGGTTCCAGTGGAGGGTGAGTCTGACTCACAGGGGACCTTTATTGATCTCTTTACCCTACACCAGCTAAGAGAATCCTGCAAAACGCTGTGGCCTCAATTCCCGGAGGAACCCCCACAACTCCAGGCATTACAAAACCTACTCTCGAGAGCTTCTCCCAAAAAACTGGTGTCCCGGCTCTACAACTGTATGCAAGAGCAGGCCCCTGTCGTGGTACCTACCTCGCTCACTGTGTGGAACGAGGATCTAGAGACCCCTTTGTCTGAAGAGCAATGGGCCTTTTGTTGTGGGCAATTGAAGGAACTATCACCTAATTACAGGCTGCGCCTGGTGCATTTCAAGTTCTTACACAGGTACTACCGCACACCGCGATCGCTGCATCGTATGGGCCTGAGGGAGGATGACAACTGCTGGAGGTGTGGGGCCGAGCGGGCCACTTTCCTGCATGTGGCATGGAGTTGCCCGCGCCTGGAGGAATACTGGGTGAATATCTTCACGGCCATCAATCAAATTCTCCACAGAACCGACACGCCGACGCCACTTCTGGGGCTGCTGGGATATGTCCAAAATACCCCACCTAAGACCAGGAAACTACACGCGCTACTGCTCCTTTATGCTAAAAGGCAGGTGGCGGTGCGCTGGGGCCGTAAATCCGTGCCTACATTTACAGAATGGGTGAAAGATGTTACGTATGGAAATGCACAGCTAGAATGTTACTGGGAGTCGATGCCGACCGCTTCCCGTCCGAGGGACATCTGGGAGCCCTTTCTGCAGTGGACCCGGGAGGGGGCGGGTTCCCCCGACTCTTCACGTTCCCCGGCAGGGGCAGTTTCGGACGACATGGGTTGAGGAGGCTGGGGGCCGGGTGGGGTTGGCCTAGTATATTGGGCACTAGCCTATTTTACAGCTGTCGGTGGCTGACTAAGTGTGCATGAATGGAGACGGGGCAGGGGGAGGGGTGGGGTATTTCACCGGGCCGGGCCGTGTGCTAGTGGGGATATAGCTGGGACCACGTGGGTCGCGTCCTGCTTGGGTCCGATACATACAAAAGTTCGTCACTGCTGTGTGCCACTTGATATAGATTGCCCCATTTGCAGGTATCGCTCTTGAATTGCCTCGTGTAAACTGTTTGTGCACTGCTGATTTCCATCTGTACCGGAGTTTGTGTTGGTTTTGGTTATGTTAAAAATGTATTTGGGTGTAATATGAAAATTGAATATTGCATTCACGCTGATTTACAGTACTTGATTTGTTCGGACACAACCCGCTGATAAGGAAGCTTGGAGCACCCATAACTGTATTGTCATTGACTTGCTGACCTGAATAAACAAATTTAAAAAAAAAAAAATGACTAGCTGCAGTAGACCTATCAATTGGGAGAATAATGATGCTTCCCGCTATGTCATTCAATTGGTATTTTGAATGCCCATTCAGGGAGCGATCTTGAGATGAATTATGCTTTCCGTTATAACATATAACTGGTATTTTGAATACCCATTCAGGGCACGCTATATCATCACATGGGATCATTTTCTAAATTCGTGAGATTTAATTTTGAAAAGATTTATATACCTACCTCTACATCAACTGGCACTTTGGTGCTCATATTTATGACCCTGCCTTTAGATTCATTTGCTCTGGATAATTTAAGTGACACTCAAATAATGCAACATGTCTGAATCCAAAGACTGTAATGATAAAGAATCCAAAGGGAAACTGAAACATATGGAACAGGAACCCCCACTCCCGTAATCCCCTATATTAGATCAATTTGAGAATTCTACAACAATGGAGGCCATTTTGAAAAAACTCAGTGCTGCTCATGACATCGTTCAGAATACCAAGACAAAGACATCTTCTTCAAGTGGAGGTGGCAGGTATCAGGAGGGACCTAACGGATTTACACATTAGATCAACTGAACCAGACTGAATGTAGAATAAGCAACATAGAGGATTGCACGGCAGCTATTGGGAAACACCTTCAGAGGTCTGACCAGGCTATCTCCTCTCTCAAGCAAGACATAACCAATATGGAAGACCGCAGTAGTTGTGGTAACGTCAGAATATATGAGTTTCCTGAAGGCCCTGAAGAGAAAGCCGCTTCCATGATTACGTTCTTAGAGTCCTGGATCCCGGACAGCCTACAAATTTCTTTTCACATAGAATTCGAGATTGAGCGTGTCCACCAAATCCCTATTTTCCAATGTAAAAAGTCTATAGGTCCTCATGCGGTACAGTTCAAGCCTCTACGTCAACAACATTCTGAAACTATCCTGACCCATGTGAGAAAATCTAAGGGCATCACTTGGCAGGGAATGAAATTTCAATTTCGGAAGACTTTGCGAGAGATACTGTGACCGGAGAAAAGGTTTTCTGGCTTTACGAAATAGACTCGCAGAAAGAGTGATCCCACATTCATTTGTTGGTCCCTCAAGGTTCAAAATCATCTGCAGAGGTAGACTCAAATCTTCGATGAACCTTCGGATCTTGTAGCTTGCTTGGATAATACTTTTGAAACTCATATGGAGGAGGAGGGTGCCACTGTTTCTTCTGACTCTTGCAAGGTTGTAATAGATACGTTGGTTCCACATTTATTTGATCATTATTACCTCTGATGTACTAACCTACATGAGCCATGCTTCATATCCTTTATGGTGTTGAGCTGGCACCTACCAAAGCTCACTTATTTTGTATTACCTTTCATTGCATTATTGAGTTGTTTTACATCTGTTTGCTATTTTAATTTTAAGTTGTAATGTTGTAGTGCAAATGCCCCAAAAAATAACATGGGTTGCTTACCTCATTTTTAATCCTCATAGAGTTGAGATTTGGATGGTGGATGTTGGTTTTACTTTGAAATCTGCATTCCCTGCTTGGTTGTAAAGTGTTGGGTTTTTATTTGTTTTTTTATTGTAGGTTGCATTTTCTTATTTGGGCTCTGGTTGTGTTGCTTGTCCTTTTTGGATAGGCTGATTGAATGACAGTCTTTTGTTATCTCTTATGATTCATATAGTTTCATACAGATTTGCTTCCATTCAACGCCTGTGATTCGAATCCGTTCTCTGTTTTAGACTTACACTGTATCTCCCATACCTGGTATTGTTGTCAATTTATCAGGTTATTCATCTTGATTCCCCCCGCTTGCCTACAAGATTGGCTGGCAGCTTTATTGTATTCCTAAGGCCTTTTCTTGCTTACTATGTTGCTGGCACCTTGTGTTGCCCCGTGCTTTATCCGCCACATGGATGCTTCTACAGCCTCTTAGACACACACATCGTCCCTTAGGAATTTTCCTCTCCTTATTTGGAGTGCTTTTTAAGGTTTTTATTTCAGTTCTTCTGTCTTCTTCTTTTCTATCTTTTCCTCACCTCCTTTCCCTATTCATTGTGCTATGGAGTATAGTCCATTAAGCCCTGATGTCTTCACCATATGGCCCTTTTCTCTGGGCTTCTGTGCTCCAGTTTCTTTCACAATCCACCTTTCCTTCCTAAGATACCTCATTTTAAAGTAGTATCTATAAATCTTAAAAGCATAAATCTTAGACTATTGCACAGGTGATATTACTTCCCTCCACGAAACAAAAACTGGTCACAAACATGCCTTATCTCTTCCTACTGGCCCGATCTCAGACTTGGGCTGCTCACATGCGAACTCAAAAAGAATGGACTGATCACACTCATTACAAAATGATCTGGCCTCTCTATAATTGCACTTGAGCAGGATGACAAGGGCAGATGGTCCATAGCCAAACTCTCACATAGTGGCATACTATTAACTCCAAGCTCACTTCCTTACCCCAATCGGCATGTATTGTTCTGGAGGAGACATAAATCGACCCATTGATGTAATTCTTGACAGACAATCGGCATTCCAATACAGAACCCCCAAAGCATATAAAGCTGTGTTCAATGTGTGCATGTCACATATACTATTAGACGTCTGGCGCCTGCAGAACCCTTCTGGATGTGACTCCATGTTGAACATCCCCCCATAAATCCTTTTCTAGGATCGACTATATTCTGCTTAGAGCTGGTCTCTCTCAGGACTTTTTAGATTCCTCAATAGAACCCATTTTAGTCTATGACCACGCTGCCACCGTGGTATCTTTCAATTTCTCCTCCATGAGCACTGAGAGAGGAGCTTGGCGCATGAACACTGAGCTCCTAAATTCAGAAGAGGACAGACTAAGGCTGGATAAACAAATCTCACAATTTTTAAAGGAAAACACGGGGTCAGTTTCGTCTCCGGTGGCCCTATGGAATGCACTGAAATGCGCTACCAAAATTTCCCAAACGATGATTCTTTCTTGACTTATTCCCGGCAATAGGAGATTCGCTCCGAGACAATGGGCGACGTAGGGTGGCCCTAAATAAGCTTCAGTGACCAGTGGGGGTTGGAGGGTTGGGTGCACTATCCTTTGAGGCTTATTATTTATCTTGCAGCAGTGGGTACCCAGATGGCTATCTGGAAATAATCTTTGGGTACCCGTGACTTCTCTAGACCAGAGGTGCTGTGTGAATGTGTGGTTGTGGGCATGACTTCCTGCAGGCTGAATGAATAGTTAACCCAACACTGCAGTGTAAGCACTCATCACTGACTACACTGTTTTGGATGCGCAGGCAGCGAATATCCCAGTGCATTTGACCACCAGGGCACAAGTCGAGGGTACACGCGGGTAGACGGTGTCAACCCAATCTTTTCACAGGGTGAACGCCCTCTACCCTGCCAACAGGTTGGGCCCCATAGAAATACGGTAAACTTGTACCGGTGTAATTATCAGACACCGGGACACATTCGGCAATGCCTGCCACGTTGTCTGCTTTCCTTCCAAGCAGCAATGTGCATGCGGGGAGGGGGCTTATCAGATTCCAACTGGTCTAATAACAAATGCCGAAGTTAAGGGGCCATCAGGCCCCCTTTTGTTGGAGTATCCTGGCGGGGCGCAATCAAGAGCCTCACACTTAGATGCAACGGAGGGGAAACACAGGCACACAGCTTATCAATTCACAGGTACTTAAGAGAGGCATGCTTTTGACTTTGTACAGTCGCTGTATATAAGAGATATGAATACACTGTAAGAATGTCAGCTGTGTGGGTCTGTCCCAATATTTACAAACCAATTTAAATACCAATATTTTGTTTTGGTTCTTTTATATTGCTATAATGCTATGCATCCTATTGCAGGGTGTCAGCGCGTTTTACATCACACGTACACATTATACATTGACATTAAATCATATGTGTTTAAATAAATGTGTAGGATGTGATAGATAAGGCAGTGATGGCTACGACGTGTTCTTCATAGCTCGCTGTGATATATTAGAAGGATTACAATTTATGAACCTAAAGTAACAGAAGGATCTCTATGTTAAAAGCAGTAGCCCACTCACATATTTACATAAAATTAAAATCTGTCATCTCCATGTTACATAATGTGCTTTTCAGGAGACATATTAACCCTCTACGCTACTTTAATTCAAAACTGGGACTAGACAAAACACAGATCTCTCCAGCAATTATGTTAACCTCCAGAGTTATGTGACCATTAGTCTTATTCCCTGAGATGTAGTTGTTACTCAAAGATCTCGATTCTCTACAGCAGCCGCCTTTGCCCCAAAAAATATTTTAAAATTCAGACTTTGCAACCAATTAAGCTGAACAGATTTCCTGCCACGTTTCTCCGTGTTGCCAATTTCTTTGTGGCTGGGTTTTAAAACATTAGGGCCTCATTTGCAAAGACTTGGCGTAGGGCAGGGCTGCAAGTCTTTTTGCTGCGCTGCCCTACGCCAATTCGAAAGGGCAGGAACGCATGATATTAACAGCGTACAGGGCATTCCTGTCCTTTCAGCCAGCGCACAGTTTGCAGCTGAGCGTAAACACAGGCCCCCATGCACCGCGGTGCAAGGGCGTCTGTGGTGTTGGCATGGTTGTGTTTGTGCAGGAAGGGGGGCTTTCCGGCACAAAAACAATCACAAGAGGAGTTTTCCTAGTCGTGGGTGCTGCAGAATGCAGCACACTTGAAATGAGGAAAAACCGAGGAGAACTGAAAGCATTTCTCCTCGTTACACCTGCTCTGGGGAGGCATAAGGTTTAGGTGCTGCCCCTAGGTTTACATGATTTTGTAAATCTGGGGCAGCATCAAAATCCCTGGTTGTTGCGTGGAGCAGCCAGAGCAGCACCCATGAAACGGCTCCTTGGCGCAGAGCAAGGCAACACATGGCTGTGCACTGCCTTGCCTTACTCCATATATGAGGCCATTTCAAAGCCACGCAGGGTGGCTTTGCGTCCCCGCATAGATATGATTGAGAGGCCTGCGCCACCGGAGCATCATAAAAAATGATGCTCCGGCGGCGTAGGCCTCTCGTAAATGAGGCCCTAAATGTATATACATTGAGGCCCAGATTTTGTGTCGGGTTGCGTCACTTTTTTGGCACAACCTTGATGCAAAATCTAAGTTGTGAAATACTGTAATGCCCTCAAAGGTACTCATGATATACCTGATAAATATATGTGTGAGGTCTAAAGATCTGATATCACTTCTTGTGATGTCACGTCTTGTGAGGTCATGGGTTGTGATATCACTTCCTGTGATGCCACGTGCAATGTCACGCACTGTTTGTTATGTCATACGCCATGATGTCACTTGATTACTGCCTAACATGTTTAGTTCCCCACTTCTTTTCTAAGGACTTGTGCCCTGCAGTTTGACACCCAATAGTGGCTCGGGTTTATTATTTGGGGGCTACATCTGCCAACCACACCGGTTGGATAATTGAAAGCAGCCTCCACCCCCCGCCCCCTAGCCACCCAAAAAAACAATCAGGGCTCCACCTCCACACAACTGCTTGGCACCCCGGAAATTACGACACTGCTTTTCTGTTATTGTTTCATTAATCCACGTCTGCGAGCGAAAAGCCGAGTCTCCTTTGTGCCCCCCTCGCCACAACAACCGAGTCTCTCCACCTGCACCCTCCTGCAGCCCCGAGCTGGGAATTCCCAGCGAGAAGCTGCGGCGCGCAAGAAGCCCCCTCGCCGGCACACCTGCTCCCAGCCCGGCCCCCTCCCACCCCCCATTTTCCCACGCCTCCCCTTGGTCCCGCCCGCGCCGGTGTGCAGGGCCTCCCGCCCACCAGGACCGCAGGAAGAGGGGAGGAGGAGGGGGGAGCATCACGCTCGTTTCATCAGCAGCCGGCAGGCAGCAGGCACCGGGCTCTGGGCGCTGGAGAGCCGGGGGAGGCGCGCAGTCATAGCAGCAGCAAGCAGCCGGATGGACTGGGAGGGCCGCGCCGAGCCATAGCGGGGGTTCGCGGGGAGATCCCGTGCTCTGATATAATGCACCGGGGGGACACATGAGACTTGGAGTCCAGCGAGAACCTGCAGTTTCCCCCATTGGAGGGACTGAGTTTGTCGGTCTTTATTTACTAGGTGGAAAGATAGCAAATCGAAGCCGGGATGTTCTGACGACTGCTGGACCGGAGGCTGGTGGAGGCTGACAGCTGGTGGAGGCTAATAGCGAGAGACAGCATAGTGTCCGTCGGAGGAGGCTCGCAGCTGGGAGGCTGACAGGCTGCGGATGCTGGAAGAGGCTGACATCTGGAGGAGGCTGCTTGGAGGGAGACGCTAGCAGCTAAAGGAGGCTGACTGCTGGAGGAGGCTGCTGCCGGGGGCTGGAGGGGTGACAGCCCGAGGATCATTATTGTTTCGTTGGGTGGCTGGCGGGTGGGGGTCTGACAACTCGAGGGCGCTTAAAGCTTGCTTTGGGAGTCTGACAGCTGGGGGCGTTATCGGCTGGAGGAGGCTGACATCTGCAAGAGGTTGCTATAAGAGGGGGTGACCCAAGGGATGCTGCCATCCGGGGAGGCAGGCTGACATCTGGAGGAGCCTGGCTGCTGAATGGGGCAGTGCGCGGGGAAGGTTGACGGCTGCGCCCCTCTAAACTGCCCCCGCTGAAGCACTACTGGACGGGCCTTCTCGCAGTAGGACAATCCATCCTATAAGGAGGGGTGCGCTGGTTTTAATTTTTTATTTTCTGGAGTCCGTAGTGGGTGCACGCAGCCCATTCACCCGAGACGATGGGTGCGCAGAGCACGAGGACTGGGAAGGAAGAGGCCTGTGGAGGCCACGGGGCTACGCAGCAGCGCCCAAAATAAAACGTTTCGCTACTAAGACCCCCGTCGTCGCCGTTGTGGTGCCTACGTAGATTGCAGAACCACCTGGGAGTGCCTTGGACCAATCATAACATGCCCCAGACACCTGTAACGCTGGGTCGGACACCGAGAGGATGGAACTGCGCGATGTAGAGCTCGGGTGATATTTCTCCTTTCTTTAATTTTTTTTATTTTACATCAAGGGACATAGGCCGTGCGTGCTTTTTGTACCAGCAGGGGCCTACATCATTTTAGGCCTGAACCTAGGAGTGCGGGTGGAGTGCCTCTCCTCGCTTGCCTCGACTGACAACAGACATAAGGAGGCCCCACAATTCCTTTACTCCAGACAGCATTTAAATACAAATAAGTAACCTGGTGTTTAGTAACAAAAGGGATATTTTTGCATGGATGTTCATTAAAAATGGAAAAATCAGGAATAGAGCCTTTTAGGTAAAAATATAGTTTTTATTCTGTAGAGGTTTGGGGGAGTGTGTGGCAAAGGGGGTACAATACGCAGCCATGGAGATGCCAGCTTTAAAGAGGGTATGTATGTAAGAAACATTAAGGAAGTATGCTGGCTATGGGATTTTGAAACCTGCTTTTTTATTTCTCTTTCATACCCAGTCTGCGATTAAATAACAGTTGGTGAGGCAAGCATGACGTAGTAGGGCTGTAAGTGAGGGATGAGTAGATGGCAGAGATGTCCTACGTGTAGGCTGGGTTTTTGTGGATAAGATCGGCCTACGTCCATCTGTAGATCTGAGCAGCGGTGTATGCCGGCTCCATAGATCTGAGCAGCGGTGTATGCCGGCTCCATAGATCTGAGCAGCGGTGTCTGCCGGCGCCCTGTTTTCTTCCCAGGGCAACAGAGAACTGATTTTCCAGCACAATGCCTAGGAATAGAGCCTTCTCAGAGCCTGAATACTCTGCAGAGTACTCAGCGGAGTACTCGGTCAGCCTCCCCTCTGGCCCGGATCATGGGGTAGGCCGGAACCATGAGGTGACGGTCAGGAACTCGGGGTGCTGCCTCTGCTTGCCCCGTTTCATGAGACTAACTTTTGCCCCCGAGTCCTTGGAGAACCTTTACCAGACGTATTTCCGGCGACAGCGCCATGAGACGCTCCTGGTGCTGGTGGTCTTCGCCGCGTTGTTTGACTGCTATGTCATCATCATGTGCGCGGTGGTCTACACCAGTGACAAGCTGGCCTCCACCCTGGTGGCGTGCATAGGGCTGCTGGCCCACGTCCTTCTCTTCATCCTATGCAAGTATGGACTCCTGCCTGACCGCATCTCCCGCAAGTTCGTGCCCTACATCCTCTGGATTCTGATAGCGGCCCAGATCTTCTCCTACCTAGGGTTGAACTTTGCCAACTTTCACGAAGCCAGCGACACAGTGGGCTGGCAGGCTTTCTTCGTCTTCTCCTTCTTCATCACGCTGCCCTTGCGCCTGACGCCCATCGTGCTGATCACAACGGTCTCGTGTGGGATCCACACCTTGGTGTTGGGAGTCACCATCGCACAACAGCAGCAGGACTCCCTCAACGGACAAACCTTACTACTACAGGTAGGAATCACTCTTATATCACATGTTGGTTTTGTATGAGTTGCTTGACCTTCTTCTTTCCACAGCCTATCCTGAGAAGTGAATCTCCTCTAGGCCCGCGTGTGGATGTAATACTGATTAAAATGTTGGACTAAACTCTTGCTGCAGGATTCTCCCCAATAAGGACAGCTTCTCGATACTGCTGTCACAGTACTTTATACCTGCTCATGAATATGGGAGTGTTGGCTGATGGTTGGCAGTACTATTGAGGCTGCCAATACTGGTGCCAGTTGGTGCAGCTAAGGATTGTGTGATCTAGTGGCAAATCGGTACTAGACTGAGAGAGTCATCAATGGTCTTGGGCCCGTTCTATGTGCAGTTTTATGTAGTGCGCCCAGCGTGCCGAATGATGTACAGCATGATAATCATCAGTGGGTATACAGTGTCAGGACATTGGTGGGGCATTATCAGTCATTTACACACTTCTCACATGGTAGGGCATTTGCTTGATAAATAGGTTGAGATAACAATGATATCACATTTCTAAGGTGTTTGATGATTTGTCGATCAGAGATCATGGAGTTCTACAACCGTACCAGATTTTCAGCATCACCACTGACACATCCCATGCAAATTTATCTTGTGTGGATAGTCTAAAAATGTGTTATGGACGCAGCCTTTCTGAACCTACACTGGACACCACACTAGCAATCAGATATAGATATCAAAGAACTTAGATTAGTGAGAAACATATCCGTCTGTGTTGAACATTTGCTGTGCAAAAGGCGTCTTCAGTGCACCATCCTGCCTGCGAAGATGAGTGCACTTCACCAAACATTGAGCGACTCGAAGACGTTTGATCCATTGGTAACCCAATAAGGTCTCCTAAACTTTATGATTTAAAGAACCTGGAATCTAGGATCGCAATCTGGTCAATTATCTGCGTGTGCAACGCGGATGTGGAAACTTGAGTTTCCACCTTGAATCCCCTATGTGATAACATTTTGCCATCGGCTGTAGCTCGCTTTATCACTTTACAGTGTCTTCCTCTACATGTCAACATTAGATGTGCTTCTAAACAGACTGAGCAGCTGTAATAGACAGTAACAAAAAATCTAAACATAACTAATACTCTTCCAAATTTCAGTCCGTATTGAACTCCCGGACTTTATTTTTAACTAGGTATCATTGCGGGGGCATTCGCTAAGAAATTTCTGAGCTCCAATGGAATCCGCTAAGCTACTCAGTTTGCATTGATCCATAAGCAGGACTTTGATGTAGGCTGAAAGATGATCATTCGGCAGAACAGTTTGTACAGTAAAAACAGCGCTCTGGTGTTACGGAAGCTGCTGAGAATCATTAGTATCCATATCACTGAAAAAAAAGGCCTAAGCAGGGGAGGATCCGCTAAGATCACTAGGCCCACGTTAATCCTACACCTGAGTTGTGCCAGTGATTAAATTCTGCCCCATGTGAGAGGAATCTACTGGAATCTCCTGGGTCCTGCAGCATAAATGTACTTGTATAAGTAAAGCGCTCAATGGAGGGGTAGTCTTTCTTCCTTTTCTTTTACCAAAGAGTTCCATCTGAGGGCGGAATAGCTGTTGCTCTTAAAGGAGGGAATTATCATATTTTCAAGGGCTCCGGCCATGGAAGGAACAGTACCATCTCCCAAGAGGGGAATCTAGCCTTGATCCACCACTGCTTCTAATGGGAAGAGAATCTGACGTGATCTCAGAATGGGTCGTGGTGTGATCTCTCACCGTAAGACAGGAGAGGAACGAGCACTGCTCGCGTGGTCCCACAAGAGAGGGATTTACTGTGATGGAAGACTGCATCATTGGGAGGGAATCTGTTTTGATTCTGAAATGGTCTCCTGGCAACTGAGAAAGCGGTGGGCTGGAAGGGCTTCGTGAGAGGAAACTCTTACGTGAATTTAAAGAGGCCTATGAGTGAGGGATGATCTACTGCGATGTTGGTGTTCGGCAGAGGAATCTGATGTGACCATGTAGTGTCTCATATCTGTGTAGTCATCTGCCATATTTCAGACCTGCACGAGGAACCGTTAGGCCCTGAATCCAGTCTGAATCCAGTCTATGTGCAAACGACTGTTTCAGTCACAAAGGACTGTTTGCTCCTCTCAGGGGAGGGTTATATCTCGGGTGCATAGTTAACACACTAGATGTTGCTGCCTGCCCATTTCGCAACAGCT